>NC_079157.1:3286666-4565000 GCF_947563725.1 Argiope bruennichi
CCACAAGGCTTTCAAATAACAGCCAGTTTTATATGCTCATATAAGAAACGTTTAGAGAGAATATATAATAAATGTCTAAAAAGTGGATTTACATTTGACAAACATTTCTTCCGAGCCCCCCTCCCCACAATAATTACTATTTGTTTATGTGCTCGTCGCAAAAAGAGATGAAATGCAGCACGTTTTATTTACACCCATATTATCGGTTTATTTCAGAGTTTAAATTAAATTTACCAATTAGCAGTCCTTAACTTTAACGCATATTTTCTTTCCTTTAAAATTTCTTGAAATTAAATTACTCTGAATATACGATAATTATTATAATATGTAAAATAATATCTACGTTAAAAGTTCTCTAAACTTAGGCTCAAGTCATTTGTATGTCGCTAACCATTGTGTCATAGATAGAAACGGACAATGAAAGACCACCAGGTGCTTCTTAAGACCTCTTCCGGTATTAATGGTCAAGTTGCAAGACCTCCAGGTAGACAGTGTAAATGATTGTTTTATACCTCACCCTGTGCGCATGCGTTGTGTACAGAATCGTGGGAAGCCTACACCTTTGGGAGGTGTAAGTTTTCCACGACAGAGAAATGTTGCGGAAACGCGGGTGAGCAGGGACCGGTTCCGAGCAAAAATGTTTTGTCTCATGACGCAGCCGAGTGGTAAACAGGGAGTGCATCGGGCTCCGCAGCTCAACAGGTGATTTATGGTCATTTGCGAGGTCAACATACGTTGATGAATGGAACTATTTATGTGTCGATTATTATTGCACGATCGATTGGGAAAAAACCTGCGAGATGAAGCGGCGTTTTTCTTTTCATCAACACATCAATTGCAACCCACACCTTTAATTCTAACTAACTTAGGAGTGACAATCTGAAATTATTTTATTAAAATCTTGAATGTAGGGTTATAAAACTGAGTTTATATTTTCTGTTACAAAAAGAAAAGTTAGAAATAGGGATTGCAATATCGGACCAAAATTTCAATATCGGTATTCGGTATTTTTTAGATCTTAATACCGGGATACCGGTTTTAATACCGGTATTAGAAATTTCAGAAAACGAAAGAAAACACAGGTGTTTTTTTGTTTTATTTGCCAGTTTTATTAGCGAGTGTAAATATCAGAAAAATAATTTGTAACTTATAAATTGTAACAGTATATTAAGAATCACAAAAAAAAGTAAAGGAACATCTTATTCATTTAAATCACAAAAAAGTGTAAATATGACTATTCAGTCTGTGATACTATTAAAAATTTTTGAAAAGTGGTATTAAAAAACATAATGCATCAATGGTACTGTCATTAAACCTGAAAAGTAATTTTGTGCAAAAATGACCAGCTGTCGAAAAAGCTCATTTGGCATCTACGCTAGCTGGTGGTACTGTTAGCGATGCGCGATATACTTTTTCCAAGTATTTACCTCTAAATACCCCATCTTCAAATAAATCGATTTCTCGTCGGATGGTTGAGGATATAGCTGATTTCTGTATTGTATTTTGGTTCGTTGAAATTTTCTTATTTATCGCTCATTCTAATTTTTGTTCAAGAGACAATTTCTTTTCACTATCGACATTAGTGTCATCATAATCTTCGATAACTGAACCAAATTCTTCTGAATGTGGATAGGTTTGTGGGTAAAAAATGTTAAGAAAATTTACTATAAACTTGATCAGATTTGAATTGGTTAGTCTCTTTCTTTCTTTTTCATTTCCATTTTTAAAAACATTATAATTATGTAATTTCCGTAAGACATTTTCTATTTCTGTATGCCTTTCTTCTGTGCGATTTTTCAATGTAATATATAATTCTTCAGATAGTGATGTGTGCTGTTCTTTCAGTGACTACAACATGAAATTTATTGTTGCATTAGCTGTTAATAAATTAGAATTTCTCCGACATAATGCCTCAACAGCCAGTTTTATTGAAAGTAGAGCTGATACAGTTCTGGATATTAAGTCGAATTCACTATCTGAAAAATTAATTTGCAGGTTAAGTTAATTATTGCTTTTTGGATTGAATTTCTCAGTTTCAAATATCATTCCATCAGTTAAAGTAAACTGTTCCAACGTGCTTTAGAATATAATATTAACATATATTCTGTTTTATTTTAAGTTAGTATATATTTTTGTAATATGGCATTTTTTTTTGTAGGGGAACGTTTAAATGTCTTAACAATTTTTCGAACTTCATAAATTATAGGATGCAATTCTTGATGGGTCAATATTTCATCCTCATTAGCAATATCTTCTTCAACAATTACATTGTCATTATCTTCATTGTCAATATCACTCACACTCTTGCTCTCTTCAAAGTTCAAATCCGAAGTCTCTATATCCACAGTATTTGGATTTTTTGGTTCTTTATTTTTTTGGTATAATACATCTATTACTCCTAATTGAATTCCATGAGCATAGCACAATTGCTGATTTGCATCAATCAACTTTCCAACTTTTTTCATAACTGTTACTCCATCAGTCGTTATGGATACAATATCTTCTTTCAGGGATAATCCATATTTCTCTAATTTATATTTAAGCACTTAATTAAGCCATTAATTAGCAAATCAATTTCGCCCGTTAGGGAGACATAAAAACAAAAATGTATACTATTTTGCTGTGTTGGCGATCCCTGAACATATAGTCGGGACAATTTAATAAATTTCTAGTATTTAAAAACGGTATTTAAACTAGTGAATACCGGTATTACAAAATTGTACAAATGGCTCAAAATACCGGTTTTCGGTATCACGGTATACCGGTATTGCAATCCCTAGTTAGAAAACATGTGTTTCATCACATTTCGAATTCACATTTTTATTTAATTTCTAGTTCAGATTATTGAAGGATCTTTGCGAAGTTTTAGGACTGGAATCCTAAAAACTCATGTCATTGTGAAGAATACATCTATGCAATCCATATTCTGCTAAACAACAGTATCAGAATGTAAAAAGAAATTGTATTGAAAAGGTGAAGCATGTCATTTGTGATTCCATCGGAATCGTGATTAGCTTTATACGTTTAGTCAAAGTCGTTTTCAATTCAAAAACTCTGAATTCACCTTTATATGAGAAGGTATTTCGGGTAGTAAAGCGCAAAGACGTACGCTTTGTGTGACTTGTAAATGCCACGAATTCTGGACTAGAAGAATCGATTGTGCAAACTTGTGAAAATGCATATCAGAGAATATGGACTAAATCTAATGAAATGGAATGTATCATGTTTCTTGCATTAAAAAATGATAGTAAATTCTTCATTAACAAACTTGTTTTACAACTGTTAACGGGAAGAAAATGGTGTGATAATAAAGTGAAATTTATCTAGGATTCCCTGATGGCGACGTGCGATTATTTTAGCTGGTTCAAAAGCATCACGCGTTTCTGTCGTGGAAAGCTTTCAAAATTTCTTCCAGAGCTTCTATTGGTTCTTATGACTGTTGCGACCAGCTTCATTCCACCATGGGCAACAAAATTTTCTTAGATGTAGGGAATTCTTTGGGATGTAGGCACTAGTGGCGCTTATTTTGTTTCAACCAGAAGTGAAACGTCTACAGAACCAGCTATATTCTTCATTACATCTGTTAGATGCGAGAATTTGTTCCTATTTCCACACTGGAATTGAAAGCTCGAAGGGCATTAAGTCGCTTCATCTTTATAATTATCGAGAATAATTAATAGAAAATTATTGTCGTTTTAAAGATCGCCCCCGATAACAAAATTAATCAATGGTAGAGGTTCAAGAGAACAGATGGATAGATCAAGACTGTATAAAATATGTGTTCAAGTGTTTATTAAAGCATGTTTTTCCATCTGCATGAGCAGGCAGAGATATAGTTATTGGTGATAAATAACTATCTCTAATTGCCCACAGTTATTACCTGAACTCCACAAAATAACCGGATGAAGTCGCCGAGTTAAGAAAAATGCGAAATAATAGAATAATTCTCACACAGAGTGCATGATGGAAAGTTCATCAGGCTTCATAACACAAAACGATGAAAGAAAGCAGGAAAATACAGACGGTAAAGTTGCACTGAAGCGTACAGAAAGGTATGCAGTAAGCAACAATACACAAGCATCAAATCGTCATTAAACAACTACAGCAGCATAAATCACTGAAAAAGAACTAACTCGCTCGAAATCACCATTCAAGGAGATTTTGATTTGTTCGCTTCAGCCTTTTATAGTTCTCTTGATAAGGCTTTGAATGTTCTAGAACAATCTTTATAGAAGTGTTTCTAAGATTATCGAATACTCGGAATCCTTCATTTTTATTGATAAATTGATTGCCAGGTTCGGGAATGTGGCATTAATTTATCAGTCGTTAAAATGTCTGTTAAACTTTCTTCCTTACCATGAATCGCACCGTGCAAGGAAGCGGTACTACAAACTTGTAACATTGGTTAACTTTTCAAAGACTGACACCCTGGCAGTCTCATTCGATAGAACTATCGTCACAGTCCGGTATGCGGAAAGCAGATAAATGTGAATAATTTTGACTTGGTGTGAGCTATCTCTTTATATTACATGTTTCAGCTTGTTGGCGATTGCAAAAGGTCCTTCTCAAACCTGTTACCCCGTCGCTGCGGGTAAACATTCAGATTTGATTGCTCTCCTTAAAATGTAAAGAGTCCTAAGACGCCTAGTGTCATTTTGTAACAGCACTCTCCCGAGTGATCATTTGCAGACATTGCTGGTCCACTGAATTTAATTTCTTCCCCAAAATTGGTCTGATATCTGACTCACAACTGCGTTTTGGGGATTCCACTTAGAGACTAGCAGTCTACAGCTTTCATTATTGAAACCTTCATGGAAATATCTTTGTCGATTCCGAACTTTTCCCCAGCATTCGAATATTGTTTACTGTTTTCAGTAGGATTCTTTTAGAGAGAGTCTGCACTTCCATCATAGGTTCCTTTATAACTCGATGTGCAGTTAAAAGTTGAATGAGCATATTTTATTTCCATCCAGCTTACATTTTTTTATTCACTAGTCGCAAATGGAAACCAACCACTAATCCGTGGATTTCGAGTTAATTTTTGAAATTGAAACCTGACTATCTGCAATTTTTGCTTGGCAAAAAATTAAATTCTAATCCGATGTCCTTAAGAGTAAGTAGTTGTGACGCCAGAGTTGCATGGCATGACATATTGTGCTGACAAGTTAGTATGCGGAAATGAACAAGATCTTTTGCTCTTTATTATACTAACATTAAATCCCTGGGTGCATCTCAAAAATGGAAATGAGAAGCTTCTGGCATACTGGTTGGTTCTTGCCGCCTTGTACAAAAACGGTGTGGGTTGACTACCTCCCAACGGTGACGGGAGCATTGTACAGCGGTTGGTGATGGCCTATAGGATCTAACCATAATTCCCGCCTGTGTTGTCGCGGCATCTGGTCATTCTGATTTTTTCGGAGTGCCTATATGCATGTTTGAGTGTTTGGCTATTATGATGACATTAAAATAAATAATGAGAAATTGAAAAAAATGGGTAAAATTCAACATAGTTGTATTTACTACAATGCTATTATTTTTAAATGGTCTGCTCTTTATTTTACATTTCCCCCCTTAGTAAATGCACCTATTTATCTGAGGAAGATAGTAAACCACTAACTTTTCATAGAGACACTGTAATGGCTCTGTTATAGGTAGAAGGCAGGCTTTGACTTTCTTTCTGAAATGTTGTTTTATTTCGAAAATACCCTTATTTAAAATTATATATTTTAGAATAATGGAATGTTAGGAAGAAATTTTCATTAAACACAATTCCATTCGAAATTGAAACCCACAATTTGAATACGATTCTAAAGCAAAAACCTTTTTTAATCCAGCATAATTTTTTCTGTTTAAAATATCAAAGAAATGGATAAATTGCAGAAATCGTAATTAGTTTTCACTGTCTTAGCTAATTGAAAGGATGTAGGCTCAAAACACTGAGACGATTGTGCGCGATCAAACAGGCTGCACTCGGTGGGCGACTGCTAATTTTCCACGCACTCTTCTCTCCGAAGTGGTGGTCTCATCATTTTGTCTTTGTTTGGTGAAATCGAGACCACAAGAAACTCATTACTATGCGCAACTTGTAGCGCTCTCTCGTAGCAGACATAAAAAGTTCGACATCTCGTTTATTCGTGAAGTAAAAAAGTAAACTGTCCATCCCTGCGGCCTCCAACCGCTGTGGCAAGAACCGCGTATCGCGCATCCTGTGGTGAGGCGGAAGAAACTCAGTAAGAACGAAGAAAATTTCAACAAGAAAAAGAAGTATTAGTTGCTATAAAAACAGCGATTTTATTTCTGAAATTAAATACATTAATGTACAAACGGAAAAATCTACAGATTTCGAACAGAAACTTTCAAGCTAAGCCTCCTTTTAAATTCATTGAAATAGGCAATAAATTCATCTATCAAATTCTTCAATATGAACCCATTGAGAACCACCGGGACATATATGCTTCGCTGATATTTTTAAATTATTCAAAGGGATAAGTAAGTGGAGAATTTATTGAAGCGCATGTCCCGATGGTTTTCTGTGATTACATTCACATGTTAGTGCAATTTTTAACTACATCTTAGTATTAAAGTAATAATAAAGAAACCCGAACGAAAACTGTATGTGCCGTGAGTAAAGATGCACTCTTCAAAAACTGTTTTATGATGTTTCACACATAGAAATATCATGAGTAATGTTGGATATGTAATTGGTGAGAGTTTTCTTGCAATAAAATTGTTCTAAAATATTGTAAAAACTGGAGACTCAACTTTTCACCATATTTTATATGGTCACCTCAACCCCAATGGGACACATATATCTCATTTAAAAGACCACTGGGACACATATGACCCACTTCAAAAATTGCACCTATAATTCATTTTTGTTTTTATTTTAGCAGAATATAGCTTTTTATACTTTATTTCACCCATTAGAGCCTTAAATTATCTTAATTTTGGAAAAGAAAAAACTGGTATTAAAAGGGTTAAAGTACCAAAAATAACTAAGAAAATCCTCTTCATTAAAAAAAATCAATAAAAACTTTTTTATAAATTAAATACGATGCAATTATTAATTTAAACTAAAGTTTCTGCTGCAATGCCTAAAAAAATATTTTTTACTACCTATTGTAGGAAAATCGTTCCGAGTTTCAAATAATTCATGACTGCGTTGAAATAACTTTGAATCGCTGCATATAGAATTACAATCTCTTTTATCATTGGAAAGGATCTAAAAAAATTAAATTAATAATATTTACAAAGAGAGATTCTTCAGAAATAACATAACAGTACAACCTAATCAAGGAGTGTCAGAAATACATTTTGTTATACTTAAAAGTGAGTTAGTTATGATATTTTTGAAGGTAATAAGATCTTTCGATTCCTTCATAGGTGTGAATATACGCTTAACAGGTAAATGATTTGGCCATTCAAAGACAACATTTCTCGTTCTAAACTCGCAGTTAACAGCTTCGATCAGTTCTTGAATGTTGAAGGCCATTCTGTAGAATTAGTGTTGGAATTTTCACCACATGAATATAAATATTTAATAATAAAAGCACAATCATCGGTTGACTATAAATTCTGAAAAACATTTTGAAAAAGAAAGGAAGTTATATTAAATACTTTTTTATATTCTCTCTTATTTTATCGATATTTTGGAAAGTTTTTTCAGAGTCTTATCCTCATTTAACTAAAACACATATTGCTTGTAGAAAGAAAATATTGGAAGTTATAGATTCAGCATTGAAATCCTGATAAATCTCTTGTACCACTTAACAGCAGAAAAAAAAATTATTCCCGTTAGTATCGCCAGTTTGATTTTTGAATTGTGCAGGAAAAAAGATGTTATGAGGACGATCGACTCGTCGTCAGCTCTTGATACCTCAGTATTTGCCTTTAAATGAATGCGAACATTTTGGTGGATAAGAAAAACCGAGAGAGGCCCGTGAGGTGACGTTTCTACTCTTGAGTAAGCATCATCAGATATGAAATGATTGATATGGCGAAGATGCGGCTTGGAGAATATCAGATCGCCTTTCTGCCGCGCCCAGGTTCATCGCCTCGTATTCAAAGTCTGAAGGATGCATGAATACGATTTATTATTACACAACCAATGCGATTTTTTATGCTTTTTAAATGTAACCTAAACAACATGCTGTCATCAATGTGGATTTTTAGTTCCCACACTCCGAGTGAAATGATAAAATATTGCTGACTTAAACAAATTCTTCTAAAATTTTTAACTTCGTTGTTTCGAATTAGTTGGCGATGCCAATAAAAGTTACAACTTCGAAAAAATAAGAAACTTTCTTAAGTATTGAAAAAAATAAACTATTAAAAATACTTTCCCTTTCTTTAAAATCAGGAAGAAATATTCTTTATTAGTTCTTCGATTATTCTTAACATAATAATGCTTGAAGATTGATATAAATTGTGTAATGCAAAAATTTCTAGAAACCCTTCACAGGGAAAATACATAGAACTACCAAAATCTAGGAAGTAGATGTTCGCTAAGAAAAAAATTTTCAATATCAAAGGAATACTTTTTTAATGAGTTTTTAATTTTGAATTAAAAATGAATCAAAGTATTAACATTTTGCCTCAATAAAAATTGTAGTAAAACTAATTTTGTATTGATTTAAACATCTTTACTTCAAAATTCCATACCATTTTTCTTTATTTTTAATAAACATTTTAAAGCATAGTTGCAACATTTTTTTCATTGTTTTGGTTACTGTGTCTTCAAATGCTTTACTGGCATATATTAGTGTGTGCGCCATATCGTTGCTACAATTGAATTTTTAAAAATGGCATCAAAAGAGACGAATAAGCTCTGAAATATTGTCATGCTGCAGGTCTAGAAGATCGAAATCCCTTTAAATTTTTCATCTTTCTTCTTCCCCCCCCCCCACATTTTCTGTGTCTTCTCCTTAACTATTTCATTCACATTGGTTAAACTAAAAGAGTTATAATATTGTAAAAAAAAAAAAAAAAAAAAAAAAAAATGAAAGAATTTTTCAAAGGCCGTTTTTAAAGTACATAATCTTTTTTATCATCATTTTAACGCAAACTATTCACTTATAAGTAAAATCTAGCATCGTTTCTGATATTTTATTTTAAATTAGGATAAAAGATCAAAAAACGAGCTCATCTGCGTTGATTCGGTCACGCTATCAACAAACTTCTGTTTCATCTAAACAAATGATGGATTTACCACACAGAGTAAAAAGAACCGGTGTGGTAGCCAGAGGTTGGAAGAAAAGCATAATTTTGACAAACATTGAATCTGGCCAGGAAGAAACACATTAATTAATATTGGGACACTTGCTACTGCTCTACCGATTCTTTTAATCTCTTACATATGAGAAAAAAAAGTAATGAACTCATCGAAAATTCGACATCAAGATGTTAATGAATAGCAAAATTTTAGACTATTCCAAATCCGAAAGGGCCGCGGTGGCCTGATGATAAGGTCTCGGCTTCTGACAACCGGAGAGTTTCAGATTCGAGGCCCGATTAAACCGAAGAACCGTCGTGTAAGCGAGTGTTGTGAACGTTAAATCTGTCGTGACCAAACGTCCTCCCGTTGGTGTGATGCGGAAGTTTGGAGAAGGGAATATCAGCTCAGATGTCGTCCTCGTCATCTGACAACGGTTCAAAATGACGAGATCCATCCCAAAATAGCCCTAGTGTTGCTTTAAAACTATAACCAAACCAATCAAAATCCGAAAAGGCCTTTTTGGAAACGATTTTTGATTGTGAGTGCGGTGAAACCATGGCTGGGACGAATCAAACACCATTGATGTAGTCCATTTACTAAATTTGCAAATTTCAATTAAAGAGTGGCTGAAATGGGAAGTTTCTCTCTCTACCAGTTGGCGTACGAACAAGCAGACTCAAAAGTGCAACGAGCTAGATGGATGGAGCAGTATGACTTCACAAGTAAAATTTTGATGTCAACATGCCAGGTTGACAAATATTCGGTATCCTGTATGTGGGCATGCGAATAGAATAAATCTGAAACGCGACAAATTAGTTCAGAGATTTCTAACTTTTAATGGAAGGACTGGTTGGAAGTTGGTGAAAATAATTTATAAGGACCAGCAATACAAGTCTTAACAAACTAAAATGGGGAAAAAAAATCCCTGAAAGAAGTGAAACCTCACCTCCCCCGCCCTCCAATTAACAAATAAAAATAAAAGTTTTTTTTTTTTTTTTTTTTTTTTTTTTTTTTTTTTAACGTGTGATGAAAATTAACGATTCTTCATCGTGGCAATTCTTTATTTAAATGTTAAATAGCTCCAGTTCGATCCTGGCGCTTGTTTCATGGAGTGGAGTTTTATGAATTCTAAGCTAAAATGAAAGCAAATAAAATCCCATTACTGAATTAAATCAGAGATGCAGAATGTATCCAATACCTTTAGAGCTTAAATAAGTTCATGAAATTATTTCATCGCTGCCTTCATAAGTTTTGATATTGTTATAATCCTGACATAAAAAAAGAATAAAGTGTAAAACCAAAAATAAAAACAAAACCAAATGCTATGGAGAATATTCGAGTCATTTCTCTTAAATTAGCCAACTATCTTTAAAACTATTAGCAAAAACTTTGCGTAAAAGGATAGTTAAGGAGGATATGACTTTAATGGGTAAGAAAAAAGTAAATAACAAACCAAGGGATTTAAAAAGCGTTTGAAAATTACTAAATTACATACATAAACTGGTGAATAAATGAAACTATCATATCATAAGTATAACATTTTTTACTGGATTTACTTTGATTACGCCTATTTTGCGATTTGTTTTTAATATCTATCAAATTTTGGTGACATTAAGTCTTGTGATTCGTTTTATATATTTGCATGTACCACCGAAGAAAAAATCATATTAGTGAAAACTATTTTTGCCGAGTGGTACTGTCTGATTTAGAAGTGTTTAATTTGTGTCTTCTCAATATTTTCGAGTCTGTATTTGTGACCGATTATTTCTAATATAAATATAGTAAAAATATTGATATTGATATGAAATGGTAATAAAGCAATTAATTACATTATTGACATAAATGAATTTTCTCAAAAAATACAAGTTCACATTTCATTATGAGGACAATTTTTTGCTTTCTTTTCTACTTAAAGATGCAATTAAAAATTATTTTTTCTAATAATAATACTTGTGCAATAGATTATTAAATTCTCCAACGGTAAAATTATCTCTTTCATCTTAAAAGTTGACGAATATCGTATAGATATGTTGATATTTGCATAAAATATATAATTTCAGCAATTTTAGGATTTCCTACTAAAAGGCTTCCAAATTTATAATTATTGATTTTGAACTGATTTCCAATAATGACTTCTTGATCTCTGCAATATATATGTGCAAAAAAATTCGAAAAAAATTTCTTTAAATTTAAAAAATTATTTGAAGTTTTACTTCCTACAGTAAAATGTTGCGTGAACGAAGAAGGTGATTTACTACATCTACAAGATTCCACAAACTTATATTTCAATAGATTTTCATACTTTGTTATCTTTTCAAATCTTTAAAAATTCTTTTTCTTATTTCATTTTGTCTATCGCCTTTCTTTTTCCAAGTGTCAACGTTGAGCCCAAGGTCACGGTTTTACACCCTACGCTTTTCTGGCCGTCCCACAGCGCTGCTAGAATGCCTTAGTGAATCATATAGCAGAATACTACGGAGATGAAGTGGGGAAAAAAACTAAAAGAAAGCGAAAAAAAATGAGAAATCTTCAGCTGAAAAGCGAATGAATGTGGAAATACTTCTACAGAAACAGTCAAAACGTAGAAAAGAAAATAAATAAAATAAAATAAATTCTGAAGCGAGATCAGCAGAAAATCATAAATACGAGGCGTGATGTGAGTACAGCTGCAACTGAAAAGAGCTGTCGGCAGCAGGTGATACAGTGTCTATTTTCGACAAGTTTTACATTAATCTTTCTTCGATTCTGACAGAAAGATATTTATTTCTTCGAAAGGATTTGAAGTAATGTCGGATCTCGAAATTTAGGACTTAAACACTCGAGCCTGATAATCTATTAGTTTTCGAAGGCATGATGTTCGAAGAACTGTAGATTCTATTGGAAAAAATTAAAACCCAGGGAATAACTCTTTAAAAAGAACAGGAAAGAGAAATGTTATCTAAAAATAAGAATAAAATAGGATAGAAAATTTTAGCTCGAAAGGAAAGAAAAAGAAAGAAAAATTTTATCTGAAAGGGCACAAACAAAAGATTTCATACTTTCGAGATAAAATCAAGAAGAAAAAGAATTAAGCGAACTAAACATTTAATAAGTAATTAATGTCTAATAAAAAAAATATAATGTCTATTAAAGATTTTTTATTTAAATAAAGTCTTTGTCTATGTGTTTAAATAATGTTTATTAAAAATTTACTTCTAAGCTCGATGGTTCTTGATTTAACTACAGATACATTGGGTAAAGACACAATTTTCATTTTTTTACATTTTTGCCTGCTTTATAACCACACTCAAATGATTTCATATCGATTTTCTAAGTAAATAAACAAAATATCAACTAGTGCATCAGGATTTACTATGGCTTCGCAAGCTTTAAACAGCCGAGTTCCATTACAGGGTGCAACGATCAATAGATAGGAAACTCTATTAATCGCTCGGGCAATTAGAATGCAAATTCGTTTCGGGTCATTCCATTATAAATGCATATCATGTGCTTTCACATCCGGCTCATTGCGAATAAACCCATCCCAGAAAACAAGTGGTCATTATCGGCAGTTTGCATCGCGTCCAGAAATAATAGAATTTGAGAGCCAGTTTAGTTCGCGAGATGGAGTTAAATATTTCGACATAGTGACAACCACCTGTTCATTACACAAGCCTTGATTCAATTGACTTAAATGTGGTGAGATCATCGGGATTCTCATTGACTTTTCTGGCTTTTGCTTTACGGCAGGTAAAGAAATGTTCGCAAAATCCGGTTCTCTTCCCCCTCCCGATTCGCGAGTATCCAGAGCCTGTTCAACTGGATACAACAACCCTAAATGAATGAATAGTAAAACAAGATGAAAAATGAGCCGAAGTCAACAATGTTATAAAAAATTTACCTTGGTAAACAAGGTATCAGAAAGGTGAAAAAGAAACATCTAATGAAGAAACGAAAAAAATTTAGAGAAGAGTTTATAGTTAATAAAATTCGGTAGTTTGGAATTTTGATTCTTTATAATACAATTTCAATTAGTAAAAAGTTCGAAATTGAAAAGTTAACTAAACTTTAAAAAAAAAAGTAACTTGCTTAGAATTTTTTTACCTCCGTCTTTTCCTATGGTATGTAGAACGCAGTCATTTCAGTCTGAATATATCAATCTGAAAGAAAAATTGAAAAGGTTGATACTAAAATGTATCAAAGCTTCAAACTTATGTCTTTTCGGCATTTTTATTACAAATTTTGTGAATATTTAATGTATTTGCTTTTTTTAATTTTTGATTATGTAATGTATTATTTATATATTTATTATTTTGCACTTCTCTCCTTTCATTAATCATCCTTATGTTTTGTGTATCTGGGTTCACAATCTCTCCAGATAAAATCTAGTTTATATATATATATATATATATATATATATATATATATATATATATATATATACAAAAGTATTAGAATCAAGTTAATAGGAAAAACAAAAAATCAAAAAAAAATTAAACCAAAAAATTATAAAAAATATAAAAAAATATAAAAAAAGAATCCGGCCTGAAGACTTTTTCAAGGGTCACCCTCAGGCAGGGATTCAAAGAAAGGGATTTTTTCTGTGAGGAAAAACAGACATTGTCTAAAAATGATTCCTCGTGACCCGAAAATCCCCTGAAATTATGCTCAAGAGATATACCATTTTAACAGAAAGGAAATATAAAACAACAAATAAGAAGAAATTAACCACAACAAAGTAAAAATACAATAACAAAAATAACAATAAAAACAAACAATAGCACTAAAATTAAAAATTAAAAACGAAAAGCACAGTATATACCATTAACAGTCAAGAAAACTTTAAACTATTGATTGTGATTCCCTGTTTTTAAAAAACTAGCGGTAAATTATGTAAACAGATGTAGGCACCCAACGCCATCTATTGATTTCAATTTTAAAATAACAAAACTATGTAACTACCATTCCAATCTAAACTCTAAAATTTTCAAAAATCTAATTTTCTCACAAGTTAACAGGATCAAAAGGGTTTGCAATAATAAAAATTCTTATATTGAAGCATCAAACAACCTCCTTAAAAATTTAATTAAAAATGAATTTCCTAGAAATTACTGTAATGTCAATTTTTTAATTAAACAAGGTATGGTTTGGGATTAATCCTTTTTCTTAAATAAAAATAGAACTTTCCTTGCATATTGGATTACTCAATAGATGGCGCTGGGAGCCTACATCTGTTTACATAATTTACCGCTAGTTTTTTAAAAACAGGGAATCACAATCAATAGTTTAAAGTTTTCTTGACTGTTAATGGTATATACTGGCCTTTTCGTTTTTAATTTTTAATTTTAGTGCTATTGTTTGTTTTTATTGTTATTTTTGTTATTGTATTTTTACTTTGTTGTGGTTAATTTCTTCTTATTTGTTGTTTTATATTTCCTTTCTGTTAAAATGGTATATCTCTTGAGCATAATTTCAGGGGATTTTCGGGTCACGAGGAATCATTTTTAGACAATGTCTGTTTTTCCTCACAGAAAAAAATCCCTTTCTTTGAATCCCTGCCTGAGGGTGACCCTTGAAAAAGTCTTCAGGCCGGATTCTTTTTTTTATATTTTTTATAATTTTTTTTGATTTTTTTGTTTTTCCTATTAACTTGATTCTAATACTTTTGTATCAATTCATCTGTGTTTTAGAAGTAGCTGCAATTGCGCTCTCTAAATACTATGAAGTTCTTTTTTTGGTTTTAGTTTAAATAGGTTATAAATTTTAGTTGCGATTTTGAAACTGTTTTTGTTTCGTTTTCATTTTAGTTTCGTTTTCAAACTTTTTCTTACTTAAGATTGGTTACTATATATATATATATATATATATAGGTGTATTAGTTCTAGATTCATTTAATAATTTTTTTTTAATTTAATAAATGTGTAAGAAGTAAAACTCTCAATTAAAAAGTCTAAAACTCTTAAAAGATGTCCTTTGTTTGTAAGTAATGTTTTTAATATTAATTTGATCAGATATTTCATACGCCATTTCATATTGTTCCTGTAAATTTAATTATCATACATTTTCTTTTTATCAAGCTGCTTTTCCCAAAACACATCTTCTAACTGAAGATACTATACACCTGCACTAAACGGAAATTACTATTCTAAAACTGGACGATCATATTCTGCATTAGTAATGCAGTTGATCTTCTGCAACATATTCTGCAGGACGGAAAATTATCTTGAATCTACAATTTTAAATTAACTCAGCTTTAAAATCTATATTAAAAACTGTAATGTGAACCATTTGTTCATAAGTATAAATGTTTTCCAATATGAATCAAATCTGGGATATCCACACACCCCTCCCCAGCCCGTCTAATTTTGAGAATGAAACTATATTTAGGATTATTCTGTGCAATTCTTTATCTTTATCTCTTCAATTAAACCATTTTTTCTTCTAAAGACAGTTTAAATTTGTTTTCGTTATGTTTTACTCTGTCATTTTCTATATTCACACTCATTTTCTTCAGTATATTTTAGCCTTATTTAAATATCAGTTCCAAATGCTTGCAAGAAAAAAACTTCGACATCATATGCAGCCATCTTTTTTATTATTGGTAAATGCAACAATTTTGTTCTGATTTGGACAATTAATGTGAAACTCTTTCGTTGTCAATGGAAAATAACAAATCGCGTTCTAATTCTCAAGGATATTCTCAACTCTTTTTTCTTATCTCGTGAAGGAGGGAGAGAATGAAAAGTGAAGTGAGCCCCTTCTGACGTATTCGAACATAAAATTTTTGTTCCACTTTTATATCTTCTAACTCTAACGATTTTCTGAAATAGTCAGGAATATTGTCAAATCTTCTTTGTCCTCGGGAATATTTATTCTCATTTTTAACTTTCTGAGCTTAAGATTTTAAATTTTTTTTCAATAGTTTTAGTCTGCTCAATCCCTTATGGACATGGAATCGAAATAACAAATAGGTATAGCTGATGATTTGAAGTGAAGAACTTCACACAAACTGTCAAATTTTTAACTCTAATGATTTCTGATTTGTCCCTTCAATCCTTTGATTCACCCCTCCCCCTTTCGGTTACATCTCTAAAATATAGTGTTCTGGCGTATTAAAGAAGTATTGTGTTGGGCGAGTAACTTTTCTAATGCTCCAATTAAGCTTCCGACCAGCGATAGTCTGGTGAGAAGGTCCCGATTTCGGATTTGGACGGTTTCAAGTTCGAGGCCAGATTCCACCGAAGAACCGTCGTGTAAGCGGGTCTGGTGCCTGTTAAAAACGTCAAGGCAAATATCCTCCAGCTGTTGGGGTACGGAAGTTTGGTGAGGGTGTACCAGCTCAGGTGTCGAGCTAGTCATCTGACAACGGTTCAAAGTTACGAGACCCGTCACAAAATAGCCCTAGTATTGCTTTGAAACTGGACGTTAATGTAACTAACGTCCAATTTGACTTAAACTAAAATTATGCTTTCCAGGTTAAGGCTCAAATATGCTAAATTATATTCGTTTTTCAGGCATTACCGAAATGTAAATCGCGTTCAAACAAAAAATTTTTTTATTTTTGAGTTTGTTATATAAGTAGTATAGGAAAAATGTCATGCCTGCAGAAATTTGATAAATTTCTATATTTTACATCTCCCACAACCCGATAAAAAATCTTTTAGAATTATGTCTATGCGCAGGTTAATACAACTGGTAGACTTCTGGCATGTGACTTTAAACCGAAATTACAGATCGATGCCAATTTTAAACGTCCATCGAAGTGTAGATTGTCTGTCTATATGTATGTGAGTGTATACAAGATAAGTAAATATATATATATATATATATATATATATATATATATATATATATATATATATATATATATATATATATATATATATATATATATATATATATATATATATATATATATATATATATATATATATATATATATATATATATATATATATATATATAAGATTTGGCAAGAAATCTTTGCATCAAAATTATATATCAATATTGATTTTTGAATTCAAATCAATTATTGTTTGTTTATAAGACGCCTGTGTGAACAAAATAATTCCAAAATAGATCAAATTAGTGATACAAAATAGATCAAATTTGGAGATTTCCGATGTGACAAAATATTGGAATAATCTCCCAACAGGAAACTTTCTTTTTTAAACTTTTCTTTTCTTTCTTTTCTTCAAATTTATACGATACAATTGAAGGGAAAGCGCAGCCGAATTTTTAAGCATAGAATGAAGAGAGCCTAAAAACTAATCAGACGTTAATTACTCATCAGATTTAGTCCAAAGAGACAAAACGCTTTCGAAATTTGCATTCGTGATTTTTCTTTATCGTCACTAACATAAAAAAAGTATAAGCAAACACCTGTTTTGAAATTATTCATTAAACCAATACATAGTAGGCAAACCAGCTTTTCTGAATAAGCAGATATTTTTCGTCATCCTTAAAGCTTTGCTTGGAACCAAGTTTTCAGAGCATTACACCTTGATTCCATATATATATATATATAAAAATCTTTTAGCACCATTTTCAGCATAAATGTTGAACGTTGGTGTTTTGTTGGAACAATGCAGCGATGTTTGAAGCTTGGAACTCATTACACTACAAGGTGTGGCCACAGAGTCATTGAGAAAGGCCATTCAACTTTCTCAGATGATAGCGTGCGATTTGAAAACGATTCGTTTTGTGTATGGAGAAAATTTTATTTATTTATTTTTTACTTTATTATTGAAACGCTTGGTATCTCATTCATTAGTATCTTATGATGGTTTTATGCTGAACATTATTCCGCGCGCAGTGTCCTTGCGTGAACACCCGATCACGTGCGACTGTTTAGGCTAATGAGTCTTAACAGTGATGAATATTCTATCGTATTCGAACAATACAATGTTTATTTTTAATTAGATATTAATTAATGAATACTCTCTTAATATTCTTCGGTGACCGACTGTCGTATGTGCGTCTACCTGAATTGAAACACTCGTCAGTGAGGGAGCGGATTAGGAACTTGTGAAGCGCCCGTTTTCAGAGAACTGCGGGGATAAGAAACCAGAAGAAAGAAAATATAGAGAAAGCAAAGTATTGAAACCTAAACAATAAGTTATTCAATTAAAAAATTAACCTTAAAAATAATTAAATAAGAATAGATAACCGAAACATTATTTTGATATTTATTATTAAATTACAAAATAAGAGGAAAACAAAAGGTGTGCCCTTTTTTCATAATATAAATTCCGAGCAAAATAAAAAATAAAAATAAACAAAAAGAATGTTCAGCTCGATAGAATTATTCATCTTTTCCAACACCTATCTTAGGGATCAGACCAGTAGATCTTCTAGTCATAATAATAATTTTATTTTCTTCTTTTAACCAAACCTTGAGGGGAATAGCAAAGGGAGCGATGTTTTGTAAATAACCTACTGTTAACCGAGACTATTTTTATTGAAGGACAATTTCACAAATTCCAAAAAATAATGTGCATAAATAAAAGTTTATTGGCTTTCTTTTATTTAAGCATTGTGAATAAATAGTGCTCAATATGATTAATCGATTTTTTAATAGCAATAGCTGTTTGTATTAATAATAATTGATAATTTTCCATACTATACGGAGATTTAAACAGTTTATTATGAACATTTGTCAGGTTCAGTCTGAATAATAACCGATCATTATTCTTAGTAATCGAAATCATAACTTTTTACTTAAACGCATATATCATTTTATTTCGCCCTTATAGCCCTGGTCATAAAAATGTTTTGAGTTGGTCCATTTATTAAAAAGTCTTTCAGTTATTTCTTTTATCCAGAGTAGTTTCGAGTTAGTGCTGTTTTATAATTTTATAATTTTAATTAAACATTGTGAAAGGAAGTCACTCGTCAATCAAACATGTTTCAGCATCTCCGATCACGTTTCTAGTGGAAGAGTCATCTCTGACTTGACATTCAGAGTGTCGCTACTTCTGCCGCATTTGTCGCTTCGAAACAAATGCTTGCAGAAATATTTTGGAATGAGAGTGTCTGTTTTTCAGTTTGTTTATCGCTCGAAAATAGCGGACGTCCGCAGAGTTTCTTTTTCCCACAAGAGTATGATGAGAGACGCACGCGAACTCCCATTGTGGATGACCGCCAACCGTTAAACCCCATTAAAATGCTGAATGTCCACCAACTGTGACAGGTATGGGAAAAGATGAATAATTCTATCGAGCTGAACATTCTTTTTGTTTATTCCTATTATTTACTTGGCTCGGAATTTGTATTAGGGAAAACGGACATATCCCTTGTTTTCCTCTTATTTTGTTGATTTTTTAAAATTTTTGTACCCTTTAAATAAACAATTAAAATACGGAATGTATTTTAGAACACATTGACAAAAGTCCTAAAGTATAAAATTCCATTTAAAAATTGATTCTTCAGAAAACGTTGGTTAATTTTGGGTTGCTTATTGGCGCAAGAGTCCTACTTGGCTATGCAGCATCAAGCGAATGGTTAAATCTAGAGCAGGTAATAAAAATAGTTTCATTAAAGGATAAAAACAAATGAATAGAGATAAAAACGCATAAAATATGAAAATGAATAATGAATAGTAAAAATTTTCTGTATCTGAAGATAAATAATAGTGCAATGACAGCAAAATGAGAGAACAATGGCATATATATATATATATATCCAGTTCTTTTGACCTACATCTACCAAATTTGGCTCATGTATAGTTTGGAGATCTAGAATGTGCACCTTAGATTGTTTTTTTTTAATTTTTAATTAGAATTTTAATTAATTAAAAATTAAATGAAATTTCGGTATTTTGTCGGGTTAAGTTCCGAAAATATTACAGCAATAAAACTGATTTTTGCATCATCTTAAAGCTCAAAAAATTATATTTTTAATGATATTATTGTTTTAACCTATACATTAAATTTCTATTTTTAAGAAATTTCTTAAAGAAATATTTTAACCATAATTTTCAACAATTAATTTTAAAATTTAACTTGGTAAAGCAAATTAATTGGTATTCCTACAATAATGATGTTCAGCGCTTTATAACTCTTTAAGCTTTTAACTCTAAGCACTTTTTAACTTTTTTTATAGGCTTGATTTCAGAAAATTGAAACTATTGACTATCAAGATAATTTTACTGAATATGATTTATTCGAAAGACTGTGTAACATTTAGATTTTAATAATTGCTTTCAAATTTACATTTATTGATTGAAATAAAATAAAACCTTATTTAAGACATTTAAATCTTTTTGAAGAAAAAGCTGAATTTTATGAGGAATCTAAAATATTTTTATTGAATAATTCTTGGAAAAATTTCATAAATTATAAAACGAATATTTCGTGGTACTCATATGATTACAATGTTGGAGGATTTGATTTTCTGTTGCCATATTTTAAAAGAATATATGTTTCGTTTCAGCAAAACATTTTTCGTATTTATTGAAGTTTTATCTCTTCTATTTCAAATCAAAATTTAAATCTTCTAGGAGTAAACAAAAAATTAGATATATATATATATTACAATATACTGAATATTGTAAGATTTTTACAATAGTATGAGTTATATGACTATCTAAATTTAAAAATATTTTGCAGAAGAAGTTATTAAGAGACCAAGTTACATAAATATTTAATTGCAAATCTTAGAGAACATTGCTCCTGGCGAACCAGCTGATTGCCGAAGGCGACTAGTAAAAGGGAAAAGCGTGGCATTCTTGACTCTTAAGTCCTGTAAAGTTAGTGGCTATGAATGAAAAAATGAATGCAATTAGAATTAAAAGCAGATCATTCGATTAAAATGTGATTCACATAGTATGCGTGGTACTATCACCCCAAAAACGAGATGTTTATGAGAGTAGTGAGTATGCTTTTTACAAAGACGATTCAACTTAATGTCATTCTCATGTAAAAAAAATCGGTCACATATCAATAGTAGGTTTGACAGAACGCAATTTATTTTGGATTTGCAAATTCCACACCATTTACCAGGTAAAAAGAACGTGATTAGAGAACGACCCAGCAAAAAATAATTTTAAAGATACCAGTTTGTAAGAAACACAAAACGAATAAAATGCGGATAGCAATCGGTTTCATATAATTGTGATATCGAGATTTTACATTTTTCCATCATAAGTTCTGAGCAAATCATTGCACAAAAATAATTTTTGCGCCCTCTTAAAATTTCATATTTGAATAACCATTTTTCTAATTTAATCAATTTTTAAAATTAATTTAATTACACTTTATAACAATGTTATTTTCCCGTTGAAATCTTAAACTTATTTTGCTCTTTGATTGTATCGATTACACGAATGTTTTGCCAATGTTGAAAATAGGTTATTTTTTCACACATTTTTACTTTTACTTTTGTTATACTGCCTTTTTAGTTGAGATTGAAGTGAATTTGTTATGTAGTATCTTTTGATGCGTGTGTTCAATGTTGTCTTGTAAAGTTTTTCAATTACTTTAACAATTTGCAATTACTTTAACTAATATTGTCCCATATTTCAATAATTTTCAGTGTGCTCAATTAACATACCACAAATCTTTTTTTTTCACTAGTTTTTAGTCTTTTTAGCTTATTAAATCTATTTAAAAATAAATAAACGCAATTAAAATATTTTTTAAATATATGCTTATTTATATCCACTTTAGCATTTCAGTGACTGAATCGATACACCACAGTGCAAAACGTCTAAAGTGTCGCCATGTATGGCCAGCACGTGCGGCAACCCTTTTGACATTTTCGGAAATCCATGAGAAGCAAGAAGCACACATATGACAAGTTTCTCGTTGAAAGATATCCCGCTGGCTGGCGAGTGAAGGGGAGGAAGAAAAAGGAGAGCAAGGTATAGGGAGAGAATCTTAGGAACCTCGGGTTTGAGACACCTATCTTCATTTATAGAAGGTGAGACCCTGAAAGACATGAATTTAACGACTGAAAATTCAACAGAATTATGACGTTACAGATTTTTGTGTGGGGGAGGGGATTCAAAATGTTGACCCAAAATGCAATTTTCGAAATCATCTTGTCCATTCTGAATTGAGATTACTGTTCAGATATGAAAATGCATCAAGTCATTTTTAAAAGGGATATTACACATCATTACCCAAGTATTATAGAATAAAATAGTCTATAATTGTAATTCTTGGTGGGCATATAATCCAATCGTGAATTTCGAAGATTGTCTAACGGAGCTATCAACATGTGTAACCCTTTTAATCAATATTATGTCATTTAAATCCTAATAGCATTGTTTGTAACAAACTTCCAAATTTCATTTTCTTTCTTTGTGGTTTTTTAAGAAACTTCATTTTGAATGAATTATTCCGATTTTTATCAATTTAAACTCGCCAATTGATACAAATAAAAAAGTAGAATTATCTTTACCTTTTCTTATTTCATTTTCATAGTTTCATTTTATGTTATTTTAGTTATGATACCGCAAACATTCATCATGTCATATTGTTGTAAAAATGGTAAAGTTTCTCAAAGCAATCCAGACCGATGTCACATTCCTTACATCATTCCCCTTTCGGTATTTCGCAACACCCTCACTTCTCGCCGATGTGTTGATCAACATCTGAACAAACGTTAACTGTTGGCAGGTGTGTGTGCCAACCGCAAGCTTTTCCGTTTCTTAATGAGGATCATTTGGAACACTTACAACTGTAATTGCAGCGACTGCAAGGATCAGACAACGGCACTATTTTTTCTCGTCATTACCTTTTGGTCGGCGAGCAATTGCCTTTCAAGGTTCGCCTTTTGTTTACGTTTCCAGTGAACTTGCTTCTCAAGGGAAACTCATTAAGACTCTATTTGACAGTCTGGCGGCGTCTCTGAGTGGGTGCTAATGAGTGAAACAACGCATTTTGTTCTCCCCATGAGAGTTACTGATACCATTTCAACACCTGCGGTGATTCAGAAAGAAAGAATAGGAAACAAATTCATTACTTTTAATTATCATATTGCAATGATCCCAAGGATTTAAAAAATTTTTTATTCCTTTTCTATCAGTGCCATAGAGTCAAAAGAGCGAAGTTCCAATGTCACAGAAGGTTTTAACCCTTTTAATTCACTGATATATATTCTTGCCACCTGTAAAATATTTTTATGAGTGCTCAAGTAAGTATTTTAAAATGATAATTAGGGTATAATCAGATGCTTAAAATTTGATTGGGCTACCTTAATAGCTCAGAAATGCATTAAGTCTATAGTCAAATATCATTTAAATTCAAAAGTGATAAATATGCTTACCACTAACCCTTCACGATGTGAGAGTTTTCGTAGCGACATTAAGTTCCAGCTTTTGTCATAAAATTTTAACACCTGAAAACGTTTTCAGACATGAATTAGCACTGTGTTGTGTTCCTTATGTCTAAGATATTCTTATATTTAATTATCATCATTTGTTATTGAGTTTTATTTAATTTAAATTCAACATTCGTTTTTAAAAAGGAACAAACACTGTTGATGCAGTTGAAATTTCTTAAAATTAAGAATCTTCCTGTTAATGATTTTATGCATATTTTAACTTCAGTTTTGATGTATTAATTATTTGAATGCTGTAGTTTATAACATTTTAGTTTATTTCTTATGGAAAAAGGTGCCTAAGATGCTATTAATAAAATTACATTAGATTGCAACAGTTTTATTTTCATGCAATGTAGCAACCCGACCAACTTGTCTAATAAATGCAAAATAAGCTTCAAACTTTAATGCAAGATATTACTGAATTTAAACTCCACGATTTCTAACTAAAAAAGCTATATAAAGTTGTTTTAAATTAGCGGCCACTTTTACAATAAAGTGGTAAGTATACTTACCAATGAACATTCGATGATATTTTTACCCTTAACAATCAATGGTAAGTATGCTTACCACTTTCAGTTTTCCTTGAACGATTTCTGGAAAGTATATTTACCACCTCTTATTTCATAAAATAAAAGGCAAATCAACGAACTTTTGATGTTTTAGTATTTACATCATCAGTTTATCATGATATGAACCTAAAAAGTTTTATTTGTCAATACCCCGGAATGATGCCCTATAAAAGGTTAATGTAGCGGTCCCACACGGAGAGCATAGCAGTGTTTCGAGAAATGTTTCTGCTAAATTTGCTACTTCAAATGGTCGCAAATGAAAATTAAAAAAAAATCTTCATAAAATTATTGAATTTCAATGAAATAATCAGTGTCCTTTTAATGAATATCAATATATGATAAGTGCATCTTGATTTTAAGCCCTATTAAGGGTAAGGAAAAGAATGACATTCAAACTGTGCAAGTGCTCTGAATTTTTAACATTTTGATAAAGTTTTATCCTTTAATATATACTGCGTACATATTATAGAAAATAAATATGCATAGAAATATAGAGACAAAACCACAATGCAATTTTTCTTTCTCTTTTGAGCTGAACTTAAAAAAACCCAAATATTATTATATTCTCTTGTTAATTTGTGGCTACTTGTTAGAATAATATTACGTTACTATTCGTTAAGTGGTTAAAAATCTTTTACTTTACCAATCCACCTTTCCATCGCTTTATTAATTGGGCACCTATGGTAATTTTACCTTTACCTATGGACCTTTCTAAGGATAATTACTACTGATAGCACCGATAAAACTTTTTCAAATGCATCTCCTTTGATAATTAAGTCACAAAATAGTAATACATTTTTGGCAAAAGATCAAAGGAAAGGAATTCCCTTTTTGCACAGTTTGTTTAATTATTAAAAAAAATCAGAAGAAGCTTGAGTGCCATTATGGGCAACATATTATCTTCCAATACATTCTTACTTAAGACACTGACAATCAAGAATGCACAATCTCATCTTGGATTTTTGACTATTTTTATAATTACTAATCATTTTTCGAACTTCGTGCATCAATATATAACGCTATATGCAAAATTGGTTTAATTAGAAACAGCGATAATCCGAAATTACCTGTACTCGGCATCTAATGAATTTTGAATTAGGTAAAAAATTTTGAAATGTTTACATTCTTTGGATCTTTAGTTGGGTAAAAACTTTCAATTAGTGACCTTCATATTAAAATAAGGCTGGTAAAATGTCGAATGGTTTTATGTGAATAAAAAAAAATTCTTATTTGTAAGGCAGTGTCACAGAAGTTGCGCAAAACACAAATTATTACATTAATTTAAAAATGCTTTCAAAGGTCGTTTTTAATAACTTATTAAATGTCTAATCGAGCCAATCTGTTAATACAGGTGACCGTTATTAGTGTCATTGTTCTGGTTAGTTTAAAGAAGAAAAAAAAATATTTGTCATGGGATTTGTGAAAAAAAGATTTTTTGTTTTGTATTTCATAAAACAGGGAAACAGATAATAAAAAAACTGTAAACATATTCGAAATATGAGAGTATGATAACGTTTTAAAATTAGATTCTTTTGTCTTTATAAATTTATTAAAAAATTGGCTCTTACTTATAACAATGATAACTTTAAATTCAAAAATATATTTTATACTGTGGCGGCATGTGTATATAATCCAATAACCACAAAAATGAAAAGTATTATTGTAAAATGTAATAGAAAAAGAATTGTTCGGAAATGAAATTGGGGATCGCTGAAAAGCTAATTTTTAGAATCTAAATTTTGTTGTTGTTGTGTATGTGTGTGTGTGTGTGTGTGTGTGTGTGAGATATGCTTTAAAGTTAGGGAAGAAAAACATTAAAAATATAGATTTTTAATTACTTTTTAATATAGATTTTAAAAAAGGCTTTTATTAATCAGTTCTTATTATCACGTTTAGTTTAGCTGTATTAATGTCCCGTTCTTAAAGCAGCACTAGGGCTATTTTAGAACGGACCTCGTAATTATGAGCCACGGTCGGATGACGACGACGGCACTTGAACTGACACCTCCTCTCCAAGTTTTCACACCAGCGTTTGACCCCGAAGGATTTAACGTGCACCAAGCCCACTTGCACGAAGGTTTTTTGATGGAATCGAAGCCGAGACCTTATCACAAGGCCACCGTGGTCCCTACATTTAATACTCAGATTTACCTACGTACTCCAGGTGCTGAGGTCTGTCTGTCGGGATCTTCAACTACTTTTCATGAAGAATATTGCAATTAATATATAATCGTGTGATCATATTGATGTATTCTAAAAGATGAAAGATGCTGAAAGCCAGGTAAATAGTTCCTCATGCATATTAAATTCAATCTTAGTAACTGTGAACGGAAAGTAATGAAAAGAATTTTAAAAAAATAGTTTTGCGGATTTGAATGTCAGTTTAATTCCCACATTTAAGGCTTAAGACATCCATTTCTACCGGATATTTCTTTAATTTGCGCAGTTTCACAAAATCTTCATGAGCAAATTAACGAGATCTGACTTTCTTTTTTAAGTATTGACTTTTACCTTACAATAGTACTTCTTATTACTGGCTTAACAGTGCTCCGAAAAGCATTATTTTAATTCTAAGCTTTCGATTTCTAATAAAAAAAAATGAATAGCAAATACTTAGACAGGAAGTCGAATGTAAAGTTTTACAATCTTATTGTGTTAGTTGAGAGTACATTTGATAACTTGTATCCAAAAAAAATTATTTTTAGGCTTAAAAATTTTTGAAATACGCCTTTAATTCTTATTTACTCAATTTAATCAATACTGGTAATTCAATGATAATTATCAATATTTTTAATACATCCAACACAAATAATTACAAAATCTGTATAGTAACCAGTCATCCTTACAAAATGTGTATTTCCAAGCTTTTTTTTTTTTTTTTTTTTTTTGTCCTTACTTAAAAGAAAATAGTACTGATAGGGTTTTCTTGTAAATAAATTAGTTGGATTTAATTTTTAAAAAAAATGATTAAATTCTTTTTAAAAATTCCTTTTTCTTACTATTATGGCATAAAAAAGTTTTAACTTTAATACTATTATTTTATTTTCACTTAATAATGTTTGGTCAAGTAAAAACAAACTTAAATGAGAAAAATTAGTAAAGGAGCCCTCGATGACCTCGTGGTAAGTTCTCGGATTTGAAACCGGAAGACTTCAAGTTCGAGACCCAATTCCACCGAAGAACCGTCGTATAAGCAACTATGGTGCACGTTAAATCCGTCGGAGCCAAACGCCATGCCGCTGGTGTGGCCTGAGAGCTTGGAGTGAAGGTGCTAGCTCAGGTGCCGTCTTCGTCATCTGACCGCGGCTCAAAATTAAGAAGTCCATCCCAATATAGCCTTAACTTACTTTAGAACGGAACGTTCATACAACTAAATTAAAATTTAATGAGTGTGTTAACTACGAGGTTCAATTGAGATCAAAGTTATGCTGAATTCTACCAATTTCTTTTAACTCAAAAAATCTCATGACTGCAGTCGCATCATTGTGATGAAAAAGCAATAGCAAAATATATTGTTTGTGTTCTTTCCTCTGCTCCTACTTTATTTTTAAGCATTCTTAAACATATATTTCCAAATATCTCAGTTTTTACTCAATTTTTTTAAAAATAGTAATTTGTTTATTTTTTACCCCACCAGTGCCTTCCACTTTTCAGTATCTACTCATTCCTTATTTGAAGTTCAGGAAATCTGTCCTCTTTATGGAACTGACCTGAAATATCTGCAATTCAATTTTTGCATCATGAGCCTTGACCATCACATTCATTTTATTCGGATATATTTATCAGTCCGGTGAGTAATTGGGCGGAAGAAATTCGCACACAATTTTCCAAGGGCCGAAGGCTATGCAGACAGCCGTAACCGTACCGCTGGGAAGCAGATTCAGGCATTCACACCAATAACCCACTTTTTTCGGGTTTCTATTTCGATCCGCGAGTCTCTTCCTGCTTTTTCGCAACTTACCTGTGGCGGAAGGCAGAGCTACGCGCTTTAAAAGGAGTGCTACCAGCACAGGTCACGGGAGGTGAGTAGAGAGGAAGTGGTGGGCGGATGAACCGGCCCGACAGAACATACGGAAAGAGAATGGCAAAGCAAAATCCTGAATTTATCAAAAAAATAAATAGAAACTCCGAATTTTCGGCACTACTTTAATCAAATGAGTCAAACGTAATACCTGAAAAATTTTAAAAGTAAAAGTAAATTATACTTTATACTATATATAATAATTATTTATAATTTATATAGTATAAAATAAAATTATAATTTATAATATGCATACATGAAAATAAAATTCAGAAGTACTTAATATGCTATTGGAATCCCAGCTCCTCATCAGATTTTATTCAAATATTGCAACGCATGAAAAAGTTTTCAGTGAAGATTTCGTGACAACCCATTAAGTAGTTGCTTTTTTAGTTATTAAAAGTCCTGTTTCCAAGCATAGGAAAGATATTTTTTATTGTTTTATTTGTACTTCGAATGTTTAAAGAAAAGACTGTCATACCTGTTCAATAAAAGGCTTGTAAATATTTTTAAACATTATATTTGTCGGTCTTCCAATTGCTATTCGTTTTGCTACAGTAAATGTGTAGCAAAAATTGCATTCAAATTTATTTTTCAAATTTATAACATTCTTCATTTCAAACAAATATTATGAATCAAATATATCATTCAAATTTGTATGAATTTTATTTATTCAAACTTGTATCATTCTTAAAAGATTATTAATAGCATAAAAAAATTACGGCAGTTTTTAAGAATCGTTTCTTTCAGTTTTAATTTAAAAAATTTTCGAAAAGCTAAGAAATTAAAAATAAATCATTTGTGACTTCACTCTCATTTGCAAGCTTTCATGATTTAGTTTTAATTTCATATATTTGATAAAAGCTTCGCTTTAAAGTTAAGAAATGTTCTAATAAAATCACGTTTTTCATCTTCCTCGTATACGAAGTAAAATGCAAAGAAAAGGTGCGGAAATCATCAAAAATTTCGAACTCGAGAGTTTGACGAATCTCCGAGCTTCAGACTTCCCTACGAGGAGCACATTTTCGAAATGATGACTGTTTGTCGCATTATTTGTCCGATTATGAGCACGATAAGTCGCCAGAGCTTTGAGTCACCCGGATAAAATTTGGTATGCGGTCCTTACACTAACATTGTCAATTTCTAATAAATTTGAGCGAAATGCATTCGGAGAAAGATTGTATGCCCGTCTGTTCTGAGTACAAATGAACATCGATGACCACAAAACACAAAAAGCTCGATAGATGAAATTTGGTACACATGTTTAGCATTTAAAATGCATATGAAATCAAATTTGGTGCCAAATCCATCAAAAGGTCGATCATCTGAGTGTCTCAACTTTTGAATGCATGTAAATTTGCATAATTTAAAAACATAGCGTCATAGGTAAATGAAATGTGGTATTTCTTTTCCTTTTCTTTTCAATTAGTAATCTCTATATAGTTTGCTCATGCTACATTCATACATTTAATTGTATTTACGATTCCTTGATTAAACTATTTTTTATATTTTAATTATTTGTTCATACTACGCATAAAAAATATTCAACAATTTTGTTGAATATAGCACCAGAAATACTTTTTCAAACTGTTACAACTTGCCCCATGTATGGAGCAAATCAAATAATAAAAAAAATAGCGTTTAAAATTATTTTCACTTTACCGTCTTAGTTAAAGTAACTGAGAAATTTGAAAATTATTATCAGCTAGCATAGTGGTAATAAACGATATCAAATGGTTTACAGTAAAATAGAGATGAAAGGACTTACTCTATAAGTCAGTCTGCATCAGAATTGCAATGAATGCATTCAGTTGATAGACTGGTTCCTAAACCGCAAATTTTGTACCTAAATTTTGAAAATCAAGCATTGAACCCATTATTCTAAATGATAGGTATTGACCTGTTTGCAATATCTTGCATTTAAAGCTGTAATGTTCTAGGTTTGAAACACAATTACTTCGAAGTACTACAGTTTAATTATGCTTGTAATATACAAAATGTCAGTTGGGCTAAGCGTCTTTCTTGTGGGTTGGAAAGACAAGAAAGGCAACTGGTTCATGTGACATTCTCGTCGTATGGCCATTGCTCAAAATCCCGTAGTCTGTCCCAAAAAATACTATCGTTGCTTCATAACGAAATGATAATGTAATATTTTCTATTATAATATATCGACAAATGTGCTGAATGTATCTCTGCAAACTAAAGCAATTTTTTTTTTCAAAATCTATATGTTAGTTCGGAAATCCTCTTCTTCATCCTTACTTTCTTTGTTTCCGACTTTTGGATTTTTCCCTTAAATTTTTCTCCTTTCCTTATTCTTTCTTCTTATTTCTATTTCTTGTTAATTTTGCAGTTATATTTTCCCCCATAACTCATTTATCAGGATGAGATAGAAATTTCTTTTTCTTTAATTTGGCTTTTGTTAGACACTTTCGTCGGTGAATTCTTAGGTTTAATATGTTATAAGTTGCCCTGAGATTTTACTACAGTATATATCATCAATTTGAAAAAAAAATTAATTAAAACAGCCTTTTAAAATTTAATGCACAGACAAATTGAGTAGTAAAAAATATTGTTAAAAATATAAATGCATTTATTTCGAATCAAATTTTCGAAATATTTTTTCTCCATTTACTAATTAAATGGAGCTTGTGTTCAAAACTTCTCATTAACCGTTTTGGTTGGATATTGACTGTGCTGATGTAATAAGACCCGCCATAAAAATCATATTTAGCAAAAGTTCTGATAAAAAAAATTTGAAAAATTTCTGAGTAACGTACAGGGTGGTTATAATTAAAGTTACCCTGTTTAGACCTACGTAGTATCCGCTCTAGTGGAAGGATGTCGAAGAAACTTGGTACTTAGGTAGTATAGATCATGGGAAACAGAAATCTGCAATAAAAAAAAATTAGTTCCAATTTCAACCGCTAGGTGAGAAGGCGGCGCAAGAAAAACAAAAAATCCCAATTTGGAACTTAAAAACTTTATTTAATTACAATATACATTCAATGTGCATTCCATTTAGGTCAAGCACATGTTCAAAGCGTGTTAAGGCGTGTTCAACAGTGGCACGAAGGGTTTCTCGATCAATTGCAGCAACATGACGTGTTATGCTTGCTTTCAATTCATGCAGAGTCCGTATGCTTCCTCCATGGATACGATCTTTCAGGAATCACCACAACCAGAAATCGCAGAGATTCAAATCTGCAGAACGCGGAGGCCAGGCAGTTAGAAAACGTCTTGAAATTACCCTTTGATCTTCAAAGTGGACACGAAGCAGTGCCGTCACTGGTAGAGCAATGTGAGGGGTTGCACCATCTTGCATGAAGACAGTAGTCCTTAAACATTCTAGTTCTTGTAACTCAGGAATGACTTGCTGCTGAAGAAGGTCGCGGTAACGGGCACCCGTAATGGAACACCTTTGAGGGCCATGAGAAATGTTCTCTTCAAAAAAAAAAAGGGTCAAGAATGAAATCAGCAGTAAAACCTCTCCATACAGTAATGTAATCGGAATGTAAAGACTGTTCATGCACATCATTAGGACTTGCAGTACCTCATATGCGACAGTTCTGAGTATTAACTGCTCCACCTAGGGTAAAATTAACCTCGTCCGACCACAAAATGTTCCATGGCCATGAATTGTCAATGGCTATTCCGGCTAAAAAAATTCTAGAAAATTGATTTTGTTTCTCTGGGTCTGCAGGATTCAGCGCTTGCACATGATGGATCTTGTATGAATACCACTTTACAATGGATCGAAGAACATTTAGTATTGTAGACCAAGGGAGAGACAATCACGTGGCACCACTCGAGCACTTGATTAAGAATATTGCGAATTGGACGCTCTTTTGACCACGGCAAGAGCGACTTCTTTCGCATTTCACTTGAAATCCGTTTCCGTCCTCTTCCTTGCAAAACACCCAACTTTTCAATCTTCAAATTTAATAATCATCTTTTTCAAAGCCTGCCTGGACATAGGCTCTTTCAGTAAGTCTTTCAAGCGCCGATATTCTCGCAGTGCAGATGACAAATTACTGCTGTTCTGATAAAACAACTTTATCAGTAAAGCTCTTCCTTTTTTTCTGTAAGGCATGGCGAAGAATGATTTGATAAAGCCAGTGAGTACTGGCTTTTTAAACTACTCGAAATTTGCATAACGGCCTTTATCGTACATGAAAACCGCCATCTATCGGCCGAAATTTAAACTATTTTTTATTGCAGATTTCTTTTCCCCATGATCCATACAACCTAAATATCAAGCATTCCACTAGAGCGGACATTACGTAGGTCTAAACAGGGTAACTTTAATTATAACCACCCTGTACATACAACAAATTGCCCTGGTTGACCTAACTCCTACTGTTATATACAATACTATGAGATACTGTAACAAAAGAATGTCTTTAATTTTGCAAATTACTTAAGAATCTCGCTTCTCCACGAGGAGTTTCTTTTAATGACTAAAAAAATTATTGGAATTTGATCGTGAAGTGATTGCATTCATCCTGAAATTCGTAATTGGAGCAACCAAATGATCATTCAACGAGACTCCCACAGAATTCTTTGAATGATAAAAGCTACAGTGATAGTTAGATTTCCCTCGATCCAGTTCTTGTTGGTGAGCCCCAGAACCTCTAAAAGCGTGAGGTAATGGATCTTTAACCAAAAAGGCAAATTGTTATCACTGATATATAAAAGACCATGCATCATTCCAAGATTAATGCTTTAATCCATTGATTAAAGGGCACAATTATTTTTACTCATATTTAGCATTCAGAAATCAAATTTTCTTACTAAATATATTATTTGCGTACTACTGAATGCGTTACGATCGTTCTTTTTTTATCTGTTTCTTTTACAAATTGGATTCCGTTCCTTTTGGAAACCAATAATAAACAAGCATTTCTTTCAATCAATACGAAATGTATTATCATGTGTATACGTGTGTAGCATAATTTGCTGATGTGTAAATGAAAAGAAGTCAAATTAGAAATTTAATAATTATTATTTGCGAGTGACAATAAGCGATAAATTTAATAATTATTATCACTACTTGGAATGAAATTTTCAAGCAAATAAAAAATCGCTAGTGTTCATCCAAATGTCATTTAAACACATTTTTTCAGAATGCTTTATTAACTTTCTTTTTTGCATAAAATCATATAGTCTCCAGCGATCTTGCATTTTAGCTTTTTTTAAACCTTAAGTCAGCTAAATTATATTTAGAGAACATTTTGAATTGAAATCTACAATAATCACAATCAAGATTAGTGAATCAAATATATTCGCCAGTGGTTTTGGAAAGAGAGTCTTAAAAATTATCAATTTAAAATTTGGTGAATAATAAAATAGAATTATTCTGATTACAATTTTTTTTATATTTAAAACTAAAGCTTTTAAAGAGGCAAGAAGCAGAAAACAAAACAAAATATCAGATAGAATGGTGTGGAAAAACATATTCCAGTCTCCACATGTGTTAAGTAATTGCCTATTTAAATGAAAAATATTGACCCTCTTTTTCAGATCGAGTTTTTTCCCAGAATAAATATTTTTCGGTGGAGATTTGAGTGCAAAAGAAAACTTGTTTTCGTACAATGAAACAAGCCGCGTGAGATGCATAATCCACGATTTTTTGAATAACAAATAATTTTGCTACTGTTATTTTTAAATATTCGTTCCATATATATGTTATTTTAATCATATTATTAATTAAAAATTATTAATTATTATTAAATATATAATTTATTAATTGTAATTAATACTTAATTTTCTATTTCAAATAACGTGTGATTGAATTCATTTATCTATTTCAGCTTACTTTTTAATTTTAATTTTTTTTAAAACTATTAATTTAATTTCTTTATTGGAGTAAACCATTTTCTGAAAAGTTGAATTTTTTAAAAAAAGTAATTTCTTTAAAATGTTCATTTTAATTCTATATTCTGCCAATAGATAGCGCCTACAAAGTGAAAGGAATATATACTATTAGACAGTCATATCAAAGACAATTAGAAATGATCTTAATGGAATAACGCATTGTAAATGCGAATATCGGAAAGTCAAGCGGAGCGGTTATCATAGCGAAGCAGTGACTTCACAATTATGAACAATTTCCTGTGATAGCTCCACTTTCAGTGATATGCGATTCAATGATACGATAATTCTAAGAATAACGGGTCCGTTCACTTTTCAACCCATTCACAGATTAAATGATTGAATTCTTGTTTGAGAGATTCCATTGGACAGATCGTATCGATTTTTACTTTCTATCGTCATCCAAGACGAAATTGAAATATCACCAGTAAGATCATGTCAAGGATTTGAATCACACCCCTTTTTGAAAAGTATTAATCACTGGTATTTGTGACGTTTTGATATTGGTTACGTAATAACAGCTCTGAAATATTCGTCATCCCTAGCCGCGTATAGCATCCAGCGATAGTCGTTATCATGCGATGGGATGAGGAGAGCTCGAATCTGATTCAGTGAAATAGGAAGCGCTTTGCTTGTGATCAATAGGTCCCGCCGATCGCCAAAACTGTTTGTGCGAGTTCTGTTCTTGGAAAGTGCATCAGTGGACAAGGGACTTTCCCTATGCATGATTGAACTCTTGTTCGAGAGCTTCCATTGGACATATCATATCGATTGTTACTTTCTATCGTGATCCAAGGCCTATAATCGAAATATCAGCAGTAAGATCGTATCACGGATTGGAATCACACCCCTCTTTGAAAAGCATTGATCGCTGATATTTGTGACTTTTTGATATTGTTTAAGTAATAACCGCTCGTAAAATATTCGTCATCCCTATTCTTGATGTATGGATTTACTTGGAACTGGGAAATTTTTCAGTAACATCTTAATTTTGAGTAATAACCGAAAAACAGGCTTAGTAATAATATCAATCTTTTAAGTGTAGAATTATTTTAATAAAATAATGTTTTTATTTTAATTCTATAATGACTTTTTTGTTATACTCAAATATCACGTGATTTAAGTTGCCATATTTTTCTTCATATAAAATTTCGGAATTACGCCATATCAATGTTTTCGAAAAGAATTGTAATGAAGAGAACACATGCTTTAAATGAAATTGTCAAACGTAAATAAACAACATTTTGGCGCTTTTGGCAATTTTGCTATTTTGATCATACATATTTATTAGAATTTCTTGTTCATCAGTTTGAAAGCTAGAAAGTCGTTTGCAATGAGTGATTCTGCGTCAGAGGCTAATACAAATTCATCTAATCAGAAACTACATAGTTATTGCAAGCCTCCCTCCAAGAAGTTGCCTGACAGTGATGTTGAGGCCGATGATGATGAGGATTGTTTGTACTGCATTTGTCGAACTAAAGACACCAATCGTTTCATGATCGGCTGCGACAGTTGTAATGAATGGTATCATGGAGACTGTATCAGCATAACAGAAGATTATGCTAAAAATATTAAGCAGTTTTTTTGTTTGATGTGTCGTGAACGAGATCCGACCTTAGAAATCAAATTTAAGGAGAAAAAAGAGAAAGTTGAAAAGAAAAAATCTTTTGAAAAATTTGAAATTGAATATAAACGAAGTGTAACATTTGAAGATGAGCGACGTGGTAAGTCAGCGAGACGTTGCGGTGAATGCGTTGCATGTTACCGAACTGAAGATTGCGGACGATGCGACTTTTGCAAAGACATGCGAAAGTTTGGTGGACCTAATAAAATCAGACAAAAGTGTAGGCAAAGACAGTGCATGAATTTTGGCTTAAATCTTGGAAAAAAGCCTAAAGAATTCTTTCCTAGCTCTCAAAGTGATGACACTGAAGACACTGAACAAATTCTTTTACCACCAGAAGTGCCTATTTCTTATGCTAAAAATTCAAATGATGAAGATGAAGATGATGACAAAGATGCTGATTATGCTCCTTATAATAAAAGATCTCATGCCACTAAAGGTTCTCGCCACAAGCGCAGATCAAGTAAACAAACGAATAGACATCGAACAAGAGCTGAGCACAGAAAGAAACACAATGAAAAAGAAAAAAGAGATGGTAAAAAGGATGATTCTGTCCAGCAGTGCTTTGGGCCTGGTTGTATTTATGCTGCACGCCCTCACTCAAAGTATTGTTCTGATGAATGTGGGATGAAATTGGCCACCAATCGTATATATGAAATACTTCCTCACAGAATACAAGAGTGGCAAAGAACTATATGTGTAGCAGACGAAAACAACAGGAAATCCTTGGAAAAAATCCGTCGAGAACAGCAAGAAGCAAAAGATCGTTTGTCGGAATTAAATAAGAAACAGGAAGCTCTTGATAAAATCATTGAAAAAGCTAAAAGCACTCTGACTGCTACAGATCAGGAAAGTGTAGATGGTGAGACTGAAGAATCAGAAATAAGTATTTATTGTGTAACTTGTGGACATGAAGTAAGTGCCAAAAACGCATTGAAACATTTAGAAAAATGTTTCAATAAATATGAAAGTCAAACCTCTTTTGGATCATATTATCAAACTAATATTGAAGGAACTAATATTTTTTGTGATTTTTATAATCCACAACAAAGAACATATTGTAAGCGTCTTAAAATTTTGTGTCCGGAACATTCAAAAGAACCTAAGGTTTCTGATGATGAAGTGTGTGGCTGTCCATTAATTGACAGATCATTTGAAACAACTGGAGAATTTTGTCGTGTTCTAAAGAAAAAATGTTTACGACATTATCAGTGGGAAAAATTTCGAAGAGCAGAAATAGATTTAGATAAAATGCGACTTCTCTTTAAGTTGGATGACTTGATTGAACAAGAACGTAGCGTACGTCAGCAAATGGCAAATCGTGGTGGAGTGTTAGCTTTGATGTTACATCAAACAGTCACACATGATGAAATGCCTAAAATGGAATCCTGACAAGATAACTAAGCATTATCATATCATAAAATATTATAAGAAACTTCTTAGTAGGAGTTGTTTCTTAAATTATTACTTTTAATACAAAAAATGTTAATTTTTTAGTTGTCATTAAGGATTATGGCTTTAGAGCATAACAAAATGACTTTTACCTTTGAATTTAAATAATTTATGAGAAATGACAATTTTTGAATCGAATTTCTTGAAATTAGAATCTTTTTGTGTATGTTATAATTAATGAGCGATGCTTTAAAATCCAACTGAAGATGATATCATTTACGGTTATTGACTATTTAATCATTTTCTAGTAAATCATTGAATTTTTTAATGAAGTTCTGTGTTATTATTTTGAAATATTTGATGATTAAGGAAAAATATTTTTAACTGTAGAAGGCAATAATGCTGTATATAGAACATCTGAACATTCTTTAGTATACTTTACAATCTTCATTTTAATCATTCTGAAATTTATGTATATATCATAAGTTTTGAATAATTTTCATTTTTTTAGTGATTATCTTTTGACTTTCTTATTTTTATTTAAAGTTTAATTTAATTATTTTAATCTTTATTTGTTGAAAAATTATGTGAGTTTTTTTTTTTTTTTTTTTTAAGAAAATGGAGATTTACAAATAAGGATTCTAAGTTTGTAGTTTTATTTCACATTTGACCTATTTGTTTATGTTTTGTTGTGAAAGAATTTGATTAAAAAAGGAATAAAGTTTTCTTATTGAAATATAGCAGTTATGATAATTTGTATTCTTTCTTTATCTTTGAATTTTAACTTTTATTGGTTATAAGCTTAATATTAGAGAGGAAATTAGAATTAGTCGATTGTTATTTTTTGTCTTAATCACAAATTTAAAAATGTATTTTTGCTTATAATCAACTAATAACTGTTGTTGTTTTGCTAATAGTCAAAACAACAATAACAACAACAGCAAAAAAAAACAAAAAACCTATGCCTCTGAAAAGGTTTAATATAACATGTTATAAGAAGTGTGAATATAAGAATGCTTTTAAAAATGGGGCCTATCAAACTTAAGAATTATCAAGTATTTTTTTTTTTTTTAATCATTCAGCTTTTAAAATATCTATGAATAATTTATTGATAAGAACTAAATGACTCTGTAAAACTATTTATTACTCTCTTCAGCTAATATATTTACATGCCTTTTTTTTATTGGGATTGATTGGTTTAGTCATATACCAACAATTTTTAAAATAGATATTTAATAATAAAAACTAAATTATATGAACTTCTGCTCATACTATTACACAATATTTTTTCATCTATTAATCTCTTTTATATGTTGAAGAATGTGTTTGATTAATTTAATATACAAAGTTCTTGTCAAATTATGGATTTTGTCCTAAGTATATTCATGTACTGGAAATCATAAAAACCTTGATGACACCTGCATGTTATTAGATTCTTTAAAATTAGCTTCCTAAAATATAATGAAAACTTTTTCTTATGTATATATTTTATTAAAAAGCATAAAATTATATTATTTAATGCATTATATTGTTGTTTATTCTTAATTAAAGCCCTATTTTAGTGTTTTATTGTCCTACAGAAATGCATATTTAAATGACAAAATCATTTTTCAATTAAATATAAAGACAAGAATATCAAAAGTATAAAGAGGTGTGATTCTAAAATATTCCTTTAATAAAATTTGTATTTTGTGTTATTATTTTTAAGATTTGTGAACATAGCCTGAATGGGAATATAGTTGATTCTTGCTTAGAATGCATAAGAACTAAATCATATATTTCACAAGAAAATAAGCATAGAAATAAATCATGTATATTTTCAATTTACCTCATTAAACTGCTTTTCATATATTTATGGTGTTATTGATCTCTTCTTTGACAAAGTATTTAAAACTTGCATAAAATTTAAAAACATTTTTTTTTATCTAAATTGATAAAATGAATATTTATAAACACAAAAAAGTTTTCTATATTGGACAATATTCAAGCATTTATTTTAATTTACTTTTTAAAACTGGAATACTATTGCAAGATAATAAAGTTCTGTAAAATACAAACATTTCTTTCAAATTATAAGCAATTATAATGAGATTTATGTAGCAATTAACAATGGTCACATAATATGGACATCATGTTAAGGAATAATTTTTTAACCTAATATAGCAATAATATTAATAGCATTAATGCAAGTGGAATGAATGAAAATACTTCTGTACGATCACAACTGTCGGTGAAATTCGGTAAATTTTTTTCGGTGAATTGTTAGATAATGAAATCAAATTTGGTAATTTACTCACTGTTTACCACATTTTTATGATGGTACAGAAGTATCTGGATAGGTGGTAGAAATGCTCTAGATATTGAATTATTATGATTTATAGAAGGTTATATATAATATATATCAATCCAAATTAACTATTCATAGAGGCCTGCTAATAACCTGTGAATTAGATAATTACTTTTTTAACAGTTGTCTAAAAAATAAACGTTGATTTCAAGATGTTGTAACTATCACTTTGAGGCAAATCATTTTTTTATACTGCAAAGGAGTGATGTGCATTTAATGCATTTATGGAGTTCTTTATTAGGCTTTGACCTTCACGGTTAAATGGGGGTTTTTTTTCAGTTCTTTTATCTGCTTATCCTTTTGAGATTAATTATTTTAATTCAAAACTTATGTATTTATTTTTTATATAATTAATTGAATTTGCAAATTATGTACTGTTCTTATACCACATAATTTTGCTAATAATTGAGGCTTACTGTATTGTTGAATAAATGTAAACATCTCATCCTGTACCTTTTTTTAAACCCTATTTTGGTAAACTTAAAGCTCCCTGGTGCATGCACAAAACCAGGTGTAAATATTACGAGAGTTACCTACTAATGAATAGACATATTTTTATTTTGAATATTGAGCTTATTCATGTAGAATGTTATCATATTTTGAATACAAATTCTGTTTAAATATATTAATTTCTAAATATGGTGAAATTTGACTACTACAAATTCCTAAATAATGGAAATTTTATTCTTTCATATCTTGCATTTTTATAAATATATTATAAAAAATATGTTTTATAATTCATATTTATTTTAGATTAATTCAAAGACACAACTAAAGCTTTTTATTTTTAAATTATAATAGTTAATTAAATTAATTCATTCTTTGTGTCCACTTCATCTGCTTTCTTTCTCTTCTTTTAAATCTTATGGTGCAGTGCATTTATTGATTAGTAAAAGGATTCAGAAATTCTCTCCCTTTTTCTTTTAATTCTTTGAATGTAAAAGATATGAATCCTACTATTTATTTCAAAGATTTATTGCATAATAATTATATACAGGCTACTGTGTTTTGTCTGTTTATTGCAATTTCTTATTTGTCTATATAAGTTATTTTGAAAATGTTTGACTTCTTAGAATTATAATTATTATCATTACAGTTAAAAATTATTTGCTGCTTATTTTATTACTGTTAAATGTTAAAATTAAACTTTTACTGATTTTTTTTTTATTGTGTACTGTTTAGCTTTGAATTATATAAGTTCCACATGGATTTTATTGCTTTGTAATGTATTCAATAAAGAAAAGCAATCTCTCGAAATCAATTCAATAAATAAAGCAATTTTTTACTCAAAAATTTTTTTGACTATGTTCAAGAGAATTGTGCTATTTATTTTGAAATTTGATTGCACTACTGTTGTAGCTATTCCAAACGCTGTATACTGTTTGCTTATTAAAATTACTTGTTGATGCGATGAAATTATTTCTTTTAAAACTGTTAAATGTTTTTGAATTATAAATATCATTACTTTATTATTTATTTTAATTATAATAATTATTATTTAAATTTATATGACTGGTCTTTATTTAAAATTATTTTCTGTTTATTTATTAATTGTGAGTTATTTAAAAAAATTTAAATATTAAAAATAAATTTTATTGTCATTTTTTGTTTAAATAAGTAATATTTAAGTTTCTTTTACTCATTTTTAGACTCAATTTTTTATCATCCAAATTTATGGCTGAATCAAATTTTTATTGTATGATAGTTTCTATTTCAAATTAGTTATGTTCTAATGAAAGATAAAATGCAAAACCTCTGTGAATAAGGCTTGTCATCTTTAGCTATTCACTTTATAATGTAGCTAAAGTTCTTACTTGGAATGAATGTGATAAAGAATTAAATGCTTTTATGGTGTTAAGTTTAACTATGAAAATTAACACATAATTTCGAAAAACAATTTAAATGCGCTCATGCCCATAAATCACGGTTAATGAAGTTAGTACAGATAAAACAGGTGGTATAAACATTAAGCATGCTTATTGAGGTACAGAGTAAAAGTCGGTAGGCCGTACCCTTATATCTAATGGAAACAATTAGAGAAAACATGTTCGAGGGAAAAAATGATAATAATTGCATATACTTGAAAATAAGCAATGAGAAATATAGCGACAAAGGCTGTTACCCCCCCCCCCAGGTGTGAAAAGCTTACAATTAATAGGTATCAAAATATTTAAGGGCTTGAATAAAAATGCTTAGATGAAATTTGCTTGCGAGAGCTTGAGACAAAAGAAATGTTCGGCTGTTCGATGTTAAGTTTTTTCCAGAGCGCATCTCTGTAGACTATATATTTTGAATATTTTAACAAGATGTGGGAAATGTCTTTGTCTTCGTTGCATTTGATGCACAAGGGGTTGTCTGAGAGATTGAGCCTGTAAAGAAGACTTGGAGTAATGATCATTTTACAAATCACCCGTGCAATAAGTTTATCTTGAACCCTAATTCTAGTTCATTTAGTGATTGCGCTGATGTCTGGGAAATCCCCGATCAAAGCTAGATATTTGCTTCTGTGATAATTATTTGAGGCGATTTGGGTAGAGCTCTTTCTCAGGTTGGTGATCATATGCTCGGGACCACTCTATGAATGGCGTAGATTCCTTGACTGCTTTTTTGTTCCATATGATACCGAAGTGGCCAGGTACCCATAAAAAAGAGATTTTTTGGGTAAGAATTTTCTTTGCGCAAATTTTTGAAGCTAGGCATTGAATAATTTTAGGCGAATAGAAATTGATGTTATAAATCATAAATATAAACCATACTTTACTAGACGTCTACACACACTTTGCTTTGAATCGGGCTGCTTATAGCTGTTGTGACAAGTTTAATGCTATACTCGGCTGCTTCTTTTAACAATTGTAATTAAATATCGGTCTTGTGTAGTTGTTATAATTTGAAAATGAATTGTTCCATTTTCTGTTTGTAGATGAGCTGTTCTGTATTTTTTGTTTCCATCTTCTTAGAACTATTTCCAATTCTTAATTTGTTACCCAATTTAGTTTAGAGTTCCTCAGATGGTTGTTACACCAACATTGCAAATGCCCGATGATCTGACATGCGAAATATTGTTCAGGTGAGTCGTGTGAATTATAGCTATTTGATCTTGACCTGTTAGACTAATATGCAGATTGCAGATTACACGTTATCGCCGAAAAGATTCCTATTATAAAATGCAAGGAATCATCTATTGCTTGTGATACCAGCGCCATTTGTTGGGCTTATTTCAACCTGAAACAAAGCATGTTATTTCTAAAGATGTGCATGTCTCAAGTCTATGTTTTTGACTATGTGCACAATTTTAATATTCTGAAATATCCATAATTTCTGGACATGAGCGAATAAACAGAAACTTTTTATAATATCTAATTTATACATATTGTGTGCATTATATTCATTCTACACTGTGCCTAGTTATTTTTTTTTTCAAATAATACTATTGATATATTTAAAATAATTGGAAAAATCAAAGAACTTGCTCCAAACTACTGACTAGGTTTCACAAATTTTTATTTTATGTATAAACTCATGACCCCCCCCCCCCCGTACATACATCAGCAGTGGTCGTTTTACTTCGCCATCCTCCATTTTGTCCACTTTTTTAATTCAACTTCATTCTACATTTTCTACGCAATACGGAAAACTTTGCTACGACAACTCCTGCTCTAATCGCAATATAGAATTCGTCATTTTTTTTAAATCTCATACAAAAACTTATTAACCATTCGTCGTCATTGGTTGCCTGATTGTTACATCTTCGAGAGATAGCGTAGAATGAAATTTTGACGAAGTCTCCCAGACTCAATTACTGGACCGTTTTTGGTATTAGAACGTATAATTAAGCAGATAGAATGTTACAAGTTTTTGCGTAGATTCGAAATTTAAAATATTGTGTTAGGAGAACTGCGAATATGAAATGAATGAGAAACTCATTTGAAATTAAAATCATTCACTGTTTCTGGAAAATAGAAATGATTACCTAAGATGACTCGTATTAGCAAATGAAATGAAATTGGCAGGAACATAAATGGTAAAATAAAAGTATCGATTCTATAAAAATACATCTGACGACGTTCTTTGCCTGAAGTGATAGGGATAATTTACAGTGAATCGATTGAGGTTATATGTTGAGGGGATTGATTTTCACATTTCCGCATGTCAAACGTAAGCTTAATTCTTTTTTGCATAAATATTATCGGTATAACCTGGATTTCATTTTTTATAAATAAATTTCTTAAAAAAATAATAAATAAAACTTTTAACTTTAAAAAAATTAAACTTTTCATTGTCAATTAAAACACTCAACTATGTTATCATATCAGATGGAACAATGATTAACAATATATTGATTCAATTTGAGTTTAGAATACGATACAACATAAATATCAATATAATTCTTTTGAGATATGGCATTTAAAAGTCAGGCATAGGATTATTACCACATACAGTCGAATTTTGCTAATAAATCCCACCTCCGGAAGATGCTGGTACCACTTTGTTTTAACTCATTCTATGAAGCGATTATGTATATTTTTCTTTGACTGGTGCTGATGAATTGCAGATACTGGAAATATTCAAATCTTCGTGATGTAATTGCACTTCCAAAGAAAAAATAGCTGTATCCCCGGTAGCACAGCCTATTGCAAACTATTGTACAATATTGTGTGATAATATATGATATTAAACAATATTGCGAATATTGATCAATGTCATATAATGTACAATATTTGTGTGCTACTCGGGATGGTGCGGAATAACAAGCATCTTTATGCTTGACCCTCACTGTTTTTTAAAAAGATTACTGCTTAAGAGCTATGAACGTATACGTTATGAATCAATGTGGACCAATTATTTACAACAGCGAGATGCTCTGTTTGACGTCTTGTGGGTGTAAGATGGTGCTACTCTCGCACGTAGAGTTTTCTGGCAAGCGTTTGTTAACGCAACTGTTGGTAGTAAAATCATCTTGCCCGAATTATGTTTAGGTCACGTAATCTTATTTCAATGAATTTTCGCTTTAGAATGTAGAGATTCCTGAAATATGAAGTGTTTGCATAAAATTTATAAATTACAGTTGATTTGATAAGTACCATCCAACGTAAGATTCCACATTTTTTCTCTTTACGTTGTTTGTGCAGCAATATCGTGCATCATTTGCAGTGTACAAAATATTGTGTGTGAGGGCGGAAATGTCGAAAATGTGTGATAATAAACGTGTTTATTTTACAGTTGAATCTTTTTTATGGGTCGTTTTCTTTTTTTCTCTGTTTCTTAATTTTCTTGCAAAAAATATCGTTTCAGATTCCTTTTTACAGTGAAAACCTTTTTCTATAAAATAAAACAGTCTCTTATTGTCGTTTGAAAATGTTTACATTTCGTTATTATCATTGCAATTGGGAATGCTGAATTGTTGTTTTCTCATTATTTTTACGACCTTACCATATAATATATCCATCATGCATTCGAATTTTATTCCTTTCCCTGGAGCGGCATTTTCGTTAGAAAGTTTTATCTCGACAAAACTTTAAACGAATAGACAAAATTTTAGAAAACTAAGCAAAAACTTAGAATTATTTTTATATAATTTTAGAATATTGTTACAAATGTGTGATATTATTTCTTTTACTTATTAGTCTAAAGTAAGGAAGAGTATTTACAGGTATTTTAATGGATGCTGAATGACTGCCACGGTAATCCAGACACTGGCAGTAACGTTCTGAAAATACAATAATAATGGCGATACATTTGATAGGAGAGAAAATTCCCAGATCCTTCTTGTAACTTCTATACCTTCTCAGGGAATCTGTATAAACGATAAAGAGCCAAAGCGAATCCATCGAGTGAATTGTTTCTTTGGAGTGCAGATGACGGAGCGAGCTTTCCGAATGCTTTGTGCTGTTGTTGTTTCATAAGACTTGCTGTTTGCTTTTCAATTGTTCATTTGGGCAAGTGTTGTTTTGTGAACACTTCGGCTTGTTTCGTGATTTCTTTTGTGATAAGGCGTCCTTATCTCTGATTATAGTATATATTTGGGTGTAAAAATATTAAGCAAACAGATAAACTTGGACGTCGATTAATCTGGAAATAGAATATGGATATGGGAACATGATAGCACAATTAAGTATTTCATTTTCAAATATCTTCTATATTTAACATTAAATATCGTTAAATATTGAAATTCAAAAAATTATTTTCATGAAAAACTAAGATTTAGCTCATTTGTACCTTAGGACAAAAGATATATAATGGCAATGCTCAAAATCGACCCCACCACAGTCATTAAAATTCAGGGCAATTTTAATTTTTGTGTTAGTGACTTAAAATTTTTCTCAAAAATTCGTCGTTTATAACCATTAAAAAAGCATTTTCTTCATTTTTAATACGTTACTTGCTTCGCATATGGCGCCAATGTAGTCACTGAGACCTCTCACCTTTTTCACAAAATCTGACGTCATAAAACAACCACTAATTGTAATTTAAATAGATGTTCATATTCCGGAGATTCCAATCATTTCAAATTTGGAGTCAAGTCTTCGATATCCCCTCACCAATTACGTCATAAAAATGAAGAGTTTAGATGTTGCTGTATTTTCGGTAAATAAAATTTATTTTAAGGTTTTATTTTTTAACTTGTTCTTTCTATCAGTATGCAAAAAGAAGATACTTATTTGGTATTTTGTGTAATTTTAATCTTATTCAATATATTAATTTCAAAGCTGGAGCAATAATAGATTAAAAAATAGAAATTAATAAGTTTTTAATATTATAGAATAAATATTTTTTTTTGTGTGTGCATTTTTATGTTGACATTTTAAGGCAGAAAATAAATGATTGACTTTCGAAAAAGGACAAAAGAGATTTGGAGGCTCATACTCATTCCTTGATTTGGAATTTACCTTTCTTTCCAATCCTTTATTATTATTATTATTATTGAAAATCCTCTTCGAAAAAATAAAAGAAAGACGATTCTTTTAAAAAGTTTTTTAAAGAATAACTCTTGCATTATTTTAAAATGAGTTGCAACATATCATATGTCTCTGAGTATGAGAATAATGAATTGAAATGAAAAAATCGTCCACTCTTGACAAGTGTAAAGCAAAGATAGATGGAAAATTATCCCATCAAGAGAAATTTTTTTTTATTAATGATGAAAAAGGGCACAAAGTAATTATAATTTTTTTCTAGTGTTATCTAATATATACGTAGCCGTTTTAAATTATTTTCGCAATCAACTACCAAAGAAACAAAATTAAAAAATATTAGCCCAACTTCAAAAAGTCAGGGAAAAGACAAATCCTACATGTTGTTGCTTATGGCACTTATCATAGAAAAGTCCGCTGACAAAGTCAGCGATTTTAAGCTGCGTTTTTAGCGTCTCTTGCTTCAGTAGCGCCATTTAGGACCAAGAGTACGTCTTAGCTACTCATGCGTCACAGCCCTTTTCTCGGGGCGAACTTCACTCATACATTTCATTCACAGTTCGTAATTTAGGCCTGAGACAGAGAATGAACACCCCTGACCCAGTACCCCCATTGGTATCATCTCGACTTGGATGACTTTGTATCTACGGCAGATTTATGCGTGCATTAGCCACCATATACATGGGGAGTCTTTGGCCGGCGAGGTTGGAACTCACAACCCAAAGGATGCAAATCCAATGTCCAACCAACCAGGTTATCCTGGCCACTATCCTGTATGTGATAGGAATAACAACTTCTTCTGATAAAAGAGCCAATAAAGTAAAGAAAACGTATGAAAATGTGGGGGGGGGAGGGAATATATAACATTCTTGAAGAAACTCTGGCATTTATGATTTTTGCAGAATTGCCAAAAAACGGGATATTTCTGTGCATGCTGGAGAGGATATATTTATCCAAGTTATAATTATATTACAATTGCTGTAAAAGAATATTTTTTATTTCAAAAATGTATCTGACACAGCAAAATACATCACGGATGTTTTTTAAATGTCTTTAATTGTTGTTATTTACTCACGGGTATTTCTAATTCAATGTAAATTGCAATCGCAAGTTATTTTTTTCAAAATATGGTTCTGGTGATAAAAATCAACAGAATTGGTGTGCATAATGAACGAATAATTATACTTTGCAAAAACAGTTATAACCAAGAAGTCTTATAAATATACAAATATTTTTAAAATGGGTTATATTTCGTAAAATTACCTGTTCCGGCCTTTCTGTTTGTATTATTATACAAAGCAATGGCTGTTCTTATCAAGAGTTTTCACGAATTGTAAAATCAATCCAGCTTTATACACAGAGGAGGCAAGACTGTGCGATTAACAATCAACGAATGACATTTCCTTTTTCAAGAATCATGTTCTCCTTCTCGGTTTTTTCCCCCTATTCTTTCTACTGACATTATTTCGATGTTTAGTCCCTTAGACGCAAACAAACAAAAACAAATAAACAAACAAACAAAACAAGGATATTTTGTGCAATCTCCTTGCTGATCAAGCACGTTTAAGCACACATAGCCGCGTCTTATCATAGGGGTAGCTCGCCTTCTCCGTGAACTGGGTATCCCGGTTCGAGCATGGTTGTTTTTCTTCTCTGTTCTTTCTGTGAGTTGTGTGAATGTGCCCACCTGTAAAAATGGGTTGTGCAAGCGAATATGACGCATGAAGTAGCTAAGTCGTACTCTTGGCCCTAGTTGGCGCTGCTGAAAAAATAAGAGACGCTCACTCGGCTTAAATCGCTAGCAGATAACTGTCAGCGGGCTTATAAAGTGCCATAAGTCACAACAACAACAAGCCCACACAAATTGCCCATTGATAATCGGTAAAATTTACAGATATTATTCAATGTAGATATTAGATTATATCAGCAAATATGGCATTATAAAACCAGATAATAACGATACTGAAAAAGATGAACGACAAAATCAATAACAAATCCACATAAAAACTTTAATCACCGTACAATCAATTGCATAATGACATATTTTACAATTTGGCTTCGTGGTATCGCAAACAATAAAGCTGGTAATTTCCCTATTTGACAAGAGCGCGTCAAAATATAGTTAAAATTAATTTTTTAAAAACTTGACACGAAACAATTTTTTTCCCTAGGACTTAAATCATAATTTAAATTGTTTAATTTTATATCATTTTAAATAGAAACACAAGACTGAAAAAATATGGATTTCAGATCAATATCTAAATTTATGATATTAATATTATAATGTAGTAATTCGATTTTAATAAGCTCGATTTGGTTTTGTTAAATATCCTTTCTTAATAGATATTTTTTTTCGCTAAATTCTAAAGATTCTGCAATCACTGAAATAAATTTTGAGCGATTGTACTGAAAGTCGAAGAACAGAATTTATTTAGAAAGTGAACATTCATATCTACTTACTCTGTATTCCTTCTAATGAAATATTTATACTGTGAGCGATTCCACACAGATATTTCCTCAAATGTAGAATATCAATATAATTTTCCTGATTTAGTGATTAAAACTTTTAGTTGGCTGTATGTAATATTTAATTAGAAATGAAAGTTATTTCAAGCGACAAAACGAGTGTTATGAAATATAATAAGAAAATTCAGCTTCTGCAAAATAAAATTCTCTGTAGTACCGGGAAAATTTCATAAAACCAATAAAGTGGAAGATTTCATCTAGGAATTCTCTAGAAATCTCTACACCGGATGAAGAGCCCAATCTCGATTCTAACTCAAACATTCATCGGCCATAATGAAAGGAGAGCTGCATTTCCATGCGTGACAGTCAAAGTTTCTCTCAAGTCCAAATCACTCATATTGGAGTGAATCTATGTTTGTAATCTTTTTCTATAATCTCAAACAAAGTCATGCCCTACAATAGCACTTTTAATTATAATTTTAAGCGACTTTTGCAGTCATCTGTAAAAGGCTCTTTAGCTAAATTCCTCTGATTTCTACAAGGTCCCCGTTTAACCACCGGGTCGATAAAAAGAGCGCTATCTCCAGGACTGGTAAACGGGTTTCTAAGCGGAGAAGAATGTTTGGATTTAGATAACGATGTGCCGGTATTTTAGTTTATCAGGTTTACGCTCCCATATCATAGGCACTCAACTTATGATATTTGTAACCATTTTTTATGGTCTATAAAAGTAACATAGTAGTTCCATTTTTTATGTGCGCATATACAAGGCATGATAATAACAACACAGGAGGGAAACCACTAACTTATAAAAGCCATCGCATATCAAACAAATTTTTTATCTCACAGTTTATTTCATAATAATAACATCCACAGTCAATAACAACTCTAGTTGACAGAACATAGAATTTCGTGCGAATTATTAATAAATGATGAATACTGGTTTCTAAGAATTATCTAAAAATCTCCAAAAATTAAATAATGCTTTGAATGAAGAGCTTCATAACTCAGAATACTGATGCTTAAAACTGTTTTTTGCGCAAATAAATTGTTTACTTTTAAATACATTGAATATCACATTAAGGACTATTTACTTTGAAGCAATGATATGCCAAGATGCTTTTCTTATTCTATCAAGTTAACTGTCTGTGACTATATACAATGTTATCACATAATAACAATTGTTAGATTTGAAAACATGGTCGGTCCTTTGATAAAATCGTGACAGTTTCACCGGACTCTAAGATGCCTGCCAACTGTTACATCTTAACTGTCTGAAATCAAATACTAAATTTTTCGAATTATAGCTTTAAAAAAATTCAAGACTGGCAGATGTACCATGTTAAATCTATATTAAAGAGATGAAACGTTTTTCCCATTATCTGCTGAATCGATCACTAGCTTTGCTATTTTGATTAGTAAAAAATCTGTGTACTGATGAGGAGACAAGGCCAGGGCTCTGTAGATTAGTCTGTGGGCAAAAGGGGCAGACAGATACCTAGAGGACGGATTTTCACCAAACATTGCCTCCTTCATATCCTGAAGGAGGGGCGATCTCTCCCAAGAAGTAGGACTGCTTAATCCATAATTCTGGAGAACAGCGGCATGATATTTTTGAAACTCTGTCTTCACTTGTTCTTGTTCCTCACTTGCCATGTCATTCCACATTTCGAGGGCATGACGCTTGTGATTGGACATGAGTGAGGTGATCCGGGCGTAGTCACCTGGCTGGACAATGATGACCCGGATCCCATGTCGTGGACCCAGTTCGATTCTGAGAGCATCGCTGAAACCTTCCAGGGCGAACTTGGTGGCGCTGTAGACTGCCAAACCTGGATAGGCAATGTTTCCGTTGACACTACTCACAGTTATAATGCGACCTACGGAAAAAAAAAAAGATATTGATATTAGGCCAGAATTTTAAAATAGATAGATAACTATTATAAAATTAGATATTAGAATTTACTTAGATATTGATATTAAGAATTTATTGGCTTAGCGGGAGGTGAACAAGAGGGTTTAAATGCTTGGACATTAGCATTTGGGGGGAGCAGTGCTTTTGAGTTAAATCTCTTAATGAATTGCGCTCTTTTTTCAAATTAGCTACATTTAACTTCCATGTATTGCTTTTATTTCATATTTTTGCTTGCATGCTGAACTCTTGAACAATTTTCAGCTGTAATATGTCATCCATTAGCCAGATTTTGAAGCCATTAGAGGATTATTTTCTTTTAATTTATTTTTGAAATAATGCAAGAATATTTTTTTTGTCGTCACTAGGCTTTGAAAAGTGAAATAAGGATCAAAATGTTTTGATAGTTTTTCTGCAATCGATATTTTTTTCTTCTAATTTTGAGTATTCCAACCACCATACTCTTTTCTTAAAAATGCTGCCTTGAAGATATAATTTCTAAATAGAATATAAAACTCAGAAACGAGATGCGTGTTAGGTCCTTGCATCAATTTAATACTAAGAAACTAACTAGTTGTTGCCATCTGACTTTCTTTGTTACTATCCATGAACTTTTCCCTACCAATCTTCCGAGATTCAAATTATAAGATTTACTCATTGCTATTCTTAGTAATTTGTTGTTGCAGACCATTTTTTTTTGAAAATTTTCTCTTTAAAAATTGATGAGACATTAATGTTAACGCTTCATGCAATTAGAAATAATTTAAATCTACATTTCACATTGAATGCAGTAATAACTTTTTGTTACCAGCAGAAACACATAATTAAATGATGAGCGAGGATAATAATCCCAAAAGAATCGCAACGTGATTCTTGGACATTGGTGAGGGCAACGAATGCTCGAAGTTCGAATTGGGAGGGGGTAAAGCCCTCTCGTTTATATTAAAGGATACCAGTGCCATAAATGTAATACAGGGTGGTTATAATTAAAGTTCCCCTATAATCAGCATTATACAACGCAAATGGGTGAACGGATTGCAACAGAATTTGGTATAGAGAATATATACGAGATGCGCTCACGGAATTCCGAAAAAAAAATTAGTTCCAAAATGTCTACCAGAGGGCTCCTTTTCTGGAAAAACATTAAATTAACACAATAAACGACCAAAGCGGAATACAGAGACAATAACATTTATGACTAGTTTCTGATCATCTTCTCATCGAGCCATATTAAGTAAAGATAAGGAAAAAATAACAGTACGCTGTTTGAAAAAAACAGTTCAGTTTGCAGAAACAAGAACATATTAAGACGAAATTGCACAAGAGCAGCAGTTGCTAATCGTGTCCAGGATGATGCAGGGAAAGGTGCTCCATGTGACCACCCTCATTCCGCAGCAAAATTTCAAGTCGGTGGACAGTGTGTTCAACAGCAGATTGTAACTGATCAATTGTGATGCTTCGCACATGAACCGTTATGGAGGTTCTTTAAGTCATTCAACGTCGCAACACCGACGCAACAAGACATACAGCCGGAAACATCGATGTAAAACATGACAATGACTGCAAACGTTTCTTATCCTAACTTGTTTTGAATAAAGTTTCCTTTTCTTCGGAAGCGTGCAAACTTCAACATTTTTTTTCCCTAGAATTGACAGCTTTTTCAGGTTTTACAATTTATTACTCATAATTCTTGTTCTGGATCGTTAAAATTGTTTCTGTATTCCGTTTTGGTCAATTATTGTATTAAAATTAATGTTTTTCCGGAAAAGGCTTCTGGTGGAGATTTTGAATTTTTTTTTTTCTTTTTCGAAATTCCGTGAGTTTATCTCGTGTATAGCCTATATACCAAATTTCGCTGCAATCTGTTCAATTGTTTACGTTGTAGGATACTGTTTATAGAGCAAGTTTAATTATAACCATCTTGCACTTTTTTCAGTTTGAGACTTATGTTAAGCTTCTTTTTTAGCTTATTTTGCATCGCTTAAATGTGTTCTATAAGGTTTATGTAGCCGATTTTTATTAGGAAACAAACAGAAACCAGTGTCAGTGGTCCCCCCAAAACTTTCTCGCATACTCTGTAATAAAGATGTTATCTCAGAGAATGCCTTGTATGACATTAGCATACAATAATGACGAAATATTAATTTTTTGCGTGAGTATAGCATTTTTACTGAATCTATCGTGTCATCCTTGGTGAGTTATTTGGCGATTCATCCCTGGCTTGCGATTAAGAGCATCCGGAAATAGAATGTGTGTTTTGGAAACGCTTTTCCCAACAGATTGAAACAAAAATTTGACACAGAACTGCATTTGCAGTCGAACTGTTGGATGTATTTAAGTCACTGCGTCTTTAAGTTATCACGTTTCTGAAAGTACAGAAAGACAGACGGTCGATGCCTTGTGGGTTTTGGCTGAAGGGTGCCCGGATTTTAGATGTTAATTCTGTGTATTGAATTTTATCTACCTAGCTACATTCGTTTTGTGATTTTAGTGTTAAATTATATTCGAAAGGCCGGACAAACAGACTTCCTCTGAACAGATTTTACTCAAAGTTCAATAGAAATCTATAAATTTAGTATAAAAACCGCATACCAAATTTCATCCGTCCAGCTCAAAACGTTTTTAAGTTATCTTTGTCACAGACGGACACTTTCCAAAAATGTGTTTTTCGAACTGAAGGAAGTCTAAAATGCACAAATTCGTCAAAATCTCGAATTCGAATTTTTTTACGATGACCATACTTTTCCTACATTACGTATACGAGAAAGTAAAAATCCTTCATAAGTATTGTTACATTTATAATCTTCACAAAAGACATAAACGGCGCTTAGTGGAACAGCACGATTTTGTATTGAAACTCTCAAAAGATTCTATTGAAATACACACACACACACACACACACACACACACACACACACACACACACACACACACACACACATACACACACACACACACACAAAAAAAAAACCTTTGTTTTGAACTTTAAAAAAAAATTTCAAGTTGTGAATTTTTTTTTTCATAGCTTTTCCAAAGAAAAGCTTTCAAAACTTCTTTAATATATTGTTGTCATTGGCAGACTCATCCAACGTCCATGTTCAAGGATTGTGTCTTCGGTGAAATCTGATTTCAGTCTTTCATCGCAGGTATTGCCATAGCCATATCTTATTATTATGCGGCATTTTATAGGTTCATTTACTATCTAATCAGCATTATCGCAAATCTAAATCTGTGATGCAGCTTCAATATTATAACAATCATTCAATAATGATGCAAACAAATGATAGATTTCCAATTTTTCGGGAAAACCAACATTTTGTTTACTCTTATGTCAAAAATACTGCTCATTTAAAAAAAAAAGATCAACAGGTAGAAACCTTATCTTAGTGTTTTCATGCATTTGTTTGTAAACATTTCATGCGTTTTCCTTTGTTTGTAAACATTTCTTGCGTTTTCCTTTGTTTGTAAACATTTCTTGCGTTTTCCTTTGTTTGTAAACACGCTGATTCTTGACCTTGACCTGAAATGTTTAAACCCAAAAAGAGCAAGAGAAAATGGTTCCGATCCCTAAGTTATGCAATTGTCCATGTTTATGGAAGTGTTTTCGAAAAGTCGCAGACAAAATAATCTATTAAAATTATCTCACAAAGCATTGCATGTCATGACATATCTCGACTCCTGAAATCGAGAGTTACTTTCCTACCGGTTTACGTTGTGGCAGATAAGGAACCTATTACTTCTTGATGTTCAGTTTTAATTTGGAGCTGATATCAGTTTTGGACTGATGGATAAGACAGTTTCTCTCTATCTTGGAATGAAAGCCTGTAGTCTGCCATGCCATGCAACGAAATGGGGGAAATGACTGTTTCTTGTTATGTCAGGATAACAGATGCAGCAGAAGATGACATGCCGATGGCATTTTTTTTTTCGTCTGAGAAAAATATTTAACATTCGCAACAGTGACAACGAAATTAATAACAGTCTGAAGCTAGAAAAATAATCGAATTTTTTTCTTTCTGAGCTGATTGTATTAGAGAGTATTCCGAAATTCATGGTACAAACTCAAAGAGAAGGTAGAGAACAAGGATACGAATAATATTCACATAGGAAATCCAAGCTGCAGTCCATATCTTTAGTGATAAATACAGAATTTTTCAATTAAACTGAGGCAAGATATTCTGTTTCTACTTCCTACATAAGTCAAGACATTTTTATAGAATTTTCAACAGCTGTACATTTATTGCTGGCGTAGTTGACAAATACAATGTTTACCAGAACTGTTCAAAATGGCGTCCACCAGCAGCGATTAGTGGCATGGATTTCTAATGATGCAAAGTATTTCACACACACGTGCAGCAGCTACTGATATTGGAAGAAACAGAAGATTTCAGGTTCGAGATCCGATTCCACCAAAGAACCGTCCTTTCGGCGGGTCTGGTGCACGCTTTATCCATCGGGGCCAAACAGTGGTGTAGGAACTTGGAGAAGGGGTACTAGTTCAGGCGTCTTCGTCATCTGACCGCGGTTCAAAAGTACGAGGTCTGCCCAAAGCCTGGTATTACTTTCAAAAACGGAACGTAAATATAACTAAACGAAACTCGGTTGAAGTGAGACTAAAGAAATGGATTATGACCTGGGGTTTCTATGTGAATATTATTCGTATCATTATTTTTTACCACACCTCCGAGTCAATATCACGGACTCACCGTGTAGATTAAGCTGTGGAATGAACGGATTGTTTCATGTGTGAATATTTATCTTCAGATGAAGGATTTCAAAATTTTCTTCTCTCACTCTATCTTCTAAATAGCAACATTTTTCTGCGACCCAAATACTTACTACCTAGCCGGGAAAAAAAAACCTTTTCTACCGTCAGTACATTTACTCATTTTTATGCTTTATTGCTTTTTAATTATATATTATTTTGAATTGCAAAGCCTTTTAACTCAATCTATTTAAATTAAACTGTAGAAATCTTTAAAAAAATGAATCGCTTTCCCCCATTTGTAATAATGATGATAGCGATGAAAATAAATCTAATATCTAACATGTAAAATTTCTTTTCGTAGAAAATAATTTTAAAAAAATAAAAATCTGCTTATGCAGAGACGTGAAATGATTAAGACTTATTATAATAATAAAAAAAAAAGGATTTTTTTAATGAAATCTGAAGACATCTTAGAATCGCAAAAGAGCGCAAGATGTTCTGCGATATTGCTGTAATATTTTCACGAATCTATTCAACATTCTGAAAACCAAACTCATAAAAATATGCTTGTCTTGCTAGAAAAGTATCTTTATATTAACAGGGATCCTTTTCCTACTCGTTTTTGAGCCGTAATGCATTTATAGAGAAAAAAAAATGATCGCCTTTTTTTAATCTTCTTTAATTACGATACGCCTCTCAAAATTTCTCATTTTCTTTCATTCTTTTATGAGAAAATGGATGTGAAGCAAGTCATTTTGATGTCAGCTTCCTTTTTGTTATTCACACGACTCGTTCTTTTAATTTAAGTAACTAGATATTTTCACGAATTTTATGTTGCAGCGCCTTGAGAATAGGGTACAACATGTCATAAAAGTTTTGCTTAAAATTATTAATGAAATAATGTGGCATCAATCATATGACAAATTTACACAAACGTAATGGGATGAACGTTCGCAATGTCAAATCACATGTCAACCCTCTCTCAGCTTGTTATTTGTCATCTAAATCTATCTTGTCTGATCTTGCATTTTGGCATAATTTCCTTTTTACTCCCTCAAGATGTGCAACGGATTTCAAAAAATATACAGGCATAGATCATTTATTCCGAGTCATATGTGTAAGAATCGACGTCATTGTAAACCAAAAGGGCTTTTAAAATAAAAGGAGTTGTAGAACAGTTCTCATGAAAATGTTTGCCTAAAAGTTGGCAATAAATATATTCATATTAAAATATTATTTCTTCAATGTTTATTTTATAAAACGATCAAAGATCTTTTTGATTTCTGAAAATCGTCTTTTTAAACCTTTTAGAACTTGCGGAATGAGCATCCCATACCTCTGGATCTTCGCAGCAATGGAATGCACTCTCGTGTGAGTCTCATCGTCCCCTTGAGGTTCACGTCCACTTGCCAGTCCCGCTGTCGAGCAGTCTGCCACTCGAACGGGCCGTACACACACACGCCGGCGTTGTTCACCAGGGCCCAGAGTTCTGTAACATGTGAGAGCACAATAACATGTTTAATATGACACACTATAAGAACGTGAAAACACAAATGACTCAATATTTCTGGTGCAAATTTTAAATGTTCCAGAAGTTTATTCCGATAAATACATAAAGTCAGAAATTTCCAATGAATGTATATTTAAATAAAACAGGTACAGGAAAAGAATTTTAATCAAAGGATCCCTATTAATTATCTCTTTGTATTACCTTTAAACAAATTCTCTTTAAAGGCACTCAACATATTTTTTTGATAATTATTAAATATTAATATCAATAATTTTATAATTCCTTTTTCGTTCACATTCCATTCCAATACAGAGAGCTCTTTCTCATTTTAGGGTCCATTTTGAGAAAGTTACAACATTAAAAAACGATCAAAAATTTCCTGGACAAGCTCTTTTGGAATAAAATTATATCAGATTCAAATTTCAAAGAAAGCACACTTTTTTGTATTGAAATGAAACTCAGCGAATAGGGATATCTCTTTCAAAACATTCTTTTGATTCTCCTACCATTGCTGGAAAACTACCTGCAAATCGCTTTAAGGACCCTGTTAGTGCAAGATATTGTATGGTATCTCCATGATGTCTGATATTTTGAATGTGCTAATAGGCGAAACAAATACGCAACCTTCTCTCTAGATTTCAACAATGACAGAAAATGCACAAGCTTCCATTTTTAAGGGGAAAAAAATCAACTAAATCACTCGAGTAACGAAATGGCAGTCGAAATGTGTAATTTCTTCCTCCTTGTTTTAAACAAGCCGGTAATGACAAGTAACTGATTTGCGGGAATTTAAATTCAATTAAAACTCTTAAGCATCGTTTGATATTTGTAGCCTCCTCAACAAAATGTTTTTAAGCATCAAATTGCGACTTCTTCAAAATCGCGTTACTTTAATAATCTTACACGTGCTCTACTTATTTCTTACATGACATATTCTAATGCATTCAAGTCCATGACATCACAGCACCATTAAAACTTAACTCTGTCTAATCAGTCTTCTAACTGTACATTGTCTTTCTCGATTATGTAACTTCACTTTCTTATTCCTCATGTAAATTGCGCAGATAATAAACAGAATGTTTCTTCTTTAGCTTTCAACAATAGAAGAAAATCCGGCGTTTAAATATTTTATGAAGCTATGAAAATGGCTTGCATTTTATTTCAGGAATGGACAAAATGCAATAATTTAAAAATAATTCAATCATGTTTTATAATTTTACATTATTGCATTTATCTTTCTTGCATATTCAGAACAGTTTCATAAAGTTTGCTACAAATAAAAACTTTTTTTTTTAAAGAATAATCTGTTTTTCTTTTTAATTGGAAATGGAAATTAGGTCGAACGAATTTTTTCCTGCTTTTTAAGTCTGATCAATTATTTGAGATTGTTTTTATTGCCTTTTTATTCTTTTAAACGTTTATCTTGACATATAGTGCAATTATTTCAATCAAATTACAAACCAGTTATATACAGTTACAATATCAGTTTAATGCTAAAAATTTGTTTAAATTTTTGTAATCTGATTTTTTAAAATATACTATTCTATGCTAAAATTTTGAATGAAATATTTTGCGGGAAGTTTTCCCAAAATTATAATTTTGATGGCTCATAAGTTCATGAATCTACTTTCTGAATGCTTTTTTTAAAATTTTAATATGTTAAAAAATAAATAAAAAATCGAAATATCTAATCAACAATTTTTTAAAGCAAAATCGATTCAATCCAGACATTTTTTAATTAAAACTAAACTTAGTAATTTAATTAAACTATTTAATTAGACTGTTTTTAATTAAATTAATTTAATTAGAATTAAGTTTTTAAACACAGAGATTCCATAAAAGTCAAACAATTCCATTTATACCATGAAAAAACTAAAATTACATAACAGATTTGATAGAAGTTTTAACGATTTAACTTTAGCATACAGAAAAATAAAAGTATTTTTACTTTAATTGTTTTCTACTTCTTAGTCTTTATTTTATAATTAATCATTATAAACATAGTGGAATTTTAAATTTAAATTGTTTCTCAAATTCAATTCACGTAGCATTCTTCTATGGAATCAAAATTTAATTAAATGGATTCATTAACTGATAATAAAGCCACGAAAATATTAGAATACCATATTACAATTGAAAATATGCAGTTGAAATTTCAAAACTGTGGCACATCAGGGAAAAAATGAAAGTCTGTAACACAAATATGAAATAAACCAAATTGAATGAAAAATGTCTAAAAATGCTCACCTTTCTTTTCTTTTACAAGTATGCTTTTCACTGCAGCCACCGCTTCCCGGACGCTGTCTTCGTCCATGAGATTCAGCTTGACCGTCCGGACATTGTCCGGCAAGGAATTCAAGTTGTTTGGATCGAGACATCCAGCAAATACTAAACATCCCATTTCAGCGAAATATTCCGCAAGTTTTCTTCCAATCCCGGAATCACATCCGCTGATAAAGATAGCCACACCATCCGGCCGGACGAAAGTCCTTCTCCTGGATATCCAGGTGAGTAGACCGGCCAAGACGAAAAAGGTGAGAGTGATCCAGATGTCCATCCTGATGTGTTGACCGCTGAGGTAGGTTGAGATACATTTCCCAGCCCGGGACCATCAAACCGGTTTCGGTTTCTAGCTGGGTTTTCCTGAGTCAAATGATTAAAAAAAATACGTCAATGTGAATTTACCATAAAGCCCTGGAGGTGTTTTTGCCATCAAATGCAGATAGTCCTTATCTATCCGCTTTTAGCTCGATGAAACTGTGTTATGTTCATCGAGCTAATGTGCTGTTCACCTTTTTTTTACCAACTACAATCAGAAAGAAATCGCTCTGTAAACACGATAGTGCTTATAGATTCGATGCTATCAGTATATGAAGCGATGCAAGAGTCATTGAAAATGTTTTATAAAATGGACCATTGTATCTAAAGCTGCCAAATGTGACAAGTAGTTCATTCTTGCATGAAAAGTGCAGAAAAGGAAAAGGTTTGCCATACTTTTAATTAAAAATTAAACAAATTGTTGACGTTTTCTTCAGTAATTTCCTTTCATATTATCGCGAAAAATTATTTTTATACCCATTTTTAAATTTTTTTAAAAAAAGTGCCTTTTTAGTGTCGATTTTATTTCCTTGTAATTTTTTCTCTCACTTACATTCATTTAAAAATATGTTAAAGCTTATTTTTCAGCAATAATTATTATTGATTTAATTACTACGCTTGTATACATGCACTTTGAAAAGATATTAAAAATAATAAAATTTTAAACATCAAGTGAAATTCTGTAAACGATATTTCACTTGATGTTAAAATTTTGAAATTTTGCATGCTAACGACTCTCGACTGCAACAGAGTGCGTAGGTATTCTCGGAACTACATTATCAGTTAATCGAGGGATTTTATTAAATTTAATCACTCTATAAAAGCGATGCCACTCGGTAATGCATTCTGAAAAAGATGATAAGATTCCATCGGAATCACACGTTTCAAGAATTAGACCACTGAGGAAATATAACATTTCAAGAAACTTTATTGTTTATTAAAGTATAGAGGATTTAACCCTCATCGCTTTTTTCTCAGCATCCTTCATTTATAATAATAAATTTTAATTTGAAGAGTAAAACATAGAAATGAATTAAAATAAATTCTTTTAGAAAATAAAAATTATCTACTTTTCATTAATTAAAAACATATTTTTAAAATTGTTTAAATTTTTTTTACACTGATTTCACCTATTTGTTATTTTTTTCATAACCAATAGAAGTTGGATGATTCCTAGCTGATCGAAGTAAGTAAAAACAGTTCGAAATGACGGGATCCTTTCCAAAACAGCCCTAGTGTTGCTTTAAGACGGGACGTTAAAGTAACTAAACTAATCCAGAACTGCCTTCTCTTTCACTTTATTCGTGGCTTTTTTTAATAAACACCTGTAAAGCTGCTTCAGAAATTATCGCCGACTAATATTTTAATAGAAGAATTTAATTATAGACTCCCCAACTTGGAAGCTGGAAGGGCACTTGATGTGAAAAATTGAAAGGTCACTTAAACAAACAAGGTGGATGGGCTGGAAGGCTCAAGTCCCTTAGATTATTAACAGAACCGTTTTCAAATCAAACCCGCTCTTGATATTTTCTGATTCCTTAGTGCAGGCCACTGCTTTGTAAATATGTTTTACACCACGCTTTTGATATAAGGAGGTTTAAAATGCAGACATTCTTCAAATTTCCACATTTAGGGGTTTTTTTTTAAATATTTTTTTTTATATATATATGAGGAAATAAAGTATTTCAAAATTATTCTCCGAATACGGTAAAAACATTCGCTTGTTTGTGTTTTTCCAACCGAAACGAAAACTAAATTTGGAGAATAAAAACAATGATTGTATTTTAAGATACATTTTATTATGTTTATAAATTCAGTGCAAGAAATATAAAACATTCTCTGTGAGTACAAATGCACACGCTTTTAAAATAAACAAACAATATATATATATATATATATATATATATATATATATATATATATATATATATATATATATATATATATATATATATATATATATATATATAAATGCTGCCAAATTGTTGCAAAAATATTTAAACTTATTTTGTTGCCAGCATATTTTTGGAAATTTTTTTAATTGCTTCTTTATTTTAATACTCTACTGCAACGTCCATTTACAGATTGAAACTATTCCTCATTTTATCAGAAAGAATTACTTTTTGTGAATTAAGGCACTTAATAAAAATTTTATTGTATTAAAAAGTTGTAAAAAATAGCTTCAACTAAAACTTCAACTAAATATATATATAGCTAAATATATAGCTTCAACTATATATATATATATATATATATATATATATATATATATATATATATATATATATATATATACGAATCAAAATATAGGTTGACAGAGTAGAGTATTATAATATTAGATTTGAAAAAACAGAATGATTTACTTTTGGAATGTAATTCGACAGCTTAAAATTTTCAATAGCGTTTAGAAATTTTAAAAATATTCTTTTTCATCATTATTTAAACATTTGGTGTTGCTTTATCACATTTCCATTTTAATTTATTTACTGAAATCAAAACTCAATTCTATCAAATTATCTAATTTATAGCTGTTTGAAAGGGATTCGAATTTAACTTAAATTTGGGATTATTCTTTTTCTTATAATTATTTTAAATTCTAAAACGTTTAAACACTCAATTAAGTTGTAGTTGATTATATAAAAAATGAATTGGAAACACGGAAAATGGAATAATATTATCCCATTTTGAGAGGTAATTCATTGGTTTTACTTACATAAATTATATATACAAACTTAAGATACTTTCATGATAACATACTAAAGACATTTTGTCTCGAAAATTGCAGTTTAATAAGTTTTTGAAACGATTCACTCCATTTTCCCAACAAATCCCCTTACCTAAATGTCCACTTCCAATTTTTCACATCTGTTAAAACGTAAAATATCTAATTCTTGCTTCTTATTCAAGTGTGGCAAGTATTGTCTTTTAATTCAAGTAATGAACATATACTTTATATAAGTAATTAAATGTGCAATCTTACAGAATAAATATAATGTGGTAATATTTTTCTCGAAAATGAACTTCTCAGAAGATTGCAGCTTAAATAAAGCACTTGGGATTTTTTTTTTAATAATAAAGCTTTAAGAATGTAAAATTTCCATCTGCTTTGATTTGTCGTCAGGAATTTTTCAGAATCGTTCCACAAAGCATTCTTCATATTCAAAGAATGAAAATAGGAAAGAGAAAGCACACAAGATCTAAGAAAAACAACAAGAAGAGTTTCGATGAACCCTTTTCTAGATTTCTCATTGATTTCCTTCAAAGAGAACTCGAGATGAGTTAATCAACAAGAAATTTCATTTCAATAACAAGTCTTACTCATTTGTTTCACAATTTATTGTTAAGAATTTTATCCATGTTTTTTTTCTACGTCCAGCCATTTCTTATCCTCACTTAAAAAATACGAGATAAAATGGTAGTGGGAATTAGTTTGTTAGGATTATTTAATGGACGTCATTTCTTTAGAACCAAATTCATGAATGTACCAAAGCCAAGTAAATCAGTGGTACCTCATCAGATAAGACCCAGTAAAATTAAATAAGGCAATTCAACTTTCCAAGCATAAATACAATGAGTTGCGAATTGGGTTAAAGTTTCGCATAACAGAAACGAGAATCGAGTATGAATTTGAATTCCTTCCCTCTGGCCAGTTGGCTCCAAAATCAAACCTCATCTTTACATTAAAGTCTGTATCAGATTTACAGTTTTGATGTCAAGACCCTATTTAAATTTTATTTATCTCATTTGTTGTGTGTGTTTAGCAATTCTGCTCGCGTTCCTACTGAAATCAATCCTTGAATGGGCTGGAACCAAAATGTGAAACATTTGTGCAGTTCTGGCGATAGGCTAAATTTTATTCATCTAATGCATTATATTTTTTTAGTATTTATGGTCACTATCATTAACGACCCCCAAGCCGCCACAGTTCTTTGCCGATTTTGCGGATGTATGCGGGAAGAAAAGTTAACGCATTCCCTAAGAGCAGGGATGGGTAAACTTTTCCATGGCAGGACCACTTCTAATTTTTTCGAGCTGTTGCAGCATAAATGTATTGAGCAAAAAAAAAAAGTGTCTACAGTATTGATTTTAACTTAATAATAAATACGAATTTCACAAACATAATAATAATAGCGTGATACAAACATAATAATAATAGCCTCAATCATAATAATATCAAATGATGCATTTAATATCAACAATTTAAAATACATTAAAAAATAAATCATTTTCATCTAAAGTTAGTTCTCGTAGTTATAGTAAGTAGAAGACTTTGGCTACAAACTGTCCGCCAATCTTGAATATCTCTATATAATTACGTACTAACTTCTCATCTTGCACTGGATTCCAAGGGGTCTTCTGTGAGACGGGAACGATATGCTGTCTTAATTACATTCACAGTTGAAAATGCAGATTCACACAGGTAGGTAGATCCAAAGAACGATGTTGAATGATATGCAGCTTTCTTAAAAAATTGAGATACTTTATTTCACCCATTTGATTCAAAAAGTTATTCATAGGTTCTGAACTACGTGCTTTAAAAATGATGCCACTTTGAAAGAGAAAAACTTCATTTTCCTCAAGCGATAAAGAGAATATATAATTTATATTCTCAGTTATTACTTCCACACAACATTGCCAATTGAGTAACACATGATTGGTTACTTGAATGGTTAATGGAATGGATTGTAATCTAGTAAATTCTTGAAAACATCCCTCGAATACGGAGTGAAGTTTTATTATTTCATCACAATATTTCTCTTTGTTTAATGTACCTCCGTTTATAAGAACTCTTCAGTAATATTTTTAAAATTTTTCATCGGTGTTCCATAAATATGTTTCTTTTTATATGGGCGTCTTAGGTTTTAGTGAAGGCTGTCACCCCAGAATGTCTTGGCAGTCCACCGATCGATCGCGATCCACTAAATGCTCACTCCTGCCTAAGAGACTCAGAAGCCCCGCCTATAACTCGTATTCGAACCAAATGTTTTACGATATAGTATTAATAATGTTGAGAATGAGATACATGTTGAGAAAAACAATCTCAAGAATAAGAAAAAGCAAAAGAATATGATACACTGGAAAGCGAGTTCACTTAAACGTTTAAATGATATATACTGTAATGGAAGAAATTAAAGCTATCAATAATAATGTTTATGAATCATAAAGTATTTTTATAAAAACAATTAACATTTTAATTAAATCAGTCAAAAAATACATTAATAGTTTTCTTAGCAAGTATATATCAATAAGATTGCTTTAAGTTCACAATGGTTGTTGCCGACTTAACTAAATAAATGAGATAAGTTTTTAACATTTAAATGCATTTACATGTCATCCTATCCAAATGGCATTCCAATCTGGTTCCCAATTAAATAGCAAATGCTAAGCAGTGATGTATATTGTATAAAATGAGAGTAAGACAGTTACAAATTACACAGGATAAAATATTGATGAATAGTCATCATTAATTGCATTTAACTAAGATGAAAAAACACTCATTTTCAAAGATGATTATAGTTCCAAGTTTTTTTTTTTTTTATTTAGCAAATTTTTTACGAGAATTCTCAATTGTCGAGGTACAATTTTTGATGATTATTATGCTTTCTTTTTATACACGTCATAAACGATAAAGTGAAAAAAAAAATTGTAATTTTTTATGATTTAGAAAGGATACTTGCTTTTATAAATCTTAAGATTTTGAAATATTCCTTAACTTTAATTTATATATACACACTACCTCAGAATTTTCATTAAAATTTGTGATTTATTGTTTTCCCCCCCTCGAACTGAATGTGGATTTAAAAAGAAAAGTCTAAAGTGCAAATAACTCTTCTCTTGATATATCTCAGATTTATAGGCTCCATTGGCTTGATGATTGAGTTTAAAATTTGATATTATATGTTTGAGACCTAATTTCTCAAAAGACTAGCTATTTCTTAGGGGCATGGCTAACATTCGTATCAGAAAAAACCGACGACTCACATGTGCGGTACATTATTTAGTGCTCTTTAACGGAGTCCTTCACGCTCATCAGATTCGCCGGTTGAAGCATTGTCTCAATTTCTAACACAAACCCTATGGTTGCCCCCCTCCCTTTTCCCCACGATTCGGCTTTCAGTTACAGTGAAATAAACGGGAATATTTCCACGCATTTTTCCACCAGTCTATTAATTAACTAAGCGATATTTTGACTCTTTTCCACGATAACTTCCAAATATATTATTGCATAAGAAGAATTTTTATGCAACTTTAAAATTCAAATTCTTATTTTTTAAAAATTATAACAGCTCAGGCGTTGTATATCCCCCCCCATCCCCAACAATTTCAAAAATGTATGTTTTGCAAAGTATTTTTTTGCACAATTTTTAACAATATTTTTTATATTAGTGTGAAATTCAAACCATTTTTATTGTATCATCAAATACTGAATTGCGTGGTTTCTTTTCAATCTAAAGCTACAGCAGGAAAAATAATTTACTATTTATGCAGTGTATACGGGAAATAAAAAAGCGAATTTTCTGGAGCGCGGTCGACAAGGCTGGAATCATTCATAGGCAGATCACTGGGACAGTAATCATTTTCGATAGAACTATTATGTCATGAAGATTGATTCCATTACAAAAGTATTTTATACAATAATCTCAACAAGTATAAGGTTATAAAAATAACACGCGTTTTATGTTTTTCACATTTTTTTTTTCTTAAGAAAATGCTATTGAAAAATCAAGTTACGAATAAGGTATTCAATTGAAATGAAACTCCATTATTATTATTGGCGAACATACTGGTCGCTAGAGGCAGCTAGCATGAAAAATATAAAATAATTTTAGAGGACAACACAGCATAAGCAGTAAGTGAATGGTACCATTATTTTTATAATATAATATAGATACGAGGGCAACATACCTTTTTCTTTCTTTTTTTTTTTTCTTTTTCAAATTTCTTGATAAAAATGATCTTGAAAATTTGTCTTCAAATCCCGCGCCAACAGTCAGTCTTCATGATATAATTGTTCTATCGAAAATGATTACTGTCCCAGTGATCTACCAATGAATGATTCCCGCCTTGTCTTCCACGCCAACCACCACAAAAAGAAGATCCCGGAGAATACCAGTGATTCTTTCCCAGGCCCCTTTCGTGAATAGCCCTTTTTTTTTTATAAGCGTTTTTGGTTGCCCGTCCCCCTTTTTCGGCAGATGGTCCACTGAAGCTCTTCACTACTCTTCAGAAACGTCACGTCCCTCTCTGCTCCCTTCCTCACACTTAGAAAAAAGAAAAAAAAAAAAAAAAAGAAGAGCCCACCTTGATGATATTGTTCTTCAAGAATTCCTTGCTCTTGCTGAATAAGAGAAGGATTACTACTCTTCTTTGTCTTTTGAAATTTTTACACCGTTAAAAAATGAAAAGAAATGTAAAGATTATTATGATCTCTTCATTTTTCTTTTTCGATTATGAAATATAGTAAAATTCAGTTATTCGAATTTCAATTATTCAAATCACTTTAAGGCGACAGTGGACTTTGAAATAAGCAAAAATGGACAAAAAACGTGCCATTTTGTTTTTATCGCTTCCTCACCAAAATCTGTTTATATTCAGCTAAAATAGTGTTATAAGGTGAGTTGTTCAATAAAATGAATATTTCAAAGGCCAAGATTAAAAAAGCCATTTTAATGACTTTCCTCAAAACGATGCCGTAATTAGATTTAAATATCTTTGAAACGTTGCAGGTGCCTTCTTTTTGGAAGAAATGGAATAGAATTGATAATAAAGATTTCTGTTAAACATTAAAAGAAAACAGGTTGTGCATTTTATATTTCGAGTTTTTTTAGGCAGTTAAAAGTCAATTTTAGTTCCGAAAAACGTAAAATTCTTATGAAAATTCTCAAGTGTGGATAATAATATTTCTAAAAAATCAGCATTTGATTGGAATTACAAAATCATGCACAGTTTTATTTCAAATAAATCTAGATTGCGTAATAAGGAAAAAATAATAGAAAAAAAATGAAATTTTTAAAAATTATACATTTTTTAATTTTAAAAAAAATCATATTTCGTTTCAAAACTTTTATAAAGAAATTTGACGTATTTATATTTTAATACATGTACCTAAGCATTTTCAAAACTCTCAATGGAAAAGTCTCAAAAAAATACTTAATACAGTCCACCGTCCTCTTAAGGATAGAAAAATAAAAAAAAAAAGAAATGCGCAATCAAAACCTTTCTGAGTAAAAACGTAAACAACATTATTTTTACAGTAATCAAATTAATAAATCGCAAGCAAATTTCTTTCTTTTTTTAATAATTTTTTTCATCAAATATTCCTTTACCTTGATAATCAATAATCTGGATTCGATCTTGGTGCAATGAATACGAATAATTAGAATTCTACTACTTAGAATTCTATTTCATTTAAAACGTCACTTAGAACGAGGGCTTTGTTTTCACCTCATTTTTGTTAAATATTCTGATTTCAAAGTAGGAAAATTGGGCGGGGAAAAAAAAATAGCGCAACAATGAAATTGGCATCATGTTAGAAATAATTTTTACTTTTCTCATTTCAGAAGATCTTTAAAACTGTTTTCTTTGAATAATAAATTCCCCAAATGTCTTCTTAACACATCGAAATGCCGAAAATCTGTCAAACAATATGCGTGAAAAAGAAATTCACGAATAATTTGTACGAAGCAGAAATCCAAACTACTATACATATTTTCTTCTTTAGTAATTTATAACAAATAGTAGGTATTAGCATGTATTTTAATCTGTGACATCTATTGGTAAACACGCGAAGTATCCATATCAACGACAATGGTGTTGGGTTTTACCAATTTACTATTACTTTATTGTTACATTTTGAAAGTTTTCCACTTGGTATTATTGAGTTATTCAGTGTTCAAAGACCCCAATCATGGAACACTCGAAACTTTATTTTCGATATACATTTTTTTTTATTGCTTGATTTGAAGAAATTTGCTGCCGAAGCCCCACATCAGACACTTTTAGAAACTTACGGTGATGCTGCTCCATATCGGTTTTGGTTTCAACGATTTCGATGTCAATGACAAAGAACGACCTGGAGGACCAAAAGAAATTCGAAGACAAACAATTGCAAATCTTATTGGTCGAAAATGGGAAAAAGTTGTAGGAAATGATGGAAAATATTTTGATTGATATATATTGCACCAATTTTACTCAATAGCTGTTTTTTAAAATGAAAAATATTATCAAAATACATGCAAGTACCTAGGTACATAAATAGTTTGAAGCCCAAGAAAAGGTTTCCTGATTATTAATTAAATCATTCATTTTTTTAGTAATTAAGGACTCTATTCAAAATTTTTATTAAATTTTGTAACATCCATGCATATAAAACACTGACGTACGTGGCACAGAAATCATGATTATTAAGTATTGTTGAATGGTTACAATCAAATACATGTAAAAAAATCATTATACAAACGTTTCAGACTGTTCATTGAACATTCCTACAGTTGCACTTAATTCAACGCTTTGCTAGTTAATAACGTTGAAAAATATTATTAGAAATGCTCTAGATAATACTCATTAAAAAATATTCTCTCAGCGGAAAGAGAGAAAATAAAAGCTTAATTGGGCGCGAAAATAGGCTAAATAATTTACAGATATCTAATGACTATGACTTGCCTATGGAAACAGATGACCGTATCTTCCAAAGCCTTATCTCGCAAAAATGGCATTTGTATCATTTTAAAACTCTGAAACTTACATTTTTAATGATATCAGTTTCATTTCTGTACAACATTTTATTAATTTTTAACATTTTTTTAAAAATTATATTACACATAATCTAATAATTAATTTTAAATGTTATAAAATTTAAATCATCTATCGCAACATACAATGGCATGTTTTTGCCAGTATTAATATTAAAATTTTTAAAAATTGCTCTCTTTGGACTTCATTCAGATGTCAGATTTTCACTTCAACTTTTATTTGGTGGTACGTACACTTTAATTTTCAGGCGTTACAATTTGTCTCGACTTATTCCATTAAATTTCTATTTTTGAATCTTAACAAATAATAAAGAGAATTTAAAAAATAAAATATCCATTCTGTATTACCATTTAACAATCTGAAAAGTTAATAGAATGTGCGAGCATGTTGGTAGCCAAAGGCGGCGAGTTCTTTAAAAGTCGTGAATAAATGATGAAAGATTTCAACTTTTTTCAAACAATCGCTTGATGAGACTAATATTCTCAGTTGCATTAAAAATAAAATTGTAGAGCATGAGAGAATTTTTTATATTATAATATTGTATATAATAATTTTCTTATATAAAAATAACACATATTCTTAAAGTTCTAGTGACCAATCACCGTCTACAAACAACTATTTCATTGGAGGTTTGTTCCGTCATCAGCAGGGGATCATTCAAACCCACACCCTCACTATACCCAACAGCAAAATAAAGATCTAAACTCGTAGTGGAAAAAACTTCTCATCTCCAAATCTGCAGAAGTGAGGCACTTCCCCTGACAAAGTTAATAAAAGAAAACAGAAGGAATCATGCCTGTAATAGACTATACAACATTTTGATTACGAAATATTAAAGACACCATGGAATATATAGATAATAAAATGGAATTTTATTAAAAAAAGGAAATTTTTAACAGAGAGGTTTATAAAGCACAAAACAAAATAACAAGTTTGACCTTATTTTTATTTTTTTACCAAAGCAAGCGAGAAATGGATCATGAAATATTTACTATGCCGATTATCGCATTATATTCAAAACGAAAACAATTGCAACCAGGATGGCAGCTAAATTAACAAGTAAAGATATGATAAACTTATTTTATATAAGATACCAGTCCATATGTTATTTAATTCCTTCTTTTTTTAACAGAGGGAGGGCCTTCCCCGAAACTTTCTCTCCTATTCTTCTTTAAAGAATTTACTCCCCTTCCTCCGCGAAACAATGGAGAAGCTCGGTCTAATCGACGCATCTGCTTATTTTTACTGTTGCAATGCAGCTGCAGCGCAAGTGGTGAACTGAGTTTACATTGTTGGTAACTCATGTAGAGATCAAAGTTTTCAAAGACGCTATGTGATTCTGCATGAAATAGAATTATTGAATAATCATCGAATTTGCTTCTCAGACTGGTGATCTATCTTTGAAAATTTATCCATCTCTATTCGCTCTTTTCGAATTCAAAATACAAAGTTAACTTTTTTCGAAGATTTATAATTATATTGTTAAAAGTTATCTTTTTTTTTTCCCCCTTGGAGGAAGAAAGAAAATTTTTCATATCGAGAACCTAATGACAGAGCTACTTTAAAATAACGGCACTTTTGAAGGCATCATTAAAAATGTAACGGGTTAGTGAGAAGGAGGTGCTGGTGTGCAACGCATCTCTTCTTCATCGCGACGCAATAATCGAACATGCACCTAGGAAAGGATAAAGATACGAAGAAGAAAGAAAAGATGCAGGTGAAGACGACAAATAGATTAAGAAATTTGCATGAAAAGAAAAGAGTAAAGTTTTGCTGATTTTAATGAAGTGAACGAACATTGTTCATCGACATCCATCTATATCTCCACTAATAATAAAGCGTATGTAGGCGTAAGTGTGTATGTGTGTGTGTTGGCGCTCACAGGCCGGATTGTTTGATCTATAGTTATCAAACTTGGCTTTCAGAATGGGAATGTCCACGTCAAAATGATTTTTTTATTGTAAATAGAATTTTAATTAGTTATAAACTGAATTTTATCGTTTTCCTATGACTAATATTGTTGCACAGGAATGAATGATATTTGCGAGGATGATAATCAGATTGTTATTTTTAAAGTACAAATTTAACAACCCCATTTTTGTGAATTTTTGTTGAATTTTTTTATTTAATTTCTAGAAGATGATTATTTTATTGCTCTAAAGTTCAAACTGTTTTCATTATTTCATCAACTACCCAATTGCATGATTTTTTTCTATTATTGAAAGCTAAAGAAGAATTTTGTTTAGTATCTCTGCAGTTTACGAGACTGATAAACCAATGAAGTTAAAATATCGCGAAATTTATAAGACAGAAGAAACACACATTTACGTTTTCAAAAGAGATCTTGTTCTTCGTGTTGCTTTCTTTATAATAGATATCTTGTCCTAACTGTTTAAAAAGCATTTTCAATCATGCTAGTAGTTTTATTTTTTAGATTATTTACTTTTCAGAACATTTTTTAATCTTTTTATTTGTCCATTTTCTCATTGCTTTCTTAGTCCTATAATCTTATACATATTCCGATAACAAATCTTACGCTCCGTACAGTTTTCAGTCGAAAATTAAGTTATTTGAGAACAATAACTTTCGCAGAAGAAACATGCCTGTATATATTTCAGTCTGAAATTTATTTTCAAGGTTGGCATAGTTCATCACAGAATTGCATTTTTAGCATTTCACCCTTTTCTTCCAAAGTGAGATCTTCACCATGTTCAAATCCTATTTTTTAAAAAAATTCTGTATTTTGTAATATTATAAGAATGTATAATATCTATATCTACTGTATACTTTTGCTCAGTCGCAAGAAAATTATTATTCAGAATCTTGAACTTTTGTTGCAAACGGGGGGAAAAAAATCATTGTTACAAAATTGCGTTGCATTTTGAAAAATGTATTAAAATGAAAGATTAATTTGCTGCAAAAACCAGTTTCATTAACACTTAATTTTTTTTGTACGATATGCTAAAATTATCTGTGAAAAATACTTAAAATACGATCGATTTTTAGATAATGAAAATTTTGAAAACGTTTTTCTTTGGGAGAAAATACTACTACCCAAGAAGTGACCACGTGCCAGTTTGGAGCTCTTGATCCAACGACCTGCTACGCAGAGTGCTTTGAAAGTTCTTCGCATGAACTCTTGCTTTAAATCGCGATTTTCAGTTAATACACCTGTAGCCTATAAATGTTATGGGTTTAAAAGAAAGCAGTAACTGAAATGCGCATCACTGCTCAAAGCAGGGCTAAAGATAATGAGCTAAAAAGCAGTTGTTAAAATAAAATCGCCATATTCTGCTGATAAGGTATGTAAGGAATTAAGCACTTGGTTGTTACGAACATCACGTTCTAAACCTGATCGCGATGATTCCCCGAGGCGGGTTTTTCCTCCCTTCACTTATCGGCGAAAGAGAGAGGGACTTCATTACCAGCCACACTTCAAGCAATCAATCAGTCTTTTAAGTTTCGGCTAAAAGGAGTTTCTTATCAAACACGTTAACTCAACAAGTGGAAAGTGTCTTTTGCTTTAATGGACAATTTTTTTTATTGTATTATTATTTCTATTTTAAATCTCAGAATGCATAAACGCACTTTTTTTCTAGAACGAAATTACCTTAATAAATGCGACTTTAAGAAACGAAGGTCACATATTGCCCACTTTTAAATAAATTTCCTTTTTCTTTTAAGCGCCAGAGATAATAATGCAAAAGGATTGCTTTCAAAACATATAATCATAACTAAAATGTCTATAAAAACATTCATACATACACACAATTTTAGATACTTTTATTTAACTTAAGCTTTTTTCATGTTCGTAAAGTTGGAATATAATAATTGATATTTCATCCCTTTTTGATGTGCTAGAATTTAAAAAATTTTACACACTTATGCCCTCTCGTTGTCACCATATCATTAAAACATTTCGATACCTTTAATGATCAGTTAATTGATTGACTTCATTGCAATTTGATTCCATACTGGTGTGGTCAGTTGATTCAGAATAAAAGAAATTATTCATAATATTGAATTATGTATTAGTAACTTAAAAGTGGAAAATAATGAAAATAAAAATTTCCAGTTTAGTGCATTAATGAAAGTGTGTTTTAAGAAATTGCTTTTAAGGAATTTGTTATAAAAACTGAAACATCTCTTTACCATTTTATGAGCATTTATCGAATTATAAATTTCCGCATTTATGCATGGAAGCGAGATCAGCTACAATTGAAAAAATTCACATTTATGAGCGGCCGCTGTCCCCTGATTTGTGGGTTGTGAGTTCGAGACTCGATTGTGCAACCAAATATTATGTAAGTAGGCATATAAAATGATGAGATATATTTCGTCATCTACAACCCCCTCTAACCTATTTGTGAAATATAATGAAAGGATCGGCAAACGTTTTTAAGAGTAATTTTTAAATTTATATTTTTCTAAACTAATACTCACGAAATCGCAAGTCAGCAACTTGAATCAGGAAATATATATATATATATATATATATATATATATATATATATATATATATATATATACATTTTGTTTTACTCACTTTTTGATTGGTGGAGAGAGCAAGTCATTTTATTTATGACATTTAAGGTTTATTTTGCTAATATTGTTTGAATTATTTAAAGAAGATTATTATTACGCTGTAGTAAGTATTTATATTACATTTGCGACATGGCGACAAAAAAAAAAAAAAAAAAAAAAGGGAAAGCGATGTTTTAGTTAACACCAAACGAACAGCAAATATATTCAAAACAATATTATATGTTAATTCTACTCTTTGACACGCCGTTTGTGGCAACTCTAATGAATAGCTTTCCGATTTGTTTACTTTTCTTGAGAGAAAATATTTTGCCTTGGCTAGGAATCGTCTGAATTCCTAAGCAATATGAGTGTTAAACCTGCATTGTTTTTTAAAATAGTTATTTAGCGTTCAAACAATCAAATGCAGAAAAGTCCCCTTAAAGTGATCACCCCCCCCCTTAAATGAATCCCTTGACAATCCTCTTAAACTGAACCCCCTTAACTGATCCATCATCCCTAAAACGGATCGAATCCAAAATTTGATTCAGAAGATCAACTTTGGTATTAAAAGAGTATATTGATTCTAGTATATTGCGTTTCTCAGTAGTCGCGGTTTAATATCCAGGAATAAAAAGACTGACAGACACTATGTTTTAATAGAGCTAATATTTGAAGATTCGACGGAGATATCATCTAGTGATTAAACCTTACACAATTTCATCTATTTGGACTTTTTTCATTTATCGTATTCACATTATGTCACTCGAGGGAACTCAAATAAGAGGATAAATTCCTTTATAGGTAAGCAGGTTCTCGTTTCTCTGATGCGTATAATAGTAATGTGTTGCCGATAATGTGTTCTCCACTCCAATGAAGGATCGTATTCTTTATATGGTGGTGGGGAGGAAGCATGGGATTTACCGCAATGACCCTATTTTGCACCAATGTCATAAATTAAATGCCGTGACGAAACAATCATAGATTTCTCCGGATTCTTTGGCATGGCAGTGTAGCTTATTTCAAATATATCATTTTCACATGGATTCGGGCGGAGAGACAGACAGACTTCTTTCAGACGTATTTCATCCAAAATTTTATTCAGATTAATGATTTTGTTGTAAAGACCGCATTACAAATTTCATCCTAATCCGCTCTATTTTTGAGCTGTCCAGCTAGTAGACAAACAGGTGTCATTTCAAAGGTCACGTTTTTTTTCGGGCTTAGTGTAGTTTGAAACGTGAAACTTCGCTAAAACCCTGATGTCAATTTATATGAAGACTGCAATTCTTCATATAAATGCCTATTAATTTATTATTAGGCATTATTAAAATGCCTATTAATTTTTGTTGAATTATGGTCAATTAAAGAAGTTAGATGATGAACTGATTTGAAAGTTTTTATAAATCATATCATATAAAAGTTTAAAAAAAGTTTTTATTTTTGATATTTATTATTTTTAATAAAAATAATAAAATATTTTTAATTTTAAAAATCATGCTTGTATAAAAAATAAATCTGAATCATGTTTGATTATACTTACGAATAAAAACGGATGAAAAGTCTTTTTTGATACTATCACCTGACATTAATTTAATATACGGTCCCTAATGGGTTCACTCTTAGGAAGGAAGGAAGTTAAATCTTAGGAAGTTTTTAGCAAACAAAATTAAGTATATCTAAAGAAATATAGCGATGCACATACATAGAAAGGCTCGTTGGCTTTAATTATGCAAAAATTTCATTTTCCTGGAAAAAAAATTCGAGATGGTTGGTAATTATATTAATTAGTTATTACCTTAAGAGATAATTAACTATGTTAATTAACTTGGTCAATCGGTTTGCCAGTTTGAATAAACCTGTGCCCTCGAGTCATTTCCATCAATTTTCAGAAAATGTATTATAGATAATAAAGTTACAAAGATGTCCAATTTCTTATTCTTATTGTCGATTGTACCTTTGGATATTTGGTGATGGGCGCGAGAGTATATGTATTTGTGATACCTAAATGAAATGCTTTTCTAATGTTTAAATGCATTGTATATACTCTAATATTCTTACATATAAAAACTTCAGATGAATGTAATTAGAAAAGTTGCTGCATCTAAAAATGGCGCGTTATCGTAATGGAATTCAAAGATTTTATAATTTAGCATATAATCATATTTCTGCGCATTATTTGAGCTTGTGTTATTTGAAATAGCTCTAATTACGGAAACAGAATTAAAAATCAATATTAGGGATAAATCCTAGGGTGTGCAATCAGAATAATAATCTACATAGAAAAAAGCATTTCTTTATTGGGTTTTACAATGTTTTTATAACCTGTTTATGCAACGGACTGTACAATTAAGATTTAAATACAGGTCTGGTGAGCGTTTGAGAGAATCATTACTACAGCTCATTCGCGAACAACACTTTTTCTGACACATCGTGATCCCCAGTCGGACGAACTTAAGACAAATTTGATTGTTGGCACTCCTTCTGCTTTAGTATTAAAAGAGATTACAAAATCGTTATTGTCTTATAATAATTTACTTTCTACTGGGATATTCTGCTCCGAATTTAATCTCAGTGTTGTAACTTTATTGACGTAAATGGAGTTATCAGTTGCCCATACTGAGCAGTCTTCTTCGTATTAATATTTCTTAAGACCTACTTTGAACTGTCATCAACTTTGTTATAAACTAGCTGCCTTTTTCGACCCATTGACTTGTGGTAAATGGTTGCTAAAAATTTCAATTAAATATTTTATGTAACTTCATCTTAATAGTTTCTTCAGCTAAATATTTTTAATTTAAAATTTTCCTAGATATAACATACACTTTTAGAAGCGTTATACTGGTATTTTTCTTGTGTTAAACATTACCCTAATTTTTTTCTTTATACATACAATAGTGTCACAGAAAAGGATCGATGAACTTAAAAACAAGCCACTTCAAAAAATACTTCCTTGATTTTATTGCTTGATTATGAACTTAAACTTTAATTGTAAATTTCAACAATTTATTAAAAACCTGTCTTATCCAGAAACTTATCTAACATAGAAAAGTGAGCCGAATCTTTGTATCCTGATCATTAAAAATTTAAAAAAAACCCAAGATGAAAATAAGCAGCAACAAAGGAAATAATTTGAGTTTCACTTCAACTTTGAAATATTTTGGATTGAAATACGTGCCAAATATTTTTTGAAATATTGATTAAAAATGGAAAAAAAAATTACTTTAAAATTGTACTTTACTTTAGTATCATTGAAAAGATAATTTTTAAATTGTTAACTTAAAATAAAAATAGTTTTTGTGTTATATTATTTCATGAAGTTATCACAGAAACCGCGGAAATTTCAATTAATTTTTAATTAAAAGTTCAAGAAGGAATCATTCCTAGGTGCTCATTTTTATCTTCAAAGTATATATGTGTGAAGTTTGGGGGCTCTAAATCAAATCGTCTGCTTGCAGAGAACTCACCCCCTCTATTAATCAAAGATATTATATGATATTTACACGATGTTATTCGATATGGTGAATCGAATATACATCGATATTATGAAGATGTCATTATAATATTTGGAGTATTTTGTACACTCACAATTCATCTGCATGAAAATTGGTAAAATCAGATTAGTTGTTGAAAGCCCTGATAAAATTTTAATTCGCAATATTTCTCGAAATGAAGAGTTAAAGGATAAATGATTATGGAAGACCCATTTAGGAGAAAAAAAGCATTGATATGAAATAAAAACATTTTTAAATTGGTACCAGAGTTGTGGCTGGGAAACTCTGTCAGGCTTTTTCCAACAGAAATTGTTACATGAAATAGAGCATTCTTTATTATTATTTCTGTCAAAAATGGAAAGCGAAAGGAGTCAGGAGGCCATTCTTGATCAAGTGTCATAAGTTTTCAAGTGAAAAGAAAATTATGGGAATTATTTCAGCGTTCATGACAGGGGAACTCTGCCATAGTTTTAGGGGGGAGTCCCCCCCCCCTAAAAAAAGTGCGGTGAAATAGGTGGGAGAAAAAAGGTGCGGTGAAAGTGCGGTAATAATATATATATATATATATATATATATATATATATATAATTTCGAAAATGGAAGGTGGACGACCAATGATAATGTTTTTTTTTAGGGTCACGAGCTTTCATATGAAATAAAAACTTTCGAAATCGGCATCACGGTTCTGGCTGCAAAATCTATCCCAGATTTTTCCCATTGTGAAAATATGGGTGAAGTAATTTTTCCCCACTCTCCAATTCCCCGAGAATGCCAGACAGAAAATCCCCTTGATGCCCTATAGGGAGGTCACGAATTTTCATATGAAACAAAATTTTAAAAATCGGAACAATGGTTGGGGCTTGCTGATAGATTTTATTTTCGTTTTCTTTATTATTTTAAATTCATAGATTACAATATAAATGTGATTAAAATTGGCGGGCGAAAATCATTAGCACATTTAACGAATAATAGTGAAGCTTAAAATCATTCGGAATAACCATAATTGTTATGATAACTTTGTATGATAACAAATTTATGGAATATCATGACCATATTATATCCCATAGTATCTAATGGTCATGACTTCTTCTATAGTATCTAATGGAAGGACTTCTTGTGAAAATGGTGGAATTCTGCTAGCGAGCCCCAACGATGATCTGATAGATGAAGGAGCACGAAAGGCATCACGGCAAAATACGGGAGCATGGAATGCAAAACGAGATTACATAGATATTACAATAACAATTAAAATATTAACAATAATGATGAAGTAATAATTGTGCGGATAAAATAATGATTTCAAGAGATTCATTATTGAAGGAGAGAATTTTCCATTTTAAAGAAAAAATGAAAAAGAAAAAAACTTTCCAACAGGGGATTAAAAATAAAAGGACAGGTAAGAATTAGTTTATAATTTTCATCGTCATAAAGCGCGCATAAAACAAGGTTGATGAAAGACTTTGAGTGCTTAAACAAATTTGGAAACTAATTTATTTAAAATGAATTTTAACTAAATTTTATTGAATAAATTTACCTAGATCTAAAAAATTAAAAATCTAATTCTCACTTGATCAGATTTAATAAGCTTTAAGTTTTACTACAACATAAATAAGAAAAGATATTATTTAAATAAGAAAATTGTTTCAACAATATTTTTCTGCCCAAAGAAAGGATTGTTTAAAAAAAAGTTCTCGGATTCTGGCATCAATAAAACCTATATTGAGAATTCTGCAATTGCTAGAGGTGTTGTGAAAGCGGTAAGTAATGTCATATTGGTTGGTGTTGCTATGTTTGAAGTTACAATACTCGAGCAGTTGGGCAGTCTTTCTTATGGCGCCATCTTTCCACAACTAGAAAGCTAAACCTGAGATTTGCGATATAATTTGTTTATTCAAGTTATAGTCTAACGGAACTGTAATGAAAAGTATAAATATGTAGAAGGAAAAAAAAAAAAAAAAGCATCTAACCGCAATATTACTGCTTCAAGTTGTTTCATTAATAAGTTAAAACATGTCTCTCGAATGAAAGGTCAAACGTTTGTTTTTTAAATAAATGGCAATTTATCTGGAAAAAAATTTGAATTGAAAATTATAAGTGTTCAAAAGATAATGTGTGAAAATGACGCCTGATTGTTAAAATGATTTACTTACAGAATTTTAAAATAGCTTAACAGTCAGAAATTATTTTTTTAAAGCATGAATCTGAACACAAATATGCATTTTTTTAAAAAATCTCAGTGAATTTTATGAGATTACACAAGTAAGCATTTCAGTTCTATATCTGCATTACTTTTCTAAATATTCAAATTTAAAGAAGAAAACAGAGTCGTTGAAAAATATATTTTTAATAAATACCAATTTTTCAGCTTCAAAAGATTATCTCTTACCATTCTAGTGACAGACGACACGATGTAGTCGAACCTATGTCACGCTGCTTATGTAAAGAAGACCGTTCACGTTAAGAAACAAATGAAGTGAAAGGACTGTTCAAGAGCCTGCGTGCTCTTGTTCCATCAATATAAAATATGTTTTGTAACTGATTGTATATAAGCATTGTACATAGCCGTGTTTTGAGTGTGAACTGATAAAAATATGTTGCGAATTGATAAAAATATGATAATAATATTTTAAAATGCAAGTGATTGTATTTGCTGATGGATTTTATCATTTTTTGAGTAATTCATCAAATTAAAGAAGAAATCGGGTAGATTTAAAGGGCCTGATATATCGAAACACTTCTGAAACGAAATCAGATGTAATAGCTTACTTCGAACTATTTTGCTGTGTTTCTAGTTCGAAATTAGACAGTATTAGAGTGTATTATCAAAACTGTTTTATATTATCAAGAATATTCTATTCCAATCGTTGTTTAATTTATTCCAGTGAATCGTTTCTATTTCTATTTAAAAGGTTTCTACATTTTGCATTTAACCCATAACTGACAGGTTCAAAAATAAAAGTTGTTTGAGGCCAGATGGCGCTCATTTCATACTAGTTCAGCTTGATGAAACAAAATTTCTTTCGTTCAGAGCATTTGAAAGCATTTCTTTCCCAAATGCTCTCAAGTGAAGAATATACTATAATCCACTTTATATGGGCACGCTATAAGAAACGATAACAAATAAAACTAAACAAATTGTTGAGCTTTCAGTTAATAGAAGTTCTACCAATTGATTCAATAAATCGTTTATGGGGAAACAAATCGTTTATGGAGAAAGTTCCGTATCTCACGTTTTGAATTCAAAACGTGAGATGCGGAGTTTTTGTTTCCTTTTACGCATCTTTAAAATTCACAAGCAAAAAAATTACAATGAAAAAGATTTAAAAAACAGACTAGTGAAACATATAATCTAACTCGCTCCCTTTTAGAAATTTCGATTGTTTGAAAGGAATCACTTACATTAATGCTAATTATTTTTTCAATCATGTTTAATGTAATTACTTAAAATAATATGTAAGTAAATGAAACCAAAATAAGATGACGAAATTTGGATAAAAATTAGAAATTTAAGCAAATTGCACAATAAAGACGTTTTTGAATGTAATCTGGATCAACAAATCACTAGTTATAAAATGTTGGTAATCAGTTTCCAGATAGTGTGTTTCTACTTATCTTGCCTGACAATTTTCAATTAAAATAGAAAATAACTATGAGTAGAGAAGAAATTACTATTTATTGAAGCCAGATGGCGCTCGTATCTCGCTACTTGGTTTATGCTGCTGCAGATCTTTCCGTCCCTCTCACATGGCCCGACTTCAAGAATAAACTATATTATGAGGCCATAAATCCCAAAAATTTAGAATAAGCTAAAAAAAAATGTGGTAAAACAAATAGTTGAACTGAAAAGCGTTTCAATTTATAAAATTGTTTCATTTAATTCAGTAAGTCCTGTAAACCCAAATATTTTTCTTCCAAAAAAGAAGTACAAATTTTGAACTCGAAACAAGCGAAACGTAATGAATTTTTTTATGAGCATTTATTATTCTTTTACATATCTTTAAAATTCATGATTTACAAAAATTTTATAAATGAAAAAATATACTATGAAATAAATTATCCAGTCCTCTTTCTCTCTGTGTTTTAAATTTTTTTACAAATAAATTATTTTTCAATGTCAGTTAATGTCACTCTGTCAAATTGAAAAAAGATAAATAACATTCAAAAAACTAAAACCCATTACCGATGATATAATTCGGATAAAAATTATGAAGCAATTCAGATTTTGCATCAAACATTTGACATATCAAATTTTGTAGTTTTCTTATTCTCTATTATTTTTTCAAATGTAAGTGCGCTTTAATAGACTTTTATTGTGAAAACTTTGTATAAAGGAGAATCAAGCTTACATTATGAAGCACATAAAAAATTGTTTCTGAAAAAAAAAATTTTTTTAATTAAATTAAAATGGTAAACAAAGAAAGGATAGTTTTAGGAAATCTATTTGCACATCGGAAGAGTTGTTTGTCTAGATAATTTTATTACAGTTTTTTCTCATGTTTTTTAGTTATTCGGAAAGCAATTTCACACTATATAATATAATGGTCACATTTCAATGTGCTATCCTCTTTTCTTGACGATAGAGGACGCTACGTTCCTAAGTACGTAAAATCTTTTTCTTGGGTAGCGAACTATAGAAATCAGAAGGAAGTGTTATGCAAGTTCTACATACATTTTTCAATACTCTTTTTTTTTTTGCTGGATGTTAAGTACAAATTAATGGTTTTAAGAAAAATGTTAATAAATTCCCCCTTCACTTCTAGAGAATATGAATCAATTTATTTTTAAGCACTACTTTGGTACTCTCTGCATTAAGTAAACAAGAACCAAGTTCATGCAATGAACCAAGCTTCATGATTATTTTTCGTCCTCATAATCATATTAATGATAATTTTTAAGTTATTTTATTATAAGACTTACAAATTGATATTTTTATTCTCTGTATAATATGCTAAGATATGGAGTTTCTAACTTTAATTGATATTCAGACTACATATACCACATGAAATGAATTTAAGAATAACTTATTTTATATTTAATTAAAGAAAGTATAATAAATGAATACTTTATTAAATGCTCTATTTGCAACATTTTTCAAATATTTTTGATATAACTACGACAAAATCTACTTCACAAAGAAAATTATTTCATTGATAAGGATGTATAATATCTCCCCCCCCCCACCTTTAATGATAATTTATGTAATGTAACTTACAATACATTGGGAGATGTATTGTAAGTTAATAGTTTTCTTAACTGCAAATAAATTTGAATATCTCATAATCACATGAATAATACTTCGATCCATTAATGTAAGTATTAGGAGATTATCCCAGTTCGTGAGTCTATCAGAAATAAATTATAATTTCCTTGAAAAAAAATGACTTTCTGATAAGAAAGTTTGTGCGGGTTGAGGTTTCGAACTGGCAACGTTAGGGTTCGTAGCCGAGTAACAAAGCCACTAGACAAAAGTGTACACTTTTCTTAGTAAGTTGTTAACTGACTTATAATGTTACCACCACAAGTTGTTCAACTATCACAGCACCGAATCCAAAAAGCAATCCAAATTTTTAAGATCATTTTTTCATTATCAGTAACAATTAAGATATTTGCAAATTATTGCTTTTACTAAAATCTCCTGTAATGAATGTCCCACATAACGAACGAAACAAGATATTAAAAGGTGACTCAGTTCACGAGCAATGTTTCGTAGAATGCTTGCCGAGGAGACACCTTCATATATCCTGCTAGATAAGATCATATCAGTCTATATTGAACGCTTGTTTGAAGAGGATTTTCATCTTTTAGTGTTGTCTGAAATGACTCCGATGGGTTTGAGCAAATGTTTATGGAACCTTAATCGACAAGATTGTTTCCTTGGCCCAAAATTTTAGGGCCAATGTGGATAGCAAGAATATTGATGAACTGGTGTAAGGACATAATCAGCTAATGGGGTTGCATTCTTTGTCACAGCAAAAAGTTGCGGAGGAGATTTCGTCAAAAGTGTAAGAAATAATAGACTCAACAGAGCAATAAGCTTCCAGTGAAATAAGGGAGACGCTGAAAACATGGGAAAGTATTGTATCTTATGTTAAAAAGCATCACCTCGATAAAACAGTAGTTATGAGCTCTATAAATTTATTTAATGACAATGCTGTCTCATTTTCGCCACCTCTTGAAGCGTAGAAAAACAAATGTCTACATACAATTTTTTTGTGAAAAAGCATGGATCATAAATATAATAAATGACATTATAATAAAATTGGATGTTTTTTTCGGAATAGAATGCATTGTCCTATTTTACATGGATTCCTCTGGAAAAAATTAAAAAATGAAATTATTTTAAATTACGAGTACAATTCTGGAATCAATTATGCTCGTTAAGCTGGGTCACGACCTTGAGGTCGTGGCTGGGTTCAACTGTATTTTCAAAAAAAAAAAAAAAAAAAAAAAAATTTTGTTTTTATTGGTGCAACTCTATATTTTAATGATTCGGGTGCTTGCTATTAAAAGTCTAGATGAATCAAATATGAAGATGAACACGCTCATAAAAAATTTAACCTTGAATGAAATTCGCCACCCCAAATATATCCGGTGTATACGTCATAGTGCTTCGTGACGGGGTTCTAAATATCATAATTCTCCTTAATTGGCAGAAGCAATTCTGGAAAATGGGGAGCTTCTAATATAGCGCTAAGCCTAGCCCTTCTCAATAGAAAAAATTACCAAGAAATCTTATCCTGAATCGATAATGCTATAATGTTCATGACTGTATCAATAATTATTGTAGTAATAATTCTGACGAACTCGAGGATATATAGTATATTACATCACAGAAGAATATAGAAAATCATGTCCTAAAATTAAAATCTCGAGTTTTTTGTTCAACAGCTTAGAAACGAAATATACATTCACACATAAATTAAGAATGCTTTCTGCAAATTTCTGAGGATTAAATCTTATAAATTTGCTACAAGACTTCTTTCTTAGCTCCTCCTTTTCAATAACTCCACCCCTAGCTCCTCCCCCAATTATCAATTAAACTCTATCCGCTTATAGACAGTGACGAATTTCTCACTGCGAATTTTGGTGCTGTCTTTTTTAACGCAAAGCATCCTCTTTCTTCGTAGGAGCTTCCTCAATCAAACAAATACATTTTTATTCAATTTGAAAAATAAATAACGGTAGTGAAGTGCAGAGCTAGCAGGTATTTGATGTGATCTAATCCTCGGTGATAATAAGTTACTGGATCAAAATTTTCTAAATTTTTACCCAGTAAAAGTGACATCAACCGTTTGTCAAAAAAAATTCTAATATCAGTAAATATCACATAGGGGATTTTATTTATAACGGTAGGAAGGGGTAGAATAAGCGAAGAGCTTGGAAATCTACCCAATCAGAAAATCTTGTAGGCGGGTCTTGTACATACTGAAGGCTGGAACGTTTTCGTCAGTTGAGTCTTGAGAGGAGAGAGTGAAACAAATGCAAAAATGATAAGAAATTTCACAGTTTAGACGAGGCAGTCCAATTTATATTTTTACTTCTTGGCCTCCTGCTTTCTTTCTTTCTTTTTTTTTTTTGTTACTTCTAGTGTTTTGGAGAATTTCTCAAAGATTTCTTTCAGAATGTAGAATAATTTCTTCAGCTCAACGAGGGAAATGCTGAGGTTTTAAGCGACAATTGGACGAATTACCGCAGCGCCCTCCAACAAGCAATCTGTAAGCTTAGTGATTTGATTCGAAAATTTTTATGGATTGATTATCCAAAATTTCATTAATATTGACCTTATTCTGATTGCGATATTTTTATTAATATCATAAATGATCAACAACATTACGACTTTCATTATATTATCGATAATAATTTACAATATTTAATTTTTTTTATTGATTTTATATTTATTTTAAAATTTTTAAGTAACATTTTTTAATACAATTGATAACCGTTTTTATTTTTATTTCGTGATTATTAATAGAGGCAGACACATATAAAATAATAATAGATAATATCACCGATATTTTAATATTTGGTGTGATTAATAATTATGGAAAAAGGGAGGCTAAAATTCTCTAAAGAGATCGGTAGGTCAGAAAAGAACCTCTGTTGTAGATACTGTTGTTGGCTCGATACCCACTTCAACCAAAGAACCGTCGTGTAAGCGGGTAAGGTGCACGTTAAATCCGTCTGTGCCAAACGTCCTCTCGCTGATGTCGTGAGGAAGTTTGGAGAAAGAGAGCCAGGTCAGGTGCCATCCTTGTCATCAGACCGCTGTTCAAAATTACCACGTCCGTTCCGAAAGAACCCTAGTGTTTCTTTAAAAACGGATCGTTAATATAACTAAAGGCAAAACCAAATCTTGAGGTGTAATTAGTAGTCAAGAATTTTGCAACAAAACGTACTAGCGTCATTCCAGTGAAAATCATCACTGTAACGATCATTTTATGCGTTCGATAAAAGCCCGAGACTTCATATTTGCTAAACATTTACAAAGCTTTTTTAATGCTTCAAATTTGCTAAACATTTACAAAGCTTTTTTTAATGTTTAACAACAAAGTCAGTAATGATATGAAGTTACGTGATATAAGTTGCAAATGTAATGATATGAAGAAATGATATTTTAATTTTTGAATAATTATTATTAAATTTTAGATTTTAGAAAAAAAATGCCACTAAGTTATTTTTGTGTTAAAATTTGTTTTTTGTTTTGAAATTTTTCCAGCGACGCAATCAACGTCAATAGCAGTCATCATCTATTTACATGCCATTGTCTTTTCACCCGATTTGCCTTTATGTTAATGAACTAAGTGTACCCATCTTTTCTGGTCACGCTGTTACTGAAATATGCACGATTCTGAATATACCAAACACATATTTAGAGATAATTAGAAGGAATATTTAAGTATGATGAATGTGTTGCTGTACAAGGAACGAGTATCAACATCACTCGTTGTCTAGCAGCGCAACACTCTGTTTCGTACGTTTTCACAGTTTTGTTTAAGAACATTTGCACTTGAAAGTGACCATAAGGAGGAGCTCAAACATGTGCTATCGACGCCACAGTATTTGGAGTAAAATTTTTTGGATTATTCTGGAAGAGGAATAAGTAGTAAAATTTCTTAATGGCTGAAATAGACTTTATATACATTTCCTTTATTTTCACTTGAATTACCTTTTCATGTTTCGTGTAAATTTTATTTGTCTCATGAGCAAGCATATTTTCTTATTTACTTCGGAGCATAGATAATTTCTAAGTATTAAAAAAAATTGACAGACACTAAATTGAATAATAAGAAGCTTTAAAACTCGCAAAATGATTTTATGCTTTTTTTTTTTCGAGATGATTCTGTTGTTTTCAATGGCAGCGAAATTTTCTTAGTTTTGAGAAACGTCAGATTCCAAAACGCATACGTGATAAGGAAAAATGCGTTACGCATTTCATCCATTACAGGAAGTAAGTTGATAAGAATTTCCGATACCCAAAATGTTGTTTCTTATAAAAAACTGAGTTCACCTAAAATTATCGCATGTTCCGAGGAAATAAATAAGGTTTCATTTTTATAAAAAATCTAAAAAACTGTTTGTCTGATTTTTTTTGTGAGTGTGTGTGATCCTTAATGAAGGCGACGTTTTCATATCCATTCAACCGTTAGAGACAGTGTTTCAATTTCCTATTTTTCCTACCATTTGAGACGTTATTTCATATCCTTAACCTTTGTAGGCTTAGTTATCTACAGTTAAAATTAAGAAAAAAAATTAAGAAATAAAAGAATCCTGTAGTATTGAACAATATTAGCTGTTCTAAGATAAATTTTTAAAATTAGAGATACTAAACGGCATAAATATGTAGAAATCGCGACTTTCCACCATTTAATCCAATTTGAATCCGCTAATCATTCAGGCTCAAATCATAGCATTTAAAAAAACTTGTTCTATCTTGACGAGGACAGAATGGTTCACTGGTAGAATGCTATGAGCTGAAAGTGACAGTTCGTAGCTGACTGTAGGCAAGTTGCCTAAAAATTGTTTGGGTTTTGATTTACTTTCTGTTCATTTAGAATGTGCTTATAATTTCTGTACCTTTCTATTTCTGGGAGATTCAAATCGAGCCACGCAGAAGTCGGCGATTGGAGCCTATTGGTACCCATTCAGCTCCTTCAGCCACATGCTCGATTTTACCTGGGCATCTCCGGAGAATATCAGGTATTTCTTAGTAGAAAAGGTAAGGTACTATAGCAGGAGGAGCTGAACTAGTACCAATAGGTAGTGTTGTTTCTGTTTCTTTGTTAGCGGGCATTTTCCTCACACTTCTGGTTAGATCAGGCAATAGACAAAACTCGGGTTCTCTTTCCAAACGTCGTCTTTTGCGTAGCTCGCCCGTTGTTTTTGCTGTCGTACCAAGAGACTGGAGACTAAAACCAGTGCCTTAGACCCCTCGGCAATGCTACGTGACAATATAAGCATTGATTAGTGAAGTTAAATATTGTTTACAAATCCTTATCAAGAAACTGCAATTGAAATTTCAATCAAGACATTTTGCTAATCGTCTTTAGACATCAGCACCGTGGGTCGAAAAATATTATAATGCTAACTGATTATTAGAAGCAACTTCCAGAAATTTTGTTATGATTTGAAATGGTGCAATACTTTTATGAATAATTATCGGCCAACTTCCCTACAATACTAAACATTTTCTTATAAATATTTTAATCGAAATTTCATTCACTCCTTTGTAATGAGAGGTCGATAAGAGAGGTCACCACGATACTATATTAATTATTACAAGAAAACTCTTTTAAACCAGTTTTTTACCTTGTTATTCATTTAAAAGTATCTGCACGAATAAGATTAAACTAGCATTTAAAATTTGGTGAAAACTTTGACATATGTAAGAAAAATACTTACAAAAATAAGGCTGAATGAATAAAATAATATGAGTGTACAATTTTTTTTAATGTAAGTGATTTTGCTATTCTCTCTTTGAACTTGAATTTCATAAAAGTATTTTTTATGCATGTGATTTTTAATCTCTTGCCAATACATAAATGGCAAATCATTTGGCATTCATATTCATGCTGCCATGTATTCAGAATGTGCGGTTTTAAGTTCAAACTAGTATTATTGTACTAGTATCATTGTATTTAAAAATTATTGCATTAGTATTTAGTATTATTGCACTAGTATTATTGTGTGTTTAAATATTATTGCGCTAGTATTATTGTATTTAAGCATTATTGCACTAGTATTATTGTATTTAAATATTATCGCACTGATATTTAGTATTATTGCTTATTATTGCATTTTAAGTGCAAACAAGTATTATTGCATTTAAGTGCAAGTTGCCTATAATGTTTCTCAGCATTCTTTGAGTGCTGAAGTTCGGGTTTGTGTCATGTTATCTGTGTGATATATGTTCATTTTTGTGTACCTGAACATGAAAAAAAAAGGAGAAAAAGCAACAAAGTAAATTATTACCAAATTCCAGAACGAGCATGAGTGCTGAAATGCCTCTGCAATGTCTGTCACACACAACCAATTTCTTTTCTGTAATATAAAAAAGTATCTGCAGCTGCATTCGACTGCAGGTAGTCTTTCAAGAACAGAAACGGAAACCACATTTCTGATTTCTTCTTACCTATCAAGGTGTTGACGGAGGGTCAACAGCCCACTTTTAATAAGTAACTGTAAATTATATGATAAGAACTCTAACTGAATATTCCCATTGTGACCTCAAAGTGTCTCCCATATTAAACTTGACATGTGCAAAATTTATGCAACAAAATTTCAGGAAAATGGGATTACTAAGTAAGGCATTTGATTCAGTTATTTACGCTCCAGATTTCCTTACGAGAAATTTTTTTGTTAACTTCGTTATGATAGTCTGATTCGTGCTGATAAATTCTCACGCGATTGAACTTGTGATTCTCATTCGGCTGTTTTTGAATTCATCTCTTACACTTTTTATGAAAAGTGAGCCCGTTATGCATGATTCCCATACAGAAACACGACTCATATAATGTATAACGTATATTGATAATTAACTTCTTCTAAATAGTCAATCATCGGTATTTAGAATCGGGGCACTGACTGGCTCAATGCTGGCATTCCGTAGTGGAGGTGGCCGGTCATCCTGCGCTTAGAAAGCTTCTGAACTTTTTAAATTAATAGTAAATACTTTGCTGTGATAAAATAGGGTTCTTATGTTGTGCTGAAAGTCTTCTGTGGATTTTATCTGAAGATGCTGTTACGCTGCGAATATTTTATCAAAATTTCAAGAATCACCCGGAATTATACATAAAAGTGTTTTATTAAAGTGATTGGGATGTGCAAATAACGCAAGAAAATTTAGATTAAGTTTATCTCAAGTTGAACATTCTAAATTGATTTGTTTTTCAGATTCTGACTGCTAGAGATGACAAAGTCTATGGGAGAGAGAATGCTAATAATAAGGTCGTAATTTCTTGGGATACATTCAAAGATAAATATGTTAATCTGTTTTTTTTTAGTTATATTTAGGTTAACGTCCCGTTTTAAAGCAAACGCTAGTCCTACTTTGGGACGAACCTCGTCATTTTGAACCACGATCAGATGACGACACCTCAGCAGGGAACACCCTCTTCAAACTTCCCCACCACACCAGCAGGGGGACGTTTGGTGCGCACCAGAACCACTTACACGACGGTTCTTCAGCGGGATCGGGTCTCGAGCCTGAAACCCTCTGGTTCCAAATCCGAGACCTTACCACCAAGCCACCGCGGCTCCAGATCCATTTTCTATGAAGTTAGAGTGCACATCATTATCTATGAATGCAGAGGAGACTATTTTGATTCAAAATTAATAAAGGAGTGTAAAGATTTAAATGTTGGATTTTCAGAATTAACTCTGATATATTGTGATAACCATGCAGCAATAAATGTTTAACATTCATCTGTAGGAAATCATGCAACAAAGCACATTGATGTCCGTTTATACATTTTAAGAAACTCAGTCGAAAAGGACACTCCAGAAATGCAATATGTCAATAGTAAAAATAATAAGGCCAATATATTTACTATAAGTTTTACTACAGATTCTGCAAAAAAATAAAAAAAAATGTAACCGAATGTTTAATATTTCTGATAAATTATGAGGACAGCTTGGAATTTTTACGTTGTAAGACATCGTATTTTCTTCTTTGCATAAGTTGCAATGACGTTCAATTTTTTAATACTTTTATAGTGAAATTATTTGCAGGAGGGGCTAGGGTTGTTTGAAATAGTTTTTTTCTTGGTTGCAGTCCGCCTACGAGGACATGATTTATGCTCTAAGTTTTTGAGTAGTTGTAACGTCGTGGATGAGCATAAAATGAAAGCACGTGTCGTGTAATTCTGTTGTTAATTTTTTTGTTAGTTTCTTTCAATTTTTAGCTGCCATATTAGAATACTTCAGTTGGAGCCGAGATAATGGGTCTAAAGTTCTCTCTCATTAATAATAAAAACATTTTATAAATTCTTTCATTTTCATTTCTGAACCCTATACCCGCTGAGTTCTGCTTAAATTTCCACATTAGTCTCGGTCCTTTTTCATGATGCCTGTAAAGTTCTAATACAAAATTCATATAGTGCATTTACTTATATCTTAGAAACTGCAATCCTGAAATCTACGTTAATGATTTGAAAACGCATTTCATTGGAAATTAATATTTTAAAATTATTTAATTTATTTTATAAGAATTTTAGTGACTTTTAATCTCATTCCGCAGAAAATCCAGTTGAATCACATAAAATAAAATGCTTTTCGTGATCCTTCACTTGCTCGGCCTCGCATGCACCCATTGTTTCCGCACAAATTCGAGATCATTTGCAACGATTTGACTGAATAAATGCATTACCACTGAAGCTTCCCTTTTGTTTCTCTCCAAGGGCAGACCTCTTTGCCTTTCCCGAAGGCTGATCCTTCGGATGGCGCAGAATTTATTTCTTTATCCTGAAAAAGAAGACCTTGAACTAGAATTCTTCGTTTCCATAGCATTCACACACGAAATGCTCGTCGGATCCCGGAACATTTTTTTTTTATTTTTAACTTTACTGCATACGAAGCATGAAAAGAGAAAGTATAGTTATTGCAAAAAAAGTTCCACCTGAAGCCTCCGAAGAACTTTCTCGTTTCAGAACTTTCTGAAAAAAATAAATCAGAATTATGTCTAAAGTTTATGAGCAGAAAGATTCTAAAAAGTGCCATGCTGCGGGCCGTTTCACCGAATTTTCAGTTTATCATCAAATTTTGGACGAATTATATTTATGATATGTATTCATCGTTTATGTGAATACAACAATTTAACCAGAAAGAAGGGTCCCCCCCCCAATTTTTTTATTTAAGGTGCTCCCCCCCCCTCCCCGCAAAAAAATGTTGATCTTGTGTTTGGTAGAGAAGTCTTCTATAGCATTAGCATACAATAGTTACAAAAGGACTTTACCAATCATCCTGCACCAGAGCCGGCCTTCTCCATAAAGGGGCCTGGGTGCAAGAAACTCTTTGGGGACTTCATTTTTGATAAAATAAAAATAAAAATTACAAACACGTACACATATTACTAACGCGTGTACGTGTTTTTATTTAATGCGTGATTTTCTTTTTGCTATTAATCATTCAAAAAAATTACAATTCTTTTTCCTAATTTATTTTTTGATAATACAACAAGTGCATGTAAGCATTCTTGACACACGCTTGACCGAAGACAATTCTTTATTACTTTCTAATTTGCTGAGAGAGTGCTAAGCACTCTTTGTAGTATGTGGCACCGTAAAGAAAAGTTTTAACACAATCAATGAACTTGGAAATAGCTTTTTATAATTATTATTTAATATATATTGGTATGTCGTGTAAGTTATTTGCATCACTTTTATTCGAAATCAAATACCATTGCAAAACAATTTCTTAGATTAGGTTTTCATCTACATCTTTGTTATAAAACTTTACACAGTTTTTGGAATATTTTTCTTATTTCATGTTTTTCTAAATTAATGATTGAAATAATTTTTAAAAAAAAACATGAATTTATTGGAAATACTTTTAAATCTATCTTCTATCTGTGCAATAACAATATCAACTGCAGTTCCAAAAAGTAACATCTAAATTCCTCTACCGGATTTTCTCTAACTTTATCTTCTGCTATTTCGTATTATAATCTTTCTCTTTTTCTAATTATTTTTCAGGAAAATGTTCCAAAAATTTAAATTTCGTGCTCTCGTTTTTGCTCCGTCTAAAAATGTGTTCAATTTTGTTCTTATATTTTGGATTTGTGTTTTAATTTTATTGATTAAATTAAATCAAATTAAATCAATCAAGAACAATTGTTTTTGTTTGAAACAGTTTATTGATAGCGTAAATTTTGGACAATATTGCAAATCATACTATTAAACATAAAATAAGTGGTATATCTGATATTGAATTCAACGGACTTTTAGTTTCGGTTAATGCTGTAGTATCCGTATTTGCGTCAATATATTCTTCTAGGACTTTACAAGTTTGTTCAAACTTTGCATATACTGCTTTAACTGAATCTATTTTGGCTTTCCAACGAGTTTCGCATAAGGGTTAAGAGTTTTCGGTGAATTTCCCCCCTTTTTTATAGATACAGAAAAGAAGCAATATAAACGTTGCCATATCCAAAAAAATTTACATTTTATATATACTGCTGGAAGCGATATCACAAATTAATAAATTAAAAGAATATGATAGGCAAGGTGCATAAATTGCATGAGGGTTTAGAGCAATTATTCTAGAGCGCACATCTTTATGTTTCCTTTCCATGTTGCTACCGTTGTCGTAAGCTTGCCCTCCACAATTCATAATATCTAAATCACGCTCACTGAGTATTTTCAATAGAGTTTTTGTTAGTTCTTCTGCAGTCACATCAGTTACTTCAGTAAACCCGATAAAAGATTCATTAATAGCTAATTTTTTTCTCGAAAATTTGCATACCTAATAATGACCGAAGTTTGTTCCGTATGGAAAATATTGGGAGTACAATCCATTTGAATACTGCAGTACGTGGCTGCTTTTATATCGTCTTTAATTTTGTTAGATACTTCATTTCCTAACGCAGGAATAATTTGTTCTTGTGATCTAAGTGTTAAATGATACACAATTCTATTTTTCGTCTTTTTTTTAATTCTGTTTATATGATTCATTTGCACAGAATCGTATTTATTTAATAATTCGATTAGACTTAAAAAATTTCCATTATTGGAGTTCCTATAATTTCATGGGATCCTTGTGGAAGTTTATTACATGCTAAAAATAGAATCGCATTTTACAATTCTTTGAAATAGTAGTTTAAGTCTTTCCATTTCTTTTTTATATTAAATTGATTTATTTTATCAATAGTCGAGCTTAAATTTAGTCGTTTTTGTAATTCTTTCCAAGCAATAAACGAAGTGACAAATCGAATGCTCATGATCTAAATTATATTTGATTATTAATCTCAGTTATTATAGCCATCTAAAAATCGTGTAGATTGTTTTTTTATGGAAAACAGCATACAACAAAAACAAAAAAATGAGTCTTGCTTTTTTGAATGCATTAATCAGCTGCAAAGCTGGGTTTCACCATTATCAATTTTCTTAAAGTAGTACGTAGAGGAAAATGACCCACCTTCAGCATCCTTCGCAATACCTATTACAATCAGGTCCGATTTTAATAAACATTCTAAACTTATCAGTTATAATACTTGGCCATCCATCTGGATCACTTATATTCATTTCACCATATCTGTATTTGTCATTTTCTGATTCCTTCATATTTGCATACACATACGGTTTTTCAACGAATTTGACAGTTTCTACATTTCCTTTACAAGATTGTGTCATTTTTGCGAAACTTTCTTCACCCATTGAAGCTTGAATTGTAATTGTGCGAAGAAACTCCTTTGTCAGAATAACTCCGTAATCAAGAAAATAGATCTACCTCTGACTTCTTGAAATGTAGCTTTTCTTCTTTTCTCTTTAGCGTTAATTTTCTTTTTTGACACCCACAGGGATATTCCCTTGCCATGGGCATGATTAGATCTGACAATATTATGCATTTTATAGTATGAATTTTTGAAATATTATATGCAATCTTACTTAATAGATGAGATAAATGACTGCAAATATATTTACTTTAGGCTTACAATATGTTGCATATTTGCACTAGATTGAAACATATCTATAAACTTCACATATTTCCAAACACTTCAATTTTTCAATTAAATTTCTTCATCTCTTCTTTCAATTCCGCTATTATTGTTCATCCATTATTTTAGTATTTGATCATGTTGAGGCCCCCTCCGTCCCGGGGCTCCGGTGCATAGCATCCGCCACCACCCCTAGAGGGTCGGCCCTGTCCTGCATGTATGTTATGGTCAATGTGATTTATTAGTAATTTTTCAGCAATCAATGTTAACTATAACAGATAATTATTAATAACAATGAATGAATCATATTAATCATAATGTATATACTTCTTGCAACACTAATAAAAGTTTAAATTTTTTTTTGAAACTATTTCAGAGGAAGGATATAAAAAATGCCTCGAAGTAGGCAGATGAAATCTGGTATGTGATTAATGTATCAAATGTTTAGATTTCTATCATATTTCGGACGATTTCCATTGATGGAAAGTTTGAATTTCTGTCCGATTACTCGTACGTGAAAATCGCTCCTCATAACAAATAATAAAGGAAATGAAAATCGACGTATGGTTTTGCTACTACAGCAGTAGATGTTTTGTACCAAATCCGCCCAAACGTTGAACCGTCCACCGGTCTACAAGTGAACGTAATGACTCAAAAATGCATTATGCAACATAAATAAAACTCGGTACGTCGTCTTTACGACAAAATAGTTAATCTTTGCCAAAATTTGACCACAATAAATCAAAACTGGGGATTTGAAATATAATACAAACTCAAAATACAAAAAACATAGTCCGGATGCTATAAAACTTAACACAAAATATCCAATATTTTTCAAGTATAAGAAAAAGTCAAAGGTAAGCATCTTCGCTAGTTATTTTACTTAATTTTTTTTCTATTTGTATTATTTAACGTGAAATACATACGTATTCTAGCAAAAACTTGTACTTAATTTGTTTGCTTTAATAGGTGTTTAATATGCTTGCTTTAAATTCTAGGCATATTTTGCTTGGGTGAAATTACGTTCTTAATTTTCTTTTCCCGACGTCTGTCAAGCATCATTCAATTTATGCTTGATGCTTATTTTGTCATAGATTCGATATCAGATGCCAGTCCTTCTTTACGCAGTCTGTTTCGGCATAGTTAAATATGATATTTATGGATTATGTATGTTCGATAGTAATTTTTATTTATTTTTTGGAAATGTATATCATCGGAAATCCAATTGCAATATCGCATGTCTAAAAAGTAAAACATCGCATCGGAAAAGAAACACACACTCAAAAATATTTAGGCGTCACAGAATCATTAAATAAATGAGTGCATCAATCACTTATGGGCTTAATAATTGTTAATATTCAACTTTACAAATTTGTTTTGTTGATTATAATATTTTCTTTGTGATGATTTCGATAGAGAAAGATCTAACATGTAGAGATTCGTCAAAGTCTTGCGAAAGAATAATACGACACGGTTATTTTTGTTTTCACTATTTTCTTTACTTGTGCATGAGAAAGTAAGAGAAAGAGGTCGAAATATCACCGCTTAGCAAACAACATCTATCTCATATATCATATATTAAAAAAAAAAAGAGAGAGATTTTCGTAACCAGTAATGAATGTCACTGTTTTTTTTAAAGATGGTTTATACAAGATGTGAAAAAAAATAAAAATTATCGATTGAGAAAAATTCAGTTCTTCCTTTCCTCTTGCAAAACATAGAAATTGAATTACATGATGTGTTTGTTGAACGTAAATATATATAATTATTATAATTTCGGAGAAATTTTTAAAATATTTTATTGAATTGCCTAATTTTATTGGACAATTTTATTTATGACCTTTTATTACCATTGAAATACGGCAAAAGCTTTTTTTTCTGACAAAGATTTCGTAATCGTAAGTAGAATTTTTGTTGGCCAAGGTGTAGTTTATAGTTTAAAACGCTCATGTGCTTTTGTTTAAGATATCTTTCCGTCACAGCTTGTTTTAAACCTCATGTTAAAACTATGTAATTTCAGATTTTCTGAGCTCCAGGAAATCTTGATATTGTGTAAATGGAGATCAAGCACGTGGGGAGGGGGTACTGAGCCATGCACAGATCGGAAAAATCTGGGATGTTAGGGCTTTTCATCCCTGATTCATCATGAAAAATGTTCATTTCCGAACGCAATCGATTTTTCAAAAATTAAGAGTTAATTTATTTCTTATTCCAGTCATGTGGGCTATGGTGGTCAGGTGGTAAGATTTCTACTTTGAGTTTCCAAAATACAAATACAAATTTGAAATTCCAAATTTAAAACTCATTACAATAAGGATTGCTGTTGCATACGCTGACTGTATACGGCGTCGATAATTAAATGATTTTGGAGAACAAACCACTGGTGTGACATGAAAGTGGAGAATGAGATGTCCACTGACTTATGTGTCGTCCCACCAACTGTTTACAGATCAAATTGACTAGTTATCATCTAAACAACCCTGTTTTTTCTTCAGAACAAGACGTTAATATAATGAAACTAAGCTAAATTATTTCTCCAGTGCTTTCCAATTCTGATTATGACTCATGTGAACGCTTTTCGTATTATCCGGATCGCAATGAAATAAATAGGATCACAGAGATGAGACTGTATTTTCCTTCTTCTTTCAAATTAAGATGAAGATTCTATAGGTGAAATAAAAGCTGGGACGGCCCATTTTTCAGAAAATAATTTAACACTATTTAATTTTTAAACTTTAAAAAATATCAAATAACTATTTAAATGGCGGACAATTTTATTAAAATTTTCGATAAATCTGAGATAAGTAACTGAAAATAGAAAATTCCCAAGCTATTGCGGACGATTTGTCCATTTATATACAATACTAATCTACCTCGTAACTGAAGGATGCACCTCTCGGGCTATCTTAACAGACATCAGCGAAGTGGCTGGATTCATTTGGAGCCCCTTGAGAACTGCAATTAGGATTTTGAGCGGTTATAACCTTTGATGTAGAGCTCTATAATATGACTGCAGAAACTAAAGATAATGCACTACTGAGATAAAAGTCACCAATGTGCAACTACCTAATTAGCCATTAAGAATGTAGATAGCTTCTGTCTCAAACATTAGTTTAAAAATTTTCTCACTTATTTTCTTGGCCTGATTTGTTGAACTGCTATAAATGACTGTGCAACTTTTCAAAATCGATGGCTATTTCATTACTCATTTGGATCCTATTTTATTTTTTACTTTTAACAAAGTTAAAATTATAATGATTTTTTTTTTCTGCTTCAAAGCAAAATAAGTAAATATTGTAAGGGCTCCGCATTGTACATTTTTAAGCACTCCTGGAGAAATAGCCATCCAAGACTAACGCCTAATCCATTGATTGGAGAATACAGTCCTGACCGTCTCCGAATATTTTCAGGAATGAAATCCATCATTAAATGACGTAAAAAAGAATTCAACCAAAATAAAATCGCCATTTCTTTTCGCGCCTCGCTATTATGATACGAATTCCGTAAACAACATTTTTTTTCTTTTCCTTTTGCTCCTCTTCACCGAATTTCCGCGCGACCTCCCACCCACTTTCTCTGAAATGCCGCCCTTTGTGCATTGAGTCTCAATAGCTCCACGTTTTCACATCCGCGCAAACAGAATAATCCTCGCGGAAGTATATGATAAGAACGCCGCGTTCGAAAGCCGGACAATACAGCGCTGTAACCGAAACGGAGGGGGCAAATCCTCCCCACGTGGACGCTGGGGTTCTCATTACATAAAACCCCAGAAAGGAAAGTGAAGAAATATGCAACATTGATCGGTAAATAAGCGTTCAAACGGGCGTATGTGTCAACAATGGGCGAGGAATTGGATGCGGACTCTAATACGAGGGGTATTTTATGATTTTTGTTTACGCTGTTGAATCATGCTCTCAATCTGGAATGACATTTTAGGGCGCCGAGGCCGTGGGATTTTAGTGCCAGAAATGGCGAAAGTGTTTGACAGAGAATATAATTCGGGAGATTGAGATTTATGAATGATGCGGTTTTTCAGCCCACATTTCAGTGTCCGTGAAGTTCGACTTGTTTGTTCCCTCAAGGAATTCCGACTGTCTTATAGACGTTATTGTGATGTAATATACTAGATCAGCACTTCTTAAAGATGGGTCACGACCTCGAATAAGAATCTTTCACAGTGGATTCCAGTTCGAGATTTTTCAGTGTTTGGCAGCAAAAAAAGTAGCGCAACCCACATGGACTGCAAGAACTGCATCAAATTTTAGAAAATAACTATTTTGGATTTTATTATTTTTTATAATCATCCATCAATATCCTTTTTCTTTTTTTTATTTTGGAATTGCAGTTTACGAATGAAAATGAAACCACTGAAATTTTATTCTGTCAAAGCGACTCAGAGAGAAGAAAAAGTTTATAAAGTTTTGTATAAATCGAATTACTCTTATTTTGCTAATTATTTTACTCCACCTTTATGCATCTTCCTGAATTTCTGAATGAAATAAATGGCATTCCTTTAAACATTAAATATTTAGAACACGTAAATTGTTTATGGCATTTTAACAAGTGCATTTTTTTTTTTTTTTTTTGAAAAATCAATCGATATTTACTAAAGAAAAATTAAAACATGTTATGAAAGAAACTAAAAAATGACTTATAAATATTTTATGCGAGTTCTTTTAGAAATGTAATATGGGATCGGAAACTCAAAGTGGTAAAAAAATGGAAATGACAAAGGGCTGTTTGTACCTGAATTAAAGAATGAGAATATGACATAAAATGCAAATTTACAGTAATACAAAGAACTAGTTGCTGTTAATGAATAAAAGTGTATGATTCGTCTATTGGTTCGAACGGTTCCTCAGTTTATGCTATTTCGGTGTCCATTGTTTTATTTCTTATGTTTTGTGCAACTTTTAATGTTGGGATTCCTGCAACTAGTTTTTTTCAGCGCAACTGTACATATGCATTTTATTAAATTTGTGTTGTTCATCATATATGAAATATCCGTTTCTTTCAATTCATTCGCTGACAAAGAGCCTTCTGTAGTGGCCTCTCCTTGGTTTCTGACTGCATGCTTTATAGAAAAAATGATTTGTCTCTGTATTTCTGGTGTAAAATTTTAAAGCGACCTTTTGGGCACAATCTTTATAGGGTAAATATTTGGAAATTTGATTAATTTTCATTAGTAAACAGTTCTCTCGAAATTCTAGGCATTCTTCAGATTACTTGCCATAAATTTTATTGTTGCGAGCAACAAAAACCATGCAAGTCGAATAGCATATGCTATATAAACTATACAAGTAACATATGTATTAGCATGTACAACTGTCCAGTGCTATCTGTAACGCTAGATGAAATTTAAAAAACACCGCCAATGCGAAATCATAACTTTTGCTTTGACATTAACAACTCAAACAATGTTTTTTTTATGTGTGATAATTAAGCTAAACATAAATAAAAACTAATTACATAAAACATAACTTCAAGGGTTTTTTTTTATGCTGAAATATAACAGAAGTTAATGTAGTGAGTTTTGAAAGTTTTATTATATTGATTCATTATTATATTCTCACTTCACGGAACAGCTGAAGCTATTTCTATTATTTTCTGTCAATAATTATATCTTATTTTATATTCGGCAATGCATATTTTTTTCTGTAAGTAGATTACTATTTGTGTCGATCCATTTTTAATGATTAGCTTTGATTTCAGTTTTTGTGAAGAATAAAAAATTCCGCACATTTATTGTTACTTATATATTTACATTTAAAATGCGCTACAAATTATAATTTTTTCCTATTTTTTTAAGCCCTCCACTACCGTTTTCGTTACTTAATCTGTAACAATCAGATTTAAAAATTGTTAACAGAATAACAGCCCGTCTTACTTTATAATAATACAGTACACTCCCGAGTATCCGACTTCCGTACTATCCGGTCTATTTTTCTTTTATCGTAATTAAATGTGAAATGTAAGCCTTTACATTGGCCAAGACATTGGAAGCGGGCTTCTGATGCGATCCTCCCACGTGTCGTGTGCAAAATACAAGTTGTGACAGGATATGAGCAGCGTTCTGCTCGTTGTTCATTGTTTCCTCAGTGTGTAACTGTCCTCAATTGTTGCCGCTGTTCCTTATTATAATTGCACAGACGTACAGTATTTGTAAATTGCTCTCGGGATATGCTTAATGTTTTTTTTTAAAGTAGTGTACCACAGTGAAGATTTCAAAGTGGGTGATAAAACGAAAAAAAGTTTTAGTGACTATGGAGGATAAACTGCCGCACAGCAACTAGACTCTGGAGTTGCAGCAAAAATATAGCTTCAGAGTGAGGAGTTGAGTGATGTGAAAGGTGAAAATAAAATGTGAACAGTTTATATCCTTTAACTTACTTTTCCTCCAATTTTTGAAATGTGCAGTGTCGTATATAAACATATATAAATTACCAGTACAGAGCCTTTTATTTTTAACTCGACGCGTTACCGGCAATTTGTTGTTGTGATTCACCAGACCGCGGCCGCGTTCACATGCTACTTGGCTTGAGATAGTGTGCGATATCCTGACCCAGCCAAAGACCATGCAGGAAACTTGATGGGGCTGCCGAAGAACACCCCCACCTAACACGAAGGAACAAACTTCACTTAATGACATTGGATCTTTGCAAACAATAAAGAATCCTCTAGAGGAAACGCATATTGGTACAGCAAAAGAACAGAAGAAAAAAAAATTACATTTTACATTACATATTAATATGTGAAAATATTAAAAATGCATAAAATACATTAAATGAGTGCAGAATTTTAATATTAGTAGAGAATTAAATACAAAAGAGTTGACAAAATGTCCCTAGTAGAAGATTTAATGACTGGCATTTTTATGAGTTCTTTGACGCCAAAAGACATCCAATTTCTTGGCCATCTGGGTCTGAGTTCCCGCCATAGTGCGCAAGCTTTGATCACGTGATTTATAGAGTTTTCTTCGATGCCCACTTTGATCAAAGAAACGGCTTTGATGCACTGAAAATAATTATCACTTCTTAGCACTCAGTAAGAAGTGAGAAAATGCATATTACAACTGTGGATTTTGGTATGAATACTTCTGATATCGGTGGGCAAATAAATAAGTCCACATTACTCCGGCCTTTCTGGTTTTTTTTGTCATCCGGTCTACCCTTCCTCCACATTATGCTGGATATTGGGGAGTGTACTTTAATATAAAAATTATTTCTTTTTGAATTCTCTTTGCACTGTATACATAATAGATAAATAAAGCAAAAGTTTAAAAAATGAATATAAAATTAAAAAATAAAATTGTGAAATGTAACATCATCGCAGAGACAAATAATTTTATGTGGGTAGCAGATAAATAAATGAACTCAAATATATTTACTAGGAGGAATAATGCCGTATTTTATCTAAAAGCTTTGGAGTGGCATCATCTTGAATCCTGTTCGACTTTTTTTAAAGGAGTCTTTGTACTTGTATAGAAGGCAGACAAAATTGTTTTCACGTTAAAAAAGTAACCAGTACGGCAAAGACACTTCTCTGGTCCATTTTGCGTAGTTTTTCCTGCAAATAAATTAGAAGTTTACCAGATGTACGTTTGGGAAGACTTACTATCTCTTTTGAAGGTAGTTAGAAATAGATTTTGTAATTTGAAAATATTGGATAACAATGTGGGTGATGTTGGACCTGCGCAAGGCCGGTTTCACTTAATGGACTACAGTACTGATGTGTTTGTTTATCAGATTTAATTATATTAGCTCAACCTTTCGGAAAATTAATTTTCTCATAATGTGAAATGTTTAAAGTCATTTCTCATAATGTTAAAATGTGAAAATGCGCTATGTGTTTAAATGTGAAATTGTATTATGTGTTTAAATGATAAAACTTACGTATACTAATATATTATTAGGGTTTAAAATAAGAATGAATGAAAATTATTGAAAAACTATTCGGAACCCTTTTTTTCTACATTATTAAAAAAAAGAAAAGAAAAAGATTCGAATCTTTAGTCTATATCAGTTTTAAAATGTTTTAAGCATGGAATGTCTGTATTTATGTTATTTTTAAGCATTTACTCTTAATTATGAAAAGTGATTATATTTAAAAAATATATATTTAATATTCCCACAATGCTCAAGTATAGAAACATAATAACTAAAATTTATTTTAAAACGCTTTAAAATAGTTTTTTAATTAATAAAAAGGAGAAAAAAATCTATACAAAAATAAAATTAATATCTATGAAATGTTAAGCTGTCGAAGAAAAACACCAGTACTCAATTAATTTTTAATTTAAAATCTAATTAAAATTTCGAAATTATAGAATTTAATTGGTGAAAATCTACTATATAAAAAAATAACTACCTTCAAAATTTAGTAATTCTAGAGCTATTTGTCCCTATCCTATGAGCATTATCTAGCTATATCTATCCTATGAGCATTATCTAGCTATATCTAGCCTATGAGCATTATCCTGTTATTTTTTTTTCTGCAGTTCTATGCAATTCAAATATACTTTTGTTAATTATATGAGCATACTCTTTTTATGAGCATACTCTTTTTTTTACCACATCTTACAATAGCGGCTGCACAATGCAAAGGAGAAAGTACAGTAATTAATTTTTTATACTTAATGATGCCAAATGCTCCATTACGGAATAACTAAAATTTAATCTTTCTTAATCAAATTTGAGTAGTTACTCTATTTTTTAATAAAAATAGTAAGTAAATTTTAAATGAGTGTAGAAATGTTTTTAAAAAAGAAACTGTAAGAAAGCAAGTGCTCATTTTTAACTAATTTTAATTAAAAATTAAACTTCAGAATAAACATTCATTACTATTTTTCTTACGCTACTTACTTCTTTTTATAAATATTTGCTCATCTGCTGTTAAGAACTTTAAGAAAAATCACGAAACTATAAGATTATTATAATACGCATGAAGAGGTATTACTTTCATAGTTATTTACAAAAAAATCATTTATATAATATTTTAAATTTATTTTATCAATAATTAGATTTCATTTTTTCATTTATATTCATTTATTCATTAATCATTTACATTCACATTTCAGACTCGCGAAAAAACATTCAACCCTATTTCTGGAACAGAAGAATGTGCTATGTTCACAGCAGTATCTTCCCGCTTTCACAAGCTGTGCCGTAGAATGAATGGCATGGTGCTTGCACAGTCCTGTCCATGGAAAAATGCTTCTGAGCTTTTCTTCTGAATATTGTAATCTCAAAAAGAAAGGTTATTGCATTGTTGCTGCATGTATGTACTATATGCAAGATTACATAAATTAGTAAATGTATTTATATACAGAAAAATGCTGGGGTTCCATAATGTCTGCACGAGTCATCCCTGTTTTTTAACCTTGTTTTTTTTTGCTACCATTTAGTACTATGTTATTTAAAAAGAAGTTTTCATAACTGCATTTGTGAGGAAGTTCTATTTATTTATTTTGTGATTTTTAGAATGGAAGATTTCTTTTTTAAGACTTTATTGTCATGAAAAATCATTTAATGTGGATTCGGGATACTAGGAAGAATTTGTGTTTGATTTTTTTGAACGAAGATTCGAGAATACAACAATGTCAGATTTTTGTTTTGTTTGTTTTTGTGTTATGTTTCGGTTTGTGAAAAAGAAACAATCCATCGTATTAAGAGTAATATATTTTATTTCCGTGAAGCGTTTTCCAGATGAACCAGCGTACATATCTATCATTAAATATTTCAGTGTCAAATTCAATAAGCAACAAATAGAGTCGAATGTTTTAAAACTATCATTTTAACATGGCTCTGGAAGAAAATGATTCATTCGATTTCGCATTCGATTAGGAGTTGCATTAAAAAAACAGAAACCGAGAATCGACACCTTAATTCAGTTGCTGCAAAAACTCTTAACCTCCAGTGCGCTCTACAAAAGGTTATAAAAATAAAATATTTTCTAACCTCTTTAGTGTAAACTTTACCACATTTGTAAATTGAAATAAATTTTAACATTGCACTAATATTTTATTATATATATATATATTAGTAATATATTATAATACTATTTTTAATCTTAATATATATAAATTACGTGTCACGTTGTTTGTCCGCGATGGACTCCTAAACTACTTAACCGATTTTAATCCAATTTGCACACTGTGTGCAGTTTGATCTAACTTAAAAGATAGGATAGCCCCTTTTTTGAATTTTTAATTAGAATTTTAATTATTAATTAAAAACTAACTTTCTCACCAAAAAAATCTTTTCATTTTCCCCACCGCCAAATGAGTACGGCTTCAGTTTTTTTCCCCAACAGTCAGGATGCTAGGCTTAAGACTTTTCGGCTGATTATTTGAAACGATTCTATTTATTTTCTTAATGTTTGATGCATTTAAAATTAAATATTATTAATGAATCGATCTTTCAGATTCATTCTGAAGTACTTTTGAATTAAAATAAAACAGAATAAAGGAAATTAAAAATTTCTAATCTGCATAGCGTTACCCCAACTGGCGTAGAAAAACTCACGCATTTGCGTTACCGTAACTGACGTTGAAAATTCACGCATGCGCATTGTGTTCTGATTGTTGACATGACAACCATTATCAACGGATGATTTAAATTATTTTTAGGTTAGTTGCATGTTTTTGTAATTAAATTGTATTTATGTTAGTTATATATTTTTTGTATACGCTTATAGTTTTAAGTACATCGTTTTTTTTAGTTTTTTTAACCTGTTTTCAACCGATTATTTTAAACGATTCGTTTTATTTTCTTAGTGTTTGATGCATTTAAAATGAAACATTGTTAATTAATCGTTCTGGTCATAATGAATCTGAGAATATTTTGTTGACAAATTCTTGAAATATTACATAAATTAGGAAAGATATTCTTTAGTGCCTATAAAGTTTAAACGCTCAGTGACTGTTTTCAGTAATCATATTACAAAAAAATACTTTGTTTCAGTAAAAAATATTATTATATTAATTGCAGATTAATCCTTTCCACTTTAATTTATAGTATAAATTCTACGGGAACTAACAGAAAATTAGACAGATACATATTACGTTATGACTGAAGGCGTTTATAATATTATGAGAGAATTATATGACTATCAAAATTTGAAGTTTTAAAATATTTTGATGAAGAAGCTATTAAAGTAGGAATTGCATAAAATATTTAATTATTAAAATTTTAACGAACATTAAGATTGGCGTACCGGCTGGTCGCCAAAGGTGGCTAGTATATATATATATATATATATATATATATATATATATATATATATATATATATATATATATATATATATATATATATATATATATATATATATATATGTGTGTGTGTGTGTGTGTGTGTGTGTGTGTGTGTGTGTGTGTGTGTGTGTGTGTGTGTGTGTTGAATTGGAGTGGGAAATGCCAGTTCAGGAATCATACTCCTCATCTGTCCAGGTTTCGACACAGCTTTTCCCTAATTTTCCAAGAAAAAAAATTGAGGGCCCTTTTATTAGAATTTCTGAACCTCAAATGTTATTTCTGTTTTCCCAATCCATCAACTATTAAAAGAAACTACAGGTTTTTTTTAAAAAAAATTCTAAATCATTTTTAGTTTACGATGATAACCACTGATAATTTTTGTATCTTCGACGGCTTTCTCCTTTCCATGATTAATATTGACAGTGTTTTTGAAATTTAACTTCCCTTTTAAATTAAGTTTTAAAAAAATATTTTTTCTTTAAAATCTAAGTTAAAAGAAAAGAAAAATTAAAACATTATAATGTTCAATCGAATCTAGTGATAGACAAGTCTAAGAATAAGAGAGTCCGTCGCCAAGGCGCGCTTTCTCAGTGCGACTTAGTTGCACGTTTTTTAATCATTCAGAATGTTCGTCTGCGAATGGAATGTAACAGTGATACAACCTGTGCTGTCTTTTTAAAGTATTTTAAAAATTATATGAAACGACTGTTTTCATGAAAAGGTTTTCTTATTTCCATTTTCATAAATATTGTAAACATAATGAATGTGCATCTCCTCCACATTATTTTTTTTTTTTTTCAAATTGAATATATATAAATCAACATTTATTGCCTTGTCATCAGTCATTCAATCCACCAACATTTTTGTTTCAGTTGCAAAAAATGACAAGCAAAAAAATTCAGGATGAACGTATTGTGACGTCAAATGTTGTATGTGAGGAGGTATTAAAAAAATTGAAAATCATGTTCCTGTCTCTAGAACACAGACTGACACCGAATATGTCTCTTAACTGTTATGGTTAACCTGGTCATAAACTATTATGGTCATTAAACAGTTGGATGGTTTTGAAAACGTCACCTTTATTAAAGTTTTTAAAAACGTCCTCCAGATTTCTCGTGTCTAGGAAATACAGATGAAAAGAAAACGTCTGAATCACTGTGTCGAATGTCAGTGTCTGCATGGGATAGTGTTTCTTACTCTATGCGCATACTTCGCAGAAAATTTAATTTCAGCAATCAAACATAAAGCCAAATCATTCGAAAAAAAGGGTGTTTGATCATCCGAAAGTTTGAAGCGAGTTTATTGTTTAAATAATGATAAAATAAATGTATGCGAATGAGTTTTAAAATTTATTATTACAAGGAGCCTCCAACAGTAATGTATTAATGATGGTTTTCTTTTTTCTTTTGTGAGAGAAGGGGGTTATTTGGAAATGATTGCAGAGTAAAACTATAAGGTGTCTTTTCCATATTTAAATTCACACAAAATCATTTTTTTTTTTCAAATAATAGTTCTCCATTTCGAATACATAGTCTTTCTCCAAATTAAAATAGTTCGAATAGGCATAGCATGTCGTCATTTTGTGTAAATGATTGATAAGTTATAAGGAATGGCAAATTTAAATTTCTAATGTTAAATGAAATTCTGTTTTTTCCTTATATTTCAAGAAATTTTTGAAAATAATTCTTGATTTATGTTAAAATGCTTAGTAAACATGACTAAATTTATGCATTTTTAAAAAAACGAATATATATATTCATTAATTTTTAAATTGACAAATTAGAAATTTTTGAATAGAAAATTCGTAAAAATTTTGATACCAACTGAAGAAGTAAGACATAAAACTCCCCTATTCCCCAAATTTACTTTTTTTCGTTAAACTGTTATTAAAATAAATAGAAACAACCAAAAACTTTCATAACAGCGTGATTTTCGTCATTCTTTTTTTTTTTTTTTTTTTTTTTGGCAGTGAAGGGTGGCATTTTATTTTCGGAGAAGAATGTTTCAGTAGAAATAAAAATTATTTGAAACGAGACGGAGAGCGAAATATATTTTTAATTTGATTTTAGGTTAAGATAATTTAAAAAAAATAAATTCTAAGATGAGGGGACAAAATCGAAACCTGTTATAGAATTCTATTCCGATTGTGGTACAGTTAAATTTTTGAACAAATGGAATCCAATAACAGTTAAAGAAATTGTGAGATCTTTTATTAACGAGAAAGCGCAGAAGCAAAATTCTGTATTAAGCACAAAACTTATATGTCGTGAAATATATGAATAAATAAAACAATTTAATAAAATAAAATTTCTTATGCTCAGATAAGGTAATATTACTTTGTCAGAAAACTAGCCGCCTTTGTCGACCAGCTTGTTCGCCCAGATTATTGACTTTTTAAGCTGTTAAGCGATTAATATGGAATACATTTTTTAAAATTTCATTTTGCTATTTGAAACATGACAGAGAAACATGACTTTCATTGAATCAGTCTTCTATAAAGTACTGTAAAATCAAATGAAAATATGTATATGCAACGTAATGTAATGTGTAATGAAAATGTGTATATTATCAATAAAATAAAATTGAAAATGGAAATTAATGTAAATTTTTTTTTAAATATTAATTTTAACACTGGTGAGATCACGCAATGGAGTTTGATTTAATATCGCCAGAATATGAAAAACAGACTGTGTGCGAAATTATATTAGAAAACAGTATAGACATAAATAAAATGAATGGCACTAGAAGTTTTTTTTTTTTTTTTTTTTTTTTAATTTTAAGATACCGTAAAAGCATTTTTGTGAAATAATAGTTTAGGAAGATATGAATATCGATTTCTATAAACAAGTCATAGTCATTATTCATCAAGCGATAGCGTGAATTGAAAAAACATATTTTATTGTAAAAAAAAACTTATTTGAATTATAATCATGAATATGGATATTATGATAGTTATAACGATAATTTTTATAAATATTCACAATTACAAATGAAAGAATGGTGTAAATAGATTATTAAAAACAAATTCTTAATATCGAACTAAATTTTTATCAAAAATGCGAGGTCAAAGTATATCATAAGACTATGAGGTTCTGGAAACAATACGGAAATAAAATTTAACCTCGAAAAATGAAGATAAAAAGCAAAAATTCTTGCGTATTTTTTAGACGTTGTTAAAATATCGGAAACATGATTAAATTCTAATTTACTAATAATACTTTTATGAGCATCACACCATTTTTACGATTGTTTTGACAGTCCTATGTTTCAGTAAATATTATTCTATGTGTTTTACACAAACAAAAAATTTTAGAATTATTTTTTAAAAATGGTTTATTGTTGTATTCTTGTACTCCAATTAAAGTAAATCATATAATATTATCGTATAGTTCGTTAAAACTATATTCATATGATGTATAATTCTTATATTTCCTTTATGTCGTGCAATATAAACTTTCTTTAAGAAAATAAATTTCATTTACATTTATACCAGACACATATGACCTATAGAGATGGGTATGTGCTATGGTTAAGATGCTCATAGAATTGCTTTTAAATGCAATTCTAAGTTCGATGATATTATAAGAGAAATAGTAATTTTAAGTAAAACGGAAACAGAAGGACCCCCCCCCCCTCCTTTCCCGTCCGATTCTTCACTGTTTAGATTTCCGCTCTATTCATCTTCGAAACCTGGCTCGTTTCCAGTTAATAAAAAAAGGCAAGAAAATAACTGCACTATCATTTTGCATTTAAAAAATCAATCGACGAACTCTGACCTTCAGAAAACTACATCAAATGGATAGAGGCGTTTTTCTGAAAGCTATAAATCATATGATGAAATACAGAGTAGCGAGAGTGTTTTCCTCTCCACATACATAATGCAGCGCGTTTCGTGCCCAGTATGGAGAAAGAGAAGAGAAAATACTGGCTAAAACAATCCCATAGATCAGGGTTTTTTCTTTAAATAATAAGCCAATCCTTGTACACCACAAAGTACTAGTCGATCGCGATAGAGCGGTGGACCACCAAGACATTTTGGGGTGATCGCTTTTACTAAGACCTAAGAGCGCATACTAAATGAAGCATATTTATGGAACATTATATTCTCTCTATCTCTTGAGGAAAATGAAGTTTTTCCCCTTCAAAATGACATAATTTTTAAAAGCAGGCAGTTCGGAACCTAAGAATAACTTTTGGAATGTAATGGACGAAGTAAAATATCCTAATTTAAAAGAAAGTTTCATATAATTTTACATTGTTCTTTGGTTCTACCTACCTAAGTACATATTACGTACTTATTATTAAGTTGTAATAAATATTGTAGACCTTTATTTTAGCTCACTACACCTACGCCACTGGATGGGCCGTAACACCTTGAAAATGACATAATTTCCCCCTTCAAAATGACATAATTTTTAAAAGCAGACAGTTCGGAACCTAAGAATAACTTTTGAAATGTAATGGACGAAGTAAAATATCCTAATTTAAAAGAAAGTTTCATATAATTTTACATTGTTCTTTGGTTCTACCTACCTAAGTACATATTACGTACTTATTATTAAGTTGTAATAAATATTGTAGACCTTTATTTTAGCTCACTACACCTACGCCACTGGATGGGCCGTAACACCTTGAAAATGACATAATTTCCCCCTTCAAAATGACATAATTTTTAAAAGCAGACAGTTCGGAACCTAAGAATAACTTTTGAAATGTAATGGACGAAGTAAAATATCCTAATTTAAAAGAAAGTTTCATATAATTTTACATTGTTCTTTGGTTCTACCTACCTAAGTACATATTACGTACTTATTATTAAGTTGTAATAAATATTGTAGACCTTTATTTTAGCTCACTACACCTACGCCACTGGATGGGCCGTAACACCTTGAAAATGACATAATTTCCCCCTTCAAAATGACATAATTTTTAAAAGCAGACAGTTCGGAACCTAAGAATAACTTTTGAAATGTAATGGACGAAGTAAAATATCCTAATTTAAAAGAAAGTTTCATATAATTTTACATTGTTCTTTGGTTCTACCTACCTAAGTACATATTACGTACTTATTATTAAGTTGTAATAAATATTGTAGACCTTTATTTTAGCTCACTACACCTACGCCACTGGATGGGCCGTAACACCTTGAAAATGACATAATTTCCCCCTTCAAAATGACATAATTTTTAAAAGCAGACAGTTCGGAACCTAAGAATAACTTTTGAAATGTAATGGACGAAGTAAAATATCCTAATTTAAAAGAAAGTTTCATATAATTTTACATTGTTCTTTGGTTCTACCTACCTAAGTACATATTACGTACTTATTATTAAGTTGTAATAAATATTGTAGACCTTTATTTTAGCTCACTACACCTACGCCACTGGATGGGCCGTAACACCTTGAAAATGACATAATTTCCCCCTTCAAAATGACATAATTTTTAAAAGCAGACAGTTCGGAACCTAAGAATAACTTTTGAAATGTAATGGACGAAGTAAAATATCCTAATTTAAAAGAAAGTTTCATATAATTTTACATTGTTCTTTGGTTCTACCTACCTAAGTACATATTACGTACTTATTATTAAGTTGTAATAAATATTGTAGACCTTTATTTTAGCTCACTACACCTACGCCACTGGATGGGCCGTAACACCTTGAAAATGACATAATTTCCCCCTTCAAAATGACATAATTTTTAAAAGCAGACAGTTCGGAACCTAAGAATAACTTTTGAAATGTAATGGACGAAGTAAAATATCCTAATTTAAAAGAAAGTTTCATATAATTTTACATTGTTCTTTGGTTCTACCTACCTAAGTACATATTACGTACTTATTATTAAGTTGTAATAAATATTGTAGACCTTTATTTTAGCTCACTACACCTACGCCACTGGATGGGCCGTAACACCTTGAAAATGACATAATTTCCCCCTTCAAAATGACATAATTTTTAAAAGCAGACAGTTCGGAACCTAAGAATAACTTTTGAAATGTAATGGACGAAGTAAAATATCCTAATTTAAAAGAAAGTTTCATATAATTTTACATTGTTCTTTGGTTCTACCTACCTAAGTACATATTACGTACTTATTATTAAGTTGTAATAAATATTGTAGACCTTTATTTTAGCTCACTACACCTACGCCACTGGATGGGCCGTAACACCTTGAAAATGACATAATTTCCCCCTTCAAAATGACATAATTTTTAAAAGCAGACAGTTCGGAACCTAAGAATAACTTTTGAAATGTAATGGACGAAGTAAAATATCCTAATTTAAAAGAAAGTTTCATATAATTTTACATTGTTCTTTGGTTCTACCTACCTAAGTACATATTACGTACTTATTATTAAGTTGTAATAAATATTGTAGACCTTTATTTTAGCTCACTACACCTACGCCACTGGATGGGCCGTAACACCTTGAAAATGACATAATTTCCCCCTTCAAAATGACATAATTTTTAAAAGCAGACAGTTCGGAACCTAAGAATAACTTTTGAAATGTAATGGACGAAGTAAAATATCCTAATTTAAAAGAAAGTTTCATATAATTTTACATTGTTCTTTGGTTCTACCTACCTAAGTACATATTACGTACTTATTATTAAGTTGTAATAAATATTGTAGACCTTTATTTTAGCTCACTACACCTACGCCACTGGATGGGCCGTAACACCTTGAAAATGACATAATTTCCCCCTTCAAAATGACATAATTTTTAAAAGCAGACAGTTCGGAACCTAAGAATAACTTTTGAAATGTAATGGACGAAGTAAAATATCCTAATTTAAAAGAAAGTTTCATATAATTTTACATTGTTCTTTGGTTCTACCTACCTAAGTACATATTACGTACTTATTATTAAGTTGTAATAAATATTGTAGACCTTTATTTTAGCTCACTACACCTACGCCACTGGATGGGCCGTAACACCTTGAAAATGACATAATTTCCCCCTTCAAAATGACATAATTTTTAAAAGCAGACAGTTCGGAACCTAAGAATAACTTTTGAAATGTAATGGACGAAGTAAAATATCCTAATTTAAAAGAAAGTTTCATATAATTTTACATTGTTCTTTGGTTCTACCTACCTAAGTACATATTACGTACTTATTATTAAGTTGTAATAAATATTGTAGACCTTTATTTTAGCTCACTACACCTACGCCACTGGATGGGCCGTAACACCTTGAAAATGACATAATTTCCCCCTTCAAAATGACATAATTTTTAAAAGCAGACAGTTCGGAACCTAAGAATAACTTTTGAAATGTAATGTACGAAGTAAAATATCCTAATTTAAAAGAAAGTTTCATATAATTTTACATTGTTCTTTGGTTCTACCTACCTAAGTACATATTACGTACTTATTATTAAGTTGTAATAAATATTGTAGACCTTTATTTTAGCTCACTACACCTACGCCACTGGATGGGCCGTAACACCTTGAAAATGACATAATTTCCCCCTTCAAAATGACATAATTTTTAAAAGCAGACAGTTCGGAACCTAAGAATAACTTTTGAAATGTAATGGACGAAGTAAAATATCCTAATTTAAAAGAAAGTTTCATATAATTTTACATTGTTCTTTGGTTCTACCTACCTAAGTACATATTACGTACTTATTATTAAGTTGTAATAAATATTGTAGACCTTTATTTTAGCTCACTACACCTACGCCACTGGATGGGCCGTAACACCTTGAAAATGACATAATTTCCCCCTTCAAAATGACATAATTTTTAAAAGCAGACAGTTCGGAACCTAAGAATAACTTTTGAAATGTAATGGACGAAGTAAAATATCCTAATTTAAAAGAAAGTTTCATATAATTTTACATTGTTCTTTGGTTCTACCTACCTAAGTACATATTACGTACTTATTATTAAGTTGTAATAAATATTGTAGACCTTTATTTTAGCTCACTACACCTACGCCACTGGATGGGCCGTAACACCTTGAAAATGACATAATTTCCCCCTTCAAAATGACATAATTTTTAAAAGCAGACAGTTCGGAACCTAAGAATAACTTTTGAAATGTAATGGACGAAGTAAAATATCCTAATTTAAAAGAAAGTTTCATATAATTTTACATTGTTCTTTGGTTCTACCTACCTAAGTACATATTACGTACTTATTATTAAGTTGTAATAAATATTGTAGACCTTTATTTTAGCTCACTACACCTACGCCACTGGATGGGCCGTAACACCTTGAAAATGACATAATTTCCCCCTTCAAAATGACATAATTTTTAAAAGCAGACAGTTCGGAACCTAAGAATAACTTTTGAAATGTAATGGACGAAGTAAAATATCCTAATTTAAAAGAAAGTTTCATATAATTTTACATTGTTCTTTGGTTCTACCTACCTAAGTACATATTACGTACTTATTATTAAGTTGTAATAAATATTGTAGACCTTTATTTTAGCTCACTACACCTACGCCACTGGATGGGCCGTAACACCTTGAAAATGACATAATTTCCCCCTTCAAAATGACATAATTTTTAAAAGCAGACAGTTCGGAACCTAAGAATAACTTTTGAAATGTAATGGACGAAGTAAAATATCCTAATTTAAAAGAAAGTTTCATATAATTTTACATTGTTCTTTGGTTCTACCTACCTAAGTACATATTACGTACTTATTATTAAGTTGTAATAAATATTGTAGACCTTTATTTTAGCTCACTACACCTACGCCACTGGATGGGCCGTAACACCTTGAAAATGACATAATTTCCCCCTTCAAAATGACATAATTTTTAAAAGCAGACAGTTCGGAACCTAAGAATAACTTTTGAAATGTAATGGACGAAGTAAAATATCCTAATTTAAAAGAAAGTTTCATATAATTTTACATTGTTCTTTGGTTCTACCTACCTAAGTACATATTACGTACTTATTATTAAGTTGTAATAAATATTGTAGACCTTTATTTCAGCTCACTACACCTACGCCACTGGATGGGCCGTAGGAAAAAAAATGGGGAAAAAAATTAGAAGTAGACCATGGGAAAAAACAATCCCATAATAATATATGGGAAATAACAATCCCATAACAATACCATGGAAAATGCCTACCCCTTTCATAGATCGATGGCATGCGAAATGTGTCACTCATCTGCAGTTTTTTTCCCTTATAAATAACCCTAAACTCATGTATGTAGTGGATTACTGTTTCGATTTATCACTCTTGTACACATTCGAACTATGCTAAACGAGCACAACAAACACAATAGGATGCAAAAAAGGGATTCAGTTAATGAGCGATGACTTGCAGAACGAATAGCGAGAAAACACCATGAAGTCACACGCTGAAATGCTGCATCACTCTGCATCGGTCTCTTCTTTGAAGAGAACCTTTACATAGTCCTACGGGGAGGGCGCCTCCTAATTGAGGATGAGAAGCATGGTGGTTGGCTCTCGCCACTCTTGTGGGTATACCAAAGGTGGGGATCTGGCTCCTACCATCGATGACGGGATGTACTTTCTTAGGGAAGGGTTGTACTGTGACCGGTGATGGCTCTTGGGATTCAACCACAATTCCAGCCAGTTGCGGCAGGTTCGATCATTCAAGTTTTCCGTGTGTCTTCCGTCGGGTCGGAGAAGTCAGTTTCTGATTTACATCCACAGAGTAGTTTCAGCCGGAGAGAATTGTCGAATGCAACTCCGAAAGGTTTGAGCAAGTGCCTATGGAGCTTTAATTGACCAGATTTTGTTTCTGGCCAATATTTTGGGGCTAGAGGTCGATAGTAAAGATACAGATGAGCTTGTGGAAGAACATAGCCAGTATTACCGAAAAATGGATAGAACTGCCTTCTGTGCCACAGCAAAATGCCGTGGAGGAGATTTGATCAGGAGAGGAAAAAAATAATAGATGCAACCGAGCCCCACCTTTCTAGTGAAATAATAGATATACTGAAAGCATAGTAAGTTATTGCATTGTATGTTGAGAGGCAGTGTCTCTGATAGGTAATAACTATGGCTGCTGCAAATTTACTTAACCAAATACAATGCAAAGATATTATCATTATTACTCATTCAAACTTATTATAGACAAATGTCTTCGGACAATGTTCTTGTAAAAGAAGCATGTATTATAAATAATATATTACATTATTATAAAGCTGTTAGAGTATTTTCTCTGAATAGAGCGTATGGTCCTATAATACATGAACTGCTATGAAAAAAATTGTTTCGCGTTAATATTTGGGAACGAATTACACTCGTTAAGCGATGTTCCACTGTAACACTAAAACCTATGAACGTATTTGATTTGCCACTTTTACTTATTCACAAAGAGACAGACTGATAAATAGCCAGTTCGATAAAGAACTGGAACCAAAATCTGAGGATTCATATGTTTAATACTGGTTGCAAAACTTTATACCAAATTTCATTCATCCTGCTTGTGTATTTTGTCGTGCTCAAATGCATATTGGCGAATGGAAAACAATCTTCGCTAAGTTAAATCTATTTCATTTTTTGTCCATCTCAAATTTTGATAGAAATTTGCAAACATGTTAACTTAAAAACCAAGTACCGGATTTCATTCGTCAAAATTTTTTGAGTTATAGTATCACCAACACAAATAGAATTCCAAAGACGTTTTTTTTTGTTTTGTTTGTTTTTTCCCCCAATTTCAAGGAAATCTACATAGTTCAAATTCCATGAAATTTCAGAGACACACATTTTACTTTGATATATATATTTTTGACAAGACAATAAAGACATCAGAAAACAAGAATTTCGAAACATTTCATAGAGAAATGAAATGTGCACGATTTCACAAATTTCTTTATTTGATTCCAAGGCCAAATTCTTAGGTGCTAAATATAGCCTCTCAATGTAGGCGCGATGAAATTTTTGGTTCGACACGAAGGAGCCGGTTTGATCGGAGTATTGCGATCTCTCATACTTCCTCCTGAATGAATGAATCACGTGCACGGGAATGAATGGGCACAAATAGAAATATTAGAATGGAGCGGGGGGGGGGAGATTCTTCAAATGTCTGCAGTAAAATCTCCAACAATCAACTAATAAGTAATATCAAAACAAGAAGCTTTTTATGGTATAAATTTGAATCCTAAATTAAGAATTACGAAAAAGAAAAGTCATTTCTGTTGATCCACTGGAAGACAAAGATAGATTTTTTCCGCTTAAGATTCGAAGATCGATTTTTTGAAAAAATGAGACATAAACATATTTTTATTGTATCAAATAGATAAAACGACTTGAAAAGTCACTATTAGAAGAAAAAATACACTGATTGTTTTTAATTTTTGAAAAAAGAAACAACATCTGATTGTGAACATTGAAAATTTAGCAAAATTTTTAATGTTAGGAAAAACAGAGCAAGTTAAAAAGTAATGAAAATATTTAATTTTTATTTCATCTATATATAGCTCAAACTACATAAAATGTAACAGACCACAAGATAAGAATTATTTTAATAAATAAAAATTTTATGAGTATTTGAAATAACCATGAATGAATTTTTATCAAAATGTGTCTATGGTTTGAACTTAAAGTGTCTGTAAAACATTTTTAAATGAATCTATCTTAAAATTCGCGGTCTATCACACTCTCAAAGATTTCGGATACATGCGTACCAAATTTCCTGAAATTTTGTTGAATTGATTTTGAGATATCATATTTTCCGTGAATCAATCGCAGTGAAATATTCATTCTTCAGATAATGCGTCTAGATATTCTACTTGTCAATTAATTCATCCAAATGTGATGGAAACGAATGTAGTTTTCACGCTTTTTTAACAGAAATACCAAAAATTAGCAAACTGCGGCTGAGTATTTAGAGATATAATATAAACGGTAAAAATAAAATAAATCACTCAATTTCTTTAAAAGTACCACTGTTCAAAATTTCATTTTTATTTATTATATGTTATTTAAAATTCGGCATCTATAGTTTTATCACGCATATATTAAAAGTGAAGTCTGTTTTAGAATCTACGAAGTTTAGTCTTCATTTTCAGATCATAAGAAAAAATTTCAAAATTTTCTGGAAGAAGCATTTTTGCAATCTGGTCGGACACCTCAAGTTTTAGCACTTATAACTCGCCGATTAAAGGCAATTATCATTAAAGTACGGCATTTGACGTCGGTACATAACTTCGGCTTTTTTTTCTTATCTTTCCAAATATTTCTCCCCTTTTTTATTGACATATCTTTTATTTTCCAGATTTCGCGCATTTTCCGCACATCTTATGTAATTCGTAAATGATTAGAGATAGGTTATGTTGTTTTATGTTATACACGGATTCTTTTATCTTCTTTTTTTCTGCTTGTCACAATCATCTTGTATAATACTAAAGTTTGAGAGAGAAAATATTTTTGCTTTTTATTTGTATTGTGATTGAGATAAATGACTCCTAAAAGATATATCGATTCATCGGGGTCCTGCTACGACATTGGCGTTATTAGAACAGATCTGCTTGAAGAGATGACCAGTTTTTGTTCACTTTTATCCAAACTTCGCCTTCGTTCTCTCGTTTTTTGTTTTTCATTTTTCTTTTTCTTTTCTTTTCTATTTCTGGATTTTTATGAGTGTAGAATCTAGCTGTTTTAAAGAAAAATTACAAACGAAACTATTACTTTCATAAAAAACAAGTACGTGGGTGATTTTCTAAATTGATACTGAAATAGAAAATTTATATTAGGGATCTATTATGGCTAGTTATTAATTACAAATTAATTATTAATGCAAAAAAGGAGGCAATAGATGATACAGATCATTTATTGCACATCTTTTTTGATATCCACTTTTGGACGAGCATTACTGAACTAACTGGCGAAGTGTGTGGGGAAGAGGGGAGATCATGATAGTTTTATCTATTTAGTTAAACCCTCGGGGGAGGGACACCTCGAAATGAGGATGAGATGCTTCCGGCATGGTGGTTGGATCTCGTCACCCTGGAGGGTACACTAATAGGTGGGGGATCTGGCTCCTCCCATCGATGATGGGACGTACTTCCTTCGGGCAGGGTTGTAGCGTGGCTGGTGATGGCCCTTAGGTCTCAAAACCACCACAGTTCCCGCTAGTGTTGCTGTTGCGGCTGTCCAGTCATTTAGTTTTCGTTATCCGTGTGCCTTCGGGAGGGGCGGAGAATCAGTGATATGACTTATCTATTTAGTTAGGCCCTCGGAAGGAGCTCCTCATAATTGAGTACGGTGGTCGGTTCTCGCCACCCTTGAGGGTACACGAACGGGTGAAGGGGGGCTACCTCCCGTCGATCACGAGATATAATTCCTCAGGAAAAGGTTGTACCGTGACCGGTGATCGCCATTAGGACTCATCCACAGTTCCCGCTAGAGTTGCTGTAGCTGCGGTCCGGTCATTCAAGTTTTTCCGTGTGCCTTTGGGCGAGTTAGAGTAGTCGGTTTATGATTATCGATTTCGTTATCTCTTCGACATTTACATATTTTTTCTATTGACAAAACTACAAAAAATTTATATCATCAACTCATTATTAAAATTTTTTGAATCGCAACAAATTTTAAATAATTAATAACTGGATTCGAAAGAATGAATTGAAAAAAATTGCGATTTCATAATAAATATGTTTTGCAGCACTTTTAATTTCTCAGCAAAGAAGCCGACATTTCTTTTAAATTTTTTAGGGTTGAAGTTATGGTCTTGAAAAGGAGCGGAGAAACTTTAATAAGATATTCCCAACGAGATGCCTCATGTACACCTGAAGGCAATCAAAACTATGGACTGAAAATCCTTTTCAACTTCTTACTTTGACCAATTGTAAGCATCGAATAGCTGTCAGTGCGATGATAAAGTTCCAAGGAGCGCTTTCAAGGGTGGTGGTGCATTTTTAGGGTTTCCACGGTGCGTTCCACTCCGAATTTCACAATGCGTTTTCAGGAATGATAGACTTTTCTATATCTTTTCTTCTCCCCCACACACATACCTCTATTTTTTTTTTTTATTATTATTGAATAAGAATCTATGGACGGAAGCAATTTATTGAAACAGAAACACAAAGAATACGCTTGAAAAGAAACTTGGAAATGTTTACTTTCAATACCGGTGAAAAGTGCCTCTTTGCGATCATTACTCGAAATCATGTTTATCAACTTTATCACACGCTTGGAAGCCTTAACGGAATGTGTCTCTATTATTTGTTGTTGCTATGTGCCTACGAGAATCACTTGTTGTCATTGAAATGGTCCACCCATTTCTTCAGCACATCCATGGCAGCGAGGGATGTTATCCAATGAGCTAACCGAGCTATAGTTCCTGGGCACCTTCAATATAAATGCTCCTAAAATTTTAATATAGTGATTTTATTTTAATTATGAAATAAGAAAAACATTTATTTATAATTTTAATCAAGAGAAAACCTTAAACAAAATACAAAGTAATTATACATTTTTTTATTATGTTTATTTAAATATTAAATATATTACCATATTAAATAAGTATATTAATAAAAAATTGTTTTTTAATTTTGAATCTTGCTATTATTATTTTCATTTCCAAATTATTTACATGAAATTTTTTAATCTTATGCTTATTATTTTCAGTTCCAAATACTTTATATGAAATCATAATTATTTTGATTTTTTATTTAATAATTTAATATTTCATTGCTAATTTTGTATTTTTGTTGATTCAATATTTAAGAGTTATGTAATCAAGTATAACACAGACTATCTTCACCAAATTAAGTGAGCTTCTACGGAATGCATCTGTGCACTGTACCATTTAATTTATTAATATTTTGTTGTTGTTGATTATTTAGGTTTGCTTGAGATTTTTGCAAATATGACTCTTCATCTTTTTTTTTATATTTCTAATATCTTTGTTGAATATGATTTCTGTATTAATGAAAAGGTAATGGAAATTTAGATATCGATTTTAATATGCATTTAAATTTTAATTTCATACTTGGACACCACCGTAATGTATGGTTTTGTGTCAAAAGGCCCCGACGCACTTCTACGTCTTTCGGTGGTGATGGGGAATTGTAATGATATCTCTAAATCTAAATTAAATCCTAATTCATTTCCAAAATTTTTATCTTCATTGCACTTATATTAACTTCATTCTAAAATGTTCCCTTATTTCCTGATCCAATTCCACCTTTTTTATTTAATTAATGCTACAGGAGCATCTGTAAAAAGGTTTCAATCAGCAGTTCTCACGCTCCGAGTGAAGGAATAAAAAGGAAGCAGCTCATTCTTTTAAAAGATGCTTATATTTCCCTTTCCTAAATCTACACGTGTCAAAGAATCCCTATCAGAATTTTAAAGTATAAAACACCACTGACAAAAATATTTCGGTCTCTTTTGTGTGTGGCTCTCTCTTGTGTCGCGCTATAGATTGATCGTCGCTTCTTTCTTGTACATAAATTATGTCTCCCGGGATGGAATAAATCAGAAGTTTTTAAACTTTCAAAGTGTCTTCTCTCTTAGGTCACGCAACTGTTTTGAAAATATGTGTTTACATTATTTATACACAGCCAAAATGACTTTTATTCATATTAGAATAAAACATTCATCTATTTCATTTGAATGAGAAAACAGAAAAATTAAATTTTTCTCCTCCGACATTTTGGCATCTACATTACATCTACAGTATGGCCTCCATTTCTCACCTTTTTCCTTTCAGATCTAGAATGAACACTGAAAAAAATCAGCAGATTTTTACTTTCCTGTATTCAAGATTAGGATAAAGAAGGAATTGTAATTTTACAAAAATTCGACCTTCTGGTTTTGGTGCATCTCCATGTGGAAGATCTCCCTGAATCCAAAAAACCCAGTTTAGATTTTCATAATCGGCCAATTTGTGTAAACATTAACCCTACACTGGGAAGAAGGGAACAAGTGAACATTTTGTATGGGGTCTTCATAATTAAAAAAAATTAAGGATATTTGAATTTCTAGACCAAAACGTCGCAATATGAAAAGCACAAATGTACATTTTTCAGACATTTTTCGATGCATAATGATTTTAAAATTATAAAATAGAAAGAAAAAAAAAGAAAATATGTTACCTGTTTGTCTTTCATTTCTATTTTTTGTGTGTCAGTCCATCCAAATTAAAACTCCTTGCCGTGTTATTTTCTTGCGTTTGTTTGTTTTTTCTTTATCATTCGCATCACGCAGTTTCTAGATGATATGCCAGCTTATAAACATTATCATGTTAAAATGTACATTTTGTGCTTTTGCTCAATGAATTGTCTAATGACTTACCCCATTATTATGTAATCCTATTCTTTGAAATATCAGAAAAGCGACATTTTTCCAAGTTGGAAAAAAAACTATAGAAGGAATTCCTTTTTTTCTCGAAAATAATATTATTTTACTTGCACTATACATTTCGTTGTTCACTCTCTCGTGAAGTGGGCTAATTTGAAATGTTTGCAATAAGCAAGTACATAGAACACGGATGATGCAACAGTCGTGCCGATACATTCATTAGAGGTAAAATGATGGGTTTCGAACCCATCATTTTCTTCAAAATGAGTACGCAAGAATTCCTTTTTTTAAAGACCAACTTTTAGCATCACTGGCAATCCGTCACTGTCATCCTTGCAGCATCACGTGACTTCAATGTTTCTACAGCAGATGTGAAATGCTTACTTTTTCGAATAAGAAAGAAAATTGCTTAACTAATAAATTTAAAAATGTCTCTTCTTTGAAGTTGGTCCCCGATGCGTTTAACGTGCACCAGGCGCACTTACATGATGGTTTTTCGGAATAATTGGGTTTCGAACTGAAACCCTATGGTCCCGAAGTCGAGACCTTACCACCACGGCCGAGATCTAAGCTTATAATTCAATAAATAATAAAAAATACATGAATGATCGTAGAAATAAAATCCTCGTTTCTCGGATGCCTTTTTTTCTTATGAAAAAGAAAAAAAAAACGTCTTTGAGAGTTTTTCGTCTTTTCCTTAGGTAGCTAAGAAGCTAAATTAACAGCATTGTGGTCAAATACTATGCAATTCTTTTGTTGTATATGAGGTCATCAATAACAGGCAAGTCAACAATAATATTGTATGGTTATCTAATAACTAATGGAGTAGTTCAATGAATCTATAGGAGTAGGGCGTTAGAATTGTAAAACTACGGTCAATTACAAAAAGACCAACACCGGCCTATGCACCACCCTAAAGTGTACCCACCCTCTGTTCCATCACTGACGATGACTCTCACCACCATTGTTCCATTGCTTTCACTTGTTCCCCCAAGTGAAGCGAGAACCTAGATAATGAGCCAGACCATTTTTCATCCATGTACTCGAAACCCAAAATGGTGGTAAATAACCTGCTACGAATAGTCAAAAAATCCTAAATTTAGTTAGAAAATTCCATACAGCCTTAGAAATGATTAAATAAAATTATATGTAAAAGAAGAATATGTGCGATATATAATGCAAAGGATATGTAATGAATGAGATAGATAGGTATACCGAAAAAGAAAGCAACACTTTAAACCCTACTTCACCATTCAAGAAATTCAGCTCCTACGAACAATGATAGGCTAAAAACCTCTTCATAATAAGAATAATAATGTCTTGGAAAGGGTATTTATCTAATCGCTCGAATCGACGACATTGCCGTCGGCCACTTAATGCCATATTTAACGAAGAGTTTACAGTAATGCGGGCGAGCAGAACTAAAGAGGAGAAAGAACTATTGGACTGTTGACCGGCCGACAGTTCGAGGCGACCTTCGCGCCCAAACCCAAGGTGCCTTTTGGAAGAGTCGTTAGACCCTCTCGCTTAAATGATGCAACCTCAAGGACAGTCGTCTGTATCCATGCATAATCGACAAGGCAGAAACAGAGCCGAAATTAGACAGCCTTGACAATTTCAATGACGGGTGAGGACGGGGATTTTTTCTGTCACACAACCTCCATCAAAACCCGAGATTCTTTTTGGATGTTTTCCCTTTCTCCTGTACGAAATAGAGAGAAAATGATATCATCAAACGATTTTAATTCGAAATTTCGATGAATGTCCTCATTTCGACCTCCTCCCTAAATTCGAAAACCACATTTTTGGAAAATGTCTCTCTGTCTTTGACAAAGAAAAAGCATTGAGCTAGAAGAATGAAATTAGGTAAATGAATTTTATATCAGATGTGAAGATTTCTACTATATTTTGAGCAAACTCCGTTCAGAGGAAGTCTGTCTGTCAGGCTGTTTGAATATAACACGATAAATACAAAATTGTGAGATCTAGTATATAGATAAAATTTGATACACATATTTAACATCTAGTATGTAGGTACTTAAAATATTTTGTGCCAAATCCAAAAAAGGATTGACTGTCTATCGCTCTACACTTTCGGAAGCATGTAAACGCTTCAATTAAAAAAAATCAGTGTATCAAATTTGGTATGTGATTTTGTGAATACAAGTAAAACTCTGTATCAAATTTTGATTTCTATCGGTTGGGAAAAATGCGTCTGAAACACAAATTTTATTTTCGGATACTGTTAACAGCATGCCAAGGATTAATCACCAAAAAACTTGCCAAGGATCACACGATAGATTCAGTAAAAAATGCTTAATTCACACAAAGATTAATACTTCGTTACTATTGTACGCCCACCATAAGGTCCACAATTTTTTGAGAGAGGTTGAAGATAACACTTTAATTAGAGAGTATGCAAGAAAGTTCTAGGGAGACCACGCCCACTGGTTTTTGTTGTTGCCGCCACCGGTGAGCTATTGTCAATAATCTCAGTTCTGGTGATGTGTTTATTCATGAAAAGCGAAGAAAAAAAAAGCGAACTTATTGTTGGTGTTTTTAAAGTGTCAATGAGCGTTTCCTTTACAAAAAAGTCCCTTTTTTATTTAAAATATTCTGACCATTTTATTTTACCAGAGTGACGTAACATAGGCGAGGAACGCGCGAGGCATAATAAGATCTTTTCGATCTCAGTTATCATCAATGAATTATTCAGTTTAAATGGGGATCGGAATATGCTATTATGTTTCCACACTGAGCTACGAAAAGTAACATAAATAAAATCACATTTTATGCTCACAGCGTCCCCTAAGATTGCTGGTCGGGCATCAGTACCCTACTTACCTTTCCGGATTGTCGCTATTCCAATAATGTCGATATTGTAAATTTTTTGTATTACAATAATAGAAAATTTTCAATATATATATATATATATATATATATATATATATATATATATATATATATATATATATATATATATATATATATATTCCTTAAATGTATCATGGCATTTCCCTCTAAAAAAGCTGAAAATCTCATGTGACCAATAAGTCAGCAGCAATTCCATCCCTTTTAAATACGTGCAGCATTTGCACGTAACTCGTGAATTGCAGAGTTTCAAGTAAAATTTCCCTTCGTGGATAAAATATATCGTTTTCTTCCATTGCAATGTAACACAAGGAATTCGTACAGCATAATCAGGCTGTCACTAAATAAAAATACATTAAAACCTTCAAATGTCTGAATTATTCCATAAAATGCAAACGGCTAGATTTTTGGAAGGCCACTTCGCGATTGTTCCGTTACAATATGTCTGGTACTCTCACCTGGTATCAAGTTACCTGCACAGCATCTCAGTATTTAAAGAACTGTTTTATTCTTAAGATCTGTCATCTTAAAAGACTTTTATCTCATATGAAAAATTTGCTTAAGGGTCAACGAAACTCAAGTTCCAAAGAAGTGCAGCGAGCAATGACGAAGAAAGGCAGAATGTAGCTCAAGTAGTCATCCGCATTTACATCGGTGCCTGAAAGATAGTAAAAATACACAGCAACATCTTTTTGTAGGTAGTTGTTTAAAAATAAACAATAAATAAGCAAGTTTGATTTTTATTAGAATTGATAAGAGAATAATATTCCGAACTTTCAGAACGTTTAGATTTGATTGCAGTTTCAATTTAGTCGTGCTTGGAATTAAATTTTAAAGGAGAAATGTGCAGATTGCGGTTTAAAAAGTTGGAGGTGGCGTTGTTTTTGTATTTCTCTAGGCGCGATTTTATGAATATACGCTTTTGATTCAGAACATTATCAAATTTTCTTTTTATTTGACATTGCACAGTTTTCAAAATGGAATGATTATTTTGTTCAACATCAGTGAAGTCTAATAGTGACTACATTTTTAAAAGCCTTCTCTCAATTTAGACTTTCGGTAGACAGAACGATGCAATGATGAAAGAATTATTAATGTCATCATTAATGACCAAAAAAACGAAAGGACGCAAGGGCTGATAATTGTCAGTCTGTAATGACCTTGCTATGATATAAGCCAGTTAGTGTCAAAAAGGTTTAAGTCCATTGATGTATTCATTAACGACATAATAAGACTTTTAGAATCTTTATTATGTGTGAGATAAAATGCGTTGAAAAGTATATTCCAAAAAATTCAAGGGAGAAGAATTGAAAATTAATTACTACAAATTTAGATAATTGGAACATTTCCCCTAGTTAATAATAGAATTAATAAATTAATAGAAAATCAGGCTTACGTTAATTCAAATTTTTGGTGCAAAGAAGTAATGACTACTGTAACAAATTATTGGCGTGATTGATATATGGAGAGTTGTTTTTAAGATACCCATTTTCTTGGAATGGATCACATTTTTTTTTTCTAAATTGGAAATAAAGTTTTGCGACATGCAATTCGTTGATTTCAAATAATATGCAATATATAAACCAACTTGACTTTTAAAAAAATTAACAAAAATTATTGAATATTACAGTAAAACTGACGATTTTGTCACCCTGGAAAAAATAAATTACGTAAGAAAAACAGAAAATGGGACTCGCTCCATCTAAAAGACAATTCATAACCATTTCGTCGGCAAAATTCAACACTAGTTATTTGTTGAAAAGTACAGAAAAAGAGCATTCCCTTTGAGAATTTATTACAAAACTTACTTGAATTATATGGTCACGCAACGTACATTACGATCTAATTTTACTGCTGTAAATTACATTTATTTAAATTACTTGTATTGCCTTCACGTTTTGAAACATCTTCATAGTGTAGGGCGAACCTGGTCAGTATGAACCGTTGTCAGTTGACAAAGAACGATCTTCCAAACATACAATCTAACTAATGTGTGAATGTTTGACTCGCGTTAGACATAATGCGCCCTATTTCGGTCGCGTGCTAAGAGTGCCTTAATGGAAAGAGATTTCTTGAATGGAACCTTACCCTTCCGTACTAAAGACGGTGAGAGATCTTATCACCAGTTGCCGCAATTCATGTGCATTATAGATTTTTAAACTCAGTCAATGAAAATATCTTTATATGTCACGGATAAAAAAAAAGTGCTATAATGCAGTAAACGCATAAAAAAAAAAAAAAAAAAAAAAGTGAAAGAAGATTTGCAGCGCTAGTTTGAAACATCATATCGTGAGAGTGTTGAGGCTGCGTTTATTTGTTTTCTTTGGTTTGATTGCTTCGGTTGCTGCATTGCGTGTGAAACAATATTACAACGCAGTTGACCGAAAGATGGATTTAAAACATTATCATCCTAAAAAATAGCCAATATTTTGAAATATGTAGAAACAATGGATAGTAATGAAGTGAGAAATTTTAAATTTATTTTTGCAACTTGAGCAAAAGTTACTCAAATATTGATTTTGATTGTTCAAAAATTATTGCTATAAAATTACACTTAAAATTAGTTTTGCAAAAATTATTAAAATTTAAGAAAAAAATGCAAGGTAAAAAATTGCATCATTGAAAGCTGCTTTTTTAAATTGACGAAATAATGTCCTTTTGTGCGATAATGTGTTTCGATATTATTGCAGTTTCTATTAATAATAAATTGATTTAAGTATAATAAAAATTTTGAAAGTCCTTTTCTTTGTGTAGATTTATTACCTAAGAAGTAATTACATATACAAATTTTGATTACTCTAGATCATGTGATCTGCCGTATGCGCATTCTTTGTATCACCTACACAATTACGCATCAAGCAGCTTGCAAACCGTCTGCCAGATAAATGGCAAAGTCAAAACGGTACTTGCATCGAAGAACAAAGAAAACATCTGCCAAAAATATCGTTTTCAAATAATCGAATATTTTATAACACTTCATGCATGTAAACGCTACTTCTAAGTAACCTCGGTCTTGGTTTTTGGGTTGGACTCCTTTGAATCTAAATTTTCCCACTGAATATGTCTGGATCGAACGGCACCCAGTTAATGCGGCAGGGTAACCTGAAAAGGAAGTGTGGACTTAAGTGCAGAAATCGTCAACCGGCGACTTCAAAATTCTGAGTTCCTTCCTAAAATAAGCGCCATTTTACTTCAAAATGGTATGTAAATTTAATTAAACTAAACTAGTTCTTATTCCTATGAATTTGCCATTGTGAAAATTGTGTTTTCATTGATTTACTGTTTCATTTTGTCGTGAATTAGTAACTATTTAAATTCGTCGCCTCTTCTAACGTGAGAGTAGATGCCGCAATAATTTAAAGAAATTCTAAATAAATGCGGTGAGTAAAATTTAATCGAAAGTTTTTTGCACTCGAGGACCCTGAAGATTATTTTTGAAAGAAGGATAATGTACTGAATAATTTTCTTTCCAATTAATATATATATATATATATATATATATATATACAATTTTTTAAAATTAAGTTATTATAAGTTTATTACATTTATTATGAACCTTATAATAATTAAAGGTTCAATATCTGTTCTTTAAAATGCTTTGAACAATATTTATATTACGCATTACTCATTTTATATCACGCATTTTATATTACAGATTAAACAAACAACAGTATATTAAATTAATGGCATATGCTATCTGTGAAAACACGGTTCTTGTTCACTAAGGAATAGACTATTAAGAGAGCCTCAAATTTTTACTGAAACTTTTTTTTTCATGCATCATAGTATTTTTGAACAAAATTTACGGAAAACTTATTCAGCAATTTGGATATCGATAGAGAACAAAATACTTCTTTTTTACTTCACTTTATTTATATTGATTAATAAACGCATGCTTGCTGCATTTTGTTTATTATATAGAGATATCCATACGAGGATTATCATTTAATGAGCCAATAATTCATTGATTCCTCTACATCGTGGCTAGGTAACTAACTCTCTCTATTGCTCACCAAATGGAAATAAATAAACAAAGAATATCAAGGAAGAAGCGAAATAATAACGGCCGTGATCTTTCTCCCATTGTCTGTCTGCCTAGAAATGAGGTGACTGTGCTGATGTCCACTAGATGGCGCTCACTGCCGTTCTCTTTGTCTCCGCAATCCCGAAGCACTTGGTCGTTCAGTGAAAGTAGAGGTCGAGAAGTGAATGCTTTAGTTATTTCTTCTCGTAAAACACTAACAGTTTTTCAGCTCCACCGACACGGACAGCTGTTTTTCCTGCTTGTTTCCTTCTGAATTCGTGAGGATATTTTATTTTGCAAGAGAAATTCGAGGCGGGAAAACCATACAAAAAAAGAAGCAGCTCTATTCTATTTCGGTAAGTACTCACTCACAAAAACAATGATTTTTCTCTGAAAGATTAATTGTTAGGAAAGAAATAATTAGCCGTAATGGTCTACCATTTGGAATAAAAGGCTTTATTGTCAAAATCTGGCAGCAGTGAAGAGTCGTTGCTATGAGAATTCGGCTGTGAGAATCGATAAAATTTCTAACTTTAGAAAGTGAAAATTCTTATATAATAGAATAACAAATAAATAATAATTTTTTCAAATTATTAATAACGCATTTTTAAAATTAGAGTGTGGTGTAGTTTTTTTTTATTTTTAAGATTATTCTTAGAATTTCTAATAAAAGTACTTTTAAATAGTAATATAATAATAATATTTTGTTATAATTTCATCAAATCAGAAATAACACTTTTTTGAGGCAGAATTTGATTCAAAATGTTGTATTGGAAAAACGGTTGCAAGCAAACATGCAAATTATTGTTTCATCATAATAGGGCTCAGCATAACAGTAAATCTGTATCATTATTAATGTTGTCACGTTGTTTTTAATTAAGATCTGATTAGTCTATTTTGAATTTTGCATTAAAAAATTTGTAAGAAAGTATTTAGTGAATGTCTCTTATAAAGATAATAACCCTTTGCGCTGAAACAGTTGCCCTAAAACTCTCTAAGTGCCGCACAAATCAAAAGTAAATGTAATTGATTATTTTTTTCAGTTGCATGAGCTTTTGCAGTTTCTTTTATTATTATTAAATTTTTGAATTTATTATTTTATCAACTTAAACGTTAAAACAAAGGACATAGGAAAAATATTTATCTAGAATATATACGTTTCTATAATCTTCCCAGTTATTATATAAATATATGCTTGATATGAATCTTTCTAATTCCTATTGTGGTAATCAATACTTAAGTATCGATACGAAATTGAAATTTCTGTGTAAAACCGATGAGATAATGTGTTATTTTATCGCTTCATTCATTAATTAAATCTTGTTTGTCCTAAATAATACAACTTTTCTAAAATGTGATAGGATATTTAATGACGAACAAATTTCATAAAAGGTATGCGAAATATAAATTATTTATGTAAAATTATGTAATTTTACAAAGTGCCTGACATTTTTGATATCTCTACTGATTTTTTATTTTATGTGTCTTCTTCTTTTGCCCTGTGTCTTTCTCCTCTTCATCAGCTATATATATATAGATATTTTTTTGTATTACTGTTACCTGAAACGTCTTGTTTTTCATAACATCACTATTAAACTTTTAAAAAATACTTTTTTTTTACGGACCAATATACGAACAATGAAAACAAAACAACTACATTTTTATTCTGAAAGTATAGAGCCTTTAAAAGTGCTTGGATTAAACAGTTCTCTACTTCCAAACCTTGAAGTCACCTGACTGCAATGAATTGCCCTTCATTAAAATCGTGCCATATTAGGATTGACAAAGATTAATTGCGGTACTTACAAGCCATGGAGAATTTCAGAATAAATAGCTGCTTAAGGCCGCTGATCTGCGTGCGGAACGCTGGCGGATCGATTAAAATGAATCGATGATTAGCTTAGCTGCCAAATAAAAGAAATTTGTAGAAAATACAAGTTCTAATATTAGGACGGCGAATTATATTTACATTGAATAATTAAAATCATTTTTATGCAAAGTAAAATGTAATTAACTTTTGTAATATCTTGTAATTACTTTTTGTAATATCTTGGATAATTAATTAATTATATTACATTCCAGTTTGCTAATCTCATTACTTATGTCATGTAAATTTTTGATGTTAAGATAAGAGATAAGGTAACCATAAACTGATAATTATGACTCATTTTTCAACAATACTATTATTTTAGTCATTTTCCTCACGATATGCGTATTAAATAAAACATACATACACACATATATATTCAAATTTGCTAAAACAAAACAAGCAAAAAATTAATCTTCTATAAATCATTTACATGTTGATAGAGTTAAAAATGTTTTGAAATGTGAAACTAAATTGAATATTTATTTTTTAAAAACCTAATAATATGCACTATTTGGAATTTCAAAATTCCTCCATTCATTATAGCTGAGCCAATGATGCCATTGCATCACCTATAATCAAATGTACAACACATCACTTATAATATCGCATTTCATTCAATTCTAAAATTTAGAATTAAAAAATGCCTTATTATTTTTAATTACATACAGCCATTGATAGTTATAAGGTGAAAAACCGTTAAAGATAAGGTGTTAGAAAACAGTCTGTAGAAAAAAAAAGTAGTAAAATGTTTATAAAATTATATTATTTTGAATTTTTTACAAATTTTATGACTTTATTCTTGCACCAAATAATATTATTATTTTTTATTTGATATTTTATAAGTAAGCGAATTGTTAGAATTTGTTTTGTTACTTTTCTGACCTCCATATGATGTAAAATAGTTTTTGATTGCTGTCATTAAATAATTTATTACGAAAATGCATTTTGACGTAAGAAAAGAGAACAATTTGCGTGAAAAAAAGGAGGATGTCGAATGCCGAGTTCAGTTGCGCGCTATTAAGGTCAAATTTTACTATCTTCTTCTCAAAGCCTATAGAACAAAAAAATGAATCGGTCATTTTCTGTAAGGTTTTCATGTCATTTTGTTGGCAAGTCAAGTTCTCACAGGTGATTTTTTTCTTACACAATTTTTCATTTCCTCTTTTAATATGATATTAAATTCTGGATAATGTCTCCTCAGAATATTCTTGCACTTTTTAATACCGCCAGTTTTTAAAATTTTGTGAGCATTAACTCCTTCTCTTTTACAAAGAAAAAATACTGTGATCGTCACGAAGTTTATTATTTAGATTTCGATGAAGTTCCATATTTCCGTCTTAAAAATCATTTTTGCAATTAAATCTGTCGATTGTTTTGTTAACATGGTAACTCAAAAGTGCTAAAAGCACTGTAGATTAAGTTTGACATATTGCTTTAATATTAGTACATTGTAGATATGAAAATTTCAGATTATATTTACTCGTGGATTAACTGTTTGTCGGTCTGTTTATTCATGTGTGTACGAACAGATAATTTAGAAAGCTGTAAGTTAGAAGGTCGAATTTGAGTCCTTGAACTTTACTTCGAAATTTTGGATTTGTATCTAATTTTTCAGAATATCCAAGATGCATATTCGATTTTTTCCCCGAGTATAACATAAAATGTACCATACGAAAAAGTGAGGCAAACGTTCGTTTATTTTCGTATATGATTTTGATTTCCTTTTTGACTATTTTTTATGAATTTATTACATAAGATGTCAAAATCTTTTTTACGCAAAATGTCCCTTGGCAAAGTAAACTTCCAGTTTTTGTGTTTTTTCTTGAAATTATGTTATAGTAGACAAATTTCAATAATTTTTTTGATCAATGGACCAAAAAATGCCCCTTAGAACTAAATGTCCCTTAGAACTTAATCAGCGATCAGTTGTTGTTGTTTCAGGTTGAGCTAGGTATCCATATTTTGTTAGTGTTATGCTGCAGCTCTTATGCCATTAAAAGAAGAAAATGCTCAAAATGCAGACTTTTGCATTCATCTTAAAGTTAATACGAATTTAAAATTTATAATATAAATAATTTCGCACTAATTTCTTATATTAAAGAAAAACTGACGAAGATAAAAGCAGAACCATCAATCCTAATGTATTTTAAAATGGTTCGCAGTTGAATTCGTTCTTTTAAATTTTCATTTTGAACCGAAAGGACCCTTTAATGCTTATATCATTACAATGTAAGACTAAATGAAAATATCTATGTGATGGATGCATTCATTGATAAATCTACTAATAATGAGTTATTCTTTTCTATAATATTAACAAAACAAGCATACTCTTAGCAACTTTATGATATCATTAAATTTATCTGGGTGTACTTATTTTCAGTGTGATGAAAATGTAGCAGATTTTCTGGTTTCATTTTAAACAGCTTATATCTATACAGGTTTTTCTTAAGAGTGCTGAGATTTAACAGATATATCATCCTAAGATCTGTCGGTTTTCTTATTGTCATTTATTATTACCTAATACCTACTTTATCATCTGAAGATCACCTAAGCGTGAATCCATAACAAGGTAATTCTGATAATCTCTTCCGTTACAACACATTTCCTGCAATCTGCAGAAAAGCTGATGTCTGCTGATCAGCAATGTGATACTTTGTTGTTGTTTTTTTGGCGAAAGAGACAGATTTGGCTATGCTGCGCCAAGCAGATGGTAATACTGTGACAATGCAATGTTACGTGAAATTTATGAATATGCAAATTTTGCCTTGACTCTTAAGTTTTATATCAAATAATGGATCATTTTATGAAAACTGCTGCTGAATACCCGCCTGACAAATTCTTAATTTATGTTAAAAAACCGATGTTCTGATTGTTTACGGAAAAAATTTGTTTTCAGAAAGAAACAAGTCCCGCTCCTTTCCTTGGAAAAGAGACAACGCGTTTATCAGACAGTCGCGATGTTCAAATTTTTAAATTTTTCCTCACTCGGCATATTGCATTAAGAATTTCTAAACTGATGTTTGAATTGTACTTAGTTAAGGATAAGGGACATTTTGAAACAATTTTGCACATTTTTTTCAGATTACGTTGGATACCAATCCATTTTATAGTCATCTAATTAATCATTGTTTTAAGTTTTTAAATCATAAATTGAAATCAGTTTATTGTTCAGAGCAGATAATATACTTTAATTAAAAGAAATAGAAGAGATGTGCTGTACTAGAGTTTATTATCAAAACAAGTTTCTGAAAATTTGATTCAAAAGTATTTTGTATTTCCACATAAAAAAAGGTCATCATTTAATCATTTCTACGTTGCTTTTTAAATGGTATATTCATTTGCAGATATATTCGCTTTCATTCGAACGCCATCCATTTCATGATCCATACTTCACTATCTTGAGATGGGCTAAATTGTCAATGAATTTGGTACATTGGAATCACTGGACAATCTTCTCTTGAATTTCGTTGTAAATTTTAGTCTTTACAGTTCTTAATTATTCTTAGTTACATTGTACTAGATTAAGTTTGAATTTCAATAATTTATCAATGAATATTCATTTCGCTCAAGTCCTACCCCAAACACATTTCGCATTTTGAGGCGGTTTTTTGTTTGTAATAATAAATGACGCCGGACAGTCGAGAGCTCGAAAACTGAACATACGCCTTACGCAGACTTTGTTGAACCGAACGATCTGGTGTAAAAGGTTTGAGAAAATATCCTCGCTTGATATATGTTCAAAATGGCAATGTCTTTTCAAAAATAGTCCTCGCTCAGCTACAAAACGTAAATTATTTTCATTGGACAAGGTATGCCTTGGATTCTAAAATTAAGTTCATTCATAAAAAAATTCTATTCTAATTCATATTCTAAAAGTTCATTTCATAAAACAGCAAAAATATAATATAGAAATATGTTATCTTAAAAATTTATATTTTGGATAACAATTCAAAGTTTGCATCGTCCGTCTTTAAAGTTATTTCATGATTCATATTTTGTTTTTGTCATAAGATAATATTACTCATTGTATATGCATTTTTTTTCAGAATGTAAATTAAATTTCTAGAGATTATGTTTCAGATAATGCAAATGGCACATTTTACGCTTTGCACTTACTGCTTCAGTTACCTTGCCTGCTGTTTTCCTCATTGGAAGTTGCGCTTTATCCTACTTCATACTGGCACGCTGAGATGCTTCCTTTTAAATGGAATTTTATCTTTTGTTGCACACAGTCATTGTATCGGCAACTAATAAGATGATTTCTAAACGTAACAATTTTTTTCGTACTTCAAAATATTGACAATCAGAACAAGGTTTCGTTCGGAACTTATTTAGTATCTGAAACGGCATTCGGCGGATGTCTGAAAGAGACGAAAACAGTCGATCGATACCGTCTGCCGAGAACTGTGCGCGTCACAAAAATCAAATGGATGCGATGAAATGAATGCATTCATTGGATACACGTGGCATCTATCGTGCTGACTCATTATTAATTCATTTTAACTCATTTAAATTTAACACGCTAATGAATTGTTAGTGTGCACTGATAGTGGGCTGTTCCCATGACCTTCTCGAACCTGAAATGACTTTCCATCGTACACTCATTTTCATTTTTACTGCCTCGAATACAAAGTATACAGATCATGGAAAGGCTCCCTACTTCTTTAAGCTTGAGACTATAATTATTCTTCACGTTTCAGATCTATTTGAATTTTGAATAACCACTTTTTGTAAGTATATTGGCTTAGCCTTGAGCTAGGAAACTCAAAATTGCAGCTTTTTGGAAGAGTGAGATTTGATTAAAGATTTTTTTATGTAATACAAGCGCAGATTGCTATGGAATTTCGGTCGAATGTCTCTGCGTGCTTATAAAATTTATAAGCCAAAAACACAATCCAGTAAATAAGTCGAATTCGTCGAAAGACTTTATGACCATTATTTCAAGTCTGTGTCACTGTATTCAATATTATAGAGCTAATACATTAATAGGTTGTCCGCTTGTCGATCCAAGTATTTCTGCGCATGCTAATGCTTTATCTTTAAAATGTATCTAATTGCAAATTTTACGTTTAAATGGTATATGATCCTTTAAACGTATATTATGAGTACGTTGAAAAGCTGATCTTTTTCAAAAATATCAAATATTTTTTCATTCAATAATCTTAATTTCTGATATATGAATAGTCATCTTTATAAAACGTTTGAATTTTGTTTCTAAGCTTATTCTTTGGGAAGTTACATTGATTTTTATATTTCCGTAATGCATGTTTTAATGTTATTTTACATGTTTTAAATGTCATTTTCTAAAATTCTTTAGCTTTTTACTTTTTTTAGCCATCCCCCCATCTAATTTTTTTTTCCAATTAAAATAAACTTTTGATATTTTACTGGTTTATTTTGATTTTATTGATGTTTTCCAATCCTTTTTATGTAAAAATTCAAAAAGGATTACAATTTTACAGCGTATTTTTTAAAATCATCCCGACAGCAGTGACATACCTTAAACCAAAATTGCAGATCAAAGTACAGATTATCCGTTTGTTTTTCTATGTGTGTGGAGGCGACATCTGAGAAGGTCGTTGCGCTCGCTCGTGCACCACAGATTAAAAAAATCTGATGTACGATTCTGACCACCAAAACTTACAAATCTGTATTCAGTTTTGTTCCTGATGGCTTGGGAAAAAGATGACAAAAATGCACTCTCGTTATTCCTCAGTATGCAACAAAAATAAATACAAAACGCTCTGAAAAATGAAAATATATGAGATATTCAAGGCCACTACACCTCCACTAGTTCAGTAATCAATACTTCTCTATACCATTTTATTTCCATTTTTGGCACAGTGTTCTAATTTTCACAACCATTTTTATGTACTATCAATTTCATGCGAGTTTTTTAATTTTTGTGCTTTCTAAAATAATAGGGATTAATTATTTATTACCTGCAAGCAGCAATACGAATATTAGTGAAAAATGTGTCAAAACGTTGTATTCTTGTTTCATGTCTTTATTGTAGCAATCAATTTGTTAATAAAAGTTTTTAATGGCATTTTTCGGATGGGGAAGGTTCAGACACTTTTCTTTTGTTCAATCTTATACAAGCGTGGAGTAAATTTGATTTTTTTGCAGAGTTTTAAAACTCTGCAAATAATTAATTGCAAAATAGACACAACATCTATTGGTATTTGATCATTAGCTAGTCAGTAGGAATGAAATGGAACTTGGATGAGAGTTTTTCTCAATGGAAGTTATGGGTGGTAATGTGGTGCCAGGTACCTCATTTATCGCCGTTGAGCAGCGCTTCTGGCAGAGCCGGCAGTTGACACCAAGACTGAGCGGCGTGAAGACGAATTATTACGACGTGTTGTTTAAAAGATGCACTTTTATAATAACTCTGAACCTGATTATCGTAGTCTCATCCTGTAAATTTGTCATCTTCAATTCGTTCATCATAATTTGTGCATCGTCATTAACGTAACTATATTGCCACTCATTAAATTCTCAAATATCAACTAACTCGAACTTGTTATTGATTGGCCATCACCCCCGCAGTAATATCATAACTTAAAGATTAAATTCCAAAATGAAATGGTGGGTTTCCGCCCTAAGCGGGGTCACAGAAACATTGAGGGAAGCTGCCTCTGCTATCACAGACTTGTTTTCTAGAAAACAATTGAATCCATTTTTCCACACGTGACATACACCATTTGGGCGGAATCATTCGGTGTCAGATGCGCGTCTTGCATAAGCAAAATTTAAGTGACGTCCATTTAGACGAGAGGTAGTTACATTCTCCATGAGCTGTGAAATCACGCCAATTCTGTTTATTTCCTACTTCTAGTAAAATATTCGTATTTCTGGTCTTGTTGCATTTATTTCTTATTCTAGTATAAAAATCGGTACTATTCTTCCTTGAATGTGAATCATCGTATGCAGAGTGCAGATGAATCAACAGATATTATCTCAAGAAGATCCATTGCACTCAAAATTAAGATAAAGGGGTGTTCAAAGTGCAAAAACTCGCCAAATGTTTTTAGATAAGATTTCTTTTCACTAATCCATTACCGACACCCGTTGAAGTTCAAATGAAAGAATGAGTAGATAAAATTATTAATATTAAAAAAACTAAGAGAAAAGATAAATTAAAATCTTTTTTTCTATATCTTCTATATATGGACTTTAATACGGGGAAAAACAGGGTGAGCCCAGTGGTAAAGTGAAATGATTGTGTCAACTTAATGACTCTGTCTGTTCATTTCCCTTATTTAGCTCACTTCAGTCATTTCATTAATGACTTCGTTCCTTCATTCAAGACCGGAGGCGAGCCTCCATAAAGTAGCGCCCGAGGCAATCTCCAAAACAATGAATCCGTTTTTAAAAGGATGAAAATAGTTGCCATTCTTGTCATCTTCCCTTTCAAAAACTGTCCTTCTCATCACTCCATTCTTTCCTCGAAACTTTATGCCAACATATTTTTGATGAGTGGGCGACATAAAGGCAAGTTTAGAATGAATTTCAATTTATTTTTCCTTGGGAAGACATTATTTATACATGGCTATGAGAGTGAAACAAGTCTGTTCACTTTTATCCCCATCTATAAATAATGCCCCATGTATAAATATGCAAGACACAAGAGCGAAGAGTCTGCGAAATTTTTCCCTTAGTGCTTTTACTGATAGATTCTTATAGAGAATTTTGTGACACCTGGAGATTTATTCTGCTGGAGGTGAGCATTATTAGAAACATTACTTGAAAAACACGTTGAATAGGCAAGGTGAACAAAATTGACATCGAATGTGCGAAGTGAAGAAGATAAAACGAGTTTTGCAGCCTTTCAATGGATAGCATTTAAGCGTTGTTCATTAAAAATTGCAAGATAATGAGTTGCGTTTGTTGATTTTTAAAGGTGCACAACGCATCTGAAATAAGGTATCAAAAAAAGTACAGCAAAGTGACTACGAGACAAAATTTAAATCAATCTACAGAACCAAAATGAGGATAAAAAAGATCTAATAGAAATTTTTAGAGAATCCCAAATAAAATGGTCAGCATCATAGAAACGTTTGTGAAACATGACTTTAAAGCTGGTATTTCATGTCACTTGAATGCGCTGTAAAATGTCAGAATTTATCATATTGCCAGAAAAATATACAAAACGGGGAATTCAACACGTATGAAGATATATGTGCTATAAATCTTTTTCTAGAGCAGAACTACTTGAACATTCTGATTCCGTTTATTTTCCCCCCTTATTTCTTTTTTATTTACATATTTATTTGCTGGGGTAGAATATCGTTGCGTGGCTCATGTAGAGGACGCGTTCTTCAGGAAGACTCATTGGTGTATTCTTCGACGCTTGTCTAGAAATGGTCCCTTCGCTTTTTTGAGTTTTTAGTCCCTTTGAATTGCACTTTGACATGGTTAAAACTATATAATAGCAATTTATCGATTTAAATCATTCAGCTGACCATGCAAAACTGGATAATATATTTATTTCCGGATATTACACCGAATTAGAGAAGGGTGGGATGGTAAGATTGTATCTCGGTTTTTCGCATTTAAAGGCAATTAATTGTGAAATTGTAGAACAACACTTTTAAAATAGGGTTTTTTTTCCATCCCGGAATTCAAACGAATAAAAAAAGGACTTACAAGCATCCTTCGAGACAGCTTTATTTTCTTCAACAAAGTTTGCTTTGTTAAAAAAAAAAAGTGCCATTATTGATCTGAAATTTTTATCGGTATTTTCTTTTGCGTATTACATATTTAAATGCAATTAGAAAAAGCTTTGTTCAAAATTAAGAATATTTTTCCAAATTTCCGCCTTTTCTAAATTTGCTCTTGAACTAATCATCTGTCTCAATGTTCGACGGCTCATTGTTTAGGCCTTTTTAATATTGATATCTTTTCTATTTTAACTTTTCATTTTATATTAACAGCCTTCCATTGAAGCACGAAAAACCAATGTTGCAACTTACAATTTTGTACGTGTTGCGTGTCTTAATGAATACCGCAATGTGTTATTTTAAATGTCAAATGTTTAAATCTACTTAGTATTCATTTTAGAAGCTTTACCTTTCCTGTACCTTATGCTATGAACCAACCCTTTCTCTCTGTCTTCCCTAAAGTTTGAGTTTTAATCTGAAACAGAAAATTATTAAACATCAACAGCCCAGTAACTTATTTCTTGAATTGAAATATACTCATAATATATATATATGTATATATATATATATATATATATATATATATATATATATATATATATATATATATATATATATATATATATATATAAGTTCAAAAAACGATAACATAACTCATATATATCTAATTATATTACAGATGAAAGAGTTTTTTTTAGTCTTTATAAATGTATAAAGTATCAAAACTATTTCCCAATTGTTAATATAATATATATATATATATATTTGTTTCCAAATTGTTAATAATTTGTAATAATAAAGGAAATAATTTGTATGTTATTGCTACGTGTAAAAGTATTATTGTAAAATATTTTTAAAAATTAATTAAAGAAGGAGGGAAACTGTATACTAGCTATAATGATATCATTGAAATAAATTTTGTACTGCAATATTTTTTTTAGATATTATAACGGAAAAATTTCAACATTTTGATTCATTTTTTATTAATTAAAATTTCAGTAAAATGATTCTGGAATGCACATTACCAGAAAAAACTCAATGCACGTTTATGCCAGATTTTGTAGCCAAATTTTGTCCATCGGTCTGACCTGAAGAGCGCCAAATATATCCACGGACAGACGTTATTTCTGATTATTAGTAGAAATCACAAAGTCCTTCCTTGATGACAAACATTGTAAAAAAACTATTATAATCTGACGTATATGACTGTTTCGATGCATTTTAAATACGTTATAAAGTTGTTAATATAACCACTTACGTCTGAGTGAAGGGAACCACTGAATTTTCTTTTCGATAGCTCCATTTTGATAACAATTGAATATAATGTAAATAGAACTATTTTTGAATTCATTGCGCTGTCTATTGGTCTAAAAAACAAACAACAAATGAGCGCGACTATTTTATGCGAAAAATTTTAAAGTATTATATTCAATGATACTTTCATAATATTTTTTTTAATTTAGACTTAAAAAAAAAAAAGGAAAAGCCTTAATGACCACGTTTTATGAAATCCAACCATTTTTTAAAACTTCTGATAAATATTTTTATAAAAATGACTAAGAGCTTTCCTTATAAAGTGGAAACAATTTTAGCAGAAGTGAACGTTATCCCATGGCTTACAGATCCTGTGATCATTGATGTCACTCCATCTGAGATCCACACATTTTGTGTCGGGCAAAGGGCTCGACCACAGAGGAAAGAAATTTCAGCTGCAAAAACAATCTGCACGCTTCAGTGCGAGATTCTTAAAAGCGCAAGACCCGTTACATAAGACTAGGAAAACTGATTACTATCGTATTACTTGAACAGAATTTCCGCTTTGTTTCCTCACTGCTTGCCTTCAAGCAGCATTGTTCGCTCATCGGGCAGAGCAGGCAGTTGGACTGCGCTTGCGATTGGGATGTGGATGCAGGCACGTTGATAAAATAATATTACTTCTCTATTTACGATATAAATAAATTTATAAAAAATGCTTTTTTTATAAATAATAAAATATTTGAGTAATACTAATATTAGATGAAGTTTTTGTTTAGTTATATTAACTTACCGTTTTAAAGCAACATTAGGACTATTTGGGGGCGAACCTCGTCATTTTGAACCGCAATCAAATGACTAGGACGACGCTTGAGCTGGCACCTCCCTCTCCAAGCTTCCGCACCACACCAACATAAGGATGTTTGGCTCCGACGGATTTAACGTGGGCCAGACCCACTCATACGATGGTACTTCAGTGGAATCGGGTCTCGAACTTGAAACTCTCCGGTTCCGAAGCCGAGAACTTACGACCAGGCCACCGCGGCCCGCGTTTAGTGAAGTACAATGGATCGAGTTATATCTGTTTCATTTCATTCAGTGATTTATTGTTGTATTATAAAGTCAAACCCATATTTGAAAAATATATATATTCAAATATGGACGTAGAGCAGTTAAATAAAACATGAGCATTAAAACCAAGTTATTCAAATAAAAAAAATTAGTTTAAAGATTAATAAACTAATGTTAAGTAAAAAATATGTAGAAATATGAAAATAAATTGAACAGCCGGTTCAAAGCTGGACAAGCAGGAGTACTGCTTAAGACCGCGGAATGCCAGAATCTGTCGCTTTTTTTAAAAATAGATGGTGTAAACTTCCAACGTTTTGCTTCTAATATATGGAGGACCAAAAAGATGGATTACGCCAATGTTCCATATCTTTGATTTATTTAAGTTGAAAATAAATCATTGCATCTATTTTTTATATGTTTAGGGAATAAATTATGCTTTGAGATTTCGTTTAGACCCATTTTAAACTAACATGGTTATTTTTGAAACAAACTTCATCACACTGGACTAAAATTGTTTAACCTATTTCGCCATTGTTTCTAAATGGTTTACACATTCATAAAATATTAAAATAATGCTACATGTGAGATATTTCCTTTAAATTTGGAGCAGAATTTTTTGAATGAACCCTTTGCACTCAGAAAAAGTCATTGAATGCAAAATTATTTACCTAATACAAGGACTTGTTTATTTTTCCGAAAAATAAATATATATAATTATTTCAAGTTAAATTTCTTCGAAAAGTTATTTGCATCTTTTTACCATTCTGTAGGTATTTTTAACATTCAAAATTGAAAAATAAATGAATAAAACGTCAAAATGATGCACCGTCTTGAATGGTGACCACGAGTCACCTGTGCAAGGAGTTAAAAGGGATATTATGAATAAATATCGTGGAAGTAAGCAGACTACTGACCGTATCAAAAGTGAATTATATAAATAAAATTTTAGAAATGTTGCACAGAAATAAAATTGGTTTCACAGTGAAACTAATCTTTAAAATTTTTAAAACTAGTTTATAAACTCCTGAAAAATGTGAAGACCCTTTATTATAAATATCTATTATTCAAGATGTAATTTGCAAAGAATGAATTAAATTCAAAATGTGAGATATTAGTTCATTGCAGATCCGACTTTTAGATAGTTTTTCATATCTTTTGCATCATGTCTCGCATAGTTTGCAGTAAGTATGCCAACCTGAAAGCATTGTCAAGAATGAATAAGTGTCCTATAGCGCCTATTTCGTGACAGATTTTACTTGATAAGCATTAATAAAACGTATTCAGAGTATAAAAATTCATTGAGCGAAAGCCATGAGAAATAAAATCATCGCCAATCGCTCTCACCTGCCACCTCCGCCAATGGGAAAAAATTCGCCAGCCGCCAGAAGTAGGTTAACACTCTGGAAATAACTCTCCATTGCATCACTCCAGCTCGAGTGCGGAAGGAAAACGCTTCCTTATTAACCCATATTTATGCGGCGATTACTCGTTTCATTTCGTTCTCGCCGTGAAGGTTGATTGGATGTGTCCATCTGGACGTTTTCAGTCCGTTAATTGGTTTCCCTTTTGGTTGATTGAAAAAAAAAAGAAAAAGAGTAGTTCGAGAAATAACTGGTTCAAACTTCTAAAACAGGAAAACATGCATTAAAACTATGAAATCTTATCTACAAGTAGTACAGAGTCTTGATTTTATTGTTTAAGTGATCAGACATCCCTGACTGGCTGAGATTATCCTGATTTTTGACTCATTGTCTTGGATGTAAATGAAATGTCCTCTTGTTTATTATACTGTCAACTGTTCTTATTGAAAAGCGATGATCTAGATTTCATTATAAAATGTAACTTTCCAAAGAGTGTTTGTTGTGAGCTAACAGAAAACGGCCGTCTGATGTGAGCAGTTTGGCTGCATCTAACTGAAGGAAATACAATAATAATAACAGAGCATGTATTATCTGTGTGTATGCGAGTTTCATCTCATTCTGATTTGTTGAATATTTTAATAGTGAACTAATTCACTGTTCCTAATATTTATTTAAATCTTATTTTATTTAGTTTTTGAATTTTATGTAATTACCCCCCCCCCTCTCCTTTAGTTCTGAACAGCTTTTGATAAGAGTTGAAATTCGGAGAATCCCTTTACTTTAAATTTAATAAAGAATAAAGCATCGAATGTCTTAAAAAAATTAAATATTGCTCCTTCAACTTTCTCGCACACTCCCTCATTTATAAATTTGCAAAAAACAATTATTCCTCTATGTAATGACGTCCACACAAATCTTTGGTCTAATGATATCCTCACAAAACTTTGGAGCCATCCAAAATTGCTGTTTCCACAAATTGTCTTTTAAAGAAAAGAAAAAAAAAAAAAAAAAAAAAAAAAAAAGAGGCGACAAATAAACTAAAATCTGTTATATTAACGTCCCATTTTAAGGTAACACTGGGGATATTCTGGGACAAACCTCGTCATTTTTAACTGCGATCAGATGACGAGGACGACACCTGAACTGTAACCCCCTCTTCACACTTCCACACCACACCAGCGGGAGGACGTTTGGCCCGAAGAATTTAGCATGCACCAGGTCGCTTACACGGCGGCTCTTCGGTGGAATCGGATCTAGAACCGCGGTCCCATAATTAAAATCCGAGATTCTGTTATATACCTCATTTGAAAAATCGCCACTTCTTTAAGAGTATACACAAACACAAATAATATCCACGCCTTATTTTAAAACAATGCGGGAAATTGCTCATAATTTTGAACTATGGTCGTACGGTAAGGACAGTCCCTACGTCGTTACTTTCCTCTTCAAACTCTCGGACCACGTTGGCTGAAGGAGACTGAACCAAGGCGAATTTATCTTGCACCTGCCTATTTGCATGGTGTTTCTTGAGTGGAATCAAATTCAAATCCGGAAACTTCTAGCCTTGAAACTGTGACCATACCATCAGGATTCCGTTCAGTCATAAAAACTCTGATATTATCAATAATTTTAAAACACTTTTAGGTAACTTCATTTGCATTATGCTTGTAAAATTGTAACTGCTATTTCATTCAGTTTCTGCTTTAGAAATTTTCTTAAGTTTTCGTGATTCATTCTGTAGATTATTTTAATATTCTTTTGATTAGCATTTATTAAAATGTTGATGCCTTTCCTTGGCATAAAGTATTAAGGAATTTTGGAGACAGTAAACCTCAAGATGAAAAGAATTTATATGAATTTTAAAAAAATGCTTGGACTCATAAAAGTCTTTTTTTAAATTTTTTTCATTAAATTTATTATTATTCATTGAAATATGTTATCAACAAAGTATTTGATATTTACTTACTTCATACCTTTCATATCTTAAACGGTTGTTAAGGTATCTGATTAGGTTGTAAAGATGTTTTTTCCAGAAAAATTTGAGTTGTTTTTATGATCTGAAAATAACATCCAAACTTCGCAGATTCTAAAACAAACTTCGCATTTAATAATGTGAGATAGAATTATAGATACAGTAGTTTCAATACTACGCAACAAATGAAAAGGAAATCAGAAACAGTGGTATTTTTAGCAGAAAGTGAATGATTTTAAGACAACTTCATTTAGACCTGTTTTACAAACACTTTAAGTTCAAAGACACATTTTGACAAAAAAAATCATTCATGGCAACTTTAAATGTTCATATAATTTTTATTTTTTAAAATAATTTTTATCTTGTGGTCTGTTACATTTTATGTATATTCAGCTATATGCAGGTGCAATAAATATTTCCATTATTTTTTAACTTACTCTGTTTCTTCTAACATGGAAAACGTTGCTAAACTTTCATTAAATAAGCAGGGTTTTTTTCAAACATTAAAGGCAATGAGTGTATTTTTTTTCTTCTAATAGTGACTTTTCAAGTCTGTTTTAGCTATCTAGTACAGTAACAAAATGTTTATGTATCATTTAAAAAAAAATTCTTCTCCGAATCTGGTCGGATACCTTAAATGTTTGTGGAATCAGTGGAGAAGGACAAAATGATCTGGGTCACTTTTTATTCTTCCTGCAAGCTTTAGCTACAAAACATTGTCTTTGTTGTAGAAAGAAAAGATGCCTTTGTAAGGTCTTTTCCGTTTAATTCACACACCTATACTCTTCCTTCATACTTTAGATTTCTAAGGATTTAGATAAGTTGAATTTCATGGGGAAAATATCCTATATCGTCTTACCACTCTCTAGGTATTTTTAACACTAAATTTTTAAAAAAATGGATGAAACATCAAAATGATGCACCGTCTTGAAGGATGCCTGAGAGGAGTCGTTCGAGTGTAAAGGATTAAAAATGATTAAATTTGCGACAGCTACTTTTTTTATTTTGACTTTTGCTTTCTGGTTTAGGAAGGATTGATAAAGAATAATAATCATTTTAAAAAAGTCGACTTTCATATTGTGATGCAGCTCCTCGTTTCTTGCCTTCCTGATTCCTGAGGAAAGTATGACGTGTCACTGTCCCAAGTTTTGAACCCGATTTGTCAATAGAAAAGAAAGTTCCAAAATCTACGCTGGTTTTCCTTTCATACAAAGATGCAGAGACGCATATATGCAAGAAAGCGAGAGTTTTCATCATCTCATTGCTACTTTCTGAGCCTTTCCGTTTCTTGAAAGACTAGCGGTTTGTTTTAATACCTCATGGCATCGTATTTAACGAAGGTATTGTTTAAACACTTTTGCTGACGTCTCGCCGCCGACCAGAAACCATATTGTGTATATCCTCTTAAATGACGTTTAAACTGGGTGAGTGTGCTGATGGTTTTGTTTTCTTGCCAGTTGTACAAACCACACATACCTTGATCCCGATATTTTTATTTGTTCTTACCAATACAAGCCGCGATCCGAGACGACTCGCCATTTATTTATAAGAGGGGGAAAAGTGCGCGTGGTTCTGTTTTTATGGCAGTAAACTTCGAATCACGTGGAAAAGGCATGCAGTTCTTGGCGTTGCAAACAAGGAACGAAAATCTTGGAAGGAAACCGTCGCCAAAATACTTATCCTTTCAGTCGAATGCTTGCTTTTCACGCAACCACTCTGCCATTTGGCCACGATACAAGGATACCTCATTTAGATGCAAATTTTTTTGCTGCCTAACATGTGTCGACGGCAGATATAGATGATTTAACACGCCATTCTTCTTTTCTCTCTCCTTTTTCGTATACGAAGTATGCGGAAAGAAACCACCCGGAGTGATCAGCTCAACACTTTCTGGCATACGCTCTTTAATACTTTGTAATAAAAGTGCTATCCCAATAGTTCTGAAATACTGAGATTTGGCATGAATTTAGCAATTTTACTGAATCTATCGAGTCATCTTTGGAGAATTTTTTTAGCTATTAATCCCTAGAATGCGATAAAAAGTATGCGCAAATCTAATTCATGTTTTAGACACGTTTTTCACAACAAAAAGATGAAATAGAACTGCAGTTGTGGTCACAAATTCATATAGCAAATTTGATATATTTCGGCCGAATTTTTGATTCATCGCATTTAATGCTTCTGAAAGTACAGACCGACACACGGCTACCCCTTTATTGGATTTGATTCAAAATTTCATAAGTGTCTACACTGTAGATGTTAAATCCATGCACCGAATTTCATCTAACTCTCTCTATTCGCTTTGCAGTTATCATATTAAGTTATAATCGAACAGCTGGACAGACAGACTTCCACTGAAAAGAATTTGCTCAACATTTAAACAAACTTACAAATTTGGTGTAAAGACCGTATATAAAATTTCATCCGCCTAACACATAGTATTTTTGAGTTATTTTTGTTTCAGACTGACAAACATAATGCTAAAAAGTGTTCTATATGTCCGATATTTTAACTGCATTTTAATTCATTTGCTAAAAAAAATTCTGCATTTTACTCTTTCAATGCGGATATGTATTTTGCAAATAAGACCCTTTAACATTTCGTGTGAGTTCACCTCCATCCAATGAAGAAGCCACACGGACAAACTAATACATTCTTCTCAAAATGTTGTGAATTTCTCAAATTGTTTCATGTTTTCATTTAGATTATTTACTCAAAATTCTGATTTGTTGTTTTATTATTTGGAAAACAATATCTTTCGATTGGCTGAAATATTCTTCCTCTGTACTTACATAATCATATTTTGTATGGCTGGTGTGCTTAACAATGGGCGCTTATGTGATTCGCTTATCGTCTGGGGAAAAAGATGGAATATCATGCCTCAAATTTCATTTATTCAGCCTACTGCGGTTTTGGACTGGCATACCAATACAAACAAATGGAAGCGATAATTGGATATTTATGATCGTAAAACCATAGGGAAAAACTTCATCCATCAGTTTTCGATTTATCATGTCCACAAAGAGACATAAATCCAATAACTGTTTTTTCTGACTCGGAAAGTCTAAATCGTGCAAACATCAAAATTTCGAACTGAAGGGGACTCGGTACCCTAAAAATTTCGGAAAATCGACGAATATATCAATTTTTCCCAATATTAAGTGAAAAATGATCCTTGAACTTTTCATTTATTAATCTGAAAACAATTGGACAAGTATTGAATGAAATATTGAATTATTTTGTCTAACTCGATATCAGGTACCATGCACACTTCCAGTGTTTACAGCAAATATGTTTCATCTGCAAGTAGCCAAGCCGCTTCATTTTTTTCCAGGAAATAAAAAGCAGGTCAGTTGTTTGGTATTGTAACGATCTTTGTTTTTTTATAGCTTTACTGCTTTCGCTTTTCTTTTTGATTGAATTTCTCACTAGTTATTATAATCATGTTCAAAATTACTATTTTTATTTGAATTTCAATGAAATGATCTAGAATTTTTGTTGTGTATGAATAGATATGTGATAAGCAGAATGGCTGAGCATTTAGTAAATATTTTGACGAAAAAAAATATTTTGTAAAAGTAAATATTTTGAAAAACAAAGTGAAAATTTTCTAATTTTTTCTACTAATCCTTATATATGATAATGGTCATTGATAAATATGATAATAATATATAATAATAAAATGGATATCTTAAGATTTATAAATAGTACATTATTGCTCTGAGAAAAAAACAGCTTAATATGAGCTGTTTTTATTACAATGTTTTTACTGTTGAAAACTTTAAAGCTGTTTATTTCGGTTTGCTTTTTTTTTTTCAAAATTCCGTTTGCCACAAAATGTTAATAGTCAATCATATTTTATTGCAATTGCATGAAATTCTTTCTGTGCACTCTTAAATGCATGCTTAATAGATAGAATTAGGGATGGATTTGTAAAAATCTTGATTAGAATTTTTTCTGAAAATGTTCAAAGGGGAAAAAAACTCATATTTTCCAAAAAATTTCACAAAATTTTGATCAGTTTTAGTGACTAATATAGATATAAAAAATAAGATTCCTAGTTTTGTATAATACAGTATGAGGCCCCTTTAAAATAATTGGGGAATATAAATTGAAAATTGTACAAAAAGAAGCATTTTTGAAAAAGGTTAATATTTTAAAAAAATTAAAATATTTAAATTCATAACTCTTGAAATGGAAAAAGATTTTAGAAATTTATGTTTCTGCACAGTTTGCATCTATATATCACAAAATTTGAAAATGTTGTTGAAAATGAGTGAAAAAAATCTTTTGGGTACCGAGTTTCCTTACATTTTTTGGCTATTGATTATAATCTCTTTCTTTTTCGTATAGAAGGGTTAGAAAGGAACTAGCAACGAATCCATAATTCCAAAATTCCAACCTTGAAGTTTCATTTAAAGATGGAAAACCGAACTCCTTTAGTTGTTCCCTAACGGTTGTGGTTTAGAGCCCTTCATTTTATTTAAAACTCATCTGGAGTGCTCCATTGTCTCTCAATTCTTTACTCCATCCTGCGAGACTCGAGAGAGACATTCTGCCAGCGAGTCGGGCCGAGTTTTTCTTCCTCTCCTGCCGTTCATTCCTCCGGTGCTCCATCGATTTTCATTGTGCCCTCGTGTCGTTGACAGGGGACGTAGCACGCGACCGAAAAACAAAGCTCTCTTGCTCGCCCTCTTTGCGACGGGTGGACAGAGTGAGGATCTTCAGACGCTACTTTTTGTTTCCACAGTGTGCGTAAGAAGCATTTCTCTTGGTCACGAGACAACTTTTGAAATAATAATAAAAATAAGCAGATTTATGTTTCTTTCATTCCTTTCCTTAATAACTATTAAGAAATTTGTGAAGATTAAATCAGAGTTACACAACTGATTGCAGATTTTGCTACTCGTTTCAGGAATGTGGGATTCGTGACTTGTAATTCTCAAGCTCGGTGCAATGTTGCTGTAATCGAATGGTAACAAAGTAACTAGGGAAGGAGTGATAGTCTATCGGATGGCCTGTTCACTGTATCAAGGTATCTGACTACGTTCGGACACGAATTTTAAGAAAGTGATACATGAAATTATTTTATAGTACCAAATAGCTAAAACAGTCTTGAAAAGTCACTGTTAAAAGAGAAAAAAAAATACACTCATTGCCTTTAATGTTTGAAAGAAACCCTGCTTATTTAATGAAAATTCAGCAAAATTTTCAATGTTAAGAAAAACAGAGTAAGTTAAAAAAAATAATGGGAATATTTAATTTTTATTTCATTTATATATAGTTCAAACTACATAAAATGTAATAGACCGCATGATCAAAATTATTGTAATAAATAAAAATTTTATACACATTTAACGCTGCTGTTAATGACTTTTTTTGTCAAAATGTGTCTATGCTTTGAATTTAAAGTGTCTGTAAAACATTTTTAAATGAAGCTATCTTAAAATTCGCGATCTATCATACTCTCAATGGATTTGGATACATGCATATCAAATTTCATGAAATTTTGTTGAATTGATTTTGAGACATCATGTTTTCCGTGAATCAATCGCAGTGAAATATTCATTCTTAAGAAAACGCGTTTAGATATTGTACTTGTCAATTAATTCATCCAAATGTGATGGAAACGAATGTAGTTTTCACGCTTTTTTAACAGAAATACCAAAAATTAGCAAACTACGGCTGAGTAGGTAGAGATTAAATATAAATATATCAAATATTAGTTTGAGAATTTTAGGGCAAAAATACATAAAATAAATCACTCACTTTCTGTTAAAAATACTATTGTTTCCGATTTCATTTTTATTTGTAGTGCATTGTTTAAACTATTGTGTCTATAGTTCTATCTTATATATATTAAAAATAAGCTCTATTTTAGATTCTGCGAAGTTTGGATTTGGATTTTCAGATCATTAAAAAAAAAAACACGTTTTTCCGGAAAAAACATCTTTACAGCCTAGTCGCATACCTTAATGTTTAGAACGGAAAACCGAAAAATTAAATAATTTAGGGAAATTAATTTTGGAAAACGCCTATGCACGATTTTATTGATGAGATGAAACAAATTTTAGTTTCCGCGTTATTACCCTCGTCATTAAGAGTAAATTTTTAAAATGATATTAAGATAGGCGTATCAAGTTTAAAATATTAATGATTCTATGATGTTTCATATTATTAATTAGAATTTCTTTTAATTTTTTTTTCAATTTAAGAGCAGTTAATTTTTTGTAATTAAATTTTTGCATGTATTGTCTGCATTATCTGCTCCGTTGCCAATGAATCAGAAGGCTGGCCTTAAATTTTGCTCTAACATATATATTTCCTCTTTGAAAAAAGATTGTCTAATTGTTCCAAATAATCAGTTTGCCAAAAAATACAAAATGCAACCATTAAATGATGTGATAATCAAAAGATAATGGTTTCGCATAATAATAAAAATCCAATAAATATAGTACAAGAGTTATTAAAAAAATCAAAATATGTAGATTAGAAAACGTTGAATAAATATCTTCCGATTATCCCCCTGCGTCCTTTTCATGAGCATGCTACTAACCACTAAAGCTCCAATAAGAACATAACAAAAAAATTTGTATTTCAATTCGCAATACTCTCTTGACGATTTTGAGTGCCAAATTTGAGCTGTTTTCAGCTGAAAGAAAGAAAGAACTTCACGTCTAATCCAACTTGAAATTTCTCAGAACAAGCATAGCTTTTTAAAAATCATAACGTCTATTGAATATGAGGGAAGAATGGTTTTGATCTTTAATTCCATAAGATTGCTGAATATTTTATAAGAAAAATTTTGGTACATGCGGGGAAAAAACAATAATTATTTTTCTAAATAATTACAAGGATACACTGTAGCTATGTATTGTAATGGACTGCTACCCATTATTAGCCATTTACGATAAAAATTAAAAATAATCTACAGTTTATTAAATGCAAGGAATAGTTTAAAACAAACACAAACAACCTATTTTTAAAATGAATAAAGATGAGAATAAATAAACGCATGTTTGCAAATTTCCTAGCGATCTATAAATCGATGAATCCTTATAAGTCCTTAGAAACTAACGATAAAGGTTCTCAATGGCGCCCTCGACGTGTGTTAGGCAGTCTTCACATGAGGGCAACTATTGCGCGCAATGGAAGGTCACGCCTACTTCAGGAGCATCAGGCAATGGGACAATGGCAAATAGCGGTCCCGATAAGACAACTATTTGCCATTGTCCCATTAGGGTCACGTGAAGTTCCTTCCATTGCGCACAATAGTTGGCCTCGTGTGAACGCTGCTTCAGTTAGTTTTCAATTCTATTCCTGCATTTGTCACGGTGAGACTAACAAATAGGCAGATTCATTTGTGTTCCTCAGATGCCATTTAATAAGAAGGAAAGGGATGACCAACATTAGGATTGTTTTCAAAGTTTGAAATACATTGTGAAAATTATGCGAGATATTTAGACTTAAGCACAATCCTGAACTTTTTATTCTGTTATATTTCTAACGTAGAAATCTGATGACGGCTATTGTGTACACTTCTCACTTTTGTTGCCACATGAAAAATGCTCAAGGTTTAGTTTAGTTTAGCCATACTAACGTCCCGTTTTTAAAGCAACACTAGAGCTATTTTGGGAAGGACCTCATAATTTTGAACAGAAATCAGATGATGAGGGTGACACCTGAGCTGGCTCTCCCCTCCCCCTCTCCAAACTTCCACAACACACCAACAAAGAAATAGGCTCTCGGAAAGAACTCAAAAGTATCCGTATTGACTCAAGAATATTCGCCGCTGTTATCAATAAATGATTGGGGAGGGGCGTGTTGTTTCTAGTAGATATCTTTAACCCTTTTAATTTCTCATTTTAATTAGCATAATCACTATTGCAGGCGCGTTAACTCAAATATTACACACGTTGCTTCCATAATTAAGTGATTAAATCAATTTAGATATCGAGAAAAAAAATTTCGAACAACTACTCTTTCAAACTTACACTCGCTCCGCAGAATCAAAAAATATTTGTACATTGATTTTTTTTTTCGTAACCCAAATGTTACAAATTTGAAATATTCGATCTTTTTTGTGTCAACTAATTGCTTTATATATGATGATTGGAACTCTTTTTAATAAAAAATAAGAGAAATAAAAATGTCAGTATTGTTTTGAATACGTTGAAGACTTATACAAAGTTTCCGCTCTGATAGCCTTCCAATAGCTAATTTCTTAATTATCAGATATAGCTGCACAGTTTTAATTAGAGAAAGTAATCTAAATGTAGTAATGAATTATATTTCAAGTTATTTAATAAGAGGCTGCTAAAAGAAAATGTGATGTCTAAATTTTTATGTGCAGTTCCCAGGCCTATTAGTCACGTGTAGTGAAATATTCTTGAAGTAGTGACTTTTAAAATAAAGTAATTTCATTTTCTGTAATCAAAATTGACCAGATTATTCAACTGTTCCATAATTTTGTCAGTTTTATCTTCTTATTAGTGAAAAGGAATCTCTCCCAGGGCAGACTTGCGGCCCGTCTGAAAAGTTTTCAGCATGTTTGGAGCCGCACGAGTTTGTTTTCTTCAGTGAGAAGCTGAACTTTTTGGAACTTAAAAGGCAGCAGTCCAAGCTCTGTTTTTGCCATTCGTCGCATTGATCGGTCACTTATTACCATTTCACAAGCGATCTTTCTCAAGGAAACCCTCGGATTTTATTGAACTCGTTTTTTGATGGCCGTACGTTTATTGAAAGTTCACACCTTACGTTTTCGTTCACATCCTGAAAGACAATTATCATTACCAAGCTCTTTGAAATGACAGATTGCATCTGACACCGTTTGACGAGTCAGAGTAAGCAAACGAACGATTTCATATTGTCGTTTTCCTGGCTTAAACAACTCTCAAATAACAAATATTTTACTTGACATGGTAAAAAAGCGAAAAAAAAAAACAATACGTAAATTGAAATATATCTTATAAAATATCTTATAATTGAAATGGTAAACAGAAAGATATGAACTCAATTTAAAAAGAAATTTGTTAACTTCCATTCTGTGATGCAATAACTTTTTTCAAAGTCTTGCATCTAGTACAGGGGTGCGAGATTGCTATTGATCTAGTAAAAATATCTACAGGGTGCGAGATTTTTTGCCGCACCCTGTAATATAAATTCTGTAAGGCCCAATTTACATGCAGGAAACATAAACGAAACATTAACGTAAATCGTAGGGCTGATTCTTAAAAAAATGGACTCGAACTGATTTCATTTTCCACTGATAAATGATTACACAGATATGAAAACGTAACCCTAAGATATGAATTAAAACTTAGTTTTTAGTTTTTGAAAATGTCCTTAATAGATGACTGCTTCTGTATTTCAGTTCGTTTTAATGTCTTGGCAGCGGTGCCAATGCAACGCCTTGTCTTCCTCATTTAATGAGGATAAAAGAAAACTATACCAGATAGTCGTGAATCTGACACTCGGAAATGTACTGTATTTAATTCATTCTTCTTTTATTATGAGTGTATTATTATTGAAAAAATCCAAGAAATATAGGTACACTTCAGGACAAACCTGAAACCTTTTTCAATCAGAGACAACATCCCAAATTCATCGGCGGGTTGTCCCAGCAAATCTTGAATGTCTGCTTGTCTTCATTTTACACTCTTTCACGTGAAAACATTTGTAACCTTGTTTTGGAGATCCATTTTATAAATCCAACAGAACATCCAAAAAGTTGCTTCCGCGATTTGAATTATTATTTATTCTTTAGAGTGCACGTGACAAAGAAATGCTTTTTGCATGAAGATTCGCAATTGCCCATTTCTTTTTTTTTTCTTTTTTTCTTCTACTGTTTTATGTTTCCAAAAGCAAATTTATGTTGAACTTTCATATTTACATCAAAAAGAATCGCCCGCGTGTCGTCACTTCATTGCTGGCGCCCTTCACATTTCGAGGTGCGGGAGGAGGAGCGGGGGGAGGAGGAATCTCCTAAAGAACAGAATTTCCAATTCAGATTGCAGAAACACAATTTCGTCGTTGCCTTCCAATTGTGTTATCTGAATCTCGTGCTCGCCAGTCAGTATTTTTGTTCCTGTCATCTGTATGTGGAGTCTGAGACCGGCTTCGCTTTTAGCGATGGAAAACGCTTACATTTCAGTACATGTTCAAAGCGTGTCTCCATTATTGAACTTTTAAACGAAATAGTAAACTTTTTCATTGGTCACAACTCGCGCAACAAATTTTTATTCTTTTTTATTCATCTATATAAACCTATAAGGGGTTCTTATTCACTGAAAAATGCTTCTCTTTGGACGCATTAAAGCCATTTGTATTCAAATAAATACAGGTTTTTTTGTTTTTTTTTGCGGTGGCGTTTAATTTTTAAAAAAGAATTCATTGTTTAATTTCTCAATATTTAACTGAATCAACTAAAACAACCGCAAACTTTCAAAGATATGCATAAAAAATTCGTACAAATTATAAATTGGTTAGCTTTAGTTATATTAAAGCAACACTTGGGCGGTTTTGGGAGGGACCTCGTCATTTTGAACCACGGTCAGATGACAAAAATACACCTGAGCTGGCATCACCTCTCCAAATTTCCACACCACACCAGCGGGAGAATGTTTGTTCCCGACGAACTTAACGCGCACCTGCTCACACGGCGGTTCTTCGGTGGAATCGGGTCACGAATCTAAAACCCTCCGGTTCGAAAGCCGAAACCTCACTACCATGGCCAATGCCGCCCTATGAATTGGGTGGGAGAGAGGAATTGAGAAAAGAAATCGACTTGTATCTGTATTGTTTAGTTTTTTTAGTAATAAAGACTTAGTAAAAGTAAAAATTTTTTTTGTAAGAAAAATTGTAAATAATATATTTCATTCCATTCCAAATATTTTTGAATGAACATTTGTAATGAATAAAAAAGAAATTATCTAAAATGACAGATACTATTTTTCATTATTTAATTGCTTCAAATACATTTCTCTGATTTTAAAATGTAAAAAGTACAAAATAATTTTTCATGGTTTCTGCTTAATCTGTATTTCAGACACTTTTGTCCGATTTTATAAAACATATTTGTCACGATGAAAATTATTTTTATAACCTTGATAAGCATTAATGTTAGCACATGCAATGTCGGATCATTTTTTTATGAATTTTGAAGATTTCGGAACTATATAGGAAATCATAAGTTTATATATTTGCGGCGAAATTCATTCCTATTATTAATTGAATTGAATTTTCGATAAATATTTTCGGGCTCTTTTATTTATGTGTTTCTATTCTTAAAATTTATTTGAGAGTAATAGTTTAAAATGATCAATTTGAAATTAATCTCATTAGATAAGAATTATTAAAAAAGTACGTAACGCTCTTTTGGGACCTAGCAAACTTATGTTTATCGCTTGATGTTTTTTCATGAGTGCGAATACATTTATTTTGTGAGCTTGCATTTAGAACTCTGAAATTTTCATAAAAATGTCCGAGTTCTGAATGCGTACATGGAAAGCAACAAGTTATTTCATTTCTTCAATTCAGCAATATTCTTTGCATTCTCCCCATTTGTTTCTATCCGCTTTTAATGATTAAGTTTAATTTGAGTGTTCCTAAACATTATGTAGTTGTGAGATCGTAAAATTCGGATTTTATTTCATTTTTAATGCTGGATTGTAGCAAAAGTTCATGAGCTGAGTTCTGAGTTAATTTAATTTTATATTTGGCATTACGTTACCACGGAAACGCAAACCCGAATTTCAACGTTTATAGAATTAATGTTTATCATTTTCAAGATCGGTTTATTTTCTTTTATGTCAGAATTATACAATATTATTAATATCTCAAACACTTTCTGTATACATTTATTCATTTTATACTTCAGTCCATCATATTTATTTTACTCGTCGGTTTTTATGTTTTGCAAAATTCTTATTTTATGAGTTCCGTACTTTTCTTGTATCGAATCTATGCCATGTCTTATTTCTTTTTGATAGTGGATCCTTATTTCTTTTAAACTTATTTTTGATTTGAGAATTCTTGAACGTTATGGATAAATTGTAGAAAATAAACATTGTAGGAAAACAAAATGTTAATGCATTTTATATTTATATTTAAAGTGAACTGCAAATATTTTTTTAAATTTCTCAAGCACTCTGCCAATATGCATAAAACTTTTTGCTACAGCTTTCGTTAGTTCATCTGTGACAGCATAGGATAACAACTCGTCTAAATGGACACAGCTTTTTATTTTAATATAAATAAAAGTCATTGCTGCTATGTATACATATTCTGCATCTCCTCATAAAACGATTGGGCTGATTTCATCAAAATATTGCATACTTATTCTTTATGACAGAAGAAAGAATATTGCAAGTTTCTCAGAATGCAAAAGTCAATTAAATATGTTGCCCCTTTCCGGCAGTCACTTTGGAGTTACCTTACAAGAAATGATTTATTACCAATTTAAAATTCAAAATGTTACATTTTCTGTGATTTCTCATTCCTTTATATGCATTTTTTTTTCTTTAATTCGTTTAAAATAGAATGCAAATGATTTTGAAATATTGTAACATTAAGACTGATTGACTCTATCACAATTTTTTTGAAATTTCTCTTTCATATCATCTGGAAATTTTGATTTAAGAAAAGTACTTAACTGTATTTAAAAACTTGAATCAACTTTAAACGATTGCAAGTAATCAATCGAATCCAAAGGCAGTCCATCGGATGGTGTCATATAATAAAAGGATTTTGTGTATCGTAATAATTTAAATGTTTGAATTATTTTCTGAATATTTTAATTCCTGCAGTTAATTTTATATAAAATGAAAGATATCCATCGCATTATTGGAGTTGTCAAATGAAATGTGCTGAAGTCAAAATGTGATATGATACTTCTGCTATTTGTTTTTAGTCTTATCTGTTTCCTTTATTGAAGCGTAGTTAATGCAAAAAAAAACTATTTTGTAGTTAAATGAAGGTAGGTTTATCTCTCTGTTACTATTTTCATCAAAAATAGAACTTGAATTTTTTTAAATTTATTTATTTATTTATTTTGTCTTGCCGTTTTTGATTATTTAGAAAACAAGTGCAGACAGCTGTTTAAAATCTGTGTGAAAAAAAATCGCTTATTGTTCTTTTTTTTTCTAACTGTCGTTTAGATTTATTTTAATTTTCTACATACACCTGTTATAGCCATTGATATCTATGGATTTATTTATTTATATTTCCGTTTGAGAGAAATGAGATTAAAAATCAGAACAATAACTGTCAATTTATCAGAAATGTACATCCAATCATAACGAAAAAAATGTTAATTTTTGCGAAACGCGTTTTTAGATATCTAGACGCGCTCTAGGAGATATTTTCTTTTTTGTTTTCTTAAATATTAAGTGCGCATAGAGAAAGAGTTGTTATCATAGAAATACGCGGGAACTTTTGACGAATCTTCAGAATATTACATCCCCCAAGCATCATTTTTGCCCAGACTCCAAAACATAACTTTTGGAATTAGAATCCTTGTACCGTATTAAGCACCTCCTACTCAAGAAAAATTATAAGTTATATTTGGTATATCTACGTTCAGCTATCTGCCCTTTTGACCGATTTCTACCATTCGTATTATGCATGTCGCACTTATCCAGCCTGTATCATGTTCATTTAAACGTTTCGTATTAATAACAATAATTAATGCGAAATTAATTTCGTATTAACGCATAATGCTTTAGAGGGGCTTTTTTACGATCATTTCTTGTGCGAGGATCTTCCTTAGCACTACTTTATAATAATCTTGCGATTTCGAAATTGGGAAATAATATACAGGGTGTTCATTATTTATTGTCGGGGTTTCCGTACCTCAAAACTTTCGAATAAAAAATATTACGCAAAAACCGATTACGTATTCGTAAATTACAACTCAAAGAATTTTACGTGGCAACAATGCGATCATAGCTCATTTGCAGTCTGGGTAATTATGACGTCATAAATAAAAAAGGCGACAGTGCAAGAAAATGCAATGTGTGTATTGTGGTTTTTCGAAACTAAATCAGTCATAACTACTCAACGTCGCTTCAGGACCACGTACAAGAAAGATCCTCCTTCTAATAATTCTATCAGACGCTGGTTAACACAATTTCAGGAAACTTGTAGCGTTCTACACCGAAAGGGAGCGAGCGGGAAGACCGAGCACTTCGCAGGAAAATGTTGATGGCATCCAAGAAACGTTTACTCGCAGTCCACGAAAATCAACGAGACAAGCAGCTGTGCAGTTACATATGCCGCATACGACGATATGGAACGTTCTCCATAACCGCCTTCATCTGAATGCCTACAAAGTGCAAATTGTGCAAGCTTTACACCCGGATGATAAACTGCGTCGTTTTGAGTTCGCTGAACAAATTTTGACTCGAATTGAGTATGATGAAAATTACCTTCGGAAATGGTTCTTCAGTGACGAATCCACTTTCCACGTGTCAGGAAAAGTAAATAAACATAACTGTAGAATATGGGCTCGGAGAACCCGCACGATTATCGAGAATTGGAAAGAGATAGCCCAAAGGTGAATGTTTGGTGCGCTTTATCACATACTGAAATTACTGGGCCTTTCTTCTTTGCTGAAACAACAATAAACTCCGTGACATACCTTGACATGCTGGAGATGTATGCGGTTCCTCAGATGCAGCAACATCAGCCAGATGTGATATTTCAACAGGATGGTGCTCCCCCACATTGGGGCGTGATTGTACGTGACTTTTTAGACGAGAACTTTCCCGACAGCTGGTGTGGAAGAGGTGGACCAATCCCATGGCCTCCGAGATCACCAGATATAACACCGCTGGACTTCTTTCTATGGGGATTTGTCAAGAACATTGTGTACAAGACGCCGTGCCCTCCCTTGATGAACTGAAGCGCAGGATTGTTACTGTGATCCAAATTGTTACCCCACAAATGCTGGAGAACACTTAGAGGAAAATCGAATTTCATCTCGATGTGTTACTAGCCACGAATGGCAGCCATGTGCAAATTCATTAATCTTTTTAATATCATTAAAAAAATTCTTTGAGTTGTAATTTACGAATACATAATCTCCTTCAGCTAAATGCCTACAAAGTGCAAATTATGCAAGTTTTACACTTTAATATCATTAATAAAATTCTTTGAGTTGTAATTTACAAATACGTAATCGGTTTTTTCATAATATTTTTTATTCGAAAGTTATGAGGTGCAGAAACCCCGACAATAATTAATGAACACCCTGTAGAATCCCTGCTATTTTTTAAGGAAACAGTCAGCAGTCTCAATATAATATGCATAGCATTTCCATTGGGTGCATATTTTAATAGCTAATTACTGAATGCGATTTCAGCGAAATCTTTGCAGAAAAACTATAAACAAAACGACTTCCAGAAATTCCGAGAAGAAATACTCTCGCTAAATGACGGGAAAGAGGAGATAGCAAATCAATAACAAACTGCATCGTATTCAACCTGTTATTGCATTGTGGCCAATTTCCAGTCGAAGGTTTGATGTTAAATTGCTGCGCCTTCAAATAGCACAACATATTATATGAGATTGTGCATAACATACAATGTAAAGCAACCAAGCAGATAATGTTTTGACAAAGTGCCGATTTGAACTCTTCTCGTTTATCCTTTTTTATTATACCGCCGTTTTAAACCTAATAGGCCTGGTCAGTCAGACCCTTATCCAAATGTGATCTCTTTGCCGCGAAATATTTGTTTATTTAATTTTTTAAATACCGAATATAGACTTTAATTTATGTTTTTATTGATTTTTTGAGATTTGATTGTTTTTCCAGCTATGTTACAATAGTTGTTTTCTTATTAGATTTAAATTATTTAAAGATTACTTCATTTTACCAATTTAAGGTTACCAATCTTATTGAAAGATTTTTCGACTTATCGACGTTGTTATTATGAATTAGAATCATTTTATGCGACTTCCTATTTAAATTTGCATCCTGCAAAGTAAAGGTGATAACACTTTTAGTGCCATAAAGCACCAAATTCCATTCCAGAAATTCAGTCCCTCATCTATTAAATTTGTATGAATAACCTTTTATGTTATTCTTGAAATAGGAATCTGATAATAACTGGGGTCACGTTAAGTTTAATCATATATCCTCTATCAGATTAATACTACAAAATAAAGATTTATCATTTGCAATATTGACAACGCACGCTCTTTGTTCTAAAAAATGACATATTCGAACGCGAAGTACTACTCTTATCACCTATATGAAATACCATTAGTGTGACTGATGATACCAAAAACTACCCGCATTATCTTCTACTATGTTTTTCCATCTATTATTTCCTCAAACATTCACACGTCCTCCGACTCGTCTCCAAATTATTTAGCCTTATGCAACATTTAGCGAACAATAGGAACAAAATGGCAAAAAGTAATTTATTAGTGCGAATACACACACTCAAATATATGTAATGATATCTTTTAGTTTAATTTAAATTCTTATTAATGTTCTAATTTCTATTTTAAATGAGTCCAGGTTAACTTCATCCTAAAATTTTCTCTTCTTTCCTGATCCAATTCCCACCTTTTTATTTAATTATTTCTAACACGGGCTTCACAAAATGGCTGATTCGGTGTTTCCCACGCCGGGAACGGAGGGATAAAAATCCTTAGCACCTGCACATCTTTTGAAAAGATACCTAAGATTCCTTTGCTTAAGTTGATACGTGGCAAATAAATCCCTATCAGAATCTCATAGTAAAATCACTGAAAGGTTAAATTTTTCTCTCTTTTGCTCTTGGGGCGCGATGTAGACTGGCGCATCTCTTATCGCTTTTTGTATGTACATAATATGCATCCCGTGTAAAACAATTTGAGGTTATATGAAATGAATGTTATATATATAATATTTCATTGTACAGAATATTTGTCATCACAATGCATTTGTCTCGAATTTTTTTGTTTGTCATTTTATATAGTTGATTCAAAGATTTTGCTTCAATTAAGCATTGTACAATAGGGGGAAAAGTGCTAGAAAGAGTTTCCCATCCATAAACATTTCTGAAAATGACAACGAAAAATATTTTCATGAAAAACGATACTTTTAGTTATTGATGCTGGTTTTCTGAACACCAGAAATAGACAGCACTGACTGATGCATTCTATTCCCATAGACGAAAACAATGATTTAACAGAAAACACGCGATTGAGTAGTTTTGAGGAAGCATCTCTGAGGATGCCCTTCTCTTATCCTTCAATGCTTTTCCACTAGACTGCCGATTTACCACAATGTCTATGATATTTTAATCCAACTTGAATTTTAAACGCACAATAAAATGATTATACCATTGAAAAAAAATCAGTAAAAAAAAATCCGTTTCCATTGATATTTTATTCATTTCCATTGACTTCGTATTACATCAGAATATTAAGTAGAAGCAGAATAGGAAATAATTTATAGGATTTCAAAATGATTGATCCTATATTCAAACCCTCATTCCATGCATAATGTTTCTGTGAAAATACGCCAATTCATTTTTTTTCAATATACTTTTTATATCCTTAGAGCCATGTAAACGGTATTTTTAATTCTACTTGGAGAAGTAAATGAGTCAATAGTTCGTTGTTGTTCGTAAATGAAGCGATAATTCATACATTTATTCGATACGAGCTGCACTTGAAAATTTAACGTGAGACTCAGAAGTCCAAAGAGCGCATTCCTTTAAGTGAAAAATGCACTAAATAAAAGTGAAGGATTCGTAATTGAATAACACGTTTATCTGTGATAAGCGGTGCAGTTTATCTTTCGTACTTTTCCATAAAAAAACAAATGCTGCACTTGATTTCGTTCAGATTTTGATGATAATCGCTCCCCGATTTCGACGATAACGTTACCTGACTAGGAGATTCATTGCAGTTCGGCGATGAAAGTGTTAGTCAGAATTGCATCTCCTCTGCAATTGCTTGATTGATTTCGATGTGCACTCTATCTCAGTGATAATTGATTAATATTAAAATCGATGTTCAGTGGACGAAAAAAATAAAATCATTTTTTCATCCACAGCTGTTTCCTGCTCTTTCGGATAAATGGCAGGTTTATCGCATTCTCTTCATAAAGACTATTCTGTGGCTGCAGCTTAAAAATTTTGATGAGAAAAAATTAGGGTGTAAAAAAGGTAAGCCTCCACTTGAAATAATTTGTATATATATATAAATAAGTATATGATAAATTGTTTTTCTAAAAGTATTTATATGTTATTTTGTTCAGTATATAATATTCCGATCATTTTTGTTAAAAAAAAACCTGCGCATTTATTTTCCAATTGAATTTCTTGATTCACAAATGAACAAATTGTTATACTTTCTAAATTGCTTGATGGCTCCTCGTAACTGACTTTTTATTTCATAGAGTTCTGACGTGTTCCTGTTAAGTAATTTGTACCTTTGAGATACGCGGAGGACCCGTTACTTGTACGTGAAAATAGTAAGTGGTGATGGCGTAAAACATAAGGAATAACCAGCGGGAGTGGTTCCCGCAAAACTTTCTCGCACATTCCCTAATAAGCTCACTATTTCCCCACTCCCTGCAAAAAATGGTGGTCTTTGGGCAAGGCAGTGAACGGCCTTGCATTGCATTGGCGTACGATAGTCACGAAATATTAACCTTTGGGGTGAATTTAGCATTATTTACTGAATCTATCGACTGATCCTTAGCGAGTGTTTTTGGTGTTTATTCCCCGACATGCAATTAATAATATCTGAGAATCAAATCTGTGTTTTAGACGAATTTTTTACCAATATATTCACACCAACATTTTCCATATAACTATAACTATAATTTGCCATATATCTATAAAACTATCAGAAAATCATATACCAAATTTGACCTATTTAAGTCATTACTTTTTTTGAGTCATAGCTTTTACATGCTTCTGATATTACAGGCAAAAGAAAATAACCTTTTGTCGGATTTGAATTCAAATTTAATAGTTATCTATATTTTGGGTGTTAAATCTGTGTACCGAATTTTATCCATCTAGCTCTCTTCTTTTTGCAGTTATCTTGTTAGCTTATATTCGAACAGCCGAGCATACAGAATTTCTCTGAATGAATATTGCTCAAAATTTGATAGAAAGCTACACATTTCGTGTAAATATCATTTACCACATTTCATCCATCTAGCTCAAAGCTTTTTTTAACTATCTTTGTCACTGACTGGTAGACAGACAACGCTGAAACTGTGTTGTTTGAACTCAGGAAGGTCTGAAACGTGGAGATGCGTCAAAATGTCGAATTCAAATTATTTGACGCTTACAGTACTTTGTGCGTACTAAGTATACAAGAATGTAAAAAGAGGGAAAATGTTGATGTGCGTATCAAGAATAGAATTTAGAATGGATAACTGGCGAACTTATATTGAACAGAAGTTGGCAACATAACATAATTTTAGGCGTACCAGTGTGAGTTGGCTATCCGTATTAATTTTAATGATCTTTAAGCTGGTTGTAAATTTTCCCTATATATGTTGGTGTTAATTTCATAAAAGTTGAACAATAGCGTTTAAACTTTAAATATTTGCAATCATTTTTTGAAATGTTTTATGTTACCAAAGCGAACATTGGATCCATTTTGATGTTACCAAAAATATATTAAAATATAAAATCAAAAGTAAATTCTACAAATTCAAAATTCTGTTGAATTATTAAGAGTCTCTTGACTTTTAAGGTAACTAAAGTAATATGAGGAATGAAAACTTTTTTTCACAGAGAGATTCCTTTTTTTTCGGAATGAAAGAGGATTAATCAAAATTAAAAAGACTAATCAATGGGTTCAAAAAATGATGTATATTTATAGAAAAGAGTTTTTAAGTAATATTTTAGTCATTTGTAGTAAGGGGTAATTTTAATTTTACAGTTATTAGGAAGTTACTTTCTACGAGTATATCGTACGCGTAGAAAGTACTGTGAGTTATTTCCTATTCTGTGAGTTTAGAATACGGCGAGTGTTTTCGTATAATTTTATTGCAATGAAGAACTAGTTGCATCGCTAAATTTATGATTATTATCTTCTGACGTTATTTAACAAACATTCGTGCCTATGATGATTCATTTTTATGCAAAATGCTGTAAGCTGAATTCTTATTTCTGATGCATGTATACAATACTCTGATTGAAGCTGGATCTGTTCTATATTCTAAATTGGGATGAGAGAATCTATCCTTATTTGCGTTCTTCTCATTACGACATGGTGCTTATAATTAAGTTTTATCGCATGCGTCGCAGATTTCTCTCTTTCTCGTTGCCGCTTCCATGGTGTGTAGTATTTGTAAATATATTTTAATATGTATTCTATTTATAACCATGTTCTTCTGTATTTATAAGCATAGAAAAACAATTTTTTTTTATTCATGATGTAAAAACATTGTCAATTTCATATTTTATATAATGAATTTATCTTACGAATTATTTCTTTTTTTGTATGAAATAATTTATTTTTTTATTTCTAATCCGTTCTATTTAAATTCTGTAACTATTGACTTTATGATGGTTTGGAAAATAATTAATACTTTAAGGCAAGGGTGGGTAGACTTTTCCTGGGTACGGGCTACTTCTAATTTTTTAAAATTGTTGCGGTCCACCTAGTGGCGTAGGTTTGGTGAGCTAAGAAAAAGGTCTACAATATTTATTTTAAATTAAATACCACCTACTTAATATCCACCTACTTAAATCACTACAAATATAGTAATAATAATAGCATGATACAAACATAATAATAATAGCCACAAATATAATAATATCAAAAATTTAAAATGTATTAGAAAACAAATCCTTTTCATCTAAAGTGAGTTCTCGTAGTTATAGTTAGTAGAATACTTAGTCTGCATGTCAAACCTGAATGTCTCTGTATATAATTACCAACTGCTAATCTTTCACTGGATTCCAAGGGGTCGTCTATGAGATGGGAGCGATATGTTGTCATAATTATATTCACCGTTGAAAATACAGATTCACACAGGGTGGTAGAGCCAAAGAACGGTGTTAAATGATATGCAATTTTTTTTTAATTAAGGTACTTTACTTTGTCCCTTAGATTCCAAAAGTTATTCTTGAGTGCTGAACTACGTGCTTTTAAAATGATGCCATTTTAAAAGAGAAAATCTTTTTTTTTTCTCTGGAGATGAAGAGAATATATAATTTATATTTTTATTCATTTCTTACACATCAACATTGCTAAATGGGTAACACATGATTGTAACAATTGGTTCTAGTCTAGTAAATTCTTGAAATCGTCCCTCGAATTCAGAGTGAAGTTTTATTATTTGTTCATAATATTTCTCTTTGTTTAATGTACTTCCGTTTCTAAACAAATCGTCAGAAATATTTTTGATATTTTTCATCGGTGTTACATAAATATGTTTTTTTTTAGTATGCGCGTCTTAGATAACATATAGTAATTAGTATAAGTCTTAGGTAAAGGCGGTCACCCCAAAATGTCTTGCGGTCCACCAGTCGATCGCGATCGACTTAATACCCACCCCTGCTTTAAGGCATAACTGGCCGTAAGCAGCAGTATTCAAAAATATCTATGTGCTCTTTGGTAAGGAAATACTCATTGTAGTTGGGATAGTTATGGAAGACTTTTCCTACTTCTGACGCACTAATATGGGCCTTTAAAGTCCTTTAGGAAAATAAAATATCGTCCTTCCTCTCCTTCCAAGTATTGGAGTTAAATCATACATCAATCTGTCTTTCGCTTCGATCAACAGAAGATGCCATACTTCCTCACTACAAGGAGTCCTTGATTCGAGGATTTCGTTGAGCACCCTAAAACGAAAGGTATCAACGCCACTTCTAATATCTAACCAAAAATCCTTTACTAGTTGTCACAAAAATTTATTTTATAAGGTTTCACCTAACTGCGCATTTAACTTCGTGAAACCAACTTCAAAGCACCTTCCGAATCTGAAATGTAGTTGCAGTCATACGAAACCGTCTTCTCGGTCATGTTCAGAGTGTCAACTGCAGGGACCGTCATTGCCGGCCGAGCAAAATGAATGGACGCGCAGCAGTTCGGGTAGATCCATTCATCTTGCAAAAAAATCCCTCGCAAGTAACGGATCGATTTATTTGATTTTCGATAAGAGAGTAGGTTCCATTGCGGAACTGTTTCCATCCCAGGAACTGAGTTCTATTTTCTCGTGGTGGAAGTATATATAAAGAAAGTATTGTTGTTTAAAAATTTTCAATGGTTTTTTTCATGAATATCATCAATTTAGACGTTCTTTATTTCGTAGAGGGGGGGGGGACATTTGAATTTTGTCTTTTCCTCTATGTTTATAAACTTGGCAACTAAAAAAAGGAGTCAACTTAAGAGCAGACATTAATAAATACAACCTTTAAGCAAACTGTAAGAGTTTCTACGAGAATAGTTTAATAGCATTGTGGAATGTCGATTCTGCAAAATTGCTCGACTTCCGATTTTATCCAAGTTCCTCTGTGCCCATGGATCCAGTGCACATTAAATCCGTCAATATCTAACGTATTGCTGCATATTGGGGAGAGAACGAATCCTGTGTCATGTGTCATCGTTTTCTGTCCACCTTTAAAAATGAGGAGGTCCATCCCATAATAACCCCTATTTTACTTCAAAATGAGTCGTTTATCTAATTAAATTATTCAGATGAAAACCAACAAATGTGTCATTTCATTTGTATGCAATAATTTGTAATGGATAATCGAATCTATGCTAACATTATCACTTAAGATAATTTTTGAATACTTTTAGAGGAATTTTATGTAATCATATCGAAATGACTCGGCTACCCAAGTGGCACAGCCTGTTATACAATATTGTGCGATATTATATTATATGATTCAATATTTAGCAATATTATATATGTGTGCTATTTGAGTGCATAACTTATGAGCATAATCAGTATGTCTTGCTGTATGTCTGTATAAACTGGTTTATTTTAGCTAAACCAGCTGTTTTGATGCTACAAGAGAGCAGTTTGGAAACAAATTTCATAGTCAGATATGAGTTGCTGTGTCCCCTCTCAAAATTTCCACGACCTACCGTCCTAAGGATATTCCCTTTATGGAATCAAATGAGAGAGGCAAGCGCTATTCTTTTTCTTGGGGAAGATCCCCCGTCTGTAACATGGGAGTTTTCCATGAGTCCACTTTCCTGGCATTGCTTACGAGGCGATTTCCGTCGATGCTTAGAAAGGCGAAAATCGATCGATTTGCCCGATTGCGAAGAAGGGAGTGCAGGAAAGTGTGTCAGCGGACGCGTTTTTCTGCTTTTTCAGGGGAAATTGAATTCCCCATTTCCGGCACTCTTGCTTTCCGCCTTCAAGGATACCTCCCTCGCTGGCACCGGTTCCCAGCGGCCAATTAACTCGTCTTTGCACTTGTTCGAATGAAGCGGTTCTCATGGCCGAAAACTCGCTTGTCAAAGAAACCGATTTCTTGAACTTTATTTGCGTTGTTTCGCTCGAATCATTTTAGAAAGCAGTTCATTGTTCTTGATCTCCTGACTGAGAAAGAAGCTGGAATGCCGGTCCATTTTCCGATCAAAGCAAACCGTGAAACTTGCCCCGGTTTTCAGACAGGTTTCTTAAACATTTTCTAAAGACCTCAATAGCTCTTTCTTATGAGGTATCAAAGTTACATTTTGCCTGTCGACTTCCGCCATGAGAAATTCTGTTATGCCAAAGCGAAATGTCTTCAACTTTCTCTTCTAGCATTCTCTTCATTTTGGAACGCACATCCGACATTTTGTTGTTACTGGCTTGTTTCCTGCAGTGAAATTTGCATTAATGTGTACATTACCTAAACTGTACTCAAATGCTTCGACTGAACACAATGGCTTCGATACTTCCCTGCGTAGCGATACTTTTGTTCTATGTGTACTGAAAGGGGATCCGGTTCTGCTTCAGTATCATTTCGATCACTGGGGAAATTATTTGCTTGACAGACAAAGCTACGTGGGTGGAGTGGTGGAAAATTGCACTATTCAATTGTTCTCTCTGTATTTCAAACCTTAAATTGCTTGTCAAGAAAAAAAAAAATACTGAACGTGTAATACTAAGTCTTAAGACATCAAAATCTTAATATATATGTAAAGATACTTTAAAACTTAATTTGAATCTTAATTAATTTCCTAGTTTCTATCCTAATTTAACCCATATTGACTTCATTCTAAAATATTCTCTTATTTCCTGATCCAATTCCATCTTTTTTATTAATTAATGCAACAGAAGCTCTGTAAAACTGCTGAAATCGACAAATTCCCACGCTCCGAGTGAAAGAATAAAAAATTGTCGAGCTAAGCGAATTCTTTTAAAATATACCTATAATTCCTTTACATAAATCAACACGTGTAAAGAAATCCCTATGTATGTATGTAAAAGATATATTTTTGAAGCAGAGTCACAAAGTCGTGGTTGAAGAGAGAGAACCACTTTTTTATTTTTAAACTTCGCTTTATTCCATCCCGGAAGGTATAATTTATGTACAAGCAGCGCGGGCGAACCAACGTCCGTTCACAAGCGATACAAAAGCAGAAGAGAGTAAAAGGGCGTACGAAATATTTGTCCCGATGATTATATACCATGAGATTCTGATAGGGATTTCTTTGCACGTGTTGATTTAGGTAAGGGGAACACAGGTATATTTTAAAAGAATTCGCTTATCTCGGCAATTTTTTATCCCTTCATTCGTGGGAACTTGCCGATTTCAGCAGTTTTACAGAGCTTCTATTGCATTAATTAAATAAAAAAAGATGGGATTTTATCAGGAAATAAGAGATTATTTTAGTATGAAGTTAATATGGGCTAAATTAAGATGAAAATTTATAAAATACCAACATGCTTGGCAAAGAAATCACTCTTATTACTTATTATGGAATGGCAACAGATAAATGTGAACAAACAACCGTGCCATTTTCAGATTGCTCCGTTGAACATCTTTACAGCTTCATTGAATTCAACGCTTAGCTTAGAGAGTTAATGGAGGAGTAAAATATTACTAGAAATGTTCCGGTGAATATTCGCCAAAAAGTCTATTCAATCTGAGGAAAGAAGATATAAAGGAAATTAAGAAATAAACTTCAAACAGAAAACTTACTCGAGAGCAAATATTGGCTTAATAGAGTCGACAGATTTTAATCGCTATGACTTAACTATGGAAATGAATGTGCGTATCTTTTAAAATAATTAACTTATAAAAGTGATCTTTGTATTATCTTTAAAAAATTTTCTTTTCAATGGCATCGATTTAATTTTTTCAATTTAAATCAATTTAATTAACAATTTTCCTTTTTAAATTTAATAATATTTTTAAATTCAACTTGATACATTATTTTTAAATGCTATTATGAAATTAAAACTCATCCATCAAAAGATTCAGTGACGTGTTTTTGCCAGTTATTAATTCAGTAGAGAATTTTTATTTTCCGTACAGGACTTCCACTTTGTTTTCATAATACACGCACTGTTTAATTGGCTGGAAGCTGATTCAATTGAATTCGAGTTTTTCAGTCGTATCAAACAACGGTGAATTTTATAAAAATATATACTAACATTCTGTATAAATCATTTAAAAGCCTAAAAAGTGAATAAATAATCTGGACGAACTAGCTGGTTGCTAAAGGCGACTATTTTTTTAAAAAAAATCTAACTCTTTTAAATTTCTTGTTGAGGTAGATATGTTGCATTTGTTTTGGGATTTTGATCATCACTCTGACTCATAAAATGTGATAGTAGCTGGCAATTAGGGATTATAATTAAATTACTATGTACTCTAACTAATTACAGAGATAAAACATGTCTATAAGTATTCATGTATTTGATAACAGGGCTTTAACCTGCCTACTCAGTCATAATATATATATATATATATATATATATATATATATATATATATATATATATATATATATATATATATATATAATATGGCCTTCAACATCTTTTGAACAGAAAGTGGGAGTCAAATATTGATGGAGATAGACAAAATTTTCTTATCGGATGGATGTAAAAATAGAGAAACAACCTAGTGGGCAGACTGGTCATTCGAGACCTAGAAAATTTAAACTCTCCTATAGAATATATTTTTTTGACCTTTAACGTAATTTAAAATGAATAATATTTAATGACATCATTTAAATTTGTAAATATCTTTACTTTCTTAATGGTTTTAGTTACAAATGAGTGCGCAGAAGAGTTAAGTTGATTTTACTTGCTATTAACTTATAAAATGTATATATTGTATGTAATTTTCAAAAAAAAAATTAGACCCAGTAAGGATGTAACAAGGTTCTGAAAATTTTTTATAAAAATTTATTTGCTGCTGATAATTTTGTGAAGAAAGAGTTTTTCTACTATCACATTTAAAGAGTTTTAAAATTGTTACTTCTTAATTAGATTAACGTTTGTTTATAATAACTTTTAAAAGTGTTTTCTCGTCATTGGCTTTAGAAACTGTGCTTTAAAGAAATTACTAAATTTAGTAAAATTAAACGGTTTAATTAAAGGATTAGAATAAAGGATTGACGCTTAGATAATATCTGAATTTACAATTATCTCTTATTTTTATGGAATTTACATGCAAGTATTAGTTTATAATAAGTATATATTAATTGGATTTGCATATAAATATATATTCTCGTTCATTTGAGATTTTGAATCTGTTTATTTGAAATGTATGGGTGTTAAAAAGGTATTAAATGTGTAAAGACAAAACTTTTATTTACATCGTAATGAAATTCATTGTTGCTTTCTTGCAAACTTTCTAACAGCTCTAACAGAACCACGAGAAACTAAATTTCTGAGTGATTAATCTGTTTTATATATATATATATATATATATATATTTGAATGAATTGTAAGTATGGATATTTAAAAAGATATATTTGATTTTCGTCTTTTAGTTTTATAAAATAAAATGTAATTAGATATTGTTATTCATTACGATTAAAATAACATTATCCTATATGTATATTATTACCATTTATTTTACAAGCTGGTTCAAACTTTAAAGAGTACGTCTGACCTTCAGAAATAAGCTATTTTTTTTTTCAGTTGGACTTGAAGTGACAAGCATAAAGAGCGCGTGATACAGAAGCTTCTTGTCTGAGAATGAAGTGAGAGAAAGCGCATAGAATGTGCACCATAGGATTCATGGAATACAAATTCACAATGGCATTATTACTCAGTTTCATAACTAATATGCCATATCGATGTAAAAGAAAGTAGTAAATAATTATATTCAGATGCAAAGTCAAACAAGCACAAAACTATATTTAAAAGATTTATCTTTTGATTTAAATCCTTTGCATGTCTTTTGCATAATCTTGCATTAGTTTTTGGTATTGGGATTCGGGAATCCATTTTTAATATAGACGATAGAACGGCCATTAAAAGGCAACAGAAAAAAATTCGATACCATGTGTCATAATTTAATGAAGTTATTCTCTAAGAAAATAACTGAGAAATAAAATTTGAATGAAATTTTATTGAACTGCAGGTGTTTTTTTTTTGTTGTTGTTTTTGTTCTGTTCATGTTAAACATCCGTTTTTTTTATTTACAAAGCAGGAAAATACCAGATGAAATCACATGAAAAATTATCAAGTGATATTATATAATGTAATTGCGGATAAAGAAAAAAAAATATTTAGTTGCTGTTTACATTTTAAAGATGTTTGTAACAAAATTTCTCGTCATCTTATTTTCCATTTTGTTCTCTTTATTGCGAACTATAAAAAGGCGTTTATTTACAATTGGATTTTTTTTTTTTTGTTATTACTCTGTAAACAAAATATATTTTAAAACAGATATTATTTGCGAGGTTGCCAAAGAGAATTTTCTTCGACCATCATTTCACTTAACGATTGTTTTTATATCTTAATTACTTAGTGGCTATGCTTCATATGATACACTGCAACACTCAGAGCACCACAACATACAATCGCTTTTTAAAAAATGTCATTTTTTCCCCTCATATGCTTGTTATATTTAGACCAGACTAAATATTTTTATGTTTCACAATCGATTTTGCCCAGTTTGGATTCTCCTCTTTGACAGTGCACCATATCTTTACTTTCACATTTACGAAGTATACAGAGACATTACAATCATTGGATAAATGAATTTTGGTGGATTTTCTCCTCCATGAGTTCCAAAAAGAGCGTTTGTGGACTTATTTAATATTTATCTACAAACACGCTTATTCAACATTTATCAACTGTGACTATCATTGTTTTAGTTTGATTCGGCTTCTGCACCCAAACAATAGATTTGCTTGGAATATTTGACGAAATCCATTAAAAATAGAACACGATAAAATAATCATAACATTATCAGTCTCGATTCTTAAAAGTTTCCTCTTTTTTTCTGAAAAAATATGTATATTTTCAACACATTCCACAATAACCATTGAAGGAATGCCCCGTGCATTCCACCCGTGATGGGTAAAATGCGGTGCTATCCACCCGCGTGCATCTCAAAATCACAAGAAACTTCGAAGGATAAATGAGCAACTAGACGTGTAATTAGAAATGTAGCCCTGAGACAAACTTCTGAGAAACCAGAGAATTATCTTTCTATCTGCGTATGTTAAAATGATAGTTATAAAATTTAAATATTTAAATAAATAATATTTGCTATATTATCGCATAACAAGATCTCAATCTTTCGAGAGCAAGAAAAAAAAAACTTGATTTTCCGCTACCAATAATGAATACTTCTAATTGTGTGGTGCAATCATGATCATTATGATTCGTGCAGTGGAAGCAAGAGAACCCATGTTTTTGGGAACATTTCTTTAATGATGACATTTCACACAAAACAAGACATTAACACACGCACAAATCTACAGAACAGCAACTCATCTCATTATTTACAATCGCAATGCACTGTGGGATGCGTACCTAATCAGACATCGCCATCTATCTTTCCGCCATCTTATTTTTTTATCGTATAAATGTTGTTTGTTAAAAAATAATATGTTCTTTCCGTTAAAATCAAAGGTCTAAACTATATCGGTGTAATGAAAGAGTTCCAAATTCCATTCCATTTCGAACTATTCTCTTCGTCATTCTACTAAAGTGAACAAAAAACACTCTATATTATGGAGTACACGAGATATCCATTTCATTTCTTTTTGAGAAATTCCTTAAATTAAATATCACATTTGGAAAAAATGTGATTATCTTGATAGCGCTTGAAACAATGAATGTCGACCTTAACGAGCGTTACTATAACGCATTTAGAAAGTAACTGATTAGTACCATTTTAAAATTTTAATCGAATTCTTCATCCATTGTCGTCAAACGGTCTTCCTTATCTGTCTATTGTTAAAAAGAACTTTGATTCTTTTTTTTTTATAACATACCTCTTTTATGTTTATGTTACATAACGCACGAACTAAAAACAGCGAAGCAGAAAAACAAACAAACAAACAAACAATGGAAAAGAAATGGTAAGTAAAGCTTTTTTGCACCCGCGTCACGTGACGGTCATTGCCAGCATCGGAAGTGGGTCGGTTCGTGTTCAGCGTTCCAAATTTCGAAAAGACTCTTCGCGTTGACGTCAGAGAGTCTCCAGACAGTTTGGGAAGGACCTCGCCCGAGAGTGCCTCGAACTTCTGATGTCTTTTTTTTTTCTTTCGCTTACCCAATGCCTTGTTTACGATTTGGCAAGAAGGATTTTTTTACATCCATATATCTCCTCCGACACTTTTTGTGAAGGCAGCGAGTGCGAAATCATATTCGCCAAAAGGATATTCCTTCCCCTTCTAGATGGTGTTTCTTCCTTGGAAACGGTGCTCATTTTGAAAGCAGGAGGCATGCCGTGAGATGAAGAAATATTTTCAGTCATCTTCTCGTTACTGGACGCACCGCACTCGAACCTTGACATGACGTTTGTTATTCGGTGTGACATCGTTCTTTTATGAAATTCCCTTTCAGTTTGTGATAAGGCTGGAGGACATAATGGCTCTCTTTAAATGAAATAACTGCGCCATCGTATTTCATTTTATTAAAAAACCATACTAAATAAATAATAAGTTATAATAATAAACCCATTATAATAATAAACCCCTCATATAATAGATCTACTTTACAGTATGATAAAAACGATAGCATATTTTTACCTCTTTTGGTTTACCTATTGGGTCCCAAAATGCATCATAATGCTAAAATTTTGGTGCTAAACCGTACACTATATTTCATATGTCTAGCTCGCTTTGTTTTTGAAGCAAATTTTTCACCTATACATTGGCAGATAAACAGATGACCAACCATCTAACATAAATAATCCAAATTTAAGCCCAGATCTACAGAATTAATGAAAAAATCATATACTGAAATTCTCCAATCAGGTTTGTTGCCATTTTGAGTTATTTTTTTTATAGACACTACCAACTCAAGAAGTCGAATAGTTTATGGTTTTGTCCAATCTGTAATAATCATCTATTACTTACGTAATAAAGTAGAGTGTCGAATTTTACTAATCTAATTTGTTGTATTGTTCAATTTTGTACATGAATGGTGAGAGACAAATTTCCACGGAAGAATTTCTGCCAAAATTTAATCATAATCTGCACTTTTGGATGTAAATACCGTGTACCTAATTTTCTTCATTTGCCCTTTTGAATTATTTAGTTCATAGACCAACAGAGGTATGTAAGTTAGAGAATATTTTTTTCCGGATTAAAGGAAATCCAAAAGAGGAGATTCATCAAAATGTTGATGTGTGGTCTTAAGACAATTACAGTGCTTTCTCTTTACATTCTTATTATTTATAAAATGTAAGAAATTTTGAAATTATTATAATTTGTTATTTATAGAATGTGAGAAATTGGTATTTATGTAATGAAAGAAATATATTTATTTATTGCTTTAAAACGCAAATATATAAGCTAAAAAAATTATTATATCCTCGATATCGTCCTTTATAAGGTCCAGTGGTATAACTGTCATGATTACAGGCAGAAGGGCAGAAGGGCATAAGACGCCACTTTATAGGTACATCAACTATATATATATATATATATATATATATATATATATATATATATATATATATATATATATATATATATATATATATATATATATATATATATATTGTATTGAAATCATGAATAACGTAGTTTAATTTTAATAAAGGTCATAAAATAAAATTTTGTATCAATAGAATAGGCGAACCGTCTGGCACTTTATGTTTTGACTCCTGTTTCTCTCAATGAACAATGGTAATCGTTGCTTGAAAACTGTCATATTCATTCAATTACCAGTCTATTCCTTAAGTGCCTTATCTCCGGCACCTTCCAATCCCCCCCCTCCCCTTTCGTAATGAAATGGATCTTCCCATGCTGCGTCTTAGCCTTCGTCTTTCCTTGGAAATCGTCTGGCATAATCATCCTCATTTGCGTTCGTCGTTTTTCAACAGAAAGACAAGGAGATTAAATCCTTTCGAAATCGAAACAGCAAGCAGTGAGCAACTTGAAACCTCGTTACTAAAACCGCTTAAGCTTCTTTCGTAATCTTTTCGAAGGATTAAGCCGTAAATTGGATTAGGCAATGACTGATGGACCCTCGGGGGATGATGGACTTTTCATTCTTTTATTTCTATGGTTTTGCATGTTTGTTCCTTTCTTTTCCTGTTCTTTTCTAGAGTCGAAAGAGGCCACGTGTCACAGGTGGTTGCGTGACGTACCATTCAATGAGCCGATTGTTTTGAGTGGCAGATTACTTGATTAATTCATGAAAAGACAGTTTTCTATGAATGAGTTATTCTACGAAAACAAAGAATATTCGCCCTTTGAAAGGATCAACACATTGTTGTACTTTCTGCTTCATTAATTTCTCAATATTTTTCAAAACTAAAAAAATTTATTTGAAATTCAAATGTGATACGACATGACAAATTTCCGATTTGTAATAAAGAAATATGGATCTTTGTGTAGGAAAGGTTGACAATAATAATATATGGAATAAGTTATTAACATTATGAAGATCAATGCTTTGTAAACATCTGAAATGAGTTCGGAAAACTGCTAAAATTTAGGACCGACTGCATGAATGAAATTTATTACTCACCGGTTTCAGTGCTCTTGAAGTATCAGCTTATTTATTTCTCGCCCTCTACAGCTCGAATGCGTTCCATTGTTGTACGTGTATGTAAGAAAACGTGAAACACATATACTTACGGGGGTGGGTATTAAGTCGATCGCGGAAAGAACCTGTGGGAGACATTTTGAGGTGACCGCCTCTACTAAGAGCTAAGAAGCGCATACTAAATGAAACCAATCGTTACAATCATGTGTTACCCATTTGGCAATATTGATGTGGAAGAAATAAATAAAAATATAAATTATATATTCTCTTTATCTCCAGAGAAAAACGAAGGTTGCTGTTGCGGCGGTCCGGTCCTTCGATTTTATAATCCGTGTCCTGCGTTAAATCCGTGTGCCTTCGTGGCGGGTCGGAGAGTTAGAAGTATGACTTCTCTTTCAAAATGGCATTATTTTAAAAGCACGTAGTTCAGAACCCAAGAATAACTTTTGAAATCAAATGGGTGAAATAAAGTATCTTAATTTTTTTAAAAAAAGCTGCACATCATTTAACATTGCCCTTTGGCTCTACCTACATGTGCGAATCTGCATTTTCAAGCATGAATATAATGAAGACGACATATCGTTCCCGTCTCACAGACGATCACTTGGAATCCAGTGCAAGATTAGGAGTTGGTAATTATATGCCGAGGTATTGGTGGACAGTATATAGCCGAAGTCTTTTAATAACTATAATGACGAGAACTAACTTTAGATGAAAATGATTTGTTTTTGTGTATTTTGAATGTTTGATATTAAAATATATCCTTTAATATAATTGTATTTGTGACTATTATTGTTATGTTTGTATCTTGCTATTATTATTATGTTTGTAGTTATGTAGGTAAGTGCATATTCCGTATTTATTATTAAGTTGTAATAAATATTGTAGATCTTTTTTTAGCTCACCACACCTACGCCGCTGGGTGGAATACAGCATCTTGGGAAAAATGAGAAGTTGCCCGTACCCTAGAAAAGTCTGCCCCCCCCCTGTCCTTAGTGTTGTTATAGTCAACTCATAAGAATTTTTAACCCCAATCCTAATGAATTCCCATTCTGAAAATAGAGGATGAGCTTTGTCATTTATAAGAGTGGCAGATTACTGCCTTTCATTAGATCCTTTGGCATATACATGAGTGGTGTGTGTGTGTGTGTGTGTGTGTGTGTAAAAATTTCTTTGGGCTCTCCCCCTCCGCCCACTCTGGAATCTTGATACGTACAATTGACCATAGAAGTTTCAAAGTTCATAGTGCTTTAAAAGATTAACAATATCTGGAGAAGGCAATTTAAAGTCTTTTTGGCTCAAATACTTAATAGTTTCTTTTTTTGAGAATTTATTGATTGGGATCGTTAGCAGAAAAGGCTGTCTTCTATTCAAAATTAAAAATTCAAATTAATGCTATTCTTCAGAAATATTCAATGATCGATGAAGAATTTGGCACTTATTAAAAATTGTTTTTGGAAAAAATATTTCGACAGGTGATATTGATTTGTTATTAAGATTGCGCTTGTTCAATGTGTGTTTGTTCTATGCGTCAAAGATAATATGGTCACTGTCCTTTGCTTAGTTTCAGGTCAATAAGGTTTGTCATCTAATTCAGATTTATTGGTAGGGCCGGAGTAATACCCATCCAGACAATGACATTTGTTGCTATTCCCTCCCCTTTAAGCCGTAGAATAAGGGAGAAAATGGAAAAAATATCCCCAAGAGTTTCTTGATACATGCTATTTTGATAAGTTTCTGACACATTCTGAAGTATACTTTTCTGATAATATGTGATAACATCTTCAACTGCAACCATTTCAAAGTGCGAGTTCGACTCCATAACTGTTTCTGAGCGTGAATCTGATCTTTCAATCAAAGAGATATTAAATATCCTGGAATTCAAAGCAACACGTTTTGATTTAGTTTTACTCAATTGATATAAATTTTAGCTATGCTACGTAAAACTCCCGGTACGCTTTTTAAAAATTCAGTTACTTTAAAATCCCGTTTCAAAGCAACACTAGGGCAATTTTGGGACGGACTTCGTAACTTTCGACCATAGTAAGATGGAGAGGACGACACCTGAGCTGGCACCCCTTCTCCAAACTTCCACACCACACCACCGGAAAGGCACATTTGGCATCGACTGATTTAATGTGTACTAGGCCCACTTACACGATGGTTCTTTGGTGGAATCAGGATTCGGACTTTGGTTTCTAAGCCGAGATCTTATCACCAGGCCACCGGGGCCTGGTGATTTGAAGAGTAAACTTCTGTCTTTCAAGGCTTGAAAGACAGACAAATTGCTTATCTGCAACAGTCATTTTTCTTTCTTTCTGGAACTGAGAAGAAAGCAATGATTTGAGACTTGGCCGTAAAGATAGAATAAATGAAATGATTTTAGTGAGAGAAGGGTTAATTGTAATAATGAAGAGTTTCATATCAATTGCCACTAAGATAGAATATCCGCGTTCTGATAAATTGTTGTTGTAAATCGTTTCTACCGAGGTACAACGAGAGGTTACGAATGCCTATGCGCATTAAAATAAAAATGTCTTTTTTAAAATATTTTAAATGTATTCAATTTTAATAGAATTTATTCAATAACTGAAGCTAAAAAAATCAATAAAAAAGATATATGATATATTCATTCGAAACATTAAAATTTTAAAATTACTAAAATATGTGATAAAATTGTCAACTTCGCAACAGTTTTAAAATAGTATCAAAAGGTGCTGCGTAACACATTCAACCCAAACTCAATGAAAAAAAACTGCGTACAAAAGCAAAAGTGAAAATGCCCGAAAGAAATAACTTATCTTTAACATTGGCAAAGAATTCGAGTGATGGATGTAATTAAACAGAGTAATAGGCTTAAAATTTCAACAGAGGAAAAAGACATTGTTATAAAATGTCTTTTATATTTTAAAAAGACATTGTTATAAAATATAAGTTACATTCATTTTTTTTTTTTTGATAAACATTACAGAAATAACCGTTGAGAAATAAAATGTGTCCTTAAAACTAACTCACTAATTTCTTAAATTTTAAATTGGAGTAAAAATAGTTTGATTTGTTCAGAAGTTATGGCGTAAAAGCAGAAAATCTGTCATTTCATCCCTTTTAAAGGGCTGTAGGAATTTTTTAATAGCGTAATAAATCTTTTTAGAAGCTGAGGAATTTAACTTTGTCCGAATCCGTCAAGTGTTGTGAAATGGTATCAAGTTCAAACATATGAAATAAACGAATTTTCAATTTTACATATCCAGCTTATTTGACGTTGTGAGAATTCTAATCCAGTAACTTTAGCATTTTTCTTCGAAAACATTTTAAACCAAGATTTTTACACAGAGACATTATTTATGTCATTTCGAACGATATCTCAAGAACATTTTTTTTAGGTAACTCCATTTTTGGAGATTAAGAATATTATATTTTAGAAATCTGGGAATAGATTAGTGAATGGGGTATTTCAAATCGAAAAAAAAATATGGTTAAATTTTATTACGATTATCATTTTAGTAAGGGTACAGCATGACTGCCTGAAGTTTTCGCCTACTAAGAAATGAATTTTAATTTCTAGATGGAAAAAAGTGAATGAAGTGAAATGTAGTTCTTTTTCACTATTTCCTAAATATTCTATTTTGAATATTCTGTTTAATTTTCTGAATTAAAGATTTCAATGTATCTTCAAACAAAAGTGTATGTTTTATTACTTAAATTCGCATGCTTAATCTGATTTTTTTTTATCTGTAGAATTGGCCTTTTTAAAACTGGAAGTAAAAACACATTTATTCAAATTCTTTTCTTGTTAGGAACGCATTTTTCTGGATTCTTGAATTGTATTAAATAAGAAACGAGAATCATCAAACTTAATTGCACGAATGTTCCGAATGAACACAGCGATTTTCCGATTAAGGTTCCTCATTTATTCCGATCCAGTCATTAAAGTAATTTCCTTTAGTCTTGAATATCTGCTCTGCAAATCACCAGACAATATGCTGCTCTGCTCCTCGAGAAGTATGAATTCATTTCTTTCTTTATTTCTTTGGTCCCGCTCAACATTTCTCGTCCCCAGCGGTTTGTCCGGTAGCAACTGCATGCTCACTGAAAGTAATCAATTTTTTAAAACATGCAACCGCAGTATTCAGGCTGCTGGCATCAGGCCAGATGGCAATTTTTAGAAGGCCAAAAAGAAAGGAAGAAACAGCAAAATTCGTTTAATTCTGACGTCACAAAGAATTCTACATTTGTCTGGGAAGGTTATGTAATGTTGCACCTATGCGCGGATGATTCGCCCTGTTCGAAAAACCCGTTTTGATTGCTAAAAACTTCCTTGTAATGCATTGGCAAATGTGGGACGAAAGGGATTTTACATGTAATGCAATATTGTATAGGAAAACATGACCCTAATTTAAGTGAAATTCAAAATGCTATTTTTTAAAATGTATGTTTAATATTTATTTAAGACAAATGTGTATATATGCTTTAAAAAAAGAAATTATAATAGATATGCACCAATTAATAATAGCATACAAAAAAGTATTTTTACTATCCATCCTATCGAACTGCGACTCATGACATATCTTTCAATTATAAACAAGATCTGTTATTTATACAACTTTAGTCTTGAGTGTGTTTATGTACTTCCAGTTTTATTTGCGCAATATTGTTGCCATGAGTAACCTGTGAATAGTTGCAACGGAAAATTTTTTCTTTGATAATAAAAAGTGTCTTACGTTACTTATAATAAATAGTTAATTGCTGTAGATTCGGATATCCCTGTATATTATTATTTTAATGCTCGAAATAATATTTTTTCGGTTGTTAATTTCATTTAAATTACTTAATCGTTTTTTTAATTACGGTAGGAAACATTGGCACTGGCATTCAAACGAATAGCTAAGTCAAGCAGGTAAAGATATTTAACATTTTCTTAATAAAATGTAACATTATTAGTTAATTATATATTTGTCTTTGATTAAAATACCTTATGTTCATATACTTCCAAAAATAAAAATAGTGTAAAAACTTTTTTTGGAATGAATGAACCGTCCTCAAAGACAAGTTCAGGAGAATCTTTCTTATCGTTTGTGAAGAAAGGATGCTCTGAGTTGAAAGTTCGGACTCCTTCAGCAATAACGAATAATTATTGAATGACTCGTAAAATAAATATCTCTAGTGTGACCTTCTCTTTGTTGTATGTTTCTTTACATGAGCTATCTTGCAGCTGTAATGTGCTAATAATCTCATTTATTATCAAGTTGCTAAATGGCATTCGGCAATACGAATGCTTGTAACAGGTGCCTGAGGTCGGCCGTTATATATTACCCATCTGGCCTTCCTTTAAAAGACCTTACCCGCGTTGCATAGGTGGCCTTTGGATTGTTCCTCTTATATCACCATTGTGACCTTTTATCATGATTGAAAATGTTTTTAGCAACCGCGCTCTCCAGAAGAGGACACGGGAACGTGCGTGATGTAGCAGAACTGCAGTCGTTTGCCAACGCAAAAGGTTATATTTTAGTGAACTTTAATGCCTTGTGAATTTTAGTGCCTTGTGGATAAAATAGAGATGAAATATAGTATTTAATAAGTTTATGATGTCTCTAAAAAATTATTTATTCTCTCTTTTTTATCTTTACTGAATTAAAATTTATTTTAATGTCTCTACTTCTATTTGAAGAATTTTCCGATTTCCTGAAGCGCAGCCTGCGGCGTTAAAGATAGTACACTGGGAATGGGAGAATAAATCCATCGAGAGTGTTTTCCCTTGGACTCTTTCGTACACTTTCCCCATATGACACCATTTAAGAGTCTACACCCTCGGGACGTCTCATATTATCAAAGTTTGACAAAGATCTACGATTCCGAAGATCAAGAAATATTCTAAAATCTGCCCATTTTATTCTTTTTTTTTTCAATTGTGTTATTAGTTTTTCGTTGTTTTGAGTTATATGTTCGCATGAATACGGATGGACAGTTAGACAGATTTCGGTTCATATTTGATTGGAATCTAAATATTACGTGTACAAATCTCGTACCAAATTTCATTTGTATAGATAAAAGCTTATAATATAAATTGTGACCTACAAGCATTGGGAATCTCTCGACATTTTTTAAATCAGAACTGACGCCGAAATCGAATTCCTGACAAATGAGGGATTGAGATATTTATTCGATATTTCGTTGATATATGCAAATATCTCTATAGTGCTAAATAACTATTCAAGACAGTCAGTTAAAAATTAAACAACGATTGCTATTTTAAGACAAACCTCGTCATTTTTAAATCCAGTCAGATAATGACGAGGTCACCTGATCCGACAACCACCTCCAAATTTGCTCACCACCAACGGAAGGACAGTTGGCCCAGATTTAATGTGCATCGGGCCTGGATACATGACGGGTCGTTAATGGAATCGGTTTCGGAGCTGCCTGGTTCCGAAGTCGAGACCTTACAGCAAGGTCAGTGTGAATCCTCAGCAACGACCCATCTCGGACGTATAAACGGAATTCCCTTTGACGGAGTTTATCCAAAATTTTATTTAAATCTGAGATTTCGACAAAAAGACTACGTGCCAAATTTCATGCATGTAGTTCGTTGTATTTTTGCTAAACGTGTCTTTGAGGCATAATTCCATAAAATGTATTTTTTGAATTTGGAGAAGTTTAGAATGTGGAAATGTTCCAAAGTGATTTTTTGACGGTTTCAATATTTTCTCTATGTATACTTAAATTAAGAGTATATATATATATATATATATATATATATATATATATATATATATATATATATATATATATATATATATATATATATATATATATATATAATGTAACATTATTTGTTGTGATGCAGAATGCAGTTTGAATACAGTGAAGAGATTCCTTTTATCTTTTTAAATTCTTTTTAATCCATCGGAAAAGCATAATTATTTACAAGCAGAGACGCGAACAAGACGTCCGCCAAAGCGCAGTACAAAAGCCGAAGTGGGGAAAAAAGGCCGAAATAAATTATCCCTCGCCTTATATAATCTTAGATTTTGATAGGGAAAATATTTCTTTATTGTGCTAATATATTATTAAGATTCTGATAGGGATTTCTGACACATGTCAATCACATGTAAGGGAAACACAGGGATCTTTTAAGAAAGAATGTGCTTACTGGACATTTTTACCCCTTCACGCCGAGCGTGTGAAAGCTGACTAAGCAATTTTATAAAGCTTCTCTTGAATTAATTAAGTAGAGAAAGTGGAATTGGACCACGAAATAAGAGAATATTTTAGAATGAAGTTACTAGGGGCTAAATTAAGATAAAATCTTGGAAATTAATTAAATTGAAATTAAAAGTTAAAATATCATTACATATATAAATATTCCATCTCGGGAGGCATAATTTATGTACAAAAAACGATGACGAAACTGACGTCTGTTTGCAAGTGATACAAAAGCAAAAGAGAGCGAAATTTTCCCTTCGGTCGTTTTTGTAATGAGATTTGATAAGGATTCTTTACACGTGTAGACATGCGAAAGGGAATTATAGGTATCTTTTAAAAGAATTTGCTTAGAATGACAGATTTTTGTCCCTTCACTAGGTGTGTGAGAACCGCTGATTTCAGCAGTTTTACAGAGCTCGTGTAGCGTTCATTAAATTAAAAAGGTGGAAATGTATCAGGAAATAAATGAATATTTTCAAGTTCAGTTATAATCAGTTCAGTCAGAAGTTAATATGGGTTAAATGAAGATAAAAATTAGGAAATTAATTAGGATTTAAGTTATGGTTTTACTATATCATTACACACACACACATTTTATATATATATATATATATATATATATATATATATATATATATATATATATTCAACGAAAGGATTGTTTACGTTTTGCTAGCCCACCCCTCGTTACTGGCTGCTATGGACAGAGAGAAACGTAATACATTGATTTTTGAATCGAGAACGATAAAATCCTCTCGGTCATCCGAATTTCCGTGAGAACCATTTTCCCCATAAACAAGTGGTCATCAGTATCAATTCGCAATGCGAGTCAGCTTATTGCTTTCCAAATGCTCATCCGGTTCCCTCCCTACGCCATTTCACTTCAATTGTTCAAACGACGGTCCGTCTACGTCAGAGCGCCCGGGTTCATCGGGCGGGTCAAGTGGCCTTTTCCTGTTCCTCAGATGCAATGGATGCATCCGATTGGCAGAAGTGAGCACATTGGCGCTTGGACGCTATTGAGAAGAATTTGTCGCTGATTTGTTTTTCGCGTGGATGGATGAGAGACAAGATTCCTCGAGGAAACAACGAGAGGGTTGATATTTTTCATTGTGTCCAGGGAACTGATCAGTGTCGAGGTTATCAGTAAAGTTTCAAATTGCATTTGGCAGTCTCAATGACAGATTGTAACAAAAAAATTGCTGCGAAAATTGTTTGGACTATGATTTGATTTAGTTAAACTGGCGCATCGTTTGAAGTTGAAGGAGGGATGGACATTGTCATTTTGAACCTATATTACATCGTAGCCTTCGTAATAACAGTATTCCTAATGAAAGAGTTTTTGTTGCATATTTCTTTACTTTTTGCGTTTTTTTCGCCCCATACTTAAAATTGTGACACTAAGCATCATAAAATGTCATATTTATAAAATCTGAAACTATGCAGCGCGGATGTATGATCGGGATTCTATTATTTGGCGCAGGTTGGATTTCTGTCGCCAGCGGTTTTTCGATGATTTCGGGGGGTCATAAATTTTCATTTTTATAAAATAAATAAAAAATAATAGATAATTAAAATAAAATATAAAGAATTCATTAAACAAACAAAAATTCATGGAACATCAACGTGATTTCGCCGGACGTTATAATGTTAACAGTGTTTGCACCTTAGAACATCATAATTTTTTTAAAATAAATAATAGAACAATTTTTGTAAAATAAAGAAAAGTTAATAATGGGTAATTAAAATAAAATAAATTCATAAAACAAATAAAAATTCGTGGTACGGCAACGTGATTTAATTATATTAACAGTGTTTATGGTTTAGAACATGTCGTTGAGGTATAAAAATGATTAAATGAATAATTTGCGATTAGAGAAGGGATTTAACACATACAAAGTAATGAGTAATTTTATATAGAAAGAAAGAAAAACTAGGTTGTTTTTATAATCCCAAATTTCTGTAGTAACTCAAAAAATAATAAAGAGAGAAAGATGAATAAAAAGGTGACGAAAACTAACATTTCACTTTAGAATTATTTATTATATGTCTATTAATTGAATTAATATTCGGATATGATAAATTTTAACAACTAGTTATAGCACTCAAATATCTCTAATGCAGGGTTGGGCAGACAGTGGCAGGAGTAGCAGAAAACTGGCTACTTTTAATTTTTTCTAGGTGTTGAGGTCCAATTAGTGGCGTAGGTTTGGTGAGCTAGAAAAAAGGGTCTAAACTATTTATTACAACTTAATAATAAATACGGAATATGTACTTACGTACATAACTACAAACATGATAATAATAATAGCAAGATACAAACATAATAATAATAGTCAAAAATATATCAAATGACGTATTAAATATCAAAAAATTCAAAATACATTAAAAAAATAAATCATTTTCATCTAAAGTTAGTTCTCGTAATTATAGTTAATTGGAAACAGTCTGCATACTGTCCAGCCAATCGTGAATATCTCTATATAATTACGTACTAACTGCTCATCTTGCACTGGATTCTAAGGGGTCATCTGTGAGACGGGAACGCTGTGTTGTCTTCATTATATTCATCGTTGAAAATGCAAATTCAGAACGATGTTAGAACCAAAGAACGATGTTAACTCATATACAACTTATTTTAAATTAGGATGTTTTACTTCACTCATTAGATTCGAAAAGTTATTCTTAGATTCAGAACTACGTGCTTTTAAAATTGCGTCATTTTAAAGGAGAAAAACTTCGTTTTCCTCAAGAGATAAAGATAATTTACAATTTTTTTCAGTTATTTCTTCCACATCCACATTGCCAAGTGGGCAATACGTGAATGTAACAGAGGGTTTCTTTTAGTATGCGCGTCTTTGGTTTTAGCAAAGGCGGTCACCCTAATATGTCTTGATGGCCCACCGGTCGAGCGCGATCGACTTAATGACCACTCCTGCTCTAACAAATATTTATCATGGCTATGAATATATTATTAAAGACGACTGTTGAATCATGGTTACTCAGTTTGAATATATTGTTCTATTATTTATTTTTAGAGTATTAACGCTTCAATCGTTTCCCCGTCCTTTTTTGTACAAATTATTTTATAGTACTCTAAATCGTCTCAATTCAATTCATTTTGCAGACATATGTATATTTAAGAAGATTTGAATTAAATATTTCGGTTAATGTTAATAGAATTATTTTCGATTATTAACTTTGAGATAAAATTCCTAAAAATACATCATGATAGCAGGATTTTCGTACTGCAAACATATTTATCTCAACACTCTTTTAATGTTTATAAATTTACTGCATTCTTATTCTATTATAAAACTGCAAAATAAAACATTTTGGCAAAAAAGTGTCCTTGATAGCTGACCATTGCAATACAAGTTTTTTTTTGTCATTCGCAAATGATGCAGAAATTAACTTTTTTACCCTGCGTGTTAAGCTCTTGGATCGAAAGGGTAGACGAAATGTATCAGCATTTCAAGATGGTTCCATCCATTTTATATTGAGGTGAGCTAAAACTATTTGTTGCAGCCGAAGAAATAGCGATGAAAACTATTCAGGGCGATTCAAAACTTACTGTTCAAATTTCGTGGAGAAGTAGGGAATATCTCAGGAAACCGATTTCGCATAGGAAAATATGTCTCAAACTTCATCTGCATGGACAAAAATGGACAAGTGAAGTGATCACAATGAAAGAATAAAAGTTAAGTGGTAATGAATACGACCTTTATTCCAACAAGATAAAGTGCCTTCGTTACCAGTAGGTGCTCAAAATTGCAACCATTTACACGAACACGGGATTCACAGCGCCGTTACATCGACCACCGAACATTTTCTAAAACCCCTGGCATCTCATGGACAAATCCTGCGGCATATCCGCCGAGATATGTGATATCCACGTGATGGAGCTCCAGACTATAGCATAATTGTTACACGTGATTACCTGAACCGAACACTCGGAGCTCAAAGGATCGGCAGAGGTGGACCGATCTCTTAGCCACTCAGGTCACCTGTTTTATCGTCCATGGATTTCTTTTTGTGCTGGGATGTTTGCGGAAACCCCTCGTCGACAGCGAAATGGACCTGGTTGCTTGCACGAATAGCGGCCATCGCAGGCATTGTCCGTGATATGCCTGACGTTTCTGAAAATGTTCGGTTAATGCAACGGCGCTATGAATCCTGTGGTCGTGTAGATGGTAGAAATTTTGAACACCTACTGTGAGCTTGGAATAAAAGACATATTCGTTACCACTTAACTGTACTGTTTTCTTGTGTTCACTTTACTTGTCCGTTTTGTTCATGCAGATGGCGTTTGTGGACATACTTTTTTATGTGAAATCGGTTTCCTGAGATATTCCCTACCTCCCCACGAAATTTGAACGGCAAGTTTTGAATCAAACTGTAACCTGCGCTATGTTTATGTGTATGTGTTAGTTTTGCAATTTAGCAAGTTTTAAATCAATTAAAATATTTGCTGAAAAATTGCAAAATATATAGTGAAATATATTAATATTTTAGTTTTCTAGTTTCCTTATTTCAGTCTTTTGCTTTCTTATACCTCTATATTTTTAATTAATTGACATTGTTTCGAGGGAATAATATTTTTTATATTAAAAAATTCCCATTCTATTTTTTTCTTTCATTCAATTTCTACCAATTCTGTTTGTCCTACGAGATTTCTGAATCTTTGTTATCATTTCAATGCCTTCCAGATTCTTCTATCATATATATCTAAAACCAAATAAGGCTCTGTAGTATAACCAAAGATGATGTAGCATAATCAAATCATCGACCACTCCATCAGCCAATATTCGGAAATTTAACGACGCTGTTTTAGTCTCTACAACGCTTTGAGTCTAGCCAAGATGTGTGTTTTTTTTAAAAAAAATTAAAACAATATAATGTACATACCGACAATATAAGATCCCTAATACTTGAACATCTCAGAAAATTTCTATAACAAAATATTTCGTCGGATTTCATTATTGCTGACATTTTGCAGCTGAAAATAAATATGTAAACAAAAATATCGTTTGGCAAGAATTTCAGATATAAGAGTCAACAGCTCAGGTTGTTAAATTGGGAACCACGGGGCAATTCCATTACTCTTTTTAATGAGCGTAATGAATAAATCTATCTTTGAACTAAAATATTTGTTAATAGAAATTCATTTCCTCATAAATTAATCCGTTTACCCATCTTTAAAATAAACTTTGTGATTATAAGTGGAAAAATAATGAGTTTCTTTTTCCAAATTACTTTTAATTTTTCGAAACCTGTATTTCATTTAGATGTAAGTCACTAAATCTCCGAACTTTTAAAATTAAATTTTTATGAATTTTATTATTTAATGAAACCGATAGCAATTGCATTGACGCTTCATTGTATTTTTTATTATATTTTTCACATATATTTTTAATATAAGACCTGAAATGGATCATTGATAAGAAGAAATCAATCTTCCAAACAAAAAAAAATAAAATCAGCCATTATTTTTGCTAAGGATTTAATTTTTGCATCATTTAAACTGAGGCGGAGTGCTTGGAACTCTGGTAATATGTAAAAGTATTGAGTCGTAATGATATATGTGAGAAAAAGAAATGACATACTTTTCACAATGGATGCATTTTGTCTTAATTTAGAATATTATTGTAATTTCAGCTTGCTCCGTAATATCGAAATTTTTATAATTATAATAAATTCATGCTAACACTTCTAAGTGTTCGTTTAATATTAATAATATTTCGATCTATAATTATCAACCCTTTGTACTCTGAAAAGTAGTTGGATGCATAACTATGCAAGTTAATACAAGAACTTGTTTATTATTCCAAAAAATGAATTAATATATAATTGTTTTAAGTTGAATTTTCTCGAAAAACTAATCTACGTCCTTTTACCATTCTGTAAGCATTTTTAACAATCAAAATTGAAAAATAAAGCGTCAAAAGGATGCACCGTCTTGAATGGTACCTGAGAGAAGTCATCAGAGTGCTAAGGGTTAATGTCAGAGTAATTCAGCCTTGTTTCTTGCCCCTTAAATTTCCTTTCTCGTGTAAACTTCGCTTCACATAACTATTTTTCTTTGCTGCTAGAGTGACCTCGCTGGAAAAAAACTTTCACAGAGACAGTCAACTTGAGTCTCCCCTCCCCTTTTGCTTTTCTTATCTCTTTTTTGTTCATTTTATACCTTCTGTTTATTATCTGCCGTTTCATATCTTCCCTTTTCTTTTCCATTTAGTTTGAGTTGTTACATGTTTGAAAAGAGGAATTTTTTTCCCCCACACACTTTTTAATTCGTTGCAGTTTTGAAGTTTCCTGCATTTCCCTCTTCTTGATGACAATGCAGCATTTTAATATTTTTCAAGTTTAAATATCAATTAATTTTTCATTAAATTAAAGTTTGATTCCGTACGAGTAATGCTCCCTTACTTTGATTTTAATAAACTAATAAAATTAAGATTTTAAAATCTTTTTTCGTGAACTTTATTTCAATCGCATATGTAGAGGAATATAAAATATGTACATTGGGGAATTCCTGCTCGTGTGACTTGATGAACTTGAAAATAACGCTACAATGGACTTATATATAAAATTGTTACAGAATGTTATTCACTTAACGGCAATTTTGTTCTTTTAGAAGGCCTTGCGAAATGTCGAGGTTCTAAACTCATTTTCATTGGCACTCATTCATTGGCATTGAATATAATTAGGTTTGCAATGGCCCAAATCGGGTATATGGACCCCGCAGATTAATATCTATTTATCGCCCACTTCCATGTTTCATTCGTCAACTTCAAACCTTAAAGTTTTGAAATAAATCTAAAAAAATACATTCGCAAAGCACTCTCAGAACCTGCAGCTATGTACTCCCCTACCCCCAATTAAATCCTCGTTGCGCCACTGAAAATGATGCTGAATTGCTGCATTTTTCCAATGAAAAATATCCTGTATTTGTTCTGGTTCTCGGCCATTCTCATCATTCGATTGCTCACTGTAAAACATAAATGTTCAGTCTGTGCATTTGGTGTCATCTTGTTTGCTTATTTCGGAGGCACTCGTTTTGTAGTATTTTCGCTGTTTTCGTTAAATTTAATTTCGGGTTTCAAAATCTTGGTGTGTGCTTGGAATCATGTTTTCTTCTGGAATTGTATTACGAATTGGACAAATAAGAAATCCGGAAATTTTCTGAGAAAGTGTGCTTCTGACATGTGTGTGTGTGTAATGTTAACGTACGTAGTACAGAAGTCGGTCTTATTAAAAATTGTCGAATGGCAGCAGTCAAATCATTTTATGAACGTTAGACTGCTTCACTAGACATCTGCACTTAATCCAACTCCTTGCTAATTATTGGAGTAGCAAAATAGTATTAGAAATGCGATGAATAGGTCTCACTAAAAACTATTCCACCTGGGAAAAGTCGATGTTTAAAAAATTGAGAAAAATAGATGTTAAACAGAGCTTAATTGAGTGCAGAAATATGTTTAATAATTCCCAGACGCGTAACTGCTATTTCTTACCTATGGGTCATGTCGTGGTGGCCTGGTGGTAAGGTTTTGGCTTCACAGCCGGAGGATTTCAGGTTGGAGACCCGATTCCACCGAAGAACCGTCGTGTGAGCGGGTCTGGTGCACCTAAATCCGTCGGGGTCAAACTTTCTCCCACTGGTGTGGTGTGGAAGCTTGGAGAGGGGGTTGTGAGCTCAGGGGTCGTCCTCGTCATTTGACGGCTGTTCAGACTGACAAGGTCCATCCCAAAATAGTTTTAATGTTTCTTTAAGACGGGACATTAATGTAACTAAACGAAACTAAACGATGTAAATGGATGACCCTATCTTCCAAAACTATAATCTTAGAAAAGTAGTTTTTACATTATCTTAAAATTGAAAAAATTCCTATTTAATAATATCAGTTTCTTCTCTTTATAAAGTTTTCTTTATTTTTAATAAATTTTTTTCAATATAATACAGAATTTGTAATGTTATAATGAAATTAAATTCACCCAACAAAATATTGAACCGCGTTATCAATCAATAATGTTAAAATTAAGATTTTAAAAATGCTTTTTTAACTTTAATTCCGAAGTAAGATTTTCCTTTTCGCTTTTATTTCATAACATATACACGGCGAAATTTTAAAAAAAGCATGCATTCCACATTAATATTTAACTGTCTAGAAAAATCAATGATGTGGGTGAACCAGCTAGTAGATTGAAAATGACGACAAAGGTTATGATTCCAGTAAATAATAAGATGCTTGAAAACGGAAGCGAATCCGAGATATATATTTTTTTCCCTCTTAGTAATAAAAAAAAATCTAAATTTCTTCAAAAAAAAGAAAATTTTATAGGATTATAAAACCACTGGAAAATATGTTATGCATCTATGTTTTTTTAACACAAACATGCGACTTTAACGTGTGAATCTTTATTTTTCCGTTCTCCGTTTACGATTCCTTTGGGTGTGTGAAGAGGATCTCGGAGAATTTGAATGATAAAGATCAAGTGCATCCTGGTACGGTTGCACTTTCATCATTTTTAAGTGCGCTCTCTACTCTATATCATTCACATTGCCGGATATTAGGGATTTAATGCTGTTTTTATGTTTTGTAAGATGGCAATATCTCACTTCGAATGGCCGTTTTGGCCTCTGCTTGAAAACAAATTATTTTTTTTTATACGGACGAATTTTTCGTAACATCAAAAACAGGGAATGTCTCTTGAGATATGATTAGGTACTATAAAATAAAATAAAGATACATTCTTTTCATGATGTCACTTTTGATATTTAATGATTAATCTAGTGTGTATTAACTTGTCTTTTTACTCCTAGCAATGAATTAAAAAAGATTTTAAAAATGTTCAAATATATTTCGTCAGATTCCTATCTGTTTCATTACGTTCATTTAATTATTAACGACCTTTATGAAACGGTAAACATTTGCTTCAATAATATTGTGTAAAATCTTGAATGCTGTACAAACACGAGTGATAATAAATAAAAGATGGAATATATGCATCTTGAAAAAGTTATTAAAATACAGTATTAACTTACAGTGAAGCCTTATCATATCGAATAAGTTAAAAATGTGGTGAAGCCTGAAGATAAATGGATCACTTTATAAAATGAGGTATATTGTTTAGAGCCGCTCAATGCCGAAACCGCCACTGATGAATAAGGATTTTCGGATATAATTGATATTCATACTTTTGTTACATTTTCTACATTAAATATATTACTTTTAAGAAATTTAAATAAATAAAAAAAAATTTAAATGCGTATGATTTTGTCATTCCAATTAAATGCTAAATTTTTAGAATTATTTTTATGAAGACTGAATTTTTATAGGAATTTCATGTTTTTCTGAACTGGCTTTTAACTATCTAAAACAGCTCGAAACACAAAATGTACACCCTCATTTCTTTTACTGTCTGACCGAAATCTTTACTATCCATTTCGTTTCCTTTCTTCAGAAATGAAGACACTCGGAACGTTTCAAAGATATTTAAATCTAATTACGATATCATTTTGAGGAAAGACATTAAAACGTACTTTTTTCCCTCTTAACCCTTCAAATATTTATTTTACTGAACAATACATTATATAACACTATTTAGTTGAATATAAGCATATTTTGGTGATGAAACGATAAAAATAAAATGGCACGTTTTCGTCCACTTCTGTTCATTTCAAAGTCCACTGTCCCTTTAAACCCGAAATTTTTCTGTTAAACAGGGCTTTTTTTTTTACGTGGTAATGCTGTTCGTAACAATAATCAAAAGTTCATTTTTTTTAATTAATAGTGGGATCTCTACAATTCTGTTGAAATGTAGTTAAATAGTGATTAAATATAATTCTAATTAGTTGATTTAAATATAATGATGATGACGACCGATAAGATTTTTTCCCACAAACTCTCAGCTGAACGGGAACATTCCATGCAAACCTTTTCCCTTGAATGGCGGTCACTATTCGTAATAACTGTTTACCTTCTGACAAAACCATTCTACTCAGTAAAGCCGCATGAATCACGTCTCTTGGATTTGCTCAACTCGTGCCTGCTTTCATGTTCGTAATCTGCGCCTTCCCCTACCCGTGCGAGGGGAACTGACTCAGTCGTGCCTCAAAGGGTTGTTTGGTGATTCAGCGATGATCGGTGCTCGGCCTTTCTGATTCAAATGTTTTTTTTTTTAATCCTTTACTTCGAAGTACAGCGCCTGAGTTGTTTCGAATGCGCTCTAAATAAAGGGATAAACACAAAAACGAGACATCAGCTGCTCCGTTAGGTGGTTTATCGTTTGGCGGGCGACCTTGAAATAGAAGCGGCACGTGATTAATGTTAATACAGATACGAATATGAGCGCATTTGTGCCTCATTCAATTGTTTTGGGATGGCAAAGGAATCAAGACGCACAAAGCCGTAGTCATGTGTTAAGGATGACCATCCCTGTTATTTAACATGTTTTAGGCTGTACTACTGTGATGCTCACTTAAATGATTTTCAAATGAACAATTACAAGAGTAAATTGCCCTGTTGCTTTTGATTTGTAAAACGTAGACATAAATGAACTTACCGTAGGAGTCAGTCTCATGCAGGGGGGGGGGCACCTCGTAATTGATGAAAGAGGCTTCCGGCATGGTGGTTGGTTCTCGCTACTCCTGTAGGTATACGAAAAAGTGAGGGTGGCTACCTCCCATCGATGATGGGACGTATTTCGTGGCCGATGATGGCCCTTAGGACTCAACCACAGTTCCCGCCAGTGTTGCTGTCACTACGGTACGGTCATTCAATTTTTTCCGTGTGCCTTCAGGCGAGTCTAGAGTAGTCAGTCTGTGATGACATCCTATGAGGTAAAGGGAGGATTCGAGTAATTTTATGAAAACACTGAAAATCAATACTTATATTGCCACACTTCTTACTTCATTACGTTCCTTTGTATCGTAAAAAATAAATTATCCATCTAAATATCTACATTCTATTAGATGATCTTTTGAACACATAGCACATTCATTGGAATATAAAATAATAAATTTTATTAAGTCATCGAACACATTAAGATAATTCCTGGCTATCAATAGAAAGGTCAGAGAAGATGGTTAGATGCTGCACGACGTATTAGAAGAATAGCTCACCGAAGCTTGCAATATCTGAGAATTATGAAAGGATAATTTATTACATCTTCTCTTTTAATTTTGTTTTGACACACTAGCAAGTAAGGGTACAGAATTTGTTGAAGATGAGAGTTCTATCGAGTGGAATGTCGAAAATTATCCAAATGGAATTCGTGTTTTTGAAAGAAACTTTTTGTTTTTTGTTTGCAGTTGGCATCATGCTTCTTGCAACTGTAATGGTATGCAAAGCAGCTTTCGCATGCAGCCTTTCCACACCATAATGACTTCATTAGAAACCACTCTCTCGTAAGCCACCTCCCCCCTCCTCTGATGGTATCCAATAAACCTCTTCAGTAGTGACGCGGTTTTCGCCATCGATTAGCGGTGAATAGCTGCAGGAATCGAGTTTTGCCCTTTTTTTTTCACCCGATGAAGAAAAATGGAATCTCCTTCAAGTGCGGAAGCCCCCCATTCACTACAGTTTAGTCGCCGTCCCTATCTTGATGATTTCGACGCGGTTGTGGCGTTGCGCTTTCTAAACCATAAAACACAAAATAAAGTTGTTTCATTTCCCAGCTCTAAAAGGGATGTACCTTCTGTCATAAACCAGTGGGGGCTTTCTCCCCTCGACTTACTCTAACATTTCTACAAAACGGTGGAGGCAGCCAAAAACAATGAAAAATGACAATAATCTGGGCGAACAAATGGGTCACGAAAGGCTGTTAGTTTATATTATTTTGACATATTGCCCGTGAAAATTCCTTTTATATACTTTGAAATGATTTCTGACATAACGTAACGATACTTAATGTCTGTTCATAGTAGTCGAGACTACGATTGCTTTATAAATATTCAAATATTGAATGAACTCTTTGAGCTAATAAAGCGCGAGTGTGCCGAAAAACAGAGAAGAAAAAAAACTCAAAGTAAGAGGAAATTGTATGGAAGTTATTTAAATTCTTATTTTTAGACACTTACGAACTGATATTTATATTGAGCTTGTCTCCGATTCACGCTCAAGTACCATTTTGAAAACCAGCTGAGTAACGCATGGACACCTCCGGGTACTGTCAGTCAAACAATATGTGTAAAAAAACATAGATGCAAGAAGGACCTTGATTTGAAAAAAAAAATTTTTTTAGAATTCTGCATACATTTAATAGTTAGGAAACGCAGTATTGTGTCTGAAAACAAATTATCAATACATTTGTTTGGTTCATTATGAAGACAGCGAAATAAAAATAAATCAATCAAAAGGTGTGGAAACACTGTTTGGAGACAATTGTTACGAATGCAAAACATAAAATTGTATGAAAATAAAAACAAAAATTTTTTCGAGAGATAAAGCAAAGATAGCAAAATGATTTTATCTATTTTTAAAAGTGGAAAAAGAACTTCTTTTTATTTTTCATTCAGTTGTTAAATGTGAAGGTCACACAAACTACAGAAGTTGATTTAAAACGAATGGGAAGAAAGAGGGAATTCATGCTTATAAAAGCTTGGAAATATACCGAATTTGTTGCTAGTTTTTTTCTTTCTTGACCCTATAATCCATCCGATTCATGTTGACCTCTCTTACATTTCTGTTTTTTTTTTTGTAATGAATTTGAATGTTTTAGTTATTAAACAATAAAATAATTTATTTGCAACATTTTTTAAAACAATTGGTAGGAGAAGTTTTTATGGAAAAAAATTAATAAAATAATTGCATTTTCTTTAGTTTAACAATTTTAATATTAAAGTTATTAATTTTAGAAAATCTTATATTCCCTACATTCATTTAATTTGATTTACGAAGCTGTTTAGAAAGGCGATATTTATTATTTATGCTAAAATATTAAATTTTCCTTCTGTAGATTAACACTTCAAACATCGATTACAATTTACAAACTTTTCCAATGTAATAGCTAATAGTTGTGCCTAAGCAGCACACAAAAGAATTTCTGAAGCCAATAATTTTATTATATTTTGCCGTATTTGTGTTTTTACTATTGGTTTGCTTTTTATGTTTTAAATCTTATTCACACAGATACTTTTTTTATATGTATTTACATCCAAAAAAATTTGATCAAAACATATTGTATCTTTTTTTAACGATGTGTGATATTTAAATCTAAATTTTATTTTAAAGTGTATTAGCATTTTACAGTAGCGTTTTATTTCTAATACTGATGAGGTCCATTCATATTTGCATCCAATGGCCCATTTCTGTATGACATACGATAATCAATACATCCATTTCACTACTGGTATGTCGATCGCAGCAAAGTTTCATTTTTACACGCTAAGCGGCTTTGAAAAGTTGTACATCTATCTACCATACAACTTTCTTTCAAGATGATTTCAGAGAGATAATATATTCGAGTCAGCACATTTCTTTTGTTCAAGAAAATTGGAGTTCGTAACTGAGGCGCGTCACAATTGTATCAGAAACGCGACTGCTCTTGCCAGCTGACTCTCTAACTTCTCGCTTTTATTTATTTATTTTTCTTTTTTAAAATATGAGCAGTGGATTCCAAAATGAACGTCGCGTGATGTATTTTAAGGGCATCACATCAAGAAGAAGTAACTATTTTTAATCTTTAAAAATTAAAATCTATCCATCCCCCCCCCTCTTTTTTTTTCAGCATCTTTGTTACTAAGTGATAATGGTAAAGATTAGAATTTGAATGAATAATTATTGATTTACTGAGAATTAAAACAGCTGAATGATGGAAAATATCAACTCCCCCGCCCCTTCAATTTTAAGGAATTTAAAATTCATTCTACGTAAAAACAAATGGCTACAAAAATATTAATTTATTCATTTTTAACCTTAACGCATGTGTTTATTATCAGAGTATTTATTATTTGAGGATTTAAAAGGAAATTATCTATTCTATTCTTTTATTTCTACGATTGCTCTGAATTAGTTTAACAGTTGTTTTGAAAATTATATAATATTTTTTACTTTTAATTTGCCTATCTTTTTAAGCATGGAACAGAATAATCCGGATCTCTAGATTTAAATCCATCGCATAAAACTCGGAACTCTCTGATCTGATTCTGGACGTCTATTCAATTCAATGTCACGCAAATAATTTTAAAAAAATGAACAAGTTTCTTATAGGTAGATTTTGAGTGATTAAACTCGGCACCTTTCTTTTGTTCGAAAGTAATTCTTTCTCGAGAAATAAGAATTTTTGTTCTTACAGACGATAACAAAAGACTTTAGAATTTTTAACAAGCGATCACAGTTATGGTGGAAAGTGAACGAAAGAAACGAGACCGGTCATCCGTGAAAGGGAAAAAGAAAGTGTGGCTGTACATGTAGAGCGAGTCAGTGGACCTTCGACTCATCTGAAAGTCAAAGCAACGAACAATGAAGGTCAAATGAATGATGGCATTCAGAAAACCGGGTCTTTAGACTACTGGACACACCACTCTTTTTGCACTATTGCTTTCATTCGCGTGTCTCTTTTTTTAAAAAAACAGTCATTTGTCTTCATCAGGTAAATCGGCGCTTCCCCTCCCCCTCCACTGAATGTATTGCATGTTGTGGACAGATGAAATGGTGTCACATTTTATGATTTCGGGTTTTCCGCCGAAATCATGTTTTATAGTGTTTATCGCCCCATTTGGGTGAAATGATAGCGCATGTCGAAAGGTTCATTGTCGCTCTAAAGAGTGAACAAAAATAGCTACGTACAACTTTTAACTTTACACGGATCGGATAAAATGCATCGATACATTCTGATACTAAATATAAAGCAAGTTTCTATACTTCAGTGAATGAACATAAGCCTCGAATTCGAAAGTAGGATTTGATTTCCTGGATTGGAAAACGGATGCAAATAATTAAATTTTTAAAGAGGCTTCTATGAGTGTATTAGTAATATTTGGTTATTAAAAACATGGATATCAAAACAGAATGATATTAGGTGAGGATTTGATAAAAATTTTCTAATTAAATTAAATTTCTACTCATATTTATCATTTGTTTTAATATTTAATGAATGCTTATCATTTTCTGTCCCGTGATCCACACAGTGACTTCATTTCTTTGTATTGTTATTCTTACTGTTTCGTGTATTTCCAGTTTTGAAAAAGTTTAAGAAATGTTCGTTGTTTGCCTGTCAAATGAAAAGTAATTTCATTTGGAGACATTGAAATGAAGCTGATACCAAACCAAACAATATCTGTTTCACTCAGTCCTTCTTGTGGTGTCAAGTCACGCGCCGTGGCGAAAGGTGTCATCTGATTTCTAACCGGACTGCTATTCACATAAATAGGATTGGAGTGTTTTTATTCTCAATCAAAGAAACAAAATTGTTTTTGGAGTTGCCTTCACTGCCCAAAGAGTGGTGCTAAAAAATAAAAAGACCTTCATCCTTTTGTTTCTCAGTATTCTATAGTACCTGCAATAATAAATGTTTTTGCGTGTAATTTTTTTAAAAAATGCGTGACAGTTTGTTTTCATTTAATTCCATCCCCTTCGCAAATTGGAGCTTAGTCAGATTTTAATCTCAGAAGAGGCGGGGGTGCTCTAACCACCCCCTCGCCTCCTCTTTTTCTCATAAGCCAACATTGGATTATGCTGGATATTTGAAAACTCCATTTCAAAGTTAATAATATATATTAAATTTTCATCATATGCTTGTGACAGCGGTGAATAGTTATTCCCTACACTGGCACAAATGATCTAATTCCCAAAATGTCATCGCCTTTAACATGTATTCAATTAGATAATGAAAGAAATAAAAACTTTGTCACTAAATAATTTTCAAAATGGCGAATTCATTTACTTAACAAAACGTTTATTTACAAGATTTTATTTCCATTACAACATGTAAATGAGTTATTTTCATCTGCAGTTTTATAAATAGGCAGTGAATAGAGTCAAAAATACTGAAAATAAAATATTAAAAAATGAACTCTCCATTTAGAGGTCCAATTATAATAAAAGTTTTAGATATGTGATAAGAATTTACTATATTATAAAAAGAATTCAGACTTTAAACTAAAATTGTCTAAAGATAAATTATTCCATTAATCAATCGCTAAATTTTTCACAAATAATTTTTGAAAAGAAAAGATATCTGTTGCTACTTATAATCAAAGCGCATGCATGTTTTTTTTGCTCGTGTTGACGTTCTACGAGACATGCACTCCTATTCAGAAGTACCAAATTCATTCTTTGAAATAATGGAATAAGCATAGCAGAAGGATTGTTTAAATATTATTTTTATTAGTTAAAAGTGAAGCTAAATGTGTAAGTTTTTCCTCGATCATTTCCAAAATTATCTTTTCAGTGATACCCATTTATTTGCTGCACACATTTTTTCCTATAATTTTAATAATTTTTGAAAAATATTTATTTTTAAGAATTTTCTATAACAGTTTTTTTTTTTTTAATTTTATAATGAAATTCGAATTGTTTTCATTTTTGCTTCAAATATTTTGTCACAAGACTTTCTTCCATGATTTAAAACATATGAAGTTTTCGCACCACTTTTGCGGATCGAAAAGTGAAATATATTTCTGAATATGCTTTCATTGAAAGTTTTGAATTTAAAAAAGTTATTAAAGTTCCATTTCAAATATGAAAAACTGCTGGAAATTCTCGATAATGCATTAAATTCTAAACAAAGCTGTTCTCTTATCGCTCGCTCCATTATCTCAAAGTTTCGCTTTCTTATTTTAAGAATCTGATTTTTTTATTAAATCGGCAAAGAATTCTCTGAGATATTTCAAAAATTATGAAACGTATTCGGTTATACACAAAAACAAATATTCGGGACAATAGTTTCATTTATTACCATATATATTTTTGGAGCATGCTTCTATTCAACAAACAAATGATTAGATTGGTGGAAGTTTCATTGTTTCCCTCTTAAATCAAAGCTCCGATTTTAGATGTGATTGGCGCAGTTTGGCCAAACTTCGCTCTTGCACCATTAAACCTGAAACAATCAATCAACCGAATTTATATGCGAAGGCAGGTATTAAGAATCGGGGAGATGTATTGTAAATGAACAGCACAAAATAAAAAATAGCTCGAGATAAAAAGAAATATCTATACAAATTTCCTGTTTAGAAAAATATTGAGCTTGAAAAAACTGTTTTCAGCTAACATAAATAGAAATTGGATTATTAACTAGATGACGACTATTTGTGTAATAAAGCAAAGAGAAATGTTTATTCAAAAAGGAAATATGATGAAACGATATTACTGCCAACGGCAGTGTGAAAACATATCTTTATTTCCTTTCAATGTTCTCTAAAAATAAAACAATTTTACGATAGGCGCGGAATATATTAAGCATTTAGAAAGATTTCGCAAATCCTTCTGATTGCATTTTCTTACTGACATGTCGCCGCCGTTCTTTTCACAGAAATTGGACGGCCAATTTTACAATGAATAAACGACTTGGAGAAATTGTCGCTCCTCGTGTGAAAGATTTCTTGAGTTACTCATCTTTCCCAAATACATTATGCTTTTTTCTATGTCCTTTCTTGTAAATTTGTACGAAAAGTAAATATCTTATACCGACTTTTAAACGTCCCTCTAAAGTTATTTCAAATAATTCGATTTTCAAGTCAAAAATTATTAACTTTGAAACGAATATTAAATTTGATTCGGTTTGTAGAGTTCACTTGTTTATTTTCGATAGTTGATATAATATTTAAGAAGAAGAATTTTCCTCATTTTATGAGGCCAGTTTTGGTATCACTATTATAAATAGCATCAAAATTACTGTAGGGTCTTCTTAATTTCTTCCAATATATTATTTAAATTGCTGCTTTTTCTTTTTTGAAATGGATCGTATATAGTTTATTTGTTATGTTGTTTACTTTGCTGTAAAACAGATCTGACATTTTTCGCTAGAAAAAAGTATCTTTTTAAACATGTTAGAAAATTAGCAATAAATTAGAAAAGAATAAAAGAAAATCATTATTTCGAAATCGTTTTATATTAGTAGATTCAGAATACAGTTTTGCAATGTGTCATGCTTTGTGTATAGGTCCTAATGAAATTCTACCATTTATTGATATAATATCCGATTCTGTCTTTGAGAAACAAAGCTAGAAATCAAAGGCTAAATAAAGACCTAAGAGCAATAATTTATCACACGCGTGCGTCACATTTCTTCATAAATCATGAAATCGTCATTTACTGTTTCAATAATATCATAAAAGTCACTGAACTTTTTCGAAAAGGGAACTTTATCCGCATTTTAAAGCGAAGACGAATGAATAGAATAACAAAATCTGCCTGTCTGGTTTAGAACTAAGCTAAGGCTATAGCTCTTAAAAGCTCTGGCGAATTATTTTATTTGCTTTTTGTCATATTGTTTGGATTTTGTGACATTTGGCACTGAACAATAAGACGTGTTAACTTATGAATGTCAGCTCAAAGGTTAATTTTATGAACGTTCTTTATTTATTTTTCTTTCAACATCTTGCTCCTGTTATAGGCAAATGCCTTTTCCTGCTTTACATTAGCTGCTTCCTTTTCGTAGATCTCATAATTGATAGAAATGAATTTCCTCTTTTATATTGCTAATGATACTGTAATAGCTTTTCTTCAAACTGAAGCAAAATTAGAAACAAACAGTTTTAGTATGAGAAATACGCGTCAAAAATTCCATTTTTAAATCCTTTTGTCAGTATGAAGGCTGACACTGACAAAAAAAATCAAATCCAATGAAATGACGCTGAATTCTTGAATTTACTAGCTATTGTCATGGAAATAGAGTGATATTTTAAAGCGATAAAGAGATAACTGAATTCACACAACTATAAATATATTGAACTAGATTTGAAATGAAGCGAAATGTTAGAAATAATACAATTTATAAACGTACTACAGTGTCAAAATACGTTTTGGGTTGGAATTTAAAATGGAAGCTTTTAAAGATGCTGTTCTGAATTGCAGAAAATGATCGCTCAGTGCACAATGTAGCTGTTTTTTTATTGATAAAAAAAACTCTGGGATGAAACAAAATAATTGACATTCTCAGAAGATCGATATTTTTTTCCTCGACGGTTCAAATATGTGCTAAGACCAAGAGGGCTTCTTTTAGAGAGTTAGGAACAGCTGACTTGTAAGGGGATTATAGGATTGTATTAAATGCTCCTTTGAAAGGTAATTACGGCTTCCTGTATCAGCTCGATTTTAATATTTCGTCTTCAGGACTAGTTAGTTTTAGTTTAAAAATAACTCTGTATGTAGGCACTTCTACATTAAATTTAAAATTCAAACATTAAATTTAAACATTAAGATTCAACCATTCTACATTAAATTTAAACATTAAGATTCAACCATTCTACATTAAATTTAAACAATAAGATACAAACATTCTACATTAAATTTAAGATTAAAACATTAAATTTAAACAATAAGATACAACCATTCTACATTAAATTTAAGATTCAAACATTAAATTTAAGCATTAAGATGCAACCATTCTACATTAAATTTAAGATTCAAACATTAAATTTAAATATTAAAATTCAAACAGTATATTTAAACATTAAGATTCAAACATAAAATTTAAACATTAAGATTCAAACATTCTACATTAAATTTAGAATTCAAACATTTTACATTAAATTTAAGATTCAAACATTCTACATTAAATTTAAGATACAAACATTCTACATTAAATTTGAAATTCAAACATTCTACATTAAATTTAAAATTCAAACCTTAAATTTAAACATTAAGCTGCAACCATTCCACATTAAATTTAAGATTCAAACATTAGACTTAAATATTAGAATTCAAACTTTAAATTTAAACATTAAGATTCAAACATTCTATATTGAACATTAAGATTCAAACATTCTATATTAAACATTAAGATTCAAACATTCTACATTAAATTTAAGACTCAAATATTCTAAATTAAATTTAATATTCAAAATAAGAGTGAAACGTTCTCCCCCTAGTGTGGCATGCATGCTTGGGGAGTGTCAGTTTTTGTGACGTCTTCGACATCTGAATGCAATTCAGATTTGCACGTTCAGTTAAAATAATATTATAATAAAGTACAGGAATAATAAACGTGTCTGATTACTTCAGTCGGAACTTTTTTACTTTCTCGTATGTCAAGTATAGAGTAAGTACAGAATTCATCTAAAAATTCGAACTCGGGATTTTGACGAATCTCCGCATTTTACACGTCCCTGAGCTAGAAAAAAAAATTTTGGAATATGTCTGTCTGTGGCAATGATGACTCAAAAACCCTTCAGGTAAACGGTTGAAATATGGTATTTGGTCCTTGCACCAAATGTGTAGATTTTTTTAGCCAATTTTGGGCAAAATCTGTTCAGAGGACGTTTATGGAAAGAATTAATCGCCAAAAAACTAGTTCAAAATTTCACGATAGATTCAGTAAAAATGCTAAAATCAGACCAAATATTCACATCTATTATACGCAAGTGTCATGCAATGCGTCCTCTGCCCTACGAAGGTCCACAATTTTTTTTTTTTTTTGGGGGGGGGGGGATGGAGGATAGCACCTTTATTGGAGAGTATGCGAGAAATTTTTAGGGAGACCACTCTCTAAAAGGGTTTCGTTTGTGAATCAGTATAACGATAATAACTTCCTTACAAAGTTTCCCTATTTAACAAACGTTGAAGGAAAACTGTTAGAGTAATGAAAAATCTACATGTAAAAAATAGAGCATTAGTAAATGTCATAATGAAGTGAAAGTTTTGCGTTTAGAGAATGCCGGAAATGCAAATAATGTAATGTAATGAGTGGTTCTTTATCTCCATTGCATTCTACAAAACGTGGTGTTACGTTAATCGAACGATTATCCTTTCTTTTCCTGTTGATTATTTTACTTCTTATCGTTCCGCCAAAGGCGTATTATCCTCCTAACTTTTCGACTGAACTGTTTGGAAGTGAACACCACTAACTCTACACTTATCGCTGTTTCTGCCGTTTAATGTATCAGTTTCATCGCTTGTGAATTGTAACAGGAAACAGAAGTAAAAGTGAAGTATAAGCGTTTTCTGATGGGTCAGATGTAGAGCGAAAGATCTCTAGATTTGTCATGATTGGATTTCTAAACCATTTTAAGTAATATAGATTTCATTTATTGCTAGAGATGCAATAATAGCAATGCAAGCTGCAATGAGCATTATTAAAATAGCACCAGACCGTGTGCCACGGATATCATTCTCAATGAGACTAACTACAATGCGAATTGAATGCAATTTTAAAGTCAACAAACCTTGCTCTATAAAGTCTTTGGTTGCTGTCTGTTTACTTCTATATTTTATTCTATGGATTGTACTTCTATTGGATGGATTGGACTTCTATGTTTATTTCTATGGATTGACTACTTCTTATTTTCACACCGTGTATTTTTGTCTGATGTTCAGTGATATGATTTCTTGCATGTCGTTTTAATGCCCGCAATGGCGGCTGGTAGGGTTTTGATTTCGATACCCGATTCCAGAGAAGGTCAGGATCGTGGTGGCCTGATGATAAGGTGTCATAGTTCATGGTTCGATGCTTTGTTCCATCATTGATCCAATGTGGATGTGAAAATAGAGAGTGGATTGCAGAATAAATTGTCATCTGACTGCAGTTCTAATCCCAAAATATCTGACATCTTGCTTTGAAAAAGAGACGTTAAAGTGATTAAATTAAACTGAACTCCGAAGATCTGCAGCTCAGGTGCATTAACTTGTTGTGCGGCACCAGTCTCCTTATTGGTATGACGCTAAAGTTTGAAAAATGGGATGAGATTTTAAGTATCTTCTTCGTAGTCTACTTAAAGTTGCGTTCCGACGACCTGTGTGCGCCTTGAGACTGACTCCTTTTGCCCTCTTTCCCCTCTCTTGTGGTTTTTTGGGATTCTTTGATATCTGTTCATTTTACTGACAATTTGTGGGAAGCTGCAAACCGTCATCCACAGGCGGGGTGTTCTAACAAGTTTGCCAGATTTACGGCCATATCCATAAAAATCACAGGCCGTCGGAACGTGGCTTAAGGTATTAAATATAGAGATCGATCCCAAAATATTTCTCGTAGCAATTGAAAACAGCTCGAAATTCCAAAGAAACAAAAAAAAAACTTTATAATTTTATTTATTGTCAAATTGTACAATCGCTATTCGTATGCGTTTCTTCTATGAGAAATGTTCTAATTTAATGACATTATGGTGGCTTGTTTGTGAAGTCAATGATGCCCCTTCCACTGTCTGCCATGTATGTTGATTTGTTTGACTTTAAATATGTTGGCTTAGGTTAAACATTATTGTTTTCGTTTGGCGTGATGGTTTTGAATACTGGAGGCTGAGTATTCATTTGGCCATAATCTGAAATTCATGATCGTATACCAAAATTGTTTTCTCTTATAATTCATAACATGATGCTGAGCTATAACTATCAGGACCGGTCTCCCCCAAAATTTTTATTTGTTTTATTATTAGACTTTAATTTGTATTTTGGACGTGTTTCTCCCCATACCACCCAAAGCAAAATTTACAATTGTAGCCACAAAATCTGTAGTTTGCAATTGTAGTTAAAGATATTACATTTTTGAGTGATCTCTTTTACATTTTTCTGAAAGTGCAGACCAGCAGACAGACTGTCGACCCCTTGTTGGATTTGGCACAAACTTTCATAGGTGTCTGCATTATGCATGTTAAATCTATGAACAAAATTTTATTCACTTAGTTTTGTACTTATCGTGTTCACTGATATTCAAACAGCCGGATAGACAAACTTCTTCTGAATAGAGTTTGCTCAAAATTTAATAGAAATCTACACATTTGATGTACAAAAATACCTTATATCTAATTTCCCCTTTCTAGCAGTAAGTGTGTTTGAGTTATCTTTGTCACAGACAGACGGATAGGCATTTTATGGAATTGTGTTTTTCAAATTAAGAGAAGTCTAAAACGTGGAGATTCGAGTTCGAATTTACAATACTTTCTCCACATTTTGTGTAAGAGAAAGTAAGCGAGGTAACATATTTCTGTAAAAGTATGGGTCTCGAATGTTTTCTCAACACATTGCTTTTTTAGTTCAATAATTCATTTTTTCATTTTTTAATTCATAGTCTCATTTTTTTTTCTTTCCTAATGCTATCTTTGAAACACATTTTTAGACTTTCAAACATTCACTTTTTTATAATTAAAATTTAATAATAAAAATGAAACTATGTTTTATATTTATAGTAATAAAAATTTCGTAACTAGACTCATTATTTTTCTTCTCCTTGTCTTGCAGGAGTTCTCTAAGTTTCCATTCCTCAAGATATTTTTAAAAAAATAAATAGAAAAAACTTCTGCGGGCTTTCTAATTTGGTGAGTAAATTTATTTTCTTCTTCTATTATTAGCATGGTCTCAAATTTAGGTATCTATATAAAAATGCAAAATGCATCACACAGTCGCGTATAGGAGACAATACTTATCCGTTTTATTTTTGAGCGTGCAATTTTTCGTGCATTACGGTTCATTTCTATTCACTCATTACAATTTTTCAGTAAAAACTACAGAATTATTTTTCTGTGAAGTTCGAAAGCTGAGTTTTTTCTTCCACCTTGAGCTTGTTTACATGAACGGTGCAGCGCGTCACTTCATTGCACAATCATTTTTCATATTTTTCCTTCGCTGCTCGGAATGGATTGAATGAAAGCTCATTTCAACGAAATAAACAGAAGGTCGATCAAAAGCGATGCAAATACGAATTTATTTACAAGCAGGAACGAAACGGTGACACAGAGGAAGTCCTTACGAAGAAAACAAATAAATGAATGTGCCAAAACAGCAGCACGTAGGAAAAGCAGATTACACACCTAATGACCCTCGACGTTCACGATCGCTTTTGTTGGGTAATTAAAAATCGAGTCAAGGCTCTCCACACATCATCTCTCCGCCTTTATATCACAATATGAGTATATTACTGGCATTTTTTGAAACATGCAGAAAGTTTGTTGGGATTGTTATCTTTCAGACTTTTTCATGTCCTTAGATTGGATTAGAAATAACTTAATGTTGGCCCGTCAGTCACTAATTACTTTTCGATCCTTCATACCTGCATTACCTTTTGTCTTTTTAGTGTCTCTTATAATATCACTTCTTAGCATTAAAATTAAAAAATATTAAAATAAGGAAAAACATATTGCAAATGATTGACTCTGAAGGTACAGAAAGACAACGAAATGACGACAGATGCCCGAGATCATCGGACAGTATTGCGAAATTTCTTCTTCCCTTTCTTTGAGCACCTTCCTTGTTCGTTAGAGAACTTCGCTCAAATGGATTGAGTGATTGGCAGGTCTCTTGAGAGCTCTAAGAGGATGTCCTTACATACATTTGCTTTGTAGCTATCCGTTAAGCGGTTCCCATTTATTCTGAGGTATCTGAACTCGAATGAACTTAGGAATGAGCGAAAACAAATAATAATTTAAAGCAAATTAAAAAACAAATAATTATTTAATGTAAGCAGATTATATCTAAAAATTCGAAAAAAATATATATCACTTTAGGCAAATGCTAAGAGTTATTTACAAGATTTGGGAACAAGGTCTTTTCTGTGAATGACGTTACTGATTTACTGACAACGGAGAAGAATCTACGAGGACCGCATGAATAAAGTAATAGACATTTCTACGCATATTAAGGATATAGAAATCACTACGTGAGTGTTCATTTCCCCTTTTATTACGCAATCAGTTATTTTTTCTGAAGATAGCCCAAGTTAAAATAATAGTCATCAATAAAGCAAACTGATTTATGGAAATCTGAATATCACGATTCTATAAAAATGGGCTATTTTAGATGACTTCATCGACCGTCTCAAAGAAGCCAATCACCTCCCAGGGTTTCTCAAGTGTGATTGAACTAAATTATAAAACGGTTGATTGTTCTAAAATTGTATTATACAAAATTTAATAAATCGGTGAAATTTGATCCATAAGATCGATATGTTTATTTATATATTTAAAAGTTGGACTGTCAAGAATATTTTGCAAAATATAATTTCTTAGGACCAAAGGACTGTCTAACATTTAAATTTCATAATTTTTTAAGTATATTGATAAACATAAAAAAAAATATATTATAAGTGGCATCATTTAAATCCTTTTGAAAATAAAATTAAAAACTGAATTATACAATGAGTTTGTGAAATTTTTGTTGAATAATTCTTTGAAATATTGTAAATTATGAAAATTATTCTGTAGTGCACAAAAGGCTTCAAGCCGAATGACTCTGGTTTCAGTTTTAATATTTTTTTAATTGCATGCTTGGTTTAAGTAAAAAATGTCTTTATATTAACTGCAGTTTCATTCATTTCCACTTTAATTTAAAACTGAATTTTACGGAAGCCGATAGAAAATCAGAGAGAGAGATGCGTAGTACAATGAACCGAATGGTTTAAGGCGTACATAATAGTATAAGTGAATTATATGACTATCAAAATGTGAGCCTAAAATATTTTTAAAAAATCTATTATGAGACCAAGTTACATAAAATGTTAATTGAGCAGTTTATCGAACATTAATCATGGCGAACCGGCTGTCGCCAAAGACGGCTAGTTATTTAATAAAATGCAATTAAATACAGAACTATTTAATCCGGGATAATGATACGTTGCATAGCTTTCCTTGTTTTTATGTGCTTGTTTATCTTTAACTATAGCTATAAAAAACTATTTGGATAATCCATTGCATCTCTAATCTTAACAAGATCAGTAACTAAATATTAAGAAATAGTCATGAAAGAACATCATAAATTTTGATTGTGATAAACTGCACTCGCCAGATTGGCGCCAATGAAACACAACGCCAAGACCCATTGTAGGATTTATTGCGAACAAATGTATTTTTCCCCCTTCCAACAATTCATATTTTTATTAAAAAGCGCCCATCTTTATTAAAAAACCGCCGACGTACGGTCAGAGTTAAAACAAAGGAAAGGGATCGTAAAGCGTATTTTATTTGGAAGAAACGCAAATTTCGCCCCGCAATTAAATAGTGAGCTGCTGAAATGACGAAAGCGCCCGTCACAATGCGTTTATATTTTCTTTTTCTTTTGTTCTCTATGACGTTCGGCGCAGAACAAACGTCCGTAAAAAAAGTTCCGAATTAATTGCGCTTTCAAGCCATTCGCCTTCCATTTCGCTCGAAGCTTAATAACGGAATTGCAAAGAAGGCTGGTTTTATGGAATAATTATGTTCTGTTAATTAAAAAACGATCGGAAAATACAATGTGCCATCAAACATCGAAATTCTATACCTTTTCATATTCGAAATAGAAAGGAGAAAGAATTGAAGGTCTGTATAACAAATAATGATAATGCGAATAGGACAAGAATGTCACTTTTCGCTAAATTTTTTTAATAAAAAATTGTGTTTATTGAATATGTATTTCTTGAAATTTATTTAGTCAAAATGGATTCAAAAATACATTACAGTGATTTACAATTTTTACACCATATGCTATTTTTTTTTATGAAAAACTCTTTATTGAGCAAAATGTAATTACTAATACAAGAAAAAATGTTGTAAAATATACTTAAAAGTATTTTTAAATTATGTTTTGTTTAATTATAATGCATTAAAAATATTTTTTATATATTAGAATTAATTAAACATTGTATAGAAATAAAATTTGTATCATTAAAAAGCTCATTTTTAAAAAAAGTTTTGTAAGAATCTCTTTGGGGGGGGGGAGGCTTTGGATAGTAATATTCTTTGAAGCTATTGGGGGAAAAACATCGAAATTTTGACTCATTTTAATTAAAAATTTCAATAAAATGTTGACTAAGAAACTTTATTGGTGACTCACTGGTCCAAGAATCAACTATTTATCACAGTTTGATAGTTCTAGGTCCAACTTACTCCGATTTTGAACGATTTGTTTGCATTATCGTATCGTTTGACTGAGAATTCACTAAGTCTGTTGCCACTCTGGTGGATTAAAATCTCTTAAAATTATTTCTGTTTCGGCCTATGATGAGCTAGCTACATGTGTGAAATGTCTGAAATTTTTCGAAAATAACAAATCAAAATAGTTAAATCATCCCTCATAGTTAAAGGCACGTGCAACGTCATTCCCTTAAGATTCGCTGTCCCCCATAAATAATCAAAATATTATTTTACATTAATAATTGTATCACAAAAGTTTTAATCTAACAATTCTACCAAATTTCATGACTGTAGAGCATTACGCTCTCGTCTAAACTAGTTTCAATTCATTTTAATCCTTCCCTAATCTTATAAATTATAATAACTATTCCAAATTATGATGTGGAGGTGCTCGGGACCACTTTGTCACACCGCGGAACTCCGAAGCATCACGACGTTGCCCCTTTGCCACGGTTTACAGAAAGTGTCCAGCTTACCCGTATTATCATGTTAAAAAAATATTTACAGAAATTTAAAAAAAAAAAAAAAAAAAAAAAAAAAACTTTTTTTTACCAGTGTAAATTTTGTTTCAAATTATCAATATTTTGCTTATTTTGAAATGGCTTTAATTTGCAGCTTTGTTTAAACTTTTTTTAAAATGCTCACGAAACGGAATACATTGTATCGATACAATTTTGTTGTGTATGAGTTCTATTTTCCATAAAATCACTCTCACGTCAAACAAGTGCATCCAGTCCATCCGATGTAGTTTCAAACTATTTACATCATGTATTGGAGTCTTAATCTTGACATACGGCAAGGAGCAACTCAAACTAAAAAACAATGCATTCTTCCAGTCGTCTATTCACTGCATTTTTATTCGGTGGTGCTTTCCTTATTTTCCGAATTTTATGAATAAAAAGATCTCTGCACTGCAAATCCCAAACAAAGCGGCTCTGTGACGTAGCGCCTGCACCGAGAGCCCTTGACCCGAGGTCGTTCGGTGCACTTGCACCGAAGGGAGGATTTTCCCTCTCGCTTACTCACCTGTGACTGTAACGGTGCGGGGTTGCCGCAGCTGGCTGTTTATCGACCGACGGAGATGCTGATGGTGACGGGAAGAGGGATGGCTTTGTTTTGGAGTGGCTGCTCTGTCTTCTCTTTCGTGCATCGCGTTTGTTGTTAGAGCAGATTGCAGACAAAGTGTAGTATGCTTTTTCATGGATCGTCTGAGATTCTAATGCGTCATATGTTGAAAGACAAAACAATTGAATAAAATCGCACCTCAGTAAATGTTCAGCTTTTTTAAATTCTGCATACAGTGGAACTTAGCTCATTCGAATGCATTTTTCTTGTCCATTTCATTTTCTATAAACATAAAAAATCGCCTTTGGTTCATTTGAACTCAAAACTAAGCAAAGTCAAAGACTGCTTTCATCCCGAAATTATTTTCATTAGTTAAACACATCTGCATCTTGCATGTATCTTAAAGATGGTAAGTAAATACTTTTTTAAGGCTCTTGATTTATTCAAAAAGTAAAACTGCTATAAAATATCTTCAAGAAAAGCAGCAATAAACATTTTGCATACATTTATAAAAATGTGAACGTTGTACATGCCACTTGTTCTATTTTTGCTTTGAATCTCTTTTTACAAAGAGAACTTTGCGTTCCATTTTTCTTTATGTTATTGAAGTTTTGTCATCCGATTTTGTATTTCAAATACCGTGTCTTGTTAATGTACTTATCATCTTACTTATTTATTGAAATGAATAATTTTTAAACTTTAAATACAATTGTTATAACTTTAGAAATTAAATTTCTTATTCTTCATTTAATAATATTTACAATATTATTAAAGTGACTTCGTTTGCAGGGTCTGCAGGGTTAACCGCTCTCATAGATTTAAAAAATTTAACAAAAATATATTTTGTGAGTAGTAATATGCATCTCGGAGTTTTTTAGTTAAAATTCTAATTCATTAGAAATGAAGCGAAAATTTGGATTTTTTTTTTTTTTAAGATAAATTCGGAAAATGTAGCAAAAGAAAGTGTTTTGCGCTTTCAGAAAATGCAAAAAAAAATTCTCTATTATATCAACTCAGCTACCGTGCACTTTTCTTTGTTAATTATATATATATGTATAAATTATGTTGCACCAATACTTCCCATTGTTGTAATAACACTCATGTCAGTTTCATCGTCATTGAAAATATTTTATCCAAGACTTTTTGCACGTTATTAAAATTTAAGTTATGAATGGATGGTTTGTATGTGTATGTGTGTCTGTGCGTGCGTATGTATTGAGTAGATTTTTATAAAGTATTCTTTTAACAGACTTTTTGAAATTTGACTTAGTTTTATAATTAAAAAATACATAAGATTTAATTAAAAAATAAGCAAGGAGGAAAATGGTTTCTCGTTTGCACACTTCTAAACATGGCTATTCTTTTGTATCATTTAATAATAAGCGGGTTTTATTCAAAATAATAGAATGAAATAATAATAATGAATAAAATAATTCAATTATTATTAAACTGTTATTAATTTTGAATGAATTGCTTTTCTGACCACATGCATGCAAAATTAAAAAGCGTTTTTTTTTTTTTTTTATACTTGGGTTGTGTAGGGTACATATTTTTTTTCCCGTGCCTCTCAGAATAATATTTCTGCCATTTTTACTATTGTAGCATTGAATTACCGTATCACATGAATATCACTTATCTGAAAGAAATTATGGCTTCATTATTTTTTTTATTAAAACCCACGTCTCGAACCAGCTTCCACGCTCTCCTTCTACTTTTCAATTTTACTAGTGAAGCTTGTGCGTTATAGTTATTTCAAATAATTATAGCTCGAATTCACTAAAAATAGTATGTAAGGAAAATAAATGGATCTTTTACCCATTAAAGAACTTTGCTTCAAATTTTAAATATGGAATTTACGGCTTTTATCACAATTGCTTTTTCTTCGAGATATCTCTAAGCCTACATCCTTTCTTTTGTTCTGCGTGTATATGCATATGACAAGAATTTTCTAAGATATTAAAAAAAAATTATGAAACATATTCAATGTTACACAGAAAAAAATTCCTAAGGTCAAATGGCTCTGTTTATTATCCTTATAAATTTTATATTTAAATTTTATTTACAATTCGATAAGCAAGTCATTGGTTTATTTAAACTTAAATCATCTCCCGTTCCAAATTAAAACTCAAATTTTAGATGAGATTATAGATAAAGAGAATAGACAGATGCTTAGATCCATGCGCAGAACAAGGATAAAGCACTTCAAACAGCACTGATAATATCCATTAAAATTCTGGAGTACTTTGCTGAAGGAACCATTATTAACAAGCTGTGGGAATGCTTCTTTAAATTTTTCGTTCTCAATAATCCTCTTGAGCCAATTGGTCACCATAGGCGGGTGGTTTTAAGTAAAACGCTATTTTCTTCCAAAATGATTCGCTTTCCACATTATACCAGTCTAATTAAAGTGTTTCTTGTGAGAATGCTCATGATATACTTTGTTGTCAAAGCGCGTGGACGCTCCGCTTGCGTCATGCGGATTCATTCTGTATCTGCTTTAAGTTCGTACCGCAGGTGTTTTCCGAAATTGAAATTCACAGTGACATAGAAAGAAGATATTTCGTGACATTTAGAAAAAGAACTGTTTATCTCGTTTAATGCGGTAGCTAAAAGGGTTCTAAAACTTTATCAGTTTGTGTGTGCTGAAAGTTCGCACGCCATCTTCCCTGGATATTTCGAAGAGGTAATCCCTTAGAAATTTTTTGCGCTATTTTTCAGCTTTTTTTTTAATTATTATTTTACATTTGCATTCAATTAACATCACATTTCTTTATTGGCGAAAAGCATTTTAATACATAGAACACGCAACTATTGTAAACATCAAAAATATTCTGCTTCAAGATGTGGATGCATCTCCACATTTCAGATCTCTCCCAAACAGAAAAAACAATTCTTAAAGTCTGCATTCACAATTACTCAAGAGCGCTATGCTAAAATTTCAGAATCTGTTCTTGATACCAGATCTGTACCAAATATACCGAGCGAAATACGTTTAGGTTTCATGGACATTCTCTCGGTACATCTACTAGCATACGTGTGAACGTGTAGGCTTAGTTAAACTGATGAAATGGACTGCACGGCAAAAATTGGTAACCTGTTTCTAATTTCGGGCTGAATGAACAGTTTATTCAGACTTTGAACTGAGTGAACAGACACAATTATGTATTTACATGAGGCATTTATTTGTAATAATTATATTCACATCATTTTGAAGAATCTATATTGATATGAAGTATTATTATATTTCCAAATGTATCTTCTTTAATTATTATGAGTATTCTAAACATATCTTATGTATTATTAAATATACCATAAATATATCTTATATATATTTACATTATTAAAAAGTATGTAAAATTTACTTGTATATTTTCAGAATCATTCGAAATTCGTTTACTTTTAATACTTTATGAGGTAATATTTTCGTTTGAAATATGAATACTTCATGTAAGAGTTTTGATGCTGAATTTTTAAATCTTTTTTAAATTTCCAAAAAAAAAATAATTTTGAAATGCTCTTAACTCATTTGTTAAAGGAATTATTATTTAATTTAACTTTGTCAATTTTTGACAAAGTTAATGGAACTTCTGAAAAGAGCCGTTATTTCAGAAGTTCCATTTCTAAAATTTTATGCAACCTTAAGTGCTTTTTGTAACCCTTAAGAAAACTGGAGAATTCACAAATTTCGCTCATAAACTAATTGAAGTATCTTTATTTTTGATTCCAAAATTAGAGTGATAGTGCAACCAATGATCTGACTTTCGCTACCAATAATTATTGAAAATGCAAATGTCTTGCAGTAAAGCTTCACGCCCCACTGACAACGGATAAGTGAAAGTGTAGTTGTGCCACACATTGAGAACACCCTCTCGCTTAACAGTTGGCAATTGAGCACATTTTACGGCCCAATAACCCTCCTGGGGAAGAATTTTATTGTACTTACCTACATTCAGAAACATTTGCATAACTTGAAATTTCGTTCAACCGATTCTATAAAACAAGGAAACAACACAATCCGCAAGTTCAAAATCGATTATATTAGCTTGAAAATCCTCGCAATGTTTCGCAATGTATTTCAAAATTCTTTCCGTTATACGGGCCGATAGAACTGAAAGATAATTTAAGTTATCCATTCTTCATTTTCTGACTCTTATTTACTATTTTTTAATTAACTATTGCGGAATGAAAACTGCTTTCCAATGGACCTTTGACTATATTTTGAATTAAATATTCCTGAATTAAAATTGCTTTCCCATTGAACCTTTTGCCCCAAAATCGATTCCGTTTAGTGAAACTAGCCGCCTTTGTCGACCAGCTGGTTCTCCGGGAGTAATGGAACTTTTCACTTAAATATTTATATATTTTGGTCTCTTGATAGCTTTTTCAGAAAAATAGTTTTGTTGGTTACATAATTCATATTAATCTAGAAGTCTTCCGATATTTTGTTCCTTTGCTGACAGCAAATCTATCTAATTTGCTGTCAGCTGCCGTTAGACTTAAATTTGAATTTGAAATGGAAGAGATAAAACTTCAATAAATAAATATGAAAAATGTTTTGCTGGAACCAAACATGTTTTTTAAAAATATGACTACAGAAAATCGAATTTTTCAGCATTGTAATCTTATGTGTAGCACAAAATCTTTTTTTAAAATAATTTATGCTATATTTCAAAGAATTAAAGTAAAAGAATTATTCAATAAAAAAAAATTCTGATTTATCATAAAATTCAGTGTTACTTACAAAAAGAATTAAATGCGGTCAATAGTATTTTATATTATTCCAATCAAGAAATGTACTTGTGAATACCATAATGAAGTCTATGTTTTATGCAGACGTTCGATCCTATCAATCATATTCAGTAAAATTATCTTGACAGTCTAACGTTTCAATCTTCCACGATCAAGCCTGATAGAGTAATAAAGTTCTGAATATCATTATTTCATGGAATCAACAATTTCATTGCTTTAGAGAATCAATCTTGATGAAAGTTCAGCACTGATTGGGGTATTTTTTTCCAGACAGTCTGTGGAGAGGTCTGAAATCTGTGTTTTTATAGAATAGAGACGCTCAAATTTTCATAATTCAATGTTTTAATTGCAGAAGAGGGAAACTTTTTTTATTTAAAATATTAGGGTATCAAGAATATTTTATTTAATATGACTCACAGAACAGAGGATTTGTGCGTAAAAATTAAAAATTCGTAATTCGTCAGAACATTCAGTGATTCAAATTACATAAAATGTAATTATTCATTTCATTTAAACCATTTTATTAGATATATACGCCAATTAATAAAGTTTAGGAAATTAATTATTGGGCCTTAATTATAGTGAATATCCTGTGAATATCTTATTTGGATTATTTTGGATTAAAGTTTTAAAAAAACACTAGTATTAGATGTTTCATTTTTTTTTTCTTTCTTTCTTTTTGCTTGGATTTTTTTTTCATTGTATGTTTGTAATTCATCATTGTATCTTTTAGTGAATATTTATATAATAATCTTTCAACAACATCATCATCAAGAAATATTGATACTTTGTCACTTCAAGAATATTGAGAGTGATCACATTTTCAATTCTGAAATATTTTAATACCCACGGAATGCACTTAATTTCACGAATGTTTAAGTGTGTATATTCAAAGAAAAAAAGTATATAATAAATGCGTAAATGTGAAAAACAAATGATATAGTGTATTAATGTACGCATAATAAAAATAAATGGCAAGGAAAATGCAACTATTAAGGTAAAAATTATGAGTTAACTTTTATATAAAAAAAATTGTATAAAGATTATTAGAATACCTATATCTAGTAGATTATTAGAACTACATGTTTCAATTAAAAAAATTGTATCAAAAATTATTTCAAATGATCTTTATGCGTTAAAAAGGCAGCATAATTAATGTAACTATTTTGTTGTTGTTGTTGTTATTTTACATACGTAACGAAACAATTCAGTCTCTAAAGCGTTAATATCGCACCTTTGGATAACATAATTTTTAAGAAGGCATTTGCCGAATAAACATCAGTTAAGGATTGAAGTGTACTTGAAAAATAAAACCGATTTCTTTCCTCATTCTTCGATTTCCTTATGTATTCCCTCATTAATAATTCCTTCAGTTGGGTTTGGTTTAGTTTTATTAACGTCCCGTTTTTAAGCAACTCTAGAGCTATTTTGGAACGGACCTCGTCATTTTGAACCGTGGTCAGGTGACGGGGACGACACCTGGGCTAGCACCGCATCTTCAAATTTCCACACCACGCCGCATCAGCGGGAGGACGTTTGGCCCCGATGGATTTAACGTACACCAGAACCCGCTTACACGACGATTCTTCGGTGGAATTGAATCTCGAAACTGAAACCCTCCAACTCCGAAGCCGAGGCCTTACCACCAGGCCGCCGCGGTCCCAAGTATTTCCTTCAGGAATGCAAGCCTTTAAATGACGAATCCTGCTGTGACACCGCCCAAATGCAGTAAATAAAAAATGACTGATATTTTAACTAAATAACTAACTGTCGCGGTTCTAATTAAAATGCAATGCAACAAATCTATTCAAAATAATACAGAGAAATGAGCACTTCAAGTTGAATTATAAGCCTAAGTGAAAGCAAAACTAACGAGGGTGAATACTTTCCCCGAAACCCTCTCTTTAATAAGATGTTATCCCCTTCTCCCCTCGCATAAAATAGGGTCCTTGGATAAGACCGTGAACGTCACGAGAACTCAGATTTTTATTTTCAGAGCCCCGCACATGAGAGGTATATGTTTCATAGTAAAGAAAATGATTACTTGTGTATTAACCGCATGTCACTGGCGAACAATTTGCCATGCATTTAATACACAAGTACCAGAAAACCGAATATGTATTTTGAACAACCCTTTTCTTCGACCGACTGAAACCAGAATAACTGTATTTATAATCAGAAAATTACGTATTAGATTCCATTTATTTAAGTTATTTTGTTTATGAGTCATCGCATTTATATGCATGTAAAAGTTCAGATTGACATACTATCAACTTCTTGACGGAATTGGTTCCAAATTTGTTTCAGGTCTAAAATTATAGAGATTGAACCTGCGTACCAAATTTTATCTTTCTAGCTCTTTATATTTTGTTATTTTTGTAGTATCATTGCAGTTATCGTGTTCATTAGGATAACTGGACGGTATTTTGTTCAAAATTTCAAAGAAATTTGCAGCTTGTTGTAAAGTCTATATACCAAATTTCATCCGTCTAGATCGACATTTTTGAGTAGCTAGTTCAGAGAAAAACAGAGAACATTCCGAAAATGTGTTTATGGGACTAGGGGAAGTCTAAAACGTGGAGATTCGTCAAAATCTGGAATTCGAATTTTTCACAAACAATACTTTCTCTTTATATACTTTGTATGTAAAAAATTAGAAATCTTCACCTACAAGGAAAAGCGACAGTCTGTTGTTATTATCCCTTCAAGATTTTCATTTCTTAGCTCAATAGGTGCTTTGTGTTTAACTCCGTCAGACAGTGAAGAGAAAAGAGGGCACATTTTAGACTCCTCCCCTTTGATATATTTCGTTGAAGATTTTATCCAGAATTATGTACCAAATTTCGTTGATTTACCTTCTTGCGTTTCTGAGTTTATATGTACACAAATAGATAGATCCATCAATTGATAGAGATGGTTCAAAATTTAATGACCGTCTTCATATCTGGTAAGAAGATCATATGCTAAATATCTGCTTCGATATATTTAGAATAATACTGCTGACACGCACACGGGAAGATAAACTAATAAACAAACTTTCTCTTAACGAATTTTGTCTACATTTTCTTCAAAATCTACCATTTTGACATAAATGCATACTAAATTTCGTCTGTGAAGCTTGCTGTCTTTCTGACTTCGTGATCACAAGAAAACCGACAGATAGACACAATTCCAAGAATAATGTTTTAGTTTTCATGGCGGGCTGGAACATGGAGATGATCAAAGATGTGCTTTTTGATGATTGCAATATTCTCTTTCTCTATACTTCAGACACAAGAAAGTAAATATCACGTGAATTACAACAAGCATATAAAGACTTTCGCAATTCTCCTTTGTGCATGTTGGCTTCGAGTTGGCGACGCTGCCTTGCCGGCAACCCTTCCGGTCTCGGTCACCTGGAGATCTTGTGCAGAGAAGCGAAAGTGGTTCTCTTGGTTATTGGGGCGAGGAACAAAGGCTAATGGGACACATGGAAGAAACAGAGGGTGGAGAGAAAAGAAAAGTCCGCAATAATTACTGCGCCGTGCCAATATTCGTAGCCTTTCACTTTTTTATGCCGGACAATTTCAGATTGTTTCTGAACTCTCTTTTCCCAATCAAATCAGCGGAGGCATGACTAATCACGAACAGCCTACCCCCCCCCCCTTTGTGCAAGTGTACTTAGCCAAAAAACTTTTCTTGTGTCTGCAGCAGCCATCCCTCATTCTAGAAAGTTTAGTAGGAAACAATTGCACCGAAAACTTTCGCGAGCCTGTACTCAGCTCTCTCGATGGCGGCGCTTCAAGCGTTCTTCTACATTTTAAAACTTTTATCGGTTTGAGCTTTAAACGATTAAAACGTTTTGTAAATGCTTACTTGTTTGAGTTTTATTTTTATTTGTTCTAATACGATGAAAAACAGAAATGTTCGTTGAGAGGGGAGGACGGCGAAACGGTTAAATTACTGACACATAGTTCACATTATCAGAAGCATTATAAAGTTCGATTTTTACATCTCTGATTAAATTCTAGTAGAAAACTGTCAGAGCACCTCATATTTGGTAATTTCTAATTCTTAAAGGGGGGTCGCAGCGACCTAGCAGCTAGGTCTCTGCTTCGGAACCGGGGGGATTCAGGTTCGAGTTCCGATTCCTTTGAAGAACCACCGCTCAAGCGAACCTGGTGCATACCAAATCCACCGGGATCAAACGCCCCCCTCCCGCTGCCGATACGGCGCGAGAGCCTGGAGAAGAGAGCCGCCAGCCTTGGCTTCGCCCTCGTCACCGATCACGACTTAAAATTACGAGGTCCATCCCCTCTAGTGCTGCTTTAAAACGGGACATTATCATACTAAAACTAGAATCTAATTCTTAAATATGGGAAAGACAACGCCATCCGTTTTAAAGTTTATTTCGCATTTTTTTTCTTGCTACGAAAAACCGTTGCCATGCATTATTACATCACTTCTTGTACAAAAGAAAATAATGTATTGCGCTGACAACCTAGTAACTAATAATTTTTCCACAATACTGGGTCATTATCAGCCGAAGGAAAAAGGATTTCTATGAACTTCCTATTTGTTTTTAAAATAACTGTTGTAGTAACTATTGGGACATTCAACACGACGCGAAATACAGTGCATTTCTACTCATCATTTTCAACACTTCTTTCATTCAATTTAAATTTCACAAATTCGAGTTAGAAATCTCATTTGAATTCAAAGTGAGAAGGAGTTTCGTTAGTAACTTGAGAATTGCCGTTGAAATAAATTTTTAAAGTTAAGTTTATAGGTAACTGCTTTGAAAACTATGAAACATTAAGCAAATTAATATTTATCGAAACTACTTATCATTTTTTTTTTTGTGTGTGTGTGTGTGTGTTTGATTTACATTATGAACATTAAATTTCTATTTAATCAAATGGTGAAGTTGAGTTCTCGGTAAATCGCAGGTTTGATGGAATCGCAATTTTTGATAATTCGCTTGATTGAGGAATGCTTTCATCTCAAGACGGCCTCAGATTCTCACCGATTTCGCTAATATACCCTTTGACATTCGAAACATTCTCCACCTACTTCCTTTTATTGAGCTTAGATTACAACTGGATTGGCGACAAATCTGGGCTGTGAGTCGGGACGATTTGATGGAAAGAGCTTTTATTATAGTTTAAACATAAGCTTAATTGGAAATTTATTTTGTACTTTCACGATTTTTTGTACCCTATTTTAGCTTGCATAAAAATTAAAAGTGACACATTTGAATGAAGTAGAGAAATCGCAAGAAAAGATGAATTTTAGTAGTAATCTGACTTATTTCTATCGAAGAAAAACTTTCATTCAAAATCTTTGCTTCTGCGATGCAAGCCTCAATTTTTCAATAGCATTTCATGTGGAGAAAAAAGAGACGTAACAAGTTTATACCGCTTATAAAATAACCCACCTCATTTGAAGCTCCATTTATTATGCTGTTATTTCTTTAATCCCATCTATTAAATCGGAATGTTTATTCAATTGTTTCGCGAGGAGTTTATTATTATTTTAAGGCTGAATCATTGCATCGTAAACCTGAAAGTGTGGAACAATCGCACTTAGTTGGCTGGCGCACTTTTCAACTGCTCATCGTCGGTTTCAAAAGAATGATCCATGAAGAAAGTGATCTTGAAAAAAAGAAAGGAATCATAAAGGCACTAAAAGAAATTAAATAACGAAGGAATGGTCATAAAAAGAGGACAGTTTTGCAATTTTGGGCATTGACAATACTGCATTGTTTTGTGTTTAGTTTCGTCACTTAGTAAAGAGAATGGAGTATGTATTTTTGACCTCTTTCTTTCTTCAAATCGGAGCCAACATTGATAGAAATTCATTTGTAAGATCATCAGTCAAATTTTATTGATTTTGTACATTGTTTCTTTTACATATTGAATTCGAATGCAGGTGATTAAATGAATGGAGAGCTTAATCGAAGACAGATTTACTTCTACTACTTACTAGACAGATGACTCTTCTGCTGTTTTGATGTGGAGATTTTAAACCAGAATGGATTGATCTAGTTTGTTTTAGAGGTTATCACCTTCACGAATAGAGTGACTGACAGACAGTCAACTTTCTGTTAGAATGCGATACTTGATATACATCTACATTTTTTGGGGAGGGGTAGGTACTTGGCAATCGAAGAAATTTGAGGATACTTGATATATATATATATACATATATATAGACATACATATAATTTATTACATTTAGCTCATTGCGCTCCTGAAAATTTACTTGTTCTACAATGGACAGACAGAGTTTTCTACAAAAAGTAGTTAGATTTAGTTTTCGTACAAAACTTCATAGAGGGCTGCAGTTTCTGAGCATGTGCAAAACTCTATCCTTTCAACTCCTTCTGTTTGTGGTTTATAGTGTTTACAGACAGACGGAATTCCAGAATTATATTTTTAGGACCGTGGGAGATCTAAAACATGTAAATTCATCTACATTACAAAGTTGGATTTTCTGAGGATTACAATAATCTTTGGACATCTCTTATACAATAAAGTAAAAGGTGCTAGGCACATTAAGAAGAAAATGTTATTAGTCCAATCCCAGAGATGAAACTCTGATGGATTCAGTAATGAACAGTAGAGATGGAATCGCGAGTTTACACAGAAATATGCATTCGTTGCGGTAACAAGTAGAGCCGCGGTAAGGTAAGGTCTCGGATTCGAAACCGGAGTGTTTCAGGTTCGAGACCTGATTCAACGGAAGAACCATCGTGTAAGTGGGTCTGGCGCACGTCAAATTCGTCGGGGCCAAATATCCTGCCGCTGGTGTGGTTTGGAAGTTTGGAGAGAAGGTGCCAGCTCAGGTGTCGTCCTCGTCATCTGATTGCGGTTCAAAATTGCGAGATCCGTCCCAAAATATCCCTAGCGTTGCTTTAAAACGGGACGTTTATATAAACAAACAAAGAAGTGGTGACAAGTGTACTTTATTGAGAAAATTTATTACAAATTGAAATAATTTATTTTAGTTTTATATTTATTTAAAGTCGCAATGAATATATTTGTACCTCTTTCTGCGAAATTTTTGATTTCTTCCAGTTTTTTACAGAACGAATTTCTTATGTTCATTACTATTTTAATGCAAACATTTTTCTTATAATTCGTGAAAACGAGTGACGTTACGCAAGCATAACTCAAGGCAGCTTTCAAGGACATTTTTCCAGTAATAAAAATCAGTAAGATATATTCACGTTCAATTATACTAAGCAAAAAAAAAAAAAAAAAAAAAGAAAGAAAGAAAGGGGGAAAAAAATATACTCAAGGTAAATACGGAAAATTCATAGCAGAAAATTTGTACGGAAATTTCAGAGTTAAGAAAGACAATTTTTTTAGGTCAGTTAAAATTATCTGTGTGAAAAACTGATATCTTACACATGCGAATGCGACAGAAAATTTAATTATGTTCTTTTCGGAGGTCTGTCAAAAAATAGTGTCGATGTTAAAGTAACGGATTGATGGGTTCCAATATTCTCAGTATTGTATAAATAGAAAGCTAATAAAATAAAGACGAAGAATAGTAACAGAAGACCGCAGTTGCCATAACAACCGGACGTCACGCTATGACGGGAATTCATAATGCTTGCCAGCTGCAGAGATAGTAAAAAATAGACTCACGCAAACAACTTTTCAAAAATTGGTTGTTTACTGTTCAGATGGAGGTGGGGAGGGGGGGGGGTATTCGAAACGGAAAGTGCTTTTGGTTGTTCTGTGAGTTTTGGAATTTATAACTTTTTCTAGTTTAATTCATGGAAGATTAAATGTTAATGAAAGCGGTATTCTCCAAACGTTTTGTCTATAATTTTTGCACGAATGTTAATTAGACAAATGTTTCCTAAAACACTGTGTGGCAACACGCAATTCGTTTTCAGCACAGATCTGCATTAGTGACGTTCATCGTGTGCCATTGCCTCATTTGTTTATTAAAGGCCATATCCATGACTTAGAGCTCATATAAATGTAGAAATATGTGTTTTTAAACAGTTATTTCATAAATACAATAATAATGTTTGAATGAATCAATTAATTAAATATCGAATTGTTTCATCAGCGTTTATGCTTACTTGATCCAATTCTTAACTTTACACTAAATATTGATTCATGTCTCCGTCATTTCGAATAATTTGATTCATTGATGGCATAATTTATTTATCACATTTTTGACATAAAGTTAAAAAAGTTATTTATAAAGAATTGATCTTAAATTATCACATATTAATTCGTATAATTAAAAATTTCAATTTAATCTATTTTTCTATTTTTAAATACTTTTTTAAATTCATTTATATTGATTTAAACAGATAAATGAAATTGCTATCCATTATTTTATTAATTTTATTTTATTTTGGTTCCAACGAGTAGCACCTGGGGTGAATTTTTGAAAAAAAAAAATGAATATCAAGTTTCCAAAATACTTATAGCAATGAATTATAAATTCAGATATACAAATAATTGAAATAAAGATAGTGTAAACTTTTTAATAACTATTAAAAGAAAATATAAAAACTGCATTTATTAAATATATTTCATTTTATTATGTATGTATATTTATGAAAATAATAACTCAGAAATTCAATATATCAAACTCAACATATACTACCATAACTTAAAAACTCAACAAAAGGTGAAATTTAGTATGTTCATATAAGACTGTAAATTTTAGATGATTGCTAACTTTGGAAAATCTGTAAATCCGCCCGTCAGTGCTTATTGAAACACAATAATTGAAACTGTCAAATCTGTCAAAAGGTTGACCGTCTGTCGATCATTTTATTCATGTGCTCGTGAATGCAATAACTGAAAGATGCTTCTGCTACAAAAATGGTAGATTTTTATCAAATTTCAGACGCGATTCGCCAAAAGGAAGAGGTGGAAAATGTATGTTCGATTTTCCTTGTTATTCCACGAAGTTGAACAAAAACGTGCCGTCTTGCTTAAGCATACAAGAAAGTTGACAGAATCCTCATGCTGATTTAGTAGTAGGAAAGCAAAAAGTTAAACAAGGAAATTATTACTTAAAATGATGCGTACATCTACGGTGCAAAACAAAGGCATCAAAAATGACCATTTCAAATAATATATTTAGTCACAGAATCTGTGCCATTTGTTAGAATGGATGCGTGTTATGCTTCCTGGTTCCGTGCACGAAATGTGGTTCCACTGTGAGGACATTAATCCTGATTGTACCATCCGGACGTGATCTCAGTGCCCCGTAATTCCATTATGTTCCTAATCCTTCTTTTCTAATCCTATTCAAATCACAGCCAGCGTGAGACGAATATTCAAAAGGACCATCGGGCGCAGACGATTCTAATTGCGTTACATTCCCTCTCCATCCCTTGGTCCACGTGGGCAGAAGGTCGCCCTTTGTTGTCTGACCCCTGGTCGGCGGATGCGTCACATGACCACCGATTCGAAATTCAAATCTTTCATGAGAAAGAAAGGATTAATCACTGGCTTTTTGTCACTGTGAGTCATGAGTTTAGCGGGAACTCTCCTCTAGGTGGCGGTATTCTGTCACCTCCAAAGGTCATTTCCCTGGGGATCGATTATAAGGATTTCTGAATAAATATGGACTTGTTTATAGGGGAACTGATGGGAAATGAAAATCCTCGCAGCGGAGGTTCCAAGAGCCAACAAACAAGTTCATTATCATAAATAAAATTATGCAAATATGTTTTTAGAATATACCAGACTTGATAAACAAATCGAAGCTTGTGTTTGGAGAACCAAAACATTTCCTTTGCATTCTTTACATAAAAAAAAGTCGTGATTTTATCCAGTGAATGAGTAACTGTTGTTTTACAGAGCTTTTGTGTATTAAAAAATGTTGTTGTTACCAAGAATTTCGTAGTTCTGTTTATTGCGATGAGTCTGGCATTTTTTTTTTTTCCTACGCATTAAGTTTAACATAAAGAAATCATTTATTTTTAAATACATTTAAATTTAATGATATACTGATTAATTACATTTTAAAAATTTCTATGCTTTATCTGTTTAAAATTTATATTTTTTATGGATGGTAATCAGTATAGCTTCATTCAGTAATGAGTCATCCTATTGGAATTATTTATTTTCTTATATTGCGTTTATGTTTATGAAGCTGTTAGATGGGTTGTTGGATGCGTCTGTTGTTGGATAATCAATTTTATCAATAACTTTTCATTTTCTTTTTTTAAATAGACATTAATTTTAATGGAATTAAATTTTGTATGATGATAAAGACACGTGACTACTATACACCATTTTTATATCATAATTCTACTTTATTTTGCATTGTTCAATGAACTTTCAATTAAATTTGCTCAGTGACTTTGACGCATAAAATCTGAACATGATTCAATTTCAGTAAATTCTTGTAAATATCAAAACTGGGTTTTTCAACATCCTACTGGGGAAAAAGAGATTTCCTTAAAGTATGTGCTCCTAAATTATCAAAGGTTACGGTGGCCTGGTGGTAAAATCTCGGCTTCGGAGCCGGAGGGCTTCAGGCTCGAGACTCGATTCCACCAAAACCCCTCCATGTTAGCGGGTCTGGTGGTTTCTAAATCCGTTGGGACCAAACGTCCTCCCGCTGGTGTGGTGTGAAAGTTTGGAAAGGGAGTGTCAGCTTAGGTGTCGTCTTCGTCATCTGATTGTGGTTCAAAATTACGAGGTACGTCCCATAATAGCCTAGTACTGCTTTGAAACGGGACGTTAATGTAACTTAACTAAACTTAACCTAAATTAGTAAAAATGTAGAACGAATTGTGAGTCTCTTTCTTTTTTTCTTCCAACAGAAACAATTATTTTTATTGTTCTTTCTTTGAAATTTCAGTGATATATATGTGTGTGTGTGTGTGTGTGTGTGTGTGTGTGTGTGTGTGTGTGTGTGTGTGTGTGCGCGCGCGCGCATTTTCCCTTCATCCGAAATAATATATGCACGAAGTTTGGGAACTCATATTATTTAATATTATTAATGGAAATTTGTAGAAAAATTTTCATAAAAGAAAGATTTGATTAACTTTTCCGAAACATCGTAATAAGATAATGTTTTAGACTTAATTCGTTTATCTTTATTTTATTTTTAAAAGTTTTTATATAGCAGCTTTAGCATGCATACAAAAAATTATTTAAATTAACTACAGCGCGTATAAGTTATAAACCAGTAACTGAAATAATGGAAATATTGTTATAAAATGTGTTTAATTTTTTTTAAATATTTATTTAAATAAAAGAAAAAAATTGCACGGAAATAAAGTTAAAACAATTGAAAAGCGTTGATTTTTATAAAAAAATCTGATTAAAATTTTGATAAACCTTTCTAATTCTGTGTTTAAGTTGCGAGCCCAAGTCAGTACTTTAAGTCCAAATTTAATCTCTATACAGCATTTTGAAAGAAAAAAAAAAAAAAAAAAAGAATTAACATGTAAGTCATCATGATGCAATTCACAAATAGCATGCCAGTTTATGAATATTATTCATTTTGATTACATTGCCTTTTCAATATGATTTCTGACACTCATCATGATTTCGTACTTAACAAATAAAATGGCTTTATTCTATTTATTTATTTACTTTCTCATGTGCGAATTATACAAAGAAGAGGCATTATAATCGTCAGGAAATTTGATTTTTTGTTGAATACCCATGTTTCAGATATCTAGAAGTCCTAAAAATACATCTTCGTAATTAGATCTCTCTGTAAACAAGATAAATAGAAAACGCAACCATCTTTAGGTATGAAATCTCATATATGTCTTTTTCGTCCAATTCGTAAACTTTATCAAATCTTGTGCAAAATTTGTGGTTAGAAAATGTATTCTCGTTCTTGAGAAAGTGATGACTTATGAACGCAAATAGACAGATGAATGAAACTAAGCCCACAGTTTTATTATTGGAATTGCAGTTGCGTATTAAATTTTGGGCCGAACCATTAAAACATTAACCCTGAATCCGCTGTCTGTTGGTCTGTATATATGAACGCAATTATTTCTAAATTCAAAGAAAAAGGATTTTGTAAAAATTCATTCAAGAAAGGTCAACTTCAAATTATTAGGCATGGAGCCAATATTATAGATATGTACTAAATTTTAGGATCCAATCAAAACAGATGAAAGCAGTCAAAATCCATGCCCTGTTTTCTTTATTTTATGGTACTTTAAAACACAAAATATCCTATATTATAGTATCTGAGAAAGTTAGTGTGGGAAGTTGAATGGGAAGGTGCTATTTTAAACAACCGTAGGTGCTATTTCATCGGCAACTACTTTAAACGGAAAATTTTCACTTCATAATCGTTTAGATAATTTGGCTTTCTATTATTCAATCTCTGTTGGCATTACATAAAATGATAAGAATTCACCTCGTTGCGCAGGATTCAAGTTCATCTGGATGTACCGAGCGGGTTTTGTGTACTACAGGAGGTGATAAAGCACGACTAGCAGCTGAATCGACAAAGTCCACTTCGTTTCTTATCCTATTCTTCTGAATGAGGAAAATATTTTTTCTTTCTTTTATCTTTGTTCACATTTTATTGCGGATTCCCCTTTGTCTTATCGATGTGTATTCAGAGATGTAACGAAAAATATTCTCGGTTTTTCTCTTTAGCTTCTTATTCTTTTAGCTGTTTTAGTCAGTGGCGCGTAGAAAATGACAAGAAGCTGCGTCATTATTGGCTGAGAGATTAAGTATTTCTATGCGTCATAGTGTTACAGAAAGATTTTTACTATATTAAACTTTTTCCTGCAAATTTTTGCTTTCCAGATCCAACGAATATACAAAAAAATAACACTACAGTCGTGCAAAATTCCATGTAATTTTTCTTTTCTTTTTTGATAATCTCTACATATTAGATCTCCTTGAGTCCGTAAGAGCTATCTTTGAAACAGTATCTATTTATCTGTGAACTCAATATTTTGAAAAGGTAAGAAGCTAGATCATAGGTTCCAAACCTTTTCTTCCTTCTAAACTTCTTGATTATTCTTTTTTGAATGCTACTTTCTGTCATGCATACTCTCTCAAACATTTCTCCGTGCGTCGAATTTTTTATTAGTTATGTTATGGGTTTAGATTGTCTTAATAGCATTGATAAGATATTTGTTTCATCTCGCGTTGTATTCCGTTTCATAACAGTACTACTCCAAGTTAATGAAAATGAACAGCATTGAATAAATTCTAATCATCTAATGATTAAAGCTAATAATTGCTCTTACTTTAATTAAATATTCGTATAACAGAGCAATTAACAATTTTAAGACTAGTGCAAACTAACAGCATTGAATAACTTCGAATTATCTAATAAATGAAAGCTAATAATTGCTCTTACTTTAATTAAATATTCTAAAAGTAGACAATTTTATCGCAATCAAGAGTTTTATGAAATTGAATGAATGAATGATTTGAATGAAAACAGACGTAATCTCATGTTTAGAATGACGTCGTTGACAGTGCTATTTGTTATTAATATATTCATAAAACCAAAAATTATTTTCAAACAAATTCTGCATTTTTGAAGGGTATTAAATATTTTATTGTTTTAACAATGAGCTATTAGAATTTCTCTTTTATTACTAGAAAGAAAGCAGAATTATTTTTACGGCCCAAAGCGATCGTTTCACCCAGTAGATTTAGAGAGGCAAAAGACCACAGGAAAAAAAAAAAAAAAAAACCTTTTTTTTTTTTTAATTTTAATTTTTTACTTTTAGTGTTTTTTATTGTTACCAAGATTATTTGAATTTCTCCTTAACTGTTTTCCGCCATACACCCATAAGGATAGGCATGCCATATGTTAAGAACCTCTTTAGCTAACAAATAAAATGTTGATCGTTGCCTTTTTCTTCCCTTCCGAAGTCGTCCTTCTAAAAGAAGTGTGTCCGTCCATAATTCCATGCGCATAAGAATTCGATAACTCACGACCCAAACAGCCGTGACTAATGAAATTTTGAACATGCTTTTGGCATCATCAAAAAAGTTTGAACCCAGTTAAATTTGAACTTAGTCCGTCCATGGAAAGAAGGCCAAAACACACACTTCATTCTTTTCATCATATTCCAAAACTAAACGTAGAATGCGCCGTGTTTAGAAAATATGTAGTGTGTAGAAAGTATGTAGCATATGTAGAAAGTATATGTAATCTATGTAGATAGTTATTTACGGCTGCTTCATTGGATATTTATATAGCACTTAATTCAACTTCTCGCTTAACTAATTAATGGAATTTTAAAACATTATTAGAAATGCAAGAAGGAGAGCTGGCCATTTCACCGAAAGGCCAGAGAAAAAGAGCAAAAGAAAATGAGATGATAAAATGGGAATCAAACAAGACATTTAATCGAAAGCGAAGATAAGCATAACTATCATCAGATAGATAATCTCTATAACTAACCTGACAGAAATTGTTGTCCATATTTTCCTGAACTATTATCTCACAAAAATATTTTGTAGTTACTCAAAAAAATAACTTTTTAAAATTATATCAATATTTTTTCTGCGTAATTTTTTTTCTTTATTGTTAATAATTATTTTTAATTTAATTCCATACTCAAATTGAAACAATGTTTTTAATGTTTGATGAAATTCAAACTCATCCATCGATACATTCAATCATGGACTTCTGTCACTGTTAAAAAGTAGATAAAAAACAATTGCTTTTCTAAAGTAGGATTTTCGCTTTTATTTTGTAATATATACATCTTATCTCTATGGAAATAATAACACTGTGCTATACAGCGAAACATTTAATAATCTTTATATATGGCATGAGCAGTTACATTTGCTTCCCATGAGACAACTTCATTGTCGTCTTGGAGGAACCATAGTTTCTCAAAATAATTTAATAAGATACGAATTTTTTTTTTTGGTATGGAAAAAGTAAATCTAATAATTTCACGCTGAAAGATTTATCAGGCTCTCAGTTATACACTGACACAGACATCCAGAACTGGGAGAGTATCCATCACTTGCAGCTGACAGATGCACACGTTTTGAGCCTTCAAGCAGCGAGCACGTCTTTTGTCCTCTGGACAAACAACAAAAGGAATGTTCTGCGGTTTCTATAAATAAACAAACACCTTCCGTTGAGTTCTTCGAATAATAAATACTATTGTGAAAATAGAAATGTGCCAAATGTTTTCCTTAAAGTGTAGCATACATTTTCATGGCGACATATCATTAGTTAATTGCACCGTCATTTCATAATCGAAATTGTTTACTATTCTCTTCAAATATGATGAATTAATCGTTTTTGCAAAAGGAAAAATACATTTGTGAATACAAAATTGTTCACAACAGATGCAAATGCGATGCAATATATCATATAAGAATTAAGTGAAGTTTTTGTAACATATGCATTATTCTAAGAAATTTCAGACTTAGCAAATCATTTGCTTCAGAAGTATTCATGTTATGCTGGATATTATTTCAAAGTTGTATGAAGCGGCATGTAAGATATTGTTCAAAGACCAGAGGGTTAAATCTAAAAACACCAAATTTAGCACGTAGTTCCTACTTGGAAAATAGGTGCTTCCAAAGAAAGGACTTTCAGAATTTTATTTGTAACTTCATCGAAATGTTTCCTCAATAACTTTTATGTATATAAAAAACTTATTTCCTGAATTTTAATTTTTTTTAAATTAAATATATTTTACAGCAATGTTCAGAGCTATTTTTTATAAGATAAAAATTAGAAGAATTATCATTATTTTATATAATATTCTTATTGTTTGGCAATGCATGATTGTAGAACAGTACTGTACCTAATTTCAAAATAAAGATAATTTATCTTTGAAAATCTTTATATATAAATTACGAACGTATGTGGTACAGAAATCGCTTCTATTACTTATTGTTGAATGGCAACAGTCAAATATAAACAAACTATTCTACGAATTCCAGACTGCTTTCTCGTTCACTGTCTGAAGAATTTAAATAGAGCATACATTTGGAATAAGCTCCTTTTCAATCACCAAGAAATTTCGCCCTCTTAACATTCTAAACCAAAAAAATTGTTTTTCATATGAGCTTTCAAATTTTTCTTCCTTCACTGAGGGTTTTTGATATTTATTAACTCTGACTTTTTGACATTAGGGGATGACAGCCTTTGCTGCTAAAAAATCTCAACTTATCCGTTTCAACAATAATAATAATACAGATTGCTACATGAACGTTTTTATACCTGTACTTAATTCAATCCTTCGCTTAGTTAATGAATGGAACTGCAGAATATTATTAGAAACGTTCTGGAGAGGGTTCACTGCTTCAAAAGATTCACTGTCCATCCACTCAAAGGAAAGACGATGTAATAAAAATCAAGCAATAGGCTACAAACAGAAAGTTTAACCGATTGCAAAAATAGGCCTAATCGTAGCCAATCGTAGCAGTATCCTAAGTGGAAACCGCTATATTGCTTACCGAAATTCGTATTCATAGAGTCCAAAATCTTACAACAATGGCCTTTGTGTAATCGTATAACAAAGAATCACCTTTTTTAGCGACATCAATGCCATTCTCATACAATATTTTTCTTAATTTTAAAATTTTTAATTCAATTTAATTTAAAATTTTTATTTCAAATTAATTTTAAAATTTTTACACAATTCTGTAACAATAACAATGATTTTAAACGCCGTGATGAAATTCAAACTCATCCATCAAAACATTCTATCGGCTCCTTTTGTTGATCTTTAACTCCATAGCAAGATTTTCCCTCGCGCCTTTATTTTGTAATATAGACATTTTTCTTTAATTTGAAGTGATTCAATTCAATTTATGTCATATCAAATAAAAAGGTGAAATTTAAAAGAAAAATGCATTCTATATTAATCATTTACCGGCCTAAAAGTCAATATTGTGATTATCAGTAGTCAGATATAGTCAGTATTGTGATTATCAAACAAAACTGCGCCAATAACATTTAATTGCCTATTATGAAACTTCGACTTAATTAAAACATATTCCTGATAATTGGTATAATGTTAAAAAAAATATTTGCGAGATAAAAAAGAAATTCGAAACAAAGGATCATCGTTGCAAAATCGGACCTTATAAGATTTCGATCCATTCTTGGCATAGAGCCAAGTGACTTTTTCATCGAGTTAATGGCTCAGGCAGAAAAGATAGTTTCCGAGACGTTTTATAAGGCTGGTGGAAAAAAAATGAACTGCAACCTCTCTTGATTCAATAAAGACATCATTCTTTTGACGAATTACTTTTTTAATGTTAACTTTGCCATATAACCGTGTCCAGTTGAAAAGTTCTTGAAAAAGTTTGTACTTAAAGAAAAATTATTATGATGATTCCTTCGGTAAAACAAATGGTCTTCGTATCAAATGCAAACTTGGCATTACTTTGAGAACAAAGTTGACAGCGTCCAGATATGCAATAGATATTCGATGCTGTCATCAATAAAAGATTGATTAATTGATTACATTCCGTCTCTTTCTGAAGATAAATGAACAATTTTAGGGTTCGAAACATTGAACAATGGTTAGGTGGTTAGGACGGCACATTGTATGGTATCTTCCCGCCAAAGTTCCCTACCACGTCAGTCGATGGATGGATTCGCTAGAAATGCCTGTTTCTTTTGGTTACAGATTATCGTTTCCAGCAATTCTGGAAATCTGAGACGGCGTGTTTGAAAATCTGACAAATCTTTCAGGTTGATGGAAAATGGCTTGAATTTCATTGCAAAAATGAAATGCAAGTATTTTCATTGTTTCATAAAAAGTTTTATCGCATAAAAAGTTAAAATATAAAGAAAAAAAGATCCTGTTTCATATTTGTGCAGGAATAAGAAGGAAAAAAAAAAAACCCTTCTATCACTCCATAATACAGCATGCAATAAGAAGGCAGATTATTCTAAAAGTTGCGTTTTTAATGACATTATGATGTCATAGGATATGATTCCACTAAGAAAATTCATTTGCATAATAAACACAACAAGTATAATGCTACTGTAATAACACGATTTTAATGTATATCATAATTTGACGCTCCAGAATTCGTTGAAGAAATCTTCGAGTTATGCACTAATTGAAATTACACTCTATTTACAGTTAATATTTCCGGCAATCCAGCTGGTCGCCCAAACGGCTAGTATTAAATATATGTAATGATATTTTTAAATCTAATTTAAACCATATCAAATTGGAATTAATAGAATATTGGAATTAATTCCCAAAGTTTTATCTTAATTTTACTCATATTAACTTAATTCTGAAATGTTCTCTTACTTCCTGATCCAATTCCACCTTTTTATTTAATGAATGCTACACAAACTCCTAAAAACTGCTGAAATAGCAAGTTCTCACTCTCTGAGTGAAACGATAAAAATCTGTCAAGCTAAGTAAATTCTTTTAAAAGATCCCAATCATTCCCTTGCTTAAATCGACACGTGATCCCTATCAGAATCTCATAGTATAAAACCCCCGGGAAAAATATTTATCTCTGTTTTCGCTCTTTTGCTCTTGTGTCGCGCTGTAAATGGATGTACATCGTCGCTTCTTGCTTGCACATAAATGATGCCTCCCGGGATGGAATAAAGCGAAGTTTTAAAATGACTTAAGTGCCTTCTCTTTTCAGCCACGAAACTGTTTAAAAAATATATGTTTTACGTATATATATCCTTTTCTTGTTTCTAACTTTCATATTATACGGACAAAATTGGTTCTATGTTGGCTAGTTATTTGATTTTTTTTCTAAGATTCCATTTCTTGTTTTTCCATCTCATCCTTTTTTATACATTTGATCTCGTACAATGAAAACAATTCATTCTCAGATGATACGCGCTAACAACTTTCTCAAGGAGAGGAGCAGAATTCAGTGACTTCATTGTAGAGTATCAGATGATGAAAATTGCATGGTGATTGTACATTCGGACAATCGCTCACTTCGTTTGCGCTTTTGTAATGCAGCGTGAACGTTGCGCTCAGCCAACTTCTGCTTTGATATGCATTTTAGTACCTTCATATTTTCTAAATTTCTTCACCCTGACGTGTAGGGATTGCAATACCGGACCAAAATTTCAATACCGGTATTCGGTATTTTTTAAATCTTAATACCGGGATACCGGTTTTAATACCGGTATTAGAAATTTTAGAAAAAGAAAGAAAACGCAGGTGTTTCTTTGTTTTATTTGCCAGTTTTATAAGAGAGTGTAAATATCACAAAAATAATATGTAACTTATAAATTATAACAGTATATAAAGAATCACAAAAAAGTAAAGGAAAATCTTATTTATTTCAATCACAAAAAAAGTGTAAATGTCACTATTTAGTCTGTGGTACTATTACAAATTTTTGAAATGTGATCTTAAAAAACATAATGCATCCATTGTACTGCCTTTAAGTCTGAAAAGTAATTTTGTGTGAAAATTACCAGCTGTCGAAAACGCTCTTTCGCATCTACGCTAGTTGGTGGTACTGTTAGCAATGCGCGATATAATTTTTCCAAGTATTTATCTCTAAATCCCTCATTTTCAAATAAATCAATTTCTCGTCAGATAGCTTTGGATATAGCTAATTTCTGTATTGTATTTTAGTTCGTTGAATTTTTTTTATTTATCTCTAATTCTTATTTTTGCTCAAGAGACAATTCCTTTTCACTATCGACATTAGTGTCATCATAATCTTCGATAACTGAACCGAATTCTTCTGAATAAGGATAGGTTTGTGGATAAAAAAATTGAATTGATTATTTTCTTTTCTTTTTCATTTTTATTTTTAAAATCATTATAATTATGTAAATACCATAAAACATTTTCTATTTCGGTATGCCTTTCTTCTGTGCGATTTTTCAATGTAATACGTAATTCTTCAGATAGTGATGTGTGCTGTTCTTTCATGACTGCAACATGAAATTTATTGTTGCATTAGCTGTTAATAAATTAAAATGTCTCCGACATAATGCCTCTATGGTAAGTTTTATTGGAAGTAAAGCTGATATAGTTCTGGATATTAAGTCGAATTCACTATCTGAAAAATTAGTTTACAGGTTTAAGTCGATTATTGCTTTTTGGATTGGATTTCTAAATTTCAAAAATCGTTCTATCATTAGGAGTAAACTGTTCCAACGTGTCTTAGAATCTATTATTAACATATATTGTGTTTTATTTTCAGTTAGTATATATTTTTGTAATACGGCATTTTTTGTAAGGTAACGTTTAAATATCTTAATAATTTTTCGAACTTTATAAATTATAGGAAGCAATTCTTGATGGGTCAGTATTTCATCTTCATTAGCAATACCTTCTTCAACAATTACATTGTCAATATCACTCTCACTGTCTTCAATGTTGGAATCCGAAGTTTCTATATCCACAGCATTTAAATTATTCTGTTATTTCTTTATTTATTTTTTTGGTATAATACATCTATTACTCCTAATTGAATTCCATGAGCATAGCACAATTGCTGATTTGCAGCAATCAACTTTCCAACTTTTTTCATAACTGTTGCTCCATTAGTCGTTATGGATACAATATCTTCTTTGAGGGACAATCCATGTTTCGCTAATTTAGATTTAAGCCATTAATTAGCTAATTAATTTCGCCCGTTAGGGAGACATTAAAAACAAAAATGTATACTATTTTGCTATGTTGGCGATCCCTGAACATATAGTGGAGACAATTTTAAAAATTTCAAGTAAATACCGAAAAAGCGGTATTTAAACTTGTGAATACCGGTATTACAAAATTGTAAAATGGCTCAAAATACCGGTATTCGGTATCCCGGTATACCGGTATTGCAATCCCTACTGACGTGGTATGTTCACTAAAAGTGTCATTTTTAAATAATTGGAAATACCTCATTCGACCTGGAAATATCTCAAATAAATATAATTATTGACTTTCTTATTCTTTAGGCAGGAATGTCTGAAATCTTAAGATTTATTAAAATACGGAGGTCGAAATTTTTGACATTAACAAGATTTTCTGCGCTTCACATAGAAAAAAATAGAGGACAACAAAGAGTGTTAAGCACAATTTCATTTTATTTCCTTAATAAAGCTTTAATTCTACAAAAAAAATCAATCGCATTATAATATTTATTTTAATTTATTTCATTTGTTTAATTAAAATGCATCTTATTTATTTTTTAAAAAAATGAGATGATTGTAATCATTACAGAAATATTCAGATAAGATTGGTTTGTGCTCTGAGTGCACTCATTCTCCTTGGCACTTTCTATCTGGGTCTCATCCATAAGTGCTTTCTGTCACGTGAACGAATACTGGATTTCTCACATGCACTTCGCTTAAGTTTCGAAGCCCCCCACCCCCTGCGAAGCGGGCGTCCCACTTCCACTACCCGGAAGACACGCACCGACACAGTTCCATATTCTGTGTTTGGGAGTTGTTGTTTTAAATGTCAGGAGTTACCTAAAGATAGGGCTAATGGGGCGGCGGCCAGCGACGCTCGTGGGTGACGCCCTCTTCTTGTTTGGGGGTGGGGCGGTCTTTTCAATTATTGAAAAGAGATTGCGGAAGAACTGAGCTCGTGGATACTTTGACGGACTGATCTAAAATCACATTAAGAAAACTGGATTCGTGAAATTCGTTGTCGCCATATCCAAGACTTCGGTCTGTTTTTGTCCACGCAGATTGAATGTAAAACTTTCTTACTGGCACTGAACCGAACGTCCAGTTTTGGACGTTATAAATTATCCTAAAGCCGCTATGAAAGCGAGCACTTCGATCGCATTGACATTGTGAATGGTTTATTACCGCTCTGTTCTTAATTCAACTACATTAACTTCCCTTTTGAAGGAAGGCCCTTCTGAATCCTGGTCAGTTGATGGGAACGACATTTGTATTGGAACCCTTTTTACAAACTTCCCCGACACTGGTGGCGAATTGTAAAAGGGAACCCCCAAACGCTTTTTACAATTCATCCCCAATAGCACAATCACTCAGGGTGAACACTAGCCGCCGACTCAGTCACATCAAATGCATATTCGTATAATTGAATATTGTTAAAAGGAACCTGGTATTTTTCAAATGAATAACAGGGAGTCTGTCATATCTTGGATCACACAGTTTGAATGATCCGGTAAAAATAGCTTATATAAATAAGATGATCAAGCAAGAAACAAAAGTATGCTGACAAGCTTAGCTCAGCATTAGTTGAGGCGAAATAAATGACGTTAATAAAAGAGTATTTTATGCGCTTAAATATTTTGTTGAAGTGAAACTTTTGTAGAGAAAACTACAAAGAGAACTAAAGAACTATGAATCGTTTGTTTTCGCCTAATGAATAATTTTGTTCATATATGCAATATTTTCTGTATTATCTGATTGCTATTTTAGAGATAAAACAGCTGTTGACTCTATTTCCCTTGCTCAAATCTTCGTGCATTTTAATTTCACGCTGTTTCAGATGACCGGCCCTGAGAGGAATGTATGCATATTAGCTGTAGAAACCAAAGAAATGAATGTATATTACTGAATGATCCTACAAAAACAATAAGTGAGGTCTGTGAGCGGCGTTCTTTTGTTGAAATTGCCATAAATTATTCGATCAGTCCGAAGGATGTTCTAATCAGCGTCCTGTTTACAAATTCCTTTGATTACCAGACGCTCTTCACGTTAACCACATTATAAGCATTTATCGTTTATAATTTACATTTTTTACTCGTGCATTTTTAAATCTTCATTCGTATCTAGGATTAAAACGAAAGGTTTGAAGCGATCAAAATTCAATACTTTCGATATATCGTTATTTTTTTCTCTCATTTATTCTTTTTCATGTCGATAACTTATGAAAGGGCCGAAATGACTGAGCTATTTGTAACGCTGTGTGTTTTCATTTTGATAAATCGCGATGAACATGTTAACAGATATTAATTATCTTTGCCGCTTATGCCAGTTGTTCATAGTTCGAAAGAATAAAGCATCTGTTTAGGCATCGGCAATTCAACGACCAATTAAAGTGCAGGTGTACAGATGTTGTTCCAGTGCTCAATCAGTTATCAGGCAACAACTGTCTATTTCCTGTTATCTGTGCATGCTTTTATTTCATTTGTTTTGTACTGGTAATTTATTTATGAATTTTTTGCCATTGATCTTGAATTCTTAAAGTAAACATGTTGTGCGAACCTTCGGTAACAATAAATATTTTAATATTTTCAGAATTTAATTACCCCGTTAATCGATTAATTTTAGTTGAATGTAGACTTCACATGAAAGACATATCTTTTTCTAAATTGGGGAAAATATATTGTAGTCTTTCATAATTTTAATATTTTAAAATATGTTCAGAATTAAAAGGTTGAAAATATTAAAAAGTTTTAAAAATTAACATGCTTTTATTAGTATACTGAAAAGTAAAAATTAGCTTTTTTTTTATCAAAGAATACGAACCTTAAAACAAAATTATAAAATCGTGAGGTACTGAAAGCAATACTAGAAAAAAATAAAGCAGCAGGCGTCACTGTAAGAAGAAAAGTTCCGAAACATCAATTTGTAGCACTTACATTACTCTTATCTTCTCTTTTGGATACTAGATGGCGATGTCTGATTAGACCATCCCATAATGCATTGCGAGTGTAATGAGAATGAGATGTGATGCCATACTGTTAAGCTGCGCGCGTGAATGTCTTGTCTTGTCTTTGTGTTTGTGCTTGTTTAGTGTGTGAATGTGATTATTAAAAGAAATGTTCCTAAAAACATTCGTCCTGTTGCTTCCTGCACGGATCATAATAATCTACATTCCACCACATTGGCGCCCAACAGAAAAGAATTTTTGAGGAAACGAAAGTGAAGTCGTCCCTCACCATCACAAGAAAAGTTTCAAGCCACTACAAAGTACTAATCAAGATATATAATAAAAGCCATTAAACTGCAGTTTGCCTTGCAAATTTCTATCGGCACTTTGCGCTTTTACAATTTTATTTTGAGGCATCATTTTTAATACACGAACAAAAGTGCATTTTTTGAAAGAAAAATTATTTTCCTTATTTCCAAATGCTAGATACCTAGATATATATATATAATTTAAATCGTAATTAATTTCCTATTTTTTTTATCTTAAATTAGTCTATGTTACGTTTATTCTATACAAATTCCATTTTTTTTTATTTAATTAATTCTAATACGCGCTCTAAAATATCGCTGAGTCTGAATTCTCACGCGCGAAGCGAAGGGATGAAAATCCTTAATGCCCATGCATTTCTTTTAAACATACGTAACATTCTCTTTCATAAATTAACTCGTTTCAACGAAATTCCTACGAGAATTTCTTATTAAAAACACTGAAGGAAAATTTTCACATCCTTTTCCTCTTGTGTTTCGATGTAGATAGATGGATTTCAATGCTTCGTCTCGTGTATCGATCATGCATTCCCCTGGAAAAATTAATTAATACCAAATTTGTCTTTTTTTTTTTTTTTTCGACCACGGATCAGCAGAATTATCGTATACATATGGCAAATTGTTATGAGCGAGGATCGAACCTGCGACGCTATGCTCCGTAGCCGCTTAACATAACCACTAGACAAAAGTGATTCCGTCTGTTCAGTGATTGTTAACTGGCTTATGAAGCTAGTGCCACAATACTCCCGCACCAGTGAGTCGGTGGAGACGAATGATTTTATCGCGCCAAGTGTGATGGCGAGTGGTGAACGTATTTATCACGCCAATCGTTATGGCTAGTTGTTGCTGCTGCGTCAAGTGAGTCTGACGACTTTTGGTTGCTGCGTCAAGTGAGTCTGACGACTTTTGGTTGCTGCGTCAAGTGAGTCTGACGACTTCTGGTTGCTGCGTCAAGTGTGTCTGATGACTTTTTGTTTGCTGCGGGTAGATAGCGCCACGACAGCTGTACGAAAGTTGCGTTTGCCAGTTCAGAGCCAGGGTCATTAATGTGGCAATTGAATTCCCGCTGAATCGAATGTGCGACGCTAGCGTTCATTGCCGTGTAACAAGACCACAAGACAAAAGTAATTACTCATGTCCCGTAGCTGTTACTTGGCTTATAAACTTTCACCACACACACACATGTATATGGCACTAGATATCCGTAGCAGTTCCAACCTAAAGTGGTGGGAAGTGTTGTGGAGATGAATGAATTTTTCAAAAATCCTACATCCAAATTTTAAAACGATAAGTAATTTAAGTAAAGAATTGCTTTCAGGTTTCAGTGTGCTTATCGACTTGATCAATTATTCCAATGATAACGAGTCTTCTTGAAATCCAATGTTGCTGACATTCATCTCGGATTTGCCTCTTCCTCGAGCATTGTGATTGAAATGAATGAAATTGCTGCATGAAAAAAAAAAAAGTAAAATGCGTTTGGGGAAAAATATAATTTTTATATGATAAATTTGATGGATAATTTTTTAATTTTAATATCGAATCATTTTTAAAAAGAATTTCGAGCTCTCTAAAAAAATGAACCTAAAGAAAGCTTTGATATATTATATTTCATATATTAGCTTTGGGTCAGTCTTGAACTTAATAAATTTGTTGTACCAGGGCTAGTGAAACAATATTAACGATCATTAAGAAATATACAGAACGATTAAAAATTCAAACTTAGCTATTCTGAAAGATATCGAACCCATCTGTTCATTTAAACATATGGTCTTCTTTCAGGCAGGTATTGGTCAAGCTTTCATGTAATTACCGAGCAGTAGGAACAAAAACAAAATCCCTGACCTCTATTTTTAGTCATCCATAAATACACGAAGTGCGCCTGCTTTTATTTTTTTACTTTACCTCTGCCGAGCCGAATACTTAGTATCATTTCCATCTTGTATTTATAGCCCCATCCATTCGACTTCCAATCAATGACAGATTCCAAGTGTATGCGAGGTTTCTGCTAAGTAACAGGGAGAACTTCGCTCGTAGGAGGGGCTGTGTATTTTTGGCGACTTTTCGCTATGTGAAATGTCGCCGCTGAAAATCGAAATTCTGTCTGCCATTTTATTTTGAATCATTGAAATAGGATATTGCGTATTTAGGAAAATTAAATAATATTCAACATTTTCTGAATTCCAAGTTTGTATAAGAATTAAGTTTTCTTGGGTAAGTGATTTTGCTTTAAAAATATCTATTTGCGTTTAAAGCGATATTTCTTGAAATATTTTTGTAATATACATGGTAAATATCCTAAATGGTAATATTTAGGGGATTTATCACAAATATTACTATATCATTAGTGTTCGATTTGCGTTATATTAAATTTAGTGATTATCCCATTTATTATCATTAATGCCTGATTTCGTCTCCGTCTTTTCTAGCATTTCAATATGAACATAGTATCGACCTAAATTCCATACGATTCTTCTCGAGGCTCTTGAATATGTGAGCTCTTCGTTTGGAAAGCGATGATACGCGAACGTCGTTCGTTCCTTTGAGAATTTTTTTGTATTTTTATCCATTTACCCTCAAGACCTCTCATAGAACACAATTGACGTTTCACCCTTCAGTTCCTTGGTTAAATGATTTCCGTTCCAATTATTTCTTTTTGCTTTTTTAATAAGTATATATTCCCAAACTCTGAAATAGGTTTCAACTCCACATCAGTCAAGTTCTAAAGAAAAAGCGTCTTCATTTTGATATTTTCATTTATTTTCCCTCATTGTTCTCTTTTCGAGCTAATACATATATGCTACATTTTAAAAAAAAAAATTAATGTAATATAAAAGGTCTTTTTTTAATAATTCGCTACCATTTTTGTATTATTTTACTTTTTAAAAAAATTGAGGAGGGAAATTTTATTTCCCGATTATCTTAAACACGTTATTTTAGCATGATTAAAAAAAAATGCTTTAAATTTATTTAATTTCGATGGTTTCTCTCTCTTTTCAATCCTGCCTTTCGCTGTAATTAAATGCTGATTTTTCGGACTGCGGTAAAATTTCTCTATCACTTCGTAGCATTCTTTTTCATATAATTTTCTTTTCATTGTTTTAAAAATGGAATTGATTTACTTTATATTATGACTGAATTTTGAAATTTTGTACAATTATGTATTCTTGATAACAATGCACTGATTTAATATTTTCTGAAATGGGTCGCCATTTAATCTGTCAATTTAATTAAATTTTGATTCCATACGGCCAGCCCCATCTGATAATAATTTGAGAAAAGTCATTTTTAGATTTGATTATATTTGTGCCAATCAGTTATAAAATAAAGAAAAACGGGAAAGCAAATAATTGAAATTAAAAAAATCTACTTTTTAGTACATTTATAAGAATGAGTTTAAAGGATCATTTTATTACATTTATTTGGTATGTAAATAAAATCTGAGCTCTGATTTATAGAGAAACTTTTTGACTCTGAATAACGGCGGAATTTTCTTAAAGTAACTTCTGTTACGAGAGGATTGGATGGATGCGGCTTACTTCGAGCCTATTTATGTCCTGTTTGGATATAACATGACGATAATTTGTGAAAGAGTTAGCAATTTTGTGCCTTTGGAAGTTGATTCAAATCACATCTGAATCAGCACTCTTTTTCCAGATTTCTACTCCACATCCATGGCAAGACGCTTGACCTTTGACTGTTACATTTATCGGGCACTAGACTCACATGCCTGGTTATCTTGTTTGGAATCGAGTTTCCTCTTCTGAGTCCCCCAGCTGAGACATTCCGCCCTCATACATCAGGCTCATTTGTCCATACAGTTATCTTCCATAAATATATCTATTCATTGTTAGATCTAACCTGAATGCAGTAATTTAATGTTTTATTTTTTACCCAGATTTTTGAATTATATGTGCGAATTGATAGTTTTGATATGCAGTCTAAAGTGATAACATTTCCTTTTCATTCACTGTTTATTTTCTGACCATCTCGAAAATTGCCGCCCAAGTACGCATTCATCCATTGGAAGCATGGAAGGGCGGATTGAAGACTAACACTTAAGGCAGGTGTTCAGCACCCTTTGGTGGCACACTAAAGCCTCGTTCTGACGACCTGCACAGACACATTTCCCTCTCTTTCCCTTCTCTTGTGGTTTTCCGGGGTTCTTTGATGTCTGTTAATTTTACCCATAATTGCGAGAAGCTCCCGACAGACGTTCACAGGGATGGGTGGGTCATACAATGGGTCATTTCGCAGATTTACGATCCTATCCGTAAAGGCCACAGGCCGTGGTAACACGACTTAATGCTGGTTTATAGGCTCTTACCAGGGCTGCATGCTCGAGATGCTCACAATTGAACCTGTACTGCAAGGCTCTATTGCTTATATATGCACCTCGAAAAGAGACAATTCATTATGAGTATTTTTATCATTAACATGATAAAATGTATAATATATAATTAAATATGTATGATTGTATAACACTCACGCTAAACAAGATACAAACTTTATCATTTTATTTCCATGGAGATTACATGGAGTATATGGGCGTATATTTTTAATCCTGGAATATATATATATATATATATATATATATATATCGATTCAAGTTTAAAGGATGTTTGAAAAAAAAGAGGCTTCTAAATATATTTTTATTTGGATATTTTCAATAAAATATTATGCAAAATAATTAAAATTAAGACAAAAAAATGAGCTACATTTTTAGACGTTTTCAAATATAAAAAAAATTTGCAATATTGTTTTCAAAATTCAGTGCCATTTGTGCATCCCAGTAGAGAAATCAGTTCAATATATTTTAAAGCGTTTTAGTGAGAAAGTGATGGTGTGGGACCATTTGAAATCCTAATTTCAACTTCATTTGCATAAAAATCATAGAATATTATGTTTTTTAGACTCTGTTTTAAAAGTGCGATAGAACTGTTTAACCAGAATAATAAAACATTAAACTTTTTCATTGTGTCGTTTGATTGCTTAGCTTTCATTCAGTAATAATGTATCGAATCATTAGTCATTTTTTTTTAGCTTTGGCCAGGGGCACAGTGATCCTAATTAAAACAAAATGACCGACCGATTCGTGGTATTTCCCAGCATTTCGGAATATCAAATTGCGTAGTGAAGGTATTGTACAATATCTTGTCTGATCGGGTCAGTGAGCAAGAATGCACACAGCTGTATCCTATGCACTAATCTTCTGAGAAACAGAATAATTTTCCCCAAGTGGTACTTCCAAAATGTCAGAAAATGTTTGACTCTATTGTCGCGGTATCTTTACGATATTTGCGTGATACTTAGAATAGTGAAAAATATCTTTAAAATATTGCAAATAGGTTACTTTTGCTACGCCACTGACAAGAATTCAAACTTGTTTGATATTCTGAATGCCGTACAATATCATGAATATATTACAATAATATTGTTTTTATTTTGTATAAAGCTTAATCCCTAATAGCAACAGTATCAGGGGGGGGGCTTTTTGCAAGTTGAAAATGTTAAAAATATGTTTCTTTTGCTGTCTTAACTAGAAATGATGTCACTTTATGAAACAGACTAATTTATCTTTGAAATCTTGTTAATAGAAAAAGGAAAATAGTTTACATCTCCTTAAAATAGCCTAGCATTTCTCTATTATCAATGGTGTTATATAACCAAGACGATATCTTATAAAAAATATATTTACAAGTTGTTGTTGTTATTTTCATTATAATTCATTAATTCAAACTAGCATTTGAATACAGTAATGCTAAATATGCAGCATTGTCTGTAAATATAAATACATATAAACATATTTTTTTAGCAGTTGCGTATCCGAAGAGAGGAAGCTTTTGAAAATTTTTAAAACTTTGCTTTATTCCATCCCAGGAGGCATAGTTAGTGTTATTATTGTTGTTGTTTCTGATCCCAGGTGGTATAGCTGGCTATACCACCTCCATGAAACCAAAGATCTCTAAAAAGTCTAAAAAACAATAGCGGGTCCCTTAAAATCTCAAAAATAGTAAAATTTAAACATTTAAGAATATGATTGGGGAAGGCTTGATCTGCCTTGCACCAAGGATATTCAGCAAAGATCCTCCGTCCGTGTTGGAAGGTGAGGGATTTGGTGTGTCCACTCAAAAAACGAGAGAAAACCGTTTGCTGTTTTTTAGAGATATTCAGACGGTGACACCTACCAGGACTCTTACCAAAGTGCCAAGAGTGAGCAGGTGGGACTCTCCAAAGGGCACTCGACTCCATCTTTTTGATAGATGAGATTTCAAAATAAGTTAGTATAGTCAATGTACAAAGAATAAGCGGTCAGAAATACGTTCGTCTCCATCGTGACACAAGAGCAAAGAGGCAGAAATCTTTCCCTCATGATTCTATAATGAAATTTTGATAGAAATTTCTTTGACTTGTCTATTTATAGGAAAGGTTAATCTAAGCATCTTTAAAAGAATGTGGTAAACATTATGGATTTTTATCTCTTCATTTGGAGCATGAGAAAATGCAAAAAATATATAGCGCGTGTTTTTATAAATAGCGCAAAATATATAGCGCGCTATATAAATATATTTTTATATAGCGCGTGTGTAATTTATTCAATTAGTCCAGAAATATACAATTATCGTTTTTTTTCATTGTCTATTGTTTTATTTCTAGTGTTAATTTTTTTAATAGTGTCTTCATATCCAGATTTTATTTTTCTGGTGTCTTATTTTATTATTATTGAACAGCAGCCTGGCTCTAGTACTAACAAGCATAAAAACAATTTTTTTAGCGAATCAGCCTTGCATGAACTGATTCTGTAATTCATTTCGTTTTCTTTTTTATTTAAAATTTACTGCTTTGCGTTCCGTCGCTTCGTACTTTTTTACTATACATTACGCCATCAAGGCGATTCTACAATGTAACAGGAAATACAGGACAAAACTAATGCGAAATTGAATAGCATTCCTTCACATTTCATTTGAAAAATAAACAAATAAAAAAGAATCAGTGTTTTGAAATTTATTATTGGTATCGGCCTGTGAATAAAAGTCTTATAATTAAACATTTATTGAATGTTGATTGAGATGTCTGGAAGAAATGCTGAGACTTGCAAATCCCCGTATAATCGGTCCGATCCAGATCGACATTTGGCGCCACTGCTTTTGCCGCCAAAATTCTATCGCTCCAGCAACCCTATATTTCGGGAACACCATCCAGAGATGAGAAGAGGATGCTGCATCATCATCCCGTTGCATCTATAGGAGGAAAAAAACCATCTTGCCTAGCAACGAAGGAGGATTAGCATCGCTAATTCAAATTATCTCTGAACAATCGTTGACACAAGAGAATTCCTTTTAACTTTCTAAAGAAAATAGAAACCTGTTTTGAATTCACGAAAGATTCGAAAAATGAAAGTGACACAGTTTGAGCAGAAAGGCTTACAGATATTTAGGTCAAGTTCAGGAAACTGGGCCTTGTGTTGTTCCTTCCTGCCCTTCGTTAATTATGCGTCAGCTGTAAGTGTATTGGCTTTTATATTTCCGCATCGGTGTTGTTGTTGTTTCATGGTGGCAAGCCACTTCCTCTACAGGGGAAATGGTGGGGGAAAGGAAAACTACGTTGTTTTTATGCCATTGTTTAAATATATTCGTCTCATTGGTGTTTCTTATTTTTTAGGACTTTTTTTTCTATATTGTATTATTTTTAAGAAGATTACATCTTTGTTCCATATTTTATTTAAAATTAATGTCAGTGTATGAATGTTAAAAAAAAGGGGTGGAGGAACCATTTGTGAAATTTCATCAGAGGGAAGGCAGTTGACACTGTGCAGAATGATCACAAATTACTGTTATAGCATAATATTTATTGTAGTTATATATAATGTGATAAAATATGGACTGATTTAAAATATTTTTTATTGATCATGATGCATACCTTTCTTTTGCCATAATTAAGCAAGAAAATTATGTTGCTTAAATAGATAATCAAGTATTTATAATTAGAAAAGACTAAATTTTGTACCTCATATGATCGCAGGATATGTTAAAGTAACTGAATGATTTCGATTTTGCTATCTTACAACCAAAATGAAACGATGAGAAAAGATTATAAGTAAGCATTAAATACTTCATTATATAAACAAGCATTTATCCCTAATTGCAAAAGTCAAAACTCACTGATTTTAAAAGGTTATGTTACTATTATGAAAAGCATTCATGAGTTATTCTGTATATTAATTTGTGGGGTTGACTATAAACATTGAAAGTATTTTCCTGATCTTATGAATTTTTGTTTATACTTGTATTTTAATTATATACATTTCATTTTGTATTTATTTGTGGTTTTTTTAAATACTTTTTTGCTGATATAATTTTCAATATTTATTTTTTTATATTAATTTTTAGTTACACTTCTTAATTTCATTTAAAACTTTTTATTATGTAAAAGGATACAATTCATTGCATGATAACTTATTTTTAACTTGTTATGATTATTGAGTGCAGTTATATGAAACAAAATTGTCATACTGTTTATGTGAGCATCTAATGTGAATTACGTAAAAATTGAATTGAAAATACTGTCATAAAATAAATTCATGATAGTATTTTAAATTTACTTTTTCCTGTCTTCTATACAATCTAAAAAATTTATCCAGAACTTTATTTATGCTTGACTTGCTTGTAAAATGCTAGGGAAATTAATTGCCTGGAAGTTTTGATAAGTGTCAAATTGTAATGAGAATTTATTGTTAAATCATCTTCATAAACATAAATTGACATTTATATTTCTACTTTCTTTTCAGCTTCTTACTTTACCAGCATTTGTTTCCAAGCTAATATAAAGATGTCTTTCCATTGGATTCAAGAATAAATTCATTTTTAATCAACTATCAAAGTAAGTATAAATTTCATTTTAGAATTTAATGAGTTTCATGTTTATGTGATAAATAATTTTTTATATGAGATTTAAATTAAACTTTATATTAAGTTTGCTATAATTTTGCTGTCTGAAAGTACTTTCCTATATGAGAAATTATTCCCTGACCCTTAGAATGTGTTTATGCTTTGAATTTCACGCAATAATGCATTTATTATTATAATTTAGCCAAGAATTCTCTATTTCCCCCTCCCCTCTCTCTTTTCTTTTCCTCTTAGCACAAAAATATTATGCACAATATTTTTAAGTGGTACTCAATTTCTCAATACTGTGCAATATCATAAAAATATCTCATTAATATTCTAAAACTTTTTGTTTGCAATAAAATTCATTTTAATAAATAAAATAGAAAATACTGAGTTGTTGATTAAATAGATTGGAAATTAGAAATAAAATTATTATTATTATTTAGAATTTCAGATTATTTTATAGAGAAAACAGTGATTTTAAACAACTGTTTGTTTATTTGAATAATTATTGAAATTTGTCTTTCTTTCTGATTTTGTGCTAAGTGTTGAACACCATCTTAAATATCTCTGATAAAATTTTAATATTAGGTGCAAGGTGGAAGTATATATTCATAATATTTTAATATCAATTTTGATTTTATGGTTGTTTTTTTTATGTACAAACATATTTATGTTCAACAACATTGTGCTTAAAATTTATTTTAAGGATCCAATGTTAACATTTAGTTTTGTTTATTTCCTTTTTTGCCATCATTTGTTGCAGTCATTTCAACAGCATTTTATAAAAAAATAAAACTTAAAAAAAATTAAATTTTTTGGAAAAAATGGTTGATTGAATTAGAATAAAGTGTATTTCATTAAAGTTAATTTACCATCTTTATTTCTAAATACTATTTCTTTCTTTGAATTAATCTATGTGCTTTTCTACCGTCTTATGAATAAAAAAAAAAAATACATTTTTAAAATTTTATTTTATGTAACATATCAAATAGTAACTATTTTTCAGAAATAATATTAAGTCTTGGATCATTCATTCCTGCTTGTGTACTCTGTGATTAGTTATATATTAAACAGAAACATTGAATACATCTTCCTTTTTAAAACTTTTTTATTTATAGAATGAAGTAGCAGGCTATAATTCTTCAAAACTGTTGGTTTGTACCATATCAATAGTTTCTGTTGCTTCTGATTGGTTTTGTTTTACAGTATTTAGAAAAAGGTTATTTATAGATAAGGAAATATTTTCTTTCTTTCTTCATGTTAAAAAAAAGGATGAAAATATTTGTACAATCTGTAATTATGTTGAAAAATTGCTTGTTCATTTGGTTCCCACCAAACACAGGATTTCATTTGGGTCAGCCCCCACCTTAGTAAAATACCATATTTTGTAGCATGGTTATTGTTTAATTGCATACAAAGTTTCAAATACAGCTTTCTTTCATCTGCAATGGCAAAACTACACAAATTTTGCTGATATGAGGGTTGTGTTTTACATGTTGTGGGCTTATTTTGTCTTTTGCTAACCTGATCAAAATATATCCTTAAGAATAATTATGTGTTCATGCATGAAACAGTTTCTTCAATTGTTATACTAATTCAAAATAATTCTATTAAGATTTGAATGAATTTGTATCAAATTAATGACACTCTTAGTTTAATATAACAAAGTATGAAATAATTATTCATACCAAATAAATCAACATTTGTTATCTATGGGAAATGTATACTCACTTTACATTTTTTTTTAAATAGAAGCTTCCTATATAGATATTTTAGATTAGCTCCTTATGTAGATATCTAGATTAACTCTAAAATTTGTTTCTTTTAGTTATGACATCTTGCCCTCTAACTTTCATGCTCTTTTAGCCTTCCAATCAATGGAGATTGTAATAATTAAATGAATACAGGCAGTAACTATTCTGGTTGATAATAAGAGGAAAGTTATTTAAATATCACTGTACTTAGTCAGCTAGTTCTGAATGTGATCCTTAAACAATTAAATGCCATCTATATGTTTGGATTGAATTGAATTTTAAGCACCACTAATTAATAGTCTATAAACTAAAACTTTGCATTTAAAAGAGTTACATCATTTCATCAATCCCCATCTTTAGTTGAAAGATAAATATTTATTATGTTGTTCATTAGTATCCAATTGTGTGTACTTATCTGTTTGTTGTAAACTTTAGTTATTAAAACTTGTTTACTTTGTAGTTTAATAAACTTCATTATAAGCACTTTTGGTATTCTTGAAAATTGATTTCCCGTATGTAATTCTTCTTTTAGCTGCATATGTATTTGTTACTGTTTCTAACTAAATCTTTTGAAATAAGGTATGATTTTTGCCTACCTTGTCATGGAGAATTTTCTTTGCGTAGCTCCATTTTAATATTTATGAATGTATTAATTTTTTTTTGTCCTTTGTTTTCTTAAGAAATACTTAAAGTGAGATGACATTGGAAAATAGAATTTTTTTAAATTTGTTTTTTTTAAGATTATTTTTTATTTATTTTCTACAGGTAAAATGGGGTTTTGGAACCAACTATATCTTCTGCTATGGAAGAACTTTACTCTTCACAAGAGACAAAAGGTTTGTAAGATTTTCATATTTTTGTTAGAATACACATGAATATAAATTTAAATTATCCTTAATGTGACCAGGTATTTCATCTCAATCAAGATAGTCCTAATATGTGACTGCTTTAGCTTGAAAAAAAAATATGATTTAAATAATGCTTTTGACAATGGCCCTTTATACCTAAAAATAAACAATTTTTATTTGAAAATTAAATTTATTTAGATTTTATTTTTCAAAAACATCTGAAGTGAAAATCTTCTGAAGTATTTTTCTTCCCCACTTTTGCTGTGCATAGAATATGTATTTAGTGGGTAATGGCTTTTCAATATATTAAATATTCTGAATATTAATGTTCATTGTACATAGACTTATAATGTCTTCTTATAAAAATCATTAATTTCTATCTCTTCCATTGTCTTGGATTTCACTAAAAAATTCACTAAATTTTTTCACTAAAAAATCTAGACCATTCTTGATTTAAGCATCTTAGCAGCTAAGCTAGTATCTTCCTTTTTTATATCCAGTTTAAAAGTAGATAATTTATGTTTATTTATATATTTTTTCTTTTAATTTCATGGAAAAAAATTTAATCAAAAAATAATTCTTTAAGCTCATATTTAAATTAAAAAATTCTGATCACGAATTTTTCCAATTTATATGAGTTTTTAGAACAAAAATGAATACAAATAATTTCTATTTATTTCAGGTCCGCCTTATTGTGGAAATAGTGTGGCCTTTATCTCTTTTTCTCATTCTAATGTGGGTTAGAAGTAAAGGCTTAAAATTTGCTGCCCATCAATGTAGGTGTTGATATCTGCTTAAATATTTCATTTTGTTGTTTAAAAAGTTATCATAAAAATTTTATGCATTTAAAAAACATTTGTTTATGCCATTTTATTTTCTTTTATTAGATAAATGTATTATAAAAAATACGTTTATTGATTTTTATGGCATTAAGTTATCCTCAAGTACTAAAAGTATTATCAAGCCCACAAATAGTTATCAAAATATGTGGGGCTATTATCTTTATCATGTAAAGCAGCCAAAGATTTGAAGTATCGTAAATATCCATACGTGCTAAGCCATAAGTTAATAGTTTTATTTATATTAAATGTACTTGTAAATTTTCAACCATATGTAAATTCACTTTCAAACTATTTGTAAAATATATTTTTGGCTTCATGTATTCTCTAAAAATCTTCCTTGAAGGTGAAGATGCTTTAAGAAACAGATTGAAGTTAATGTTTTTTTAAATTGATTTTGTTTTAAATAATGATTTTATACAAAAGTGCAAATTAATTATTGAAGGTTATATTTTTCTTCTTCTTGGATATTCTGTTTAATGATCCATAGTAAATTTTGTAATTCATTTGTTTATTTTTAAAATATATATTATTGTATATGCAAACTTAGATTTTTCCATTATCTTTTTTATTTTTCGCTTTAATTACTCTTGGCTTTTATTCATAATATAAATACTGCATTATAATTTTTTAAAAACTATTAAATAAGAATTTAGAAAATATTTTTGCCTTTTTCATTTGCACTATATGAAAAACAATGATTTTAATAAAGAGTATTTTGCTTAGATATTAAATAAACATTATTTTTTTATTTTAGAATATTTAATTTTACTCATTATTGAAATTAATTTTATTAATTTTAATTAATTAATTAGTTTTATTCATTAATTTTCTTTCTTTCTTTTTTGAAACATGTACTTAAACACTGTGTTTTACTTATTACAAAGGATGACATCTAAAGCTTTAATGCTAGTTTTTAATTTAATATAAATATATTTTATTCATGATAGACTTTGACTGCTTTGTCACTTCATTATCAACTTTTGAATTGGCATTTCTTCAAGCAGATTTACTTGTCTCTTTATGTATATTTATTTTGTATTTTTATTTAATTTGACTTACATGTTGTTCATGTTTGTAGATTAGAATTTTATAATCAATCTTTCACTCACTATCTATGCTGGAATTTGGAATATTATTTGCTTGTGTATTTTGACGACAATTATCTATTTAAATATTTTCAAGGATAAATTTTTCATTAATTAGTTGATTTTTTAAAATTTCATTTTGTGTAATTTCATAAAGAGATTCTACCTATCAGACATTTTTTTTTAAATTCTGGATTTCATAAAAAATTAATAATAAATTATTATTTGATGTTTAAAAACAAAAAAAAAAAAAAAATCATATTTTTAATACTCTAATAAATTTTATTATTTTTTTCAAAGACTAATATATTTTCCCTTGATTTTTCAGGTTATTTTGATGAGAAGGCTATGCCTTCTGCTGGCATCATCCCCTTCCTTCAAAACTCTCTCTGCACCTTCAACAACACCTGCTATCCAACTGTCCACAATGAGGATGCTCGGGATTCTCTTATAGGTTTTAATACTTCTTTGTGAGTATATTGTTTCTTTTATTTATGAGTATATTGAACCCTTAAGTCAGAATTTTGAAATAATTAATTTAAAAAAAATTATAGAGTATGAGTGGTAAATTTCTTTAATTTCATTTCATATGATTCTAATTATTTTAAAAGTATAAAGTTTTCAAATTTTGATATTTTCTAAATACAACAGGATTAAAGTTGATCTCTGTAATACATGTATTGGCTGAAAGTGTTTTGTGGATAACATAGCTATAAATACTGACTATTCGTTGAATGTACCAATTACTCCCAATTGCTATTTACTCTTGCCTCCAATAAATTAGCTTGGTATAACAGGTGCATTAGGTGCCATTACAAAACTGATATACTTTTTCTTCCCAAACAGAAGGTATACTTTTTCTTCAAACAGAAGTTCATGATCATAAAAAAAAGGGAAAAAATGTTATCAAGTTTGATGTATTTATTTATTTTAGATCTCTCTGTATCTAAAGAAAGCCCTATTTGAAGTATTGCCTGTCTGTCTTATTTTAAATGTATGAAAGCAAAAACTCAGAAACACATCTTAAAAGGATGACATTTGGTTTGGTATATGGCTTTAATTTTAAATTCTTGGATTTCTGTTACATTCTTGATAAAGTCTGCATACCAGAAGTCTCTTGGTGTGTCCATTCTTGTGAAGACTGGAAGAAGGAAATTTAGCAAAGGGTTTTATTATAAGAATCGAAGATTTGTATCACATTTTGAACCAAATTCATGAAAAGGTTAACTGTCCATTGATCAATTTATTTATGGATTGGTGAATTAACTCAAAATAAATAGATAAATGAGATTTGAAATATAATATTATCACCAAAATTATTTATTTATATCCATTGGTATTCCAGTTAGAAGGAAGGAATACTTCCAAAATGTTCTCTCACTCTCCTGCCCCATATAATGCATAAAATTTTTCATGTTATGTTTGTGTACCAGAAAGTTAAGAAAAAACATTGATTGCTTTTCTTGAACATTGATTGTAAAATGTGGGAACTCATTTATGTTTGATTTGAAATAAAATATTGAAACTATTTTTTTTTTTTAATTTCAGAATTGTAGATTTTCTTGAAGAATTAGAAGAGACTGTTAGTGATCATTTTACAAAAGATGACAAAAAATTTCTTGACCGAGGTTTGCAAGATTTTGAAAATATAAATCATTTTATAAAAAAACTAACTGATCCTGAAGTTCCTATTTATGGTAAGTTTGATAAATAAATGAACATGATATTTAAAGCATGAATGTTTTTAATATCTGTTTTTCTTTTGTTTAAGAATTTGATTTTTGATTTCTTGCTTTTAATCTTTCTATATTGATATCTTTGATGATTCAAGTTTTATTTTAACATTAATAGCAAGTAGCTATTTTGTTCCTTGTTTTATCTTTATGATGTAGATGTGTTTCGTCTTTTGTTAACAGGTGGCTTAGATGCAAATAATTTATTAAAGAGCAAATCAGCTTTTCGGAGGGCACTACGTCAGAAAAATGTAAAATTGTCGAGACCAGCATTTGATGCATTGACATCTTCTAATATTAATTTTGCAGGCATACAAAAGGTGAAATATTTATTTGAATTTGGTTTTTAATATTTTTTCGTATTTTATAAAAACTGACTTTTGGGAAATTTTTGAATTTGTTGTATGGTAAAATGCAGAATGCTATCTTTAAATTTCATATAGTTATGTGAAAATATTCAACATTTTTACAAAAATTAAAAAGGAATTTTATTTTTTGTTTTGGCACGTGTATACATTAAAAAAGTTTCGATAAATTACACAATGAAAAATATATATAGAAAAATGAAATGAACTTTTTAGAAGTTAAATTTGGTATAGAATTGGCTAAAGTGTTAAGTCCTTAGTTTAGATATTTAACAAATTTTATTACTACAAAAAATTAAATTATTTAAAAGTTGTTGCTTCCAATATTTGTCATGGAAAGCTCCATGTTAAAATGATTTATGATGCAAATTAAGAATTATATTAATATTGATTATTCATGAATATATATATTATATATATTATGTTTGTGACTTTAATGTTAAATTTGTTTGCATTAATGATTCACTTTCAATTAATTTTTCATTTTAATAGGTTTGTGAAACTGTGTAATCTTTTTTGTATTTTTTTTTTTTTTTTTTTTTTTTTTACTTATCTATGTAATATGAATCATGTTTATATAGCATCCATGTTTCTACACAAATTATTTAAGCAGACATGCAGTATTTGTAAATACTGTAATAACTAAGTGAATGTAATGAAAAACTAACATTCATTGCAGCAAAGTTCTTTCTAGATGTTATTTCATTTATAGATTATTTTTATTTTTTTTAACAAAATTATTTATTTGGCAAATGGCCAAATAACATCTTTTTAATTGTATTGTCCATGTCTATATGCTAGTTCAACTTGTCTGTTTTTTATTTTATTTTGAGCACCTGGTGCCATCCATACCTTTTGAGAGATATTATATATTTTGTATACAATAATAAATAAGTCATTTTTATATTAACTATTACTTTTTTCTAATCGCATTCCTTTCGATAGATATTCGATCGAGGACGTCAAAGTGTTGTGGATTATCTGTGTCAGGACAAGGGACTAGATCATCTCCTTGATGCTCCTTCTTTCAATGAAGATGCTCTTTATCAAGAACTCTGTGGATTTAGTTATACCAAAATGAGAAAATTTTCTGTAGAATTAGCAAAGCATCTAAACTATAATGAACTTCTGTTTCAGGTAAGGAATTATTTTAAAACTTCAATATATTATTATTACTTCAATATATTAGATGTTTCTGATCATGGTTTGTTTTTCATCTTTTTATTATTTTGAAAATATTCATTTTTCCCATTTGTTCTAATTATTACTGCAAATTTCAGCAGTAATTGTTGTCTTTACTTAACCTGTTTATTTCATTTAATAAAGATTTCTTTTTTTCACTCTTTTACAATCAGAAATTCGAACTTCTGATTTTATTTGCTAGTTTATAATATTTCTTCTTTGAATGTTTTTAAAATACAATAACCTGAAAACATTAAAAGTTTATTGATTTAAAATTGTGCTCAAATGTTTGCTTTGACCAAAATCAAAACCATATTGCATCACTGGGATATGCATAAACAAACTTCAAATGTGTGTTGAAATAAATTCTTGAAAATAGTCCATATTATGTTGTGATATGTTTTGTTACTAAGTGGTCTGTATCTCTGTGTATAAATTCCATTACTGTTGTATACCACTTTTACAATATCTATTGTATAGATTCCACCACTTAATATGGCCCTAAGGCTGTCAAAAATCTGATTACTTTTAGACCACATTGTATTCTTATACTCTATGTGCTGTCTTTCTATGGATTTGAATTATAAATGAAATTGTAATTTTAACAAGGATTTATGACAAATTTAAATAATTTCTTTTATATAATTTTAATTCCAACTTAGAGAAATATGAGCTGAATATGTGCCATATATGTGTTTTGAGTAATATACCTGTGACTTTTTGTTTTTAATGATAATGGTTCAATCCTAGGTGTAAAATTCAATAAAGCCAATGGTCTATGTTTTTTTTTCTCATGTAGGAAAAGAAAGTATTGTAATTATTAAAAAAAAAAAAAAAAAAGATCATCTCCACATTTCAGACCTCTTGAGTTCAAAAAATATATTTTTCGAAATATGTCTTATCTGTCTGTGGGCATAATTCAAAAACCCTTCGAGCTGGATGGATGAAATTTGGTAAGCGGTCTTTTGACTAAATTTGTACAGCTCTGTCATATTCTGAAAGATGTCCATATGCAGAAAGTCTCGCTGTGCAAGTACGAATGAACTTTAAAACTGCAAAACATAACAAACTAAATGGATAAAAATCTATCAAAAATGGATAATTACTATCAAAATGCAGAAGTATGTCAAATTATATGAACACCGAAATTGATAAGGATTTGGCAGTTTGTCAATCTGCATTTTTGCTTGCATGATATATACATATATTTACTTTAGAACTCAAAAATATAATGATTAAGATAAATAAAATTTGTTGCAAAATTTTTTCATTTAAAGTTTAGGCTTTTTTAAAAATCAAATTTCAAACAATACGCCAAAGAGTTCATTGTATATAGATCTATACTTTCACATGCATGTAAATGCAATAACTCAAGAATGCAACAACTTGGATAAATGAGATTTAGTACACAAATTAAACATCTAGTGTAAGTCCATATCAAATTTTGAATTAAATCTGACAGGAAGTTAGCCATTTCTCAGTTTGTATTTATGCATGCATGCATGTTAATGCAATGACTTAGATGAATGAAATGTGGGACGCTGTTTTCGAATATAAATTATAGCTTTGTGTCAAATTCTAAACAAATACAATCTGTTGAAGTGTTAGTTGTATGCCATCCTGTCCATTCTGTTGCATGTAAACACAATAATTCAAAAACACAAAGACTTATTTTTTTTTTTCATTTGATTGAAAAATATTTTATCCAAAATATAAACTCGATTTTCAGGATTACACTATGATGCAAAGAATATTTATATGCGAGACTCTAAAAATAAATATATGATCAATTGCAACATTTCATTCCTACAACCTTTTTTGTAGGAAGCAATGTAAAGTCCTTACAACTTTTGTGCTTAGAAGTTTTAGGGAAAGCAGTCCTGCTGGTTTTTATGTATAGTTATTTTCAGCTACTATCAGAATAATTTCTTATTTTTGAGTTAAGAATTATATATATATTACAAGTTCTGAAATGCATTATTAATAAAAGCATTCAGAGTAAAAAAATTATATTTTCAAAAATTCAATAAAATATTTCTTTGGTTTATATATATATATATATATATATAATATAATATAATATAATATTGTGAAAAATGAAAGAAAGGTCACTCATTTATTTTATATTTTAAACACTTAAAAAAAGTTTATTTAAAATTTGAATTCTGTAGACTCATTTTAAAGACTATTTAAGACATTTATTTAAAATAATGGTCTTTAATGAGCATATATAATATGCATTTTCACTCAATAATAATATAGATTCATTTCCTATTTCTTGAAACTGGAATAAGATTTTCTCTTCTATTCTTATTAATTATAGAATATATTTAATTTTTTATACTAGGTATTTCATATTTGTTAGAGAAAAAGAATGCGTGTCTGTAAAAAATATGATTTTTTGGGGTTCAAGGATTGGAATTTTTATTTTGATATTATATGAAGTCATATATACACATGTTCAGTTTCTGAATCATTTTCCATTTATTATCAAATGCTTATCAGCCAAATTTCTCTTCATTAGAATTAATTATCTTTTTTTGTATCGAAGTAATATTTGATTTCTTCTGTTTATGTGTCATGATTGTCTTAGAACTTTTTTAATTCATTCTTCTTCATTTCAGTTATCAAATGTTACTTATAACAATACTGGAAGGAATTTACATATACATGAATGGCAACATATCATGAGTTCAACTGCAGACATGCTAAAAGATGTAAGCATTTAAACCTATAATACTAGAGAATCCATAAAAAGATTCTTTTTTTATTGTGTCTTTTAAAAATCAATTATGTTTCTTTCTTTTTTTTATTTATAGCTAAGGAATTTGAATGGCCTCTACAATTTACTATTGAACTTTGATACTACTTGGCAAAAATTGGTAGAAGTATTTATAACTGATGATGAAAATAAAACTTCACAATTGATTCAGTTATTTACTTGTGGTCGGAACATGTCTTCTCTATTTGACCAAGATCAAGGTGGACCAGCACGCCATTTTGAAGAATTAAGACAGCAGATGAAGAATGAAAGAGAATATTTTAAGAATGATGACTTCAAATATATATATGACAATACTACAAGTAAGATAAGAGTTTGTTACTCAAGAATTATATGAAGTTATAATCGTTAAATGTATTAAGATATCACTCAGAAAAGAATGAAATTACATGAGATTTGACTTAATTTAAAACAATTGTTGTAAATCTTGTTCAAAATATTTAAAATTGTAAAAAAAAAAAAAAAAAAAAAATGTCACAGATCTGCTTTGCAGTATGATTATATTTTTAAAGTTTTTCAGACCATTTTCACTAGCAAGCGCTGCAAGCCCATTTTCCTTTAAATATATTTTTCTTTCATTTGGTATGAAAATAAAATTAAGTATTTGTTATTGCAAAGGAAAATCATGCATTACTTGTGTTTTGTAATATTAAAAATCTAATTCAATTACACGCAGTAAAATTTTTATGCATTAAATTCTATTGCATTTGGTGTCAATTTCATTAATTTAGCATTTGACACATAGTATATGTTGTACAAAGATTATTTTAAATTATTTTATTCATTGTGTGGTAACCAATATTAGTGTTATATCTTACAAGCTATTATACTTTACTTTTCTGAAGGAACAAACATGAAAATACTTTCTCTATGCCATTCTTATTCAATTGGTATGAAATAATTAAATAAGACTATTGAATTGCCTGTTGGTTATATTTTCTAAGTAGACAAAGAAAGAATAAACTAACTCTTGGTTTAAAATGGACTGCAAGTTTTTCTTCCCCATTGATTTGTAAAAAGAAGAAAACAATTTCTTCCTTTTGTATCAAATTCCTTGTTGTAAGGAGATATTTTGATGTCTTTTATATGTATTATTTGAAAACAAAGAATTCTGATGCTAATATACTATTTATATTGTACATATGTATTCCAGATTTCTGAAATATTATAAAGGTAAAACACGCAATAAATATTGTGATGTAAAATACTCTAGACTGATATTTTAAATCATTCCATTCATACCATTTTTTAATTTGGCATGTTATTAAAAATTGTCTTTCTTCAATTTTATGCATTTTATAAAGATTTTTTATTTGTTAATCATATACATATATTAATTATTAAAATGCTGTAATTAATATTTATTCTTAAAATCTTTATATGTAATTCATTTATTCCCTCTATAGCTCCCAAATGCAACAATTTATTTCGAACTCTGGAGCAAAATCAACTGACAAGAATGTTGTGGAGTCAAATGAAACCTTTTGTTAGAGGAAAAATTATTTATTCACCAAAAAATAGAGCTGTTGATAAAATTATTTCCAGAGTAAGTATTTCATTACCTTGTATTTGATTTCAAAGTTTTGAATTTGTCAAATATTTTTTACTGCTAAATAACATTTAATTACATATGAACACATGTTAACTGTAAGAAAGTTGATTTTATTAGAGCTAAGCAGACAGGCTATATTTCTGTATATTTTAGACAAAGAGGTATTTCGGTATTTTAGATATTCACTTTTGATTCACTGCTGAAAAAACATTTTTTTAATGAAGACAGTTCAATAACAGTTTGATTATTTATACAGAATACCTTGTTACTACTGCTCATCTAATTTTAATAGTGTTTCCCTGATCTGTATGAGAATTATTTTAGAGTAAAGCAAGATAATTAATCATCAATGATCTTAAAATTTGCATTGAGAATTTCCTGTAGAGTTTTATCTTGCCTAGTATCTATAAGCATCATTGTATATTTATGCGTAGGTTGTGATGTGGTTTCTGAAATTCCATAGTTTTTAAACTTTTTCATTTATAAATAGAAACATTTCAAAAATCTTCTCTTATAACTTTTTTTAATATTGTAATGTTGTAACTACCAGTTTATGATTCATACTCTTTCGTGTGATATTTGTTTTTTAATAAAAATTTTAGAATATTCTATCTTTCAGAATAATAAAAAATATATTTTATATAATTTTATTTTTATAAAATTTCCATTTAAAACTATTTTTAAACAATAAAACAATGCATAATTACCACTGCATGATCTATTTTACTATAAAATTGTGGTTAAAAATTGAAATCAAGTTTTTGCATTTTTTTTTTCAAAAGTGTTGTTTATCATATTCCACTTCCTTTTCCAAACCACCTCTAAATGATGAGGGGAAAAAATTTCAGTATATATTATGTTTATGAATCTCAGAAGTCATATTTATCAAGTAATTTTGTCAAATATTGTGCAAATTTCATTGTGCCATCATAAGAGTTAAAACATTTATGTGTTTAACTCTTTTTCAGATAAAATAAATAAACTAATTATAGTGTCCCTCTTGCCAGTTTGATGCAATAAGTCATTGCCATCCGAAATATAACAAACTTCTAGATTATAGATTTAATATCTTCACTTTTATTTATTTGTTGCCATGCAAAGTAATTCATGTATAGTTTTAAATAGTCTTTCTTCATTAGAATACTCTATTTGTTAATTATATATTCTTGATTGTTTAAATGCTTTATGATTATATTTGGAAATTAAAAATTATTTTATCCCTGAAAGGTGAACCAAACATTTCAACCCCTCGTTGATGCTGTTGAATTTAGTAACCAATGGCTGAACCACTATTCTCATTATGTATCTGATTTTTTAAAAAACAATTCAAAACGTTTTGAACTCTTGGAGGTAAGTTGATATTTTCTTAGAAGAATTTATGTTTCAGTTGCATTAATTTTATTTTATGTTTTTGTAGATAGATTGATAGGCACATTGGCACGTCTATTAACATGCACACACGTACACCAAAAATTTTTAAAACTAAAATTCAGATCCTGTTTGAAATATTGAATCGTTTCCTTACAAATTTTGTATATACTTGCAAATACTGAAATTCTGTTATTTTTTAAATTTTAACCTTTCATAACATGGTATAGGTTACATGATATTGCTGAATTTTGTTGTAAAATTTTGCTCATTTGTTATTTTACTTCTCCAGAGTTTAAGTATTATTTCCTTTTTTATTAATTAAGTAGGATTAAAGATGAAATAAAAGTTGATGCATATAACTGGAGATCTATTCCCTGATGTTAGGTGAAACAAGTTTTGCATAATGTTGCCTCAATAAAATCTTGAATTATAAAAATTTTTAAAGGAGAAAATATTAATTAATATTCTGTAGTTTCCCAAATCTTATATCTTAATAAGTTGCAAATTCGTTTAATGAATGGTATCAAATTTTCTCTCTATGTAGATAATGTAATTATTTGAATCCTGTATTTCTGAATGAATATACCTGCAACATGATTATTTGAATGTAATGCATAATAATCTTTTCAGGAATTATTTAAACCAGAAAACTTTCCTTATGAGGATATTCTCGGTGATTTGCTCATCAACACTTCTCTGTCAGGAAACACAACAGCAACAGCTCTTTCCCTTCTACAATCTATAAATGAATTGGCTAGAAATCTGTTTTTAAATACTACTGCTTGGTTTGACAAAGTGAATGTGGTAGTTGAAGAAGTGAGAGATTACTTGCAGGTAAGACTCTTCATCATATTGGCTTCTGACAAGATATGCATTTAAGATACCTTCATTTTTTCAACCACCATTAATTTTATTAATTCTAATAAAGAACTGAAAATACACATATTGCTGTTTAAAATATGTCAAGTTTTATAAAAATTTATTTCTTTAAAGGAGTTGTTTTAAGACTGTAAATGAATATATATTGAGAAAAAAATAATAAACACAAGTTTTTTGTAATGTCTGTATATATACAGCATGTATTCTTTGTACTTATAAAAGGAAGAGTTTGTATATGTGTCCATATCCATATAAATATATTATAGTTACAGCTATGAAATTCTGCGTATAAATAATCATAATGGTGGCTCAATTTACCTCAAAGCCTGGAATTTCTTTTTATTTAATGTTTAATATTTTAGTTAATATTTTGCATTTGTTGAATTAACTCTAAAGATATATCCAAAAAATTTTAATTGGAGAATTTTGAAAGTGTCACAAAGCTGTAATTAAATTTAGTGCAAACTTTGGTAAAATTGCTTTAGAAACATCCAGTTAATGAAATAAGTTATTGGTGAAATTTAATCAAGTAAATAAAATCTTTTATTTAGTCACTTTTTTTTTTTGCCACATGACACTTGATCTAGGACACTTGACTTCATCTAGAAGACGTGAGAATATTGAGCAGGTGTATGATTTTGATGCAAAAAAAATTGCTGTTCATTATTGAAAATGAAGGAGGAATTTTTTAACATAACAAAACATTATTTAAACCACCATTCAATAAAGTTTGGCAAAGCATAAATCCATACTGAATTTATTTCTCACGTTTTAACAAAAGAACAAAAATCGATTAGATGTACTTATTGCAAAGACGTTGTTTTGACTGCTGAAAATATTTCTAAACTTCTGTAAGTTGATTTAGTAATGATGAAGCATAATATTTTCAGTATATGATCCTAAAACAAATTGATAGTGTACTAAATAGAACTCACACACACACACACACACACACATACAAAAACCACAAGCAAAGTTCCATCCTAAATCAAAACAAAGCAATTTCATAATAATGATATTATCTACAAAAAATTATTGGTGAATATTATTTAAATACTTTGAAATGTTTGATCCTTAATATTCGTTGTTTTAGCAGTTAGTGTTTGTGAAATGATGATGCACTCTGTCACAACTTACTTAATGTTCATCATTTTTTTTAACAAAAAATATCATCTGCTTGTTAAAAGATTGTTATTTTGATAGTGTTTTAACTTTGCAAATAGATTCAATATGTGTCTTTGAAGTAAGTATAGAAAGTTTATTCGAATAAGTGCTCAAATGAAGATTCAATTGTTGTAATAAGTGTATTGAAGCCAAATAGACATATTTCGAAGAAAAAAAAAAGTAATATATATATATTTCTTAGACATGCCATATATCGTTGGTGATAAATTGTTTTTAAATTAAATGCAATAATTGACTGCTTATTCCAGATCCATTTATATAATTTTGTGCTTTTATGTGAAAGTTTAATTCTCCTAATATCCTAACATGGAATTTTAAATGAATCTGGTTTTACTTTGCTGACCCATTTATCTACACTATTTCCATTCTGATTCCTCTTCTCGTGGTGTGTCATATTTTATGATTATCTTTTACTTAAATCAAATAATTTTCAAAGAACAAACCACAAATGAGAGTGTGTTTTTTTTTTCCCTTGAAACCTCATTTCTTTTATTTTTACATGGTATGATTAACTTAGCAAATAGATTTAAAAGGAAATGGATGATGTACAATGTTTTCAATGTTCATATGATCATCTTTGATTGACCATTTTATGTGTTTTACAGTGCTTCGAATTGAACCGGTTTGATGGCTATGATAATGAAGGTGCTATAGAGCAGAGAGGTATGGAACTCATTAAGGACAACAAGTTGTGGGCAGGAGTTGTATTTACTAACCTGCATGGAAAAAAACATCTGCCTCATTACATTCAGTACAAAATTCGTATGGCCTCTAGCAAGGTGGACAGCACCAAGAGAGTAGAAGATAGGTAAATGTATACCTTATTGTGGTTTGATTATTTTCTCTTAGATCATTTTGATTCATGTTATTTTTCAATTATATTTGTATCTGTGCAATAACTATGATTTCTACTTCAAGAATTTTTGCGATTTTTGTTATCTATTGTTAAATTGTACTAATCTGCTTTTAATTTATTCTAAATAAGTATACTAATAATTCATTAGAAAAGACGTAAAATAATGCTAGGCAATAACTAGACACATAATTTCATGTGTTGAATTATTTGCTTATTTTCTAATTTTTAAAGATTTGAAAGACAAAATGTTGCAATTCTTTCTTTCTTTCCAGATTCCACACCCCAGGACCCAGAAGAAGACCAGGTATTGACTTGAAATACATAACCTTTGGTTTTGCTTACCTTCAAGACATGATTGAGCATGCTATCATCAAAGAGCAAACAGGAAGAAACAGTGAGACAGGCATTTATTTGCAGCAGTTTCCATATCCATGCTACATCTTTGATCAGTAAGTAAATAAGCATGTTGTTTTGCATTTCTAGAATAAAATATGTGTCATATTGATCCTCTTAGTAAATACAACTGTTAAAGAGCCTATTTCAAAGTTTCCCTTTAAGGCAAATGAAATAAATATCTTTGACATGAAAATTGAAGATTTTTTTTTAAAAAATGAATATAAGGAACAACAGTCCTTTAGCAATTTTTGGTGATTTCATAGAAACATTGATTTGACAATTTTCAGATGATTAAATAAATTTAATTTCTTTAACTATTTGGAATTTGCTGCAAAAGTAATTATTTAATATAATATTTTTGGTAAAAAAAATTAATAAGCATACATTTAGAAGATGTGAGGAAAAAATGTGCAGTGGTCTCAAATTTGCTGGTCTCTAAACATTCTTTACTGATGAACTGATCCCCATTGTGTTTCTTTTTTTTTAGCGTTTTTATTATACACTTTTATTTGTTTTTGACTTATTTCATAGATGTAATGATCGAAAATTGTAATCGAGCTTTCATTTGCTTACTGAAGGGATGGAGTTTTAAAATTTTGTGTAGTATTGGTAATAACAATTAACTAATTTAATGTATCCAAAACATAATTATCCATTCATTTTTCATTTTAACCATAATTATCCTTTCTTTAAATATAAAAATAAAAAAAAATAGAAAATAATTAAAATTTAAAAAATCTGCTTTTTAGCAAATTAAAATGTGTGTTTTGAAGAAGTTTTTCAGTTACATTTATGGCTTGCAAACAATCCATATTAAAAGTCTATATCATTCTTTCAACTGTGTTTTTCAGGTTCATTATGGCACTATCTCGTACTTTTCCTCTTTTCATGGTCTTATCTTGGGTTTACTCCAGTGCGATGATTATCAAGTCTGTTGTGTATGAAAAGGAACATCGTCTGAAAGAAGTAATGAAGGTCATGGGTCTCAATAACGGAGTCCTGTGGCTAGCTTGGTTCATCAAATCCCTTCTCAGCATGATAGCGTCTTGTTTCCTGCTCATGCTTATACTTGTGGTAAGTGAATTCTTATCATATTTTATCTGTTTATTTTTTCATATAGAAAAAAATTAAATGATTTTAAAAATTAATATATATGTATTTTAAAAATTAATATATAATTTTATTTTGTGTATGTTGTAAAATTTAATGAAGAATAAATATTGAGGAAGTAAATGAAATTAATCTGAAATGTTTTGAATGAAATGAATGGTCCAGAGAAATATCTTGATGGTGATGTTTTAATAATTTGCAGACTTTTTTTGTGTGTACATTTAGAATGTCATTGATATAGAATTTAATTCCTACTAAATTGTGAATCCTATTTCTGGGAAATAATATGTTCTTAAGCATTTCTTTCCCATACATTTTTATATGATATTTCTTTTTCCCTATGGTATTATTGGTGCTATGAAACATAACGCAATTATATTGTGCAGCATTATATAATAGTTCACATATCCTATTCATCATGAATATGAAATCTTGTTTATACGAAAGCAAAGATGAACTGCTTTGTACATTTTTTGTTTGTTTGTTTTCTTCAAATTTCTTTATTTTAATTACTTAAATAATGCAAATTGCAATCTGCATAATTTGATAAGATAATATCATTAAGAATAACAATAATTATTAATTGTATTACTTAAAAGCATTTCTATCAATTAAAAATCAAAAATGATATTAATATGGAAAAAAAAAGTAATTTAACCTATAAGATGAGATTTCAGACTTAGAAGTTTTTTTTTATTCCTCTGTTTACATACTCATTTTGAATATTTTGTATTAAAATAAATAAATAATTGCTACAGAAAATTGGTAAGGATTTTATTTTTGACATTTTTTATGCATTTATCAAATGATACAATTTAATTGGAGATACTGTTTTCAAAAAAAAGATAATACTATACACTATATTAACTGAATTCTTACTTATCATGTTCACATTGTTTTCTAGATTAAAAAAGTATTTGTTGATTTTATAATAATAAAAGTGTCAGAAGCCATGATGTATCTGCATTATATAAGGCTGTTGTTAATGAAATTTCAAAATCCAATTTGTTATTTAAAAATGAAGTATATTAAAACATAAGTTAATATTTGAAAATTGTGTAATTTCCAAGGATACCAATCACTGTTTACAATCTTTTTTTTTTATTATTATTTCAGTATGGTAATGTTATGGAGAACAGTGATCCTGGTGTAATATTCGTTTTTCTCCTGTGTTACTGTATATCTACCATCATGTTATCATTCTTCTTCAGCACTTTATTTTCTCGAGCTAACATAGCTGCAGCTGCTGGTGGTATGTTGTTCTTTGTTAGCTATATACCTTATCCTTTCTTAATCATGTGGGAGGACAACATGTCTCTACTGCAGAAAGGTGGTGTTGTAAGTACACTTTCTTTCTTTCTTTTTTATTAAAAAATTACTAAATGAAACATTTAATAAAGGATATGTGCTTATAACATTAAACAGAATAGAACACCGTCTCAAACAGTTTCTGTAACTATTCTGGTCACTGAACAGTTTGATGGGCATGTTACAGGAATTTTATTAAATACCAAATATTTACATTAGAAAGAAAAAAAATAATTATGTATAGAATTTACTAGCATATAAGAAAGGATAATCAAATCAAACTATTTACAAAGTTTTCCTACTTTAAAAAATTATTTGGAATAATAATATGCAAAAAAAAAATATTAAGTATGAAAAAAAAAACATGAATTCTATGTTCACTATATCATGACAAAGTGGATGAGGATGCAACTATAAAAAACAAATAAAAAATAATTTGGTTAATGGTAATAAAGAAAATCTGTGTTTGAAAGATATTTATGAATGCAAATGAATATGAAGAAACTGTGGTGCTTCCCCCAACCCTAGTCCTTGTGAGTATGACACTTGATGTTTTAAGCTAGGGAGGCAAGAAAATATCTCTATTTTCACTGATAAATTTAATTATCCTATGGAAAATTTCGCCAGGAAAGGAAGTTGCTGGTGAATCTTTTCAGCCATTCTTTTCAGGGCTTGGTGATGGTTTTTTCATATGCCAAGAAATTATGAGGATACATTCTGTAGCATAATGAAATGCCATGCCAATCTCACTATAACTGCAATGTTCACTTTCCGACAGAACCTTTTGAGGTAGGCAGGAAAAGGGAGTCATATTGTGCAAATTCTTGTACTAACTGATTAGACTTCAATTCAATTTCATAATTCAATTCAATTAGAAATAGAATGATTCAAAAAGCTCTTACCTGTCAGAAAGGAAGTGGAGGCAACTAATGGATTTTTCACATTTTATTCACACACAGCTAGCATATTTACAGGAAAGACAAAGCAATACAACTTGACATCACCACGTACACAACAAGATTGCCAATATAAACAAAACCCCGAGGGGGGCACAGCGCCCTCGTTCGGAAAACCTTTGACCTCGAGGGGTGAAATAAAATGTTAGCACTAACAGGGCTATTTAAGTAGAGTGGCCATGTTATTATCTGCCAGTGATCACAATACCTGCAGAGACAAATGTTGAAAGCAGGCAATTTCACCTTGAAAACTATGTGAGAAGGCAAATAAAAACATTGTAGATCATCATTGATTTATTTTACAAAGATCTTCTACTCTCATTGATAAATCAATTGTGTGTAGAACTACTCTTCTCCATTTCATTTCTTTCACTCTTAATAATAGTTTTTTTTAAATAAAATTGTTAATTTTCAAGATTTGCCGCAGAAGGCATTGCAATAATTCAAGTTGTTCATTTATTGTTCGGTCTTTCTATGTCCTTACTCTGTAGTTATGATTTTTGTTTTTATCATTATATTTTTCATTTTTGGAGTATTTCAAGATGCACCATCCAAGCATATATTGCTTACAGTTAGAATTTTTTTATATAATACTGAATACAGTTTTTCAGTAAATAAAAATACATAAATATTAAATATCATATTATTTATTTCTTTTTAATATTTTTTGTGTTGTATTAAAAATATTTTTGTGAAGTTAACCTAATATTTTTACAAATAGAAATATGAAAAATTAATTTATTAAATTAAAAATTGTTGCAGATAATAAATTGGAATTGTTGATTAGCAAGGATTTTTTTCTAACACTCCTACAAATGAAGATCCAAATTTAGTATAGATTGATAGGAAAAATATAAAATCCAATATATAATGAATTTCTTATTTATTAATAATTTTTAAATCATGATAAACTAATTATTTGCTTTTAAACTGTATTTTAAGCCTTTGTAATTTACTGTGTCAATCCTTTTTCTTATGAAACCATTACTTTATATAGTTCAATTTTGGAACCGTGAATTCCAGTCTGCCTCAAATTAAGGTTTTTATTTATTATCATAAATGTTGATGAGATATGTTATGTTTGCAAAGACTATAGTATTATGAGCAAGTTATCAGAATAGTGGTTTTCTTCTTATATTAGACTAATTGGCTACGGCGACTAGCTGTTAGCTTGAATCAGTGATTGTTAAAATTTTCAATTAAATATTTTATGTAATTTGCTATCAATGGTTTCTTTAGTATAGTATCTGGAAATATTAAATTTTGATAGACAAGTAATTTATGTTATTAAAATATTCTATTTATTATGGTTTGCATCTCTCTCTCTCTCTCTCTCTCTCTTTTTTTTTACCTCTTTCTTGAAATTCGAAAGTTAAATTGAAAATTAAGTGATTAATTATCAATTAATGACTAATAGCTTATTGAAACTAAATGTATTCATTGAAAATATATGGATAAAATGAAGTGTTCAGCTTTAAAATGTTGTATATAATATCAATGTGTTTCATAATTTAAATAATATCCATGAAAATAGTTGTATGTAGATTTATATGATTGAATAAAAATTCAATTCACTGTAATAAAAAAAAAATCAAAATTTTAAGGTAACACATTTTTTTTTTTTTTTTTTTTTGTGCTATAATATTTTTGGTGGTTATAGCAGCAAAAAATGTCAAAAATTTTTGATTTTTGTTTAATTAAATTTTTTAAATCATTCTAAAATACACATTTTTATCCTCCAATTTTGGTATATATGTGCCAAATTTGGTAGATCTGTGTCTATCCCATGGCATAGCAACAGACATGTGCATACATATTCATTTTTATTAACTATAGAAATAATTATAGCTTTCTTAACAATCAATAATGTTGTATTATAATTAAAATTTCAGAAAAATAGACTGAGCCGTCTGTTTCTGGTACATAAGTCATACCACCAGTTCTTTTTAATGAGATTTTATATTTATATTTACCACTGTATTTAACAGTTTTACTGTAGTAGCCCTTTTCTCACTTTATTTTTAGAGTTTATTCTCCAATGTCGCTTTTGGTTATGGATGTAGTTATATAAGTCATTATGAAGAGGAAGGTGTAGGAGCTCAGTGGTCAAATATTGCTACAAGTCCTATTCCAGGGGATGATTATAGTATGTTGAAAGTTATGTACATGCTGCTTTTTGATGGAGTAATTTATGGAATTCTGACCTGGTACATTGAAGCTGTATTTCCTGGTAAATGATTAGTTCTGTTTTCTTGGCATATAATTTTCTCAAATTGTTCCTCAAGAAAAAAATCTTTGGAAAAATATTTAAAATTTTTAACCAATGTAATATGCTTTTTTTTTAAACCTTTTATTTGTTTATTTATTATAGGTCAATATGGTGTTCCAAAACCTTGGTACTTTTTTGTTACTAAGTCATATTGGTGTGGTAAATCTGCAGGCTGCTCTGATTTTATTGATATCGAATCCACAGCGAATCATAGTAAGTATTTCTTCATAGCTTTTGGAAATTTTTTTTTGTAATTATTATTATTGTTTTTCAGTTGTTTTTTTAAAGCTGTAAATAAAGCAAATAAATTTTCTTTTTTAAAATTTATATTTTAAATGATTTCATTAAATCTCTAAATATTTAAATAAATATTAAATTTTAAAATATCTAAATATTTTTTTTTGAATCAGTCTTTTTAAGATCATGTTTACTAATTTTAAATTTTAGAGTATGTTTTGAACAAAATATTTTATCTTCAGACTAAGAAAAAAAAACAGTTTTCAAAATTAGAAATGATGTTTAAATAATATTTTAAAAAGTTATTATTCATTAGAATTTCAAATTTTATTTCTGCTAATGATTATTTGAATGTATAATTTATGAATTTTTAAGAATTACTTAACAAAATTTTATTGTTTGTACTTTTTTCCAATTCATTTATCAAAATTATAAAAGAACTAAAATGTCCTCATCAATTTTCCAAACTAGTTTTATTGAAAAGCAATCAGTATTGAAATTTGCTATTACATGATTAAATTTATATTGAGTGTATTATTTTAAGGTATATTATTATATTGAGTGTAATATTTTAAGGTTTATTGCCATAAGTTTTATTTACTTTGCCTTATGTTATAATTATGTTTAAATATTGTTAAATTTTATTTTTGATAAAAAGTTTTTTTATTGAAAATTATGTAATTTATAGATGAATATTGTCTTGCAATTTATCATTCGGTTGCACTCTATTTTATATCAATGAAACTTCTTTTCCACTTGTACTTACAATTAAATTGTCACAAAATATGCAAAAAAACATGTATTTTCTATCTGTAGTTTCCTTCAGTTGAGGTTGACTTGAAGAAAATCATTCAGGTTCCTTAGAGTAACTCATAATTTATGCAGAATGAGATAAATCCATGTTATGTTATATTTTTATGACTAAAATAATTACACATGTTATTGTATTTTTTTTCTAATACCTGTTATTTTATGATATGATTATGATGATATAACCTTTTTTTAATTTCTAGCAGGAGTTTAATAGTTGCCAAAATTAAGTTGATATATTTTATATGACCACTAATTGGCACTGTTATCCTCTTTGAATGTAAAAGTTTGACTCTTTTTTTTATTTATAGACAAAACATCTGTACAAAGATACTTTTCATGTAAATTAAATGCTGAGCTTCCTTGTATATCAGAATTCAGTGAAAATACAATTAATTTTTATATTTAACTTTTATTTATGGAAAATATAATTTTTAAAAAATTTTGATAAGGTTTTAAAAATTTATCTAGCGTTTTCCATGTTTAGTTGCACATATTTATTATGTGGCAACCATACCAATTAATAGCAACCATATCAACTATTCAAAAATTGCTGAGCATTTATCAGCTCAAAGTATAGCTTATTATTCTATTTTAATATCTTTTCCTATTAATTTTTTAAATGTTATTATAAATTTGTAAATAAGATAGTTGTTTAGCAGCAGAATTTTCTTACACATCTGCTAGTAAACAGAGTTTTTAAAACCATTGTGCATTTGTATGAAATCTCTCAAACAATTGGAGTAACATCGAATTATTTTTGGTCCTGCAATTTTTCTTCTTTCTTTTATAGGCAATAGGCAGGATTTTGAAGCTGAACCTGAGAATTTGAAATTAGGTGTGTCCATTCATCATTTGACCAAAATATACTCAAATAAGAAATTGGCAGTTGATGATTTGAGTCTAAATTTCTATGAGGGGCAAATCACATCCTTTTTGGGACATAATGGAGCTGGAAAAACAACTACTATGTAAGCTAATTATTATTATTTTTTACTCAAAATTTTGAAAAGATTTTATTTTGATAATTGCTTATTTCAAGACATGAATTACTTGTATTTCATTGTTATTATTTATTATGCATGGATTTTAGATTTCTTATTTATGAAGTGTTTTCTCACTTTTTGTTTATTAATTTAGATCAATTTTAACTGGAATGTTTCCACCAACATCTGGAACTGCAAAAATATATGGCCATGATATTCGCAGTGACATAGATTTGATACGTAGAAGTTTAGGTACTTGCCCACAGCATAATGTATTGTTTGATGAGTAAGTGTTGGTAATATTAACTATTTAGTTAACCATGTTTGTTTTGCTTTTGCTGTTGAAAAGTATCGTGAATTCCTATAGTAAATTCTTCATTCTTATCAAATGACTTTCTTAATTCAGTTATTAATTTTTTTACTTGCTTTTGGTACTTATTAGAAAGCATTTAAATAAATTGTATTTGATATAGAAAGCTATTCACTTTTATCTCTGAAGTTTTATTTTGCATTATTGCACATTTTCATTTTAAAACTGAAAAACTTCGCTATGTGCTAATTGTGCTTAATTGAGAAATGCTGATTACTTTTTAATTTTTTTTTTATTTATTTTTTGAAAATTTAAGTTGTAATTATTTTCATTTATTGAATAATATTTTATTTTTGATGTTCAATTACTTTCATTAATAATTTCAATAAACTCATATTGAACTGAATTATTTTTCAGACTTACAGTTTTGGAACATCTGTGGTTCTATGCTCGGCTGAAAGGTGCTGATGAAAAAGAGGTGATTGAAGAAGCCAATGAAATGATTAAGGACATGAATTTGTTGCCTAAGACCAATGAATTATCAAAGAACCTATCTGGTAATTTTTGAAAATTTCTGGAATATGAATTTTATTTTTTATGGGCTATCTCCTAAATGTCTATGCCTTATGATGTTTAAATATTTCATTTATTAGTAATTCAAAATATTTTTTACTTTTATTATTTATTTTTAAAATGAACTGTTCAGAAAATTAATTTTTTGTTCTTTTAATGTGATGTTTTATCAGTAAACTTACATTTAAAATTATTCTGAGATGCAAAATGCGTACGTCATATTTCGAACTGTACACTTATTGTTTCTTTGACAATTAATGTTCCTTTTTCCTCTTTACCTTCTCCTGCAATATCTATTATTAGGGGAAGAAAGTGCCTTTCTTCATAATTTTGTTTTTAATAATATATATTTTTTTGCTTTCTTAAAGCTGTTCTATTTATCAGAAAATGATATTTCATTTTCTTCTTTCAACATAAACTCATCCAAACGCCTAATCAGATGTGTAAATAATACATTTCCATATTTGAATTTATATTACTGAGGTATTAAACTGACGAGCCATCTTTTCCCCCCATTATTCCATGGACATATATCAAAATTTGAATTCACTAATTGTACTTTCTTTTTTAATTATGATAAAAAAAAATAAAGAGAGATTTATATAATAGATGACACTTTGCATATCTAAAATATCTGTTGTTATTTGTTATTTCCATTTTATTTGTCATATTTTTCTTGCATTGCTTTACTGGACATTAATTGATATTCAAATATCAGGTAGGACATTATATTATATACTTTGGAATACTTATTATCTTTACTTCTCTTTTTTTCTCCAAAGGCGGAATGCAGCGCAAATTGTCTATTGGCATAGCTTTTGTTGGAGGTTCACAAACTGTTATTTTGGATGAACCCACTGCTGGCGTGGATCCTTATGCAAGGAGATCAATTTGGGAGCTGCTGCTGAAATATAAAGCGGGTATGTGCCTAGAACCTTTTGAATTTTATTTTGTATTATTTTTCCCCATCAACGTATAGGGTGAACATAAAAAGTTAATACTGGCAAAATAATTTTTCCCTACAAATTGTAATTTAAAAAAAATTCTTTTAGCTTCACTTCTTTACTTTTTTTGTAATTCATTTTTTGGCTATGTAAGTTATGAACTTCTTGTAAATACCATATTGCACTTGATGGTGAAAATTAGATTTTTTTCCTTTTTACATAAAAGCAAAATCTCATGGCTTAAGTAATATATTGACCAAATCTAACTACAATTGTCTGTCTGAACAGATTTTGTCAATCAAGCTTTATATTTTAAGACACGCTGCATATTGCATTTTAAATCGTAAGAGTATCATAAACTATATTGCTGGCCCTAAATATTCATTTCATGTGGAGCTGAATCTGTTACTCGCTGCTTGATTTAGGTCGAACTGTCATCTTGACTACCCACCACATGGATGAAGCTGATCTCCTTGGTGATAGGATTGCAGTGATTGCTAATGGAAAACTTCGATGCTGCGGGTCTTCACTCTTTCTCAAGACCCGTTTCGGAAATGGCTACTATCTAACTCTTGTGAAATCTTGTGACTACTCCAGTCTCATGAGTCATGATCAGCGGAATAGTCGAAGTTCTTCTAGTACAATGAAAGACAATTCCACTAAAGGATCCAGTGTAAGTAACTTATTAATGTAAATTTTTAGAGTTATTTGTTTACCAATGGAAATATGATGCTTTGACATTTCCAGCAACTTTGGGGAGACCCAAGAATTATTTTTTGTGATACAAGAATTTTTTTTATTTATTTATCAGATTATTTTGTTTGCATGGGCATTGTATTCTATTGAATTCCAATTAAGAGTGACCTTTATTTAAATTCAGAATATGTCAGACGATTGATAAATCTTATTCAGAATAAGTAGAAATAGTTATTTTATTTTTACTGGATATATAAATAAAAATAGACAGGGTATAACTTTTACTATCATCTTTAGCATATTTTATCAAATAAAGTGTGTTGTTCATTAATACTTATGTTTCTGATTGCCATATTTTTAAATTCTAGGGAAGTATGAAAAAAATACAAAGTAAATTTTAAAGTTAATCATTTAAAAGTTTAATTATCTTCTTATATTCCTTTTTCTTTAGGAAATAACAGATGAAGGAGTTGCAGATATGTCAGCCACAGATTCAAAATCAGATTTATCTGAAAATAATGTTCTTTCTGAAAATGGACCAAATTCAGCATCCAATTCTCCTTGGGGTAAGCATTCATTTTTCTTTTTAGTTAGCTTCTTTTGCTTAGATTTACAGTTACATGACAGAGAGTTTGAAAAAAAGTATTGCATTTTTATTAATACTATTATTATTATTATTTTCCTATTTTAGGCAGTACTTTAATCAGTGACAAATTTAGACATTTTGCCACCCAAATTATTTGTCATTATGAAGCATCCTCTTTCAATAAATTGGCCAATTTAATTTAATATTTTGAGTCTTTTTTTTAATTTATTCAGCATGATAATGATTTATTTTCGTTTTCTTGTTATTTAAGTGACTTTATGAAAATTTATATGTTACATTTATTTATTAGGTTTTATGATTGTGCAGCATTTACTTTCATACAAATTATTTGCTTAGTGTTTGTAAATACTTTAATAACAAAGGGAACTTAATGAAACTCATAGAAACCTAACCAATTTTACTTGGAAAAGTGTAAATATTATTTTAATATTTTATTGTTCTTAGAATTTTGTATTTAATTGATTTATTTAACAATTAGGTTAATAATTTCTTTTAAATGACATACCTGCAATTCCTCTTCAGCTTAGAATCCTACTCTGTTAGCACAAAATATTGTATTATATCACTATGATATTCGATATTTTGAATACAGGATAATACCATGAAGATATGGCATTTTGTACTAATAGTGTAACCATCTGTCTAGTCGAAAATCCAGCATGTGATCTAATTTACTGATAAAATTGTTTTTCTAAAACTATTTTCCTTTTATAAATTGACTAAATCAGTTAGTTTCTTACTACAACTGAATATTATTTTTCCCTCTATATAAAATCGCATATGTAAGTAAAAAATCCATGTACATTTTTACAAAAAATTTTTTTTTCAATATCCAGTTTTCAAATTATTAAGAAATTTTTCAACATTCAGTCTGCAAATTACTAAGAAATTTTATTCATTCAATATTCTCGCTTTCTTAAAATTAAATAAAATATTACATGGTATCCAATTGGTCACTTTTAGAATCAATCCCATTGTGAGTGAACCTATAAATTTCCACAGAGTTGGCGGCCGACCGGGAATCGGCAGGGAATTCCGGAAGGTCGAGAAAAGTCAGGGAAATTTATTATAAAGCTGGAATATTTTTTATAAATCGGTAATTTTTATGGGAAATGATATTTTACTGGGGGGGGAGGGTTATAAGTAGAATGAAACATCATTGACAGCTAATAAAAATCAAACTTTTACTGATTGACTAAAACAGACTATGGGAAAGAAAGATTAACCACCATATCTAAATTATTTCATTTCATATATGTATAAATATATAATATTTCATATTTCAGCCAAAAGTTTTTGTTTCCTTTTTTTCAGAACGTCAAGTTATCGACATAATTAGTGATAATAGTTTTGCGTACTCGGGAAAAAAGCAACTTAACTAAATACAAATACCCAGTTCTGTTATCGTTATGATTTTAAGCTTTAGTGTTTCTCTTTGATTTAAAAATATATATATGGAGTTATTCCACTTCCCCCTCCCTTCTTCATTCCTTCGAACATCAAATCGGCCTTACCATGTGTTACAAAAGCGAAAATATGAAGTTTGGATATTAATATTCAAAACTGGATGTAAAATATTGGCCTATTATTATAATTTCGAAACAATTTATTTTAATTAAATAAATATTTTACAATAATTATTTTTTCTCCTCTAATCGAAGGTCTTTTTGTTGAATTATAACGTATCGGACGTTATTATTAATATTTACTTAAAACATTTTTTTGTTTATTTTTAAACATTATGCATACAAACTTCTTCGTATCGATTAATGTTATGGACTTTATTTTTAATATTTTCTTTCAACATTATTTTTATTTTGTATTTGATGTTGCATTTTTATTGTTAGTGGATTAATATTTGTTTTAAACCGGATTTTAGTAGGTAATTTTGATTTGAGTGTTTGTGAACATTATAGATACAGGAGATCCCACTGCTGGGAAACAAAACTTTTAATGTTAACTACATATTTAAATCTAAACTGCACAACAAATAATAATGTTTATTTATTTACTCTGGTAATCTTATAGGAAATATCGTTAATTGGATAGAATAACAGTCCATTTAAAGGGCACATCTACTAGTTATAGAAATAAAGATCCTGTTATAAAGTAGTAGATTCCAAAATATAGCTGCGTTAAAATATATAAGAATGGTCGATTTCTCGAATGATTGAGTCTGAATTTACAACATAAAAATCAAGTGATGATTAACCCCTTCACGGTTTTTTTTTTTTTTTTTTACTATAGAATTAGATTAAGCCTTCAATTCTGGGAATGTTTTGTCGTTTAGATTCAATTGAAAATTTATAAAGAATACTTGAGATTTTATTTATTCTATGCAATTATAGCATTATAACACTTATGAACAGCTTAATTGTTGTTTAAAAGAGGCAAAATAAGATAAATCGATACATACATACAGGCAAGCCGATTAAGGGGTTTCAATAATAATAAAAAAATGCATTAAAAGAAGCGTCTCTGTTTAATAGGTCAGGGTTTTTGCTATTAATTAGTTAAGTTAAAGAATCCATTGTTAAAGGTGTTATTTGCTAAGAAAATATTAAATGCACTTTTGCTTTTTCATTGTAGGTGGCTTGTGCCTTATATCCCAAGTAACAAAGTTCATCCACACATATGTGGTTGATGCTCGCCTCGTTGAAGATGTGGGATCTGAGGTGTCCTACCTCATTCCTTTCTCTTCACAGAGATCTGGAGAACTGCAAAAACTGTTCAAAGCACTTGATGGACACTTGGATGATTTGCATATTAGCAGTTATGGCATATCAGACACTTCTCTGGAAGAGGTTGGATATTATTGATTTTTATACATTAATAACTATAATTATTTCCTCAAGAATAAGCGCAGAAATTGTTGATGTTTTTGAAATTTTGTTTCCAACCTGATATTCTCCCCCCCCCATTGATAAATTTGTCATAGCCTATTCTTAACAAATTTCCTTCGATCTTTTAAACTTATTTTCATTTTTATATTATTTCTGATAAGTTCCCTCAAAAATTAACTTTAGTTCTATGAAACTTCTCTATTGTCTTACTTCTTCCACAAATAGTAACGTTAATGAATTAAAGTTGTGTATCCTTTGCATAAATATATTGAAAAATATTTCTGAATTCACATTTGTAAGCTCTTCCTCGTTTAATAACTGCCTTCTGAATCATGTTCTATTACCTACAGTTCTTCACTTTTTCGCACTCAAAGTGGATTTTTCTCATTTTGAAAGATATTCTGATATATTTTCAATAAATTAAAATATAGAACATTAATGTTTTTGCCCCAAGCGAACTTTCCATTATCTTCAATCACTTATTAAAAATTCTACTTCATCATCATACCTTCACTATATCTTCCATCAACTATTTAAAAGATCTTTTTTGTATTCTACAGTAAAATTTCTTAATAGAATCAGAATAGAAATAATTTTATGTGAAAATAATCGTCTTCAATTTTTTCCAAGTGTTTAGCATAATTAGTTTACTTAATGAGTTTTCTAAATTTTGTTTTTATATTTTCAAGGTATTTTTGAAAGTTACTGGTGCTGCTGGAACTGTTGCTGACACAGAGGATAGTCCAATCCATTCTCCAGAAGGTAAGTCTTTGCAATAATAACTGATTAAAATATTATACTGCTAACTGCTTATGAATTGCTGATTTTTCTGCAGTGTTTTCGTATTAATGTTCAACTAGAAATAATTACTGTCCTTTTTTTTTCTCCCCCCGTTTCCCAATTCCACTAAGAGTCACTATTTGATGTTGAAGAATCCTTAATGTAGTAAAATACCGAATAAATATTTAGTATGAAGAAGAATAAAAACAAAATAAATTATTAATATCCTTATTTTTTCTCTTTATACTAAAGATCTAAGATCTGAATTAAATTAAACATAGTGATTTATTTATCATTTTTAACAAAAATTTTTATTGAATAATTAAAACTTCTAGTAATGCATTTTTATAAATGAATAATAATAATAAAATAATTATACAATTTAGAAGAAATGTATAATTGATTTTCTTAAAATAATGATTTTTCTTTTATTTTAAAGATGAACTTATAGATGATCAAGATAAAGCAAAGAACAGATGGTTCAGCTTACGCAATACTTTGATGCGTTTAAAACTGCACAGCATTGCAAGGTTCTTTGGTAAAGATGTCAGTGGTAAAAATATAAGTCCTGATAACCCAGAGGAAACAGGTAAAATGTTTTCAATTAATTGGTTTCAATTTTATCATTGCATTGCTCATTGAAATTTAGCGATTATGCCATTATTTGCTGTAGTATTTCAATTGTTATTTTTTGCAGTTCTTATTTGCTTTTAATGAATGCATAACACAAAAAAAACATTCTTTCTAATTAGGATTATAAAAAATTATTATCGTATTTTATAACTAAAAATGATGTACATCTTTATTACCATTACCAAGTAACTGGGATATTTTTAACTGAAAAAGTAAATTTTACCAAACATAAATTCTTGTAAAAAAATTATTGATTTTTTGTATTGGTATTTGAAATAAGAAATAAACTGTACCCCATCTTTTGCAATGAATACCTCCATATTTTATATTATGCAAGAAACTTTATTTATTCTTGTCTATATTTTTAATCTTAATGCATTGAAAGAGGTGGAACATTCTTGGTTTGATGTATATTTTTTTTAAAAATATTTTCAGCTTGTATTAGTTATGTCTTTTGTTTTGTAAATTTTCCTTCCTGTTGAATGTGTTCTTTCAAGAGTAAAATTGTTTAATATTGTTGTCCCTGTAAATATTGTTTTTGTTTTGAATTTTGTAAATTTTTATTCATGTACATATTTTTGAATTTGAAAAAAAAAATGACCCATAATTTATAACTATTCTAGAAAATTTGTAAGGCATTATTTTATTTCGTATATTTTGATCTTTTTTTTTTTTGCCGACATTAGAATGCTCCTAAATAAATATTCACTGTTATGTTAAAACCAAACTTGAAAATCGAGCTTATATGAAAAAAAAACCAAACAATTAAAGAAATAATATCATTCTAAACTACTTTACTTAAATTTTGATTTGATCAAAATTTCTGTTGAATTTGCTTTTTAAATAAGGCTAAATTTTATAAATTTGAATTTCAGTTTTTGCCATTATTTTTTCACGTTATTTTATTTTGAATCAATAAAGATTTTCTAAAGAGTAGCATTTTTTTTTCTTTTAGATATTTATTCCTTCTGAAGTCTTTAATATTACGCATGAGTTATCTGCTATTTAAAATTTAAAATTCCAAAATCATTCATGCATGACAATTACGGTAGTTCAGTTGACTTTTTTCTGCTATACTTTTTAACTACATATAAAAATTAGTTTTTATTGTATATTATTATGTGTTAGTTTGTTGTCAGTGCTTCTTTTTTGTTATTTTTGTTAGAAAGCTTATTGTCACTGTGTTAGAAAGCTTGTAGCACTAATGCGTTCATGTCCTTTACATTGTTGCAGCTGTAAGGGAAAGTCTCACGGGAGGAATTGGTAAGTTGAAATGTATCCCTCCTACCTCTACCCTGTCTTCCTTTTGGCCCTTTTGCCTACTTCCTTTTGTGGCTTAACTAATACCATTTGTTGATACTCCTAAGAAAACTCTGAAATTGCTTGGCACCACTGTCATACCTTTGTGCATCTCTCTCCTTTGGTGTTGTGGGTGTTTCTGAATGTACAAACAATTATAATGCACTCAGTGGCGACTTTTTGAGTTTTTATTATATACACTTTTAGTATTTATATGTGAAAAAGTGCGCTGCAAAATTAATTATATATTTGCAAGTAATTGACATTTAAGGACTTCTTTACCTGAGAAAAACTAAATTTCTAAATAATCCAATAAAGTTGAAGTGTTTGATGAAAATCTTTTCTTTAAATGTAGCCTTTTGAGAATGCATTTCTTATGCATCAGGATTAGCACTTTAAATTTTTATTAATAAAAGGAAAACAGTTTTTTTTTTTTTAGCTGTGCTGTCTGGATATTAGAAGACATTTTATCCATTTCCTTAGTCTATTATCTGTTTGGGGACAAAATAAATCTTCAGTTTTAAAACTCATATTTTAATAATATTTTTTTTAGTACCCTTGTGTTTTGTACTGATTAAGTATATATGTTTTCTGATGCATTTTTATTTGGTCTACTTCATATTTTCTTTATTTATCTTGACCTAATGAGGGGCCACAAAAATTTTGATTGCTCATTCAATTTCAATTTTTTCGTTTTTGATTGCTCATTCAATATTTTCAAGTTTTTTCGTGAAGTATGCATCAGAATCGTTTCATTAAATTTTCCAAATAAGTGTATTAGTTGAATTTATTTTGTTTATTAGTGGTTAATGGTTGTCTTAATTATATGTTTTCCTTATTAATATCTACATTTGATGGACAGAATATGTTTTGGAGTCAAAATAGTGCTGTGAATGAAAAAGTTTAATAACCCCTTTGTTCTATTTAGTAAGATATAATTTTCACTGCAGGAATCCCAAATTTCAATTAGTGATGTCATTTTTACATTTGACATTTTTTATTACATGCTCAACTAAGCCCTGAATTTTTTTTTAAACAGCATTTTCATTTCAAATCGATTTTATTTTAGAGATATAATACTTTATTTGATATAAAACAACTTTGTTTATGAAAATTAAATAAAAGTTTATGACTTTTCCACTTTTATTTGATTTATGAGTGCTGATCTATTCTATTGTTGCTGTTACCACTTTAAAACAAATCTCAGCAAAAGAAATCGGTTACCTTTACATTCACTTAAATTGCTCAAATGTTCATTGCTCACATTCCAGGTAATATATTTATTATTTTTTAATATACCATCTAATTATGATGTATTTTTGAGAATCAGCATTTTGTGGGTGGAAGTATCTCTCAAAGTAGTCACTAAGTGTAATTTTTTTTATTTCACTTAATACTTGTTTCTGTCTCAATCTAATCCTCTCTTGTTTGATTGCACTTGATGTTAAATTATTCAAATTAAAATGCATTATTTCCTATTACCATGACTTTGTAAAATGTGTATGTACTTGCATTTCTAAAATCAATTACAGTTAAATCATTGCAATAAATAAAATGATTTTTTTTTTTTTTTTACTATTCTTACATCTATGAATAGCATTCAAAAATTGATTCCCCCCCCCCCCTTGGATTCTGCTGTAATTAGTTTTAGTTTCGAAATTCTGATATTCATCGCATAATGAAAAGATAAAGAAATCAAGAATAAGAAAAAGAAATCAAATGCATTGAATTTAAAATTGCTTCCCTGCTTTATTTACGTCATTTGCTTTATGTGATGCATAATTTTAGAGAGGGTTCTGTCAACCTAGGTGTCATCTTCTCCTTATGATTGCAGTCTTCAAGCAGCTGTAAAATAGAGTGATTTTCTATGTAAACTGAATTAAATACGGATTCGGCACAATCAATGAATTTTGATATTTATTGCAAATATGTTTCATTAACATATATGGCCGAAAAATTCATAATGAAATATTTTTGCATTCAGAAAGGAAAGATAAATATTTTAATTAATTTCTGAAATTAGTGGAATCATTTATACTTTATGGTTGCAGTAAAACCTTAATGAAAGATAAAGATCATTGACAAAAATGGATAATAGTCCTTAGGAAGATCATATTTTATATATATTCTTTCAAAATATGAATGAAGTAGATTAATTATGTAATTCATTCAAGGGTGATGTCGGCATTAATTTTACAAAATAAAATTATAAATGCCTTTTATAGAAAGGAATTGCACCCAAAACTTCCTATATTTTTATCTGAAAGAATATCTAGTCTGTGACTATAGTTATTGATATAATTTTTTTTTCTAGAGTTGAATTTTAACAATATTATATAAAATTGATTACTCTTTAAATAATTTTCTAATTTATAAATATGCCAGCAAAATATATATAGTTCATTTTAATTTTCAGTGAATTGAATTTTAATTATTTATATACTTCTTAATATATTATTAATTGAATTATAAATTGTGTTGCTTAATTTTCAGGTCGGGACAGCATTCAGCATGTTGATCTTCCACCATTCCCAGAACTCTCGGACAAGCGTATCCAAGGTGCCAAGTTGATTCATCGACAGATGGTTGCTTATCACTTGCGTCGTTTCCATCACTCCCGTAGAAATATCAAAGGATTGTTTTGTGAGGTATGTTATTTTGTTATTATTATTATTTTGGACTGTTTTATATTTCAAAAAGCTCTAAGCATATTATATTTTTATCGATTTTCATTCAATGATAATTATTTTTTAGATTGTTATGCCAGCTGGCTTCATCTGTCTTGCCCTCATATTGGCCCTGTTTATTCCTCCTCTAGTTGAAGAACCTCCTCTTGAGCTGCAACCATGGATTTATGGCCCTCCAAATAATATATTTTTCAGGTATTACTGATTATTGAATTACAACAATTTCATTTGTATGCTCTTTATATAATTTAATATTAAAAAAAAAATCTTATCAGCAAGCTGGAAAGCAAATATTCCTTAGGATCTAAGTAAATGGTTTATCAAATTTCTTTGTCTAAAGAGGCCAAAAACAATGAAGTATTGCATATTGAAGCAATAAAAAATAATGACTTTATTGTTGCAGCATAATTCAGCATTTATTGTAAAATAACTATTATTAAGGTAACAAATATTATAAAAATGAAATTTGCTTCGAAATTCAAAAATAAAAGCTTTGTAGTTTTTAAGTAAATCCTGAAAGACCGTATCAGCTTGCAACAGTCTAATCCTAATGGTTAAAGAGATTTTCGCTTTTAGGTATATTGTCATGAAGAAAATACTATAGGATATTGTCATTAGAAAATAACTTTAATATAGGAACATTTAATAAACTTTTGAACTGAGAGTGGTTTTGGTTCTAGGTATCATAATCCATGACAGTCTGTAAAAAATTTCCTAAAATCAGAACTTCTGCAATAGGTCGTCTTTCTACAGGGAATTATATCTAAAAAATATTTTGAATTTGAATATATCAGCACAAATCTTAACTTAGATTACTAATTAGAAAAGATGCATACTTTTAACACAGGATTTTGATTAAGGAAAAAAAAAATGCCTTCGCCTGTTAAGTGACTTGGAGATTAATTTTCTGTGTTCATTGAGCCATTGGTTTTGCTTTCATATTGTTTGAATTTTATTTATAATTGCTTGAAATGAATATATTAAACCTTTTTTAAATTGCTTGAAATCAATTAACCAAAAATGTTGTGATATTCTTTGAAACTATGCCCATTTTCAATGAAATATAAAAAATTTAAATATAGTTTTTTAGGAATTGAATAAAATTGGCAAATACATACAAAAAGAATGCATACTAAGCTGAATTTGAAACATCAGATTACAAAATTGTTGAGAAACTGAACTTCATTCTGTAGCAGAAACAATCAATATAATATACACACAAGGAAAATAAGCAATAACTCAAATTCATAAATTGTATTATTGTTAGGCATTAAACTTTTTACCATTTTTTAAATAATCTGATGATTTGTTGTTATAAGTATGACATCCAACCCTCAGATGGATTACAGTTCTATTCATAACATATGTGGATTTAACAGAAGATAGAAAATACAATTATCTGTTTGATAGTTTTGATCAGGAATTGTATTACTATTCAGTTCCCCCCCCCCCCTTCATTAGCAATCAATCTGTTAATCACACATAGGGTGGAAGAAAGGTAGAAGATAAAAAAGTAAAATTAACTGCTTAATTATTAAATAAGAAATTGTGAGAATGAGTTAGGAGAATGAAATGCTGACATGGCTGATTTAAGAGCAATAATTCTGCTGAAACAGGACCTTTACCATTCCTAATGAAGAAGTTAATTTTAAATATTAAAAAGCACAAATTTTTGGAATTTATTTTTGTTTAATAAATTTTGGATAAGAATTCCATCTATTCTTCATTTTTGATCCCATTTTTCATTTATTTAATTCAGTATAAATTAATTATTATTTATTTATAAAAAGAAAGCTTATGTTTTCTGAATTTAAAATGTAGATTTTAATTACAAACTTCATTTTCTATAAAATTGTAACTACGTTTTCATTTGTTTGAAACTTTCCTTTAAAAACTAAATAAGATAATGTTTGGTAATTTGTTTTTCTAGTAATGATGATCCTCGAAGTCCATTAACACAGAAATATGTGGATTCACTGCTATCTCCAGTAAGCATGGGAACTCGTTGTGTGAAAGGTCATCCTCTTGAGTAAGTTACATTTATTTGACGTCTTAAAACTATCTTTATTAAAAAATCATTTTATTTTTACACTGCTGGTTTTTCTGTTTCATCAAAATTTATATTAAACTATGTTAGTAAATGTAAGGTATTCGAATAAAAAATTTGAAAAATTAATTTGCCACTTAAGATTTTTTTTAACCAAAAAATTTATATCTTCAAGCAAAACATATTGTATTAAATTATTCAAATATTAAATGAAAAATACAAAAGTGGTTGTGACATATAAGATCCTGCAATATAAGGTTTTGATGCAAATAATTTTTATTTTTATTTTATTGTAACTGAAGGATTTTTTCCATTTTTAAAATTTTAATTCATCCTTCACAAAATACATTCCATAACATAGGTTTAACATTACATTTCTTGCTTCATTCTTCTGCTTAACTGTTTGCAACTTGACTATTGTTAAAATCTAGAAAACAATTTTTCAATATAACTTAAAAATAGTACCAAAAATTTTATTGGCATACCTATAAAGTTTCAAAAGAAACGCTGAAGTTCAATTACGTGAATATTAAAATTGAATTTAATTCTTTTTGGGGCATAAATTTCTGGTAAATATTTGAATGCTTTTTTAAAATAAATGTATTCAAAGATTTGTATTGCTGATGTTTTAAATTCATGGAAATAAAATTTGCCTTTTTATCTTTATAAATAAGAATAGAATTATCATTTTGTCAAAAAAAAAAAATCACTACAAATTCATGTCATTTTATTTGTTTAGGTTAATTAATTGTGTTTACTTTGGAATTATCTAAAATAAGGGGTTTAAAAGTAAATTATGTATTCAAATAATAATATAAATTGTTTTTTTGCAATAAAATAAAGTGCTACTAAAAGAAATCTATCAAAGTATTTTAAATCAATCTGGTTATATCCATCTGACTTGAAATTTAAAATTTTCTTTATATTTCTTCTGCAGAGGTTTGCCTTGTGAACCTGTGAAGTTCAATCGGTCTTTTTTAATTGGTGATGGTGAAGAAGATAAATCTCATCTCGTACCATGTGACTGCTCAATTGGCACACAAACATGCTCAGCAGAAGCTCTGGGGAAGACACCACCTCATGTTGCTATAAGCAGTGCAGATGTGGTTTATAATATGACTGGGAGGAACATATCAGACTGGCTCATGAAAACCAGAAAAGCATTTTATAAGCAAAGGTATCTGCTTTTTTTATAAACCATAATACATTCTTTATAATTATTATCAAATACTAAAAATCTCTTATCTAATCAACTACAATTGAGATCTCTTTTGAATGCATTTTCTTGCATATGAACAATATATTTCTAAAATATGGCATTTATTATTCTAATTATATTTCTTTATAATAAAATGTTATGTAAATTGTATTATATAAAAGAAAGCAATCAAGAAATTGTTAGCCATTTCTTGTTTCAAAATTTGATGATTCTACTGATTTAGCAACAAAAATTGGCACCTGGAGAAAGGTATTATATTCTGGCTGCTTTACTTGTCTAGTGGTAAAATGTGTAGTGACCCTCACCTTCCCCACTGTTTAATTTTGCTGCACTCCTGAATGCTAAACGAAAACCCTTCTACCCTACCCCATCCACTTGCTCCATATTGTTGTGCCTTTGGATGATTCATTTTTTAAAACTATCTAAAATTTTTATTGATTATTTGATATTAAAGAGAACATGCCTCTTTTCTTAGAATCTGTACATTTTTCATCTTTGAAGCATATGTAACTTGGCAATTTCAAAAACATTTGAGTTAACTAAAACTAATTTTTTCGATCCTGAAAAGAGTATTTATTATAAACACTATATTCTTAACTTCATATTTGTATTTTTTTAATGAAGAGAAATGTTACAAATTATATTTTTAAATTATTGCAAGATTGAAATAATTAGCTATAATTTATAGTGCAGGAAAAGATGATTTAGAAATATTTTTTGCACTGTATTTTATTTTAAATTTAATATAAGGTATTTTAAAGTTAACATAATTAAATCTCTCTGCTTGGTTTTATTAAATTAACCTTAAAATTTAGTCTGAAATAAGCAAATATATAGTATTTTAAAATGTTTTAATAGTTATTTATGTGATACCTATAGTTCAAAGTCAGATTGAAATACAACAAAACAAAACAAAAATAAATCATTTTTATTCCAGGCACTTTACTGTTTTTGCAATAAGCTTTTGCTTCAGAAATGAAGCAAATTAAAACATTTTTAAGCTTTGGTGCATGCATGAAAAGTTTATTTGTTTATTGTTTTAAAGAGTTTGGAAGTTAAAAGGATTTTTAAAAAGTTGAAATTAGCACGGTTAAAGGGAAAAGCTATTCTTAACAGTATTAGATACAAGCAAAATAAAATATTTCTTTCAAAACATATACATGTCATTTCTAATTTTTTTAGAAAAATATTTTTTTAAAAAATCCTTTAAATTATTCCATAAGTATATTTGTTAGGATTTATTTGGATTACGATTATAATTTATGATTAAATATTAGGATTAGTTATATTTTATTCAATATACATTCTCATTTTTTAAAAAATTATTTCAAATTTAATTTTATTAGTTTGTATATTATGCATATTGCTCTTTATTAATATGACACAAATAAATATTCTTTGCATGTGTTAACTAATATCTAATTAGTCTTTATTTTATAATTTTAGATATGGAGGTTTTACATTTGGACTGAAAAATCCACTGGCTTCGTTTAACTTCACTTTTATACATTACATGGTGAAAAAATTTGCTGGAAGAGTATTAAGCAAGGATCAATTGATGCCAATTCATGATAAAATTATTGATTTAGAGACCAAAATGAAGAGCTTGGAAGTATTTGACAATATAAAGGTAAGCTATGAAACATTTTTTCAGGCATTATATTGATAAGAAAATATGTTATTGAGCTCTGCCCAACTTTGATAGAATTTAAACTAATATAAGCATTCAAAAATGTTTCCAAAATTCATTCTGTGTTCTGCCACATTATAATATTTTCTGAACAGTTAGTTGTAAGTAACATAAAAGATTGATATTCTAATTTTCTAGAATAATTAGAATTTGGTTTACAAGCTTTCAAAATTGATGTCTTCTGGAAGAAGGCTCTAAATTCAGAATCATTTTTTCAAAACTAAAACTTTTCTGACATTATTATTTGCTTTATGAATTGCTTCCATATGCATTTCAGGTGTGGTTCAATAACAAGGGCTGGGCATCATCAGTGGCCTACATGAATGCTGTCAATAATCTGATATTACGATCGCATTTACCTCCTGGTGCCAACAGCAGCTACTATGGCATATCTGTCATTAGCCATCCAATGAACTTCACTCAGAATCAGCTACAAGATGAAGTTTTGTGAGTACATTTACCGCATATTTTATCGTTAGATAGTATTCTAATGAATCACTTCTTGAAAAGTACACATACAAAATGCATATTTTTGTGTATCTATGACCATAAAATGAAAGTTGTTAACATTTGCAACCTGGATATGGCATTGTTGAAAGAGAGAAAAATTAAAAAAAAAAAAAGAAAAGAAAAGAAAAGAAATTATTGAATAAACCTCTGAGATGTAATGTAAATAAGGAAACATATTCTGTAGCACATCAAAAATTCAGTAAAGAACAATTCTACATTTTATGCTTATATTATTTATAAAAATGTTTCATTCAACAAGAAATGTAATATATATTTAAAAATTTAATCATTTCCAATTTGAATTAAAATTCAAATTTAGGTGTGGGCATAACACAATCAACAGAACACTATAAGGCTTTTCAAATAGTGCAAATTGTGTGTGCATGAAAATATAAACTTTAAAAATACTTTGCTGGAGACACTATTAAAAGCAAATTACATAAATTATCTTATTGAAATTTTCAAACCATTGATTTGGCTGATTGCCAAAGGTGGCTAGTTTATACTATTTTCTTGTGGGAAGAGGAAATTTGAAAATTGCTGAAGTCACAAGTATTGAATCTGACTAAGATTTAAAATGATGACTTCCATTCTGAAATATCTCACATGTTACTTCAAAACAGCTTGTTAACATAGCTGAATTGAATCTAAGACATTTGACTATTGTTTCATACACATTACTGTTTCTAATGAATTTGATGATCACCTTTAACTGGCTATTAATAATGACATCAAACATATGTTGTTAATCTAAGATGGCATTCTGGCGGCCACTCCTTGCTCCACAAATTAACTCCTTAAGGTTAATCATTAAGGAATATCACAAGAGTTATCATTCTTAATTAACCTGTGTTTTAAAATTGCATATTGAATATTTTTGAATGTGTATCAATCATAATGAAATAATTATGATAAAAGAAGAATACCTTTAATTATACCAAAAATGCTAATAACAATGCAAATGATATTTTACTTAATGGTACTTTATAATACCACTGATGACATTTGGTTAGGTTTGGAGTATTTATGATGATATTTGAAATCACATTTAGTTTCCATTCAATTTTTAAAAAAATAGTTTGTGTTTGTTTAGCATTATGATATTATTTTTTTCAGGGAGCGGCAAGGATTAGGGCTGATGCATGCTGTATGTCTTATATTTGCTATGTCTTTTGTGTCAGCAAGTTTTGTAATGTTTCTCATAGAAGATAAAATAACTGGATCGAAACATTTGCAATTTGTCAGTGGATTGAAACCTGTTACCTACTGGATATCAACTTTTATGTGGGATCTGGTAAATTCTATACACTTATTATTTTAAAATTTGCATTCAATACTGGAGTGTAATAAATTTTAAAGCAGTTTTACATTAAAGGTTATCTATACAAAATTAATTTCAGAATGTGTGAGCGTAATGATATCTCTTACTCTAAATCTTAGTTAATTTCCAAAGTTTTATCTTAGTTTACCCATATTAACTTAATTCTAAAATGTTCTCTTATTTCCTGATCCAATTCCTACTTCTTTATATAATTAATGCAACACAAGCTCTGTAAAACTGTTTTAAGCAGCACTTTCACATGCTTCATGTGAATGGATAAAAATCTTTCATGCTTTGCAAATTATTTTGAAAGATGTCCAAGTTTCCTTTCCTAAGTCTAAACGTGTAAAGAAATCCCTATAAGAATCTCATAGCATAAAATCCTAGGTGGAAAATATTTCGGTCTCTTTTCGCTCTTGTGTTGTGCTGTAGATTGAAGTATCTTGTTGCTTCTCACTTGTACATAATTTATGCCTCCTGGGATGGAATAAATCGGAAGTTTTAAAGTGTCTTTCTCTCTTCGTCCATGCTACTACTTAAAAAAATGTATGTTTATATTATATATATATATAATCAGTTTGTATTATTTTGATAAAGTAAAGGACAAAAGAAATGTTCTCATGTAGTAATGAATTAACATGTCTATCTTTCTAAAATAAATCGTAAGTATTGTCTTTTTAAAGTTAATTCTATTTAAAGTTATATTCTATTTATAAGTTAAATTCTATGTCTTGATATTAAAATTAAGATGGAATATACAGATCTATTTATTTTATAATCATATTATGAATTAAAAATCCTAATGTAAATGTAATGTGATTATTTGGAGTTTAAAAATGCTTTTTCAGGCCTAATTGTCTTTTTTTTATCTTTCGAATTAAAATCATGAAGACTTCCACAGTATGGAATAATTTAAATGGAAGTATTCATCTAAAAAAATAAACTAAATGAATCTGACTTGTCATTTTTTATGATTTAGTTTATAATACACAATTTTTATAGCATTTAACAAATTTATTCAAGGGTTAATTGCAAAAATTTAAATATTTACTTATAGTTAAGGAGAGGTATTTATCGTGTATGAATGAGAGACATTTGCTTTCATATAATAAAGATGCGTGTACGTATATATGTGTTGACCTTCTGTTTTTAACCATGATGCTTTGAAGAAAGAATTGTGCACCACTGAAAAATTTAATTTTAATTAATTAAAAATTTGCTATAATGGTGACATTTTCATATCATAACCTACAAAAAAAATTGTGACATAAAAATGATTTTAAATCACCTTATACATGATATTAATTTTTTGCCTTTTTAATTTTTTTTCTATTGTTATTTAATTTTTGAAAAACATAGTTTAGGCATGATTTATAATAAGATATTACATTGCTGAAATGAAATTAAAATCATTTTCATTTTTAGTAGTAATATTTCATCTTGCCTGTTTTTTTCCATTGTTGATAACCAAGATCAGATTCAGCTTATTTTTCCATGTTGAATAGATTTCAGTTTGAGACATGATTTCAATGAAGTTTTTGAAACTTTGATATACTTGCAGCTAAATTATAACTTCACAATCAAACAATAATGAAGTTCTTTTAAATTGCATCAATTTCTAAATATTGATATAATTGGACGTGTAAAGATGTAGACAGAAAATTAGGAAATGCATAGTGCAATGAACAAAATGGTGTAAGACTTTCAAATGAGTGTAAGTTATATATATATTTTCTGAGGAAGCCGTTAATAAAAAGTTTCAGAAAATAATTAATTTAAATTTTCGGCAACTATTAATCATAGAAAATTAATTTATCACTCTTGATAGATAGTCTGCTATAAGTTGTATTTTTTTTTAAAGGGACATTAATACTTTCCAAAGATATTTATTTTAATATATTTTTTGTGTATAATTTAAATTAAAAATTTACCTTCTATTTGCTCTTTTTATTATTGTTGGGGTTATTTTTGGTTTTATGCCTGTCAACTAAATATAATGATATTAAAATAAGGCAAAATTCTACATTCTTGGAAACTGTCCTTTTTTAAATCCTGAATTGCTCTTCTTTGTATTTTGCTTTTTGAGTGTGTGCCTAATTCTTGCATCAAGATTTGTTACCCCCCCCCCCCAAAAAAACATATTGAGCTGTTCACAAAAAGTTTGTTTTCCTTCTCCCCACCCCCATGCAATTAAATGATTTTTTTGTTGTTGTTTAATGATTTCAATATTTTTGTTTTCTAGTTGAATTACATGATACCATTTTGCCTGTGCATATTGATATTCTACTCGTTTGGAGAAAAGGCCTACGTTTCTGTAGACAACATCGCTGGTTTCTCCTTACTACTTTTCTTATATGGGTAATTGATTCATTTGATCTATTTTATTTATATATTTCAATTTAGGCTGTAATATTTGTACTTCACAATAATTATATGAAAAAATTCAGACTGAAATATTTATATATTATAATTTAAACAAGTATTTTCTTAATATGTATAAAATTTTTCAGATGGTCAAGTATTCCTTTGATGTACCCAACCACATACCTTTTTAAAGTTCCTAGCTCAGCTTTCGTTGCACTAGCTTGTTTAAATGTCTTCATTGGGATTGTGACTACTTTGTCTACTTACATTTTAGAACTTTTTACAGATAAAGTAAGTATAATGCTTGTGTTGTATAAGTCATTCTGATATGTCTGCTTGTATATTTAGAGTTTCATTTCAGGTTTCAGTCTAGATAGAAAAAAAAATGTGAAAAAAGATAATTATTTATATTTATATAATTAATTATTTATTTTTATTTATATATTTGTTATTTTAATTATATGATTATTTATTTATTTATATTTATATAATTATTATTTATTTTAAGGAACTGAGAGATATTGCTGGGATTTTGAAGCAAGTTTATCTAATTTTCCCTCATTACTGCCTCGGGCGAGGCCTTATGGACCTTTATTCTAATCAACTTGCCTCTGAAACCCTAGCAAAATTTGGTGAGTTTTTTATTCAGTTAAGCATTAATTCTTTAAAAGTATATTATCAGACCATAACTATATCTTTATGTTATGCATTGTACAACTTCAAAAACACTCGATTTCCAATTATAGTATGCCTTTGACTGCAAAGGAAAATAACTTTTATTGATTTTTGTACTTTTTAGATTTATATATATATATATATATATATATATATATATATATATATAGAAAAGGGAGTAAAATAAAAATTCTCTCTATTTTAATTTTTTTTAACTATAGGGCTTCATAAATAATCTGTTCTTTCAATTTTGGGCAACTTATTGTTATGGTGCTGCAAGTGGTTATTCATTTAATAGAGATCTTATTCAAAGAAGGGATACATTGAAGAACACTCATAGAAATTGTATGTTTGAAAAATACAGAAGAATAAGAGGGAAATTTAAATATAATTCCATGAAAGACTGAAAATAATGCTGAGAGCTTTGCTTCACTGTAGTTAAATTTACAAAAAATATTGCTTGAGACATAAAAAAATTCAAATGTTAATAATTCCTTCAAAATGGACTACTAATAGTTTATATATCATATTTTGTTCAAAGTATTAATTTCTTAGTACAATTTTGATTATTCTAAAATTCCTCCCACTTTGTTTAAATAAATGAAATCTAATTTCTTGCTTTGTGTAATTTGTCACTGGCATTTATAATGAATTTTATATTCCATCTAATTTTTCTTACTTATTAACATTAGGCTGAAAAATATTTCTATCATATTTTTAATATTTATGAGTATTAAAAATTACAGTTTTTTTATACTTTTCAACATAATGAGCATCTTTGTTTCCCATGGGTGTAATATTCTCAAAATAATTTTTTACCACTTTGTCAGATATATTTATTACAGTTGAAATATTATTATGGATTTATATGCTCCATAATACCTAAGATTTCCAGAACTTTTCAAATGTGTGATTGCTTGAAGCAGTTCTTTCAAAACTAATTTTGATGGAAATGGAATTTTGTAAATAATTGTTTCAAATTCAATATAGAACTCAAAAGTAGTTATATTGAATGTTATAGTTCGTAATTATTTAAATAAATCATGTGATATTATTTTACATTTTCCAACCATATATAAGTTTGTTGTTTGCTCTGTAAAATGATATTTACTTTTTAAAAATACAAATTAATGTCGTTGTTTTTTAGGAATTTCATTGTTTAGAAATCCTTTATCCTGGAATTTTCTGGGGAGAAATCTTCTTTATTTAGGGCTTCAAGGAATTATCTATTTTTCCTTAACACTCCTTATAGAATATAAATTTTTTATCAGAAAACAGTAAGTATTGCCCCTCTATATTTGTTAGCCTATCTTATACATAAGTCTTATTTTACAATGAAATAAATCAAATACTAGTGTTTAAAATTTGGATAACTGCTATCATTTTTTGATAAAATAAAGTTCAATTTTTTGTGTTAAATTCAATGAATACTGCACACATCAGTCTCATTTTTTAGTAAATTTGCATTGATTCGCTTTTTGAAATTTAATTTTAAATTTAATTTGAAGTAAAAACAGCTCCAAATTTAAAATACTATTTTGTTTCTCAATGAGTTGCTTTTCTTCTGTTATATCCCTTATGTGTAAAAATTCTTAATGAATTAGATTTGAATCATTCAATGAGTTAGAAAAAAAAATTCTTTAGATTAGTTTATGATTTTATTAATTTTTTTCAGAAATTATCCCATTTTACCATCTTTATCAGAAGTTGAGGATGAAGATGTAGCAATGGAAAGAGCTAAAGTCCTTGGTGGCCACTGCGATAATGCTGTCTTAAAAACAGAAAATTTAACCAAAGTAAGCACTGATAAAAGAGTTCTGTTCTTTTTTTTAGTAGATGCATAAAATATTGAACAAAATTAGCGTCCTAGTAAAATATTGTTTGTACAGAATTTTAAAAAAAAAATTCTTCTAAAATCATTTTTAAAGCACTTTGCTATTATTAAAATCTGTTTTTAAAACATTGTTTAAAATGTCTTAACATTCATCAATGGACTTTAAAGAAATACATTTAAAAGAATTCAAATTAAATAGATACTTGATGTATCTTAGAATATCTTCTTAATTTTCTAGAAAACAATATACATATAATAAATATATATGAATAATGAGATGCAATTCCTGCCCATTTGTTTTTATTTTTCAGATTAATTAATGATTAAATCCTAAAATCTTTTATTTAATTGAAATTAGAAAGGTTTATTTATTTTGTTATCTTAATTCTGGAATTCTTACATCCAGAAGCCTATAGTTTTGTTCTAATCAGGCCATATGTCTCGTTTAGGTATATAAACCTGGTCAATATCCTGCAGTAAACCAGCTATGCATTGCTGTGAAACCTGGAGAATGCTTTGGTCTTCTTGGAATGAATGGTGCTGGAAAGACGACCACATTTAAAATGTTAACAGGCAACATACCTATTACATCTGGAAATGCTTATATAGCCGGTCACAGGCAAGTTAAATATCACTATCTGTACAAACTAACAATTTTTCAAAGTGTTGAAAATCCCACATGTTGACCATTAAACATCCTTACATTCTATCGAATTATATTCCTATATATTAGGCAGAGTAGTATTTTGTTGTAAAATATCATCTTTCAATTACATTTGCTTACGAAAGTAAAATAATTGTTTTCATTCTTGCCTTAATTTGTTTATGTATGTGTCTTATACGAAAGTTATAAATAAAAATGATGCATAATGGCACAAAAATTTTTTTTAGTAAGGTTCTGATCTGAGTTCTTCATATGATTTGATCATCTGAGTTCTTCATAATTTTTTTAAATTTTTTATTATTATTATTATTTATATTTTCAGTATCAAAACCGACATCGATAATGCTCGTCAAAGTATTGGGTATTGTCCTCAGTTCGATGCCCTAGATCCGCATCTGACTGGCTATGAACACTTGGAATTTTATGCACGTCTTAGGGGAATACCAGAAAAACATGTTCGCAAGGTTTGTTGCTACTTTATTTCAGCATACTGATAAAAACTATGGAGAAAAAGATATTTGCAAAGTTAATTTTTTATTTGATATATCAAATTTGCACTTTTAAAAAATTTTTATTCCTATTCTATAATTATATAAAATCCCAAGTCGATTGTTGTAGGATTTCCAATATTGTAAATGAGGTCATTGTTGTCTCTCTTCTGTGAAGTGAATGATTGAAAATTATTCTTTGTAAACTTTACAAATTTGCAATTCTTTTACAAAAAAAAAAAAAAAAAAAAAAAAAAAAAATAGCGATTCTATTTAAGATAATATGAATGACTGCATCTTTAAAAATGAAGAATAAATTAAAAAAAGACAGATTATAAGTTGATTATAATTAGAAGGAAATTAAATTATTTTTAAATATATTATTGATAAATTCTTCTCTTTTCTTCAGTACACTTTCCCTTTTCTTGGCTATTTTTACAAATAGATGTTGAAGTAGTGGGGGGGGGCATAGCAGCTCATAATACTTTGTGCTGTAAAAAAGAAAAGAAAATGAAATGCCTACTTAGCATGGAGATTCATTTGGTTGTCAATACCAAAATATAAATGCATATCGTGGGATATCTGTCTTTATCTTATTAAAGTTTTACGAAATTGAATTCGTTACTACGTATTGTAACTAGCATAGTAAAAATATTTGAAAATTAGAAATTACAGATGGGTACAAAAAAGCTCAAAATCTTTTATAGTTGTACATATAGTTGAATTAGAATTCATTATTCAAATTTTGTTTAGTTATACAAAATATTAATAAGTTTTGCAAAAAAAAAAAAAAAAAAAAAAATTCTTTTTTCTCATGCAGGTTGCTGCGTGGGGCATTAGAAAGCTGGGCCTTCTCCCTCATGGCCACCGATGTGCCGGAACTTACTCTGGTGGAAATAAAAGAAAACTGTCGACAGCCATTGCTCTGATTGGAAATCCTTCTGTGGTGTTTTTGGTTGGTATTTGCTTTTTCTGCATGGTGCTAAAAGATGAAAATCGTTGCCATGGATAGTATTAAAATTAAATTTTCCAATAAATCAGAATTTTTTTGTATCAGGAACTTTATAAAAATTCATAATGGATATTATTTTTAAGGATTGTAGGAATATTATCAAAATAGATTATACACTGCTACGTAATTCTGAGTCAGGATTCCGAAAATTTTTAGTGGCACATACTTTCTAATAAAAAGAACTATAAGAAAAGGAACTATCAAAATTTGAAAGAAATATTAATTTTGATGTTAAAATTAATATTTTATCAATAAAGAGAGAGAAAATAATTGGCTTTTTTTCTTTTTGCACTTTATTCCTGTATTTCTGAAATGCGGCACCATTTTATTTACAATACATTTATTGATAAATGCAAATAAATTGTCTTCCACACTTTACAGGCAACTTAGTGTTATATACAAAGTCTTTTTTTTTTATTATTATTGTGGAAGATTTCATTATATGAAGACTTGTGCATAGAATATATACTTACAAACATGGGACACAAACTGCTGAATATCAGTTGAAATGTGTATTCATTTATTCTATATATCTTTAATTTCTGTTATTGTGGCATTTTTTTATGTAGACAAGCTATTGATTCATTACATAACAGCTCTCTCTCTCTCTCTCTCTCTCTCTATATATATATATATATATATATATATATATATATATATATATATAAAGTAACCAAAAATATTAGCATTAGGTAATTGAAACAATCTAAAATTAAAAATATTTTGGAAACGAAACTAAATTATTTCGGAATCGCAACTAAAAAATTATTTCTGATTCAAACTAAAAAACGAACAGAAAAAGCACCATTGTATTTAGAGAGCGCAACTACAGCTACTACTAAAACACAGATGAATCAAGATAATAGTTATAAAAACCAAGTTAATAGGAAAAAAGTATCAAAATTAAACTAAATAAAATAAGAATCCGGCCCGAAGACTTTCTCAAGGGTCACCCTCAGGCAGGGATTAAAAAAAAGTATTTTTTTCTGTGAGCAAATACAGTCCAACTATTGATTCCTCGTGACCCGAAAATCCCTTGAAATTAGGCCTAAGAGATATACAATTTTTACAGAAATGAAAACAAAACAATAAATTAGAAGAATACGACCACTAATAAGCAAAAATACCATAACATAAAATTACCAAATAATAACATTCAACCCAATTATGAAACAAAAAGAAAAAAACATACCTGCAGCAGGCAAAAAAAAATTTTTTTTAAACATAAGCTTTCCCATTATGTTTCCCGCGCCCTAAACTGCCTTAGCTAACGACATTAAAAGTAAAAAATAATTTGAGGGTCTCAGCGACATCTATTGAGTTATTTAAAACGCAACGGAAGGTCTATTTTTATTTTAGGTAAAGGATTAATCCCAAATCATCTCTATTTTAATTAAAAAATTAATATTGCAGTAGTTTTTGGGAAATTCATTATTAGTTAACTTTTTAATGACATTATTTGTTGCTTCAATATAGGAAATTTTGTTATTAGAAACTCTTTTGATCCTGTTAAATTGTGAGAAAATTAGATTTTTGAAAATTTTAGAGTTTAGATTAGAATGATAATTACAAAGTTTCGTTATTTTAAAGTTGAATTCGTCCCTTTTATCGTAGATACTAACTATTGTTTTATCATTAGCTATTTCGATTTTCAAATCCAAAAAGGTAGCCTCAAGTTGATTTTTATTTGTTTCTGTTAGAATTAAATCTTTTGGATAGCAATTAGTTACAATATTGGTATTATCTAAGTTTATCAAAAGTAAGTCATCAATATACCTCCAGCCTTTTATTAAATTATATTTAATTATTTTTTTCTTATAGTAATGTAGGAAAATATTAGGCAAATCACTTGAGAAAGCTGTTCCCATTGGAATGCCCTTTACTTGTTTATAAAAATTAATTCCATTAAAAACGTAATTTTCAGTAATATTAAAATTACATAATTCTAGCCAGTTATTTTTAGGAATAACATCTTCATTGAAATATTCGTCATATATAAAAATGCAGGCAGTTATTAATTTTTCATAAGGTAGATTGGTGTATAAATTTCCGAAATCAAATGTATTAAGTCTATTAATGTTGTTATCTTTAAGAAAATCCAGTACTTATAAAGACATCTTCATCATTGATTTTGTCCAGGATAATTTTTAAGTATTTAAAGAAATGTTTTTCCGTATAGTAATTATAACTGCCAGTGCTACAAGTCATGAATCTGAATTTTAATGGATTTTTTATGAAATTTAACTGTTGTTAATAAATTAGGATAATTTATAGAGCAAGTCAATTTTTTTTTTTTGGAAGCTAACATTCTTTTATCTAATTTCTTTTTTCTGGTGTTCTTTAAAATATAAGTTGCGGCGTTAGAATTATATTCATTAATTAATAGTTTTTTATAATAATATTTACAAATTAAACAGAAATTATTTGCTGATTTATCTATTACTGTAATGACAAATTTTTTATTTCTTTTTTAATGCTTTGCTAAAATAAATTCATTCATTTTTAGTTCATTTTCATTTTAATTTTCTCTAAAATTCTTACACATTCCATTTTCCGAAACCTTCCGCAGGCCAATGGTATTTTCTAGATAATTTAGCAATAAAAATATCCAAATCTTTACCAATAGAAATTAATATTTTATTATGGTTTATTTTTTCTCTTGATCTAAATTTAGTTCCTCTTTCCATTAATTCTCTTAAAGAACTGGATTCCATAATTTTTAAATTACCTGTAATAATATGACCTTTATCCACATCTATAAAATCTTTAAAGTTTTCTTTTTCACAGTAACAATCTGTTTTATTTATTTTATCTAAATTTTTGCTATAGTAATTATGATTACAATTTTTTTTCTTTAAAGTTGATGTATAACTAAACGTTATTGAAACAGTTGCTTTATCTGATAGACAAAAAAATATATTGTGAACAATTATAGGTAAATTTATTATATATATATAATTATGAGAGCAATTATTCCATATGATGTCTTTAAAAAGCAACTAGCTTAATAATCAAAAATTTATATTGAAACCTATTATATTTTTTCCTTGTCAGTTTAATTGAATTCACAATTAAATGAATTAAATTAAATTAAGCTAACATGGAAAAAATATAGCATTTATTAAAATGCATCTTTTTAAAGGCAATTCAGAAAACTTTATGTGATGAAAAAATACTTGCAGGAATGAACTGGATTTTTTTATTCCAGCATAAAATGGTCTTGTCCTTCCTTTTATGCCCAAATTTTTATTGTCATTCTAAAATCTAATTTTGAAGAGTTATATTACATATCCAAAATTATTTTAATGAAAATATGCATGTGAATTATAGGGGATACATTATATATTTAATATCTTACGAAAAATGATATCAGTGATTATATTATCTTTCAAAATATAAATAAAAATTTAAAAAATTATTTCAACATTACAAAATTGAAATTTTGTTAACTCATAAATTGGAAAAGATTAGACCTAGGCTAATGAAATTTGATTTCTGGGAATTATTTTTGATGTAAGGAAAATGGGTGTTACCATTTGGCATTTTGTTCTTATTTCACTATATAGAATATCCCTTATGGAATTTTTAATGTGAAAATCTTTAGGAGTAATAATTTCTTTTGAATTTTATCGTTTTTTATGATTTATGATAAACAACATTGAAATAAAACAAACTGGCTCTTTTTTTTTTTTTTTAAGAAATATTGTTTTTTTTGCAAGAAAAGATAGTCAGAATATTTAAAAAGTATATAACAGAACTATACCTTGAATTTAAAAAAAAAACATTTGATTATTACATCAATTCAAATGCATCCTATTAACTAATACTAATATTTTAATACTTGTAAAATTTAAAATATTTTACATCTGTTTGAAATTAACCTGGATTATGTTTCTATAAATCAGGATGAACCTACCACAGGCATGGATCCAAAAGCACGAAGATTTTTGTGGAACTGCATCATAGACATTGTGAAAGAAGGAAGATCAGTCATTCTTACTTCTCACAGGTGAGCTTTCAGTTTCATATAAAATATATCTCATGACAAAAGGTATTTATATTATATAATGCCCTCTTCTTTTTCCAGTATGGAAGAATGTGAAGCGCTGTGTACTAGATTAGCAATTATGGTAAATGGACAATTCCACTGCTTAGGTAGCATACAACATTTAAAAAATAAGTAAGTATTGTATATCGATTTTATTTCCTATTTTTGACGGATTTGTATGACAACTTTATTTCTTACAGAGGTTGATACATATTCTAATGTGAAACAATTGTAAGGGTGTGGATATGGTAGTCATTCGGTTCCTTACAGAACTTAAATTTGGGCAGGGGGGGGTAATAATGTATTAAATTGTATTTATTCAATGCATTAATATATATATGTTACTAAAAATATTATTAAAGGTACTGAATTTTTTATTTGAAAATTTTTTTATATTATTTTAAAACATTAGCCTTTACCTTGCCATTATTTTGTTATTTGTTTTAAAGACCGAATAGTCATTCATTCTAAAGAGCAATTATCTTGTGAAAAAAAAACGAGAGACGAGTTAAATTTTTAAAACAGTTATCTACTACAGCTCTAGAAAGATTTGCTTGGCAATTTTTCCATGAAAACAAATTTCAACTTGTATGTAAACTTGTTGAATTACAAAGATTTTGGAATTTTGTCTATTGATTTTTGTCACATGCATCACAAAACTTTGTATTATTTAGATGCTTATTTTTAAAAAAAAATATTGTATATTATTCCTCTAGAAATAACCCAAGTATTTGTATTATTTGATACATTGTGTTATGATTATGTTTCTATACAAGGCATACAAACTTCCAAATGTGGTAGATTATTGACAGATACCTTGAAATTAACAAAGCTGCATTAAATCAAAGGCTTTCACCATTCAGTAGATAGTGTTCAAAATCATTTGCCGAAATATTAATATAACCTTTTTCGGTTTACTATTTAATTGGCTGCATTTTTTGACATCTGCAACATTAATTGACTGTGATTTGTTTTCTTTCTGCATGTTATCATGTGATAATGATGTTTCCAATCCTACATAATACATTTAGTCTTGAGCTATTTATCATTTTCAGAAGTTTGTATATTCTGTGTTCGATTTTAACTATTCTTCACTGGTGTGCAAAATTTAAGCTATGGGTGCTTTTTTTTCCATAACTCCACGAAAAATCATCTGAGAGGCATGAAATTCAAAAATGAGAGATAGCATTTTGTACTTAAACGATGACGAAAGCATAGTTGCGCAAAAATGAATACAATGTATATAATATGGAATCAAACAAAAAAAGGCTTTATTGAATTCATAGTATTGCTACGCATAATTGCCTGCCCAAGAGGAAGAACAACAAGCAGATGTTCCTTAGTATAGGATATGCGCTCCCCTTTCTGCAATGGTTGTCTCGCCATACTCAACACCAGATTGTCCAACAGTTCTTGAGGTAAGAGTGCCCATTCCTCAATCAGCATCTGTTTCAGTTGTTGGATGTTCCCCAGAGGATGCAATCATGTCGCATGACGTCTCCCCAAAGCATCCCACACATGTTCTATGGGATTTTAATCAGGAGAGAATGCTGGTCAATTCATTCGACTGATATTTTCATCTTCCAGTAGCTTCTGAACATCAGCAGTCAGTGTGTCCGTGCATTGTCATCCATAGAAAAGAAGTTTGTCCATTAGCACCTCGATACAGACGTATATAGGGAAGAATAACTTCCTTACAATAGCGTCTCCGGTTACGGAACCTCTGCCGAAAACGTGGAGCTCAGTCCGCCTGTTCAGCGTAATGCCTTCCCGACGACAACTCCAGGACCACCATAGCTGTCTCTTTCCGTGATGTTACTGGGCTGAAACCATGCCCCGACCTCTCTCTAAATCAACTGACGTTGAGATTCGCAAGTGGCACTGAAACGACTCTCATCCGAAAAGAGGACACGTCTCCATTGATGAGATGTCCAAGTTTTTGTGCTCCTTACACCTCTCTAAATGTTGCCACCGATGGCAAAACATTCAAAGGGATGCAGCGTTCAGGACGATGGGTGAATAGGCCACCTGTGTAAAGGCGTCTGACCACAGTAAATCGTGACACTTGTCGCCCTGTTGCTGTACACAGTTGCTGATTGGTATCGGGCTCTTTTCGCCTGCAGGACGATATATCGGTCATCCACTACAGTTGCTTTCCTAGAGCGGACACCACCAAACTTTCTAACAACCTTTTCCAACCTACCTACGGTTTGGAAAGCTATGCAAGCATGCGAAACGACACTTTTGTTGATTCCGAACTCTTCAGTTACACTGGTCAAACTGCGCCCTTCCTTCGGCTTTCCGATCATTCGTCCACGTGTGAAGTCGTCCAGGTGATTTCTTCTAGCCATATTTCACGAAAAAACTCACTTGCACTTGCAGCGAATGTCCTTAATTGCACAGCCGTCCTTCCTTTCCTTGTAGTTTTAAGCTGCGCGCCCCGCCTGTATGCGTTTTGCGTACACTTACATCGCCTGAGATGTTTTATTCCTGAACATTTGCATATGCGCCACCTTTCTACTGAATTGTGTGTTCATTGTACTGATTACAGTAACCCCTTTTCTGCAATTTCATGGCTACCTGCTTAAAATTTACATTGTTGTTCAAGTTTTGCACACCACTGTATGTATTAATTTGGTCATATAGCTATAATCATTATATACATATAACATTTATATATATATTTCATATTATTTTTAATTTTTATCATATATTTCCGAATATAAGCCAATCTATGTATAAACTCAGAATGCATTTTCTCTTCAAAAATTTTCCTGAAATTCAGAATTTATATATAAACTGTAATAATTTTTTTGTAAGAAAAATCTTGTAATTTTAAAACATGTTGCCATGAGGAAGAAATATCACCGAGCAGGTAAAGCGGGTGCAATATTTGTAAGTCAAGTCACTGTAAAGTAAAATGCCAGACTGCAATAATTTTTAGGTAACCTTATTTGAAAGTAGTACATTTTTTCCCATTTATTTGCTGCATTGTATATGGTCAGTTGTATTTGTGGTAGTCTTATTTTCTAAGCATTTTGCTTTTGTTTGAAAGAGGAACAGAAAGATTATTTCTTATATGGATTATGTTTTTGGAAAATTCTAAAAGCAGGGCTGCTCAGCCTTTCTGCGTAAATGCAAAATGTAGAAGTTACAGAATTCGAAAATAAATATAACTCATTTTTTACAAAATAATAATCATAATAACTTATTTTATTTAAAATTATTTTTTTCTCTTAAACTTCAGAAATATATACTATAGAAATAGAAAGTGCTATATTTGACAATGATTGAATGATTTATTGCTTGTGCTTTTGTGTGATCAGATATGTATATTAAGCCACTTCCCATAATTTAGATTTAGAAAAAGCTCCAAAATTTATATATGGTGTATCTAAAATACTAATTTAATATCTCTGAGGCTGTAGATCAAATATTGATTCTATTTTTTGTCTGAATTAATGATGCATCAAGAATTTATCTTTTTAAACTTTTGATTTGAATCAATTATATTTCCTGCGTAACAATAAAAGTAAAATTTCTAGTAATTTAAGTAAAATCAAGTAAATAATGAAAAATTTAAAAATTGATACATAATGATACATCAGAATTTTTTTTTTTTTTTTTTTTTTTATCAATCTGTCAATTCTTTCTCAGATAAACTATAGTTTAAAGTTAAACTTGCTTCTTCAGATATGGCAATGGATATACATTGACCCTGAGAGTAGCAAATGCTCTTGAAGCCATGGAGAAGGTGCAAAGATTCATTGAAGGCACATTCGGGTCTTCGGCCTCACTCCAAGAACACCACCTCAACCAGATGGAGTATCAGCTTGCTCCATCTCTCTCCTTAGCATATGTGTTCCAGGAGCTGGAGCAGGCAAGAAACAGCCTGAGTATAGAAGATTACTCTGTCTCACAGACAACACTTGATCAGGTTAGCTGGCTGCATTCAAATCAATGTGATTTCATGTGGAATTATAAATACTGGCATTAAATCGTTTTCTGATTCTATGCCTAATTCAATGTTCATACATCTAAGAAAATTTTTACCTTGTATACTCCAGTTTTAAATATAAGAAGAAAAAATGTTTTGATTGGCAAAATAAAAAGGCATTTTTCAAAAAATTAACCATAAAATATAATGTATATGTTGATTATATTTGTTGAGTATAAATTTAGATAAGATGTATATGTTTACATCATATCTAATTTTAATGCCTATTTCCCTTGGAGAATTGTTTGATGATAATTTCAGTAAATTATTTGTTTGATAATTTCAGTATTTGTGCAAAAATTGTGTATTTTGTGCATTTTCTAATTTTAAAATACAAAACAAAGTATTAATAAAATTGCATGGATTTTAATGTAAAATTCTTTATCTCTTTCGACAGATTATAATAATCGCAATTCACTTTTTCGCATAATATTTCTATCAGTACTAAGAACATATTTAGTTACTTCTAATGAGCAATAGACTGCTGTGCATAAGACTTTTTGAGTCCATAATTCATCTGTGTAATCCATATTGCTATTTATGTTCTACGATATTATCGAAATATATGATTTAAACTGAAAACATTTGAAAAGTATGTATACTAAGAATATTGCCTAGCTTTTGCAATTTTCAAGAGATCAGAAGAAAAGCAGTATAAATGGCAGGAAATATATAAATTTGTGAAACCACTTAGGTAGGCAAAATTTTTCTGAAAATTAAGGAGTGAAAGCACTATAAATGCATATTAGTAATAATATAAAATATTTTTTTAAATTCCTAATGCTTGCATTGAATAATATATTAATTTTTCATACTGGTAATTCTGCTTATATCTTGGCTACAGGAAGTATTGCTCAGATATTGTCTATGTATTTGTTTAATTTATACATCTTTCACAGAATATCTGAAAGGTCATCTAACATGCTATAAATATTTTTCTCTGCATGAAATATTTAAATTTTAATAACTGATATAATATTTACCATACTAAAATATATATATTCCAAATTATAAATAAATAGTTACTGCTTCCTGTTGAAGCATGTAATCACAATTATATATATCCTTGCATCGCTTACTCTTTGTTTTCTTTGTGCTTTTTAAATTCATAAAAACTTTTTTAATTATTTTTGGTCCTTCTACAAATGACATCCAAATCGAAGCATTATCATTTAACTTCATTTTTTATCCCCACACAAATAATCTGATCTGTTATAAATGGCGAATAGTATAGATTTTCATAACTCTAAATAAAACTACATATTATTCTGTATTGTGAACATTAGAAAGGTAAAGATGGGATGGAAATGCAAAGCAGTTCTCTGTTAAATTTGAACTATAATTTTATATCTAAACTAATGTAAGGTTGTACAACATTTTTATTTCATATGTTTTAATACATTTTATTCAGAAGATTTTTCCCCTTTTAGGTGTTTATAAGTTTTGCAAAAATGCAAGCAGATGTAACTGAAGGAGTTCCTACAGAAAGCATAGCCCATCAAATTGTTAGAAATAAAAGAAGAAAGAGAATAAAAGGTATTATGCAGTAAATTTTTAAAATTTTTCTTTTAATTTTATTCTTTTTTTAATCATTTTCAACTTTTTTAATTTAGAAAAATTTTTAATATAAAAATGCTTTAAAATCGTTTTTCAACTTATTTTTGGTCATATTGAACAATTTAAGTTTAAACAAATAAAAGGAGCAAAGCCTGATGAGGTCTTAAAGAATGAGCTTGAAACGATAAGATATTTTAGACAAAATTAAAGGGGGGAGGGGACTATGTTTCTCGATACTTTGTGAAATGACTATCATTATAGTATGTAGTTTTGTTGCTTTCTTTCTGCCTTTACCAGTAACACCAAAGGCAGTAATTGAAGAAAGTCCAGACATTTAATTAGAAGATTAAGTAGAAATCCTGGTGTATATTAAATCTGTTGAAAATGTCAAATATCTTCTTACTGGTGTAATTTGGAACTTCGTAGAGAGTATGCCAGCTTGGATGCTATACTCATCATCGGACCATTGTTATAAATTATAAGGTTGAATCTCAAACTGCTCTCTCACAGCCTCATTTTTTATCCCCACACAAATAATCTGATCTGTTATAAATGGCGAATTAATGGAAGAATGGCACATTAATTAAATTAAACTAAACCCAGCCTACCATGTTTGAAATAACATTTTGAAGCTGTTTTTTTTTTTTTAAGATACATTTTAAAATTGAGATTTTAGTATGATTTATTTTATCCTAAAGGCTTATGATAATTTTTGTCATCATAATTTATCATATTATCATTATTTTCCTTATATTATTTTCTAATTAAAAAAATGTATGCCATGGAGTTTTTAAACAGTTTTTTTCTGCCTGTGGATAATTACTATATTCTTTGTTAACCATGTATTAGACAATGTTTTCTTTCTCAGTAAAATGTAAAGAACAGTCTCAAAAATTACCAATTTCATAGGGTTTTTTTTTTTTTTTTTTTTTTTTTTTTTTTTTTTAGTCTTTATCGCCACTATGTCCATTCTGACTGCCATTGTACAGGATACATCGTTTTAACTTTCTTGTGGAATAATGGTTATTATAAACGATAGTAAAAACTTTGTAATAGTAAATAGTAATTACAGTAAAAACTTTCACATAAATTTTTAAGACTTACATATGTATAATAATGCAACTCATTACTTTTTAAAGGCATTAGGGTTAATTAGAGTTTTATAGTGTCGTTCTTTTAAAAAAAAAGGTCCGCATAAAATGTTCGTATAAAATACAAAAACAAAAATTCCGAAAAACTTGATTTATTATATTTGTTCTAAGAAAACTATTCTGTGAAACTTATGTGTTTGAATGTATATATATATATATATATATATATATATAAAATAGTAACCAAATAATTTGAAAATATTAATTCTTGCTTTCTCATATGTAAAGTGCACAAAAGTAGAAAATATTATAATCGAACTCGCGAGTAAAATTCAAACTCAAGATTTTGATAAACGTTCTCGTTTTAGAACTTCCCTAGTCTGAAAAACACATTTTTGGAATTATGGCTGTCAGTGAACATGATTACTCAAAAATGCTTTGAACTAGATGAATGAAATCATATGGTCTTTACACCAAATATGTAAATTCAGATTTTGAACAAAATTCATTCAGAGGAAGTTCTGTCTGTCCAGCTATCCAATTACAGGTTAATATGATAAAACAATGAGAGCTAGATGTATAAAATCCGGCACCGGCATCTCAATATATATATGTATTAAATTTGAAAGCAATCTAAATTTGTCAAGAGATTGTCCGTTTGTCCACCTGTACTTTTGTGTGCATATAAACTCAATAATTCAACAATTATGTTAATTAGCATTTAATCCTGTGTCAAATTTTAAATCACATCTGTCAGAGAGTTGACCGCTATCGACCATACTTTTGCCAGCATGTAAATTTGATAACTCAAAAAGCAATTATTTAAATAAAGGAAATTATATATGTGTGGTGTGTGGAGAATATGAATGATGTGGTGAGAATATGTGTGGTGTATTTTATGGTGGTTAAGGTTTGACAGGTTTTTTTAAACCCGGTTTTAAAAAAATCTTTTTTTTTTAAAGTAAATTTCTCACAATTGAAAACCGGTTTTTAAATTTAAAAAAAAAAAAAAACTGGTTTTCCGAAACGCTTGGATATTCTTCTTCAAAAAAAAAAAAAAAAAAAAAAAAATATTTTGAATTTTATCGGCTGGGACTGATTCGTCTAGCAGCTGAAGGTTTAGGACGAAGAGATCCCAGTTTATTAACAAGTGAAGGTATATTTAAATTTCTGTTAAATGAATTTAAAAATTTATACACTGAAATAAGTTTGAAATTATTATATGCTTTAGAAGAACGAATTCATGAAAGAAGACAAGTAGAATTAGCAACTCTTTTGTTATATTTGCAAGATCCATAAAACATTTCTAGTTCAGCGAAGAAATCTAGTGTACTTTCTTTAACTTCAAAAACCGAAATTATTAAGTTATTTGGAAAGATATTATCTAGAATATTTCCAAATTCTTATGTGGAAACCGATTCAGATGAAGAGCAAATCGAAGAAACTACTCATCAAAGTAATTTGGTATGCTTTTTTAAAAGAAGTCATGGAAAGATCAATTTATAAGTTTCTATTTATCAATCATCAATTTATAAGACCTAGAAGAAAAATTTTACTAATCCAAAGACACTGAAAGCTGAATTTTCATTATTTGAGGCAACGAATAAAAGAACATTCGTTGATTAGATTAGATTTGTTATTTGATGCCATGAAAACTATAAAACCAAGCTCAGTAGCCAGTGAACGAGTACTTTCAATTTCAGGGAATATTGTGTCCAAAATAAGAACAGGACTTAGCCACCGTTCAGTGAATATTTTATGTTTTTTAAAATTCTATTTTCTTAGGAGAAATTAAAATTATTGAAAATAATACAAATATTGTTTGAGTTTTCGTTACGTTGTTAAGTAATATGTATATGTAATCCTTAATTTTTTTAATATATTTTGACTTTGATATTGATTTTGCTTTTTGTTACTTTATATAAATTAAATTAAATATTTTCTCTATTCTTTTTTTTTTTTTGACAAAAATTCGAAAACCGTCTAAAAGCTGTTTTTTGGAAATATTGAATTTGAAAACCGGTTTTTCAAAAAGTCGGTTTTTGTATAAATCCTAATGGCGGTTGTGAAGGGATACAGATTTATTAGAGAATATGTCAGAAAGCTTCTGAGAACTACTGCTGATTTTATCAAATCAATATCTACTCTTTAATTCAAATAATTTATAAATTTTATTTAATGAATTTACTTAGAAATCTAAGATTTTGTGATCAGTTTGATTTCTCAAGTCGCCCATGTAATTAGCTAAGTTGAGAAATAAAAAGTTCAAAAGCATTTATTTTAAGGAAAAGCCCATCAGATGATGTGGACTTCCTGCTATTAATATAAAAGTTAAAAATTTATTCTAATTTTGAAAAGTATAATTTTTATTTAATTTTATTTTTCTAACAGATCAAACTGATATTTATTTTTGTTATTCTACATTTGATTTTCTCTCACTGAATGTGTATCATATTCTTTTATTTGACTAATTTCATATTTGCAAAGATGAGATTTTATAATTAATTTTTCGTTCATTTTTTGTTGTGCCTGAATTTCGAAATTTTGCATACTTTTGTATTCTTATTAGAAATGTATTATTTAAATATTTTCAGAAGTTAAATTACCATTTAGATATTAATCAAATTAAATTTTGATTAAATATTAATAGTGACATCTGATAGTGAAGGAACAATAAATCGCAAGACAGAAAAAGAAAAAAAAAATGTTAAAATATAAAGAAATTCGTTTGTAAAAGACTAATAAGAATTTGTTTATAAAAGACTGTTTTTGTTAAATTTCCATTACTTGTACTTTCCTCCTACAGGTGGCAGTGAGAATGGTGCTGCAGTTCTGGGCGATATCGAGTTGCTGGTTCGACACACGCATTCGCCCAGTGCCAGCCAATCCCCTGCACACATGCTGTGAGAAGGACTTTCTCTCTCTCTCTCACTCCTCTCAAACCTGCCAAAAAGCTCATCTGTACGATGAACTTCTACACAGCTAGTGCTGTGTTTGTATAAAGACAAGCTAAAAAAAATGTGTTTTGTTTCAGTCTGAAAACAGTAATTTTGATATTTTCTATTTATTATAGCTGTGATATATGTTATCTTTGTGTGTATTTGTGCATCTTGACATATGTACATTCTATGCATTATCTGCATAGGCGTAATTTCTTTCGTAACAACCAAGATTGACCATTTGTGCAAAAAATAAATTTGTCTCTGTTTTTCTTTAGCTGTGATTTTTAATTTTGTGAATTCCTGGTAAAGAAGAGCCTAACTGGTTGAAGTAAATACGCATATTCTGTACTATTTCAACAAAGAATGAAAATATTGCTTTCTTCAACATGAAATCCTTATACATATAAATATATATATGTATATTAATGTGCAATTGTGTGTCCAAAATGCCAAAATTTCTAACTAAATTATTCCTGTGAAATAGCGTAAACATTATTATCCTTTTGTGTATTTAACAAATTATAAAAAAAATATTAAAATGGAAATTTTATGTTTTGTTAAACTTTATCTTTCTTAAATATATATTAATAGACATAAAAATGTTGATAAAATTTCTTGGATGCTGAGGGATTTTAGGAATTGGTGTTTTCAAAAGGTATTCTAACAAATGTAAGGATTTTAAAGACAACTTTACTTACTTACAATTCAACTGTTACTTTTTTTTCCAGCTGAATTTTATTATTTCAAATTATTGTATCTAATTTTACAAATGAGAAAATTTTTTTATATGCATCTAAATCTTCAAAAATTGAATTCTTTAATAAAGAAAGTAACATGTAATTTTGACCTGCCTTTGGATTTCTGGTAACCCAGATATTAGTAATGAATTACAGTGGGGAAATATCAATTTTTCTTTATAAAAGGTTTTCTTACTTATCTTGCATATTTTAAATTTTATGGAGAATTGTTACATTATTATTTCAGAGCTTTTTATTCAATTTTAATAGCCAATAATAATTTTTCTCCAAAAGTAGCTGATATAAGAAATATACAAAGATTGAGTTTTGAATAGAATACAGAATGCTAGTTTTTCAATTTAAAGCAAGCTCTTTTTAATGGTTTGGAAACCTATAATCCTCAGCTCCATACACTTTTACGCCTATGCACATTTTTTATATACGTTGTTTATACTCGTGTTTTCGCAGAATGCACCAGCAGTCTTTTTATCTGGTTGGTTGCTGACTACCAAAGCAAATTGATCACATCATAGTAAATAGACTCAGGGTTGTATAGAGGTATCAATCACTTTGTCCTAAATCCACAAGAATTTGCACACTCATCTAGAAAATGCAGCTGGACAGTTATTCATTGATTTCTGCAAAAACCATATCATGAGTCACTATTTTTCTTGCACTCGACCTGTTTGAAAATTTTTTCTTTTGCATTAAGTGAATGGAAAAATTTTCAAAAATTGTGAAACATTTTTAAAATAAATAATTATTTGCAGAATAGGAGATGATTTTTTTTTGTGTTCTTTTGCTTTTAAATATTTTTATTTAACTTATTTTTGTTTGTAAAGATGGAATTTTATTATAAATTTTCGTTGCCTTCTTGATATTAAGTTTTAAAATTTTGCATGTTTATATATTTTAATATTTTCAAAATCTGATTTGACTTAACCAACTATTTTTTTTTTCGTAACCATAGAAACACTAATCATTTTCCAAAATTTGAGGAAAAAAATTGATTATTAATAGTGGGTTAGAGATTAAAGACTAAAAAGTAGAAAATATTGGATTTAAAAATAATTGTACTTTTAAAAATATTAATAAAAGTGTATATTTAAATGCTTTTGTCATTAAATTAATTTATCATATACAATACATATTTCAGCTGTCATAAGTCAAATTATGGTTGATCAAAATTTTTTACCTTTCAACAATATCTGCAGAAGAATACATTTACTGAAATATTTTCTCTTTTAGAAAACAATAAATGCAGACTTGTATTTACCTTTTATATCATGCCAAAGAAACTAGTGAATTCCTTTCTTATAAATTAACTTCTCATTCTCGGAGGTGACTTTCCTTTGGACAGTATATCATTTTAAACAAAATATGTGAAAACAGTTAAAATATTGCACTTTTTGAAAAATTTTGCCGTAACTTAATACTGTTTCCAATATATTCTATGCCAACATTTTTGTGTATTTCAATAGACTGAATATAAATTTTGTTAAGTACTTCTATAATTTAAAATACAATTTATGCTGATTATTTATATTAATATTAAATGTTTTAACATCAAATATTGAATTCACTAATTCAAAAAAGTTTTTCTATTCATAACTCAGTGGAGAATTGCTATTTCAATTAAATGCCTCTTAATTGCTATCTTGCAGTTTCTGTAATTGAATTTTAATTAAATCTTAAGCAAAGATCATGTTTGTAATTGCTTAAGCACTAATAAACTTTATTTATATTTCTTAAATTTTTGATCATGTAAACAATTTTTTGTGTTATTTGTAAAACTAATATGTTTTGTAATTATGTAATATTTTTCTTCTTTACTAATACTCAAAATCACTTTTATGTTTTATTGAACTTATCTAAATGTTCTTGAACCATCACTACTGAAAAAAATCTGTTTGTGTTTTATGAATTTAATGCTTTTTTAAAATTCTGTTTGTTATGTAAATCACTTTAGTACTTAAGTCAGATGTGCAATGCAAAATATCAAATATTGAAATTGAGTTCCTACTTTTTCATTAAAAAGCACATTATTTGAAATTTATTAGATTTTATATATTTTTTAGACAAAAAATTTTAATAGTTCTTGTTCAGTTATGTATAATTGAGTAACCATGCATAAAATAGCATATGGTTCTATAGTTTATTGAGCACCTGATATGAGTAAAATTCAATTGATACATCTGTATCATTTTTGCTATATTCTTTCCAATCCTTTGAAATGTTACTTTTATTTACATCAAATGCAATTTGGCCAGCATTTGAAGAAAGAAGTCTTTGCTTTACTAAAAACTTCACTCTTGTAGAAAGAGTACTCTGTCAGTTGTTTCTATAAATAAAATTTATTAAATTCAGTGAATACATAAATCGTTGGACATGTCCTTCTTAATTAGTCCATGCATTTGTAGCTGGTTTAGTTCTATTGGGTAATGTCACAGAAATTTGTGTGGGGCACTGTTTACTTTGGTCACATATATTAACTGGGTTTTAGGCTAATTTTCAATCATATTTTAATAGTTAAATAATTACAATAACAAATTCAAAGGCTTTAAAATTAACAGTACAAAATAACCATGTTTTGTAATAATAGTATGTGTTTTTAAAAGAAAATTTTCTACTTCCTGATTGTAGAATTGATAGGATTAAAATTGAGTGGAATGAAATAGAACTTTGAGTATTTTTAGTGCAAGAATACATTAATTAAGCATTCTCAATGTAATTAAAATAGAAATAACTCCATCCAAAGTACTATTTAATGGCCACATTGTAAAATTTGGAAAATGAAAATAGCTCAATTTAAATTTGTCTATTACATAGTTTACATTTGTAAATAAATGTTTATTAATTTCTGAAATAATATTTTATAATTAAAGATTTTTTTTCCAAAATAATGGAAGTTGAAATATGCATAAATTTATATTAATTTTTAAATGCATTTTTATTCCAAAAGAATGAAATTACATTTTTAAAATATAGTTCATCACTTTAGAAGCAGAGAATATGTAAGCTGAATATCTTTACAACTTGTAAAAAAATTAAATCCTAAGGAAATGGTTTTAATTTTATGAAATCTCGAAATATTTTTTTAAATTATTTTATTTTATTTAATAGAATGAAAATTTAATCTTTATCAGAAAATTAAAGACTGTTTTTTTTTTTATTATTGTCATCCAATCCAATAAAAACCATCCAAATACTTACCATTCAAAATCAAAATATTTTCTTTGATTGAAAATGAAATACTTCTAAATTATCGTTCTTTAAGTAATAATTTTTTTAATTTTGATCTCTACAAGCAAAAATAATTCATGCATCATAAAATAAATATTTGTTTACTTTTATCTAGCACAGCTTGAAAATTTGTTCATTTTAAGTGTAACTTAATGATTAAGTTTTCACCTTTTGTATTTGGATTAAATAAAATTAAACGATGAGCTTTTGTTCCAGAGAAACTTGTAATCTGCTTTCTACATAAAGTTAAGAACTTGATTTCCCTTTCTCTAAGTAATGCATGTCTACCCCTGTTCATAGGTATTTTACCTGTAAATAATTTCCTTCCATATTTTTCTAAATCAGACTTTCTTAAATAGCAGACTCCTACCTCTATTGGGATCATGTGAATGACTTTGAGGAACTGAAAATCTTCAAAGCTTTTCAAATTTTAGAATATTAGTAAGAAAAAAGTATTCAAAATTCCTTTTAATTTTAAACATTTCATTTAAATTTTTCAAACAAATATTTTTGTTTAACTTACATTCTTCAATAAATCCTTATATATTCCTTTTATTTCTCTTTGTACACAATTAGAAATGGAAACTTCAGATCAGAAAATGTATGAACATTGCCTAATTGATTGGTTAGAGCTTCTGTAGTAATGAAAGTTAGTGTTTTATTTATTACATTTAATATCGTTTGTGCTGTGGATATCTCTTCTCTCTATCCAATTACATTAATATAACTTAATGGAAAAATGTAAAGTATCACGTTCCTTTATTCCATTGTAAAAAAGGTGTACAAAGTGTGACAAGTTGTACATGTGTGAATAATTTCTTTCCAGAACTCTGGCGCGCATATCAGGTGCTGCAGCAGAAGACTGTACAAACTCAAGGACCAAATTGTTATGATAAATAAAATTTGTTGGATTGTCATTAGTTAGAAGTGGGTCTATTTTATGCTCAGATGCTGACAATAAAACAAAATTTGAATCTATTTTTCATACTTCTTACCTTAAACATAATAGTGAATGACTTCAGTTGTGTAAATTGTATGTGTTTTGTTTTGTGAGAAATGCCTGCGCTGATTTTTTTTTTATTTTACTACTGTATTTATAGTTTATTTTTAAAATAAAATTATTTGTTATGCAAACATAGAACTGAAGCTGCTATTTATTAAGGCAGTTTTTTTTTTTTAAAATCTAATACAGAATTATATTTTACATAATGTATTTGAAGATTCATACTTTTCTCTATTTATCTTTTTTTCTTACAAAAATATTTCAGTTTTTTCAAAATTTTATTTATTTATGTTTATATGTGTTTTAATTCACACAATTTTTGTTGTTATTTTTTTACATACAGTAGAGTGTTGATATTTTATTATAATTATTTTTCCATTTACAAGAAAGTGGCATAAGAAATTTTATTTCTTAAATTAATCTCTAAAATATTAGTTCAATATGTAATGGCTCATTGCATATAATAATTATCTATTACATAACTAATTTAAAAAGTGATTAAAGATATGAAAGAAAAACAGAACGATATTTGCTTAAAACTCCATGTTATAATGCTTGTTCATTAATGATTATTCTGATTCATTAATGCTCTACTGTATTTAATCAATATAGATTCTTCTTTTCTTTTGTGCTAAATTGGGTTTTTCTTTTTTTTTTTTTTTTTCTTTTTCTTTTTCTACTCTTTGAATTCTAATTGATTTTAATCATCTGCTTGATTTCAGTATTTAGAAGTGTTCCTTTTGTTTTTGTTGGCACATTTACCATTTTCATCTTTGTTTGTTATTATCACTTTTATCAGTATTAATGAAACCGTCTAATTTATTTAAATAATTGATGATGTGATAATTAATTGACTGATTATTTATTGACTTTTGTATGCTCATATTTCCATTTTGCAACATGTTTTTGTTGTTTTTTGCGAGAAGATTAAGAAATATTGCTACTAAATTCTGCACATTGTTTTGTTTGGACGTTTACTGAAAATATATTAATATGAAAGCAGCAAGGTAATTCATAAAACAATTGTCTGGTGAAGAACAAAGTGCCGAATACATTCAACATATTGCTGCTTATTTCAACAATCAAATTTTATATTAGATATTTGTAAAAAAAAAAAAAAAGGCTTAGATGAATTAATCAATGAATTATTATGTCTGTAAATATTTCGATCTTTGCTAACTGTATAATATCATTTATATTAATACTACCGAGATGTATGTTTTAGTTCTGTTTACAAACATTTGTCTGTAATCTACTTTTAAACTGTGTATTTTGCAAATAAAACAAGAAAAAGAAACTGAACAATCGTTACCTCTGTGATTGTAGTTATACTTATTCATTAAAAATATGAAAAAGAAACTATCTGCTATCATTATTGTACATGTCTTCTTTGCTCTAATCTGTGTGAAATTTCGAAACAAGTAAGACATTAATATTTATTTATGCTCCCCTCCATCAATAATAAAAATCTGCAAAGTGTGGTCACATCTCAGATATAATGTTTGTTTGTTTTTTTAATTTAATAAATGTAAAACTTTAAACGTAATGTAATGTGCGTCGTCTTAAGCGACTTTCAAAAGATGTGCGATGAGTTCCAGAATTAAACTAGCGTTTCTCATTTGGTGTGTTGTCAGAACATGAAGTAAACACTAAAATTAATGTCAAATTTTGTGTGATACATTATGCCTTAAAGTATACAGGAATGATAAATAAGTCAAACATTTAACCATTTTAATTTCCACCATTTTTTTAAAAAAAATAAAATTCATATTAAAATTGCTGAGCACATCTAAAATCACATTATTAATTGTTCTTCGAATTCAAACAGATGAGAAAAAGCCCTGGTCAGCATGTTTCGATACAATTTTATACATATTTTGAATGGCCAACCCATCGATAAATCAATAAAAATCTTATGAATATTTTCACTTGTTTCAAATTTTCATAATAATCCGCCTGGACAATTAGGATTGTTACGAGAAATCTATCAAATTTTTAACATCATTCAATATATCATATCTTTGCGAAACTAAACTTTCAACCATGCTATTAATTAAGAATGAAATAGGAAACACTTGTAACTTGAGCTATCAAACATATCAAAAGTGGTAACAACGAAATAGCCTTAATCTGAATAATGTCTTACTATTTACTATCATGTATTATTATCCACTATTTGCCACAACATATCATATTATATTTTTCTACAATGTAAAATTTTTATTTGCGAATTTAATTACATAATACATGGCTAACCTGTTTTATCCTTTGATTATAAAGACTCAGTTTAAGGCTCATTGGAAAATGAAAATTGATTTTGAATTGGAAAATGCTTTTGTAATGGTAAACATATTTTTGATTCTTATTTATCTTGTGCAAAATTTATTTAAGTTGCAGAATTTCTGTATTTTAAGATGAGAGGGAGTTAGTGGCCTCGCTACTGGAATTGGGCCTGTCCCAAACACCTTAGATTTCAGGAATTTCAATATTTTCAAATTATTAAAACATGCAAACGTATTGTTTTTCTTCTGATTTTTGTGATGGGACAAAATGTTTGTTCTTTCTACGCAGCAAAATGGTTGAACATCTGCTTGCCTTGACCTTTGTGAAGTGATTCAGTAAATTTTGAAGCAATATTTCTTGTTCTTCCAAGAGGCCAGGATTTAGCTGTCTGTCAGATGCCTTGGTCGACTAGAAATTCATCTTTTTAAGACGTCTCCTGCATGCGCCGTTGGATTGAGATCGGTCGAGCATGCTAAGCACTCCATACACTCGGTACTCAGTTTCAAAAGCATCTTCCACAAGACGTGACTTTGTACCAAAAAGCATTGTCTTGCAATAAAAGCAAAGTATCGCTACGGTTTCAGGATCAATAATAATAACAGGTTCATAAATATTGCTCCTTTACTTTTTATCCATCGCTTTGCCAGTCCATTATTTGTAGTGACGTGCGTCTATCTGCTCTCATTCATGACCATCCATGAAACCATCCAGATATTAAACTTTTTTTTCCATTATGAAGGGACTCCTCACATCTTCAAGAAACGATCAGTCACCAGAAACCATTGTCATTAAGTCAGGTGGACTTTAGCCAGTGTTAGCTATGAATTGATTATAATTAACATGTGTTCGGGAAGGGTCAGCTACAAAGATGGATCCTTAACAGACATTCCCACGATCGACTGGAGACTATTAAACATTGCTGAGTAGCTATTGGAGAATAGGAAACTCAAATTCACCAATGAAAAAATCAAAGGCGGAAGAGCGAAGAGAAGAGCAATGTGAGCCGTCGAAGGAGGAGTCGGAGAGACGTGGGTGTTCGAAGTTGTTCCTGATTTTTTGTGAGAAGCTCCGTGTCATTCGGCTTTCTGTGTTAGGATCCACCCGACAAAGATCGGTGGATTTCTGGAGTGGCCCTCTGGAGGAGCCTTTTGAGCTAACAGCCTGTTAGTGTTTTTTTTCCTCCTATTTGATCAAGGAACTATTTCATGATCAAACTTTTAACTGTTGTGTTTGTAAATTATATTAACCTAAATGAGAACAAGTTGTTTTTGTGTACATATATAAGACCGTAAATAAAAGAATTGTTTTGTTACGCTACTCTCTGATTTGATCGGTCAGGATCAAGACATTACAACATGGAAGATTTGGCCCTGGTGTCTTCAGTTCGTAAATTGGCATATTTGAAAGCTCGAAATCAATTCCAAAATTGTTGAAATTCTTCGCCCTGTTTACTTTGTTCTGTAAAAAGTTTTTCGTTTATTGTCGCGCAGTGAAAAATTCCACAATCCGGTCTACTGACGCCTTTCTCGAGTTTTGAAAATTAAACATTTTACGTTATTAATGTTTTGTAAAAAGAATTTTCTTCTTCCAAATTCTGTGAAGTGCTACATTCAGCAGATATTCTGTAATAAAATCTATCTTTTTTAAGCAGTCTAATCGATCAGTTATTTTCTAAAAGAGACTATATGGAGAAATAAAAGCTACAAGTAACAATATTTCAAAGCAAATTATTCTAGAACCAAATATTTGTTCTTATCAGAAGGGCAACAGATAGCGTTATTGTTCCCATATATTACCATGTTAAATTTAGAGAGCTACAAATGAGTTCTAGCAATCGGAATTCAAGATTCATTGAACGTTCAAAGTGGAATTTTCTTCATAGCTATTAACAGTGTGAAATTCATAGAAAAATTGCTGCAATTTGCGTTTGGCCTGTGCGTGCATTCTCCTATATGATGATACCGGGTGTCATACTCAGAATGCGATACAAACAATCAAATGGGTGATTTGATTAAAAAAAAAAAAGATTTATAAAGCCCAGATTTGGCTCTTAATGATTACTTCATTAGAACAAGACCATTTTCCAGCGGAAAGAAGCACTTAGAAGAAGAGGGAAGGATTATTTTCAGAAAATGAAGAAGTTGAAACAGCTAGCATGAAGTAAATGAATGACTATGGATTTCCCACAGCTACGCATTGATGAACAATTTTGCCCAAAGGTTTGTTAAATGCCTCAATTCATTTTGTGTCGAAAATGGATTTGTTGGCATCCTATTTGCATCTTATGAACTGCAACATTTTTTATTATTATCCTATTTTTTATTCAACTTATGCACAATTTTTGTTATTACCTGTGATCAATAAATAAAATATTTCAAGCTGTTGAGTACTGAAACTAATCCACGCATTAAAATAGCTCTTTAAGCTTCTTCATGCCGAAATACTGTGGTTTCAATTCAACTTTTTGATGGTTAGACATAGAGCTCAAGTGGTAAGACACAAAGGTCAGTAATCTTCGAAATAAATTAATTTTTTTTAAAATTTTTTATTATTATTTTTTTTTTATTATTGTCTGTGCCTTCCTTCTTTGGCACATTTTTTATAGAAGCTGTATGTAAATTTATTTGATTAGAGGTTGCTCAATGATCTTTAGAAATAACCAACGGGAATGTTGTCTTCACGGCTTCCTCACTTAGACAAAGGAACGCGGTGGCCTGGTGGTAAGGTCTCGGTTTCAGGCTCAAGGCGCGATTCCGCCGCAGACCGTAATGTAAGTAGGTCTGGTGGACGTTAAATCCATTGGAGCCAAATGTCTTCCCTTTGGTATGGAGTGGTGTAGAAGTTTGGGGAGGGACTGCCAGCTCAGGTGTAGTCCACGCCATCTGACCACGGTTCAAAAGTAAGAAACCGTCCCAAAATATCCGTAGTGTTCCTTTAAAACGGGACGTTAATATGATTAAACTAATTAAATTCGCTTACTGACAAAATGTAGCTTTCTGTTCATTGTGTTCATAAGAATTGATATCCCCGCAGTGAAGTATCAGTCAGTGCGTTGCCTGCTAGATTGATGCAACAAACATGTGGCAGGTACTGACAAAATATGACGAGCTTCTCTGCTTCGTTGTTGCATGAGAAATAAATCTGAGCGAGCATTTTAGAAACATTTCAATCCATTTGGTATACAGTTTGTTACATATTTGGATGTGCGGTCTTCAGAACCATATAAAAAATTCATCTAAGAGTTGTGATTTTCCTTTTTCATATGTGAAGTATAAAGAAAGTGTTGTATTTGTCAAAAAATTCGAACTCATGATTTCGACGAATCTCCACTCTTTAAACTTCCATGAGTTCGAAAAACCTATTTTTGGCATTATGACTGTTTGTCTGTGACAGAGATAACTCAAAAACGCTTTAAACTAGACGAATGAAATTTGGTATACGGTCTTTACACGGTCTGTACGGTATACGATCTCTTGTAGATTTCTATCAAATTTTGATCAAAACTCCACTGTCTATCCGGCTGTGCGAATACAAGCTAACACGATAGGTATAAAACGAAGTGAGCTACATGGATAAAATTCAGATGCACAGATTTAACGTCTATATAGTGCAGATGGTTATCACATCCAACAACAATACAAATCGCTCTGTGTATTTCAGAAACGTGTAAACGCGAAAACTTAAATGTGTCATATTTGGTATGGAATTTTGTGACTACAAGTTTAGTTTTGTATTAAGTTTTTGTATCAACCGGTTGGGAAAAAAAACTGTTTGAAATCCAGATTCGATTTTCGGATACTCCAAGTATTAATTGCAAAAAAACTCGCCAAGCAATATGTTACATTCACGCCAAAGGTTAAAATTTCTTACTATTGTAAGCCAATGCAATGCAAAGCGTGACTTGCATATCCAATAATTTGAATTAGAAGTACCAAACTTGACACGTATATGAAGAGAGGTAATATGCGCTAAAGAGTCTTTTTTTTTGTTGCTGTTATTGAAATTTTAATAAAAATTAACCAACGTTTGGGCGCTTTTCCGCTATTACTTCCAAAAATATTACAATACAATAAATTTTTTACATCATCTTGAAATTCAAAAATTATTTTTGCAATGATATCAATATTTTTGCTTTATAAGTATTTTTCTCTGTATTTAATAAAAAAAATAAGAAAAATGGAGAAGAAATGTACAGATTTGCTACTTTATCTACAGCTGTAAAAATTTCTTTAAAATAATAAAAATTCTGTGAAATATTACCATAAGCGATTAAAATTTTCTAACCCATATAGCTATGTATTTGCACATAAAAATAGTAATTAAATAGAACAATCTTTAGCTATCTTTTTCGTTTGTTCAGTAGTTGAAAGTGAAAAACCGTAATTCTTAATTTTATCTTACAGACATTACGTTAGAATACAATATATTTTGAAAAATTCCATTGTGAAAATGAAATGCATCAAGATGAAGAACTATTAAAGTATGATTTTTATTTCATTTTTTTTTCACCTTTCTTTTAAAAAAAATGAAACGAACAACTGAATAAACTTTCAATTATAAAATGATCCTTTTGAGTCACTCGGGCAATAAATATCAAGAAAGAAAAGCGAAACCAGACTTTTTCTAGGAATAAAAAACTTTTTAGATTTTTGATGAAGAAATTTTTTAAGTCGCACTTTTTATAGCAATAATATTTTATACCGTTATCAGCATGGCTGCATTTGTATAATTATATTATTAATTAATATTATTAATCGAAAGTATATTATTAATAGAAATTTACTATTTTGTTAAAAAAAAATTGGAAGTAATTGGAAATTACAAATGGAAACTAGCTTTTAATATGACAAAGGCATATTTCAACGTCGAAATCGACATTTAATAAGTATTACAATAAAGAAAAATGCATTTTATTGTGTAAGTGCATTTAAGTAAACAAAACGAACAGTAATCTTTTGAAAAGTTTCGTGTTTATCTGATAGAGACAGAATCAGTAATGATTTTTAATAAAAAAAAAAAAACTTCCCTTTCAGAAACTAAATGATACCCTGAAATATTATCTTGATTATAAAAAAAGTCTTTTATATCTGATATTGTTACAATTAGGAATATAAATCTTCTACAATTTTTAAATAACAATGAATTAATTCTTAAAAGTTTAACTCAATTTTCGCAGATAAATTCATTCTACTAATTTCGTTGTTTGATACCTTTGATAGACACTTCAATGTAAATCAAATGTAAGCTCAGTAATTGAAATTTTAAAACAATTTTATTCATTTTTGCTTAAAATGCTTAAAATAATAATGATCATAAATATTTCTTAAATAAAAAACGGTCTGAAACTGGAGTTTTTAACCCTCCTTTCTGGTTCTGATGCAGAATCGAACTACAAAAGGAGGAGAAAAAATCACAGTAAATAAAATTTTACACTTATTTAGCAGCAAATAAAATAAAAATTAAATATTAAAACAAAAACCTGCCATGCTTGCTCATAGAGGGCGCTACCATTGAAATATTTCTGCCATGAAGAATGCTTTTCATTTATTTTATAAAAACAACAATTTTCACTTAATTTATATAAAAAGGAAGTCTATTTAAACCTATTTGAAATATTTCCCATTTATATCCTTTCTTTGTTAATGAAATTGAAGTTACTGTTTCCGCGTTTAGGAAGCCGTGTTGCTTCTCAACCTGCGTGATTTTCCCGAAAGAGGGAAAACTTTCAGTTTTAAATTCCCTACGTGGAACTTCGAGAGCAGACGCCAAGTTGCTGCGTCGCTTCGCTTGTTTTCAGTTATCGCTTTCTCCTGTTAGTGGTTAGGTGTACGTTGAATTGCGCGTTGTTTTTGATGTTTTGATAGAGTAAAAGCTTGCAGTCATCTTAGTATCTATCATGTCGTCCGAACTCCCCCCCGATGCACCCGTCCCCAGACTGTGTCATTTGATCAAATGGGCGGATTTCGATGGATATGGCTTCAATTTGCACGCTGAGAAATCGAGAACTGGTCAGTTTATTGGCAAAGTAGACGACGACAGCCCAGCTCAGCATGCTGGTCTGCGGGAGGGTGACCGCATCATCGAAGTGAATGGAGTAAACATTGCGAATGAAAATCACCGGCAAGTGGTCGAAAGGATAAAATCCATTTCGAATGAAACCAAGCTGTTGGTAGTCGACGAAGAAGCTGACAGGTGGTACAAGGAGAGGAAAATCGTAGTCAAAAGTACGATGCCCAATGTCCAGTTAATTAAAACGCCAGTACCTCGTCCTTACAAGGAACCTCCTAATTATGAGAATATTGCACCGTCAGCGAATGGAGTAGAAAAAACCTCAGTTGGAAATGGAATACATGATGTAAAACATTCCCCCAAGTCTGAAACTTCCCAACACGTAAGTACTTTTCAAAGAAGATGCAGTCTTTAAATGTCGTCAAATAATTCTGATCAATTTTTGAAGTGATTAGCCAGATGTTATGAATTTAATAATTAATCAGAGAAAAACATACTGATAAAAATGTTGAATATTGTATAATATACTTTTTGTCATGATAATCATTACGATTATATAAGAGTAATTTATTTCATAAAACTGAAAATATGTATTCATTATGTACCAGATTTTCAGATTCTTCTCTAAACACTAACATTTTTTTGTAGCAAATCATGCTTAGTGTATTACTTATTTATGGTTTGCGTTAAAGGCAAAGAAAGTAAATGGTTAGTTTTTAAATAAGTGCATTTTGCTACCTTCCTGTATCTTTGAATTTTTAACAATCTAGTTTTATAATCATTTTTTTTTTTTTTTTCGTTTCTGAATAAAGATCAAGCTTTTTTAAAATCATTCTAAACGTTTTGATAATTCATATTTGTTTTGATTTTTATAAATGTGTTCCTTTGGTTTAGTCATATTTGCAATATTAAATATTATAAAATAACCAATTTGAACTGTAGTATATATATATATATATATATAATCTTGAAGAAAGGAGATATAATTTGTTTTGCAAATTCTTTTCCTAATATTTCTGTGAAGAATTTCACAGTGTTCAAAGAAGCATGTCTGCTTATTATAAAAGGACATGGACATTTGAAGGAATAATAAAAATAATAAAAAAAGAAACAAGCTTTTTTTTTTTTTTTGTAAAATTTTATATTGTTGTAAGTATACATATATATTTAGTAAAGAGATTAATCTTTTAAAAATCCAGATTCAGAATGTTATATATAATTTAAAATCTTAAGGATTTCATATTTGAAAGCAGTATATATTTGTTATGATAGAAGTTGAATTGCTGATCTAAAATTATTGAAAGTATCATCATTTTTTCTGGTTTTTTTGCATTTCATAATTATTTAAATATTTTGACATAGATTTAATTTCAGAATAAATTCTTTTTAAAAGAATTACTTTAAAATATCAAATATATTCAAAATCCTTAGCAACACACAGAATTAAATGGATTATGTTTCCTTTTATGCTTTTTCATTTTCAATTTAATTGAAATTTTTAAATCGGCATGCAAGTGTTAAAATTTCTTTCTGGTAATATACATTCTTGATTATTGAATTTTATTAATTGGATGTCCATAATCTCAAAACTGCCAAATTCTTTTGAATGCATAGATGTCAGTTTGGGCTTAAGCAAAAAGTGAACAATATCATAAAAATATGTATGTATTTTTATGCCATTAGGAAATGTAACATTATGTATTTTGAATTTTAATGTTATTGTACAACTGTGCTTCACAAATAAACTAAATACCAGGAGCTTAATTTTGCTTATAATTTAATAAAATTTGTATGTTTGATATAGAACAATTTTTTTTAAAAAAATTTAGTGTATAATACCAGTTGATATCAAATCTGTCAACAAACTCATTGACAACTTCAAGTATTGACATTGCCACAATTCATATTTCAGTAAAATAAGTATAATAATAATGATTCTTCTGTTCATAATTGTTTTTGAAAGGTAATTTGAATCTATTGCATAAGAAAATACAAATTGTTATTTTTAAACATATATTATTAATAGTTTTAATAGCTTTTAGTGTCGTATTCTAAATATTAGGCTTCAGCTCATTATTTTACAAAATTTAATTAATTAAAAAATTGATTTTTGATTATTATATTTTGATTATAGCTGTATTATTGATTAGCAAAATTATAAATATCATTGGATATGCAGCGTTAAGTTTATTTATATACTTGAAGTAATATAAAATAAATTTTTTATCATTTTTATTTTTTTAATTTCTTTTTTTCTCTCTTTTTTTTGTTTATTTTTTAATATATTTTTCATAATTAAAATTACAATAATACAGCTTTTAAAATTACGTTCAACATATATTGTCTGTTACTTATCCATCAAATTAGCTGAATAGAAGATGAAAGGCCATTGAGCCTAGGAGCTTCTCAAAAACCCCATATCATTGGTCATTGGTTGAAGTAATATAAAAGTTGTCATACAACTCAAAGTTTAAAATATTTTTATAGTCCATTAAATGTGTAGTCAATTCTGAAAATATAATGCAATGTAATTTATACAGTAGATTTATTTATTTTGTATTTAAGATTAATTAGTATTCATAAACCTTTATGAATAAATCATTATATTTAAAGTAAAGTAAATGGTATGAATATTCTTTAAAATATGAAAAATGCGAGTGTAATTGCATACTATGTAGAGAAAAAAAATTAGCAATTAAAGCTCAATTTTATAATAAGCAAAATACTATTACCAGAATATAGTTAAGAATAAAATTTGTCATATTTTTTACATTAAAATGCCTTATTCCTTGTTTGAATTTCATTTATTTGATAAGTGTGCCATTCAATCAAAGAAAATTTACTTGATAAATAACTAATTATATTTGTAATCATATAAGAAATTCGTATTTATATTGTGTTTCATGAATATTTTTTATTCTATATCATAGCTAAAAATATTCTCTGTTGAATTTTCTTCCACATGATTCAATCTGTTTATTGCAAATGTTCTTTGGTAAAAATGCATTCTAATTTCAATGGGAATAAAAAAAAAAATTCTATAAGACAGTTGTACTTTGTTTACATTTTGAATGTCTTATTGATAGGAATGGAGGTTTGTTTTTCGGCGTATGCTCCTGAACGAGTTCTTAGCTTGTGCCGAGTTAACACATATCTTGGCCGCTTCTAAGCATAACAATGTTTTAGATGAACAACTTTTAAATGAATTTTTAATGAATGATTTTTAAATTAATAAAAACTAATGATTGATCCAAGATTTACTGCTGACTATATTATAGAAAAACAGTAGTGAAAACATCAAAAATCTTTTATGCTTTTGATGCATTCCCCTTGCCTCCCCCCATATTATATTTACTTATCAATGCTAATTGTTCTATTTAAAGAAAATAATCAGAAATTTCAAAAATACAATTTTTATTTTCATAAGCAACAAAAATTGGATCAAATATGATTATTTTAGAATTGGTCATTATTTTTATTTAGATAACATATTTGGAGTTTAAGAAACTATTTAATAGATTAGATGGAACGCTTGGAATAGGTATAGAGCTCAGAATAGTTATGAAGGTTTTAAGACGCATTTTCAAAAACTATAGAGGTCAAAGAAATATCTTGATCCTTGGCAATATTATATTATATTTATTAACTAAAAATAACCAAAAACTTCTTCTTTCTGCTAGTATTAAAGAATTATAATGAAATCAAGGGAGATTCAAAAATAAAGAACTGTCATTGAATTCATTTTGTAGAAATTTATTGACTTCATAACTTTTATACATTTTAGAATTGACTCCAAAATATGCATTTTGTGATACATTAGTTACCATAAAAAATACTCAAAAATTCTTTAAATAAAATTTAATTGAATTACCTATAGTCTGTTAAGCAATTGGAGTTAATCCAATTAAAAGTAAAGAATTAATTCAATTTTCCTACTGCAAATTTATTTCACATGCTTGCGTCCATATGCAACAACAAACTATAGAATCTGAAATTCATCAAATAGCTGTTGATTTCCATCTGCGTAACTGCTGCATCCAGTTGACTTATTGCGTTATCTAGGGAGGGGGGATAGTGGATTTAGGTGCCTGCAGCTCTAAGCCGTTCACATTATGGGCTCTTTCTTTCTTTCTTTCTTTCTTTTTTTTTTTTTTGGCAATTTAGTTTCATATCTGTACACATTTTTAGCACGTTAATATTTTAATGTAGGTTAATCTTTTTTTTTTTTTTTTTAATTTATCTGTGATGACTCCAGGCTGCCCAACATCTACATTTGTACACAACATTATTGAAACAGACGTTTTAAGTTTATAAATTTTCTGATAATTAAGTGAACATAATGAAGCATTTAAGTACTTGACGAATTATATAACAAAGAATCATTAACTTAATATTTTATAATTAAATGAATTTTTTTCTTCCAAACTTAATCATTTGGCATCTTGGAAGGTTGATCTGCTTGCAGCTTCCTCTTAGATTAACGGCTTTAGGCAGTTGCCTAATCTTAAATCTGCCATTGAAGGGAGGTGAAGTAAACACGATTCATTTGTATTTTTAAATAATACTTTCGATAATGTTTTTTCTGTTTTATGAGTATTTTCGAATTCTGTATCCTGTTATGATTTTGAAAAGTATCTTTTCTACGAATCTTTCCATTCAGTTAATGTTTCATATTTTAAAATAAAGTGGAAAACGTGCTTTACTATTGGAAAATACTTTTGCCAGTAGGCAGTTATGCATCATGTTCTTAGAATTCCTGTAGATTAAATTTCTTCACTGCGGATGTGCAACGAAAAAAAAAAAAAAAAAAAACTTATTTCTCGCGCGCACTTGCAAATGTGATGGAACTAGGAACTGCACCGTGTAGGCGTTTCTGTTGCACATTCCGCGTAACTTCCTCAGGTCATTCATTACTGAAGTAGCTATCTCTTGCTTGTTGAATAGCGAGCGCACTTCTGGGGAGTTCTGAGTTTTTATCTGATCTGAGAGAACGCTATTTTTCTCTTATCGAATATGCTTTGAGGGCAACTTTTTTTTCTATCCTATTATATCTATTCTTTTGTATTGAAAAACAAATATTGTTTCTCTTTCGGCTGTGCTTCTGAGATTTTTATTTTCGTATTGAGTCACACTTATTATTATTTTTTTTTGTCTGGGGCGCAGAATTTAATATCTCCATATTCTTTAAATTTCAAAAATAAATTTAATAAATCATAGCATTGCTTGTTTTTTTTAAACATCACAAAGGGAAGTAAGGAATTCTTTCTTTAGAATGTAATAAAAAATTAATCACATTTTTGTGTTTTCATGCTTTACCCCGAATCACCATTGAATTATTTTCTGAAAACTTTCAGATAATTCTACTGATAAATTATACGCTTAACCCTCTCGTTATATCCCATAGATATGATAGTGATTCATCATTTTCTCCAGATATTTTAGAATCAGTTTAGGTAAAACGAAGGTTTCTGGATCTAGAATCTGTCCTTCAAACTCTGAATATAAATTGTTCTGCAAGAACAAATAAGTTTCTACATATAATCTATGATTTTTTTATCTCATGAATAATACCACATTTGTCCATTATATACTTTTAAAATGCAGAGCTGCAGCATTGCTTTATTGATATGTAATGTATAATGAGATTACATAATAAGTAGGATATAAACATATTTCTTGTATTTGAAGTTTATTACAATCCTTCTTTTAATGATAGGAAATCTCATAGGAGAATGACTGTCTTATTCTGTTACCTCAATACATTTTAAGCAAAAAATAAGACATTTGCAAATGAAAATAGCTTTAAAATTGACCCTGAATTTAAATGAGCCGTGTGAACGTGTAGTGGACGTGTTTCAGCAATCGTCATCGGTAATCTGTTTTGCCATGTTGCACAATGACAGTTGCCATCGCACTGTTTGAAGATTAGGGCACCTCTTTCAATAGAATCGGAGGGTTCTTGCATCTCTAACACGGTTGCGAAAGTGCGTCTGATGCTTGTGAAATGATTTGACTATTCCTGCTTTTATCTGAAAAAGAAGTCATTAATAATTTTTGCTTTTGTACGTGGTGCAACACTACGTGAGCAGTTTCCATTTTGCATAAATATAGTGCAACGATTTTAATTTTCTGCATCAAATTTATTTTTAAATGAAATTTCTGCATTAAATTTATTTTTAAATGAAATTTTGTCAACACTTTCATTGCAATCGCATCTAATTTGTTTGAATGCTCTTGTTACAGGAATCTTATTCATTGACATAATATATCTAGACCTAGTTTAAATGTAAATAAGTCTCTTCCAATATTAATAACTTAGGGACAAGACAAGAGCAAAGATTTTTTTTTTTTTTTTTTTTTTTTAAGTTTGTCAGTTATTACTTAATAATTTCATGCATCTAATTTTTACTTCGCATTTTATCAATGTAAAGATAAAATTAAATTTGTTTGTATTAAGATTAAAGAGAGAGAGAGAGAGAGGTGATTTTTGCCACAACAATTGAGCACCAGTATGCTATATAGCAGGGTTGGGGAGACTCTTTAAGGGTCGGGCTACTTCTAATTTTTTTTTTTAGTGTTGCGGTCCACCCAGTGACGTAAGTCAACAATGCGAAATATGTACATATCTACATAATTACAAACATATTAATAATAATAAGATTTAAAAATAGTAATAATAGCCACAAATATAATATCAAATGACACATTTAATAACAACCATTCAAAACGTATTAGAAAACAAATCATTTTCATCTAAAGTTAGTTCTCGTCATTATAGTTAGTAAAAGACTTCGACTATATACTGTCCGCCAATATCTCGGCATATAATTACTAACTGCTAATCTTGCACTGGATTCCAAGGGGTCGTCTGTGAGACGGGAACGATATGCTGTCTTAATTATATTCATTGTTGAAAATGCAGATTCACACAGGTGGGTAGTGCCAAAGGGCAATGTTAAATGATATGCAATTTTTTAAAGATATTTTACTTCGTTCATTAGATTCCAAATTTATTCTTAGTTATTCTGAATTTCGTGCGTTTAAAATGATGCCATTTAGAAAGAGAAATACTTCATTTTTCTCAAGAGAATGTATAATTTATTTTCTCAGTTATTACTTCCGCACAACATTACCAATTGGGTAACACATGACGGGTTACTTGAATGGTTAATAGAATGGGTTGGAGTGTAGTAAATTCTTCAAAACGTCCCTCGAATGCGGAGTGAAGTTTCATCATAATATTTGTCTTTGTTTAATGTACTTCCGTTTTTATACAATTCGTCAGAAATATTTTTGATATTTTTCGTCGGTGTTACATAAATGTTTCTTTTAGGTCTTAGTAAAGGCAAGTCACACCAAAATGTTTTGGCGGCGGTCCACCAATAAATCGCGATCGGCTTAATGCCCAACTCTGCTATATAGAATGTCTCTAAAATGTTGATTTTAATTATTGTTTTTTACAGAGTATTATCGGAAATATTCTAAGGTTGCATTTTCCCCAAATTAATAATTTCAATATAAATTATCTGTTCGAGAGATTGGATTTGATTCAGTTATCCATAGCCGAGTTTCCATTCTTAACCATCCATTCGTCAGAATCATGGAATATCTTAAGAAGTTAAGCATCATGGGATATCAGACGTATATTTTTGATACATTTAAATTCCGCGATTTGTACTCCGCTTCGTATTTTTCTTTCTCTGCAAAAGCACTGGTCTGTCTCGAGTCGGCTGTTTCAGGGAATGAGGTCGCAGTGATATCGTGGGAAAAAGGGGGGGCTTCATGGTCGGAAGGATTGTGGTTCTGAGACCTGTGTGTACGAACTTGGTGGTCATTAAATCAAATCTCTCGAGTTCAAACGCCCTCCCTTTGGTGTGTTATGGAAGTATGAAGGTGGCATAGTCAATCTTGCCCATACTCCCTTTTCATGTTCTCATTATTTGACCCTAGTTCAAAATTATGAGTATTGTCCTCAAACAACTCTAGTATGGCATCGAAAGAACAGCTTTCTTTATTAAATCGAAAATATATAAAATGGCGATTAATTCCTGATTGTAATATGACGATCTTAAATAACATTGATCTTGAATGACGTCATTTAGCTTTCATACTTAATGAAGGGAGTGGGGATCTGAATTTTAGTTCCTACTTTAAAAAGATTGCTTCCAATTCGAGTTTCTTTCTAAAATATTCTTTTTTCACCGTTTAAAAATAGTTTTCACGATTATTCAAAGCAAAATTTTTGATGAATCATGAAATATTTTTCATGAAGGGTTTTTTCGAACAAAATTTTAAACTCGAAATATTATAGAAATGATATTTTACTATAAAAATGTCAGTTCGTCGTTTGTGATCAGCTAGCATTATTTTCTGCGCGAAATATCTGTTACGCACTTGCTAATGAAGCTGACACAAAGTATTTTCATTAAATATTTTTTATATTCATAAAGCCATGCATTTTATTTCCTAGAAATACTGTATGCAGTACTTTCATGTGAATCAGTTCAAATGAAAAGATTAATCTTTTTTCATAAATCTAAATTTTTCTGTAGTTATGATTTGAATCATTTAAAAAGTTATGAATTTTTGTTTTGGTAGAGGCTTTATTGTAAGAGATGCCACTTGTTTTTGAGTTCGTTTATATAAAATTTGAAAAACAAAACTACACATACATTTTGTTTGTTTGTTAAGGAGTTAAATATTAAAACTATTTGAAAATGTTACTGTCATATAAGATTATGCATAATAAGTACTATGAAGTGTTTCATATTTCTCACATTCCAAATAATATATTGATCAATTTTTGATTTAATATTTGTCTGGGAATATGAATTATGTGTTAATATTAAACCAATGTTTCTATTAAAAATGTCTCAATACATTTCCTTATATATTTAGTTTCGTTCATTTATTGATCAAAAATTCGATATAATGGATACCATATTTTAAAGCAGCATCTAGTCGTGTGAATATTCTCAATATTTTTTCTGTTTTACTTATTTTTAAATCTCACTGTAATTCGCAGTATATTTTTGAGTCTTCTCTTTAGCATAAAGACGGATGTTTCTTCTTTTTTTTTGGGGGGGGGGAGAGGGAGGTTATTGAATTATATTTCACCGTAAATTCTGAAATCCATCTTTTTGAATTTATTTATCATCAGTGTAGGAGGCAAAGGAGTTCGTTCATTTCTAGCTGCAATTCAAAGATTAGTGGTACAAAAAGTGAAATGCGTCTAGTATACAGATACTATAAAAACTTACTTAAAATACATAGATTTTCTAATTAGAAAATTTGATTTAGTATAATCTAATTAAATAAATTTTGGGATTCGAAAATTTAATCTTTGGATAAAAAATAGCGAGCTGGACAGTTTCAATTTTAGCTATAGATCCTTGTCAATTTTTGGACAAAACCCGTCTTCATGAAGAGACATTTGTTTCGAGATAAAGTTTACACTCAAGGCTTTGACTTTTATTTATTAACGGACCGCGGTGGCCTAGTGGTGAGGTCTCAGCTTCGGAATCGGAGGGTTTCAGGTTCGAAAACATTCGACCCGTTTCCACCGAAGAACTGTCGTGTAAACAGGTATGGTACACGTTAAATTCGTCGGGGCCAAACGTTCTCCCGCTGGCGTGGCGTGGTAGTTTGAAGAGGAGGGTGCCAGCGTCCTCGTCATCTGATCTTGGTTCAAAACTACGAGGTCCGTCCTAAAATAGCCCTAGTGTGTCTTTAAAACGGGACGTTAATTTTACTAAACTACAAACGGCTATATTTCAGCGTCACAGTGACCTCAGTAAAATAAAAGTATTACAAATATTAACTTGACTGTTGTAATTAATATTTCCCAAATTATTTGGCGCATAATGAGAAATTCATGTTGGTCAGACGGGCAAGACACGTGAAATTAGCGTGGCATTCAACGCATTAAGCATGCGAAAGCATCGCTAGAAGCACTTTTCGGATTTATGACAAGCATTCTCCTCTTTTGGATTAACAGCACAACTCATTCCGTATAATTCTAATGGCACGTCTGGTGAGCGTCTAGCCTGAACAAACTGAAACGTGCCGATCGCTGAATGTTGCCGCAGAATTTTAAAAATGGAAACGAAGCAGAAAGCTTTTTATCATGCTCAAATTTGTTGCGTTGATTATGACCACTTGGTTAAAAGATGCGTTAGTTTCTCCATATACCAGCATATATCCGTCCACAAGACTGTCTGGTTAACAAAATGCAAGATTAGTGAACATCATTTTAAAAAAGTGCTTTTAAGTAGCAAAATTTGTTTCTTGTACAAAATGTTGCGAAATTATGTGATATGTAATAAAAATTACAAGATTTGAGTCTATCGTAATGTCGCACTGGCCTATCTGCAGTGACTTCTTTTCTCCGTGCCCTTCATCCTATTCACTTTTCTAAATATGTTGGAGGGACCAAATGGATGAGGTGCTACCGCTATACTTCAGAATGCCCAAATGCTCGATCATTCAATTTGTGCAATGATTCCTACCGGCGAATTCGTTTCAAATTTTGCAAAATACAGCTTGAACTTTAAAAATTGTGTGTTAGAGACCTAATCCCATCATTTTTTTAAAGGCATTTGGATCCATGCTTGGACGCTTTTAATAGTTTTCGTGACCTCATTTCCGCCTGAAAAATTTTATTGCAACATTCTCGCATGCTCTTTAATAACGATATTATGCCCCCCCCCCTTCTCCGCGTAAACCTTATGAACCTTGGGCAAGGCTGCGAACGCCGCGAGGACTCAGGGTCCCGTACCTGAGAGTTTGCTTTGCTGTATCGAAAAGAAATACGTATATTTTGGATGTTTTTTTTTTTTCCGACCGATTGAAATCAAAATTTGACGCTGAATTAAAATTATTGTCACAAAATCGCATACGAATGATCATTTTTGTCTTTGCATTTTTAAGCTATAAAGTTTATATGTATGCAAGAGAACAGACTAACTGACGATCAGTCTTTTTGACAGATGTGGTTCAGAATTTGATAAATATCAATACTTCAAGTGCTAAAACTGTGAACCAGATTTGCTTAAATTGTTATATTTTTGAATAATTGCGTTTATATGCATGAAAAAATACCAGCGGACTGAACGGTCCATCTCCTGACGGATTTGTTTCCAAATTTTATAAATATTTACACTTTATTTGCCAAATCTTATCGATCTGGATCTCTTCGTTTTGTAATTATCGCATTAGCTAATAATTGTACAGCCGGCCGGACAGATTTCATATTTGACAGAAATGGAGTGTAAAAAGAACAGTACCAAATTTCATTCGTCAATCATTCAGCAATCAGCGAAGAAATTCAGAATGTGAGAAATTTGCTTTGCATTTCTTTGAAATGCCGAATGGTGGAAAGTCTTTATTGAAAGTAAGCTGGGTTACTTTTAATAAAGACCACGCATGAGTTCTGATCTAATCCAAAACCACATGCGAGTTCAGGTTTTATATATATATATATATATATATATATATATATATATATATATATATATATATATATATATATATATATATATATATATATATATATATTAGTTTATCCGGCTCTACGAATCAGCAATTTTAAATTTCCGAACTTTTGATTTGAAACTTTAATGTAAATTTAAACTCTACAATTTTTTTTTAATTGAATGGAATAATGCTACCAAGTGACGTATCTTTTGTTAAATTGGAGATCATTCCAATATCTGATGATATCACAAAATTTTGTCGTAAATTTTAGTATTTCTACTAAAATGTACTTAAAAGGGATTGAAAATACAATTTATTACATTTTTTAGTCTTAAAAATATTTAGTTTATTTTGATTCCGTTCTGATGTCATAAAAATGTCCCATTTTAACTGAACCTCGTTTCATTCTATGGATAAGAGAGGACAAATACTAAATAAAAATAAAAGTAACTGCAACAGGGATGCTATGCAATCCTCTGTAACGACTGTCGCAACGTGTTATTTGCCGAATCATTGGAAAAAGTAAATTCGATTTCGAGCGGTATCGCGTTTTTATGGAGCTGTGACGCATGCCACAATTGTGTTTTCGAAAGCCTCTGTTATTTGGCTGAGTGATCAGGAATTGTGCAAACGTTTTGTAGACGGAGCCAGTTGAAATCATGTCCTCCACCCCTTCCCTAAATGCCGACCCTCAGGACTTACAGGTATTCGTCTTAATTATTGTCTCTTTCCATGTCTTTAACATAATAATGCTTACAAGCTGGACACTGCCCCAAAATTGGGTGACGCAAGATTCGTTCAAAGCACTCTACAGGGTAGACTGATGGAATTACAACTACCAGATATCGGCAGTAGTTTTTCTTGGTTAATAGGTGCATCAATAAAATTTTGAGAAAGGATTTCACAAAATTTTATTTAGATTTACAATTAAAAATGAAGCGTAACGTTTTATTTCGAGGACTTCGGAATATTTTCATACCACTTTAGAATTCAAAAATTCGTGTTTTTAATGATAGCAATTTTATTTATGGACATTTTCTGATTTAATCGGAATTTTTAAAAATATTTATCATCAATATTTTATAGTAATACTTTTCATTTTTTTTTTCTGCATTTATGTTTCTAGATTTCTGCGTACTTTTATTATAACTGTATTATTTTCTATTTCTGTTAATATTATCGCCGTTATAATTTATAATAAATTTTTAGAAACAATTTAAAGGCAGGCAAATTGAATTTAAAACATCATCATCCTACTATGGTTCAATCTGGCAGTTCGAGTCTCTTATAATTAGTTTGCTATGAATGTGTTATATTGAAAATCATGAGATTAAATTCTTTGAGCAGATGGCATTTAATTACCTTGTACTTCAGTTACTTACTTTAAAAGACTAAAGAACCAAGTCATGATTTTTTGAAATCAAAATTTTTAGTTCTCGACGAGGTTTGTGATCAATTAAATCTCGGTTTTAATCTCTTTATCTACGAATTTACTTAACTTCCTAATAAGATGACACACTATTGGGGACATTTATTGTTTTAATTTCTATACTAATATAAGGGTATCGGGGATATTGAAGCATTTTTAAATGGTTTTTGAACCCCCCCCCCCTCCAATAATACAATGCAGTATATATTGTCTTAATTTTTTTTTTTTTTTGTCTTTGCTGGATTCCCCCCCCCATATTTTTTATTGATATGTTTTGAGGGTATGAATATCCCTTTAAAAATTAGTCTGTTGATTCTTGAATTCGATCCTTTAACTTTTATCCCACGCTGAATGGTGGTGTGTTTATAAAACACAGAATCCTTTGCGCATGTCTTCTATTTGGCATTCGCAGCTCAAAACCATTAAAAAAGCGCAAGCTTATAAACTTAACAAGTGTATCATGAATTATTTCTTTGACGGCCTGCATTCTTTCTAATATTATCTGGTAATTAATGGATACCAGCTTCAATTCAACAATAAGAACCCAAAAGTGAGTGTCGTCTTCGGTAACGTATATTCATAATTTTATTGATACAAATTGCAGGGAATCAGGAGCAACTTTTCTTTAAAAAAATAATTATTAAAAGAATTAAACAACTTGGATATTATTTTTTTGCATTTATTCATTTCGCTATTACAATATAATGAGTTTTGATTCGTCATGAACTTTTAAATAATCAATTACACAATGACATGTCATTGGGTATATGCTTTAAACATGTACAAGATTTATACAACATCGAAACTTTTTTTCCCTTCGTAATCCTTTATATTTTATAGTGGCTTACTGAAATTAAATAGTGTTTTGTTGTAGAATTTTTCAGAATTAAATCGAAGTACAAGGGTCGAAGTATGCATTAAGAATGAAATCTTCTGCGCAAGAATTATTCAGAAATTGATTTATCAATCATTTTACTGCGAGCAAAGGAAATGTCCTTTATTTTTATTCATTTATCCGCTGGCCGAATTTTCCTCCTTAAATTCGTTAATGTACCTTCGTTTCAACCATGATTTAAACACAAAATCTTTCATTTCTAAGAATCTTTAATTTCTTTCATCCGAATATCTTTAATTTCTAAGATTGCATTTCATTGTCGTTTTTCTTTATTTTCGTGTTTTAACCGCTCTTATAATGCTAACCGTAACTGACTACGATGATGTCAGAGCCAGCGCCTTCTAATGCCTTGTAACACTATGATTCAGTTCAGATCTAGCGATGGCATATATTGCATGATTTGATCCATGCTTTTAAATATGTATCTTAAAATTATTCTAAACTCATGTATGTAAATTCTCTGTGTGTAATGTAACCTGCAAATAAATAACTGTTACACTAATACGGATTTTTTACTGAACCCCTTAACGACCCCCCACCCCCACACACACAGTGCATAGTTTTTAGAATACTTTTTGCAATAAATTCGACTGCTTCTAATAATAAAACTTTTCGCATAAGATGACTGGATCGCGACCACCTAAATATATTTTAGTTTATAGTGATGAAATCATTTTAATGAGAAAAGTCATAACATTTTTATAATTTATTTTCAAAATAATGTAAGTAACTTTTTAAGGCATGCACTTTAAAATTGAAGAAAAGCAGTAAAAATAGAATGAAAAGTCGTGTATCAGTTCAGCGATAGTCAAAACAAAGGCATCCTTGATTATAAAATTTGCATTCGCTTATAATATGAAAATTCTCGATTCGACATTTTGCGCATTGTCTCATCTTCACGCTTTGATATGATACAAAAGTAGATGATCTCTGTTTTGGTTCTTTTTTAATCAACATTTGGTACTTGTAATGTTCATTCATTGATTTTTACCATGGGTTTGCTCCAGTTTATGAGAACTATTAATGATTGTAACTGCTTTGAGATTTTTCTCTCGTTTCAGATAATAGTTCCATGATTTGACCACCCCATTCAAGGAAATGATTGGTTGTCCTATCTGAACAACAACTACAAAAAAAAAAAAAAAAAAAAAAAAAAAAAAAAATCACCTCCTTTTAAAACTGCTCTCTTTACCGAAGTCTAATAAAAGTTACCGTCGTTGGGCATATTTTGTTACTTTAAATACAGCGTCAGGGCAATTGGCCTTTCTTTAAAATGCTGAATGGAGATTGTCTAAGTGTTAAGCATTTGCTTTTTCAACCATTGAAGTGCGTTCAACATGTATACATCTCATTCCGAATCTACAATTTGGCACGGTCGATGCGTCATTTTTTCGAACAAAAATGAAATTGTTAGCTTTATTATGATTTTTTTTTGCAACCATTTGCATTGCATTCGTCGTGTGTATGCATCATCGCTTGACTTTAAAAAGGGAGACTTGAGGAACTTGGCTTTTCTTTAAGAAATGATTCTATTCCACAAACTACTTTTACATTTCTGCAATATACATGTTTTACATACTGCCATTTTATGCCCCCAATGTTTAATAGAATTAAAATGATGATACTGGTCTAATGCTCCGAATTCGGCAATTCTCTGTACAAACTGGGACAATATCTAACGGGTGAAAAATCGGGCGCTCATTTTTTATGTCATGCTATTTCTTTATGAACAGAATATTCCTTCAGTGTCACGTCACACTGATACAGACATTTACATATAGTGAAACTTAACACTATTCGAAGTTTTGATCGGTGAGCAGGATGCGGACGTGAACGTAGATGTGCTTTTGCACGTCATATCGCAAGTTTCTTTTTAAAAACCGTTCTTTCGTCATCACGAGGAAAGTAATTTCGCAGTTCGCTTTGTGACGAATCGGTTCATTTTACAGATGCGTCATCTGATATCATTTACGATTTATCATTGATCACTTCCTCTCTTTCGTTTAGTAACTTTTAATCGGATTCGGTCTCATTTCAAGATTATTTCAGGAGAAATAATTTCTCAAATAGTTCAATTCAAATCCTGCCATTTTTTTTTTATTAAAAAGTTTCTCTGTACTATGAATAAAAAATAAAATAGATTGATTCGCAGCAAGTCTATATTCAATTGAAATCCTACTACACAAAATCTTTAGTTGGAGTCCAGGTGACTTGATGGCAAAGTCTGTCATCGGGATTGGAGGTTCGAGGCTTCTACTCTCTATTCTACAGGTCTTTTTTGTGTTACAACTATGGCCTACTGCTAATCCTGTAGGATATTTGGATTTGTTCTCTAGATACATGCTGTCTTGTTGGTCGCTATTTGAGAGCTGCGACGGCCTAATGGCAAGGTCCTGGTTTCGAGATCGGTGGGCTTCATGTTCGAAATTCAGTTCTACTATAAAATAGTTACATATGTGGACCTAGTGTGCCCTAATATCTGGCGTCTAGAATCAAATTCCTTCCCTTTTATGTAATCGTGGATGTTTGAAGAAGTGATGCTGCACCATTCTCTGATCGTATTTACAGCAATCAGTGCGCTTCAAAACAGCCCTTTATAACTTGAAAACACGGCGTCGTAGTACAAATTAGACTGAAATTTTAAACAAGACTACACTATTAGCCTTACGCCATCCCGTTAATAACTCTTTTTATTAGTCCATGTGATGCTAATGGGCCGAAATCGGATACAGCACATGTACTTAAGGCGTAATTCATTTGATCAGCCTGATTTGTCTTTGAATATTAAAATAAAGTCGCTGACGATGGACATTGGAAACGAATTTTATGGCAGTTCTTAAAAAGTCGTTTCATGAAAAGTGCAATATTTCTGTTTCCGTTCATTTACGGATAAAATGTTTGTTGATCTCGTAATGTTGAGATTCGTTTCTGGTCGAATGATTTTTAAATCTTTCTCAACCCTCTCACAATAAATAATGCACTTGCGAAATAGTCTGTGAGAGGGAAAAAATATTCGCGGAAATAAAAGGGTGGGGGGACATTTAATCAGAGTATCGGTGCGTAAAAAAGATGCAATTCTTTCGAGTTTAAATTAGTTTGGCGATAAATATTTTCTGAAAGTTTCGTGTTTCTACTGAGTTCATCTGTGTGCTTTTATTTATTCCTATTTGAAACCGGATCTCGGGAAAAGATGACATTTGAATAAGAATCCTTCATTTTTGAGAGAAACAAAATTTATTTCATGATACAGCCTTAGTAATTGCCAGCATTCGTACGTTGTATATATTTAACAACTAAAGCAGTTATAAGTATTTTTGAAAAATATTTTTAAACATTTATTTAAAATTAAAATTATTATCACTGAAACTCTTATATTTAAATTTTAAAATTGTTTGTGTGTATGTGAATATGTTCTGAAGTTATTGTAGAAAAACATTAAAATTTTAATTATATTTTTCTCACTGAGAACTTACTACCGTAAGAAGGAACTGCGCACTAAATTTGGCAGCTCTGTATTCAGCAATCCGTGATTTTTGGATGCCGAAACATTAAGTTGAACAGATTCGTTTGGAACTTTTCATTTTGACTCCTATCATATTTCATTTTAGTATAATCTTTTGTCAATGAACAGTAAAATAAATTTAAATGATTTTTGGTAAGAAGCCAGCCTACATTTATATTTGTTTTTAATTTAAAATGATATGTAATATTATTATACAGTGTACATGATTTCATTCCTTGCATTTAAGTGAAATATAATAAATTTTACTTTAAAATGAGTACACTGGTTTTATTCTTGGACTTTCTTTTTTTTTTTTTTGAATAAATTTTTAAACTTTACAAAACCGGTTCATAGCAAGCACTTATAATTACTGACATGCGCCAAAAAGTCAGAACACATGCATAAGAATGAGTTTTAGTGGTATGGGAATGTTGTAGCATTTCTTGCCTACCGACCCTCGTGAAATGGGGGAGTTAAAAGCGTACTATATACCGATTCGTAAATCGTTCGTAAATAAGAAATACAGTACACTCCCGACCTAATGTGGCGGAAGAACAGGATTAAAAAAAAAGCCGGAGTTCTATGAACTCATTTCTTTGCCCACAAATACTAGAAGATAAAGTTTTCATACCAAAACTCACTGTTATAATACGTATTTTCACACTTCTTATTGAGTACTAAGGTCTCAATAAGAAGTGGATTATCTTAGGAAAAAATCCATTTATTTCGGTAGAATGTGAAATCGGCCGCGGTGCAGTGAAACAGACAATTGCCGGTAACCTGTCGAGTTAAAATAAAAGGCTCTGTACTGGTAGTTCATATATGTTTATGTACTGCACTGCAAGAATTTATCAGAGAAAAAGTAAATGAAAGTACGAAAGGTAGTAGGAAAAGTAAATGAAATGATCCTGTACGTACTGATAATCAGGAACAGCGGCAGCAGTTGAGGTTCGTTACACACTGTCGAAACAATGAACAACGAGCAGAATGCTGGTCTTTTCCTGTCGCAACGTGTATTTTGCACATGGATCGTAGCAGATGCCTGCTTCCAATGTCTTGGTAATGTTGCCAATGCCTTCCACAATCAATTGCGATAAAGAAAACTAGGCCGGATAGTACGGAAGACGGATATTCGGGAGTGTATTATAATATGAAACTGGAATTAGCTCATGTAACAAACATAACTGCACTTGTTATCTAATAAGTTGTGCCATGTCTTCTCTCTCTCCTTCGAAAAATGTAATAAAATTGGGTCTCAGTGACTATGTGGTACGGTCTTATCTTCGGGTCTGGAGGTTTCCAAGTTTGAAAACCCATTGGATGACAGGTCCACTGTGTATATGAGTGTGTTGCCTTTTAAATCATTCAAAGGAAATCAATCACCAGCGACGAATGCCATTCATGATAACTTTACGATGAGGTATCACATGCATAATCTAAAAAACCGTGGAAATTCGTGATTAGAAATTTCTTTTTAACCTTTAACATTTTAAGGGATTGCAGTTATTAGAACACTTTTGCTGCAAAAGTTTGTTTTGAAGAAACGACAATTCATTTCATTTTTATCGTTTTATTTTCCATCCTAATGGATTTCTAAGGAAATGAAAATTTCAAATCTCCGACTTTTGAAACCAACCCTTACTCCGCTTTTCTTATTTGCAAGGTCACATTGACAAAATGCTATAATTTTTGCTCGAGTTGTGGGCCGGTAGTCCTGTCAACCATTTCAAACTTTTATCTCTTTAGAAACCTTCATGAGAAGCTTAACCTGATTGCGGTTTCATTGCAAATTACAATTAAAAAATGGTTAGTACAATAAAATGTATTTGCACTTTGGCTTCCCTCCCCCGCCCCCCAAAAAAATTGCAAAATATTTACTATTCTAATAAAGAATGTCACTTTTCATCTTTACATTCCCTCATCATTAATAAGTCAATATATACAATATCCGTCTTCGAAGCAAAAGCTAATTATTATAGAATTTTAATCAAGGATTAATCTGCTTGACAGAATTTGAACTTTTCAAACTGAAGACCTACCATAGGAAGAGAAAAAAACTTCACCACTGTCGAAAACGCTGAACTCTTTCTCTTGTGCAACAAAATGGTGTTCATTTCTTTTTCCTTGGCATTTGAAAGAAAAACGCTTATCATGACAATTTCTTTGCGCATTGTTAGAGCAATGAAGAGTTATTCACTTTTCGCAGTTCCTGCTGGAATGGTAAGAATTGTTTTATTTTGTGGTCGTTGACTTGTTTTGCATAAACAATACTCATTAATTCCTTATGGTATTTTTTCTTTGGTAGCGACAATTGTTTTAAACATCAAAATAAAATTCGTTAAATGTGTAGGAGTGGAAAATGGTGCCACTCTGCCCCCCACCCTTTTTTTAAAATCATTTTTGGAATTCGTCTCTGCTTCTCGCATAATTCATTCTACAAAATTAGTTTATCATCTGTAAAATATTTTAAAAAATATTTTTATTATTCATTATTTCTTAATTCATAATTTTTAAGTGCATTCTCGATCGTGTCATTGCGTGTTTTTCTTTTACTCTGGTTTAATTCTTTATTGCTGTGGTTAATGAAACATATCCTTTTCCAAAACAAGTATCCCATGTTGTCAATGAAGTATAATAGTTATCAGTCTAAGGCAGTCCCCAATTTGAATGGCTGAGAACTATGTTTTTGAGAATTCACTGAATCTCAATCATTTTTGTACTATATTTTCAGAAGTCATCGCGGGAAAAAAACGCGAAAATGTCGTGTTTTTTTTTTTTTTTTTTTTTAAATCGAGATTAAAAAATCTTTTCAAATTTTCCTCATTCATTTATGCACATGAAATGCAATTATGAAAATTTTTTCACAATGCTTTTCACTAACCACAGTTTATTTAATTTAAATGAGCGAATTTAACCTGTACTTTGATAAGTTGAAAATACGTTCGTCTTTTTTTTCTTATTTACTTCTTTTAATCTAAAATCGCTACTTTAAGGCATGTTGAACATTTTTACGCAAAATAGTTTTCTCTGTACATAATTCGTTCGAGTTTCAAATTTCATAAATAAATAAATAATTTTAGTTCTATATCAATTGGAGTTTGACTTCGTGAATTTAAAGTTTCCTGAGCTCTGAATGTTATTTTTGCTGAAAGGGGATTGCTATTATAAATTCAGATATCTCATTATTTGGACAGCGCCCCATTAAGATTTATGTTAATTTCATTTTCATTTAAAAAGTTTATTAGTCAGTTGAAAAACAATAAGTTATTAGATTTTGAAGTGAGTTTTACTTGCGCAACTGATATCAACGTTAAATAAACTTGTTCACAATATGTGAATAGTGTATAAAAATGTACAAGTAATTCGGAAAATGCCTATTCCAAATGGAAGTATACTTAAGTAATAAAGTATATCAATTTATAAAATCAATTTAATTTTATATATTGAGAAAAAGAACATTAAAAGTTAGTAATTTTTATTTCTTCTTTTATTAGAAGTCTGAACTTTGACTTTGCGTTAACCCTTTGACCAATGAATTTACTTCATTTCCTTGTTAGGTGACACGTCTTATTTGGAATATTTGTTATTATTTTAATTCATATGATAAAATAAGGGCATTTGAGATATTAAAGGCATTTTTAAGTGATTTTTTCATTTTAAATGACTTAATACTTTCACTGCATTTCAGATTTAAGATTAAAAATTCAATGGTTCGATCCGTGAGTCAGGTTGTCCCTGTATATGAAGAGGTCATCGCGATACGTATGAAAGGAACATTATTTAAATGGGTTTTAGTCAAGGCTTCAAACTCTTACAAATGAATTTTAAATGTTTCCCAAACTGTGCGAAAAATACTTTTCGAGTCATTCGTTGTGATTATACTTATATTGAAAGAGAAGGGGGAAAAAATGGTTTCTGTTGAATTTTTTGGTAATTGGGTCCTATCGATCAGAATTTTTGCAGCCGCTGAAATCGCCAGTAGATGTTTGCTTCTTAACATAATAAAGGCCAAATAGGAAGAAGAAGAAAAAAAGTATTGTGTCTGGCAAGCGGAACGAATTGAGACGTGATCACTGTAAATACAAATGTGGAGCCTTTTTTTCTTTTTACTTTCGTTTTCGCGGGTCCCTTCTGTCAGAGTCATTACTGATGGAGTTCAGTGACTCGCAATCCGACCAATTACTCCCCAAGGCTAAATAGAATCCTGTCCTACTGTTTTGGCATTTTATCGCTACCGACGAAGTCGTCTCGTTGAATATGGATGATTTCTTTTCGATTGGTGGCATGGGCAATTAACTTCCAAATGACGAAAGTGGAACTTGGGGAGAATCGAAAGTTTGACCGGCAAAAATTTTATTATAAAAGAATTTTACTAAAAAAAATTTAATCATCTAATTTTTTATGTATTTTATCTACAATTAATATATTTGATTATTTAAAATAAATGCACACTATAGAAATTCTGATTATTTTTTTATATGGCACAAAATGGGCTTCAGTCAAGCGAAAGAAAATTTAAAGTTATAAAAGCTGAATACATTAAGATATATTAAAAAATAATAAGCGATTTTATTATTATTGTTACAAAATTTTATTTTTTGATTCTTACATTGTGATTTAAGAGAATTAATTTTATATGTAACAGTATAAAAATGGCTTTATTGCATTGTAGAATAAAATTCTGTATAAAATTATAGGCAGTTCTAATGTAAGCATCAACCTCTAATTCTTTTAAATAAACTCATTGTCCAATTGTCTGAGGTATTTTTGAGGCAGGCATCACACATACTCGGAGGAAATTTTATATTAGCTACATTTTTACATATTGCGACAAAACGTAGCCTAACTATTTAAAAATATAAAAATTCGTGCCGGTGCAGGATTAAATCGCGAGTATTTGTTTCCAAACTGAATTGAAATAAATTAACACTATTTTAATCCATTTATCTCTTAAAATCGGAAGTTGTCGAAATAAAAGCATTTTGCGTTTGCGAACATTATAAATTTTACATTATTATGATGATGTGCTAACATTTTTTCTGCATTGAAAATGCACATTTTTGTAAAAGCAAGCTTATTAACAGAATCCAATGTTCAATGAATGATTACTGTTTGTATAATTGTAAAACATCTTATTATTGATTTTTCAATTTTCATGTTTGTTAAAACTGGTTTTGAAATTTGATGTTGCTTCCTTTCGTTGATTTAATATTACATACCCATTATTTTTAATTTGTCTGTATCCGAATATATGCTAAAATGATCCGTTTTCCAACTTATTTTTTACTATTTTAAACACATAAGATTCCAGAACGATGGTTTGTGGATTTACTTTCTTTCGAAGTTTGTTTAAACCGTTTTATACTTTTACCAATCAAACGATGCGAAATTAAAATTTCCTTTCCCGAAACGAGCGGACGCAAATGGTTTTCCGCAGAGTAAACAAGCAGCTGAAGTAAAAGTATTTTGCCTTCAAATTGACCTATTTTTATGCGCTATCAAAGAGAGATGTTTCTCCTTTATCTCTGCTGTTGGCCGTTTCGATATTAAATGATGCGCACTCGACGCTGATTGCTCTGCTGCCAGTGCACCACTTGTGCTCGTTGTTTTCGCGAAGATAGCGCATTATCTCGCAATCATGCTTTCACAGTTTTCCCTAATTTACATTCGATCCGATTGCGCATAGAAGATTCAGTCGAATGAGTGCGACCACTTCTTGATTACTTCTTTCTTGCATTCGAGTTGTTTGCCTTAAATCTTAAATCAGTTTGAAAAAGTTTTTTTTTTTTTTTTTGTGGGAAATAAATTGTTCTTTATCTTGGAAATATCCTTTTCATATTGATTTGTTTTGTGGTTTATAATCGTTAAATAAACGACATTTGAAAAAAAATTTAAATAATTTCATTTATTTTATAAAATGTGCGAATTTGTTTAAAATCTAACATTGTTATTTTTTCCAGATATTTTAAGTCATCATTTAACGGTTTCTCCTCTTTTACCCTGTGTATTTTGTTAAAAATTTCTAATTGTGGTCTGTCAGAATTGGATACTTCGATTTTTTTTCTGTTGTCTCTGTCCCAATTCGAATCCGGTCGATTATTTTTATACTTCCCCAACTTTTTTTGACCACACAATTCTAGAAGAGAATTTCAGTAGTTTATTTCGGATTCCCCAGTGGCAATAGCTGTTCTCTGAAACTCTCACTTGCTGCCAACAACCCTACAAGAAACTTTTTTCGTGGACCTTTGCCAGTCCTTGCCGAAAGGGAATAAGGATGTTCTTTTATGCCATTCCTGACCCTGGAACAACGAGCCCTTCAATGCCTTGTCGAACAGCAACCCTGCACGCGCTTACTGCCTATTAGTTCGTGTCCTCCTTTTTTATAAGGATGCCTAATTAGGCCGAGTTAATTCGTTACCTTCGCGTAATAGTTTTTTGGCTATTTCTGGTTTGGCATTTTTCGCCTTCGGCGACTAAAAAACACAGCCAAGCTGGCGACAGATTGCCTAATGAAATGAAAGGGTCAATGTTTACGATTATTGGAAGTAGGTGATGAAGTGTTGGGGAAAGTGGATTCTGGGACACTTTGGGGTCATGGAAGCATCTGATTGAAGGAGATGCTGGTGTGATTGAAAATAATGTGAAACATTTCATTAAATTACTTTGCAGGAAATCATGCAACAAATGATTTCGGAATTTAACAGCTGCCGTTATTTTGGGCTACTTGTTTCGATTACTTTGATAGTTCTCATATCAGAAAAATATGCAATTAATAAGTTTGATAGGATAATAAATTTTTCTTTGTGAATTCTTGAATTCTGTTTTTTTTTTAATTGCTATCCTTTCTAACTGGGAAATGCTATTGTTAAAATAGTTTTTAATAATTTTTTTTTTTTTACAAAGAAAAGAAAATTTCCCTTTTAGTTTTAGAAATGAAATATTTTACTAATATTTTATAAACTTTAAGTTAACTTGTTTTCTTTTAATAATTGTGAGCAATTTTTTTTTCAAGTTTATGTGAGTTTTTAAAATTATGTAAACATACGTTTATTTGCTTAAAATGATTTGATATTTATTTTTTTAAAAACCGAGTTAAGAACATCAGCTTTACCGGTACACAGTCAAAAGAGTTTTCTTTATTTTTATTTTACTTAAAATAGGATCAAGATATAATTTTTCATCTTTGAGTTACACTTTTTGTCTATTTTATATGTTTCACTTCTATGAACTTGTAATACTTGAAATAAATTTTTTAAAAATCGAAAAGCAATTTATTTTGATGATTTCGAATTATATGAAATATTTCATCTATTATAGAAAGTTCGTATTTTACAGAATCTTCTTAAAAATTAGTTTGCTTGTTGTTAATTTTATTTTCTTTGTTGTCTCTGTATTATTATTATTTAATTCGTAATATTGTAATAAATAATGTTTCTGAATTCACATTAGATAGTATTGAGCTCTTTGGTGGCTGGTTATTTTAAATAGTAGGTATTGAACTATTTTTTGACTTCTAGTTTTCAGTTTAATTCCTTTAAAACAAACAAATGTTTTAAGATAGTTTGGATGCTTCATTAAGAAATACTAACGACTCTTGAACTTATTGTTTTACATGCCGCGTTACAAGTTCATGAATGTTGTTCATCAAAAATCTTTTTACTTTCCCGTATATGAAGTACAGAGAAAGTATTGTAATCTTCAGAAGATTTATGCTCTTGATTTTGACGAATCTCCATGTTTTAGACCATCCTGAGTTCGAAAACATTATTTTACCATAATGCATTCAGTTTAAATTTGACAAAGATAACCCGATAACGCTCTCAGCTAAGCAGATGAAATTTGGTACATGATCTTTGCACTAAATGTGTAGACTTCTATCAAATTGTGAGCGCAATCTATTAAAAGGAAATTTGTCTGTCCGGCTGTTCGAATATAAGTTAATACGATAACTACAAAACGAAGAGAGATAGATATATAAAATTCGGTACACAAATTTAAGAACTTTTTCTGTATGGTAGCTATCAAATTTTGAGTCAAATCTTTCAAAGGGCCTGTCGCTCTGCACTTTCAAAAGCACGCCAACTCAGTAACTCGAATATGAAAAGACTTAAATGTGCCGATTTAGAATGTGATTTTGTAACTGCAATTGCAGTTCTGTGACAAATTTAGATTTCAACCGTTTTTTTGGGGGGGGGGGCTAAAACACAAATTCATCATAATTAGAGAGTACGCGAAAAATGTTAGAGGGGGACTACCTAAAGAACTTCTAATATGGTAAGGAAATGTTTGCTGTTTATGTTAAATTATTCGCAGTTTTTGATTTTCGGGTTATGCTTATCGTTTCTTCGTAAAAATGTTTTACTGATTTGTAAAACGTTATTCAGTATTAAAACTTTCTCGTGAAGACTCATATCAATTGTCGTGCGAATCCTTTCAATGTTTATTTCGGAATCCAAAAGCATCCAGGGTTTATCGGGGAAGCAGCTGTTGTATGAATTGCAAAAAATGACACCTGTCTGGCATTGTTGTCTGTTTCATAAGGACTCCTGCCTGTTTTTCCTGGTGCTTTTTTTCTTCTTTTTGGCCGTGTCGCAATTTTCCTTCTTACACCACGTTGTATTATTTTTGCTCACATTTCTTCCTCTTTGTGAAAGCGTTTTTGACATTGGGGATTGAACAGCGCTATTTTCCGGTTACCTTTGGGGAGGAAAAAGTTATTTTCCTGTCGTGTGGTTGGACATTTTTTTCTTCTTCTTTTAATTCTAATAATTTTATCAGCAATCACTTTAAAAAAAAAAAAGAAATCTAGTATTATAAGATGAAATTTCCCTGTTGCAGTTGTTTTTTTCTCTGTGAAAGTGGTTATGGGAAAAATCGAGTTGTTTATCTTTTCGGGATTCATGTTCATCTATGCTTAGAAATGAAGAAAAGAAGTTTTTTTTTTTTTTTTTTTTTTTTTTTTTTTTTTTACCGGTTATTTTATTTTTACCTACAACAATGGAAATTCAACTCTTTAAGTTTATGTATTCTCTTAGCTCTGTGTCTTTTGCAATTCAGGAAGATAATTTGTTGCATTCTCTCAGACCTTTGCCTAGTTTTTAGCAAACTATGAATTTTGATTCATAGTCTTTCCAATCAGTTGAGATTGTTATTTTTGCTTATTAATTTTAACTTTTCGGAATTTTTTGTTTCGCATTTTTCTAGAAGTTGAGAATCCGGCTATTTGTTTAGATCTGTGTTGTCTCGAATTCGTCAGGTTCTCGCAAAAGTTTTTTTTTTTTTTTTTTTCTTCCAGTTCTTATTCTGTTTCAAAAACCTGCGGCTTCACGTAAGCCTATCCTCCCTAAATTATGACTGCAAATGGTAGCCAATTTTTTACGAATTCTTCCTACAATTTTCGAATGCTTCATAATTTATAAAGTGATCATGAGATACTTACCATTTTATGAAATCTTTCTTTCGAACTAGTAATCATCGACATGGCATCATATTTCTAAAGATGAATTAATTTCCTGGACCTTATGATTTTTGAACTGCGATCAGATGATGAGAACGACTCCTGAAATGCCACTCTCCTATCCACACTTCTGCGCCCATGAATGTTTCAACATTTCCTGAACATTTTTCAAGGACAGTGCTCGTTGATAACAATCCCTATAAATGAGATATTTCCATCTTATTTTAAAAATTTTCATCCGGTTGTAGGTTTCCCTTTACTGATGCCATTGCGCAACATGGTTCTCTCTTTATTACAATATTTTTTAGTGCAACGATTGTTTGTTGAATTTTATACATATTGCTGTGGCTAGACTGGCAGTTTATAGACTATTTATATGTAGCATTTTAGATTTGCATTTCTGTCGAGCATCTTTTGAATAAAACGTTTTCTAGAATTAGAGCAAACATGCTCATCTTTATATAGATCGTTAAGAAAACGTAACTTTTCATCCAGTGCAACATCGAGCTGATGTAGTGTCGGCTGTAGTTCTTACCGAAACGGGCAGTGTCTACTCGGGTCTTTTTTAATGAATTGAATAATGTATGAGCGAGTGCTCGGGATTCAGCCTCAGCGAAGCAGCATCCGTGACAGGTCGGAAATTCGCGTGAAGTCTGTTCTTCGCACGTGCGCTTTCATGACACGCGTCCACCACGCTTTTCGTAATCGCCTGCGCACGCCCCTTTTGTCACTTCTAGCATCGTTCTGAGTGACACGCACGTGACACTGCCTCAAGAGGGTTCTTTATGATTCAGATTCACCATTTTGTTCTCTACGCGGTTCGCAGTGGTTTTCGCATATTTTTGTAGGTGCGACTTTCAGAGTTGTGAGACCTGGATAGATTTGCTTCTTGAATTTCGTGCATCAGTGACTGACGATAGGTTTGCAATAACACCTTCAGATAATCTGTCTTATTTGATTCACTCTAAGGTTAGTGAAGGAAAACAAACGTTTCATTCTTTTCATCTTTGTGTGCAATCTTTTCTGAGGTTTTTGAGAGAACTACATCTAAAATGAATCATTATATACTTCCGGGTCCAAAAATCCAGTCAAAAGTCTCCGTTTCAGCGTGAATTTCAAATGTTTCAAGACGGAAGGAAATTTTCTACGTGCAGGGTTGTAATAAAATTGCCGAATTGCAGTTTCTGTTCTTTTACTCTTGTTACTACATTTTATGCCGGGTTTACACTGGGCCAGTTGTAAGACGGAAGGTAGGCAGCGCATGCGCAGAAAAAAAAACTAATTTATGTTTGCCACAATTTTATAAGATAGATTCAGGCATTCCGTATTTGGTTATAAATTGCCGTTTCGACATCCCTGAATTTTTCTTTTCGCAGAAAGAATCTATATTAGTTTCTTAAAATAATGGATATTTACACAAAGAAGCATGTTAAAATAACATTAAAAAAAAAAGGTCAACATACCTAAATTTGGAAAATTATAGAAAGGACACGGGAAATAAAATGGGGGGAAAAACATAACCACGCATCAGAAAGAACAAAGAACAAAAAACGTCGGAATTAATCTATGATAAGTAATCAATTTTTTTCACTAAAAAAAAACCGCTAAATTTTACAAACGCGTGCGCAGTAAGGGGGAAAAAAAAAAAAATTCAATACAGCTACATTTTACTGTCCCATCGGAACAAGTACTTGCCGTGGACCGAACAGCATTTTTCAGCCTCTCTACACATGCGCTGCCTACCGGCCGAGTGTAAACCCGGCATTGTTGCTCAATCGAAGACTGTTTGGACGCGCTCAGCTGTCGGAAGTTTCTATTTCCTGATTATTATTCCAGACTTCTCTGCTTCAAAGATAGTATAGATGATATTTCTCTAACAGTAAAATCCAGTCCCATTTGTGTATACTAATATGTATTTTAAGTATTAAAGTGATCTCTATTCAAATATGTTTAATTTTGCCCCTCTCAAAGCTGTTATGTCGTATAGTTGATCCCTTTTTCCCGGAAATCTCGGCATCCACATTCATTTCAATTGCAAGATTCTGACATACGAAGTATGCGTAAATAGGGTATTGCAACCCAAAAATGTGACCTTGATGAAGGGTGGAATATCACCGAAGTTGTGATTTGTATTAAATTTTGGCCCTAATCTGCCCAAAGGAAGAGTTTAAACACATTTTATCTTCTCTATAAAAAGTGCTATTACAAAACAATCACGTATGGAACTATATGCATTTTTAATCATTGCGTTTATTTACTTGCACACATGCTAACACTTTGTACATTGAGAATTTATTTTACTTTCTCGTCCGTTTCTAACCCTATTTATTATTTTGAATCTTAAAGACAATTTTCCGGCAAAAATAAGTGACGTCCTGGTCATACTACGATTTTTTTTTTTTTTTTTTGTGCTTTCGCATCATATCTTTTCTTCTAAGAATGGTGGCTGCTTCAATGACATCCACTCCCTCACCACCCTGCCCCCTCCCTCCATTGTTACTGGAAAGAATTTTATAAATTCCGTTCCCCAAACAACTCTTTCAAACGTGGCTTTGAAAGTCAGTATTCGAACTTGGAAATAAATTTCAAAACAAAGAAAAGGAACTAGATATTAACTTTTTTTGAGTAAATATACCTTTTTTGAAAGAATAGACGTAAATAGCGACTACGGATGCAGTTAAACATTGCTATTTGTAGATGCCACTGTTTTGTTGGAAAAGGGGGAAAGGAGAAATGAATTATCTTTTCACATTCTTACTCGGAAAGTGGCTGTTCTTAAAATATAGAATTTATCTCGAATATAACAGATGCGCCTTCTGTATTGTTTTTGTTAGTTTGCTAGAAGACAGTTTTGATCATATTGCGGAGAAAAAAAATCAAAGGTGTTTGCCAACCCTTTTTCTGCAAAGCTGTGAATTTTTAAATTTTTTTTCTTTATTAATGCATTTCCATCTCCACCCATTCCGTATTCGAGAGAAACTCGCCTCCAACTATGAGTAACAGTATCCTTTGTTTGAGCGTCCTCGTGTTCCTGCCGCTCCGAAACGTGAAATGCCAGATGTTTTAATTGAGAGTCTTATTGACTCAGCTTAGCGTCTGAATGATCATCGCTGGCTGCTGGAGGCCGAAACCGTCATGAAACAGATCTGCTACAATATACTGCGATTCGAAAAAGATTTGTTGAAAATAGCTATCGAAAAATTCCGATGCACCAAGCCTTTTAAAAATTTTATTTCTGTAAGTGTAGAAAACTAAGAAATAAGCCATTCTTTTAAGAATCGCAACAATTATTTTCAAAGTGGAAATGAGGTAAATTGTCTGTAATTCGGTATCTTATAGGAAAATTTATTTCAAAGTGGAGTGAAATAAGTGATGGGAGACTGACTGTTGTGCCTTTGACCACTTTGACTGTTAAACGGCTAAAAATTAGCGATTTAGTTATAGATATTCTATTTTATGTAACATGTGTTCAACTTTAATTTCCGCTGACTATTGACAGTAAGCTGGATGTTTATTTAAAAAAAAAAAAACATTGTACTGATATGTATAATTATATATAACAACATCTTGTACCTTGGTTTATACTGTTGTTTGTACAGCTGTTAACCCTGATTCCAGATTAACATCATCGAGAATTTTAAAGGATATTTTAACATTGATTGATTGAAAGCTGTAGCCTTTGACAAACTTTCCCTTTTGGGGGAGGATGAAGGGGAGTTGCCTTTTGGATGATTTTTGCAGCTTGCCTTATTATAAGTATTCTCGCCTCTTGTCTGTTTTTATTTATTTATTCTGTTTGAGAGGCCGAATTTCATTATGGCGACTGACTAATGAGTTGTGGTTGTCAAAACTCCTCTTTTCGTCATTCTGTATGCTTATGCACACTTTTGACAGAGCTCTGTTTATTAAATTTTTTTCAAAAAGATAATTTTGAACAGCATGTTTGAATTTCTCTTTTCCTTATGTTTAAAAGCCATCGGATGCCGAATTAATGCTGTAAATTTATCATTAAAAATTGTACGCAGCTCTCAAATTGAAATACTTTTTCCTTCAGTTCACAAGATCAATATTTTCACGTTCATTCTTCCCCTGCCTTTGTCCGCTGTATGGCTATATAATTTGGAAAAGGCCATGGTATTTAAGATCAGTAATATTTTTAAGATTTTGTTCTACCACTACAGAGTAGTAGTTAACAGTTATAACGTGGTAATTTTCACAAGCTATATTCCTATTTAAGAAGATGTATAAGTTTTACCAAATTATATTGCTCGAACTGGTTATAATTAAAATCATCAGTCTTCTCTATAATTACACAAGAATTTTAATTTTTACATCAAAATAGTATCATTACTGCACTTTAAATAAAGGTAGTTGTCTACTAACTATAAATGAGTATTGCTTGAGATATTCAAGTACTTGCTACAAGATGACAACAATTACTGAGACAAGGGCTAATGATTCAAGACATGTTATGTTTAGAACAGCAGTCTTCCCTACTTCCAAATAACTAAATAATATCCGATGTGAAAATTTTCAAGTTTTCCGAAACATAATTAACGCATATTTTGTACAGTCCATCTTGAGTGAATTTTGCTTTGCACCAAAGTTTCTATTACGGTCATACTACGAAAGTGAAGCTAATAGACGAGATTTTCAAACTTGCATACTTTTTATGTTAATGACCTTCGAGCTGTAAGCCTTGAGTTTTGAAATGCATCGCCTAGTTTTGCGAATTGTCATGGAATTTTTTGCACAGTCACGCGTGTTAATGACTTAACAGGACAACCAAAAGCTTCATGGAATAGATTGGTTTTCGTTGTCTAATGATGTTAATGGATCCATTCTATTTTTATTTAGGCTTTGATTTATTTTTAAATCATCTTGAACTTGAACAAATTACTTATTGATTAGTATGAGACTACTTTTTTTTTCTTTCCTACTAGCCGTTTTTGGTGAGCAGCCGGTTCGCCGAGAAAATGGATAGTTTTAACTTTCAATTAAATCTCTTATGCATAAGTTAATGTTCATAAACCGTGTCATTTTAATAGCCTGATGTTCTATTCTGCTCATTGTATATCGTAATAGAATCAAATCCCATGATATCATAATGCCATTAAAAATGTAGCTTTCAGACTAATATAACTTTCTTGGTTATAGTTTCAGTTTTTATTTTTATTATTATTGTTGTTGTTATTCCACACCATCTGACTCACTGGTAGTATTGGTTGAATTTGATTTGAGATAAAAACCATGTTATTTTAACTGTCTTGCTTAAGTTCAGTTTATTATATAGGCATGAACTTTTCTAATGGAAGCAGACCCACATCATAGTTATTAAAAACGTAAATATCTGGATTATCTATCTTTTAAATTTTGCGATACTGTACTCTTTTTTATTTGTTTTGTTAACTATACAGATATCAAATAGAATCTTCCTTCTTTTGCTTTCAACAATGGAAGAAAATCACGCGACTCAATATTTGACAAAGCAATGAAAAAGGTACGCATTTCAGAGCAACAATGCAAATGCATTGTTAGAAATTAAATAACAACAACAACAACAAAATCAAATTTCCAGAATTTTGAAATTGGTATAATTAAAAAGACATTTTTTTTTTAATCGTGGATTTTATAATCTTGTTCAGAAGTGTTAAGTTTGTGAATTAACTTTAGTGTTTGTAGCCATTTAAGAAGAGAGGAGACTTAAGTGTGAAGACTTTTGTTAAGTGGTGCGATAGTTAAAATATCATTTCTGAGGCTTGTTTAGGGCTGCATATTACATATAGTAATAATAAATAGGCCCTATCGAGTTTTTGTCTGGGAAATGTCGATGCTGTTTTGCATTGTGATCGTTCAAACATAGATTCCTTATCATTGATCAGAATTTAGCTACATCTCGATCGAAATTGTGATAAAAAGTTATCTGTTTTCGATAAAGCTCGTATCAGTTTCATGTTTTGTAATTTTGCAGGCCATTTCATTTATGGATAAAGGTGTTTAATGCCTTTCTGTCAGGTGACTTTTTAGAATTCGTTACAAATTGAGGAACAGCCAGTTCGAATTTTGCTGCTTTTAAAATTATACTTTAAAATGGAAGGCAAAACAATTTATTGTATAGATGTTCAATATTTCGGAGTATGATAGTTGGATTTTGTATTAAACCTATTTGAAATTTTTTGTGTGAATTTATTTGTTACCAACAATCAGCGGCTCATTTTGTCGGCCGTAAAAAGAAATATCAAGATATTAATTGATAGTATCTTAAATGAACAGATAATGAAAAGCAAAAGTGCACCATGTTATACGTCGCATGTTAAGATGAAAAAGCTAAACTAATTTCGGATCATATGAAAAATGATCTAAAATGACCTTTTTTATGACAAACTTTTCCGAACGAGCTTCAAAATCTACGAACTTAGAAATCGGCAATACCAAATTCCAAGAAATGGCGTCGTACCGTTCTCATTAGACCTTTTGAAAATGTTCGATTTGTTCAGAATTCTTGTGGCAGCTTTTAACTGACGTTAGAAATCTAGAACAATAACTTTGTTCTAAATTCTTTGTTTTCTCATCCGTATAGCTTGATGCTTTACTGATCGTTATTTCCCTTCTACTAAATTTCTTTCTCGGTTTGGCGTTACGGCACAGATGCCTGACATGCCTCTTTTTCAGTACTGCTGACTTAACTTGAATGATCATTTTTAAAGTCTGAATATTATCCAGAAATTGAAATTGAAATGCCTATAAAGCGAAATGTATTTGGAGCGTTCTACAATAGAACGTTGGACCTAGAACTACCCACTTCAGCATATAGCGAGTATTTACTACCCAAGAAATAACTAACGAAAGACTTTTCAAATTTTTCAAATAAAATGAATCGAAATTTTGAGATTTTTACTTCAATAAATTCAAAGATTATTATTACTCAAAAAAATTTTTTTTTCGCTTAAACATTTTATTTATCGTTTTAAAATACAAGAAAATAGTTCTTTAGTGTTACCGATTTAATATCCGTAATTTTTTTCTCCGAATTTAATAAATTCTTAATTTTATTTTGTAGCATAATTTTTCATTCATTTGATTGTGTTGAAACGCACGCGAATTGTGGAGGTATTAAGAACAATTCTGTTGCATGTTATCGCTGCTGTATGAATAAGAGTAAATTTTTGAAAATATTATAAAGACGAAGCAATCCTGAAACATTATAAAGCTCCGAAGCTCCAGAATGGAGATACAAAATCCCCTTTATGTTTTTTTTTTTTTTTTTTTTTTTTGCGTGTGTGTGTTTTTTAAATCGAAGAAACGCTGCTCTGAACTGTGTATTGTTTTTCCTTTAATAATTTTATAAAATCAAGAGTTTTCATTTACGTTTAACGTAATTCGAATGAAGATATGCATGATTCGTAGAATCGAGCGGGGCGCTATAATCTGCACTTTTTTTTTCTTCTTCTTGTTATCCAAGTTTTATTAATGTCCTCGTGTCTGTTTCGGCGAATTACTTTCCAATCATCAAAGCAGGTGAAGGCTGTACAGGTAATAACAAATTAGCCTTGTCAGAGTTCGGAAAAGTCTTAAGTAACCATTATAGATCATATTGGGTTTAATTTTCCATAGGATCTCCCACTTTTTTTTTTCTTTTCTGAAAATTATTGCGTAACTTTCTCAATCGGAGAGAGAAGGAGAGGAAAAAAAGTCGAAACGGGTGAGCAATCCATCATCCTGAGGTGAAATCGAATCTTTAGAAAGGATCCTGCAGCGCATGCGCCATGCATCCGCATCCGGGTATGTCTTGTCACGAGTGGTACGGGAAAAACAGAGTTGGCAATTAGTCTCTCTTCTGCAGGCGCGTCAACCCAAACAATCGCGGAAAAATAGCTGATGGTGTAATGGTAAAGAAATCCAGGCAGCAGTAATGCCTTTTGTTATGATATGTTTGTTTTTTGCGATTGAAATTGAAAAACTTTTTCAAGGCCACCTGTTGACCAGCGAAGGTCGGTGGTAATTGCAAATAGGCCTTCCGATTATGCGTTATTTTTAAAGCATTGTGAATTACTTGTCCAAGGTGCAACGGTTATGACTGACTGCACGGATGATTGACTAGGATTCTATGAATAGTACTTGAAGTGGAATCGAGTTTCCTGTGAAACTGAATATTCCGAAATTTGCTGAAACTTCTGAAATTATTATTTTTTAAAAAAAATCAATTCTGCTTTCAAAATTTCTCTATGTTGTGAGCTTAATTATTCACACAATTTTTTTTTAATTTAAAATCTTATAACTGGTATAATTAGAAAAATGAGACAAATGATAGCGATAAATGCATTGCTAATATCTTGTATTACGCTGAATGCCAGTTGTTAACCCCTTCACTGATTTTCTTTACTATAAAATTAGACGAAGTCTTCAATTTTGGTAATATTTTATCGTTTTAATTCAATTGAGAATTCAAGTAGAATACATGAGATTTTATTTATTTTTTTGTAATTTTTGTATAATATTATAACAATTATGAACAGCTTAATTGTTGTTTAAAAGTTGCAAAATAAGATAAATCGATGCGCGCATGGCGTACGGGTAAGCTGTTGAAGGGGTTAATAACCATACAAAATTCCACAGTCATCTGAAGAAGAAAATACAAGAAGGGTTGGAATCACTTCGGTAAAGGATTGAGTTCCTTTTCAATTGCGGGCTGTAAATCAGATTTATATTTTATTAGAATTGGTACAGGGTTATATTGTAGAGAGAATGATAATCTTGGACGAATTCGTAGATAGTCCATCTAACTCGGAGGAGGAGGAGGTTTGTTGAAATTTTCATTCTCTTCTAACTTCTTAGCTTTCGAAGAAAAATAATTATTCAAATTAGACGAATAATGCCTTGTCATAGTGAACCGCTTTTGTTTTAAGTCGATGTAGGATATATTTGTCTCTCGTTTAAAGTTACGAGAGACAATTCTACTCGTATGTACATTAATAGATGTTTTGTTATTGTTAGTTCGACGAAATTACTAGTACGGTGGACTCGTAATAGAATTTCGATGTGAGACCGGAACTTTGCGTGTTCGAAACCATTCTTTACAAGATGTACGAGTTATAAATAAATAAATAAATAAAAAATAAAAAAGAATCTTCCACTGCAATACGATTTGCTGGTAGAAACTTTTCAACAGTCTTCAATCTATGTGCATATAATTATTGTAGAAATTTGAAAAATCCAATGTATATAGCTAATTATAACGTTCTGGAATCAAAAATACATTACGAAATTGCGTTTTATTTTGAAATTGGATGTGTAATCATAAAGTTTTTATCGTCGAAAGTCGAGTAGAAGATGTATGAATTACCAAGTTCATAAGCGCCAACGATGATTGCTGTTGCTTTGCCCAAGATAAAAGTTCTGTTATATACTTCTCCTCCCTCGTATGCGTTTTGTTCGACACGGATGATGATAACCCATCTTTGGCGCAAATTTAATGTGTGTTAAATAATTTGTGTTGGGCCTTTGGATGAAAACATTGCATTTAAGCCCGTTAGAGGCAATTCAGTTATCTCAAGAAAATAAATAGTTCGTTTATTTAGTAATTATTAGAAGCTGAAGCTTATTATTATTAGAATATTGCTATATTATTATTATAGTTATTAGAAGCTTATTCTTCGCACACGGTGTCTCCTCACAGGCATCATTTTGACGTTCTATTTATTAATTATTATTGTTAAAAATAACTACAGAATAGTAAGAAAAATGTAGATTAATTTTCCGATGTCATTCAAAAAACGCAAGTGCGTTTCAGAAATATAAAGTTATGCGAATAATTATGCATCGAATTCTTTTTCCAATTGCGAAAGGTCCATTTGAAGCCTCCTTTCATTGTGTTCGTCAAAAAAAATTGGGTCATCTGATAGATATCTACAATTTAAACATTTCCTCGAATCTAAAAATAGTCATGTCCCCCCCCCCCTCCGGAATTATTTATCTTTTTGATGTGTGAATATAATAATTCGGAAACACTAAGATCAGGGAACATGAAATTCGGCATAGGGTCATTGCACTTAAGATGTAAATTTCTGTCCAATTTTAGTGGAAATAAGATGCAAAGTCTGTGCATGAATATGCAATAGAAAATGCAACCAACTTAAATATATAAAATTTGGTGCATAGTTTTATCTTAAGAGTAATAGATGTCTAAAATTCTCGGCTAAAGCGAACAAAGGATCGACTATGGGTCGTTTTCCCGGTTCGTTGCTGTATGAGCGCGATAACCCAAAAAATTGAACTAACTGCATAAATGAAATTTCATGTACGGACTTGACACAAATTTTTGCCAAGTGAGAGCCGTGCAAATGCATACACGATGGATTGTCCGCACTCGAATACGAAGCTTTGCACAAATGCATGCTGTATGCGTATACGATGAGATGGAGCGAAGAGCATTCCTGCTGGTTGATTCGTAAAATTATTTTCATTCGAAAAAAATGAAACGGTACATGATGTGTGACTTATGTGTTGCATCTACATAACTTTTTTGTCTTTAGTATCTGAATGTGTGTGGTGTATCGGTGCAGCGGTTGCATCTGCTTTGCGTTGAAAGAAAAAGTGCCCTATATTCTGCTAACGGGCCCTGCCGTGCGAGTGATGTGGGAAAGGCACGAAGGCCCCTTTCCTTGAAAGCGGACACTGGAAGCAGGTTAACATCCCCGCTCACGCATCACCCTTAACACATTTTCCGATTTCTCTCCCCCCCCCCCCATTTTTTCATGCCCCCACTTATTTGTATCAATTTTCGAAATGTTTGTGAAAGGAACGAAATCGTTCTGAGCAAATGTTTACATTTTGTTTTGGAAGAATTTTTTATAAATTCGTTCTGTAAATCAGTTTTTGCATTTTTTTGTTCCATTAAATTTAATTATGGAGTTGTAAAAATTATTTATTTAGACCAATATTCTTAACTCAAACTGGATTATAGAGAGAATTCTCTTCAATATTTGTAAGCAAACCTTGTGAGGAAAGTCATTTTGAATGAATCCTTCTTTGCTTGATTTTTTTTCGGGGTGATATAATTCACGCTCTAGATTAAAGGAAAAATGTACAGTATGAAGGAATCCATCGTCATGCAAATTTACATGTTAATATCAGTATAAAATAAATTAAAAAAATTATATATCTTTGTATCATTTTTATTCCTGATGATAATTAAAAATTAACTATTATTCTTATTTAGATACAAATGAATTCCACATTTACTGCATGAGATGGTAGAATACCCTTAGCATTTAGGGTATTTGCACCAAAGTGACCCATCTACTTTCGGCCAATGTCCCTCTTTTCTGAATTTCTCTGCAAAAATAACAAAATTAACATACAGTACACATTTTCGGTATACATTAGAAATGAGACAACTGCATAGTGATTTAAATTTCTGTCACATGGTTTTGGGAAGATTATTTGGGGTATTCGATATAAATTGCACGGAAAATAACACAAACCTTTTTTCCATTCATTGTCACTTTTATCCGCAAAAAAATCTCAGATTAGTTATAAAAAATATTCAAAAAATCACACGTTTCTTCCAACCACCACAAACAGCGGAATGACAAGTTCAAACCCGCTATAATGATTTTGACATTTTTTTATTTTACAGCTACCTTCTTTATTATGCAATATTTGTGAAAAAAGTTGCCAGCAACAACCCATTGACTGTGCACCTGTTTTGAGTACACTTTTTTGTTCACTAATTGTTATGATGGAAATTTCCATCATCATGCGAAGAAGGGTTAAAACATTTGATTGCAGTTTGCTGCATGAATATTTGAAGTTGAATCTTTTTAAATGAATTGGTTGTATATTTATTTAATTATTATGCTAATTTTAAAATTTATGGATTGCAGCAAAATTCTAGAACTACTTCCCCATTCAGGAAAAAGTTTGCACGTGAAAAGGGCCTCGGTATTCTAGTGGAAAGTTTTTCGAGAGCAAAGTATTCCGGATTCGGAACCTATCTCCATCAAAGATTCGGTATATAAGTGAGGAGCAGATAATATTAAATTTGGAATAATAAATACCACCTGGTGGATAGCTGAAGTTCGGGGAACAAAGGGTTTGTCGATTGAAGTGTCTCGCTATTATTTTATCTTCATTAAAATTGACAATCCTAAAATAGCCCTTCTGTTGATATGTTAACTGTACTAAATGAAAATAACTATATTAAATGAACTGCGTCTGGACAACGTCCTGACTTTGAATAACCTTGAGGGATTTCTATTTAATGAATTCATTGAAACATTTCAAAAAATCGGGTTTCTGTAAATGAGAATGCTTCCACTTAAATCATTAAGTCTGTAAGATGACCTGTTTTCCAAAACGGTTGTTCAGTGTAGCGTGCATTTTTAATAAATCGAAATGATTACGAAAAACAAAATTTTCTCTAGAAACAGCGATTTAATAACGTGTGTATGACTTCGTAATCAAGAGTGAAATTTTTACTTTAATAAATATTTATTGATAATTTGATTTAAAATTATTTCAAGGCAAAGTGAATCCCAAATCTCGGAATCACTATCATTAGCATGATCATATTCAATGTCAAAGCTGCTTCAGTTTCTGAAATAATTTTTACTGTCTGTTTTTTTAATGGGGTGGGATTTAAAAATTATTATTGCCTATTGCTTTGCTTCAGTTGTGCGCTTTTCTTTTCTTTATTACTAATAATGAGATTTCGTAAAAGACTTTTCATTCATTTCTTCATGTGCTTGAAATCTGAAATTTTCGACGATTTCTTTCTCAGTAGGACTGGGCGATATATCATCCAACACATATCCATATTTTTCGATATACGTGATGTCATTATTTATTAATAGCTATTATAAGTTATAAATAGCATCTCTTAACATACTGACTGATCAGATGACTCCAAATAAAAAGAAGTTTCAATTTATATAACAAAAATATTTGCTTTCTTTTGAATAATAATAGTTAGAAAATAATTTTGTTAAAACCCCTTTAATAAAGTATGTCGATGCCAAAGCAATGTCTGCATGTTACAATTTATAACATTGCGTTTTTTCCAATATAATAATTTTTAAAATTTTATTCTTTTTACTGCTGATTTAAAAAACTTCATTCTTTATTAAAAAAGAAGGGAGAACTAAATAATAATGTCTTTAACAAGTAAAATTAAGTACCAACCTTCTGATAACCGCAATTATTTTTCCACAATGGTATTATTTAGTCAGGAAAAAGAAAACAGTTTATTCCAAAATGATATGCTTAGAACAAGTATTTTTATATATTTGAACATGACAGCATTTATAGAAATATTAACAATATTTATTGTATGAAAGTGAAAAAGAATGAAGAGCAACAAAAACACTAACAGGTAGCCAAAACGAAATCGAAAATACAAATTAATTGTGAATATCGATTTATTGTATCGCGATTCATCGTGAACTGTTATTCATCATAATGATTTCGATAAATCGGTATTTTTCGAAAATTGGCACAACCCTAGTTCCCAGTTTAATACAATATACAGAATTTTGTTTTAACATCAGTTATCAATATTCTACGGAAACAATTATCATTTAATACTTAGAATTAATTTCGTACCTATCTTTCCATGAACCGGAGATGCTTAGAAGGACACATTTTATTATTGCACATTTTATCATATCTTTCTCTCCTCTGTTAAACTTATTTTCTCTTATAATAAGTAAAGAAAGATGAAGAACCCCCGGCCTCTAGGAAATTCCACAAAGTGCTGCTGCTTTTAGCATAAATTTCACATTATCTTTCATGATATCCGAGAATTGTCAGGGGTTTCTGTTCGTCGTTTTTTAACCTAATTGTGGACAGCATGTCATAATTCTCCCGTTTTCTTCAGCATATCTGTGTTAAGACGGACTTTTTTTTTCTCATTCTTTTTAAAAAACGCAAAGCTAGTTTAATCACTCTTTCCTTCCTTCGTTCGGTGTCAATGACACTTCTATGATCTTAATTGAGGGTGAAAAACAAGATTGTCCGACTTTATTGAATTAATTTCAATTTGAAATCCCCCCCTGCAGTGTTCCTATTAAGTGGTCAAGGACTTGTGTTTTATTTCTATTGCCACTGTGCTGCTTGGCATGTAACGTGGTTGAACTTTTTTTTTTTTTCTAATTCAGAATTTCTGAATGTTATTATTCATATGTTTTAAGAATTCGGCCATTAAAGTATTGATATTCGTGAATAAAGAATTGTCAGATAAACGTTAAAAATGTGTTAAGTACTTTTGCATTAAAAAACACATGCGAGTTTTATAAAATAGGCTTCCAAAACCCAAAATTTAATGAACTATCCGCTTATGGGATTAACCGTTTATGGAAATACTTAAATATATTTCGAGATTTTTTTTCCCCTTGAGGTCTTGTATATTCGGATTTTCTTTCTACCTGAAAAAAAAAATAATTTTGGTAAACGATTATTCATATTGCTTTAAATTGTTCTCTATTTCTGAAAACGTCACATTCATATAGCAGAACTGTGCATTTCATTTAATATCTAACTTTACGCTGTTGTGGCATGCCCATTTCCTCCCTCTCTTTTGCAAAATGCGCGTTGGATTCGAATATTATTGTAACCTGGGACATGTAACGTGCATCCAATGAGCATTTATTCCATTTCATCTCATTGGTTATGCTGATTCAGAAATCGAATGTTAAGAGGGAATCCTTTGAATTGTCCGATGTGGATCCCCGAATCTGATAAACGTCACCCTGTCATCTAAGCACTTGATTGTCTTCATTCGAAATTCGTGTTGCTACATTTTAACTAGGACTTAAGCAGCCCAGTTTCAATTTATTTGATGCCTTCTTATTAAGAAAATATTTTTGTATTTTCATTGTGAAACTTCCACCGAGTCATGCGACATCCAGTTCATACTTTAGATTTGAAAATGTTCCTTTATTAAAAGCTGGAGTTATGAAAAAGAGTATTAGAATACCTAGTATACTTATTAATAAGTAGTTCTAATTTATATCTATGGCGTTAAGAAATATATTTTCTTAATAAAGTTCACTGATGATCATGTGATGCACGTTCATATGCGCTGTTGCTGTTTAAGTTCGAAATTCATTGGGCATCTTGCTGGAAGAGACATCGTGCAACTAGTTTCCGCATAGGATGTGTTGCTGAAGTTTGAGTCCATTGCATATCACCACTGATTGATTTTGTCACAGGCGTTCATTATGCAAATAAAGTTGATCCTTTAGGCATCTAAGCAACGAATAGGATTTTTTCAAATTTTTCTCACAGATCCTGTGAAGTATATGATGATATGAAGGAAGATTACCATGGCACCGTTTTCGTTTTCATTAATTAAAATTACTTTCATCTCACAGGCCCAGTATTATGCAAACAAACATGACTGCGCCCAAAGTTTTTTTAGTAAATTTAATTTAAAATAGACACAGCATGGGAAAGTGAGATATCTAAATAAGTTTTATATTATCTGATTGATATTGAAATAATTTCTTTTAATATAAAACTTTTTTTGGGGTTTCCTATTTCATAAAACTTGATCCAGAACACCACTACTTGTTTTTAATGGTCGTAGACAGATTTCCAACTGGGCAGTATAGGTATCTGGTTAAGGAAAGCGCTGGCAGATTTTTTTTAAAAATTAGTCTGTTGCCGTATAAATATTGTTAAAAAAAATCTATAAATAAAGTATTATGATCATAATGTGTGTCTGCATTGAATTATTAAAAAAATTATTATGTAGGTTAAAGTTTGATTAATTGTGTATTTATAAAGTATTGAATGTTAATTTTTCAATTAATTTGTTTTATTTCACTTAACAGGTTCTGTAAGATTATAATTTTGAATTCCTTTTAAATTTATTGTTTTCTTGTAATTTGCTATAATAATTACTTTTCTTTCAAGCAAGATATTTATTAACTAATAATTATCGTTACTTTTTCAAGAATTTTATTAATTTAATTATTTTTATCCATGATATACATGTAGTATACGTTTTAATTCTTTACGTCTTAATATCTTTTTACAAAGTTGAAAATAAAATTTAAAAAAAGTATGTTAACATGGTGGTTAAGTTAAAAATCTGCTAAACTGCGAAATTAAATTCACCGATAATGAAAGAGGGACCTCAAGTATAATGCCGAGGACCGCAATGGAAGTAAATCCGCCACTGGGCAATGAAGATTCAAACTATCCTTCAAAATGGCGTCTTCTGTTTCGTTCTGTAAACACGTATTGTACTTACAACATTCAAAGAAATAAACACAAATGTTGTCACAACATTTATCTAAATTTCTTGTTATTCTTCAAAAATTATTTATAATTTAAAAAAAAAAAAAGTCTTTCTACAGTTTTTAAAGATTATTTTGCGTAGTCTGTCAATTTTCCGGAGATTACGTGATATTCAATTCTTTTGTGCAACATGAATATTAATTTTCATGAATATTAAGTTGCAGACGATAAATATTTGTTTTGCAAACGATAAATATTATGAAGTTTTAATGAAAGTCTTTTAATCATTCATTGCATACTTCTTTTTATATTAGTAAAAAAACAAATCTTTAAAATAATAGTTGTGCTGAACACATCAGCTGTACAAACTAGTTATGAGAATCATTGCGATAGGTGGAACTTCAGATCTGTATGTTTCAAAACATCCGTTTTGTTTAAAATATATAACAAAAAAAAAATCAGATTTAAAAGAATTGACGCCTAATTATGTCTCACTGTTTTGTATAAAGTTTTTCGATAGGCTGCAGCCATGGAAGTTAATGGTTGAAAAGTGATTTTCAACCTCTTTTTTAACCTTAGAATGTGACACCCTGATATAAATCATTTAACGGTTGCATTTTCTTTCATTCTCATATGTACCTCTTTCTACTCTGTATATCTTTCTCTCGTATATCTCTCTTTCTACCTGTTATTAAATTAGAAGTAGAATGGCAGGGAGAAAAATTTTCTTTTTCTTTTTATCTCCATCCAAAAGTAACTTAACTTCATCTTTCAGCTGGTCATCAAGAGTTTTTTCAAATTAAATTATAACTTGAATTTTACTTCGCTATCACGCTACACAAACTGACTTTAAATAAGCATATAAACAGCGAAAGTGAAGTCGTTTCTGTCCCATCAGTTCTGCATTTTTCCTGCGACTTGGGGCGGTCTTCATTTCTCGGCTTTATCTGATTTCTCTTCAAGACCAGTTTTTGGACCCATTTTTTTTCTCCTCCATCGTCTCGGCTGGGACGTGAGATAATGCAGAGGGCATTTGCAAAGAAGGAAATCTGCGGAATACCTGACCTTTTGCGCATCTCATGGGATTTTTTGGTGGGGGCACTTGAGGACAGATACACCGCATGTTACTCCAAAAATAGTGTCCATTTCAGTGAGCGAGTCTATTCAAAAATAGGGCTATGCCGACTTTCGATTTATCGAAAAAAAAAAATCGATTTTTCGATGCCAGTTATCGAAAAATATTGATCTTTCGAAATCATGATCATGAATAATGGTTCGCGATGAATCGTGATACAATAAATCGATGTTCACAATTCATTTACGTTTTCAATTTCATTTTGGCTACCGGTTTAGTGTTTATTTTTGTTGCTCTCCATTCTTATTGACCTTCATACGTAATGGTTGTTAATATTTCTTTAAATGCTGTCATATTCTAATATATAAAAAAAATTTGTTTTAAACACAATGTTATAAATTGTAACATGTAGACTTTGTTTTTTATTGACACATTTTATTAAAGAGGTTTTAACACAATTATTTTGTAACTGTTTTTATTCAAAAGAAAACAGATATTTTAATTCTATAAATTGAAACTACCTTTTACTCGGAGTCGTTCTGATCAGTCAATATGTTAAGAGATGCTATTTATAACTTACATTAGCTATAAATAAGAAAATCACGATATATCGAAAAATATCGATATGTGTTGGACAATATATCACGATGCTGAAGTTCAGTCATGCGATTAGTAATAATTGTATGACTAACTAAATAGGAAGATCCAAATAAAATCGTAAACTTTCAGTACTTCATCTCTAGGAAATACTCCTCTGATATCTTAAACGTTAAGTTTCTCTGCCTTTTTTTGTTAAGTCGACGCTGCAAGCGTCGCCCAGTGAAAATGAACAACGTAGTTTAGTAGTGAATTTCTTTGAAGTCGTAATGGTTGGATGATGCACAACTAGACAAATATTGACATGCGGCTTTTTTTCTGCACTGAATAAATTTGCACTTCAGAAATGAACGATAAATCTAAATTACCTCTGAATTTAAAAATAGACATATCTGCCAATTTTGTAGATAAAAATGTGTGTGAGTGTGTATAGTTTAAATGCCAGAGAATTTGTAAATCTGCATTTTGGAACGATTTTTATTCTTTCAGTTTTTAACTTAAATGGAGTGAAAAGTGGGGGATTTTTTCCCCCGAAAATATGACTACTCAAAAATAATTTTTATAAATCTCAAAATTCAAAAAATTATATTTTCAGACATACCACATTTTTTTTTACCGTTTCATCTTTTTTTCTGTTTTCAATTAATATGCATAAAATATTATAAACATAATTTAGACTATATTTCGTTAAACTTAAGGTCGGACCTTTTACATTATTGCTACTAATATGTCACACTGGATTATTCTGCCATTGCTGTGATGAAGATATGAAGATTCGATTTGTTTTTTCATGTTGAGACAGTTTCAGTATAAAGTGTCCATTTAATAAAATGATATATACATTTAACAATAATTGATGAAGTATACATTTAATAATAATTTCGCAATTTTGTTGTACTTGCAATGAATCCATTCGAGAGTGATTGCGCACCGTGTGTGCGATGATATTGGATTACAATGATCAGACAGTCTGGAATTTCGGCTTCAGGGGATGGCCTCCAGAAGAATGCGCGGTCCCTAATGGGTTAAAATCTCACCTGTGAATCTATCACATAAAAGCGAAGCAATGTCTAAAAATGAACGCAATTTTTAAAACTGTTATTTTTTATGATATTATTGGATGTGTAAATATATAGTCTGTAGCGTTTATTGGATGTGTAAAGATACCACTCTGCTTATAAAATGTGCGCAGTACTAGAAGGAGAATGGTGTGGGGCTTCAAAAATACTATAAGCTGTACATCTGTCAAAATTTGAATTTCAAAAATATACTTGTGACGTCAGTAAAACCAAATGATACAACTTTTTGAAATTTTCTGCAATTATTAATGTTGGTGGAACAACGGGTCGTCAAAAGCGATTGGTGTTGAGATATAATTTACTAAATTAAAAGTTTCGTTTGCACATAGATTAAATGAAATTTCAAACCTCAATCCATCGAATATTTAATTAGTTTTTATTTCAAATAAAAAATTTTATTGCATTTGGAATCAATGAGCTTTTTTTAATTGTACTTTTCTTTTTCTTTTAGGTAAGTAAGATTTATGCTTCCATTTTTGGTGAGCTGCCTTATCAGATTGTTCGTAAGTCATAAACGTTTTTATTATACTCCTCGTTACATTGTATGAATCGAAGTTCAATTTTTGATTTCACATACTGCTTCTGCTACATTTTCCCACTTTTAGAAAAGAATTGACATGCCTAGTTGGTTTTACAGTTATATCGACTTTTACGCATCATCTAAAATCATTCAGGATACATTTCGAACGATGCCTGCGAAGGAATTATTCTCTCTCTCAATTATTGTTTCCTGTATTAGAGAAGCTCCGCGATGCCTAAAGTTGCCAGATGATTCGACTAGGCATTATAAATTCTGCAATCTTTAGAAATACAATGAATTATATCTCAATTATACAGTGAATTCGGACGTTCATTTTGCTCTAAATCGCCTTGCATTATGAAATGGAGTCATAAATTGGATTATTCTGGACCATTTTGTTTATATTTTTCGATTCATAGCTATATCTATCATAGAGAACTTTTAAACCCTTTCAATTACATTACTCGTAGCATTTGAGACGAGAATAATAAATTAATTTCCGTGGCCATTTTTCATTCCTTTTCAACCAAAAAATTCCTCTAATTATGATTTTTTTCCCTGTGAAGTCGAATTCTTTTCTCTAGCATATTGATTTCTCTGTTAACATCATGTTGAAATATCATCTATAACTGGAAATTATTTGGATGATACTAAAATATAAATTCTGAAACATTTTCAATTAATGATATGTTATTTAATTTGTGCCTGTTAAAGCCTTTAACTCACTGTTGTACTGTGTAATTAACACTTTTTTCATTCTTTAAAAATGCATTAATAAATTTGCTTTTCTCCTATTTTGAAATTTTATTATTAATTTGTATTCCTAATGCTTATATCGCTTATGCAAATTTGTTCTTTATTGAAATTATTAAAATTGAATAAATGCAATTAATTAGTGGATGATTTTAATAAATAACTTTATTAAAATTACTTATAACCTATTTATTTATTGTTATTAGAAACTTTGTTAAATACTAAAACAAATATCTTCACTGCCAATTCTAGAATAAAAAGTATCATTTTTCCTCTTCGTTATTTATTTTTAAACAAAATATTCGGAATTTGGGATAAATCAATTTTTTATTGTGATGCTGCCAGCTTCGAATTAACTAAGCGCAACTGGTTAATCTTACTAGATCTATCCCTAAATAGTCCTCCTATTGCTTCAGAATGGTATTTTCGTGTAATTAAACTAAATAATCCTTTGCTAGTGTATTGCGAAAAATGATAGCTTTTTTAGAATCACTGTGATTGGTGGGCAAAAATAATAATTAAAACAACTTAGGTAAAAAAAAAAAGGTATTAAAATTTTACAGGAATAAAATATGTAGCGAATCCCTCCCCATTTAGTGATAATATTTCGACTTCGGAGTCTGGTTTCAGGTTTGAGATTCGATTCTACCGAAGAACCGTCGTTGAAACGGGCCTGAAGCACGCTAAATCCGTCGGGGGCCAAACGTCCTCCCACTGGCTTGGTGTGGGGTGGTGTCAGTTCAGGTGTCGTCCTCGTCATCTGACCGCGGTTCAAAATTACGAGATCCGTTCCAAAATAGCCCTAGTGTCGCTTTAAAGCAGACGTTAATATAACTAAACTAAACACGACCCCCTCCCCCATGAATAGAGATTTAAAATTCTTTATTTTATACTTTTACATTGGCGAATGATAAAGAAAACTTTCACAGCAAAGATGTGTTTCTAAAGAGAGTTAAGCCTTGTTTTAAAAAAAGCATATTTGTATTTTGCTGTCTATGCAATAGCTACGGGCGTCGTAATCCTTTTTTGAACATATCAAGGAAATAATTTTGTTGCCAGCAAATTTGTCACTGCCAGTGATTCATTCGGTTTCATTTTAATTTTTATGAGTAAATAGCAAGCGGATTATTTCTTATAATCGGATTAGATTCGATTCATTTGCATTCCTGGTGAAGAATTATTTAAACGAAACCCTTCCTGCCTTCCTTAAAGTTTTTACTCACTTTCTCCCACACCAGTGATTAATTTTCAAAGAACTTAAATGCTTTTTTTTTTTTTTTTTTTTTTTTTTTTGCTTCCTATGATTTGTTAAAAGATTGATTTTTGTTCAAAAAGATTTAAAAATAAGATACTGTAATTCTCTTCGGTTAGGGCCTCTATTTTGATAAATGGTTTTTGTCAAATAGGTGATCCATTATTTATAGATTATATATAATGAAGAATATAGGCGATTAAAAGGTTAAAACTCATTTATATAAGCATTATATGCAACTAATAAGCACTTTCTATCCGGTACTTCTTAAGTGCATTATTATAATTTTCACTACATTATTCCTTTATACACGATGATGCCTCTTCACAAATCAGCAATTTTTTATTTGTTGCATTCTTAAAGGTATTCCGAAGTTATATTTAAAAATTCCTGTTTCCAATTTTGGCTGCTCTTTCAACAATAGGACGCTCAAAAGCGATACATACGTATCTACATTCCAAGATGGTCTTGACCTGGTATCTCCTATAATTTCATTTAAAAATATTTATGTAATCGTTAAAATCATTTATTTCTCGCCGCATCTTTGATTTTTTTTTAAAAAAAATACTGGAAAGATTACCCTAAAAGACTTTGAATGCTTTATGAAATGACAACAGCTCTCTGCAAATAATGCCTTCTGTAACTTCTGGTCATGTATTGTTAATACAAATGCTAACAGACGAATGCACGAAATTTATTTGAAATTTAACCATGGGAAACGTCAATAATATACAGTTCGTTTTTGGTGCAGTGCAACTGTACTTCTTTAGCTTGTGAAAGGAAGTCAAGGAATCGTCACCATATGTATCATTTTTGAAGAAAACCCTGTGGGACAGAGTTGAAAGACGTGATTTTTCGCATGTTGGTTTGAATTTGCGTCGACACTATTCTGATCTTCCTTTGATTCTGTGGTTAATATGCAAAGTTCACAGTTCATAAAATGAGTGAAATCACGATAAGAATGAACGAATCACGATAGGATGATTCGAAGTATTTTGAAATGAAATGATGATGAAATATTTTGCTTAATTAGTATTTATTTTAATCTTGGGTGAAAGCCTGTGCGCCACTCTAACATCCTTTTAATAACTCGAATATCGTTATTGTTAGGTAAAATACGCGTATGAAAACTGTACTCTTTATTTCACAACATCGTATATCTGCATTCGAGTATTCATAATTTGCTAATAAAGAGGGAGGGGAAAAAAACGCCTCATTAAATTCTCAATAAACGCCTTTCTAATATAGATTACTCCGTCACTCGGTCGGATCGTTCCACCGAACTGTACTGCTGGGTTGTGTACAAATGAAGTCTTGCTAAACTCTCTCTCGTCGGAAGAGCGGCCACCTGCGGAAGAGGCTCGTTAGGAATGCTTTGCACACAATGGGCGATTTGCATGCCATCTCCTTCGGATCACTCCCATCTCCATGCAAAGGAGGCCGCCCTTCTGGGACGGAGGGGAATGACCACCAGACGGTCGAAAAGAGAATTTGTATTTCGATATATCCCTCCCCCCACCACCTCCCAGTTGTGAAGCCCAACAAATCTTAGTTGGGAGAAAGAAGAGGAGAAATGCTACTGAGTCAGCAATAATGTATAAAATATAGTCGGAAATGAAGTATAATTACAAGTTTATCTCTTGTAGACGCTATTGACGCTGCATTATAGCAGTCTTTTCCATCTTCGTACAGACGGGTACTGGCCACAGTGGTTTTCTTCTTGAGTACAGCCGACTACCCCGCTACCACGGAACGCGGCAGTATCGACATGATTTGTTCTATCCCACTGCTGTCTTTAACGTAATCTATTCATGTTACTAACCAACTCTCCGAACTGGCATCCTCTTAGAGGCGGTTGGCCCTAAGCCGCAGATGGTCAATCTCGGACCGTTCTCCTCATCGTCCCCTACATTTGTCATCCTGTTTTACGAGCAGCAGGTCAACGCATTGAGAAAATCTTCTCAAAATTCTCTGTATTCCTCCAAAAGTGCATACCACAACAGAAGAAAGGAAAACACTTTTAAACTTGTTGGCAAAAAACTGCCAATTTTCAACATCATGCTTTTTTAATATTTAAAGGTTTTCTGGCACCATTAATACTGAATTTAAGTCATGATTTTCAACTTTTATATTCTTTCTTAGTTCTGAAACTTCTATACATTCCTTTAAATAATGGTAAACTTGGCCACAGTGGCCTGGGTGGCAGTCACAGTTTCGTCAGCGGACGGTCGATGTACAGTCCCAGTGAAAGACCACCTTGCATACGAATTTGACGCGCATAAAATGTTTTGAGGGTCAAGCTACTATTGTTATAGAGAAAGTGGGTGATATCTTCTCCGTTTGACCACATATTGAAATTATAACACTCACCCTAAAAGAATCCTCTTGTACCTTCAAAACGGTACTTTAATACAACCAAACGAAGCAACAGGTGGGTGTAGATGTCATACCACTCGGTAGATTTGTCATACATCAAAAGAAGAAAACAACACTAACAAAAATAAAAGCTGTTAAAATGCATTTTTAGTCAAGAATTTCGCTTAAGCTATGATATTTTATAAACGTCAACAACAAAGTTTATAAACTGAAACAACTAGTTTGAAATAATATTTCACTGCACCATTCATTAACTAAGCGGAGCGTTGTGTTAATGCAGCCGTAAAAATGTTCTGTGTACCAGTATGAAACGTTTGTGCAGTAGTTTGTTTACTTTGAATACTGATGTTCGATAATAAGCAATAAATGCAATTTCTACATTAGTCTTTTATAAATGTAATTAAAAATAATTAAAATTTTAATGCTTCTCCCGGTATAATTGTATAAAATATTATAGCATAAAAATAAGGTCAACACCATCTTAAAATTTTTTTTTTAAAAAAAAAGTGTCCTATAAAAGTATATTATTTGCTGTACAAATTTTTGTATATTTGTTGCTCATTGTTAAGAATATTTTTACTATTCTTTTAAAACTATTTATTTCACTGTTGTAAAGAATTTCAAATTGTTTTCAATGTTGTTATAAATATTTCATCCCGGATTTTTCGTTCCCATTGCTGATGATAAAGATAGGAGAGACAGTTTATTTTCCCAAATTAAGTAGGTTCCTAATTTATTTTTATGAACTTTTAAAAAAATAAATTTTCTACTTACATTTTGACTTCACAAGTAAGCAATGATGAAAAACTTTACAAGTGCCTTCATTTTTAAACACATCTGTTCTTTCTTGTAATATGATTGAGTATAAAAATATTTAATTGTTCTGATTGCTTGAAATTTTCTTACTTATTGTAGTAAACTGAATTTTATGTTGAATCAGAGAAATGAGAGATGAATCCTCTGAGGTAAGAATATTCCATAATGCAGATAAAACTTTAATGCCGATCGGCTTTACATTTTGTACTTGTATTTTTTTTTTTTTTTTTAACGAACGTTCTTAGTTTCAGAAAGAAAGAATGTTGAAGTTTAATCATTTCCCTTTCAAATTAAATCTCAAATTTTAGATGATAGGCAGAAAGATTTTTAGCATTACAGTATAAGCTTTCTTAGCGAGTATTACATATTTATCAAAATTTGAAATATAAAAAGATGTTTGAGAAAATCATTAACTACATGAAATATTTAATTAAAAGTTTTAATAACCATGAATCTCGGCGAACCAGCTGGTAGTCCAAGGCGGCTAACAGATATTTTCCGTCTTCTGTAAGAGCTTAGAAACCTTGTTTCATAACGAAAAGTAATATGATCTCCCTAGCCTACGCCGTTATTTTTCTCCTTGCTTACAGATGTGTCTGTCCACTATAAATTTCGAGGCGAGGTCGCTTTTGGAAACTAAATCAGCTGCAAGGTGAGCTTTAAGCGGTTGGTTCGGCAACCTATCTATTTATCCATATGGGTCAAATAGATGTATCAATTGATTTTGCTCATCCCTTCTCAAAGCATTTTTTTGCGACATTACACTGTATTGCGATGGTCTGCATTGCTAGAGAAACAAATCAGCGTCAGTGAATCCTTGAAAAGTGATGTCGTCTTTCTACTTATATGTGGGTTTTCAGTATCCATTGTGAAATAGGGCAATTTTTGCATCTAATGAAACACGTTTTCGTTATATAGTGTTGTAAATTTTATTTCCTTTGAGGGTTTATTTGCACATTTGCCTTATCCGCCTAAATCGAAAAATAAAGTGATAAATAAGTGATTGCCAAAGCATTTTATTTCATGTTAAAGGACGGTTTTTTTTAATGTAATAATTTGATCCTAATAAATAGGAATGCGTGTTTTTTACCAGTTTAACTGTTTCCAGTTCTAGTAGTGCATTTCTTAACCAGATTTAATCGGAAAACTTAAAGTAACTGTTGCTTATAATGTTGAATGTATATTTTTTTCGAAACTCTTATGTCGAGAACTTTTCGAATTTCATTTTTACATTTTAAAAGTTTTCTAACATTTGTGAGATTCTTCTATGAATCTGAGGAGAATGCACGTTAAATTTTGTTCGAATTCACGAACGAACATTGCTTTCACATTTCAGATTTTCTGTTTTAAATACTGTTTTAATACAATCCGAACTTGATAACCTATTGATCCATATCCAAATCTATTTTTCTCCATTTGGCTTCATTGTTATATTACTATTACAAAAATGATGCAGATAATCGACCCATAAAACATTATTTATATAAGTGTGTGTGTGTGTAATAAAACTAGATATGATAACCACATAAATTATATGCAATATTATAATAAGCCACTCCAGTATGTACAAAATGTGAGTTTCTGTAATAATACAAATTGACTGAATCTTCATTTCATTTGTGATTTCTATTTCGGTTTCTGAAAATACTTTAATATGATTTTTATGATAAGTATTCATAATCTAAATGTATACTTAATATGCTTTATTGGGCCAAATAGGTGAGTAAATAAATATCGTAAGATTACAAGATTATCATGGATTGGCATACATTAGAAATTCAATCATTATTCTCATTTTTTTGATACATTTTATGAAGGTGATTATCTGAAGTCTGTACCGCAACTCATTTTCATGGCTATTAAAAAGACATCAGGTCTTATAACGAAACTGTTATTTTCACCGCAGAACATGTTCTCGAGGTATTTCTATTTAATTATCTTTATAAGATTCGACCCATTCTTTGGAATTTCTCTGGATTTTTTTTTGATTTTTTTATTTCCCATTCTTTACTTTCTCAGCATGTAATGCCATTGAAATAAAGCAAAAATTTAAATTTTTTTGATAATGCTATTCATCGAAAACCTTTCCTTTGTTCTGTTTGCGGTGTGCGTGCATTTTTGTTATTTTATAGCCTTTATTGTATTTGTTTGCTACTTACATGCAGATGGTATAATGAATAGGAAGTATTATTTTACATTGTTTCAAAATCTCTTGCGCTTTATTTCCCTGAAATAGGACATATTTTGTGCAGCTCTTCTGTTCGTGTTGTTATTTTATGATATTTTACTTTATTTAATTTTTAAAAAAAACTGATTTTTAAACATCTTAGGATTTTGTTATTTTGTTAAAGTGAATTTTGTCGAAACAGTGCTTTAAGAATGTTTCGATAATGTATTTTGCGATCATTTCTGTCATCAATGTCAGTGAAATTTGCTTTGCTTAAGCTAAAAGAGAAAATAATACCGAAATCTTAAGTTTTGAAGTTATATTTATAAAAGAAGTAATGAAAAGCTGTTGTCTGAAATTTAAATGAATGGAAGGAGATAATTTTTTAATAAAAAGCTGGAATAAAGAAAATTAAATTTAATATATGCATTCATTTAGTTCATGAATGCATTTGTAATTTAACTGTTTTTTACCATAGTTTATATCGGGCTATTTTTTTTACTTCCTTTTCATATTCTGTTGTTTTCAGTGTGGTGATTTGTTGCAAGAAGGGTACATTATTAGCAAAACAATAAGTCTATTTAATTTGAAAACGGAAAAAATAAATAAAAAAACAGCGCTAATATCAGATGGTGTATTCACTTTTAATTATCTTTAACGAATGGTACGTGAACGAATTTATTTTCTCGTGTGTAAAGTAAAAAGCATTATGAATGTAGAAAAATTCGACTTCGAGGTATTAATAAATCGCCACTTTTCAGACCCCCCCCCCCACCGAACGCAAATAATTAATTTGTGGAATTAAGGCAGTTTATCTGAATTTAACTGAAAAGCAAAGTGAGATTTAAGAAATGAAACTTGGTATGAGTTTATTGCATTCTTCACAGTATGACGATAATTCATAGAAAGCGATTTTTGTCGGACCTCGCGTTTTAATAACGAGATGCGCAAAACAAATTGAGTCGTTTCCCCTTGAGGATGTGATAAGGGGTCTAGAGACAGAGCATGCGTACTCGATTCTCTTAGATATGAGATAACTATATACAGCTACTTCTTCCCGCCCGAAGGCGTTCGGATAGCCTACAGGGGACTAAAGTTGAGTCCTAAGGACCATCACCGATCACGGTACACCTTCTCTTGTAGGTGGCACTGTCATCGATAGGAGCAGTTGACCCCACCATTTATGTGCCCATCAGAGTAGCGAGTCAACCATCATACCAGGAGTTTCTCATGCCATGTCTGTGGGATTTAGTTATGTGATAAAATTAAATGCAAATAAAATGTCGTATTGTGTAAATATACGAAAAATAAAAAGTCAAAGGGAGAACTCTTACGCTGTTTTAATGATAAACATTTGCACATGAGAATGAAGTGAATTGTTGCGAATATTTCTGCCGGTCGTAAACCCCTAATTTCTTAAGACAGTTCTTTAATTAACGGGAAGCGCGTGACGCATCCACCGTTAAATCCGCGTAATCCGTTAGCATCGTGCAAGTGGGCCAGGGGAATGCCGGGAATTCCGATTGTTCAGCGGTCTGTGCAGAGGCGAATCGGTCATCTGAGTTCTGAAAAGCGGCCCGTATTGTTTGCGGAAAGATAGCGAAAGCTCGTGGATGATTACTCCTGCAAGTTTTTTTCGTAGGGATTGACGGGAAAACGACTGTGACAAGGAAGAGAAGTCTTTTAAAACTTCCGTTATTTGAACCGTTAATCTGAATTTTAAAATCCACTCATTACTATCCATCGTTGATGGCAGTTCTAAGAGAAAAAGAGAATGGATGTTCTGCTGAGGACATTTCTTGGAAGGAAAGATTGTCACCTCAACTCTTTTTTTAAAATATAAAGTGATAATAAAAATAGTTTTAATATATATTTTTGTAATTTTTTTTTAAAAAAATGTAATTATCGTTTTAAGAAATGCATTTTTAAGTAGAAAAATATGCATAAATTGTGTCATCGATCAAATGAAGGAAATAAATGTTAAAAATCAACTTCTTTCGCACAGTTAAGCAAATATATATATATATAATGCATTATACACTGTACATGAAATGCCAGTAAGACATTTCATAGATACTATAATTCCTTTATTTTCTCATATATAATATTAAGTCGCATGCACCCAACCCCCTTTGACTCGTTTAACTTCCAGTTTAGAAGTGTCATGTTTATAACTGCTTGCTGGATTAGTTCTTCAGATCGAGAAAATAGTACCTCTGATTTAGACACTCCAAATGAGCCTCCAACTGCGTATCTCGCGATTTCCACGGGTTGGCAAAACATTCTTTATGTAAATTTAGCATATTTTGCTTCCTTTAAAACGCAAATAATCTCTCATTAAGATATTGAATTGATGTTTGAGTGCAATCATCTATTTTTTAATGGCAATTACGTGATGCTTTCTCTTAAAAAGGATTCCACAAACCACATTTACATCTTTGCAATGTAAGTTGTTTATTTTACGCCCAGTGTTGAACACATTGACTACCGCGTGACTCGCCTATTGTTTCACGCCTACTATCTAATTTGATCGAACCGTAAGTCTAATAAGACGATTCTTCTACTAGTTAAGAGATAATGAAGAAGGTTTCGTCTGATTAGATGGAGAGTCTCGATATCAGGCGTGATTCCTATTAACGAACATATAAAAAGGAAATAGGATTAAAGCGGCGGATTAAATAGGATTAAATGTATTGTGAAGTAATGCTGTTGATATTTTCCTCAAAACTTTAAAAGTGATGGCCATTAATAACAATTTTAATGCTTGCGAGTTCTCGTATCGAATGAAAATTGGTATATTGTTTGGGGTTGGGGGTTTGCTTTGTTTGTACCAGTTATTTTATATTGCGTGGTGTAATTTTTTATTCGCATTTTGGCGATTATAAATTGACGCAATAATTTTTTTCGTCTTGCGTACTAAAAACACTAACTGTAACAACATTTATCAACGATATGCCTTCCATTTTGGTCGATAGCAGTATACCATATTTTATTTATAACATTATCTCACACGTGATGAACTTTTCATCTTTATTAACAATAAGCAAAATCAAGTCCGATTTCGTTGCATCATTATCACCTACATTTACTATTCAAAGAATTCGAAAATAAATAAATAACTATTTCAGAAAAAATATCCAGGCTTCATGATGGGTGTAACATTGTTTCCCAACTGAACACCACCATTTTCCCCCACTAATCTCACACACGAAAAAAGATGTTATGGAGAAACATGATTCTTAAATAATGTACCACTTCGAGACTTTTCATCCTATTATTTCATGTCATCTACTTGATTTTGAAGTGCTTTCCATGTTTATTTCTAAAAATACTCAATATCTTTATTATTTCACCAAACTAATGGTATTATATTCCATTTGCACAATTTTAGGATCAGACTTGTGCCGGTTCAACATAGGTGCTCCAGGATTTTTTCAGTGGATGACATGGCAAATAATCCATATTTCATTTTTATATATCATTCCTTTTAAGTGTATATTGTTTTCAATACGTTTGTGTTGTAAATTCCAGATTTGTTGCACTGTAACCATTGCATTTCTTCCATTTGATATGGAACTATCGATCATTTCGAGGGAAGAAAAAAAAATCCAGCTTTTTAAAATGTCTTTTGATCATTGAAAAATGAATTGGAATTTCGTCTACCTAAATATGAACTGACGAATCAGAAAAGGCAGTTACGGTCATCTTAAAATTAAAGTGGCCAACCGAAACTGTAATCCCCCTCTAGTGAAAGTACGACTGAAAAAAAAATTGGTAAATGAGTTCTTTCAAGCGAGTTAAATTAATTATCGGGCCATAACCTCCACGCATCTTCTTGTGCTAATAAGCATTTTTTATAAAAAGTAAAATATGATGCATTTTTTTTCCCCCTCGAATCGACTATTGTCGAAGAAAAACTGGATTATATACATAGATTCACAAAGTTCAATTGAAGCAATTTTGAACTCATCCAGATAAAGCCGTCCTTTCGTGTTCAGTACAGTAAAATTACTTAATAAACTGCTGGATCGTAATTTTAACATTCTATTTTGTTGGATTCCTGGGAACGATCAAGCTGATGTTGCCGCAAAAACAGCTAGCTCAAATGAAGAAACGTTTCTTCTGTTTCAAGAATTAGAGCACATTTTAAAGCTATATAAGCTTCGCTCCATATATGGCAACATACCTAGGACTTTCAACTTGATAATATATTGCATTCCGTCCAGCCATCTATTTCTGGTTTTAAGGGTGACTCTCTCAGCCGTAGATGGAGTGTCAAGTTAACAAGACTTCGCATAGGTCATACTTATTTTACTTACAAGCATTTACTTCATTCGGATACAGCTCCAATTTGTCCAAGATTTAGTACCATAATTTCTGTTCGGCAAATCGTATATGAATACCTAAAGTACCGTTTCCTAAAAATAAAATATTTTGGAAGAGATTATCCAAATTTTAAAGATATAATTGGTGAACTTTACCATGTTAATTGTTTTCATTTTTAATTGGCATCGATATTTAATTTCTTTTTTCACTTTGTTCTTTTAACTTTGCATCTCCTTAATATTTTTAATGAGTAATCTTTTTGTATTTTAAGTTAACACGAATTTTACACAGCTTGGCCACTATTGGCCCTTGCGCCAGAAAAAATGAATCAATCAGTCGGCCCTTTTTCTCACTCTATGTCAAAATCAACCTATGTCAACGACTTTAAATACTCTCAACTTCCTTCAAAAAGAAGAGTCAGGCCAAGTGGAATAAATTGTATAACAGACTGAAATTGTCAGAAAAAAACGGTACCTTAACTATTTGCGAAAATTGCCATTATTTTCGCCCCATCCTTACATAAAGCGGTTGAAGTCTAAGCTGTGTAGACATCTGTGATCTCTCTTTAGCACGGAAATTCGTTTTAAGTGTTGATAATATGCTTTTATTTAAGATTCACCGTAAAGGAACAAAGTTTAAATACTTGTCTGCTTCATTTCCTTTGTCGAGACTGCGGCGGGTGTCAGTTCAGTTGTCCACTCGCGAAGCGTTTCCCACACCTTTTGCAGCCTGTACCCTCGCAAAGTTTGTCCAGCTGGACTCTTCAACCCATTAAGATCATTATGCAAAATGACAGCTCTTTTGTCCGGTGCATTTTAAAATGTTCATTTAGAGAAATGGTCGCTTTTCCTCGAGGCTGAACGACATTCTGGCGCTCGTAAAACTTTTTTGAAAACTGTTCGCGGGATTGCAGGAAAGGCCGATTTGTTTTAGAATTAAGGAAATTTTCGATGGATAGGTATTAAATTACTCAGAACTTGTCTGCAGGCATTAAAGATAAAAGTTATTGCATTTGCGACATGGAAGTAATTCGCTACTGTATTTCAGAATCCAATTCTTGTTATTTAGAAGTAAGTCGAATGTTTGTTTTCATTGTGTCCTTTGCTTCTATTTCTGTTCATTGTTCAATGATCCCATGAAAAGAGGGACCCATGTAATACGAAGGATAAACGGCAACGGCGTGATGTTTCGGAGTTCCGCTGTGTGACTAAGTGATCACGAGCACTTCCACATCATTATTTGGAATAATTATTATGATTTGTAAGTTTAGGGCTAAAGCTGTAACGTCATGAAATGTGGTAGATTAACATTTTTATGATATAATTATTAATATAAAATAATATTTCTATTATTTATGGAGGAAAGGGAACTTTAATGGAATTAAGTTGAGCTTGCCTTTTACTATGGGACTATTTTGATTAGTTTTTTTCAAAAAAAATCCCGAAATTTCACGCGTGTCATCGTAGCTATCTAAGGCCGAAACAGGAATAATAGGAGATTTCGATCCACCAAAATTGTTACAGAGTTAGTATATTGTCAATCTTTTTGCAGACGGAAAGTTAATGTAAGAGTTGTCGATTGCAGCTCTAGATCTTTTTCTAGAGCTAGGCACCGCCGGATCATATGTTGACATTTGAAGTAACTCGTTAGGAATCTGGGGTAATTTTTCGAAGAACTTAATTGATGTTCTTTTAATAAATTCCGAAACAGGCTCATTTGGAGGTCATCCTGAAGTATTTTCCTTCTGACGTACCCGAATTTGCTACGTTTGAAGGGCAATATATTTATATTAGTTCTTGTCATTCAGATGGCTGCTCTTGGGAAAATTCAAAACGGTGCATCATTTTGTATTCTTATTTTTTTTTAATTGATTGTTAAAAATACCTAAAGAGTGATAAAATATTGTACATTAATTTTTCGCTTAAATTCAAGTTGAAACGATTATATACATTTATTTTTACGAAGCAATAAACAAGATCTTGTATTAGGTGAATAATTATGCATCGAATTACTTTTCCGAGTGTTAATAATGATTTTTAGTAGAGAAGTTTAGAATCTTTTCAGGGCTGCCAACGACGGGCTTTTCGCTTTGAAAGGATTTGTGGCCGCGCAACATTTGCCTCAACTTCAAGCTCGTCTGTAAAGTTCCAGAACTAGTATAATAAATTTTTGTAACGGATATTACTGTGTTCCTGGATGTAAGTGAATATAGATACAAAAAAAGTTTTACGCGCCCGTCTTTTGTTCTTCCCCCAATTGTTTAATCCTCGTTATAGTTGCTTGTCATGTTTTGTTGAAGTGCGTCTTGTTAAGTATATAGAAATTTCTCTTATCTCTTAAGTCAGACGTTTATATATCTATACTTTCATTCAAAAAGCCCGAGTCAGCAAAAAAACAGAGCGAGGTAAAAGATTTTAATCTATTGTATGAAGTTAGTATTTAACTGTGAAGTTTCAGACAATGGTAAATTTTATTTGTTTGAATTCTTTGTAATGCTAATTAAATTTTATTATTTGCAATTCTAGAAAAAGGATTGTTTTTATCAGATAGAACTTTTTCAAAAAGATTACCATCCATGTTTATGGTAGAGAATTATTACTAACGTATGGAAGTACTTATTTGCAGATGCTGTTTCTAATGATAAAGAGACACTACCAGGTAACTCCGGTAATAACATTCTTCCACTGGAATAAATCAGAAATATTCGTTAACATTAAACAAATGAAGAAATAAAATTAAAGGCTATTCGAGCCTCTAGTTCTAAACATCCCAACATGAATGTTTTAAGCTTGATTCGCCTACAATTATATCAAGAGACGCTCTCTCGGCTTAAAATCGCTGACTTCGTCAGCAGGCTTGTCTATGACAAGTGCCATTAGAAACAATAACAGTTATGTCATTTATAAAAATTTCTCTTAGTTATAACAGCAATAAACGTGCCACAAAAAAATATTTAACAACATGTTGCAACATGCGTGGATGTATACGAAGGAAATAAAGTAATAGAAATGTTATTGCAAAAATGCGATTATATTTTTGTGTAGTTTCGTGGCCAAAGAGACAGGACACTTTGAATTTTTAACTTCGATTTATTCCATCCCAGGAGGCATAATTTATGTACTTGCAAGAAGCGACGAAGTACGTCAGTCCACAGCACGACACAAGAGCGAAAGAAGAAAGGAGTGACAGACATATTTTTCCCGATGATTATATACCATGAGATTCTGATAGGGATTTCTTTACACGTGTTGATTTAGGTAAGGAGAAAAAAGGTATATTTTTTTTAAAAAAAAATTCGCTTAGCTTGACAGTTTTTTTATCCCTTCACTCGGAGTGTGGGAACTTGTCGATTTCAGCAATTTTAGAGCTTCTGTTGCATTAATTAAATAAAAAAAAAAAAGGTGGAATTGGATCAGGAAATAAGAGAACATTTTAGAATGAAGTTAATATGGGCTAAATTAAGATAAAAATTAGTTTTATAAAAATGGTTTTTGTGCTTTGATATGCACCGATGGTATTGAGAAAATACGAAAGTACTCTGAATGATTTTTGATTAAAAGTCTTTTTTTTTGCGAGTTCATATTACCCAAGAAGTAGTTAAATACGTGCCTAATAAGGTAACTCGAAGTCTGCTTTGTCGAGCGTTTGGAACTGCTTTATGCAATGTATTAATAATTTATAATCCATAAACATTATCTTATTAAAAAATATTGGATGAAAGCAAACTTTCCTAGGATAAATGGTGTGGAATAAACTTCTTGTCTGTCTTTTCTGATATTTACATTTTATCACATTTTGAAGTTTATTATGGCAAACAGTACCTCATTGTGTTTAATTTTCAGTAATTAACTATATATACTAGCTTCAGTAACTAGCAGTATACCTTTCAAGACGATTGGTTTGTATTTGCTTTTCCCTTGAATTTGCTTATTTGCATGCTTATGATTATAATTATTCTTGCTCACGTTTCAAACTGAACTGTATAGCGAGAGTTTCGAGGGGGCGTACCATGACGCTTTTTTGTATAGACTTGCTAGAATTCTAATATACTTTCTGTGCTATGAGAATTTATATTTAAAGTTCTTAAAATTCCTGGAACTCGTTATTTAGTCCTGAATGATGCCATTCATTTATGATTAAGTCCTTCGTGTATTTCCATGCATTGTCAGTTTCAATCGTTTTTTGTTATATTCTCTAGTTAGCGCTGCATCAACACTAGATTTTTGGAGAAAGGAGGTTGTTTTAATATTTGCGTGTAGCGGTTTTCGCTTTAAATGTAAGTAAAATCTTTTTCTCTGCTGGAAATTTTTATACATCCTCTGGAACATGTTGCTTCGGTAGATAATTGTGTTCGATGACTACTCATTTGAAATTTTCTTATCAAAGAAAGAATGTTTTACATAGATGCATGTAATTTTTTTTTCAAATATCTCTTCTATTGCAGCATTATTTAACTAAGCAATGATTACAAATAAGTCTTTAATACAGTCTTTAATACAGTAATGGTAATAAAAGGCGTTTGACATGAGATTTATAGTTTGGCTATTTCTAAATTGCGTCATGCAAGAATCGTTCAAAACGTTCCTTAACCTGAATATAAGTATTAGTTAATTTCTTCAGGAGCAGATGCTCACCAAAAAAGTACTTTTCAAAATTATATTTAAATTTTTATTTAATTGAAAATTAATCCGAATTTGAAAAATTTCTGTCAATTACTAAGGATCTTACTATCGTTTAAAAACACTCTAATTTTTACACTATTTTAAAATTTTTAAAAATTACTTTTCAGTAATACTAATATCATTTACGTACAATTTTTTCTGTCGTATAGTTTTCAAAATAAGTTATAGATATTCTCTACCAATGCTTTTCTTTTGTATAAACGAGCAACAAAGGTTGTGAATGACTGATGTGACTGCTTTAACGGCTGTCGTGTGACTTACACATTTTGTGCGACTATAATTTTTTTTATGGGTTTTTTTAAAGTTATGATTTTATTGATTTCAAAATAGTGAATGTATTTTTAACGTTATCTGATATTCTTTCTGTGGATGTAAAAATCGTTACACGCGATGAGCGATCGATGCTGTCGATTCTATAACAATATCATGCCACTATATTTTGAAGATTGAATGTTTTCCTCACATCCATTAACATCTAACAAAACAAAGATGCTGCTTCCCTTTCTGAAGACCGGAACTCACCATATCGACAACCCCCGCCCCCGTTCCTTCCACCTGTCCACATTGCTATGCCGCTGCTGGCGTTTTAACAGTACACTTGAAAAAAAAAAAAAAAATCTGTCGTAAGTGCTCAGTGTCTTCGCTCTCATAAACATGAACGAAGACGGGCAGCGTTTTTCTCCGGTGATAGAAATACAGGTGAGAGAACCGTATTGAGGTGACATCCACAAGCGCAAACGATCCCGAAAGAGAGTACAGACGATTCCGAGGTCATTCCCCCGCCGTCTCGAGACGGTGGCCCACACAACAACCGAAATTCCAGCGCGTGTCGCATCTCACTGTCACTCAAGTTCAAGGCCATTCCGGAGCGAACTCTAGAATAAAAAAAGTTTCCGATCACGGCTCTCTGAGTTTCACACTGAAATATTTCCATCATTTGTCTGTCAAAAGCCACAGGTAAAATTTTACGACCGCTTGAACTCGTATCTCTAACTAGTCCAACCTTGGATCAGAGCAGATAATGCCTGCATCAGACCGATGGAAGATGAAATATTTTCAATTCTATGAAATTAACAAACTGCGTAATGTGTGGAAATAGTTCACAACTTCGTGTTTCTTTCTAGCTTTCTTATCGAAGGATAGAGTCATAACAAATTTTTAGGCATTGCTCATTTGCATTGCCCTGTATTGTATCCTTTAAGAGGAATTGCTACAACAGGTAAAACAACTGACGCGGGACATTCTTTCCTTTTTTTATATATCACTCTGATATTATTCTACAAACAGAAATCATAAATAAACATCTCGTTTACAATAAGCAGTATTCTAAGACCATTACACGGGAACAAATTCGCGGTGTGTGTTTTCTCCGTTAAATAATACCGAATGCGAATCTGCGTTTTAAATGCCATGAAGTCGATATTCTATGTGATATCGGGCTGTAATCCAATGAAAACTAAAAATTCTCCAATATCAGGTAGTTTTTTCCACAACCTTAGGATGTTCAAAAATGCAGATAGCGCCTTCATAGTAGTTTACTATCTTCTTATGTTGTCTGAGACTATCTTGAATGACACTGGCCAATTCGCATTAACGAATGAAGCGCCACGCCGGAATTGTCTTCCCTTCCGTCGATGTTTTCATGTTAGACGCAATATGTTTACCGTGTTTTAATGGAACCATCAGGGAAAAATTAGGCTTCTTTATTAATTTATTAATAATATGTATTTTTTACATCGTATTTTATGCCATCAGTCACCAGTGACTAACACGGTCCTTATAGAAAGTTCAGTGTCCGTCATCGATGACTAACGTGTCGCTTAACATGTTACATCACGTTTCTGTTGAAAGCTTTTATTAAGTCTTAATTGCATTGAATTGGAAATCATAAAGATATTCACATATAACCCATCCATAATATCACAGGGAACCCACTTTAAACGTAGATCCATCATATACGAGTCCGGCGCATCTTAAACCTGATTTTGAGAGTCCTTCAGTTAGGATGCTGAAATTGAGAGTAAAGCGCTAGTTGTGGTGATTTTCTCATCTTCTGACCGTGGTTCCAAATGACGAGTTGATCATTCCAAAATAACCTTCATATTGCTTTGAAATGTTATTTGGTAAATGAAATATAATAAATACACCATACAGGATGTATTATCATCAGAAATAATTTTCGCATCTTGGCAAAGGATTGGTTTTTCTTGCTTCCAGAAACTGTATTAATCAATAATTTCGTTCGACTTTTAACATTCGTACAGTGTATTTTTTACAGTCTTATTTTAAATCTATTGTAGATCAAAAAATAGACTGGTGATTTCCCGTGAATTGCCTACTTGCTCCATGTGAATTCGGAAATCAGCTGGATTTAAAACCACTTGCTGTTTTTTATTCGCTTAATTGCGTGTCACGCCACTGCGGAGAGCTCTGTGGAACAGGTGTTCTCTAATCTCCCACAACTCGTCGTTTTGTGGGGACCGAAGTTTTTATGAGCGGGCCATGAGTTCCGCTCTCACGACCGCCGCTTGAGGACAGAAGAAATCACTTTGAGGTTTCACAAGCCGATGCTTTTCCGCCAATTTAAAGAGTTGCCACTTCAAGGTTCATACGCACAGATTACACACCAATTCAGATCCGAGTGCGTTTGCACTCTTTGGCGACATTTGAAATCCGGAATGTTAAGAAATTTGTATGATCAAAATTTTAAAAACCGCTTTTGATCAAAGACCAAAAGTTAATTTAATTTTATGTGAATGAATACGCTTATGTGTGGTTAGATATGGGGCGTTCAGAACATAAAGGATTCAAGCCATTTTAACAAAATTGTGATAGAAATAGTCAAATGGGAAAGTTAACATTGTCTCAGAACTTCAGAAAATAGTGCATATAATATATATTTTAAGCTTTGAATGATTTATTGGATAGACTAGCCACCTTTGGCGACCAGCGGGTTCGCCAATCTTAATGCTCGTTAAAATTTTAATAACTAAATATTTTATGTAATCCCTACTTTAATTCCTTCTTCATTAAAATATTTTAAAACTTCAAATTTTGATAGTCATATAATTCACTCATAATATTATAAAGGCTTTCAGTCATAACGTAATATGTATCTCTCTAATTTTCTGTTAGCTTCCGTAGAATGTATGCTTTAAATTAAATTGGAAATGATTAATATGCAATTAATATAATAATATTTTTTTACTGAAACAAAGCATTTTTTTATAATATGATTACTGAAAACAGAGTCACTGAGCGTTTAAACCTTATGGGCACTAAAGAATATCTTTCTTAATTTATGTAATATCTCAAGAATTTGTCAACAAAATTTTCTTAGATTCATCATGAGCAGATAGATTAATTAATAATGTTTTTAAATGCATCAAACACTAAGAAAATAAACAGAATCGTTTAAAATAACCGGTCAAAAACAGGTTAAAAAAACTACTTAAAAAACGATGTACTTAAAACTATAAGCGTATACAAACAATATATAACTAACATAAATACAATTTAATTACAAACGCATACAACTAACCTAAAAATAATTTAAATCAAGCTCGCATCCGTTGTGAACAATCAGAACACAATGTGCATGCATGAATTTTCAACGTCAGTTATGATAACGCAAATGTGTGAATTTTTCTACGCCAGTTGGGGTAACGCTATGCAGATTAGAAATTTTTTATTTCCTTTATTCTGTTTTATTTTAATTCAAAAGTACTTCAGAATGAATCTGAAAGATCGATTCATTAACAATGTTTAATTTTAAATGCATCAAACATTAGGAAAATAAGCAGAATCGTTTAAAATAATCGGTCGAAAAATATTAAACCTAATCTCATTAGCGTGGGGAAAAAACTGAAGCCTTACTCATTTGGCGGCGGGGAAAATGAAGATATTGTGGCGGGAAAGTTATTTTTTAATTAATAATTAAAATTCTAATTAAAAATTCAAAAAAGGGAACCCCATGTGCACATTCCCGACCTACAAGGTATACATGTACCAAATTTGGTAGTTGTAGGTCAAACGGTCTGGTCTGTTGAGCGCCAACACATATACACGGACAGTGAGCTTTATTATAAGTATAGATTGAAATACCTTTTACACTTAAATATGTTTAGAATTACTCAAAGTTGATGATTTAGTTCTATATTGAACGTCTGTAGAGAAACTGGTTATCCGTGTGAAAAGTCTTTTTATTGTATGTGGATACTCGTGTTTTTACGCAACTGTGCCATAAGAGAACCGACATGGCTTAAAAAAATAGAAGCTGTGGAAAACTGAAGTTAACTCGATTAAAAGCTTCATCAGCTATGACGACTCCTTGCCCTATCGCACTAGAAATCTTTTGTTTTGAATAATATTTTTGCACCCAGTTGAGAAGTTTCCAACTCTGGATTTGGTGAAATGAGATTTTTGTTGCTGGGCAGTCAGTTATGTTACCTGGTTCTGCTTCGTTGCTTAAATTTTTTTTATTGCCATTAATCGCCCTAAATATTACTCCATTAATCCATGGATATCAGCTATTCATTATAAGTCCAGAGACCTGACATCCACTGGATTCTGTATTATCAGAGAGAGGATCCCTGTCTGATAACGAATTATCTTTAAGGAAGAAATATAGCTGGAATAATTCGCACCGGGACCAGGAATCCCTTGAAATGCTTTTCCATCAGAAATTGCTGACTGTTCTTTTGGAGAAGAATCAGCACCCCCCCCCCCGCCCCCTCCTCCCTCTTCTTCAGAGTGGGTTCGCTGCAAAATTCTGGCGCATTCCAAAGGTCAGGTCGAGATGTGAATGGGAATCGTAAATTCAAGACACGAAAATCACATATTTGAAATGCGACACGTACCAAAGAATGAATGGAAAGAGAAAAGCAATTCTAATATGCTCTGAAAGGAGGAACAGGTTTAGAATCATTCTAGATGGAGGCCGGGGAAGACAGAGAGAAAAAAAGATGAATCATCTTTTGCTGTAGTGTCATTTCGAACCAAAACCTCCCATTTAATAAACGCTTTTATAGAATTCGTCTGAAAGGATATTATTTTCAACATGATGTTTATCGTTGCGATCCATAACTGCAGTAATGTTTGCTGTGCAAAAGTGACGTCTGCAAGGCCGGTAAAGTCATAGAAATATGAACAAGATGATATGCTGGTGGAAAAAAAAAAATAATGGACATTTAATAGAAATTATGCTTTATTTAAACCATTAATATATTCCCAAAACAGAAAACTGTGGAATGCAGTTCTCTTTGAAACAATTCTCTAAACCTTTGCTTATTTAGAAGTGGGGGGGGGGGCGAAAAATGATCACAGATGAAATTGAAATTTTGCTGTCGCTTTCAAAGTTGTCTATGCCATTACAGTGAATTATGTTGTGTCCTGGTTCATTGTTAACATGTTTATTAAATGAACAATTTGATAACTTTAGTTGATTTGATGGTCATTAATCTCCTAATAAATTAGCTAATGTTTATTTGTTCGTTGTACGAACTATTGATTTGAATGAGAGTTATAAAATATTGATGTTGGAAATGCTTGTTAATTTTTTGTTTTTAATCCAGTTTTAAAATGGCTGTTTTTTAGTAATTCTTTATTATATGTCTTTTTAATCTTATGAGTTAACAAATGCTAAATATGCATGTGCAATGGCCTTTGATAATAGGATGAAATCCAGTGAGATTTTGTAAGATTCTATTAACACCTTACTTTATATGAATCGTATTTCACTTTCATTTCTTGTTAATGCTTCTTGAATTCAAATCGATTTTATTCTTTATCTTCTGCGATCACAAAATGCTATGGATCATAAATATGTTTTAAGCAGTTTAACGATAATAAACTGCTAACATACTTGATTCAGAATAGTTTCTGCGTAAAAACTGACTTCTTAGTTTCCTTATATTTGCAATAGCAGTAGCAATAGAATAAGAAGAGATAGAGAAAAAATAAGAGTGTCTTAAAAATAAGGTCTTAAAAAAATTATTTACCCTTGATGTCATCCATTATTTATATCAAAAACTTTTGTCTTTCCATCCTGAGATAAATTTTGCTGCAGAAATATCCCAAGAAAGAAGACATGTTTTTAAATTAAAATAATTTTATTTATGGCAAAAAAATTCATTTTTGCAATTTAATTTAATGTGTCCTCCATTGTTTGCTGTAAAAATTATATTTTTCGTGTTCTTTTTGCTATCTTCAAAGGAAACAGTTCATATTAAGAAAATTCAAGCATTGATTGAAGTGATACATTTCCGGGGGGGGGCACACTTTCCACTATCAGTTTCAAGGACCGCGGTGGTCTGTCCCAAAAATGCCCTAGTGTTGTTTTATAACGGGACTTTTAATATAACGCCGTTACTTTAAAAGTTACAGTGATATATTTTAAGTAAAGATTATTTCCTTCATTATTTTTTCTTATAAATGTTAAAGAATAGAAAACTTCGCGATTCAGATATTTTTCTACTCAACTCCACTTAAAAATGTTTAAGAAACCCTGTTGATGCACTGTTACTGAAGTTTATAGGGGATCTGGGTCCCTAAAACATTGTCATCAGAATACTGTATATTTTTTCCATCCATCATATTATTATTATTTTTAATTAAGTTTTAATTTAGCGGCGATAATGTATAACATAAAAAAATGTCATTTTACATCGCCGCAACGTGCGCGAGTATAAACACAATAACTGAAATAATAACACGTCTCAAAATATTTTAGAAGTTAACAAATTGCGTACGGCGTTCTGCGCGCTCCCAGGGCCCGTGCATTTTTTAACACTCCTGAAGCAATAGGATGATGCATAAATGCACATTTTTAATTTGCATTTGGTATTCTATTTACATAAAGTATTCTGAAATGTTACTTTATATTTTATACATGCGTTTATTATATAAGCATTTGGTATTCTATTTACATAAAGTATTCTGAAATGTTACTTTATATTTTATACATGCGTTTATTATATAAGATTCTTTACATTTTAATTATTATTTATTTCACTGACTTGACTAATGCTTTAGAGTGTGATATTTGGTAAGGCATATTCCCTTGTGCAATGGTGTTCGGCATGATTTGTAGCAGTATCTTGTTTTAAGATATTAAAGGACCGTTCACGAATTTTGTCATCTTTCGCGTCCCGTCTGCTACGGACCGCTCACGAGTTTTCTCGTGTTGCATGTTCCATCTGTTATTGCTTCATAAATAACAAATTTATGATGATTTTAAAACGTACAAGTTTGCCCAAAAATGTGCTGTCCCAGGCGTAGGTCTTGCAGATTTTTTTCGATCCTTAATGCGTTAAATGCCTGTGGTTGGTTATGCATTTATTTAGTGGGGGGGGGGACATGAAAATGAGATATCTCGTGACCCGTACGCAATGTGGTAAATAAAAATACAAAAAAAAAAATGTGTGGGAAAAAAATTGCTATAACCCTTTGTATTTTAAAGTAGTATATATTTATTATTATGTAATATGCGTCGAAGTGAGTGAGAATAAGTGTTAACTTTTCGTTCATTTTAATTTAATTAAAAAATTCAGTTTTAAGTCATAATTCATTTTTAAGTCTTTCAACGAGCATCTTCTTCTCTAAAAGTAACTATGTGCCAAATTTCTAAATCTAAAAGTCTATCTTTTTGAGCACTTTGAAAAGTTTTTGCATATGCACATATGTTACAGATAGTATCCAATCTATGAGTATTTAAAAAAAAAAAAAGAAGAAGAAATTATTACAGTACTGCCAAAATAAGGCCTTTTTTTATACTTTGCACGTGATCCGTGCCGGTTCCAACTGGGATCGAGTACATCCGGTGGGAACCGGTGGAAACGTACACGACCATTGCGTAGAGGTGAGATATATACTTCAGCGGCTATCAAAGTGACAGGACTCTATAAATTTCGGATTGCTACCTCTTTCAAGTATTCTACAGCTCATAAATGTCCCCGTTTCGTCGCTCAAACAGGAATTGCTGAGTACAACTAATAAAAAGGTGCACTTAGCGCTTCTGTGAAGAGAGTTTAGCAATTGCAGAGAGTTTAGCAATTTTTTTTTATGTAGTATATATTTTTAAGACAAAAGATGAGATAAAAAGTAAATACTTTTGAAAACTAGAGCAGGCTGTTGGATTATTTGCAATTCGCGCTCTGTTCATATAAAAAGTTATTCTTATAGCAATACTGTAACGGAACATATTTTTTTTCAAGTGACTACGTTAAAAAGTAGATTTTTTTTTAAATTTATCTATTTGTAAAAACTGATTTTTTTATTAAATTAATATTTTTAATGCTTGAACAATTTTCTTTATAAAACCATTTGAATGTTGTTTCTAAATCCATTTTTTAAGAAGTGCATTGATTTTTATGTTTGCATTTATATGCGTTCTAATGCTATTTTTACATCTTTAAATGATGTTGTTTCAAATTCTAATCTTTTGTAGAATTTTCTTCCGGAAAACCTCAGAAATTAAAATCTAATATATATATATATATATATATATATATATATATATATATATATATATATATATATATATATGTTCAAATTTCGCATTATAGGTTTTCAATATGTTCTACAATTTCCGAACTGCAGAATAAATCATCTTTTCATTTAGAAGTATTCTATGGTTATCTTTATGCCTCAAAATGATAACTGAAAATGATCTGTTAAAACTGAAAATGTCATGCTATTCATCAGTTGTACCCCAATATTTAAGGAGTGGGTGAAAATACTGCTTATTTTCCGTTTTTTCGTTCAACATTTCTTAAGCTCTCTGCAAAATTTGAAACAAAACACTTGATAACCTCTAAACTAAAAGATTTTTAACTTTATATTACTTCCGAATCTTCAAAAAACTTTTGTCATTAAACTGGCATATTTTCGTTTCAAAAGTGTCTTTTCAATTTTTTTACCCACACAATATAAAAAATCACTATTTTAGAGCGTTTTTCAAAAAAATTCATCATGCCAAATGTAGTTACATACCTTAATAGCATTACACAAATTGAATCGGTGCTTAAAAGATCTTTGCTAATAATAAAACCAAATATTTTTTTTACAGAGTGACAGTAAGATCTAAAGCGTTACTAAATTTTAGGGACAAGTATACTGAGAAGGGTGGAAATACACACCACGAAACAATTTATTAATTTTTTTTAATTTCCGTTTTAATTAATTAAAAAGAATGATCCAAATTCGGCGTTTTACTCAGTGAGGGATATATTGTACGAAAATGCTTTTCAGAATTTTTTTAATTACCATTTTAATGAAATCGATTTGTTTTTTTTTTGTAGATTTCCTCGGATTTTTATTTAAAAAAAATAATTTGTAATATGCTTGTTTTTTCTGATGCCATGAAATTCAAAACAATTTTTATTATTTAACCAAATCGTTCAATCGTATTTTTTTCTTCTTTCAATTGTTGAAGTTGTATTCCCCCCCCCTTTTTTTTTTAACTCTAAATTTTACTTTCGTTTTTTAAGAGCAATATATTTAGCCAGCAAGCTTGCCGCGAAAGGCGACTAGCTACGTTTAATTCTTATTTAAGCAACGGAGTCGAGTTTATATAGTTTTACTGGATTTTGAAAATGTTGTATTCACTTCAGAAGCATGCTAAATTGAAATAGAAGTAATTGATTGTTAAGAGGTGAAATAAATTTAATTGCCGATAAGATGGGACATCGAAATCGATTGCAAGAACTTAACAATTACAGCAAGCCTTTTGATAAGAGAAATTTTTTTTAAAAAAAGTGCATTTCCGTTGATGGATAAAAGATGTGTAGAAGTAGGAATATGGTTGGTTAAGAATAACTTAAAAGTGTGATGGTGTGAATTTAGTAGGTAATGACGATGAGTTTTCGGAAAAAGCTACTTCACATTGACATTTTTAATGAACTACCTAACGGAGAGAAAGTGCTCTTTTTTAAAATAAAACAAAAACGAACAAAATGATTTAGAATTTTTCAATGAATTTGAGATTATATAATGTGTGTGTGTGTGTGTGTGTGTGTGTGTAATATATTAATTATATTCTAATGATTCAGTTTCTTGTTTAATTCTTTTTCGTCGAATAAAGTTTCAGGGCTTCTTTATTTTACTGTTTCATTTATTACCATTTATGACATCAAATTTACAGATGACCGTTCTTCTGTTTAGAATAGTGGCATGTCAGATAAAGGATTTTATTGGTAAAAAAAAAAAAAAAAAAAAAAAAAACTGAGCCAGCACTGAAAAAGTGATCAAAATATTGTATCTTTAATGACTAATGAAATGAAAAGTTTTATATTCCCCGCGGATTGTAACCAGCGGAAAGTAGGTCCTAGTGTGACTGGCACTCCTGTTGTCTGTCTGTGCTTCCATTTCCTTTTATTCACACATTAAATTAATGAATGCTCTTTTTAAGTTTCATTTTACTCAAATGTTTTTTTACTACACTGTATGTCAAAAACTGTTTGCTAATAGCCGCCCTCGCCGGAAGAAGTAGAAGTTAATTTCCTGTGCAGGATAATGAAAAATGTTATGTGACCTACTTGAAGATATGAATGAGCGTTAAAATAATTCCCTTTTCTTCTATTCTTATTGCTAAAAGTCCAAAGATGGTGGAAATTCCTTTAGTTCAAATTTAATCCGAGTTGGTCCAAAACTTTGGTGTCTTAATCACTCTCTTTTCGTACCAATCATTCATTCAAACCTTATTCTTTCCATGTTAGTTTGATGCCATAAAATGAGTATATGACTTGCGTAGTTGCCTTATATTTTGTACTATATCATTATTTTAATCTTGGAATATGATTTGATAAAGTGTTATTAAAAATTAGACTAAACGGACATAAAAAATTTTAAGATAATTTTTATTGTCGTGTTCTTTCAGTTGTTTTTAAAAAAATTAAATTTAAAGATTTAATTTTATTTTTTTAAAAAAAAGGGTTTTTTTTTTGTTTTATAATATAAGGCGCGAATTATTCGGTTACAAAACATTTCTAATATAAGTATGATAAAATACCAAGTAATGAATAGTATTACTTATTAATTCAACTTATTTTTTTTAATGTAACTTTTTATTTAATACAAGTTATATGGTACTAATATAGCTGCAGTTCAAAAAGTCTTTCATGTATATTTTTAATGAATGCATTCTGCTTTTAAAGGCCAGAATATAATAAATTTTTACATTTATTGATTTATTTTTGAAAAACTATCCGTTAACTCCACGTTCTGCAACTACAATAACCGTAGCAATTGGGGAAAAAAAAAAAAAAAAAAAAAAGAAGACTGACACACAAGATATCATTTAAGTTTGCTTTCCTAATTTCCAATTTTTTATTGCCATTTTGTGTCTGGTATTTGACTGTCTCAACTCAAAATCAATAGTTGAATTAAGTCCTTAACATCTAAAAGTCATTAATCTAAAAACTTCATAATGCTGTATTTGCATCGCTTTTTGAATCTTGATGCATTTTTAACTTATTGGGGCATTAAAATTTATATACTACGTATATTATTATTATCGCATTATTTGATTCAATTTCGGCGTGACGCTGAATCGAAGTGGGTGCTGAAATAAACGTCTTTTGATTAAATCTGGCTGAATGCAATCATTCACATTGACATCATATGACAATCCCGGTAGCGCTAAACACTTTTATTTTTATGTTCATTAGAAAAAAAAATGGGCGCTTATCTTTCGCTGAGTTTATAGATGGTGAAAAATCAATAAAAAAATGATTGATAAAAATGTATATTTTTCAGTTGAGCAGCTCTATATTTAGGCTAAGTTTTTATTTTGATGCTCATTCTTGAGCTTGGAATTTCAAAGCTCGATGATTTTCATTCTGCTTTTCAATTTCATTAAATTCTATTTTTTATGAAGAAATACTTAAGTGAAAAAGTATAGCTCGCACTCAGCCTTCATTGCCCAATATTTTCTGCAAAGTCTTTCGTAAATAAAGCTTTCAAATGAATACAAAACAGATTACTATTTTCCTGAACCCCAAACGATTGGTTATATAAGCTTTTGTGACAGCTGGGCCAAAATTCTAAACGAAAAATCAAAAAAGCTAATAAATGTGTGTCAAATGAATTCCCCATTCGTCGGAGCAAATGCTAGTTGAAACACGAGTCAAAAACTTGTAGTTTTACTTTCCAGTTATGATATTTCCAAATCTTAATATATATAAATTACGTGTCACGTTGTTTGTCCGCGATGGACTCCTAAACTACTTAACCGATTTTAATCAAATTTGCACACCGTGTGCAGTTTGATCTAACTTAAAAGATAGGATAGCCCTTTTTATGAATTTTTGATTAGAATTTTAATTATTAATTAAAAACTAACTTTCCCGCCAAAAAAATCTTTTTATTTTCCCCACCGCCAAATGAGTACGGCTTCAGTTTTTTTTCCCAACAGTCATGAGGCTAGGCTTAAGATTATTCGGCTGATTATTTGAAACGATTCTATTTATTTTCTTAATGTTTGATGCATTTAAAATTAAACATTGTTAATGAATCGATCTTTCAGATTCATTCTTAAGTACTTTTGAATTAAAATAAAACAGAATAAAGGAAATTAAAAATTTCTAATCTGCATAGCGTTACCCCAACTGGCGTAGAAAAACTCACGCATTTGCGTTCCGTAACTGGCGTTGAAAATTCACGCATGCGCATTGTATTATGATTGTTTACATTTCAACGGAAGCGGATCGATTTAAATTATTTTTAGGTTCGTTGCATGTTTTTGTAATTAAATTGTATTTATGTTAGTCATATATTTTTTGTATACGCTTATAGTTTTAAGCACATCGTTTTTTAAGTAGTTTTTTTTAACCTGTTTTCAACCGATTATTTTAAACGATTCGTTTTATTTTCTTAATGTTTGATGCATTTAAAATTAAACATTGTTAATTAATCGTTCTGGTCATGATGAATCTGAGAATATTTTGTTGACAAACTCTTGAAATATTACATAAATTAGGAAAGATATTCTTTAGTGCCCATAAAGTTTAAACGCTCAGTGAGTCTTTTCAGTAATCATATTACAAAAAAATACTTTGTTTCAGTAAAAAATATTATTGTATTAATTGCAGATTAATCCTTTCCACTCTAATTTATAGTATAAATTCTACGGGAACTAACAGAAAATTAGAGAGATACATATTACGTTATGACTGAAGGCGTTTATAATATTATGAGTGAATTATATATCAAAATTTGAAGTTTTAAAATATTTTGATGAAGAAGCTATTAAAGTTGGAATTGCGTAAAATATTTAATTATTAAAATTTTAACGAACATTAAGATGGGCGAACCGGCTGGTCGCCAAAGGCGGCTAGTATCGTATGAAATCAAAATTTGAATAATTTATTACAAGTAGTTTGTGGGATTCGCTTATATCATATCCTTGAGGTTTTACTATTTATATGATTATTAGTTGCTTACCCCCATAACGATGAGTGACGAAGTTTGTATAAAAGATCACCTTTGTAAAATTGCGTGTTCATTTTCAATGTTAATTTGCGTATGAGAAAAAAAAATGGCAGTTTTGAAATAATTTCTTTCTTAATTGAAACCATAAGTAGTTAATGATTTTCGAAAAAAAAGTGAAGTGAGTTTCCTGACTCATTAATGGAGAATTATATGGCTGATATTTAAAAATCATGCACTTAAGAACTGTTATTTCATTTTCCTGTTTAATCACAGTTACTCCTTTCAAAATCATTTCATGTTCTATTTGCAACTTTAAATAATGGGTACTAAAATGACTATTGCATTTTTGACTTACAAAAAGACAATTTTCAAATACAGTGTTAAATCGCTAATTATTTTTTCCTTTATATGTATCTATATTTTGCTACTGATGTAGCAAATAAAATTTTAAAATATATATTAGGCTTCATTCTCCTAGATGTATGAACTTTTCGGTTTACGCCTGGAAAACGTTAAAAGCTCATTCGCTTAGAACAAACAATTTTCACTGATTTCTGCTGTGTTCTTCGAACGGATTCCGAGTTCAAAAACCTTTTTTTGGCATAAACCACCTCGAGCTAAGGAACACTTTCTGCCGGCGGCCGAAACACACCGACCCGAATCGTCCTCCAGTGAGAAGAACCGAAAGGGTTGAGGCAACTGCCATTTGAGGCCGGAAGAGGAAAGCGCAGACGATAAAGCTTGGGTGGGAGGGGGAGGAATGGCGGCGGGCCATCGTTTTGTCAGCAACAGAACGATTTTCGTGTTAGAGAAACAATGAAAACAGAACTTCGATTCTTATTAAAAAATCAAGTATATTTTTGTGGAAAATAGTGAACCGAATTCCTTTCTTTTGTCTATACACTGATATTTTCGACTATTTTATTGTTGTTGCACTACATCAGATATTTTTATAAGTTTATAGATTCGAAGTTGTTCATATTTTATAGTGTACCGCACATGCAAAAGCTCTCCGTTTATTAAATTGTTTTATATTCTTTTCACTCTAAAGGCATTGCGTTAACCATAGTGGATTCTTTTATTTACAATGTTTTATAATCATCTTGCCTTTTTTATTCATGATCGTATGATGCAAACAACACCGGAGTAGACTTCCCTTCCAAACATCTTTATCTCACTCATTAGCATGAGAGCGTTTGATTCACATAAAAAAAATCCAGACCCATATAAAGTGTGAGTTTCGATGGCCAGGCCTGCGATCTTGCCTATTTCTAAACCAACCATATTATTATATTTATAAAATATTTTGTTTATTTGTTGTTTGTTTCTTATGGCACTTGCCACTGACAAGCCCGCTGTTACGAAGACAGCGATTTAAGCCTGAGGGGGACGTCTCTTATTTTTTATAGCAGCGCCAACTAGGGCCAAGAGTACGACTTTGCTACTCACGCATCACTCATTCGCTTGCACAACCCCTTTTTACAGGAGGGCACATTCACACATCTCACAGATAGAACAACAGAAGAACAACCATGCCCAAACCGGGACTCGAACCCGGGACGCCCAGATCACGGGGAAGACGCGCTACCCCTATGCCAGGACGCCGGCATAAAATATTTTAGATACGCGATAAGGAATCCCTAAGATATGTTACTTGTTATTATTACTGTGCATATCGCAATTACTTTAACAGCAAAGGTAAAATATCCTTATTTTTTAAGAGTAACATAATTGTATTTAAATCTCTTGAATAGCGTTTCCTATTTTTGACGTAATTGTTACTGACTCAACATTGTCTGCAGATTGTATGATGCGAATTTCGTTCAAAATGCTTAACGGGCCGAACCGTTGGCCCTAGAGTTACAAAATTTGGAAGGTAGCTACTCTTTTTGGTATATTCGTTAAAAAAGGGGGGTTTCTTTTTTTTTAAACTTTTTTTTAACTCTTTCAATTAAAAAAATTGATATGTTAGTGTTATTCCTCAATAACATCAAAACATATCGCGATTTTAAAAAAAAATTACACCATGTACTTACTAGCTAGGCGAATAAAATTTAGTATATAATTTTATAGCTGCACCAAATTTGTAAATTTTTAATCAAATTTTAAGCAAAATCCGTTCAGAGGAAATGTGTCTGTCCAGATGTTCTAATTTGGGTTAACATGATCATTATAAAACGAAGAGAGTTAGATGGATAAAATTCGGTATGCACATTTAACATCTGTAATGTATAAGCCCATCAAATTTTGCGCCAAATCCAGTAAGAGGTTGATCATCTGTCGATCTGTCCCTTCAAAAATTCATAAGCGTAACATTATCACTTAAAATATAAAGCGTTGTCATAAACGCAGAAACTTAAATATATCAAATTTGATATGTGACTTGTCATTCTGTGATCAAATTTTTGTGTCGATCGGTTGGGAAAAACGCGTGTGAAACACAAATTCGATTTTCGAATACTATTAAATGCATGCCGGGGATTCATTGCGAAACACTCCCCAAGGAACACACGATAGATTCAGTAAAAAAGCTAAATTCGCGCTAAAGGTTAATATTTCGTAACAATTGTACCCTATATCATGCAAATCTTTTTCAGGGATAACACCTTTATTAGAGAGTATGGTGACCACTTCCGCTATTTGTACTTACGTGAAACCTTTGATTTTTGTTCAAGCATATGGTCTCAAACTTTTTTTAGTCGACAAAGGTTTACGAGTGGAAAAGCATCGAAATGTTTTCTTCAATCGTATGTAGCAGTTGCATTACTCTCTCCTTTTGGATAATAGATGGCCATGCCTGATTAGGTACATATCCCATAGTGCATTGCGATTGTTATAATAAGATTATATGCTGTTCTGTTGAAATGCGCGCGTGAATGTCTTGTCTTTTGTGTTTGTTTTGTGTGAAATGTGATCGTTAAAGAAATGTTCCCGAGAGCATGGGTCCTCCTGCTCCCACTGCACGGATCGTAACGATCTTCATTCCACCACACGCGTTAATATTTTAACATCAGCTTACAGACTCCCGTCCTTATTTTATAAAGGACAGTTTGTAATTCTACGCAATTCAGGTATCGCTCTAATATTTGACATTACTCACGGCCAACTTCGTAACCACTCGAGGCAATGAAAAAAAAAAAGTTTTTCTTTTTCGTAGTAAATTGCCTAATCTTGGCACATCGCTTTGACAGGCCTAACTGGAATAGCCGGCTCTGTCGCGTCGGTTTGTTTGCATGGGACGTTTTTCTTTTTTGCTGCCCTCAAACAGGGTTACTCAGCCTTGAAACGGCTCGGACCACGTGACTTTTTTGCATTCGAGATTTCATTCCAGTGTTTACTCCGAAGGCCCGTTCTGCAGAGCACTTTCTGAAAGATGATGTTGCCGGATAATTGAAACGAATGGCGCTCGGCTATTTTTGCCTCCGATCACTTCCGCGTTCTGTTTCATCTCAGGGATATTAATTGGCGATAAAATTCGTTTAAATGACGGGGTTTCAGTCATTTTTCATGGCTGAGTGGCCAGTGGTTACTGGAACATTAAAGTAACGCAATCGTTCGACTGCGTGTCACTAATTCGTTGCCAACCACTCTAGGGCGGTTTCGAAAAATTCGAAGATAATATCTACGGAACAATCTTAAAGATTCTCTAACATTTAGCTTGCCCTCCTTTTTTTTAAGGCCCTATTAATTGCTTGAAGATTGCTACCGCATGTCCTTGAAGATGAAATGATTTTGAGGATGAATCTCGAGTTCTAACTTAAACCCGACTAAACGTATGGTTTATGGTTAATTGAGGCGGACATCTTGGATTAGAAGCTAATAAAAAAAACATTCTTACACTCAAGATGAAATGAATGGCGATTGTTAGTGAATGCAGTTATACTTTTTTCAAGGCTTTGATTCAATTGAATCTGCTGTTGTTTTAAAGAAATTGAATAGTATTGATTTCCATATTAATTTAACTAATTAGCTTTATCCTTTGTTCAGTAATAGAAATTTCTATGCTTATTTCCTAATTTTACAAATGTTTCTATAATCCGTGCAGAACATTGATTTTGGATCCCAGATTTCCGTTTTATTTATTGGCGACTTTTTATTGCATTTTAAAATTCTCTAAATATTTTTATGCCGACTAGTTGTAATTGTTTAGGCTGTTACAAATGAATAAAAATGCTGTTCTTTTGCAAGAGAATCCTAATAATTTGTTTCAGTGCCTGCAAAATCGAATAATAGCCTCGCTTTCTCTTAAATCAAGCAATGAGCTATGAGATTTTGAAGGCTTTAAAATTTATTTTAATCATTTTCTATCTTCAAAGTAACTTATATGTTTCGTTTCACTATCAAATTGGGTCGCGATGCCCCGATCGAAAGGTCTCAAGCAAATTTCATAATTCCTTAAAATAGATAATTACTGTTTTAAATGTAAAGCTTCATTGCTCTTGATATCCGTTACCGTGTTTAAAATTGATTTCTGTTTCAATATCTCGATTACTTTTGAGTGCATTCGTATCGTATTCTAGTCTATTATTTCGTCAGTGTGATACACCGTGGTTCTTTTTTACACGCTTCGATTTAACTTGACTTATTTCATGTTTGTAAAGTTTGAAGTTCGCTATGTATTTTTCTCTGTCTTCCTGATAGGTTAAAGTATTAAAATTCTATTCCGCTCCCCCCCCCTTCGATTACTATATGATATTTCAGTATGTTGGAAAATCAAATCACCAGTTCATCGATTATTTTAATTAAATTTTGTGACTATTTGAGTGACAACATCTGATGATGACCATAATATTTACAATAATGAGTTATGAAATGCATAACATGAAAAAAAATAGAATATAATCTTTATACTAAAAAAATGAGTCTTCAGTACAAAATTTCAAAGGTATGAAAATCTGAAAACATTTATAAAGAAATGTCTTTTTAATATTCTATAAAAAATTTCTAAATAAAAAAAAATTATATTTTGATTGTCATTTAAAGTTCCAATTATATTTTAGTATATTTTTACTATTACTTCTCGGTTTTATAATCTTGTTTTGTGGTCCATATTTTTGATTATGTACATATATATTCTACATTTCAATATGCTAATGAAATGGCATTTATCGCAATTTTAAAAGAATTTTGTTATTTGTACTGTCAGCTTGATTCCTCCTTGGCAGTATTGACTAGGGCTGGGCGATGGCAGAACTTCATCATCGCCATATATCGTCCAAGGCATGTCTATATTTTTCGATATATCTTGATATCATTATTTCTTTATAACTATTATAAGTTATAAATAGCATCTCTTAATATATTGACTGATCAGAACGAATCGAAATAAAAGGAAGTTTCAATTCATATAATAATATTTTTTTTTGAATAAAAATAATTAGAAAATAATTTTTTTTTTAAACCCTTTAATAAAGTATGTCAATGTCTGTATGTTACAATTACATGTTTTCGATAAATTAAAAATCGGCATAGCTTTAATAGTGACTGCAATCTGTTTTGTTTGAAATATTTATAAAAAATTTTTCGTTTGTTTTTCTAAAGTGTCTCCATAATGTCCAAAACGATTGAGCCATTGCAACTGAAATCTCATTAAATTTGAGACATGAAATAAGATTCCTCAATAGTGTGAATAAAGTTTTTCTGCGAATTGCGGAATCCTCCTGTTATAGAAACATTACATCACACTTTGAGGCACCTTGAAACATTCCGCCCTCCAATGGAAGAGGAAAACCTGTCTTCATCAAATGCCAAACATTGCGACATCCGCCACCAGTTTCACTAGTTGACCTACTGCTGTATGCCATTCTACTCTGCTTGACCTTCGCTCCAATCGCAGCTTCTTCAACGGGCAGCTGAATCACTGCTTAATACACAAAAGCATCGTGTTAGACAATTTAGCGAACCTCGATCCAAACGTGACTTTGGTTTTAGCCTGAGAGCTGTTTCCGATTCCATCTTCTGGAACACTGCTCATCGCCATTTTAATTTCACGGAATCTCTTTTCCCCGTTGTGATAAATGCTGATAATTTTTATCAAAGCTTTTATTGAATAAAAAAAAAAAAAGAGTGGTTTTAGTGCTTTGTTTTTAATCAACTGAACTCTTTCGTAAGCGGTATTGTAGCTTAGGATGTAATGTAATCAAGGTTGCCATATTTTTGTTAAGTTCATTTTGTTATTTTTGATCCTTGTATTATTGACAATTATTTAAAAAGACCATATTTTTCCATTAAATTTTTTTTATATTAATGATTATTATAATTAGCAAATATACGTTTTTTTTAGAATAAATGATGGATGCTACAGGTTCTTGAAGAGATTAAAATGATTTCATCTATTTATCTGATCTATGGATTCGGCTGATTTGTTCAGAGCTCTGCTGGTAGTTCATATCAGAATTTAATGGATTTTTTTGTTCCTCTTTATGTTAAATATTAAAAGATAAAGTTTTATAATAGTTAGAATAATTGGTTGTTGTTAATATTCAAATTTTATACATATCTCATTCCGAAACAACATTTAAGGATGCATTTCTGCCAATAACTCAAAAACGAAGCGAGTTAGATGAATGCAATTTGGTACCTTTGTCATTATTTCAGTTTTGTAGATTTGTATAAAATTTTCGAAGATATTCGTGTACATAAAATTTGGTTGTCTATTCGTCCTTTTGCACAAAAAAAAGAAAAAAAAAAGAATTAAAAAATGCAACAGGATAGATAAATGAAGTTTAATATATGATCTTATTGCTCGAATTGTAGATTTATATCAATTTAGGATCAAATCTGTGGATCGATCTGTTCAAAATTATGTGAATTCAATAAAGAAGACTCTTGACAGCAACATGATAGATCTTCAGCAGTTTTCATTCAATAGACTTGCAGAATTCTTATAAATTAGTGACGGAACTGAAAACAAAACACACCGTATTGTGCAAAAACTTAGCATTTCCTACTTTATTGAGTCTGATGGGGCAAAATTCTGCTACAGATTACATGCAATCGAAGAATACAATAATTAAACAATGCATTCATTTATCATTAATGAAAAGAAAATTGTAACAAGCATACAGTTTGGGTCATTTTAGTTCAACGACTGAAACCAAAAAGATTTTTCTAAACAATTTGCTATTGCTGATGCTGAGCAGGAAAGAGATTTTTCTTTTGAACTTTAAAAGTCTTTCATTAATATTTATTTTGCATGCTGTTATCAGCAGCTTGTTTTTTGCGCAAGCCATTTTGTTGAGTTTCTTTCTATCGATAAGAACCTCTTCGAAACGAAATAATCGATGCAGTCCTTCTCAGAGAATTCGACGTTAATTTGACAGATTCTATTGCAATTACAACGTCATTAAGCGGGAAGAATTCGCAGTATTGTGCAATTGCCTCGTGGGAAGTTCGACATGTGTGCCAATGGTAGTAGGCATTCTATTTTTAGCGTTTTATTGGTTCATAAAATAAAGTCATTATTGATGTCGTAGAAAAATACGATGGATGGATCTGGAAGAAAGCAGCACGCGAAGAAAAAGCTGTACCTTGTATCTCTCGATTTCGTGCACATTAAATTCTAAGAAAAACTACAACTTTTTCTTATTGGAGAAAAGAAGAGAGAGCTATCAATCTTTTTGATTTATAATAGAATTTCACTGCATTATTAACCCTTTAACTGTTTTATTTTCTTTACTATCTAATAAGATTAGACTTTCTATTTTGGGAATATTTTCTTATTTTGGTTCAAATGGAAATCCATTGAATACTTGACTTATCTATGTATTCGAAATAATTTTAATATTGAATTATAATCGTTATGAATGGTTATTTTTATGCTTACAACTATCAAAATTCGAAAAATCCATGCACGTATGGCACTCGGACAAAACAGTTAAGCGGTTAAATTATATATAAAATTCGTAAATGCCTTTTTTTTTTTTTTCTTTACCCAAAATAATATTCATAATTCATCAAATACATTTCTCAAAAAAAAAAAAAAAATCATAAAAATTCGAAAGGTAAATTTCATAACACCTCAAGGAAATTGAAACGTATAGCACCAAGGATCCCAAGACTTAAAAGAAACAGAAAACATATCAAACGGTCTAGCATGCGCAATCATAATTCCACCTAAGCGAAACCAATTAATAAATTCTGTAAAAAAAAAAAAAAAGAGTTCACCGCATTCAGATTAGATTCTTCCTATATTTCTCTTATTTTTTCACATAATTAAAATCTTACTTTATTACATTTATGACGTATGGAACAGTAATGTTTACATATATAATATCTTACATATAATGGTGAAGTCTAAAGGTACCGAACCTTCGAATTTTAGTACTCCATCATTGCACATCTGCAGTAATCAAAAATGCTTTATTTAATGATATTCGATATTTTACTCTGTAATTCAGTTTTTATATAAAATTAATGGTAAAGAGTATAACCAAGGTAATGAAGTGTTGAGTTTTCAAGCGAAATATTTGTTGATAATCACTTATTGGAACGAAAATATAATATATAACGAGATTGTAAAGTAATAGGGATTCCACCGAACAACCAAGTGTTTTCAACGTACTGTTACAATTTTTTTTTTTTTTTTTTTTTTGAATGATCTCATTATAGCTTTATTCGATGCTTCAAAGTAGATATGGAGGCCTGGTGGTAAGGTTTGGGTTTCGGTGGCGGGAGCCTTCCAGTTTCGGAACCCGATTGTACTAAAAATATCGCTGAATAAGCGGGCCCGAAGCTTGTTAAATCCATTGGAATCAATGGATTGGATCAATCTATTAGAGGCTTTAGAGGGAGGTACCCCGCTTTGACGTCATCCTCGTGATCTGACACAATTCAGAACTACAAGATCAATTTCAAAATAGCTTTTGCGATGCTTCAAAACGAAACATAAAAAGGACCAAACTCAAAAGTGAAAAAGTAAATAAAATAAAATTTCAAATGATTTCTTTTAAAACGTAAATAAAATCCTTTTTCATGAGAAAGTAGCATTTTTTATAACTTTTTTTTTATCACCAGATTCTGTATGTAATTTTATTTATTTAATCTGTAATTCGGCTTCAATTTCTAAATCAGCAATTAAAGTTTCATATTTCAAATTACTCTCTATTATCAAATTATTATTAAAAGCATGTTTGTTTTTAGGAATATTGACCTTATTCCGAAGATTTTAATGCTCACTTTTCAATTTAATATGCTTTATTTAAATTGGCGGATATTACGAATTTAACGTGCATGTGTACACGCTGATACGAAGTTTCCTCGACGTTACTGCACGGCCAATCTGGTACCATCCAGCCCCGAGGTCAAGACCTTGCCACCACTCGCAGGCTACCGCAGCCCCTAAACTGCTTTGTGGTAAAGCCCCATTCCGGGGGCTTTCCTGTGACCTTGCTTATTTAGTCATAAATCTGTCAACTGACCCATTGTTTGACCACCCCCACCTGTGTACGGCGATCTGGAGCTTCCCGCAAGATGTCAGTAAATTGAACAGACGTCAAAGAACCCCAGAAAACCACAAGAGAGGAGGAAGGAGGCAAAATGTGCCAGACTCAAGGCGGGCACAGGTCGTCGCAACAGGGCTTAACAATTGTACAAGTGAAGAAAAATTCAAAAGACGAATTTTGAGTTTAAATTCGGCTTTGTTTCTATAAACGATCTACGACTTCTGCTGAATGAAGGCATTGGTCACAAATTATTAATACTTTACCACTCGCAAAGATACTCGAAGTGTCGTGCTAGATGCTACTTACCTTCGGTAATCGTCTTGATAATTGGATACCCAACCAATTAAAAAAGAAACGTTAAATGGGTCCTATTTTCTCATGCGATTAATCTATTACGTACAAATTAAACGATAATGGATATTGATCGAAAAGGATATAGATATTATAAGGATATGGATCGAAAACGATCATGGAATTGATCCAGGGAGCAGCTATTTATTGAGCCCGAATCTGATCATAGAAAGTTATGCTTTGCCATTGATGGGATTAGAAATGCACTGTCTATTATGAGCCAACTGCCACTTTATCAAACAATTAATTCGATCAAATATATTAGCCAGTTGGGCAATTTAAAATAAGAAACTGACAAAAAGCGCCAGAATTCGCGAATCATAAGGATATAGTTTTCACTTGGACAGCAGCAGACTGCTATTGTCCGGCATCTCCCAGAAATTGTTGGAACTTGGCTAGGATATTTTATTTTTATCTTCCATATAATCCTGAATTGGAGGTACGTAGAGACTGTCATTGCAAAATTCGCTAAAGGAAAGGAATTTCTTAAAAAATTTCTATATGTAACAACGCCTGCTGCAATATTTTGGCATAAACTAGGTACATTCTACGAGAGAGGGATAATGATAATGAACAGCAGATGACAAATCACTTTCAAATGAAATGGTACGTGTATATTATTGAATCAATTTCATTACTATCGCAAAAAACAATTGTTTTTAGTTTTTCTCAAAAACCGACAGATTCGAATGACCCAACATTCGGTAGGAGACATTGCAGTTGTAGAATCTAAACACTCTTTTGGAATCATGTGTACTGTTTTTTAATCCATTAAGATGCCACTCTTCCTTTAATCACATCTAAAATTGAAAGAAAGGATAAAAATTAGTTTTGTGGGCCACCAAAACAGCTCGAGTTGTAAATTATTCTGTATTGATTTCAATTCACGTTTAGGCATTTATTGACAGTGCCGTTTCCATACTGCTCTTCCGGGATTAGTCTGTAGTTACCAAATAATAGTGTAATGGTATTTTACTACCCAAATAGACGAAGAATTTGTGGAAACGTGGATGCTTCATTTTTTACTTTTGCTGGTATTGAGAGAAATCGTCAAAATATACGATTTCGAGGTTTTGATGAACTTCCTAGAAAACATATTGGAAGTTATGTCTATGAATTCGATAATCCAAGCACATCCAGCTGGACAGTGGAAATTTGGTAAATAATTTTTATACATGAAGTTTATTGTATTTTTTAAGATTTTTAACAAAACCTGCCTATAGAAAGTCTGCTTCTGCATGTGAACTCAGAAATTCAACGTGGTAAATGGATGGAATAGGCATATCGTTTTATCATCAAAATTGTTAACCTCCTCAAACTTTTGATCAAAGGTGCCAACAAGTTCAACTTTGGTCTATACATTCGCCCGAGTGTAAATGCGACTACTCTGATACGCAACAACGTAAATAAGTGATTTTTTTTTTGTCTTATTATCAACTTTTATATATCTTAATTTAACTTTGGCTGCAATTTAACGTAAGAAAATCTTCCAAAAGGCATTCGTGGCTTTTTTCATCACATTGCAACACCTTTCTATAGATTGTTCGAGAGAAGCTGCCATATTATGTTAGTATGAAACACGAGGAAATGGGGGGGTGGATGTAAGTGGGGAGGAGAATTCCCATTGATTTAGAAAAGTAGTTTCACTTCTTGTTGGGAATGACTTATGCATTTGCTGCATCATCGGGCTGTTTTCGATTCTGTTGTCCTATATTTTAGATATTAATTCGCCTCCTTCTCGCGTAAGTTCGAACGTTTCTTCGAAAGGGCTGAACTGTGTCGCAATGGGGCGTTTCTCCTGGCAGTGGCGTCGTATTTGCGTCTCGTCCTTGGCGCCCGTGTGTGGGACAGCGGAAACAATTACCCGCGCACCATTGTCTTCTGATTTGTCGGAAGGGAAAAAGGATTTTTCGGGGCCGTGGGCGACGATAAGGACCCTGCCGCATCAATGAGATTTTGCAACTTTTTGCTTGAGCCGGAGCTGAGTCCTAAAAGCCGCGAACCCGAGGTCTCAGAGTCAAAATAAACCCTAGTCATCGACCTTCCGGGCCGCCGATGTTGAGGCGCGATTGGCTCGGACGAGCAGACGCTGAAATGAAGTGGGGAAAAAATTTATACTTTAAGTGAATGAAATGACTTTGGAGAACAATCGCGCGGTTCTGAGTACAAGTGATTTGTTGTCTGTTTTTTAATCATTTCGACAATCGAGATTATTCAGCGTGTTATTTTTGCCACGAATAAGCCGGATTTGAAGATATATTTTTTGATTGATGTAAGTTGCAGAAAATCCCTTCAACTTTGTACAAATGTGTAAAGAATAAAACGACAGTTATGAGTCTTTATTTTACTATCAACAGCTATTTTGCGCATTTTTATTTTATTTTTTAAAAAATTTGTTTTGTGTAGGTTGAGTTTCCTATCAACATAAATTTGGCTTTCATATTCCTGTTGTAGTTGTATCCCTAGCAACTTCTTCCGCTGTTTATATAAGACAGTGGAAGTCTTATATAAACAGCGGTTTTGCACAGCTAAGCAATCTTGGATCTTTCCATATGTGATCAATTACATCCCATCTCGACTGACTCTTGAAATGCCTATAGAACTAAAAACAATTAACTCAACTAAAAATTGTAGTTGTGCAACAGTAACACCAAGAAACAATGAAATCTTAAATCCGCCAAAGAGTCAGCCGCTTGACTATATTCATCTTTCGAACTTGAGCAGCCTTTACTATTTCTTTGCTTTTCAAAATGAATATTATGATTTTCATCGTTCATCTTTGTCGGGCATAACTACCCTTGTAGTGCAAATACCTACTTCATTTTTTTTTGTCTCAAGTTTAATACTGAATTTACTTTAAATAGAAACATAATTTATTGCTTTAAGTAAAAGGCGACATTTTAAGTAAATTCCTTACAGAAAGACTACCTATGGAATGTGTTTCTCGTGACACGACTTGCAGAAAAACTGTGTGTGTGTTATAGGTTTTTAACTTCCCTAGGATATGTTCTAAGGAGATTAAATATCTTGGATGAGTTCGTAGATTGACCATCAGCTCAAAGAGCTGTTTGCAATTAAAGATAGAAAAATAAAACAAATTTGGGGAATTAATTCTCATTTAAATAAAATTAACAACTTTTATAATAAATGTTTTTTCATAACTGGAATTGCTTAAGTCATTGCTGAGAAGAGATTTCCAACCTCAAACTTTTTACTATTTTCAAATTGATCTTGTATTGTCACATTAAAAAAAAAAAAAAAAAAAAAAAGATTTCAGCTCTTACTTCCTTTCGTTACTTTCAAATTCTTTTAAATGCACACTAAAATTTAATAGCTTGAAGAAAATTAATTAAATCTGTCTCTTCTCACAGTTTTATTTATAGGTGTTACGTAAAAATTGTCAATTTTAAAGTGCATATGCATGCTTTAATCCGTTTCAATATATTTTACTAGCCACCTTTGCCGACCAACTGGTTCTCCGGCATTAATTCTTTGTAAAACTATCTTAATGATTTCCTGAACAAATTGCTTTTACATTACTAAACATTTATGGCTTGAAATTTGCACATCCCATTGTGGGGTCCATTTCTTGGTACTGCGATATTTCTGCTATTTATTATTTTTAATTTTTTCTTAAAACACTTAAATAATCAAAATAAATGTCAGACTTTACTACTTTTGCTCACTTTTAGCAACTTGCAAGTTCTGAAATAATTATAGCAAAAAAGTATTTTATATGGTGTGCGAAGTGTAAGTACTTGTCTTTTCAAAAACTTTGGTTTAAATATTATAAGATACGTCGTTGATTTTTAAATCGCCTTGTTAGTATAAAATCAGGTAACATTACAAATTTCTTCTCTTAAAGATTGAGAGAAACTGTGCTATGGTGACCAGCTATTTCCTCGGCGATATTTGCTATATTTAATTCCAATAAAGTCGTTAAATATAACTTCATGTTTATGATTCCCTCAAAGTGTCAGATGTTAAACAATGTTATTTTAATTTCTTTTATAAGTTTATTCGTGGACATGGACTTTCCCAATGTTGATTTTCATAGATTTTTAAAATACCCTTATTAGAGTAGGACTACGTGATGTTACTGAGTTCTTTTCCTACCAATGGAGGAGATTTGGTTGCCTTTGGTGACCACCTGATTGCCAGGAATATTGATTATTTTAATCGTATGAACATAACTTCATGTTCATGATTCTAGCAAATTATTAAACTTTAAAGCCGTGTTATTTTGTCTTGCACATATTCCGTTCAGTGTGTGCATTAACCTTTCTCATGGAGACCAATCCTACGGCATCATAGCACTATTAAAAATGTAAATGTCCGGGACATCTATCTATAAAATTTCACGGTATTGCACCAGCATTTTTTTTTTTTTTTTTTTTTTTTTTTTTTTTTTTTATTCAGTCTCGTAAGCTACCCAGATATTAAATAAAAACCATCTTCTTTAGCTTTCAACAATTGAAAAAAAAATCACACTATAGATAGTTGATGAAATGATGAAAACGGTTTGAAAAAATAGTCTGGGCAACAATGTAATCTATTGTAAAAAATTAGACAAAAAAAATTTAAAAGCCAAAATTTAGAAAGGATTCGCATGATTATTAAATTGGTATCGTATCATTAAAAAGACGCTTTCTTAAAATTTTGAAATGGTATAAAAATCATTTTTGCGATACTATTTTCGAAAACCATCGCGGAAAAATGAAAGAATTCGGTTTAATTTTAATTAAGTAAAATTCTAATTTAAAATTTTAAAAAAATCGCTCCGAGGTATAAATTCTCACCCTCCAAAATGTGTATGATCATGCAGTCTGGCCTCTAGAGCACCAACGCTCACGTTCATCTTTATGATAAGTAAGAATCATCTTGAAAGCGAGTGTGCTTATTTTGTCATCTTTTAAAACATCCCAAGTTATTTATTGCCTACCAAAGAAAATCTTCACAAAATGGATGTCAGTTATTTGCAAAAACGTGAAATAGGAGTCTGCTCAGATTTTGAATTGCATTTTGTGATACGTATTGTTGGAATAGAATAATTTTTTTAAGTCCAAAATTTTTGGTAACGCTTTGGTGAAGGGCATGGAGAAAAAATTTTCCCACTCATGTATCAGGGCTGAAGAAATTCATCTTCAGCTGGTCGTCTGAGGTTATTTTAAATCGCTGGCCGCTGTTTTTGTGATGAATCAGATACTCCGCTCAGCTTTCTGTGGGATGATTGCAGCGTTGAGCATAAAGAGGAGTGGAATAATCATTGTGGTTTTCCAGTTTGTTGTCTGCGCGCTATACAATCGTAATTATATAATATAAATATTTGATTTCTGGTAGTTTAGGATATGTTGAAGTGGGTGAGAGGGGGGAGAGAGAAAAATTATCACAAATTTCTCGAATTCTGTTGGATTAGGAATTTTTGAACTGTAAATCTAGCTGCAAAGTGGGGTGTGGAAATATTAATAGTTGATATATTTCAGATAGGTAAATGAGCAAAATTAGGAAACAATAACTCTTCATTGAAATGTTTTAAACCAAAATTTTCCAAATAAATGTATCAAACCTAATTTTTCTGTATCGTTTATTAATGCTTCATTGGATTATTGTGTATAAAAACTTTGGGAACATGATTCAAATAGCAGATATATTTGCTTCAGGGCGCGTACAATTTCATTTATATGCAAGCAAGTAATTGTTGTGTAATACTTTACTACTGTAAAATTTGTAAATCCAAATGAAGATTTCATCAAAATTATCTTTTGCACTCGCGAAACCATGATTAAGCTCGAACTCTCAGTGTCTCTCTTTTCGGCACTATCTACGAAACCCCCCGCTTCGATCCTTTTTTAGCTCTAGATAATTTATCGGTGGCAACTGATAAAGAATTAGGCAGTTCGATTTCGCCATTGTTCTTTAATTGTCCGTCTTATCAGGCGCTGATGTCACTGTACCAGCTGGAGTCATCGGGCTGCCGCACCTTCTTTGGCGTGTTGCCCGTTTTAGACAATTTGAAAGAAAAAAAAAAATCTCAATTTTTCTAGATATGTAGATATTGAGAATAAATCCAATGTAGATATTGAGAATAAATTCATTCTCAATATCTACATTCTGTCGATTGTAATATTAACAAGAAAAATCGCATTGTTTAGGAAGTGGTTTTTGCACTATTTGAAAATGATGAATGATTTTAATATGTGCATTAGTATTCTCTTAAAAGAATAATAAACATAGAAATTGCCAAAAAAAAAAAAAAATACCGAACAATTAGATTTTTGTTTCAGCATTTTGTGTTCAAAATAGGTATAATTAAGAACTTATATTCGTAAATGACTCGAGCGTAAGTCCACCGGCCCTTAAACAGTTATATATATTTTTCAAAGAAAAAGAGCCTACAGTTTTTGTAACGTAATGAATAGCATTATTTCAGCTATTGTTATTTCAAACTCTGATGGGGGGGGGCATTTAAAAATCATCATGAGTAGATGCTAATAACTTCGTATAAAATAAATATTGAGATATTTTCTGATCTAGATGATGAAGTTTTTAAGTTGCTCAGACTTGACCAAATACGAATTGGCTTTCTAATTCTGCCATTTCATAGCTAAGGTCATTTTTTTTTCATCGAAAGTTTTCTCATCTTGCAGTCACTTACTAGTGTGTTCACTTTAACGATATCCGAGAATGTGCTGTGCAGCTCTAACTTTTGCATAAGCAGTCTCGTGATTTTATGATAATTACGAATGAGAAAATAGAAAGAGAGAGCTTGAAATGCATTCTTTGTCTTTTGTGCACCGTATGGTTTCAGGAATATCTTCCAGAAATGATTCCTTGCTTGCAAATGATCCAATTCAGATTTTCTAAATATTGCCTGTAAATACCGAATTGCCTCTTTAGAAGAAATTTTGCATTTTTTCTTTCTTTTTGTATTTAAGATATAGCCTTATCTACGCATGTGTAATGGGTCATAAATGTCACTTTCACTTTATGAAGTAGCTTTAGTTTTTTTGTATGCAAAGAAACATATGAAGAGAGTGTGATAATTTTTTTAAAAAATGAGACGTGGGGATTTTTATTCATCTTCATATTTTAGAATGTCCTGACACCAAAATAAGCATTAAGTAGAAATGACGACAATGAAATGGCGCAAATGGCCTTTATATCGAAATTGCAGATTTGTGTCGAACTTCAGAGGAGTCGATCAGTTCACATACAAGTAAAAAATGCGCCGACAAAATAAATAAAATTTAGCACATAATTTTATAAAAATTGCAGAACTGCATCAAATTTTGGAATAGTTATATAAAAGTTTTTGTTGTCTGCCAGCCTTTTTTTTTATTATTGTTAATTTATTTATAAAAGGTTTCACTGTCTGGTTAGACGTGTCATTTGACGCATCATTTTTCAATAGGATTGCAGAAATAAATCAAATTTTTGAATGTGAACAAGAAGTTTTTTTGTCCGTCTGTCAGCATTGCAACGAGATAAACAGATCACTCCACCATTATTATGTGTGGCTTTATCCCCATTTGGATTTTATTTATATCACATTTTGGGGACCGTCATGGCCTGATGATAAGGTCCCGACTTTTGAGCACACGGGCACCAAGTTCGAAATTCGATCCCATTTAAAATCCTTTGCATATGCATGGCCTGTTGCATGTCATATAGCCTCCTGCAGAGGTGTGGAGGAATTTGAAAGAAGGTGTCAGCACGAGTGTTGTCTGATCATTGTTCAAAATGATGAAATCTGGCACAAAATAGCCTTTGTGTTGCTTCCAAATGTAGCGTTAATATAATTAAATAAACTTTAGGCCATATTCAGTGGATGATTGGCTGCCTCGCAATCTCTCCATTTGTGTGCTTGTGAATTTTGTACCAAAATAATGAACTAAGCGGAAGGTGTCGAATGGCATACTAGAATTGTTGATTTCTGTCATTTGGAGAGAAGTCATCCATGTCCATGTGTGCACGTTAACTATGAAACAAAGCTAGTTTCGCACGCAAATTTTAATAAATGATCATTAAAACTGTCTCTTTTTGTCCAAGTTCGGACCGAATGGACGGCAGCTAGGAGTTACTGTTCCAAAACTCTTACCCGACTTCCTTTCTAAGATAACCCAAATCGCGCGCTTTTTTTAAAAGTGTGCAAAGTTGTAGGGAGTGCATTTCCGCTGGTTCATATTTGTGATCAAAAATAATGAACAAAAACTTCTTAATTTAAAGCCATATCTTGTTGCATGTCATATAACCTTATATATATTTTCCGAATCTTCTCACATTTTCTATTATCTGAACTTCCCAGCGAGAGAAGGTAAAGTAACAATTTGAGTAACATTTGTCATGTCACCTCATTACTTTCTTTCTACAATGATTTCCTCTTGTTCGTGACACAAGCATTACGGCCATGAAACCTGAGCGATGTAACAAGTTACTTGTATTTTTGGTGTCTCCTTGACACTCATGTGATAGGCCGTTGCTTCAGAGGCCCAAGGTAAACAAAACGGAAAGATACGAGTGTGTCAGCAAAAAGAATTTCGTGTTCAAACCGCGCATGCGTTTGCGGTGAGGTCATTTGAGAATCTGAATCGATGCCAAAAAGAAGGCAAACTGTGTTACTTAAAAGTGAAAATATAGACATATTACGTAAATCATGCTACTTTATATGCAAAATAGTATGACAGAATCCTATCCACTCTCTAAAATGGTGCTAGAAATGGAATCGTTCAGCGCATTGAAATCCAGATAGAATATTTATTTTTCTGCTTGAAACTGTCATTTAAAAGAGATTTTCCTTGTAAAATATCGTATTTCTAAAATCTACAAACTGAAATGAAGTAGCCATTCGCTACGTATAGTGAAGGTACTAATAAATTTCAAATCTTTAGTACTATATTTTTTATTGGTGCTATTAATCTTTTATTTATTTAGATTAGGAAATTTATTTGTAAAAACAATAGCGCCATTTATTGCTATTATTTGATACAACAGATAGCAATGATTTTAAAATTGACTCATTATTTACAAAATAATCCTCAAAAAAAAGTTGTATTATGAGATTTCGTATTGGGTCTGTTCTGTATTAAAGTTTAAATTGTAAATAGTACTTTACAAACTTCTTAAGAAATTATTTACACAAATCTCTTTTTTTAAACCACTATTTTAGCTCTGTAATGTGCGGTATTTTTATTACGTATTAGGGAAGAAAAAAAACATTTCTGAGACTTATTTGAAAGAAACATTAACAAATGTTCAATTCTATTTGTACGGAATTCATATATATATATGTTAAAATTTTTAATTGTTCAACCCTCCGTAGAAGAAAAGTAACTGAGGTAATTTTGTTGGCGCTTATTTACGTTATATAATTTTTTCTTTTTTTATAATTGTGTGTTCATGTCCTCGGAGATTAAGTGCCTGGTGTGTGTCGCCTGAACGTCTTGGCTGATCCAAATAATATTTGTATACTAAATTTGTTAATTCTCTGTCGATAAATCCCCCATTACTTTTTTTGTATACAAAAAAAATAAAATAAAAAATGTACTGCCGTTGTCAAAAACTTCGACCTCGAGATTTGGATGCATCGCTACGATTCTATCCCGAGTCATTCGACAAAGGTGGAGAGGGGGGGGGGGTGAAATGTCTGTTAACACGATAATTCAAAATGCATTGAATGAAGTGAATGGAATTTCGTATGTGGTCTTTCCACAAAAATTTAAGATTTCTGTCAACGGAATCAGTCTTAGAGAAGTCAAAGTGCTGTAGGGCCGTGGATACGGTCACTCAAAAACTCAGCCAGTTAGATTGCTGAAATATGGCTTGTCAACAGAATAATAAGTGAGTATGAAAAATGAACCCAATCAATGGATAGCCTTTCTGTTGGTATGTCTCTTCGTGCGTATTTTAATACGAGAACACAAGGATGTGACTCGTTAAGTGCGTGATTTTTCGTTTGTGATCGTCACATTAAATGATAGATGAGTGCAAGACTTGGAACTCAACTGATCAGCGGAAATCCAAAATGCGCGTCTTTTCGTTATGTGACAAAGCCGAATACAATGCTATTCGGGAATGTCGAGGGGAAATGCTCCCACCGATTTCAACCATTCTATTCCAGTTGTATGCAGATATTTATGAATTATAAAGTGATTATTTTTAATTATGTAAAGGAAAATTATTTATTCTGCATTCTAGTTCAAGTAGAGATGAGAGCAGATAAATCCGAGTTTAATACAATTTTATTTTAAAACTTTCCTTCCTGGTCGCCAAGGAAAACCGATGAGAGGATTCTAAAGATTTGAAGCTTAAGCATTTGAGGAAATAGGATTTTTTTCCTCCGTCATGACATGTATGCCGATTTTTTCAATGTTAGGGCATGCGCGGTTGCCCATTTCACGCAGCCCGATATGGCCGAGTCCGTGACCTGTTCTCCCAACCTTCCCGCGCTCGAGCAGGTGTTTCTCCGGGAAAAGGGGGTGAAGGACGCTTCTTAAAAAACAACGCATCTCGGCGGATGCTTACCACGTGGAATTCATTCGGGCTTAAACGATGTTCTATTCCTCCCACCCGGGTTACGCGAGTCAAGAATGTCCTGGAAAGAATGCTCGAAGTGTATTCTGGTGAGTCGATCTTGCCTAGAAGATCCGATCTGCTTCTTTCCGTTCACTTTGTGCACAGTAAATAGCCAGAGGGCGCTTTCTAGTCTGTTTATCATACATGAAAGCACTCTGGAAATCACGAGTCCATTTCAAATTCTTCGGCGAATTATTTTCCTGTCAACCACATGCAATCGCTCTGTTACATTCTTGCAGTGTACCCATGCTTTGCCTCACAGCGCCAAAATTGTTCTTAATTTCCTGTCCTTACTTGATTATTCAAACATGTGGTTGGCAGAGCATTGCCAAAAATGGCTTTTGTGCCATTACTTGATTAATTTGTCTCCAAAATTGCTCTTGCTCTTCTTTTTAATTCCTTTAAGAGTCTGGGATTAAGGTTCATTATTTCTTTTTTCATCTAGATTTATAGCTGTTTCTTTATTCTTTTAAATAGAGCCGCTGTGGCTGGGTAGTAAGGTCTTATCTTCGGAACCGGAGAGTTTCAGGTTCGAGACCGATTCCACCGAAGAACCGTCGTATAAGCGGGCCTAGTGCACATAAAGCCCGTCAGAGCCAAACGCCCTCCCGCTGGTGTGGCGTGGAAGTTTGGAGAGGCAGGTACCAATGGTCCTCGTTTGACCTCGGTTCAAAATGACGAGTCCCTTCCCAAAATAGCCCTAGAGTTGCTTTAAAACGGGACGTTAATATAACTAAACGTTCTTTGTTTTTTTTTTTTTTTTTTTTCCAACTTTACCTATCAGAATCATTCTGTCAGCCTCTCAAGTTTCCTGGTCTTGATTAGGTTTTTATCTCATGACAATTCGTTTTTTTAGTTATAAATTTCCGGTTTTCTTTTCTTACAGTTTCATATGCGGATCTAACACGTCTATTAGTATTGGATCTAGCACTGCATAGCCAAAACTGACATCCGCGCCGAAAAATTTTAATCAAGCCAAACTAAGAATTATTTAACGGTTTTGGTAATCCGTTTCGTGGTACAAGTTTCACAATGCAGAGTGAAATATAATTATAAGCTGGAAACTTTATTAAATCCCAGCAGGTGTGCATAATACATTCGGCTGCTAAACTACAGTCTAATCATAATTGTGTTGTGTCTGTTCACAGCCGCTTGATAGTTATAAAATGTATCACCTTGATTTCGTTTTGAAATTACTTAAGAAATTACTAATTAAGATAAAATGAAAGAATATAGATGAAAAGTAGTAGCATTCAACTTATTTCGATTTCTTTCAAATCCATTTTAATCATTTCATTTCCTCTTCACTATTGTTTGGCTTTTGTTGTGACCATTAGGAAATATCAACACATAGACTCCATTGGTCTTTTTTTTTTTTAACATCCTCTTGGGTGCGTAAAAAAAAATTGCACGCATAAATGAAATGGGGAGAGCGAAGAATTTTTTGTATAACAGAAAACTGCGCGTTTGAAGCTCATGAACAGTTCGAAAAATACTATTTCAATACTTATTTAAATTTTAAAATTCTTGAAATCGTGTTATTGCACTAGCCTATCTTTTAAACGTCCCTGTTCATAGAGGCGATCTCAGCCATTCCAGTTTGTTAGCACTCTTTGAATTCTTAATTGAAAATGATTCAAACTGAAATGAAATAAAACTTTCTGTATTTATTTTCACCTTCTGACGACATTGGCTATTACAATATTATGACGCTTAGTATTTTCGTCTCGTACTATAAGTAAACTTAAATGCTGCGGAGTTCGACATCATGTTGAGTTAAAAGGTTAAAATTGTGTTTTGAGAACGGATCTACCTGGTGGATCCGCTGTTCTTTGGATACCCTCCCGCGGGCTCGTTCGTCGTAGGCGAAAGAACAATTATGGGAGTGTTTCTTAATCTTTTTCGTTTCATTTCTTACCAGGAATGAAAATTGTGAAGTAATACCTATTTGAATTCAGAATTCTTTAGCTTCTTATTTTTTTATAAGTTTAGCAACAGATAAGTCGAATTATTCGACTAAATATAATTCCACTCTTTGAGTTGTATTAAATTCCGTGATCTCGATATCCGTTAAACGCCTTAAATCCTCCAGCAAGAGATTTGACGGCAAAATATATATACACGAATCTCTCGTAGATCGCATGTTTATTATGTTTTGATTTAAAATTCTTTTGGTTCGCAAACGTTAATAAAGCCATACTTATTTACCAGTCTGAGTTTTAGACCCACAAAATCATTTTCTTGCCCTAAATAGTTTCGACTTATAAATCTAATTCACATAACTTTATACCTCCTTATTGAAATCAGGGATGTGAAATTCAAATCTGAATGGCACGTCTTAAGTTTATCTGGGAGGGTAGAGAAGCTTTATTAAAAATTTGGTTTCTTTCAAAAATAAAATAATAAAAGAAGAATCTGGACAATGATAAAGTTAATATTTTCTTAGTGATACTTGGTATCTTTTTTCTAATCCCGTCTTTTCTTCTTTGAGTAATACCGTATCTGCAGTGATTACTCTCTAAACTGATCCGAGAGGAATGCTAGCAATTCTGAATCAGACAGGAGACTTCTTTTCATGAATGAAAATGAATTATTACTTCACACCCATAAATCCTTCCTAATATGAAAATAATTTCGTATGCCCATGTTGGAGAACATTCAAACCGGAATTTCTTAAAATTCAAGTAGTTCAACTTCATTGAAATAAATGTTGTTTTGTATTCATTTTTAAGTTTTGGACTTTTTTTTTCAACGTATTTTTGATTCCGTGTTGCTGTATATACGATACGGTGAATCTTCAATTCCGTACTGTTTTTCCTAATTATTTTATTGCGTAATATTTTGTTTGTTGGGCCACAAAGATTTTCTTTTTGGATTGCTAGTTTCGCGTCTTGATTTAAATTCTTGAACGATCTAGCGCTATTCAGCTTTTTTTTACTTGCAACTTCGAACTGTAACACTCTCTAATAATGCCAGTGCGCCTATCAAGCACCAACCTCCTCGCCAATCCAAAGTACAGCTGTACAAGCTGCAAGACTGTGAGCATGTAAACCTATCTGCCTCTAGAATTAATTATGGTAAACTGAAATTTAAGTATTGGCTAAATGTAGAATTTTTGGTTATGTAATTGTAAGTGTAATGTATTGTATAATCGATTGTCTAATTCTAAGAAATTGTAAATAAATAAAAGTTTTAAAAAATGATAAGTTTAATAGTGCACAAAAATTCATAATATATTTTCGGCAATGTGTCTCTATTGGTGAAGAAAACTCTATTTATAAGTACTTTTATTTAACTTGACTTATTTTATATTTAAGAATTTTGAAAACAAGAATCGAAAATGTGTCATCGATTTTTCACTCACTTTATGTGCCAAAGTTTTGAAATTCTGTAGAATCTGTGTTCTTTTTGACGATACACTATTTTAATGTTTTTAGAATTTGTTTATCAACTAAGCGATTGATTAGATGTTTATCTCTATACACACTGCGCCTCTGTGTATGAATCGGGGAAACATTCATAATGTAGAGAAATATTTTTAATGATAAAAGTCTAAAAAGTCGAAAATAATTTTTTTAAAAACTTACTTTTTAATACACTAATAAGTTTATTTTAAAAAATGCGTTTACATAAAAAAAAAAAGTATTAATATTATTTTGAGTCTAATATTCGTGTACTATTTTTGAAATTGCAAATGTCGTCATCGAATTTCTAAAGTTATTTTGTCTTTCCAGGATGGCAAGCAGAATGGATCGGCCACCCCTACTGCTAACGGCACGCCGGAGAAGCAGCAACCGCCGCCCCCGGAAATAATCGAGGAAAAATCCAGCCCTCAAATTGTGAAACCTAAAGTTCTTGATAGTCCTATACAAAAGACCAAAGAAGAGGTGGGATTTTTTAAACTGTGTTTCAAAGTTGTAGCCTATTTTCCTTTCGAGTAATAATTGTCAGAAACATTAGTTTAATTCATGGATTCTTGTTGCATCTGAGCTGTGTGACGTTTTGTATTTGAATCTGTAATTAGATCAAAGTTGTAATCGATTTAAAATACGAAGCTCACTTCGAGGCCCGAATATTTAAGATAACTTTAACTTTCTCATGTGGAATTAAGTATTAAGCGACTCGAATATACTGTGCGATATCCCGAACCTAGCCAGATGCCATGCGGGAAACTTGATGGGGCCGCCGAAGAGCAACCCCGCCTGGACCTTCTTTTAAGAATTCTTTTAATTGGGATGTTAAATGAATTTTTAAATTTCATCGCATGTGTGAAATTTGAGATTCCTGAAGTATTTTGTATGTACATATGACAGATTAACTAGAGTTATTCACTTTTAACAAGCAAAATGGTTTAAACAAAATCTGTTTTAGAAAACGCGTCATGACTTTATTTGTCATTGATTAATACTTCATTGGCGCTCTTTCACTCTCTTTGCAGGCCAACACTTCCCGCAGCTCCACTCCCATGGATGGCACCCCTTCCATTCCCGACTCCCCCCACTCCACGAAGAGCTCTCGCAGCACCAACAGCGTGGGTGGAGGCAGCACCTCCAACGGCCCGACCTCCCTGGAAGAAGGTATGCTCAACTTGAACATGAGCGCTTCCGAAATGCGTCAGATGCTCGCCAACCGGCGCAAGAAGGATCCCAAGAAAGAGCCCATGGACATCCGACAGAAGTACGAGATCATCCAGCAGATGTAGATATTCCTGCCTCGATGAAGCACACTCCCGGACGTCACTGGGGTTCTCTTGTGTTGCCTTTACTTCTCTATCATCCTGCCCTAGCCATCCGGATTTTTTTTATCAATTACGAATAACGATAAAGTTTAGACATTGTATTCTTTTTTATTATTATGATAAGATTAAGTCAGGGGGGTATCATTTTCTATCCAGGAAAGGCTTAGCAACTATCTTAATGAGCTGTTGTTAAGTTTTTCTACAGTAAATTTTACGAATCATTTATTAAAATCTATAAAACTTTTATTAGATTTTTGAGAAAATATTAAAAGACTCGTCAGTCTCTAAAAAACAATAAAAAAATCTTGAATAAAAATCGTGTGTTTTCCTATTTTTTAGAAAACCGGTGTTCTAAATGTCTTCGAATAAATCAGAGTATCAGATTTTAATTTATATTTGGTTGTCATGTTTCATACATATTCCCTGTTCTTCTAAAATGGAAGCACACTTGAAGAAGATGATTTTTCTGATCTGAGAGGAGCTCACCCTAGTTTCGCCGCGAGAGGGCATTCAGTGTTTTCATGTGTCGTCCGCTGTCTGCCATCGCTTGCCGATTCGTTTCTCAGTCGACAAGCCATGGCAGACTCTCCCGGCAGCGATGTTCAGACTGCTGTTGTACATTTTATACGAGGAAATGTCTTGGTGTTGGTGCAAAATTGTTTCTCGCCAATTCTTTGCCATCAGAACATCCGTTGCTGCCTTCGTTTGCTACTTAGCCAGGGCCCCTGAGATCCTTCTAAAATAGACTATTATTTTATGCTTTGTAAATTAGATTAGTATTTTGTGTTTTGCTTAAATTTTTAACATGTATCCATCAGCGTGTTGAACCGGCGATTTCTAGCAGGCATATTCCTTATGTCCCATCAGCAAATACAGTTTTGCACATTGATTCTGGTTTTTTTTTTTTTTTTTTAACTTAAATAATAATTCTATTGTATGAATCTGTTTTTAATGTATTTAAAATTATCTGTTTGGAACTCAATCGATTTCGAAAAATTTTCTGTATAGGATGGTCCACCATGATACATGTCAACCCAATGTGCGTGAGCGTGCATACTACTGCCGTAGTGATCATTTTGGCTTGCTTGTTTGTCCAGAAACTTTCCATGCATGCGATTGTTTTCTGAGACCATTACAACATAGTTACACAGCATGAAGCAAACGGATGTTCCTGGTTGCTGAGAATTGAATTATAATTGTTGAATTAAAAAAAAACTGTTATTCATTTATTGTTCCAGAGAAGGACTTGTCTTTTCTTCCTTTTGACTTCGTGTCAAGCAGACCTGTTATTTCCTGTGTTTTTCTCTTTAGGATCTCTTCCCTTCTGTTTCTTTCGAGCCTTTCGTGCTCTTTTTTGCTGCATTCTTGATTTGTTATTAGATAGTGTATAAATGTATTTTATGATATGTATAACCACTAAGTGCCTTATTAGTTAGTTTTAAATGATATTTCAAATTGTTTATATTATCCAGTCCCGACAGTTGGATGTTCTGTTTATTAATAAGTAAAAAAGAAATCGTCTCTACTCTGTCCGTTTTAACTCGCTTCTCATTTTGGGCATCGAGTTTTTAAAATGAAGTCGCCCGCTGAATTTTACCTGGACAATCTTCTCCGCAGACCAAGCATATCACAACATCTCGGTGACTGTTTGGAAGAACTATTTGTAGAAACCTGTTGATGCGCGTTCCCAAAGTGCCTTATATTATATGAAATGATTCCGCATATCATCTTCCGAAGTGCATATATTTTTTGTAGCCTGCATATATTTTGGAAAGGAATACCTCGAGGAGATTCGTTTCCAAGCTTTTTATGGCTAATCAGATTTATAAACTTTTTGGGTCCAAACAAACAATTTCATGTATTTTTTTTTTTCTATTATTGGAAAGTAGATTAATTTTTGTATTTGTATGCCTTCGAGGCAAATGTTTTGATGTGAAATAAAGTCAAACGTTCACATGAAACTGAATGGTGACTCAATTTATTTTACTTGTATTCACAAACATCTTATGCCCCAAACACAGCCCTTACAAGGTACTAAAATATTCTTACATTTGTAAATTAAAAGTGCTCTTTACTAATTCATGTCATATTTTTTGAAATCAAAACATGTAAGAAACCTTTATAAAAATTTTAGAAGACTTAATGTGATTTTTTTTACAGGTTTCGGTTTTAAAAAACGAGGTGTTTGTTTTCTTAAACCAAAACATCAGAAAACCGTAGAAAGCTTCTTCCGTAATTTTAATATATGTTTTTTACATACTTTGTGTTAAAAAATAAGATCATATTGAAATTAATTATTTAATAGCATTTTTCTTTACAAATATATGAAATTGTCTTAAAAGGTACACAACTAGTTTCCAATTCTTTTAAGATTTTAAGGATTTTTAAATTTTAAAAGTATTTGAGGATCATTAAAAATTTATTTTGCTCATTGCCAATGTAAAAAAACTGACGATTTTTAAGATTTAAAGACATTTAAGGTTCGTTAAAAAATTTATTTTGCAACCAGTAAAGAAAAAAATAATTGTTTATAATATTTAACATTACTGAAAAAGTAAATTGTGACAAATTTAATAAAGTATATTAGATATATGCTATAAAATTTTATTGAATAATGCATATTATGTGAAGAAAAGGATGGTATATACTATTATAAATATATTCAGTTTTATTACACCAAATAAATACTATTTTGCACATGTTATTTTTTAATATTAATTTTTTACTATTTTTATAAAAAAACTATCCCTTTAGATTAAAGATGAATATTTTGGAACTTGTTGATAATGTTTCAAACGAAATAAGCATAAGGAATGTAAAGATTTTATAGAATTTTACTATTTCAAATAAAATAGATTTTAATAATTTTTTTAATGAATGATCTTCAGAAGGTATAACGTTTTATAAAATAATCTCAATTTTTATATATACTCATATATATAATATATAAAAAGAATGGTAAATAGAAATAACATAAAACAAATAATAATTAGTAAACTCAGTTTTCAAATAATTAAGATCAGTTTTCTAATAAGACAGATGATCATATAGGGAGGGAAGGTTTTCATTTGAAAAGAAAATCCCTAAAATGTATGTTTTCTTTAAAACACTGGACGTTGTTATTTAATAATCTAGCATTTATTATTTCGGGAAGTATAATTTGTAGTTTTTGAATTAAAAAATAATAATAAATCTTTAAATATAATGTAAATTATATAATTTTTAAATTCAGGGTGGAGTGACCACTTCACCCTGAAATTCATATCGAAAAATAATAACATACGGAGGATTTTCATCCTATTATACATCATTTTCTCGTATTCGAGCCCTGAGAATGATAGTTCCCTAAATAATTAATATATCTCTTAGATTTTCAAGTTCTTTTTTAAATCTTCTCATTCACCTTTTTTCTCTCTTTCGTTTCATTTAAATATTCAATCAGTATAAGTATTATCAGGGTTGCAACAGCACCTGGAAAATAAAGGAATGTTAAGCTCTTTAATTCCTTTTTTTTTTAATCTAAAAAATGCCAATCTCTGAATATTGCAAGAATATAGCCATAACATCAAAAATGGAACAGCTGTGTCATCGCAGAAACTCTCCCCTTTTCTACTCGTTTCCCTTTTAGATAAGTCCCTTTTAGATAATTAGATAATAAGATCAGTCTCATTTCGGTTTCAACGACAGTTGTTTTCTTCCCATGAGATTCCCGGATTGCAGTTAATGAGAATGCGCGAAACTGCGTGAGAGAATTATATCATTTCTTTGGTGGAAATGGCAGCATTCAGTTTTCGAAAGCATGCATCGGGGTGGTTTTTAGTCACTCGCACGCGAGTTTATTGAATGGTTTGATTATTATTTAAGGAATTGTGAGTTTATTCAGTGTAGATTAGAGATTTTTTTAACATTGAGCTGTACAAAATCTGATAATTTTTAATACAGATTTGTCGGTTAAAAATATGAATCCTGACTTTGCTTAATGGGTTAGTCCCTAAAAATCCGTTTGCTATGTACTGCTCGTTTGTAAGAAGAGAATAAGAACTAATATAGGCAAACAGGCTCCTATTAGTCATGCCAAAAGACCAGTTGTGTTACTTAAATTGGAAAAAGAGAGAGAGGGGCTTTTGAGCAGAATGTTTTATATTTGGGAAGAATTCTATAAAATTATATAAACGCATGTCCAAGAAAATTTTACTGTTTTAAAATTTGCATCTTGCTTACATCCACATTTATTGAAGAACCTTGCTTTTTCCACTCATTAAACTATGGAATATTGTTTTTCCATTATAATTGGCACATGAGTGCTGTTCGCACCCTTCCTCTTATATTATATGTGAGAACATGGATTTTTCCCCCCTGATTTGAGTGGCAACCCTGATTATTCAATGCATTAGTATTATTCAATTAATTCAAAATTGCTATTATTATTCTATCAATTCAGCCGAAATTAAGATTTTAGGGGATGTTTTTTAGAATGGTTAAATCTTGATTTACGTAAGTCCCATTAAAGGTGATAGCCTTTCGGCCTATTTTATTTTTTAAGTAAATTAAATTTTTAAAATAATGAATTACTAACTTGATGTATCATTTTGTGGCTAACCGAATTCGGTTGTTCTTCAAAGTACTTAATATGTTCCTTAAAGTTTATTCAATTTAAATATAAGCATTCATTAATATAAAACATTCTGATAATATTAATGAATTATAATTGGTATATAGTATAGCCAAATATATTTTTTAAGTAAAACATTCTTCATATATGATTTTAGGACGCTTCTAGGAGCCATAAATGAATCCAATAAGTTTAATTACTTAAATAAAAAAAATTCAATAAATGAATGTGGAGAGGCACAACAATACGAAGCTGAGTGTATTTCATTGTCGTCTCGTAGCAGCAAACCTTCAGTAGACTCTGGGCAATTTATAATTAAAAATATTTATAAGAAAAGAATGGCGAATAGATTAAAATAGTTATTAAAAAGCGCAAAGAATCTTTAAAATAATCAGGATTTTCATCCTTAAAAGTGCAGTACATGTTTAATCATCTCGTTGAATTTTACAGTAATAAAAAAAAACATAAATTCAAATTTTGTTTAAAAAATATGTGAATATTATTCTATTCCTAATAATTTTATAATGAATGAAAAATACAAATGGCATGGGAAAAGTTCTTCAATTGTTTCAACTCATTAAATGAAACTTTCGTTATAAATGGTGTTTGCGTTAAAATAGGACCTAACATACGATTTTTCAGATATCCAGAATAGTCTAGGAGAAGTCGCCTTATAAAAAATATATAATAAATGGAATTATCCTATAAGACGTGCATTTTGGTGACTTTCTATACCAATAATTTTTTCTGTACTTATCGTCGAAAGAGCGATAGTAATCTTTTCATTAAAATCCATTATCAATCTCATCTCATTAAAAGTAAAACTGTGACTCTAAAATAAAATATTTAAAAAAAATTAACTGTGGGTAGGGAAAGAGTTATTCTTATACTCATAGCAAAGAGATATTTCAACAGTCATTTTCGTATTGAAAAAAAGTTATGTAGGCATTCGTTTTATAAATTTATTTTCTAAATAAATGGGTGACATCAACTGGACTGGAGTTTCAAATCATGGTTTGATTAAAAAAGACGCATATAAAAATTTTTTGGGGAAAAAAACGTTTATTTTTTATTTTTATTTTTTTATATAGGCTCTGAATTTAAAAAACAAAACGCATAAAGCTTCTACCTTGAATTTTATATTCGTTTTGTTCATGTTTTGGTTTAAAAAAATGATATGAAATTTTATTATCTTATAAGGTATTTACTCAATCTTCCATCCCTTCAGTGGGTCGATAAAATGAGGACAAGGCATACTTGGTAACTAAACACTAGGGGCTCCGCGTTAGGTTCACCACCTAACCGGGACATATGCCGTGCACCCAGGGCTCTCGGTCATAAAAGCAGATATAGGTACTGTAGGCCTTGGCCCACATGGGCTGTCATGCCACTGAGTTTAGTTTTTATAAGGTTACCCATGTACTTACTACTTATAAAGTGCGAATCTTAAAACATCGGGGCAACATTCATTTTGTATATATTATGGAAAAGATATAATAAGTAGTTTTATGACAGTGAAGTGACGAATTTTTCAAAAAACACTTGAAGCCTGATTAAAAGATTATGTATAGATAGAGCGATATAAAATATAGAGAAAAAGGAGAAATATATTAATATTTATTAATTCACATTGCACATAAATACAAAAAAATTCTTTAGCAAACAAACACAGGTGCGCATATCAATAAATCTTAATTAGTTTTTTTTATTTGTCGTTCTTTACCTAATTTATTTTAGTGTCATATATTTTAAAGCACTCTGACTATAATCTTCTAAATTATTGTTACGCGTATCCATACTTGCCACAAGATAAATTATTTTGTCATTATAGAAAAGTAATAACGAATAAAATCAATCACTATAGCACACGGCGAAAATGACACTTGCTAACATGCAAGTTAAATATCACGGCACGTGCACGAGTCTGCCCCGTTACAGCGCATTTTGGCTTGAAAACTGCTCTAAAACGTGCGCTGGCAACTTTAAACTAAAAAAAAAAAACTTTTCTGCATTTTATTAGATGCCACTACACAATAAGAGGGAATATATCACAGACTGACTACTCCGACCCGCCCGAACTCACACGGAAAAACTTGAATGACCGCATCGCCGCGACAGCAACACTGCCACGAACTGTGGTTGAGTCCTAAAGGCCATCACCGGCCACGGTACAATCGTTCCCTAAGGAAGTACATCCCTTCATCGATGGATATAGCCACCCCCACCCTTTCTTATACCCTGAAGGATGTAGAGAACCAACCACCATGCCGGCAGCTTCTCATCTTCAATTATGAGGTCCCGTTCCCGAGGGACTGAAGGGGAGTATAAAAAGAAATAGTAATTAACATCACTTCCACTTTTTATCGAATGTCGTATTCAAGAAAACTTCAAATTGGTATTGGTAATCGACTCTTTCTCATTTTCGAGCCTCAAAAAAGAAAGAATGAAATACTTAAATCTGCGTTTAACAATTTTTTAACAAGACTGTTTTGTTTTGGAAGCATGTTTCGTTAAATTTCTTTCCCACGTTTGTTATATGAACTGCATTCATACAAAAGAGTTTTTTTTAAAGTTAAGTTGGTTCAATCTCATACGTTATGTCTCGCTGCACTCAATGTTAAATCAATTGAGTAGCATAAGAAAAGTCCTGGATATGGTATTAGCGTATCAAAAAATAATTTATGCATAGCTGAACTCAGTCAACTCGAATCCGACGGGAGCACTATAAAGTTTCGAGTTTAGCCTTTCTTTGCAGGATTTTTTTCTTTTTTGTGTGAAATAAATCAGGGTGATATAATTCATGCACTAGTTTAAAGGAAAAAATTTTGAAAAAATTCTAGTATAAATATATAAAATAATAATTTAAAAAAACAGTATGATTGAAATATCTATCATCATGCAAATTGACATGTTAAAATCAGTACTAAATCTTCAATGTCCCTCTCTTCTAAATTTCTCTACTCATTATCGCTTTTATTAGCAAAAAATCTGAGATCAGTACGGTTCTTCCAACTGCAACAAACGGCGGAATCACAAGTTCTAACCCGCTATAAGGATTGTGATATTTTTTTTTTATTATTATTTGACAACTACTTTCCTTATTACGCAATAGTCGTGAAAAAAGTTGTCAGCAACAACCAATTTACAGTGCACCTGTTTCGAGTACAATTTTTTGCTCACTAAGTGCTATGGTGGAAATTTCCATCATCATGCAAAGAAGGTTTTGACCTAGTTTTTTTCAAATTAAGTGCAGCAAAAGAAAAATCGACAATTATTTTTAAATGAATGGGCTACAATGTGTTTTTATTTTTAATGCTTAGCTGTTTTATTAAATAATGTATGATTAATAGATAAACAGCAAGTAATTTTGATCATAATAATTATAATTTAAAAACAACGCTTACTTCTTTATACACAAAATATTCAAACCAACAATAAGAAATAAAGTATCAAAGTATAGGAAATACTTTAATTAGAATTGGAAAAATCCAGGGATATACCTTTCAATGCCGTGTAAATCGTATGTCCAGTGATTAAAGAGTTTTGAGAAATTATTCATTTACGATCGATCACCGAATGCATAAAGCATAGCTTTGTTTAACTAAAGAAATCCTTTCAAAAATAGCACTATTTTCTATTTTACTTTTAGTTTGGACTTTAAATGAACCAAAATGAATTCAACTTATGAAAGATATTTGAGGGTTATACTGATCGAAAGCTGAAGAAACCAGTGAAAAATCTGAATTGCTGCGAATTTGAATTAAAAACATTCGTCTACTATATTTGAATAGAATTTGGAAGATATATACTGCAGGAAGTTCAGTTAAAAATTGCATTTTAGCTTTGATGTACATCGTATAACAAGAAGAAATTATGTTAAGGTATCTTTGAGATGGATTTCATTTGAACACATATTCTTTCAGAAGTATGCATGTTGTAAATGCAACAAATATTGAATGCGCAGTAAAGTTTTGAAATCAGTACATTCATTTTGACTCGATGCATTTTGGGATTATTTATTTATTTATTGAATAACTGTTGTGAGCTTTGTTAATGTAATGGGAGAGTCGCCATATTTTGTAAACCAGTAGCGATTACAAAAACACCAAGCAAATTTGTCTTTTTTCTTTCTCTCTTGAGAAAAGCATTGCTGTTTCTGATATAGTTGTCAACTGAAAAGGTTGTATTAAGCTCTATGCAAAAATTTGAATAGATAACAATGCAAAAAAGACATTACAACTCATTATGCATTACTATATTCCGTATATTCCCATTCTTAAGCAGCGTTCACACTAGGCTAACTACTGCTCAGAAATGGAAGGCTCCGCCTACTTCAGGAAATCACGTGAAGCCAAAGAGACAATGTTATCTGGACAACTATTTGATGTCCCATTGCGATCACGTGATCTCCCTGGAGTAGGCTTGGCGCTCCATTGCACTCAGTAGTTGACCTCGTGCGAACGCTGCTTTAGTATTTCACTGGGTGTGTATAATTACCATCACGCAATACACTTGCATCGCTCGATACCACGCCGAAGAAGATAAATGCCCAAATAATCATCTCTACAAAAAAAAATCACATTAAAAGCGATGTTATCGGAATCAGTTCATTTATAAAGTAGTCTTATTTTTAAAGATTAGAAATGAAACACGATACAAGAATTTTTCTATGAAATTATTTAAAAGAATTCAGATATCGAACTTCATAAACTACACATAATTATCCATCTTTATATACTATTTGAGCATTTATTTTGGCTTTGTCAACCATTCCACAGCGGCACAATCGTGTCTTCATATGCTAGACCAGGGGTGGCGAACCTTTATGGATCAACGTGCCATTTTTTCTAAAGAAATGTTTGATGGGATATAGACGTGCCGTCAAATAATTTTGACTTGTGATTTTTGGGAAAATAATAAAACTTAATACTAACAACTCACTCAAAACTCTTGATTTACTACGAAAAAATACATTTTGCTCTGTATAGTAGTAGTTATACGTGTAATTCACATTAAAGTAACATTAGTGTCACTTCTTTTGTTGCAGATTGGACGACAAATAACTTATATTAGGATTGCAAGATGTTACTTTTGGCAGAATGCATGCTGAATTGGAGTCATCTGCCAAACGGTTTCTAAAAGAGTCTTTAATGTTATTCAACCCTGAAAATAATGACTCACAGGCAAAGGTAGATGAAAATATGGTTAAAATAGCATGAGCCAACTTCTTCAAATAATTAAATGTGTCTGGAATCAAATTCTACTTTTCCAAAATTTCGTTCCTGGCATTTTTACTTATATTGCTTGTTAATCTTTCTGTTTCAATCAATTCTACCTTTCTCCTTGTTTCAATAAATTTTTGAATCCATATTGAACTAGTCTGGAAATCAATCAGTTGCATTTCAAATTCTGCAATTTGCAACTAATCGAATTGGGACCAATTCAGTTTATCAAATGAAATCACATCAGGGTACATAATAAACTTGAGCGTTTCCTATAATTCTTTGAACTTAGAAAATCTGGCTGAAATTCCTTGATTGACAGATTAATTATGGAAATAAATTCTTCAATAACTTTTTCTTCATCCGGTTTCTCAAGCACATCTAAATCTTTGATTTATATATTTTTCAAATTTAGGAAGTACTTGTAGTTTCTTGTAATAATATCGTTCCTGAAAACATGCAGTCCAGCGTCAAAAGCGCGAATGAGATCCCCCATGACGATAATTGTTTTATTTGTGCTTTACTTTCAATTCATTGAAATGTTGGCATATGTCTGTAAAAAACATCCATTTTGAGAGCCACTTAACATCTAACAACTATGGATATTGTTCGATTTCCCCCACATTTTGCAGAAACAGTCTGATTTCTTCCAAGCAGTCAACAAATCTTTGAAGTACGTTCCCGCGGCTCAACTAGCGAACATTATTATATATCAATAAGCCATTATACATCGAATTGACTTCACCCAACAAAGCCTCAAACGTTTGCTTATTTAAAGCCTGTGACGATATGAGGTAGACTATTTTTGTGACTAACGCCATTACATTAACAAAAGATGTTAAACCACTCTTAGAACACAAGACTTGTTGGTGAATAATGCAGTGGAGTTCAAGAATCGAATGTCCTACGTCTGTTTGAAATAAACTAATAAAATCTTTTTTTTTTTTTTTTTTTTCCCTATATTTGGAGCACCATCAATTATTGAAACAATTCTTTTCAAATTAATTTCTTTCTCGACAAGCGAAATTTTAACAGCTGTACAAATATTTGAGCCCTTTTTTAAATGGAATGGGAACACTCGCGTTTGTTTGTAATACCACATAGTGAAATTTGTTATTTTGAACTAAAATGCAGATCGTTTGAGATCAGCAGCGTGTCCAAAATATTGTGTCCCGTGCCATCAATGGCACGCGTGCCAATGGTTCGCCATCCCTGTGCTAGACGCTGCTTTCTTATTGACTAACTGTAAGCAGTTTGCCTCGCGAGTATACCTCTATTTTTCATTTTTAAAATTGTTTCTTTGTAGCGCCATCGTTTTTCAAACGTTTTGTCGCGAACTAGAAAGTCGTATAGATAAAGTTCTTTGAACGCTTCTGATCTTCTAAGAATGAGCATTAACAGTAATTGCGAGACACTCTATGAACTTATAATACTGATGAATTACACAAATAAGAAAAACACTCGTAGGCTATTCATGAAAAAAATATACATGTGAAATCATTGTTCAAAATTCCATTAAAAAGCTTCGTATTTCCCACTAAGTACACTGAAAAATATTATTTTAATGAAAAAAAATAAAGCAAATTTTCTAACTTCCAGTTGGAATTAGTGTGAAATCATAATATTTTAGACTTACTTCGGTTGTTTTTTTATATTTAAAAAAAAAAAAATTATTCTTGATTTCTTAATTATAACAACGATGCCGCGCATACAAGAAAATATATTTAAATTCATATGAACGAGTGTGTGTATAAACTCAATGAACGCAATGAAAGATCTGTCCTTTAGAGCGGTTGTTGCTTCACGCTTGTATTGGATTAGCGTAGATTTCTGCCACCCAGGGAGTAATTCAAATTTGCCTTCCCATTATTTAGGTACTTGGAAAGGTCCCAAAATTTGTAGAAATTCTAAAGAACTTCAGTAGGAACAACTTCATCATTGTGTATTTTGCAAGATTCGAATCAAGAAGTCATATATGCATGATTTGTAATATAATATGCACATTTGTTATAAAAGTTTTTACAATATGCCAATTATATATATATATATATATGTAATGATATTTTAAACTCTAATTTCAATTTAATTAATTTCCAAAACTTTATCGTAATTTAGCCCATAGTAAAATATTCTCTTATTTCCTGATCCCCATTCCACGTATGAAGCCGAGTAAAAATTAATGCGCGATCAGTACTACGTATCGAATGAAAGTGATACTTCCGTTGCCCTTCTGAAAGGTCAACACGTGTATTAAATTGGCGCGTGGTCTTATATAAGACTAGGGATCGTTTGTTTCGTGCCTTCTTTCCCTTTTAACTTTTGCTTTTGTTTCGCGCTGTGGCGGACGTGCCTTGTCCGCATTCCAACTTGTAAATAAATTGCTTTCCCGGAATGGATATTAAAGAGAAATTAAAAGTACAAAGTCTCTTCACTGCTTCGAACCTGCATTCTGATTCAAACAAAACAAACCTTATAAATCTGAATTAATTCCCAAGGTTTTATCTTAATTTAACCCATAGTAACTTCATTCTAAAATATTCTCTTATTTACTGATCGCATTCCACTTCTTTTATTTAATTAATTCAAGAGAAGCTTCGTAAAATGCTTTCGTAATGCTTTTGGTCGGCAATTCACACGCTCCACGTGAAGGGATAGAAAAATGTCTAGTAAGCACATTCTTTTAAAAAGATCCCTGTGTTTCCCTTATTTGTGATTGACATGCGTCAGAAATTTCTATCAGAATCTTAATAATATATTAGCACTGTGAAATAATATTTTCCCTATCAATATCTCATGTTATATAAGATGATGGATAATTTATTTCTCGCTCTTCCCTCTCTTCTTGTCTAATCTGTTGCTATGAGCGGTCGGGGATTGTCCGCGCCTTCTTGAAAATAAATCATCCTGGGTGAGAAAAAAGCAAATTAAAAAATGCAAAGTCTCTTCAATGTCTTCAAAACTGTTTTCTGCTTTTCATAAAAAATTTAATGTTTACATTATATATATATATTAGGTGATCGCATGCATTTTAATCAGTGGCATCTATTGGTAAACATGCGAAGTATTTCTATAAACGACAATGGTTTTGGATCTTACCAATTTACTATTACTTTATTGTCATCATTTTGAAAGTTTTCCATTTAATATTATTAAGTTATTCAGTGTATAAAGACCCCAGTCATGGAACGCTCCAAATTGCATTTTCGGCATTTATTGGGGGTTTTTTTTGCTGTTGTTTGATTTGTAGAAATCTGCTATTGAAGCCCATCAGACACTTTTCTAAACTTATGGCTATGCTGCTCCGTCATATCCCAACTGTCGGTTTGGTTTCAACGATTTAAGAGTGGTGATTTCGATATCATTGATAAAGAACGGCCTGAAGGACTAAAAAATGTCGAAGACAATCAGTTGCAAGACTTATTGCATGGAAATGGAAAATATTTTGATTGATATATATTGTACCAATTTAAATTCTGAAAAAATTAAAATGACATTGTTATTGGCAACATAGAAGTGCAGAAATATTGTTATTATCAGCATATCAAGAAGAATGCGAACAACTGATTTCCAAACTCCATCTTTACAAAGATGAAACAAATCAAGTTAAAAAAAAAATGGGCAAAAATAACGAATGTAGAGAATGGCAAATAGAATAATAAAAATGGAATTTAATATATTAACATAGGATAGGAAGGATATAAATACCCCAGGTGCCTTGGGGGCAGGAAGAATGTTTGTTTCACTTTTTATAGCTAAATTTTGGCTTTTTCTAAGCCAATGAGAGCGAGAAAATCTGGTTTAAGCCCAACAGCCTTCATTGTGCCACTGATTTAACGAAGCATCTGTAAAAGATCTTAAATTTAAAAATTGGGTGAGCTTTTTCTCAAATATTCAGCAGAATATCAATAAAAGGGAAGGTGAGCGATTCACCACTTTGTGGCTAGGGGCCAAATGCTTCCAAGAGGATGTCAGTTTGGTGAATCGGTCAGTGTTAAGAAAGGACTCTGCTAAAGATAGCCGTTGGCCAAACAAATCCTGTCGATACTGCTACGTTCAGTGGTGGTGTGGTGATCGGCTGTACACAAAGAGAAGTGTCAATAAAGGAAGACTTCATTCTGTGCTCATCATTTAAAAACAGTTTGCAATGAAGATGCTTTCAAAATTCTTTGGAAACATTCAATAATCTATGTGAATCTACCATTTCTTAATGATCCTTTAGTGTGAAAGATGCTTTCTAAAAATAAGAAACACTTGGCTGGCATTCTAGGTGGCAATGCTAAATATTATCGACATAGGTCAATGTGTTCTTTTAATCGTGTCTACCTGCATTCGGAGAGACAGATTTCAACGGATTTCTTCAACAATTTAATATAAATTTACAATTTTACGTTAAGATCACAAACGGAATTACTTCTGTCTAGGTCCTTTTGATTTTGATTTATCTTATTCACATAAAAAAAATCTGGACAAAAAATTGCTTTTCGGAAATAGGGAGGTTTGAAATGTTTTAAAATTTCGAATCGAATTTTTTGTTAGTTATAGTACATGCATTGTGTATTCCGACAGAAAGAAAATAAAAATTCATTTAAAAAAATTTGAAAAACTTGAGTAGATCACTGTTCGTGACGCAAAACCCTCCTACCAGATAAGTTTGTCATAATTTACTCCGTATCTCATCGCCGTCCTTGGCACCGAAGATAAGAGATTCGCTTCTCAGATAATTTCCGATAGCGTTTACAACCTCCCAATTGCAACCGCGCCGGGATTAAGAGAGGAGGCGAGCGGAATTTATTGCTGGACACGGATATCTTATCTGGAGGACAAGGCTTTAGAATGGAGACTCTCTCTCCGAATGTTATTTAACCATAAATTAATTCCTTCTGTAAAGGACCTAAGATGTCACCCAATTAAGATACGATAGGCGAAAACACCCAGCTCAGGGTTGTTTTCGCTGAAAATAACTTTACAAGGTAATAACGAGATCACGTTTGACATAATTTTTCAGTGTGCCTTGAGATAGTCCGAATAGGTATTTAAGATGCAAATCTAATTGATATACATTGAAAATAATGATTATTAAATTTACTAGATGCCTTGGTGTATAAGCTCGCCAGGATACAAATCTGACTGACAGTCCCTGAAAATATGAAATACTGATTTTAAAAATCTGAGAAAAATTTGCTTATAATATTTGATGGATTGGTCCTTTCTGTAATGAAGATTCGACTAAAACTCAAACGTACAAACTTTTATATTTATTGTAACATATATGTTACGGTCAATGTGAGTAATCGGTTATTATTAATAATAACCGATCATAATTAATAATAACCGCTTCTTTTGGTCAAAGTGAGAAATAGTGCAAATTTAACTGGTTATCTATACTTATATGAAGCTCAATGTGTGTGTGTTGGCGCTCTACAGGACAGATTCTTCGATCTACAGCAACCAAATTTGGCATACCTTGGAGGGCGGGAATGTACACCTGGGGTCCCTTTTTTTGGAATTTTTAATTAAAATTTTAGTTATTAATTAAAAACTAACTTCCCCGCCAAAAAAATGTTTTCATTTCCCCATCGCCAAATGAGTAAGGCTTCAGTTTTTTTTCTCACGCTAACAAGGATAGGCTTAACATATTTTCGGCCGATAATTTCACACGATTCCGTTTATCTTCTTAGTGTTTGATGCATTTAAAATTAAACATTGTTAATGAATTAATCTTTCAGATTCATTCTGAAGTACTTTTGATTTAAAATAAAACAGAATAAAGGAAATTAAAAATTTCTAATCTGCATAGCGTTACCCCAACTGGCGTAGAAAATACACGCATTTGTGTTACCATAACTGGCGTTGAAAATTCATGCATGCGCATTGTGTTCTGATTGTTGACAACTATTTTCAACGGATGCGGATTTGATTTAAATTATTTTTAGGTTAGTTTTATGCTTTAGTAATTAAATTGTATTTATGTTAATCATATATTTTTTGTATATGCTTATAGTTTTCAGTACATCGTTTTTTAAGTAGTTTTTAACCTGTTTTCGACCAGTTATTTTAAACGATTCTGTTTATTTTCTTAGTGTTTGATGCATTTAAAATTAAACATTGTTAATTAATTGAACTGCTCATGATGAATCTGAGAAAATTTGGTTGACAAATTCTTGAGATATTACATAAATTAAGAAAGATATTCTTTAGTGCCGTTAAGGTTTAAATACTCAGTGACTCTGTTTTCAGTAGTCATATTATTAAAAAAATGCTTTGTTTCAGTAAAAAAAATATTATATTAATTGCAGATTAATCCTTTCCACTTTAATTTAAAGCATAAATTCTACGGGAGCTAACAAAAAATTAGAGAGATACATATTACGTTACGACTGAAGGCCATTATAATATTATGAGTGAATTATATGACTATCAAAATTTGAAGTTTTAAAATATTTTGATGAAGAAGCAATTAAAGTAGGAATTACATAAAATATTTAATTATTAAAATTTTAACGAGCATTAAGATTGGCGAACCGGCCGGTCGCCAAAGGCGGCTAGTTAATAATAATTCCCAATGAAGCTTGGTCAATGTGATTAAACGGTTTATATAGGATTGGGACATGGGTGTGTCTCTTTGTACATAATTTTTTTTTTTTAATTTGATGTGAAGTTACTCTATGATATTTTTTTTCTAACTTTTTTTTCTTTATTTTATAATTAATAAGTATCGTCTTTTTTTTGGGGGGGGGAAACGTCATGGAGCAATCCTAGTATCTATCCTTAACTTTTTTCAAAAACGAATTATATTCTTGTCTTGTAAATAACTGATGGTTTCTCCCCTCCCCCTTTTTTTTATTTGAGCACGTCTAAATGGTTGTTGAAACGTGTTTTCATTGTTTCTAAATCGTCATCCATTGTGTCGTAGTGAAATGTGTTAAAATAATTATCTTAATTAGAGAAAAACAGTAATATAAACACCAAAAACTGACAACGAAAGAATCGGGAGCCTAACTTGTAAAACAAACAATCAACTGATATTGTCTAGCTTTTGCCAACACATAAAAAAACACGAAAAACCGACATTGACCAAACTTCATTGGTTTTTATTAATAATAACCAATTTATGTGATAAAGGCTCATAAATTATCTCCTTTAGTCGGCTTATTTGATTATTTTTAATAATGACCAGTTAGTATTAATAATAACCGATTATTTACATTGACCGTAACATAAATATAAAAGTTCAGTTTCTTTTATATTTACTTCATGCAATGTCTTAAAAGCACTCCGAATAAGAATAATTAATTTGACACTTAAATTATAAAATATCGAAAACGTTATGGAGAGCCAAAAAGTGCATTAAGCTCTAATGCCAAAAGCTAAGTCCAGAATGCCACGAATTACCGAATTTCTATTCTTCGACGCACGGCTTTCTGCTGTCGACTTTCCGAACCAGCTTTCTCGTGCACTTCACTTCTTAATGATACAATGTGAACCTTGTTGGTCATTTTCACAGATTATTATGACTTCCACTTAGAATCAAAGAGTATTTATTTGTTAAGGGGACAGTTCACTTTGAAATAAACAGAATTGGACGAAAACGTGGAATTTTATTTTTATCGTTTCATCACCAAAATATATGTTTATATTCAACTAAAATAGTGCTTTAAAATGTATTGTTCAATAAAATAAATATTTAAAGGGTTAAGAGGAAAAAAAGTACATTTCAATGACTTTTCCTCAAAATGATATTGTAATTAGATTAAGATGTCTTTGAAATGTTCCGGGCGTCTTCATTTTTTAAATGAAACGAAATGGATAAGAAAGATTTCGTACGAATATTAAAAGAAAATGTAATATACATTTTATGATTCGAGTTTTTTTGGCTCCTTAAAAATCAATTTTAGTTTAGAAAAATAAAGTTCCTATGAAAATTAAGTTTGCATAAAAATATTTGTAAAAAATGAGCATTTAATTGGAAGTACAAAATTATACGTAGTTTTGTTCCAAATAAATTTGCATTAACAAAGAAAAAATTAAAAGATAAATCGACTAGAATATTGTAAAATTTTTCAAGATTATAAATCTTTTAATTTTTTTAAAAATAATATAAATAATATAAATAATTTGTTTTAAAAAGTTTTTTTAAGAAATTTGACGTATTTATATTTTAATACATATGCATAAAAATGTTCATAACCGTAACTAAAGAATTCCCAAAAATTGTCTAATAGAGTACCGTTTACCACTATTTAAAGGAATGCCTAGAAATGTCAGAATGAAGAAAAAAATCTGAAAGTTGAAAATGATCACTTAAGTACAGTACTGATGGCACCAGGTAATCTTAAAACTCTTAAGGACATGATGCCAAAAATTGTTCGTTTTTTTGCCAACTGTTTGAAAGTGTTCGGATTTCTGTTGTTGTGAAACGAGAATTTGGAGAAATATTTAGAATTTCGTAGAGATTTTCTTTCAGTGATGGCCTGTTCCATGTTTAATAGGAAGATGAGGAGGAAGGACAATCATTGACCACTTTGTGGCCAATTACCTCGAGGAGAATGTCAGTTTGACAAATCGGTCAATTTAAGGATGGACAATGCTAAAGACAGCAGTCGGCCACAACAAATCCTGTCGATACTGCATCGTTCAGTGGTGGAGGGGTGTTCGGCTGTACACAAGAAGTGACTAATAGAGTCAACTGTCCCCTTAACAAGTGGGCGACAATTCCTTTGGAGGATGAAATCTCCTTAGTCATATGATTTTTGTCCTGTAATAATAAATTTGTTACCACTTCGAGGTCCATTTTAAAAGATCCTTTGCTTTTTAAAGTATAGCATATCTTAATGAAAGTCAAGGAGCTCTACAAATGAGATAGATTTTAAGCTTTTTCCAGCGACCTTCAAGGAAAGAGATGCATATGAATACTGAGATTTAAAAAATTTATTGAAGAAATAAAAGAGAGAGTTTTTCTATTAAGAGAACAAGTACTGAGATTTTGTAAAATACTGTATACTTATCTGAATTAGACAGAAAAGAACAATGTCTATCATCAATTAGATAAGTAAAGGAGTTCTTAGTAATAATTTCGCGCGCATCATTTTTATCACTTGTACAGATGTTTTCTACCAGGTAATGCGTCTAAGATCACCTTTCGAACTGCATATCAAAAACATACAGTAAGCGTGTGTGTGTCTGTATGTGAAACATATATTTTTGAGCAGTTTCAAGTCCGAAGACAGAGAAGATACTTCTGAATTTTTAAATTTCTCTTTATTCCATACCGGGAGGCATAATTTATGTACAAGCAAGAAGCGACGAAGTACGTCAATCTACAGCTTAACACAAGAGCGAGAAGAGTGAAAGAGGTAGACATATGACAATTTAGGAAAGGAGAACATAGCTATCTTTTAAAAGAATTTGTTTAGCTTGACAGATTTTTATCTCTTTACTCGGAGTGTGGGAACCGCTGATTTAAACATTTTGACTGAGCTCGTTAGCAGTAATTAAATAAAAAAAAAAAAGATGGAATTGGATCAGGAAATAGGAGAACATTTTAGAATTGAATTAATATGAGTTAAATTAAGATAAAAATTAGGAAATTCATTATGATTTAATTTGAATCTAGAGATTTTCATAACACATAGTATACAAACACAGCATATAACAAATGTATTGACTGAGGCCTCAGACGTTGTAGTGTCAATTCTATAATAGCACAACAGTTCTGAATGCAATTGAATGATTCATTGAAGTAATTCATTCTGTATATTTTGCACAACGTTTTTATTGATCGAGTAATTGTATCCCTATACTTTTCCTTTTTACAAAATTGCTTTGGTCACATTTTATCAATCTGGATTCCAAGCCAAAATCTTTTTTTTTTTTTTCAAGTATCACTAACTGTTTTCTATTGACTTAAGAAGAGATATTGAATTTCACCATCGTGTCCAATCTATTTTCTTATTTTAATGGAGAGATTTCGATTCCGATCCAGATCTATTTCCAGCGACATCTGATTTATAAAACAATTTCTTGATTTTGCCGGTCATATAACTTAAAGCGTTACAATAGATGTGTTCGTAACATTTTTTCCCTATTGTTTTCTCTAGCATGTGTAATAAAATATATTCTCATAAGTTTTGATAGATATGTCGATTCTCAGTATTTGTAGCTAAAGTTTAAGAATTCGTTGCTGAAAGAGTCAAAGGTAGCGCTGAACTTTTCGGTTATTTTCTAAAAAGCTAATCAAACCATGCGAGAGGGAAAGGGACATATCAAAGACGATACATAGGATATTATATTAATTTTCGGTTATTTTCTAAAAAGCTAATCAAACCATGCGAGAGGGAAAGGGACATATCAAAGACGATACATAGGATATTATATTAATTTTCGGTTATTTTCTAAAAAGCTAATCAAACCATGGGAGAGGGAAAGGGACATATCAAAGACGATACATAGGATATTATATTAATTTTCGGTTATTTTCTAAAAAGCTAATCAAACCATGGGAGAGGGAAAGGGACATATCAAAGACGATACATAGGATATTATATTAATTTTCGGTTATTTTCTAAAAAGCTAATCAAACCATGGGAGAGGGAAAGGGACATATCAAAGACGATACATAGGATATTATATTAATTTTTGGTTATTTTCTAAAAAGCTAATCAAACCATGGGAGAGGGAAAGGGACATATCAAAGACGATACATAGGATATTATATTAATTTTCGGTTATTTTCTAAAAAGCTAATCAAACCATGAGAGAGGGAAAGAGACATATCAAAGACGATACATAGGATATTATATTAATTTTCGGTTATTTTCTAAAAAGCTAATCAAACCATGGGAGAGGGAAAGGGACATATCAAAGACGATACATAGGATATTATATTAATTTTCGGTTATTTTCTAAAAAGCTAATCAAACCATGCGAGAGGGAAAGGGACATATCAAAGACGATACATAGGATATTATATTAATTTTCGGTTATTTTCTAAAAAGCTAATCAAACCATGCGAGAGGGAAAGGGACATATCAAAGACGATACATAGGATATTATATTAATTTTCGGTTATTTTCTAAAAAGCTAATCAAACCATGGGAGAGGGAAAGGGACATATCAAAGACGATACATAGGATATTATATTAATTTTCGGTTATTTTCTAAAAAGCTAATCAAACCATGGGAGAGGGAAAGGGACATATCAAAGACGATACATAGGATATTATATTAATTTTCGGTTATTTTCTAAAAAGCTAATCAAACCATGCGAGAGGGAAAGGGACATATCAAAGACGATACATAGGATATTATATTAATTTTCGGTTATTTTCTAAAAAGCTAATCAAACCATGGGAGAGGGAAAGGGACATATCAAAGACGATACATAGGATATTATATTAATTTTCGGTTATTTTCTAAAAAGCTAATCAAACCATGGGAGAGGGAAAGGGACATATCAAAGACGATACATAGGATATTATATTAATTTTCGGTTATTTTCTAAAAAGCTAATCAAACCATGGGAGAGGGAAAGGGACATATCAAAGACGATACATAGGATATTATATTAATTTTCGGTTATTTTCTAAAAAGCTAATCAAACCATGGGAGAGGGAAAGGAAGGAACCAGGGGGGGGGGGAATATGTACCTTATTCTCTTCTCTATATTACTCAAAATGTACAGAAGTATAGGAGAAAGTCGAGGGGAGAAGACTTCCGCTGGTTATTCTAGGAGAGATCGGAACATAAAAGGTTGAAAAATTTTATTCGGTCAGTTTCTTCTATCTTGCCATCTTTTGGTATTCTGCTTTTAAAAAAATACCTCCCTGAAAGTTTTAGAACAAAACTTTCCGGACTCTTATAAGTACTTGACATATATAAACTAAAGTAATTCAGTGAATTCAGTAAAGCCACGATGCCCTGGTGATAAGGTATCGTCTTCAGGATATGAGAGTTCCAGATGCAAGACCCGATTCCACTTATGAACCGTTCTTTAAGAAGGTCCAAATGTCTTTCTGCTGATGCGGTGTGGAAGTTTAAAGAAGGGGTGTAGTTCAGGTGTTGTCTTCTTCATCTAATCGCGGTTCAGAATTACTAGGTCCGTTCCAAAATAGCCCTAGTGTTGCTTTAAAACAGGAAGTTAATATAACGAAACTCAATGCAATCAGACGTTACATTATTTATAATACCAATTATATCTTCTTTTTTCGTTATTTTTGCACTCAAAATAAGTAGTTTTGCATGATAGTAAGTAATATTTATGAAAACTTAAATGACATCAACATATATCTATAAGCCTAAATCATACTTAAATCGAAGGTTCCCGAAGAAAAATTAAACGATATCAACATATCTCTATAAGAATAAAACATACTTAGATCGGATATTTCCGAAGAAAAATTAAACGATATCAACATATCTCTATAAGAATAAAACATATTTAGATCGAAGATACCCGCTTCTTAGTAAGAGTGTCCCTGAAAGCTTCTGCAATAGGGCAGGTAAAAGCAAAAGTGGAAGTCATCTTAGTAATTGCGACAACCAAAAAAACAAAATAGTAGGTGCATGTATTTTAATCAACGATATCTATTGGTAAACATGCGAAGTATTTCTATAAACAACAATGGTTTTGGGTATTACCAATTTACTATTACTTTATTGTTATCATTTTGAAAGTTTTTCATGTAGTATTATTGATTTATTCAGTGTATAAAGACCCCAATCATGGAACGCTCCATATTGCATTTCCGACATTTATTGTTTTTTTTTTTTTTTTTTTTTTTTGATTTGAGGAAATTTGCTGCCGAAGCCCATCAGACACTTTTAGAAATTAATGACGATGCTGCTCCGTCATATCCCAATTATAGGTTTTTTTTTTTTTTTTTTTTTTTTTTGTCGGTTTGGTCAATGATAAAGAACGGCCTGGAGAACCAATAAAATTCGTAGAAAATCAATTGCAAGACTTATTGGATGAAAATGAGAAAAAGTTGTAGAAAATGATGGAAAATATTTTGATTGATATATATTGTACCAATTATTTTTCAACAAACGCCTTTTTAAAGTGTAAAAATGATCAAAATACATGCTGACACCTCATAATAATAATGATAATTCTAAAATTTTGTTTACAAAAGTTAGCGAGAAAAGTGAAAGTTGGCTGGCCCTTATTTACTAAATAAAAAAAAATAAGGTAGGTAGGTAGGTATTATGAGATTTAATGGCGCTAGAGTATTAAAAAATGCCAAGTACAATTCAGTCACACAATTTAAAATTAAATTCTCGTGATAAAATGAAAGACATCTAACAATGAATATTATTAGTGGTTTTAAAAATGCAACTTGCATCGCAGAAAGTAAATTTTTCCAAAAACGTTAAAATATTAAAATACCAATGAAATACAAAAGGTTCAACATTCATAACATTAAAACAAGTACAATAAATTACAAAACCAAGTTAAAAGAAAAAAAAATCAGTGCAATCTTTTGATCCGATGTTTCTTCAAGTATTTGTTATGAATAGGGGCACTTAAAGATTCACAGTGAAAATTTTTAAGATCAACCCATTGAACTTGACAGTCTTGGGGACTTTGTTTAAAAGCAATTTATCAACTGTGGTGGAAACGATAGAGGATTCCGGAGCAGGTGGAGTTTCATCAATTGTTTCATGGGGGTTAAATTCTATTGCATTATCTGATTCTATATCACTGTCGGTGTTATGATCGGACTTATTTGTGTTCATGATTTTATTATCTTTAGGCTTGGAGTCTTTCTTAAATTTTTTCCTATTAATAAGGATTTTAAAACTTGCTAAGTTTTGTGAAGTGGTAGCAACTTTACACTGTGGGATATCTTGAGAAGTGTCTTCCATAGGAATATTGGGTGAAAAGTCTTTTATAAATGATTCAGATTTGGGACAAATTTCAGAGGGTGCGTAAGATGGTTGGAACGGATTATTACCAACATGCATGATTATAGGCATTATCTGAGTGCCTCTTGTTTCCAGCGTTTTCTTGGCAGCATTAGAATAGCTGGATCCATCAACAGGTCTACGAGCGTTCACCATTCGCTTTGCTTCTGGATATGAAATGCCTTTTTTCATCTTTTCAGCAATCACTTCCTTTTCCAATATCCACGCTGAACAGGAGCGAGAAAAGAAAGTGTGCGAACCTTTACAATTGAAGCATTTTTCCGGTGCTGTACAGTCAGAGTTTTCATGGCCTGTTCCAGCACAGCGGGCGCAAGTTAGAGATCCGAGGCAAGAAGCTTTGGAATGACCAAAACGCTGGCACTTGAAACATCGCAAGGGATTGGGGATGTAAGGCCGAACTGCCAATTTCATGTAGCCAGCTTTAATGTATTCCGGTATTTTAGACGAATGAAATGTTAGGATCAAATGTTTGGTTTCAAGGAGTTGTCCATCTTTTCGTATTGTTATACGGCGGACATGGGTAACCTCTTGACTTTCCAAATCCTTGGTTATTTCAGTAACTGGAGTATGAAAAAGTTCTCCGCAAGATATTACTTCTCTGAAAAAGTTTAAAGTCGAATGTGTACTGACGGTCACTGGAAAGGATGCAATGTTTGTCATTTTCACAATCTGGTGAGCTTGTTTTTGAGAGAGAACCTCAATGAGCAAATCCCCCTAACGTAATTTCCGAACAATTGATACTGTTCCAAGATGTGCCGATATACTTTTTTTCAACTAAAAATGGTGAAACGGAATGAAACGTATAGATGGTAGAAGATACTCTTTTCAAAATAAAAAAATATTATCGAAATGTTTTGAACATGATAGATCGTGTTGCATTTGATGCCCACTGAAGGGAGCTTTGTTCTTTTTGCCCATGCACAAAAGGTCATGAGATTCGGGTCCCGACGGCACCGCTCACCACCGAGCCCTACAAGGGATGGCAGTTACCGGGTCTGAGAACCCCAGCCTCGACACTTACCATGGTGCTAGTCAAGACCTATACGCTCAGAGCCACCTCCAGGAACGTTGACCACCCTTAACGCCAAGCCCCAGAGAATGGCCCTTTCGCTTTATCCCTAGTAGACTACCCAAATGGATAGGATACCAGCCGATTGATACACCGGGGACCACAGTGCATCGCTCGTCTAATGGGTCGCCACGCACGGCCAACACGTGGGGTTTTGGTTGTCCATGAGAAGCAAGAAGCAAACAGAGCGGCGACAGCTTCTCATGGTGAGCTCCCTCGCTTGCCATCAAGGGATGGAAAAAATAAACAGGCAGCAGGAGGCGTAGATGAGAATAAACATAAAGGGATTATAGATCCCTGGGAGCCTCGGGATTGGGACGCCCATACTCACCTATAGCAGGTGAGCCCCTGAGGGGAAAAAATAAGGAAGGAATAGATTAAGATTGATGGCTGGTTGTCACCTGCTTCGCCCACCGCCTGTCATATTCCAAACACACGCAGGATTTATGCTGCTGCTTTACTTGCACCCAGGAGTTTACATTTCCTGTCTCTCACTATTCTTTTTCCTGTTCTATTTTGCTATTATTTTTTTCCTTTAGAATTATTCAGAAAAATCCTGATTCTTCTCAAACTTTCTTGTGTCGACTCTTTTTTTATGAAGAATAATTGTTAATCACGACGAATGTTATTAGTGTTTATCATAAAATTTATCTGAAATTATTTCAATAGTTTCTTTAAATTATTTAGGTGTTCAGATAACACTGCTATAAAAATGGAATAAAATATAAAATAAAAATTGAATCATACAAATGTCATCAAGTTAATCCCTTTGTTTGTCTTTTAAGTTAATCAAATTTCTTAACATCATTTTTTTTTTTTTTTTTTTTTTTTTTACACAAATGGATTGTTAGGAAGGGCGATGAGATAATGAGTTCTCAAAAATAAGGAATGTAATCAAGGGATACGGTAAAACGATTGCATGACTTTTCCGTGCGGACGTTTCCGTACCAATCATAAAACTGTCAATCAATGGTCTTATTTACAAGGCGGTTGTGTTACTGATAAGGATCAGTTCTAGAAGAAGCTACAACATTTTAAACGTTATCTAAAAGTGTCAGATTTGGCGAAAGTTGACATGATGTTGAACGCAATTTTGAATACTTAATGCATGTTTTTAAAACAGTTTCATGCGTTTTAATACAATTTGAATACTTTCCACTTTGCCTTTTCTGAAAGATGAATTGCATTTCAATGAACTTATTCAAAAATATATGATAAAAATCAATGACGAATGATATTTCTTCTCATATAAACACTATATCCAATTCGAAGCAATTTTTTTCTAGATTTTAAATGGTAAATTCATTACTTTTCATAAATGTAACGATTTGCATTAAATGAAAGAATTTTGGTTTCACTTTGGTTTTACTTTATTTCTTCTTGATTCGTTTGTTTAATTCAATAAGTTCGAACATAGAAATATATATTATTTAAGTATAGGCACTTAATAAAAGTTGTTTTTTAAGTTTAAAGTACAATTAAATGAGGTCAGTGGTATTGGAAGGATTTGTAAGGAGGAAAAAGCTGCAAAAACTATTCTTGAAATGCCCAAGTAATAAGAAACGCTTCCAACTACGGATGTTAAATTTCCATGTTACATCAGTTTAAAAAAAAAAAAAAAAAAAACAGTTTCCAGAGTAGAAGCGTCATTACTTTTCCATTTATCATCGTAGATTTAATTTCAATGCTGGTGTATTTTTAAAAAAAATCTGTACTCTGATAAAGATACATTATTTGTTCATTATATAACTTTTCATTTTGTATATGAAATATTGTAAGTACACAGTGCATAAAATAAACAGCTTACTAACACAGAAGTATATTAATATTTTGCAAACTGATCATTTGTATCTGCGAAAATTTGTAGCAGATAATAGCTGAATTCAAATTTAATTTTCTTCTAGTTGCATTATTTATTAAACAATAACCGAAATCTATTACTGAAAAAAAAGCAAAATTAAAAAAAAAATGATTTTTACATTAATATATGTAGTATATATTCTTCAGAAACTTTAATTTTTTTAAAGATCGTTCTTAATATGTAAAATAAGTAATTAATTATAGTGCTGAATGAATTTCTGGTAGAATATTCTTCAACATCATACTTTTATACTCATCTATACTTTTATTGTAAATTTTAACTGATTAACTATGCTTTTTTTCCCCATATTTCAAACAATGTAATTATTTACAATTTCAAAAGAATTCAGGGTCATTTAAAACCATCTACAGGCCCTGAGGTAATGCAAAATCTCGAACCCCCTTTTTATCTCCAATTTTTTATCGATTTTGATTTAATTTTTATTAGGAATATTACTAGAATAAAGTTTCGAAGTTAATTTAATGAATACTTGATTTCGACTTGAATACATTTGATTGCATGGCCTCTGTCAATAAATGAAGTATAAAACTAAACTTTCTAAAACTACTAAAAATTTTCAAGAGCTGAGAGGCTCCTTAGCAATTGCCAACTTTGCCTCTTTAATAACCCTGCCCTTCTTCCCCCTTGATTAGAATTATTTAAATAATCTCTTTGGACTGTTAATATTACAGCTCCGGTATTGTCGATTCAAATCTCTTGAGGATTTAATTATATTTATTAGAAATGGCTTTAAGGGCACGCTTGGATGAGACAGTTGATTCTGTCGTTCTTAAACAATTTTTTCCCTTAAAAATAATATGCATGTTGCAGAATTTTTTCCCGTAAAAACAATATGCATGTTGCAGACATTTTGCTATGAAAAAAGTCTGATTATCTCACAATGAGCCCATAGTTAGCAGAAGTCCAACCGAGATCAATATAAGATTTCAAGCGCAAATGAATTTAGAATATTAGTTTCTTTATTAAACGAAATAAAGTCAGATTTCTGTTATTGCATTGCAGGAGAAACTCTTGCTGTAACATTAAAGAAGTTTTTAAAGAGATGTTTTGTTTCCTCTTATTTATGTGAGTGAACATTCACTTTTATTTCTGTAATTTACTTTTAACCATAATGCATGAAATCTTGATTAAATCTTCAGTATATTTTCGTTATAGGAATTTGTAATCATGTTATTAAAATGAAATGAATCATTTTCTATTCATATATTGTTAAATAAAAAAAAATAGCATTATAATACTTCTGTAACAGCTGTAAATTTTTTTTCTCAAAATAGGTTAAAATTTTGGTGATTTTGTATTAAATTTGAAGGAATATTTAACAGGACGTTAATTCTATAATCCACAAAAAATAAGTTAAATTATTTCTTAGATAGCATTTATATTTTAAAATTACTGTCAAAGTAGCCTCTCACAAGGAATGTTCAAAATATTTAAAGTATAAAAATATTCCTACCATTTTTTAGTATTCATTTATTATGAAATTCATATATTACTAATATTAAATATCATTTGCGTAAAGAAATGCTTCCCATTTTCTCCTAATGCAAACAACAACTGCCAAAAAAAAAAAAAAAAAAAAAAAAAATGAAGATTTAGGGATACAAAATGAAGTAAAGCAAAATAAACCCAGTTTATAGCGCATGTTTTAGCAATTATATGTCGAGATTATTTAGTATTTAATACGTTTCTTTTAATGTAGAAAATTTTTTTTATATAATGTTGATAGTTCCTGAAACATATGGTATATCAGCGACTTTTAATTTACATAATATATACTTGAGAAATAGATTCACGCTGTTTTTATCTTCATATTCTATATTTTATGCACATGATATTTATTAATAATGGAAGTATTAAAAATAAATGGAAGTAAAAAATGGAAGTATAAAAAAATGGAAGTATTAAAAAAAATGTTCAACATTGCTTCATCCTGAAGTTAAATCTCATTCGTAAATACAAAAAAATATCAAAACAAAATTATTACAAGCCCACCTAATGTTGAAACCTACTCATCATGGAAAAATATACCTAATCTTCTTATTCTAGTCACAACGATAGGGGAAAAAAAAGGATGAAATATTCCTAACAACAAGTCAAAAGACAAGATGAAATATTCGTGCGATCGATTTTCAGTTTCTTTTCAACAATGAAACATATTGTTGCAAAATATGTTTAAATATTTCAAAAAATTTATTAAATATAGAAAGAAAAATTATACGGTAAAAAATGTGGTATCATTAAAAAGATTTTTTTTTTTTTTTTTTTTTTTTTTTTTTTGAAAATCGAACTTTTCTGCCCTTTAAAGTATATATTTGCCAAATTTGATAGGCATAAGTCGGACGGTCCGGTTTGTACTGAGCCAGTACATACACACTGAAACAAACAGACATAAACTTTTTTCTTTTGCTTAAGCATCAAAGTTTAGTTAAAATACCAATACATTTTCCCGCCAAATACTCTTGCCAACAAATAACAGGTTTTTAGCAAATTTAGACTAATCGCTCTCTACCCCCTTTTTCTCAAAGAGCTACGCATGATTTATGGGACGTTTACAGGAGTGTCCGTACGGATCTGTCCCACCACACAGAAAACTGGCAGAAGTATTGTAGCTGGATTTATAATTATCAATATCATGGAGAAGAGAAAAGAATCGCTCGTTTTCCCTGCGAAAAACGTTGTTTTCGACAGTCTCTCTTTCACTTTCCATAAGAGAGCGCATGTTTAGTTTTACTATTAGGCGACCACCTGTGAAACAACAATAATGAGGAGCCTGTCCGTCAGAGAAACTCCGTTCTCTGTCAGATTTCCATAATGAATAAGAATGAATAAACCTGGATGCAAAAATTTTTTTATCGCTGTGGACATATTTGTAACTCTTCAAGTGCTCTAATGATTTATTTTTAAAGAAGCTTTTCAAAACCGAAGCTCATAAATGCATGCGCGGAATGAGACACGATTGAGGAAAGATCGACTCGTCTGGCAATAATTCCAGTTCATCACGGAAACTATAATGAGGCTTAGTTTCGAAACAGTCATTAAAATAATCCCAAAAAGAATGATTTAAAAAAAATTAAGATTCCAAATTCCTGAATCAGACTAAAAAGTATAAAGTAGTTCCTTCTAGCCCCATTCAGAATTATAACCCCACACAGATATAACCAACTTAAAAAAAAAAAAAAAAAAAAAAAAAATCTTTATACGCTTTTATTCAACATGACTCGTTTCACGCCAGTAAAGATGCAATTTTTTATTTCGTTTTATACTCTCTTCCTGGTGCATTACAACTCCGAAATTTCACTCTGTTAAGTGTTCTTGATTACAAAGTATGATTTGACTTTTAGCCTTAATTGTAATGAGTTTAGATTAGCTATATTAACGTCCCGTTTTTAAAGCAACACTAGCCCTATCTTGGGACAGACCTCGTCATTTCGAACCGCGGTCAGATGACGAGGACTGACAACCTTAAGCGGACCCTAAGTTGACAACCCCCTCTCCAAGCTTCCATACCACACCACTGGGAAGTCATTTGGCCCCAACGGATTTAGCCTACACAGACCCGCTTACAAGATGGTTCTTCGGTGGAATCGGGTCTCGAATCTGAAGTCCTCGGGTTCCAAAGCCGAGACCTTATCAACATTCCACCGCGTCCCCTATATTGTAATTGAGAATTGCATACGTAGGCCATGTGCTATAAATAAAAATCTGTTCAAAAGCATTTTCATGTTGATTTATATTCTTTTTCTACCGATTTAAGCATGGTTGCTTCATCTTTTCGGTATCACGTATAACCAATATCGCGCTTAAAAGAGTACTTTTCGTATACTTCGCACACGGTAGAATAAAATAGTTTCTTTAAAGAATTAAAAACAATATTCACCGGATATAAAAAAAAGCCAAATGATTGATCAAAATACAAACTCATGGGAAGGGAAGATCGAGATAATGAGCAAAACAAAATTAGATTTATTTCTGCTTCATTTAAATACAATTTGGCAACACAAAACGCTTTGCCATGACTAAACATTTAAAATGCGTAAATAAAATGCCTATTTCCTTCATTAACACTCACGCTCAATTGCACGGGAGAGACAAAAATGAGGGGAATTTCTGTTGGATGTTTTGTAACTTCCTTTTTGTTCGATTTTTCATCTGAATAACTGAACGCGTGGCGTTTTCCCGCTCTTGCGAAATTTCCGCGCGTGAATAACATCAGCTCAAAAGCCTATTGTGTTTTGTTCGGTAAAACAAATTAAAAATAAAAAAATGGCTAAATATATCCCACGGAAAGAGGGAAACGGAAATTATACGCATTAAATGATTCTAATTCTGCTAAAATGTTGCCGCTTATCAACAAAACGCGTTTTGTTTCTTTCTAACCGCCTTTAGCGATCAGTTTGTTCGCTCTGACTTTTTAAGATGTTAAATGACTAATTTAAATCTCGTTCATTAAAAAAAGATTTCACCTTATTATTTGTTATGATCGAGAAACGAGAATACTGTTAGATTAATTTATTGAAAGTTAAAAAATGTACATAATTTTTTTTTAAAAAAAAAGACGGAAGTTAATGATTGGCAAAAGCACGCGAATTGAATGATTTGATGGATGTTCGAATTTCATTATAACATTTAAAAGCATTCTTAGAGATAGCGTGTCGAATTAAATTAAAAGCATTATTAAAATTAAAAGGGGGAATTGTAAGAAACGAAACTGATATTGATAAAAAGGTAACTTTTGAGTCTCAAGATAATAAAAAAACCATTTTTGAAAGATGTGGGCACCAATTTCCCTAAGCAAGTCATAGCAATTATCCATTTGGCGACGATAAGTTTGTCATTATGCTTGATTAAAGTTTCTGTTTGAAACCCGTTTTTTGATTTCTTTTACATCTTCTTTTCTCCGACTGAATAGACATTGGTGATTAGGCGAAGCTTCTCCAGAATATTTCTAATAATACTTTGCCGCTCTCTCCGAAGCATGTAATTTATTGCAATTATAGAAAAGTTCAATGAAGCAGTCTGATGGTTTGTTTACATCTCATTGTTGCCATTCTACAATAAGTAGTAAGATCGAACTCTGTGCTAAGTACATAGCATTTTAAATATATAGATGTACTTTTCTACTTAAGCAAAAATGTTTTGTTTCCAAAATTGTATGGGAAAAGGTAATTCATTTATCTCACTTAAGACTTAGTTTTCAAAATCAATCTTTACAGTAAGTAATCCGAATTTTGATAAATCTGAGACTCTAAAATAAAATAACATTTGAATGGGGAACTCTTAACTTTTTTTATTGAAAAAAAAAAAAAAAAAACTGGATTTATTTATATTTATGTCCTGTTTTGAAGCAACGCAAAGGCCATAAAAAGTACCGGGAAAAAATTTAATCAATCTCGTCAAACTGCTTAGAGCAACTTAGTCAAAAAAAAAAAAAAAATCACTCCAGAATCTCTAGAATATAACCAAAACTCAAATTTCCTTATCGGGTATTTCATCTTTGCTTTTGAAGATCTCCGAACAGATTTCCAATTTTAAAAGCCACTTTCGTGAAACTACTAGCGCATTTTCATCATATGAATATCACTTTCAGAAAGACAGAAATATGGTCTTTGATTCAGTACGATACTTCAGAAGACAAGGTTGAGCAAAGGTGCAAGTGAAGTTAAACCATTTCCCTTTATTTCTTCTTTTATTCTCCGCACTCGTTTAAAAAAGCGCTGAGAAATTATTTAAGTTCAAGGTTGTAATTTAATTAAAATCAATGTTTCTTTTGCTACTCGATATATGTATGAGTATTTGTTCGAACAACAATCCCGAGCGGCTGATTCATTTTGATGTCTCTCCCCTTCTCACTGTCATTCCTTACTGGACGACTGAAAATGCTGCAGAGGAGGAATCAACTCCCATCCATCTTCCTTTTCAAAGATGCAGGAAAAAGTCATTTAAATACGACAAATGGGCAATCGATATCAAATTTTGTTCGTCCATTCAAATCGTTGAATGAAAAATATGATTGGATTAAATCTTCTCTAAGCAATCCCTTAGAATGATAGCTTACCCCAAAACCTCTCTTTTTCCAGGAAGGAGTTTAACCGAGTTCGTAAGATGCAATCAACAAACGGGCTGATTTATTTAGAATTTCATTCACATATTAAGATTAAAAGTATGAAGTAAGATGCGAAATTATGAAGATAAACGATACAACAATCATGCTTTTATACTGATATGCATTTCCAATCTACCCTTCTGCGTAGCGTGAATGTAAGTCGTTTAAATACATATAAAAATCGGCCAAATATTTAAAACATGAGAAATTTAATTCGCCTGTTTGAATGAGTCGAACTAAAAATATGATGGAATTGAATATTCTCTGATGAGGAACTAACTCTGTGACTTGTTCCGAACGACGGTAGCAGCTATGATGAAAATGGGTCCCTCAATGCTCGACAAAAAATACTGTCATGAAAAATGAACCTTGACACCTCTCCCTCTCCTTTATGGACAGGTTCAAGATGAATGGCCCCTTTATTGAGAAGGTTGGTTCTCAATAAAAGGGCATCTTCATACACAGGGATAGATGGACCTTTTTAATCAAGCTAGGAAACATACTATACTGTGTTAGAGATTTGAATATCGATGTTATTTTATTGTGAATCTATTAAATCTTGTTCTTGAAATAAAAATTAACTTTTCCTCTCTGAATGAGTAAGATAGTTGAATATCAGTTTGTTAATGACCTCTCTAAGTTTCTGTTACATTTAATGTTTTTCTCTGATTTTAACTATGGTTTCTCAATTAGCCCATTTCCTTGGAGATTTAGTCGGGGAAAGAATCAACATATCCAAAATATCTTTCAATGGATGTCGCTGTCAGATGTGAACTGGTGAACAGTCCATGGATTTGAGACCAGGTTTTGTCTAACAATATTCTTCAATGAGGGTTTCTTGTTTCTGAAACTAGTTGTTCCTCACCCAAATGTGCTCACGCTATGAAAATTTAATATGAATAATTTAGATCATCAGTGCTTCATTATAATTCGAAATGACGTGGCCAGTCTCAAAACAGCACGAAATGGCGGTATCCTGGTGGTAAAATGGCTCAAGGTTCCTCAAAAATAGCCTAATACATGCTAAATTTGACATCGAGAGTGAAATGCCTTCCGCGAGTATGCCATGGAAGTTGAAGAAATCGGGATAATGGATCATGTATCGTTCTTTCCATCTAGCTGCGATTCAAAATTATAAGCTCTGTCCTAAAATAAATCGAAATATAATTGATCAAGATTAACCAAAAACAATATTTGTGCTGTAGCAAAACGAGACATGAATATAATATCTTACTAATTTATCTCAGATACTTCGAGTATCGCGATCACTGTGATGCAAAAATTCAAAATAATCTGATGACGAATTCCTCCTCTCGGGCAACGGGCGGTGCATAACTTTAGAACTGAAAAGGAGCTTTTAGCTTGTTTTTAAGCACATTCAGGCACAGCACGCATTCCTTAAAAAGAAAATATGTTTTCTCGCATGAGGAACTCTGTTCCATTTCCCAATTTGCACCCCTAAGGTCTGTTTCGTATTCAGTTTCCTTTCCTCGAAGCGTTTTATTGCTAACCACGCCTTCTGTTGGCATGTCATTATCTTCAGAAATAATCCTTTCCCATTAGCATTTTTAAATGAAGATTTTAAAAACCGGACATTTAGCTCCAGTTACAGTTCATCGGCTGCTCGGTTCGCTTTTTTTTTTTCCACCAACATTTTTCCTTAAAAGATGGCATCACACCGAAAAGCGCGCATCGACATCAACCTCTGGGGCCTCTAGTTCTCCTTTACAACCGATAGGCAACAGCAGCACATGACTCCTAGCACAAGTCACCAGAGCGATGATGCAAAACGGACTTCCGCGAAAATCGTTTGCATTATTTTTCTGGAACACCCTCGACCTCCCCGTCTTATTCGGGCCTGAAAGACAGCGTTCTGAAGCTCAGGATAAATAGGAAACTGTCGTAGAAGTTTAGTTATACCAATATTCCGTTTTGAAAAAAAATTTACGAGGACTATTTTGGGACGGATTTCTTCGTTTTGAAAAATGCTCAAGTGATGGGGACGACGCAGGAACCGACATCTTCCTTTTCAAATTTCGGCTCTACAACACGGGAAGAATTGGATGCACGTCGAGGGTTTTAAACCCTCTTCTTATGATTATTTTTGTGTGAAATAAATCAGGGTGATATATAACATATTAAGCTCAGTACGCAATCTTCAATGTCCCTCTCTTCGAAATTTCTCCACTCATTATTGATTTTATTAGCAACAAAAATCTCGAATCAGTCAGCTATATATATATATAACATTATTTGTTGTGAAGCATGATGCAGTTTGAAGACATTGAAGAGACTTTTTATCTGTTTAAATTCTTTTTAATCCATCGTGAAAGCATAATTATTTACAAGCAAAGACGCGGACATTGTGCGTCCGCCACAAAAGCAGAAGTGGGGAAGAAGGGCCGAAATAAATTATCCCTCGTCTTATATCACCTTAGATTTTAATAGGGAAAATATTTCTCCACAGTATTAATATATTATTAAGATTCTGATAGGGATTTCTGACGCATGTCAATCACATGTAAGGGAAAATCAGGGATCTTTTAAAAAAGAATGTGCTTACTGGACATTTTTTACCCCTTCACGCCGAGCGTGTGAAAGTATCGGCGGTTAGCCAATTCAGCAATTTTATAAAGTTTCTCTTGAATTAATTAAGTAGAGAAAGTGGAATTGGATCACGAAATCTTATATCACGACGTCTTATATATATATATATATATATATATATATATATATATATATATATATATATATATATATATATATATATATATATATATATAGCTACGTTCCTTATTACGCAATAATCGTGAAAAAAGTTGCCAGCAACAACCAATTTACAGTACATCTGTTTTAAGTACAATTTTTTGTTCACTAAATGTTATGATGGAAATTTCCGTCATCATACAAAGAAGGGTTATAGTGCATCAGACTCGCATACAAGAATAGGTTTGGGTGGAATTGTGTTCCAAACTTGGATGCATCGAGTTCGAAAACCTAGGCCTTTTCAGAACCATATATTGAACCCGAATTGTATCCATGATTTTATGCACTTGATAGTTTGCACTAAAACAGCGAAATATTCAATGTTTTTTTAAATTAACTATTTAGCATTATTACTAGTTCATTACAGTCAATACAAAATGTACATTTCAGTAATAATGTCATAAAAATCAACAAGCATGTATTCTTTAGTTTAGTTATATGAACGTCCCGTTTAAAAGTAACCTCAGGGCTATTTTGGGACGGACCTTGTCATTTTGAACCGTGGTCAGATGTCGTGGATGACACCTGAGTGGGCACCCTCTCTCCAAACTTCCACACCACATTGCTCTTCGGCGGCCCCATCAAGTTTCCCGCGTGGCCTCTGGCTAGGTCGGGGTATTTCCAAGTATACAGATGGAGTCCAACTATGTCCGTACCATGTTTATACTTGGTGGATTATTCAGCTGAAATGAGTAATAAAATTAGCAATTCATAAGGTTTCATTTGGTTATCTCCATATCTATTCCATATCCAAAGAATTCGTGACCGCAAAAATCTCTATATACACATTAGCATATAAATGTGGATGCAGAACAATCATACATCACTATAATAAATAAATAGATAAAAAATTATCCGTAATAAAAAAAAAATACTAAAACCAAAAAAATTAAATAAATAAAGAGCCTATTGATTCAATTAGAAATAAAAGGAAATGTGAAATGAGACTCACCAGGTTATTAAAAGAGGGAACTCATAGCATATACAGCCTACGATCACGAAACGTCTTCATCTGTCACTGTGCAGACAGGAGTGGCTCATGAACTGTATGCACAGTGGCGGTTTTAGAGAGCCTTTCAAGTAATTTGAAACGACAGCATTCCCGATTTTTGTACAGTGCGTTCATTCATGAACTGAGATATTTAACTTTGTGCATAAGATTTGAATATTACAATCATTGAACGCTATTTACCTTTTTATCATTCTCACATTTCAGAAAAATGCAGAGAAAAACTGCAGTTGAATTTTGTTTTCGCTTACAGTTTCTACTTTCTTGTTTACGAAGTATAGAGAAAGTGTTGTCATCGTCCAAAAATTCGAATTCGATTTCGAAAGTCTAAAACCTAGAGATTTCGGCGAATCTCCCTGTTTTAGACTTTCTTGATTTTGAAAAATAATTTTTTAGCATTATGTCCTCAGTCTGTTTGTGACAAAGATACTCAAAAATGCTTTGAGCTAGACGAATGAAATGTGATACATGATCTGTACACTAAGTGTGCAGATTTCTATCCAATTTTGAGTAAAATCTATTCGAGGAAGTCTATCTACTCAGTTGTTTGAATATAAATGAACATCCTAACTGCACAATGGAAATGAATTAGATGTATAAAATTCGGTACACAGATTTAAGATCATTTCTGTGAAACTCCAATCCTTTTCAGCTACATCCTTCAACGGGTGGGTCGTCTGTCGTTCTGTACTTCCAGAAGTACGTAAACGTAAAAAACACAATGACACATTCGGTGTGTGAATGTTTGACTGCCATTGCAATTCTGGTCTCAGTCAGTTGAGGAACAATCGTGTTTTAAACACGAATTCACCTTTATTAGAGAATATACTAGAAAGTTTTGGTGAGACCATTCCCATTGGTTTCTTTTCGGGACTTTCGTTCCTTTTCTCTCTTCACAATGGGGTGGGGGATTTTTCAAGTCTTTATATTCACCCAGTCGCCATTATTTCATTTCCACTGAAGAGATGACAACAGAAATGACGTTCTTCGCGTTACTGCAATGCCACGTGCTTCTATTCTCATCGCACACAATATGTTCGTGTGAACGCTGATTTCTCTTTCCTCGAAGTCAGCTTGTTGTCATCACGAAAAGCCGATGCTCCAATGTGAAAGGTCGTTTCAATGAAATTGGGAAATAGTGGGAGGAAATCTCTTTACAATTAATCGTAAATAATTTTATTGCGTCATCATTATCAAGAATGGTGTATACAAATGCCAGTCTTAGGCGTTTTTTTTCTGGTTATATAAACGTCTGGTTTTAAAGCAACACTAAAGCTATTTTGGGTCGGACCTCGTCATTTTCAGCCGTGGTCAGGTAACGAAAACGACACCTAAGCTGTCGTACTCCTCTCCAAACTTCCACACCACACTAGAGGGATGACATTTAACCTCTACGGATTTAACGGGCACGAGACCCGCTTGCATGATAGTTTTTCAGTGGAATCAGGTCTCGAACCTGAAACCCTACGGTTCCGAAACTGAGTCCTTACCACCAGCCCATCGCTGCCCTCTTAGGTTTGAAAATAAAATTTTAAAAAGTCCTTCAGTGTCATGACAGTTCATTAAGATTTACAATTTCAGGTGCGGCCTAAGCAATTCCATTCGTATAATCAAAATCTAATTATTCTTTTATATTCCACACTTACTTTTCAGAAAATAGTAAAAATGTGTAAAATAAAAGATGCTAACATTAAGATTTTTACAAATCAGACTTTAACAGCTTATGAAAACCAAACCATTTTTAGATGTATCTACAGCTATACAGTTCGATATTGTTCAATCTATTCATTCATTTTATTTCATTCCTCGAAAAGTTGGTCACAGAATGAAATAAAAATGATGGATTTACAAATAAATTGAATGCAATATAAAAAAGCATGAGATTTGAAGGGTCTTTATTGTATTCAATTCGTTTAATTTATTAATCTATTAGTATTTTTATTTCATGCTATTATTAATTTTTTTAACCACTTTAAAGATGGTAAATTTTCGACTTCGAAATAAGAACGTCAAAACTTTGTGATTTTATTCCGCTTAAGACGCGCCATGTTCATCTTATTTTGTCGAAAAGCGTATGTCCCCTTTCTGCCGGAAAAGCGGGAGGCTGCGCCTCTGATGTTCTTTCTACATAATCTGTTTACATTTCGAACCTAAATTCACAACAGCCCTCATGTATCTTCGAAACGGGATATCTATCCTAGCCTAAACAGTCTATTTCTTTCCACTTTCTGAAGGCATGAGATGTACAAACGAGTCCAAGAATCCAGAAGCAATAGCGTGAACTTTCCAAGTTTAGATACTGTATCGCCATCTATTATCAACCGGTCGCATTATTTCTTTCTTTATATAATATGCTGAACAATAATCGATTTGAATAATATTTAAAATCAGTCGCACACATTCTAAATCACACACAAATCTACCCACATTTTTGATACATTTTTTCTATTTTTTGCAATGTTTAGAGTTATAAAGCAGAAGCTGTATTATTTTATATACTTTTCTCCGTTTTCCATGTTCATGCCGTTTATATGTTGTTATATTGGGGATGCTTCCACATTTTATGACACATATCTACTGTCATCGGTCTTTTATAAGATCTCATGAATAATAATTTTTAATGGTTGTGATTAAAATAATTTACGTGATGGATGCAAGACTTTATATCACACCTAAAGTTTTGATCATACTTTAGTTTAAAAACAGCTACTGCCATCTATCAGGAAGTTTTGGTACTGCTTTGTATATCAAAAAATAATAATAAAAGAAAATGTGTGTGTGTGTGTGTGTGTGTGTGTGTGTGTGTGTGTGTGTGTGTGTGTGTGTGTGTGTGTGTGCGTGTGTGTGTGTTGACTGTCTACAAGACAGACCATTTAATTTAGAGCTATCACGTTTGGTACATATGTATATACTTTAGAAAATGAGACTATGCATATCGGAGCGATTTTTTTTGTAATTTGTTTAATTAAAAGTTAAGTGAAATAATTTTTTCCTTGATAACTTCCAAAAATACGGTTGCACAAAATTGATTTTTTTTACCATTTTAAAACTTAAAAAATTGTATTTTAATCATAACAATTTAATAGTCATGTAATTTTTTAATTATATATTTTTAAGTCTATTTTCCAATAATAGATTATATTGCGGGTATCATTTTTATTATTACATCAAATATTACATTGCCTGATTTTCTACTATTGTTTAAGTAAGCAAAATTCTCTCTAATATTTGTGTAGCTTACATGATGTATAAAAAAGTAATGTTACAGTATCACAAAACAGAAAAATAGTATAATAATGTTTTTAATATGGCTAAATTGCCGTGGGATTTGCCTCCTAAAGAACTTTTTTTGTTTGCATTCTTTTGATTAAAGTGTTTCCCTTTTCCAAAGGAAGAATATATTTTCGATCTTCTGGAAAATATTTCTTTTCAACGGTTAGATTACTAAGCAGTGGTTTATGTTTAGCAGAGTCCATAAAGATATCGAATCCAGCTATGAAATTATATTTGTTAATCTGAGTGAACCAGGTCTTTGCGATTTTGGGGGCTCTTATTAACTATAACTGTAATTAAGATAAATGTGTCGTTTTTTTTTTTTTTTTTTTTTTTTTTTTTTCATTTTTTTGGTAATGAATAAATACTTTGAATTATTATTTTGGCTTTTGCTTCTCGACTATTTTATTTTGGATTCCAGCAGAATTTCACATTCCTGATTTTTTCGCAACAATTTTTGTGATATATTATAAATCTGTGTTAACAATCTATGATGTGTTGATTGCATAATGAGTTATTCTTTATGGAAATAAAGGAACGATTTTGATACCATTAGTGGGGGAGCTTATTGAATTGTAAAGATGGTAGTTAGAAGTTTCTAAAAAATGAGGAAGAATGAAAGAACCTCTTTTTACGAAAGCGTATAGTAAAGTAAGAGAATTGATATCCTCTCCAAGTGCTGATATTTCGAAATTGGAGTCGGACAAGAATGTTTTGAAATCTAAAGTTGAGCGACTGAAAGGAACAAGCATTCTCGAACTTTTGCTTAAGTGGAAAGAAAATTAGACAATAGGTGAAAAGACCATCCCATGGGATAGTTAACAAAAATATGAAGGGGAAGTTACTAAAATGACTTAAAGAATTTGTCTGTTAGACAATATTTTTCTTCTATTGCTAGCTGTCAACAAGGCATTAGCGTTCATATATTTTGTGTTGTCATCAATTTGCATATGCAGCTATTGTTTCCATTCGCTTTGTGTATATTGGTGTTGTTTATGTAAATCTTTTGCCTGCCTAATCGAGAGTAGCTCCTGTTAAAACCATCACCATTTCTCATCTTGAGTGCAACTAACTGCAATCGTGAGAGCACGATTAGGTGTATTTATATTTAGCGCACTCCAACTGGAAGGTATAAAACAATACTTCAGGACTAACTCAATCTCGGTGTTGAATTGGATTAAGCATGAAGAAGATTGAATAGCTTTTTCTTTTGTTTATAATAGTGTTCTAAAAATAGGAAAACTGATGATTCTATTCATTGAAAACATCTACTTCAGATACAAAACTTACTTTCAAAAGAATGCGGAATGCTCTTCCACCAACTCTCACCGAATATTTGAACCCACATGACTTTGAGAAACTGAAGAGAATTGACCTCGTACTAAACCGGTTTTTGACAAATAATTTGTTCTAAAAGAAAAGAGAGTACAACGTTTCCCTTTCTTCCTCACATAGTAATTGGCATTCCGTTTAGATGTAACTTCACCCCTTTCCCCACACATAGCTAAGTGCATATGGACCGCCAGATGTGGATCCTTTTCATTAGGAGAGTCATTGTGTCTGGTCATTCGTTGCTATCCAAGTGGGGGAACACAGTTGTGCGTCCCATCGTTTCAAATAGATACAATATGCCTTCAAGGGCGAAAAATTTCTAGACCAGACACCATTCCAAACATCCAGATGTTAAACTTTTTCTCCTTATGAAGAGACTCCTCAAATTATCAAGAAACGATCAATCGCCAGCAACCCTTGACATTAAGTGTCAAACCCAGGTACACTTCAGCCAGTGTTAGTTAGCTGTGAATTGATTATAATTAACATGTGTTCGAGAGGGATTGGCCACAAAGATGGATCCTCAACAGACACTCTCCCGATCGAGTTGAAACCATTGAGGATACGTTACTGAACAGCTATTGGGTGATAGAGAATTCAAGTTCAACAATGAGAAACCAGAGGCGGATAGCTGATGGAAATAAAATGCGGTATTTTTTTTCCGAGAGGAGAGGAGAGAAAAGGCTTCGAATTAGAATTCGGAGGACGGAAAAGGTGTTCCCGATTTTGGAGAAGTTCCGTGTGATTGTGGCTTCTGTGTTAGGATCCACCCGATATATATCGGTAGATTTCTGGAGCGTACCTAGAGTAGCCATTTAGATTGGTTACACATACAGCGGATTTTTTCGACGCGGTTAATTCATCGTCGCCGCCATAACAACAGTAGTGTATTGAATTATATTAGAGCTTACACATTTGGCGGAAAAATAAAGGCGCGATCAATTTCTTGTTGGAAGATGTCAGCTGCCACTGCCGCCAACGGTACTTTGATCGTCGCAGTTAAAGTACTGGCGCACATAATTCAATGCAACTTTACACACAAGGTGTTTTTTTAACGTCTAGAGTTGCTTTTTCACAATCAGTTTTGCCTTCCTGCTTGAAACACAATTTTTCTTTTATCATCAGTAGGTTTTCACCTATTATGAGCATGAGTGATTTAAAATCGATAATGAAATTTTAATTGCCTTAATACAAGAAATGCCAGTTTTATGGGTTTTTAAAGACAGAAACACAGTGGTTAGCATGACATTTGTATTGAAATTTGTAACGACTTTGATTTATTTGAAGGAAAAAAAAAGAGAAATGATTTATGGGAAATCCATACTTTCTCAGATGTACTTACTGCATAATAGATGGAGTCGTAAAAAAAAAAAAATCTAATTTTGAGAGTCTAGAAATGACAGTAGTAACAATCTCTAGTTCTAAAGAATTTTATTTACATTGCACTATTGTAAGGATTTAATTATCATTTTTTTTTTTTTTCATTTCTGAGCTAGCTATTATTAACAAACTTTTTTTTTTTGTAAAAATATAAACATTATTGGAAAATGAGTAACGATTTTAACGTTTATCAACAAGTTTTATTATGCTTTTAACTTATTTCTAATAAATCAGAAATATTTTACAAGAAAATAAAAGTAATGTGATTTTTTTTTTTTTTTTTGCAATACTTGTTTCAAATAAAAAAGCGTCATATTATACAGTTATCTGTCGCTAATATCATGGCGATCAGAATACTTTTATATTGCAGATGTATGCCAGGAAATCATGCCTGCATTTGAATATATATATATATATATATATATATATATATATATATATATATATATATATATATATATATATATATATATATATATATAGAGAGAGAGAGAGAGAGAGAATGTTTCTCCTATTGTTTGCTTTGATGCCTTCTCTTGTAATATTCCCTCCGTGAATATCTTCCAATCCTATAATGGACATTGCATCCTCAATCATATATCTATCTCTATCCCAAATATAATAATGAAGAATAATACAAGCTTTAATAATATCATTCACAAATTGTGACAGAACATTAAAAGGACGATGGAATATTTTCCATTTATTGCTGAGAATATCAAAAGAGCATTGTGTGTATCCTTTTGCTTGATAAGTCGATAGTTGATTATTTTCTTTTCGACTGTCAAATGTGTTTCAGCATATGATCTCAGCAAATTTTTATGCAGCCCAAATGCCGCATCACCAACAAAAAAAGCATGGAACTTCTGGACTTTCTGTGCCGAGCAAGCACAAAATAAAACGATATTTACTGTCAGCAAAGCCCATCAGCACAACTGAATCGTAATATTAATAATACAATTAATATATGTTAATTGTATATTAATATCTAATTGTATGTTTATATGTATAAAACGTATCTGAGGTTCTGTCCATATTTGTATGTTTTTAAGGAATGGCATCCATAAACAAAGTTACTTTCAAAACTTTATAATAACAATGTACGAAAATAATTGTAAGTAAAACATTTATTTTACAGAATGCCATTTAATACTCTAATAGATTTCAAAAGTTAGTTCTTACAGATTTCAAAAGTTCTTGCCAGCATTTCTACAGGCTGAATGGAATTTCTCAGTTTAATATTTTTGTGCTAATAACTTTTAGCCTTCCAAAGGAAGTCTTCATTCTGAAATAATTGAAGAATTTCAGTGCCAATTTATTTTGCCTCAAATCTTCAAATAACGTGTAAAAAGCTCCTAAATCCTCTTTTTTTCATTCATTGAATAAATCCAAATAAGCCAATTTTTTTCTTTTTTCTTTTCTTTCTTCATTCGACGACAAAATAACAATCATAATGGAATCTGCACTCTATTCATTTCAAATGACACTTAAACAGTAAATAGTTTAAATAACGATTAAAGTAAATTTGTTTATTGATGAAATGATGCTGACTCTTACGACGGTTCGGAAACTTTACCGCTGTGTGTGTAAACCGATTTCTGTGAGAGGTAACGGGGGGGGGGACGCTTCGTGTGTAACCAGCCTTAGAACTAACAGCCCGTTAGTGGATTTTTGGCGACTTTTTCTCCGATTTGGTCCAGGAACTACTTCGTGATTGACCTGTTATTTGTTTGTAAACAATATTAACCTAGATGAGAACAAGTTGCATTTTTTTGTAAATATATAAGGCCGGAAATAAAAGAGTTATTTTTCTACGCTACTCTATTATTGGATCGATATTGGGCAAGATATTACAAGAGAAACGAACCCAATATTCAAGACCACTTTGGTTTTTTGCTCTTTGAATAATAGAGGAAATAATGCATTAAAAACCAGCAGGAATGACCTCCCCAAAATTTTCTCGCACGCTCTCTAAACAAGTTTAATCCAGAGAACGTCTTTCATGACAATAGCGCACAATAGTTACAAATTATTAATCTTTGGCGTAAAGTGAGCCGTCATGGTTTCTTCTTCCATGAGCTTTTGCAGATTTATTCCTGGCATGCGGTTAAAAGTATCCGAAAATCGAATGGGGTGTTTTAGAAGCGTTTTTTCCCCAATCTATTGAAATAGAAATTTGACACATATCAAATACGATATATTTAAATCATTGCGTCATTGAGTTATCGCCTTTACATGTTTCTAAAAGTACAGGCAGACAGAAGGCCAATCCCTTGATGGATAGGACCCAACATTTGATAGGGGTCTAGACTATAGATGTTAAATCTGCATACAGTATCTTATCTATTTAGCTCTCTTCGTTATACAGTTATTGTGTTAACTCATATTCAAATATCCGGACAGCCGAATCTCCTCAGAATAAATGTTGCTCAAAATTTGATAGAAATCTGCAAATTTGGTGCAAAGATCATATACCAAATGTCAACCGTCTAGCGGAAAGCGTTTTTCAATTATCTTTGTCACAGATAGACGGGCATTTTCCAAAAATATATTTCTAGAAGGGTCTAAAATGTGGAGATTTGTCAAAATCTCTTCGAATGGTTTGACTATTACTACGCTTTCTCTGTATTACGTGTGCGAAAAAGTAATAATATCGAAGATTCGAGGAGTAAGAGCAACACTCATTGGTATTGTCATTCATTTTCGAGCTATGATAAAATACTAAAAACGGTTGTTTGATGAAAAGATTCCATTTCACGAACCACCTTGTGAATGATCACAGGATGAAGTAAAACAATCTGAAAAAAATATTGTCAAGAGGATACAAGACGAATGCTTTACTCTTGAAACCAATAGGAAGAAGTTGAATTCATTGACAATATTCAAAAAGAATCTCTCGAGTGAAGACAAAAATAACGTAAAGAGGATTTTCAAGAATCGGAGGATTTTGTCTTCAAAACTAAATTTATTATAAAAGGTTTTCTCTCCAGATTTCATAAAAAAAATTAAACTTTTAAAGAAATGATTAATGATAGCTTATATAGTAGAGGATATTGATATTTTCTATAAAAATTTGATTCAGTCGATTTCTAGTTTTGCCTTTGAACCTTTTAAGAAAAAATAATAAAATAACTTATACTTAAAAAAAAGGGTTATAGATTCTGGAACAACGATTTCAGAATTAAAAGGAATAGTTACCACACTCTATAGAAAATTAAAAAGACGCAGAGGTATTGGAGAATCCGAGGAACTGGCATTATCTTTAGAACAGAACGGTGAGAATTTAAGAGTTCAATTAACCAGACAGGAAGACATGAAAGACTTTCACTTTCTAATTATATTTAAAAAATCGGACATACTTTTAAAATAGCTTTTCGAAAATTAAAGAGAAAAGTAAATATTAATAAAAATATTCCAAACGTCAGTTCACCTTCAATCCAAGATAAAGTTACTTACATGTTGAATAACTTTTTTTCCAAATAAAAATGATAATTTCCCATCTTGAATCATTTTTTCTTCCAGCAACTTAAAAAAGGTTACGGTAAAAGATGTTGTAAATGTTATTTATAATTTAAAAGAAGGAAGATCCCCCGGCTTGAACCGCATTGATTATAAGAAGTGGGTTGCAGTTTTTAAACAAGATGCTGCTTTTTTTTAAATTATCAATGTTTACTTCAGATACTCTTATTTTCCTAACTGCTTCCGTAACTAAGGGAAGACGTTAACAAATGAGTGTGTTCTCAGTGATGATTCCAAATTCGTCCTTCGGAAATTACGAACTACAATCCTAGCAATACGAATTGAAACTCCTTCGAAGTTCACATATAATGACGGCACACTCAATGGGGTCAATTCATGCGACATAAAAGTCACATGTCATGAACTTCTGCGCATGGCATTTAAGTTTCCTTCAATGAGTCTGCCATTAACGTTCTGCGCCAAGTATGAAGCGGATTTTTTGTTTATTGTTGAAGTTACAATTTTGAATCATTTTCTTTTCTCTTATTATATGTTAAAAGATGAAATACTGGTGTGCTGTTGGATGCTTTAATTCGAAAGACAAGAGTGATTGTCTTGATAAAATGTTTTTTTTTAGTTTCTTTTCAACAATCCTGACTTGGGTTATTAGCTTTGAATCAGAAGGTTTTTTGCCTTCTTCGAAGTCGGTGATATGCTCCGATCATTTTGAAGAATTCATTCATTGTGTGACCATTTACTAAATATAGAAAATTGAAACTGAAAGCTGTTCCAGTAATTTTTTATAAAAACCCTGCGAAGAAAAAAAAATCGGTAAGCGATTTACCATCAAAAACAAATGGGGATATTCAAACAAAATCGTGAGTGCATTTCTAATTTACTTTATTGACATTTGATGAAATTTCGGATAATTTTGAATATGCTTAGAAGATTTTAAAATGTTTACATGAATATTGCATTACATTTTACCTGCAAAATCTTTTTATTGATGCAAGTAAACAAACTCCTATTGCAGAAAAATATCACTCCTAACTTAAAATTAATTCTTGGGTAGAAGTGAATAAATTTCGTAAGGATTTATTTAATAAGTGAATCCTTTACTAACTATTGAAAATCCAAATTTCTTATTGACTGTTATCAGGTCAGTTAACATCATTTATAATTGATGTTAATTTGATAAATTTAATGCTACATATCAGATATATATATATATTATAAGTTTTGAAAATACATGTCATTTAGTTAAGTGTATAAATGTAAGAGAATTGACTACTAAGCAAAATTATTTGAATTCTGATTTCAGTGGAATGTACTCTGCTTCTTCCCAGACTATTACTTTTTCTGAAATAATCGACATAATCAGCAATTTGCAAAATAAACTGCAAGAACTTCAGGATTCTGTGAGAAAAGAAGAGATTCGTTCCAGAGAATATTGATATATTGATATTAAAATGAGGGCATTGGCAGGTTTCATTAAAGAAAGGTTTTCCTCTATATATGTTCTTTTTTGAATTTTGTAGCATGTCTTAAAAAAGTAAATTTGTTGAAGCATCCAGTTGATTTATATGTTCTGTTCCTTGTTAAATTAAATACTGGAATTTAAAATGATTTCTTTATTATTTTGTTTGAAATTTCAGATTCTGCTGTTCATTTTGTAACAGATTTTTATGAAAAGTTGAAATTGTTACCTATATTTCCTCCGATGTGATTAGTTATTGAAACCATGATAAAATAATTTGGTTCTGAAAATAAAAACACCAGAGTCATTATTGACTGCATTGAATTTCCTGTATAGAAATCTAGCAATCCAGTAGAACAGCAAATGACTTTCACTTTTTATAAGAAAATAAATACTTTAAAAGATATGATAGTCATAATGCCTTCAGGAGCCATCAGCTTCATTTCACCATTATACTGCGGTAGTATATCTGACAAGGAACTTTTTGTTAAAAGCAGTCTGATGGATGTATTAGAACCGAATGATGTTGTAATGACAGACAAAGGCTTCCAAATTGAACAAGTACTACAAAAAAATAGGATATAAATTGAAATGTCCTAAATTTTTAGAGGCTTGTATTCAATTTAATATTACTGAAAGAATCGATAACTGCAAGACATCTAATGTAAGGGTTACAGTATATATGGAAGTAAGAGTAGTAATCTAGTAGAACAGCATACATGGGTTATAGTAGAAAGAGCTATTTCAAGAATTAAAATGTACAAATATTTTGCAGGGGCTCTCCCTTATACATGTTTATACAATGTCAATTCTGAATTTTTTATTAGTTGCATGTTGTGTAACTTTCAAAAACCATTAATTAACATCAAATAATTTTTGCATTTGATTTTTAGTTTTTGGCATTATAATAAATTGCATTATGAGGTTTTACTTTTTTACTATGAACCTTAAAGTTTTCTTTATCTTTTAGTAATTCATGTTATTTAGTTATTGCTGGATAATCATGTCTAATAACAAAAGAGCAAAATGGATGGCTCCAGAAAGTATGATTACTAGTTTTCTAATTACATTTATAGATTGTTGATGGATTCAAAGTAAATTTATGTCAAGCAACTGTTTCTATTGTTAAAAATGAAATGTCATTAGTTTCTTGTATTTAAACTGAAATGGATTGTTATCAATAATATCATGTTATATCACTGTGCACCTCAATGATTTCTGTTTTAATAAATGCAGGTATTTTCATTGAAAATCAATTTCCATATCAGCATTTATGATATAATTTTTATTCCCAACTTCATTGCTACATGAATGTTTCACTCTTTTCTTTTTTTTTTCTTTCTTTCTTTTAACATATTGATTTTGAATTATAAAATTCTGTGAAAGCATAAAAGTGTTTTTCCAACTCCTCTTTATATCTTGTTTAACTTATATATCATGATCTAATTCTTGTTTATCAAATTTACTCTATTGTATGTTTTTGTTTTATTTTACGATATTCAGTCAATGTAATTTCTATCAATGTAACTTTAGCATTTTAAAATATATTTCAGAAATGTTTTGCTTTAAAACATTTCTGAACATATAGCTCAACATTGTATTTTTATTGGTGAAAAAAAAACTATTGTTTAGTATCTAGGATGTGTCTGTTGAATAAAACTGATTTCATCATTTTCTTTGACATTCTTGTCATGCTATGTTTATATTCATTGTGTCTAGAAAAATAATTGTTGATAAAAAGTTTTTGAGTTTTTTTTTAATACATAAGTATATAGAAATATCCATTTTTTCAAATAATTATCATATGTATTTTATCTCTTTTTTTTTTTTTTTTTTTTTTTGTAATGTGTAAATAAAAATTATGAAGGTGTCATTTTGTTTGTTTGCCCTTTAATGATTTCTACAAATTAAAATGAAGTAAGTGATTCATAAGTTGAATAGATTAAAAAAATGGCATCTATACCTTTTTAATTTCATAATTTGAAATTGTATGTATTGAAAAAATTATGTTTACAAATTTAAGTTTCATGTTCTTTCTTCTGAGCAAACAAAAAACATCCAAGTCTCAATAGCGATAAAAATCACTGCATAAGAAAAAAAAGTAATAATTATACTAGTAAGGTTCAAAATCTTAACTTATCTAAGAGTAATAATTACTTTAAAAAACTATATCCATAAAGTTCAACATTAAATAATATGTAAAAATGTAATTTTTCCAAAACCACTGCTGTAGCCATTTGTCAAAATGTATCTTTTGGACAAAAAAATAAAAAGATATGGTGAAGCAAAGAATAAAACGGCACCAAACTAATTAAAAAGCGATATTAATTAATTATGCAAAAACAATAATTACGTTGAAAATATTAATTAAAATTTTAAGATAAGAAATAAAATTACATGACTACGAAAGTTTGGAGAAAATAATTCAAAATATTAATTTCTTTTTTTAAAAAAACCAAAAGTTTTTAATAATTATTCGGCTAGCGTAACATTCAACTTCAACGCTTTCATCAACGTTATCGGCAAACATCCTAACTTGTGTAGAACGGTTGAAAATTGAACAGAAGCGGTTTGTTTGGTACCTATCAAGTGATCGTGAATTGACCCCATTTGCGGAGTGCTCTATGGTGTGAATCAATGATATTGTCACGTAGATGAGGTGAATGTAGTAAGTGCAATAGAAATGAACACACTCAAGATCAACTGAAGAGTTTAATAACAATCTAACCGATTGTCAAACTACTTATATACAGTTCAAGAACCTTCTAGAATTTGAAAGCCCGCAGAAAATTAAGAATTTACATAAATAACATATTAGAATAATTATCATTAATTTGCATAACTTTGCATAATTAACATAAGTTTGACATAAAGCAAGTTGAAATTAAAAATTAGTTTTTGACTGTTCGCCTCGCTTGTATTCGAATCTGCAACCTATGCGTCCGCTATGAGATGAATCGTTCAGCCGACTGAGCCATCGGCGCTTGGTCGGAAGGAGCAATTTTCGCTACATTTCCCCCTCCTTAGGAGGAAGCAGCGCCCGCTGCAATCTGGAGTGGGTCCTCGTAACAGGTCTCCTGGAAATATCAGGCATCCCTCCATCAACAAATTGACTTCTTGCATCAAGATAGGGTTTTAGTCGTAGTACATGGACGACGTCCTTTGAACTCCGACGCCCTCTATTTCATTCCATACTTTCTACTTCATACGTCACGTCAGATAGTCGTCGTGTTACTCGATAAGGTCCGGAGTAGCGCCTTAAGAGCTTTTCGGATAATCCCACCTTTCGTACCGGGGTGAACACCCAGACTAAATCCCCGATATTGTAGTTGACTGGTCGATGTCTCCCATCATATCGGCGCTTATCTGTAACTTGTGCTTCGCGGATGTGGAGTTTTGCAAGCTGCCTAGCTTCTTCAGCCTTGGTAATCAGATGATGCACATAACAGTCGTCGGAAGGTTCGGCGTTAGACGGGAAAATTGCGTCAAGAGGAGTCTGGATTTCTCTACCGTGAACAAGAAAGAATGGACTAAATCCCGTGGTGTCTTGTTTTGCTGAATTGTAGGCAAAAGTCACAAAGGGCAAAATAGTATCCTAATTTCTTTGTTCAACGTCTACGTACATAGATAGCATGTCTGCCAATGTCCTGTTGAATCTTTCTGTCAACCCATTGGTCTGTGGATGGTAGGCGGTTATCAGAAGATATGACGGCTGGCATAACTGATTGATGTCTTTAACAATGTTGGTAAAAAATGTTACGTCCTCGCTCATTTATCATTTGCTTGGGAGCCAATTACCCTTTCCAATCCCCCGTTCCACCTCAGCCGCCGTCGAGTGCGGTTGACTCTGCTGATCGCTCTAGCTTGGAGAAATTTTTCTAAGTTTTTGACGGTACTTTTCTCATTTATTGAACTTTATTTTAATAATTATAACTATTTTAATCAATTTGTCTTTCGTGTTTGTTTTACTTTGTGTTCTAAATGTGAGTTTTAAGTGCATTTTATTCCTATCCGTGTTTTGAGACTGAAGATATTCTACCCAATTTTATCGAATGAGCTGTGTTTCCTGAGTGTGTGAATTCAAATACTGAAGATTTATTCATTAAAGAAAACCTACGATAATATCAACAACAAGCAGGAGGAATTATCAACTGCAAGTGAAAGCAAAATACAAGAGAAAACGCCCATCTGCTATATCTGAAGTATCAAACGCCGAGTGGAAACGCCCCCCTCCTACTGTACTTAGAGGAACTGGGTTAGTCTACGAATGCTTAAAACTATCCACTTTATTGAAATATTCAACTAATAACATTCTAAAAGCAGTTTATTATATTGGAAATACCTTAAAGTGTTTGTGCTGACTCAAAAACTGCACTTTCCTTTGGTCTGCAATCCTCGGAGCATTTGTTTTGATCCTGTAGAGAATACTTCGCTTCATTTCACCAGCTTCCTTTCACCTGCTTTCAAAAACACGAAGTTGTTTCTGAGGTCCCACTGGAGCGGGATTCACTTCGTCTTCCGGAACTTTTGGGACTAGAGACAATCGGGAACTTTCATCCACTCGGAGCACTTGATGTTTTCAGATTATTTGATAAGCTGGAGATTGGTGAGTTTTTGAGAAAAACTTTGAATTGTTTTTTCTTTTTTGTATTTTAACAATCAACTGGTTTTTTTATTCAAATTGATTTTAACTTTGATTTTATCTCATGGATCATTTGTGACGGATTTTATTTGTAAATATATTGTGTTTAGTGTCTCTTTTAGTGCGATTTCGTGTTTTATTTGTCACCTGTTTTAACTAATAGTGTACAGTGTTAATAGTGTTAACTTTTAACTCGGGTTCGGATTTTATAATTCATTTGTGGTTGTTTGTATTATTTTCTTAGTGTAAATATAGTGTAGTTCTCTTATTAGTGTAAATACAGTGTTTTATGATATATATATTTTATCTTTTATTTTCTTTGATTGCTTAGTATTTTGGTGTGTTTTGTTGTGCTGGTCCTGGGGTTTTATTGTAACGGGGTTTTGGAGGTGACGTGGTTAAACTTTTATCTTTTTAAGTGATTTGTATTTGTCCTCTTTGATGTCCTATCTCCTCCTTCCGGCCACTTGAGGGTTGGCTCCTGCCTTATCCAAGACTTTTTTGGGACTGCGTTTAAGATGTCGGATTGTGATTTATCTCCCATCAAAACATCTGAACCCACATCTCCATCGGTAATAATAGAGTTAGAAGCGAATGGGGAGCCATCAGATGAACATAGCGACAACGTCTTCCCATTGATAAGACGTACACGAGGTCGCAACAAAAATACGACGGAAGGGCAAATCGAACTTGGCGATGGCTCCCAGTTGCGAACTCGTTCTCAACCTAATCACCGCGATGAGATCGAGGAAAATATATTTGGGCAGGCCTCGCAGCTGAAGACCAGTGGGGGCTTCATAACCGACGCGGTTGAGGAACTAGCTACCACAATTCGTGCCAGTGACTTTGACGAAGGATTAGCCGATGCAATTTTAAATAAATCAGAACTTTTTAGAAGGTACACCGATGCATTAATTACTAATAAAAACAATTTGGCAAAAAAATAAGAAACGTATTAACTCAACAATTCCTACTCTACTTTATGGATACAATAAAATACCTCTGTGAAATGAACAGACTACTTCAATCCGACATCTTCGATCACAAGGAATTATTAAATAATAACGAACCGGCACGGCTAAAGGCAAAACTATATCTAATGAATAATGAAAATGAAAATTTGAGGGGAAAATTATCCAGAAATGGAAGTAATGGCCCCTCCACTGAGTTAAAAAATCAAATAGAGATCCTGGGAAAACTATGCAATGAGATTAAATTGAGACAAGACGAGTGTCAAAAAACCTTGGAAGAGATGAAAAATGGCAATTCCATAAAATCATACGCCCAAGCCACATCTAATGCCCCGCCGGTTTAATCAAAACCACACCCTCAAGAACCGGAGGGTGTGGTTTTGATTAAACCAAAAATGCCAGATAGAACTGACTATAATGAAAACAAAAACACAATTATAACAACTATTCAAGAAAAGGATCCATCGATAAGAGTACGAAGTATCGGCCAACTACAAGGAGGAGGGGTCAAAATAATAACATCAAATACAGAGAGCGCAAAACATGTCAACAATATTTTAAAAAATGTCGATAATATCGAAAACACATATGAGATTTTAACGCCCGACAAACGTTCCCCTCAAATAATCTTATACAATGTTACTAAGAACATCGAGACAGAGGAGCTGGCCAAGGGCCTAATGGAAAAGAATTTATTTCTTTTTAGTCCTGAAAATACCCCGAATTTTAAGATAAATTTTAAAATCCCGGCCAAAGACAAGGAAAAATATCACTGGGTGATCACGGTCCTTCCCAGAATTTTTAAGGAGATAAAGGAAAAGGGGGGTCTGTACTTTGGCTGGGAAAGATTAAGGGTGGCAGAGTTTATAGGAATTAAACAATGTAAAATATGTATGGGATATGGTTACACCTCTAAAAACTGCACTAGCCCAAACGAAAAGAGGTGTGACAGGTGTGGAAATGTAAAAATTGAGGGCGCCAGACATCATTGTCAGGGTCTAAGATGCATCAACTGTATCAAATATAATCAACGGTTCGGCGCTAGTTTGGACACGGGACACAGCTGCCTCGATAGAAGGTGCAAAAGCTATCTCAAACAAAGAGACATAACGCGAAGTAGAACTGACTATGGACAGTAGAACCTTACGCGGTATCCAAATAAACCTGAACCATTGCGAGGCTGCTCATACTGGGGTCTTTCAGGTCGCTAGGGACTTAGATTTGGGGGGGGGAGGAAATAATTAATAACGTAATAATGAAATAAATAATAAAATTAAATAGTACAATACCTCTTTTCTTTTATCCACCTAATGATCACCAAACATATTAAAAATAGTATAAAATAATAGTAATCAAAACCTAAGTAAACTTAACCATAATACTTAAAATAATATCACTCTCTCATTTATCCATCCATCCATCTGGTTAGTAAAAGGCCCGATGGGCCTTCCTCCTCCTCCACGGCCCATGTGAATTAAGGGTTAGTAACTGATGTTAATTTATTTCAGTTATAAGTTTATTTTTGCTTGTCAGTTCTGCTTTTATTTTATTGTCAGTTCTGCATTTATTTTCTTTTGTCAGTTCTGCCTTTTTATTTTTGCTATTTTAGTTTTTTGTTCGTCAGTTCTGCTAGCCCCGACAGGGCAATTGTTTAAACTCCCCAGCTGTTGGGTAGAGCGTTGTAATACCAAGAACCATCATGTTAATCAGTTCATGTAATTAAATACTGCCCGCGTCGGGGCAATGCCTGTAAATTTTTTCTTTGAGCAAAATAAATCTGTCCGTTGGGCTGGCTTGGCCCGCGGGATCTTCGGCGGGCTGGGGTGGATCTTCTCCCCGCGTCCCCTCTGGTGGTTTTACTCCCATTCGGGTAAACCGGGGGACTCGTGGGTATCTACTTTCTAATTTCCTTGGAAGCCCCGTGCTTCAGTACAATTTCTTCAACTATGAATTTAGCAATTTCGGTGGCCTCAGCGGTTGATACTGCCTTTGTGACTGTGAATCTGGTTAGGTAATCCGTGCAAACAATAATCCACCTATTCCCATTTCGGGTAACTGGAAAGCGTCCAAGTAGATCTATTCCAATTTTGACAAACGGTATGTCAGGGGGTTTTATTGGATGGAGCTGTCCCAGCGGCAATTGTGGTGGTGATTTTCGTCTTTGGCATTCTCGACAGTGTGATACATATCTACGTATGCTCCTATACAACCCTGGCCAAAAGTATTTCCTTTTTATTCTGTCATATGTTTTGGCAAAACCGAGATGACCGGCGGTAGGAGCATCGTGAAGGCTTCTTAGTATATCGCTACGAAGCTGCTTTGGTACCACCAAAAGCCATTGATGTCCCATCGGATCATAGTTTCTTTTATACAGTATACCACTTCTCATTTGATAACTTTGGTACGCTTCACCTCTCTTGAGGATTGCTATGATGGTCTTCAATTGTTTATCCTTTCGTTGCTCTTTTGTGTAATCTGCGATAGCTGCAAGGAAGGGGATTTCGTCATTGCTCTCAGCTGTTGGTTCAACGAGGGGCTTCCTTGACAGAGAATCCGCATCAGAATGTTTGCGGCCACTCCTGTACGTAATATTGATGTCGTATTCTTGTAACCTAAGAGCCCACCGAGCCAGTCTTTCTGAAGGATCCTTAACTTTGGGCAACCAACACAAAGAGTGGTGATCCGTAACTACTGTGAAAGGTTTTCCATAAACCTTTCACAGTAGTCACAAGGTTCCAAATACGGCCTGAATTTACTGATCGCCCAGATCACGGCAAGGCATTCCTTTTCGGTTGTAGAATAATTTCTTTCAGCTGCAGTAAGTGACCTAGCTGCATAGGCTATGGGTCTTTCTGTGCCATCCTGGATCTGAACCAGCACTGCGACGATTCCATACCCACTAGCGTCCGAGTGAATCCTTGTTTCCGCGTCCGGCAGAAAATGTCCCAGAACGGGGCCACTATTCAGTAATTTTTTTGAGTGTTGAAAAAGATTCCCTCTGTGACGAATTCCAGGAAAATTTTGCGTCTTTCTTCAATAAGTCATGCAGGGGTTTTGTGATATCAGCGAAATTTTTATGAATCGTCGATAGTATGAGCATAGGCCAAGAAAACTTCGGACATCGGCGATATTTTCTGGGGTCGGGAACATTTCTACGGCTACGATTTTTTGTGGATCCGGATAGATTCCATCGTGCTCAACTAGGTGTCCCAGTATCGTTAGCTTCTTTTTGCCAAATGAACATTTCTTCGAATTTAGCGTCAGTCCCGCTCCCTGGATACACTTCAGAACTTTCCTCAAGCGTATTTGATGTTCTTGGAAATTCGGTGCGTACACGATGATATCGTCTAGATAGCAAAGACAAATATTCCACTTTAGGCCCCTTAGTACCGTGTCCATCATCCGTTCGAAAATAGCAGGGGCGTTGCATAGCCCAAATGGCATGACTTTAAATTCATAAAGACCATCTGATGCCACGAAGGCTGTCTTTTCTCTATCTTTGTCGTCAACCTCTATTTGCCAATAGCCTGACTTCAGATCCATCCTAGAGAAAATCTTTGCACCGGCTAGGCAGTCCAAGGCGTCATCTTTTTGGTTATCTTGCTCAATCTTCTATAATCGACACAAAATCGCCATTCACCATTTTTCTTCTTCACAAGGACGACTGGAGATGACCATGGGCTGTCTGACGGCTGTATCACGTCTTCTTTCAGCATCCGCTGCACCTCCTCGGCAATCGCTCGTCTTTCAATGGCTGATACAAGGTACGGTCTTTGCTTGATTGGTGCGTTGTCACCTGTATCGATCTTATGTCTCACGGAACTGCATCCAGATTTTCTCAATGTCTCCTTAAAGTCAAAAATGTCACTAAATTATTCTAGTAGACTCAATAGCTCTTCTTTTTCAGTATTTGTTAGATCAGAATCGAGAATTTCTCTTACCTTTTCTCGTGTTGCTCTTTTTCTGGATTTGTGTCCCTGTGAACATTCTCGATCTTTATCACTCAAGGAGCAGATTGCGTCATTAGCTATTGTCGTTAAGCACCCTATATTCATCCCTTTCGGAATCAATTGAGTTCGTCGGGAACAGTTTGTTATCCACACTTTACAATAGCCATTCTCAATGTCGACAATCGAGGCTGGTATAGATAACTCCTTTTCGTACCTCAGACTTGTACTACCAACAATCATAGCTCCATCTGCTTCCTGTACTTGTGAATTCAAAGCACATATTTGTCTTGTTGAGTTAGATTCAATTAAGTAATCCGATGCGGCAATCGAAGAGCAATCTAATTCCTTTGAACCTGAGTTGTACGGAAGGATTTCGGCAAGTTAGAGCTCTTCGTTTCCACAATCGATAACGGCATCGGTGGCACGGAAAAAGTCCCAACCAAGTATAATTTGATGGCTACAGTGAGGAAACACGAGAAATTCAAACGGGTTCACAGTCCCTTTCAAGTCCATTTTCAATACACAGCGTCCAAGGGCGAAGGCGGTTACAGTTTTACCACAAGCAGTTTTCAGTATAGGTCCATTCTCAATAAACATAGGGGCATTCAATCGTCGGCGTAATTCTTCAGATATGACGGAATAATCGGCACCAGAATCAACGAGGACTTTTACACATTGTCCATTTGCGACGATATAGATGGTGTTCTCTTTTAACTTCGCTGAATACGTCGGAGGATTATCTTCCACTGCGGCCTTACCTCCTGTACAGGTCGCCCGAGTCCGTGCCTCCTGTACAGGTCCTCAGCGAGTCGGCGCGGAGAACGACTGGAACGGCGTGCTGGTGATTGCAACTCTCGGCGGTTGAGGGAACGTCGTGGATAAAGTGAACTGCTTCTTATTCTGGAAGAAGTAGGCTGTGCGTAGTCGTCGTCGAAGCTAGCAAGGGAGTCAGCATACACATCTCGTCGAGGGTTAATGGTTCTAGTGGCTCGTGCGTTTTGAAATATTCGACGTCTCTCTCGGCAGTACCTTAGCACATGCCTTGGGCGTACGCAATGATAGCAAAAAAGCACATTATTATCAGTTCTCCATAAGTCTGTTCTACGTTGAGGAGTGGATCTGTTGGTGGTTTCACGCCTTGCCTGTAGCCTGGTTGGAACCGAACGTTGGGGAGTCGTCTTGTCTCTCCTTGCACCTGTAATTGGTGCTAGAGCCTCCATAACCTCTTCCTGGATCACAGATGCAATATCGCGTGGTTTCTCAGTTTCATTGTCTGTGTAGTCCTGTACTTCCGGCATGATCTTTTGAAGCTCCTCCTTGACGATGGTGCGTACCAATGATCGGAGATAATCGGCATCCGTTTCGGTCGACACCGTGGAGACATTAGGTAGTCTCTGAAATCGTGGTCGAACGATGCTTCGGCGAAGGCTCTCTATGTGACAGCATCGTTTTACGAAAGCGTACGTAGCCTCATATTCCTGAGACGATAAAATCTGGTACAAGTCCTCTGCAATGCCCTTCATGAGATGGGCCACTTTCTCGTCTTCAGCCATAGAGGGGTTAACTTTCCGGCAAAGAGAAAGAACATCTTGAATGTAAGATTCAGATGACTCACCAATTTGCTGCGCACGGGTGAGTAGCAGGCTTTCAACCTGGCGCATTATATCAGCCGCACGACAAAATGTGTTTTTCAGCAAATTCCGAAAAACAGTCCAGTCGGTGAAAGTGTCTTCATTGTTATCGAACCATTGTCGGACTGTTCCGGCGAGGTAAAAGATGACGGTCGCCAAGCACATTTGGTCATCCCAGCTATTGTAGTTCGCTATTCTATCAAAATTCTTGAGCCACCGGTTAGCGTCTTCCTGGTTGTCTCCAGAGAAAATACCAGCTGGTAGGTCAAAACTGGAACTGGTGCAATGTTACTCGGAGCAGAACTGGCCCCAGCTGAGAATTTCTGATCGGCTTCTCCACCTTCAACCATTTTCCTTAATTGTCTAGTCGGATCCTGTAGGAGACCAAATTCAGGATCGAGTCCTTGAATACGTCGGCTTTGACGTAACTCTTCCGTTGTCTTACCCGGCGCCTCCACCAAATTGTCACGTAGATGGGGTGAATGTAGTAGCAATGAACACACTCAAGATCAACTGAAGAGTTTAATAACAATCCAACCGATTGGGAAACTACTTATATACAGTTGAAGAACCTTCTAGAATTTGAAGGCCAGCAGAAAATTAGGAATTTACATAAATAACATATTAGAATAATTAACATAAATTTGCATAACTTTGCATAATTAACATAAGTTTGACATGAAGCAAATTGAAATTAAAAATCAATTTTTGACTGTTCGCCTCGCTTGTATTCGAACCTTCCGCTCCGCGTCGTTCAGCCGACTGAGCCATCGGCGCTTGGTCGGAAGGAGCAATTTTCGCTACAATATTGTCCGATTGTTTTCCATGCATGAAACAGGGTAGGAATGGGGATATGCTCATCGCGACCGATCAGTTGCGTTCGTTTGTAATACTTCATAGTGAAATTTGTTATTTTGACCTAAAATGCAAACCGTTTTGATCGGTGGCGTTCCCAAAATATTGTGTGGCGTGCCATTGGTTCACCATCCTTGCCCTAGGAGAATAGCTAATGAAGAAATTTGGTTGTGTATTGTATTAGTTTGTGGATGCCAACTTTGATTTAGAATTACCAAAAAAGTTTCTATGCACAGAATGAATTTTATACTTGAATGATATTTTATATTGAAAGAATAAACAAATTTTATATCTATAAAAGTATTTTTCTTCAATTTCTTCATCTTATACCTATACTTTTTTAAAAGCAGAACTACTTTAAAATATCCAAATTTATAAACTGATTTATGTTATTATTCTAATTAAAAAGTAAACATTTTTCTTTAGTAAATAGTTTCAAGGTAATTTATCTTTCTTTTCTGAAGAAATATATTTTTAAGGATGCTAATGAGTGCAACACATTCTTTCATTGTTTGGGAAAGTTACTCATTCATATAATTTAATGTTTTAGAAGAGATAAAACATTTATGAATTAAAATAGCTATTTGCTGAGTGGAATTTTTTTTAAATTTTTTTATTGTGTTATATATATAATTATATACTATTATAAAATTATATATTATATTATATACTGTTATATATTATAATTTTTAAGAACTTTAGAATCAAAATTTGCTACATTTGAAATTTTCATTTGTTTTTAAAATAATGAAACTAATACAATTGAACACTTGCATGTAACTATTATCTGAACTCGCCTATTATCTTAGTCTGAACTATTTTTTTAAGCTTTAGAAGATTATTGCCTAATGTACTAAAATATTTAATCCACTTAAATAGATTGGAATATAATTTTGCTTTGCAAACTACAACTTTAATATATATATATATTTCTGATTCCAAAACATTCAGATAAATTACAAAAATAGGGAAATAATTTTTTTTTTCTAATGCACTTACAGTATTATATAATGGATCTTTAATCAAGGATTGCAGCTTTTGGTAGATCTTAAGAAAGAGATTTAAAGGCCTTATATGTAATTTATTAAAATATAACTTATAATTACTTTCCTGCTATGTGTATATGAATTGCACTGCTTATTTTCAAGAAGTTTCATTATTTTCACCCCAAAATAATTGGGAAAGTGTATAAAGTTTGGAAATATAACTTTTTCTTTTCTTTTAAGAATATAAATTATTGCCTATCATACTTATTGAATAAAAGCAAAAAATAGAAATAAAATCCCCTCGATTATAAGTATGAAAGACAATATACAGTTAATATCAGGAAACTATATTGTATAATATAAGGAAACTACATTAAATAATTTTGGGTAACTATATTGTATGACGTAGGGAAATTATATTGTTTAATATTGGGAAAATATATTGTATAATATTGAGAAACTATATTGTATAATATTGAAACACAATAGTGAACAATATAACGAAACTCCTACTTTTTACAGTGTTTTAATATTGTACAATATTGTTTTTCCAAATTTTTTTCGATGTAGTGTGCTACTGGATCCGAGAAATTCTTCAGGGCGGAGTTCTGAGTGCTTTCCTTTATACAGTTTATATGTACGATATCGATTAGGTTTCAACCGTAAAATGGATAGGGATGACGAATATTTTACGAGCGGTTATTACGTAACGAATGTCATAAAGTCACAAATACCAGTGATCAATACTTTTCAGAAAGGGGTGTGATTCAAATCCTTGATACGATCTTACTAATGATATTTTGATTACAGGTTTTGGATCACGATAGAAAGTAACAATCGATACGATCTGTCCAATGGAAGCTCTCGAACAAAACAGAAAAGGAGAAATCTGTAAATGGATTGAAAAGTGAACGGACCGGTTATTGGAATTATCGTATCATTGAATTGCTTATCACTGAAATTTATCGGAGGGATGACTTCACTGGCAAGTGTTAAGTCGCCGCTCCACTGCATGAGAGTAACCTTGATTTTCCGATATTCGCATTTCATGATTCACTATTCCATAGAAATCATTTTTAATTGCTTGTGACTTGACTTTGCATATATTCCGTTTACTGCTGGCGCCATCTATAGGTAGAATATAGAACTAAAACAATTTAAAGAACTAACATATATATTTCATTCAAATTTTTCAGAAAATGGTTTACTCCAATAAAGAAATTAAATAGTTTTGGAAAAAAAATCAAATTTAAGAAGTAAGCTGAAATAGATAAATTAATTCAATTACATGTTACTTAAATTAGTAAATTAAGTATTAGTTACAATTAATAAATTTTATATTTAATATTAAGTAATAATTTTTAATTAATAATATGATTGAAATAACAGATATTTGGAACAAATATTTAAAAATAACAATTGCAAAATTATTTGTTATTCAAAAAATCGTGGATTATGCATCTCTACCAAAGTGATACCGATCCCTCTCCTTTATCGAAAGGCCTGTTAAATTCCTTTAAATCACAGATTCCAAATTCTAGCTTCACGATTTGGTGAGAACTCAGACTTAACCCATCTTCTCCAACCCCCCCCCCCACCTCCCCCATTGTTCGACTTAGATTAAAGAAATTTGTTTCCCTTCAATATTTCTTCAGTACTCTTTTTTCGAATTTAAAGATTTTCCTTACTGCTATCATTCCGTTTATTCCTTTTCAAGAAGATATATTCAGAATCACTTTTCATTTACATATTTTACCTTTTCAAAATAAAAATTTACCAAATGAAATCATAAGAAAGCTTTTTCAAGCGCTTAAAACATCTACTGGGTTAATAAAGTTTTAATTGCAATGGATACAACTAAAAGGAAGAAATTATCTACGCTGCCAGTTATCAATACAACAGGATAACAACTTTTCGGATCAGTCTCTGATATGAACAGTGTTTTTACATGCGAAGATCTAGCAATCTTCCTAAATTTTTCTAGAAATGCGTGTTGTTTTATTCCCAGATATCAAGTATCAGTTATCAAGCTCTAATGAATATTAATAATAAATCCCTTAAACTAATTGCACTTATCTAGAAAAATTTCTTCTTCTCTCAAAATAAAATTAAATTTCTAGAACATTTTTGGACCCCAGTTGATGCTATTATAGCAGAAAATGAGCAAGCGGATAGTTTAACACGAAAAGCGCAAACTTCTGATCTTTATCTTTCGGTACACCAAAAATGAAATTCTTAAGATAGAATTTAAGGAATGAAATAAAAGAACTATAGTAAATCTTTTCTCACTTGGAAAGCACCACACCTAAACATCATCGATATCCTCTCAATTGAAAGCTAAATATCTTACTCTCACACTTTCGCAATGGAGCCTTTCCATCCCATGAAAATCTGCATAGGTTAGGTATAACCAGTTCACCAAAATGTCCTACTTGTAATGAAATTGAGAATATGAACATATTCATTTTCATAGTAAAAATATCTAAGTTTTCATGAATAACTTTGGAAATGAATGGGGATTAAGAACATTTTTTTCTTGGCTCTTTCATTTATTGGAAGATGCCGCGAAGAAAGCAAATTTCTTCAGCTACTTTCTTGTCGCTAAACTTCCTTGCACAAGTTTTACTGTCTTTTAGTGTTATCATGATTTCCATTAATTTCTTTTTGCCGTTTAAAATTTAGTTTTGAGCCATTTTCTTCTTTCTACAATATTTATCATACTTCTCCTCAACACATCATTTCTTATTTGCTAAATGAGCATTAGTATAGGTTTCTTAATATTAATTACTGGATATTCATTAGCTAATACCTGTTTCAAATAATTTTTCAAATAAAGCCACTTTCTCACGAAACACAAAGCTTACATGTCAATTTTTGAAACAAATTCATCATAGCAAATTTAGCTGATTATTTTAAGACGAATAAAGTCTAAATAATTAACTTGATAATATGTAATTATTTGCTTATATGCATTTGAAACAATGGAAATAAAACAATTGGGAACTGCTAAAATGCAATAAAAAATCAGCCAAAAAACTGTAAAAAGCAGTGTTTTTCTTTAAAATAAATTAAAATACAATATTTATTTAAACAAAAATAACTATGTAATTAGTTTTCAATTTCTAGAATATTATTAAAATGTTATTGTTCAGAAAAAAAGAAAAAAAAACAGTTTTGAAAGTTTTTGCTTTACTATATTTTTAACAATTTTGTACAAATGGTTAATTTGCATAACATACGTAGGATTTCTTGCAAGAACGAAATTAAAATCCGTTGAAGATACATTCAAAATAGTTCAAACAAATATGAATAAAATTATATAATTAATCAATAACTGGGGCTACTTACACATGCTTTAAAATTGATATTTTTACAAGAAATGAATGTTTGATTTATAAACTTTAAGCATCAAGAATTGTATGAAAGAACAATATATTCTCAATATCAAATTCCTCCAATATATATATATATATATATATATATATATATATATATATATATATATATATATATATATATATATATAAACACAGTTTATTACAGGAATCAATGTACACAATACACAGTGGATAAAAAAATTTACTATGACTGTTAATGAAAGGTTAGTTTTTGACACAAAACTTTGTAATGAAAATGAAAATTGATTTAACGCCATTTCATTTATTATTTAAGAATATTATAAAGAAAAAATATGAGATTCGTAAAAATTAAAATTCGTAAATTGAAAAAAAAAATCAGTGATAAGGAACAGAAATGTTTCCTTACGGTATTTACATATTACACGTGTTATCGTCGATTAAAAATGGATGTAATAGAAGAAAATACGGATGACGTTAGAGTTATTCAGGCTTTATTTTGTGCAACCGCTCTCAACGGGTTACAGCATTCGAATGTACAAGATCACAATTGTTGTAGGTGGCGCTCTTGCATGCCATGACGTAACATTCCGCCCGGCGTTGAAATATGCAAGATTTCAAAACACATTTAATTATACAATTAGCTTGCATTTGCTTAAACCAAATAAAAACTATACAGATGAAATATTTACAAGTGAACATCAAAATTGCAAAATATACACAATTGTAAACTGAACATCATATAAATACAATTATTAAGTACATACAATATAGGCAACTATCTTTTTTTAACTAATTTAATTTGCAAAGTTATCCTTTATTGGTAAGAGACAAATTTCTGAAATAGGGCGTGTAAAAATACATGTGTTAGTTTTTAATTTAACAACTCTTACTCTGCCCTCATTTCCATAAATTATCTCTAAAATTCTAGCCATTGCCCATTTGCAAGGAGGCAAATCATTTTCCTTTAACAATACTAAACATCCGACCTTAACATTATTTTTTTTAATTGCCATTTATTTCTTTGCTGCAAGTGATTCAAATAGTCAATTTTCCAGCGTTTCCAAATTGTTTGAACACATTTGGTAGTATATTGAAAGCGCGACAACCTATTATCAGAAATATCTACAATTTCCGGTTCAGGTATTGAAGTAATTGGGCGTCCAATGATAAAGTGTCCAGGAGATAAAACTTCATCTTCATTAATATATAATGGAATTATGGGACGTGAATTAAGTATATCTTCAATCTGAATTACTATTGTTTCAAATTCTTCAATAGTTATTTTACTGTTAGCTAAAGTTGTATAAAGATGGTGTTTAAATGATTTTACTCCTGCTTCCCATAAGCCTCCGAAATCGGGAGAACAAGGGGGAATAAATTTTCATTGGATTGATTCTGCGGATAGGTAATTGGCTAAAGTCTCATTAATCTGACAAACTGGTTTTTTTGAGCGATTTAATTCTGAAACTGCACCCTTGAAATGAGATGCATTATCCGACATCAATGTTGCAATGCGGCCTCTAAGGGTACAGAGTCTCTTTAAAGAAGCAATGAAAGCTTCAGTCGTCAAATCTGTTACCGTTTCTAGGTGAATAGCTTTAGTTGACAAAAAAATCACTACATAAACCTTAAAATACATTCCCTTTCTTTGGTTTTTAAACTTTATTTGAAAAGGGCCACAAAAATCTACCCCAGAATTTAAAAATGGAAAACTAGGAGTTGCTCTCTCTGAAGGTAAATTTCCCATCAACTGTTCTAACATCCTAGGCCTTTGCCTAAAACATCTAATACAATCATGGACAATTTTCCTTGCAATACCTTTACCATTTAAGGGCCAATACTGTAATCTAATTTGATGTAATAAACCTTATGTATCTTATCTATAGATCTTTTTTTATGTATGTTTTATCAAAAAGTAACTTAGTGAATGTATGCTTACTGGGTAAAATTATTTGATGTTTAGATTTAAATGGCAAGTCAGAATTTTTAAGTCTACCGCCAACTCTAAGTAATCCTTTTTCATCTAAGAATGGATCTAAAGATTTTAACTTACTTGTTTTGGAAATATTTTTACCTTTATTTAGTGCATCTATTTCTGATTTAAATTCACTCAATTGTGCTACACTAGCTAAATATTCAGTACTTCTTTGCAGCTCCTCAGTAGTTAAATATTTACTTATATTATTACAACACTCTTTATCTTTAGTGTTATTAATAAATCTGAAAATAAAGTTAACTATTCTATTTAATTTTATGAAATTATTTGTAAGATTAAAGAGTTCATCATAAAAATTTGTAGGAAAGTCATTAATGTTCAGAGTCACAACACATTTTAGTTCATCAGCAAAAGCAAAATCCTGCATGGATTGATTGCCCACTGGTTCATCAGTATAGTTCATCTGCACCAGAAAACCAAATTTTATTTCTTATGAGTTCATCTGCACTGCATCCTTTAGAAATAATGTCAGCAGGATTGTTTTTGCTACTTACATGTTTCCAATGGCAATCTGATGTGAGCGTTTGGATCTCCGCAACCCTATTGCTCACGAATGTTTTTAGCTTATAGGGCCCAGTCTTGGTCCACGCCAAAACAATAGTAGAGTCTGTCCACAATGAGATAACATCAATGGGTAATTGCAGAATTGGAACTATCTTTTTCGCTAATCTAGATAACAGCAACGCGGCACACAGCTCAAGTCGGGGAATGGTAAGTGACTTTAATTGAGCCGCTCTGGATTTGCTGCACACTAGACTAATTTTAAGCTGTCCAGATTGGGTGAAACACTGTAAATAGACAACAGCAGCATAGGCACGTTCTGATGCGTCAGAAAATCCATGAATCTCAATGCGAACTGCATCAGGAAGTAGAATAAACCTTTGAATTCTGAAGTTGCTTACTTCCGAGAGTTTTATGTAGAACCTTTTCCATTCTGTCATCGCATCAGATGGTAATTTTTCATTCCAGTCCAATTTTATATTCCAAAGTCCTTGGATAAATATTTTTGCCTTGTTAATGATAGGCCTAAAAGTCCAAGTGGATCATAAAGACTCGCTATTTCTGACAGCACTTCCCTTTTTGTAAAAGTCCTTAGGCTTGATCTTTACCTTATATGTAAAGCAATCTTCTTTTGGATCCCAAAACATACCTAATGTTTTTACAGAACTAACACCTTGTTCTTTCGAAAATGAATAGGATGTGGTAGACAGGTTTTGTAGTAAATTAGAGTTATTAGCGACCCATTTGTGAAGCTCAAATCCAGCTCTTCTGAGGAGTTCAGAAATCTGTGTTTGAAGATTTTTAGTATCTTCTAGTGTTGCATCACCTGACAGAATGTCATCCATGTAGAAATCAGAACCAATCACATCTGCAGCCTTAGGAAAGTCCTTTTTTCACCTCGTCTGCTAAAGCTCTTAAGGTCCTTGTAGCCAAAAATGGTGCAGAAACTGTTAAATAGGTTACCATAGACAATTTGTAAATCTTCACTGGAGCGTCAGCACTTGCTTTCCAGACAATACGCTGCAAGTCTCTTTGAGTGGGATCGGTAAGTATTTGTCTGTACATTTTTTTAATATCTGCACTAAATGCATATCTGTGCTTTCTGAATCTACTTATTATGGAAAAAAGATCTTGCTGAATAATACCTCCATTTAGTAGAATGGAATTCAGAGAATATCCACTTGTTGTTTTGCACTAGCATCAAAAACCACTCTTAAGGCAGTTGACGTTTTCTCACGTTTATATATCGCATGGTGGGGAATGTAATAATTCACATTGCTATTATCTTCAATTTTAATCTCCTCCATGTGTTCTAAACTCTCATATTCTCGCATAAATTCCTTATATAAGGTTTCCATAGTATTATTTTTGTTTAATTTATTCCAGATACCATTTAGGCGCTTGATTGCATTTTCTTTAGAATTTCCTAGTAATGATTCGGCATTTTCCTTTATGGGTAACTGAACTATAAATCTTCCCGTTTTATCTTTTTTATAGGTTTTAACAAAATGCTCCTCACAATAAATTTCTTCTTCACTCTTTGTTATTTCCTTAGAATTACCCGGCAATGATTCCAATTCAAAAAATTGTTTAACTGATTCATCTAAATTTGGTTCACTTATGAGATAACAATTTACTTTTTGAGGTAACTGGGGAAGAATGCCTGTAACTAAATAACCAAACTTTGTATTTTGTAATGTTACATCTCCATTTTGCAGACGAAGTTGTTCAGGTTTTAAAATCTCAAAAAATAGCTCACTTCCTAATACTATATCAGTTTGACCTGGTGTGTAGAAATTGAAATCAGCTAGTTCAATTGAAGAGGGAATATTTAATGCAGATATATTTAATTTAGATACAGGAATCTCATCGGTTATTTTAGGAAGAATAGAACATTTCACCATGTGTGAAAATGAATAATCTCGATTTGATACTTCAATGTTAGCAGCGTGTTTAATAAACTGCGTAATTCCATTTATACCAGTTACACCTTGTTTTATAGATTTTAGTTTGATTCCCAATTTTCTAGCTACATCTTCTCGAAGAATACACAAAGTCTAAGCATTGTCTAAGAGCCCTTGTTAGAGTTTTGACTCCCTCCGGTGGAGAAAAGGGGAAATTCTGTTCCCCTAACCAGATGTATTCGAGACGCCGACGCGGCGACATGTACATACTCTCCCTCCCGTCTTTTGTGTTGTGATGTGTTTGTGTGGTAGCTTAGAAATGTCCGTGTCCATATATGTGTGAAAATAAACCTATGAAAGTTCAACTCCTGCTTCGTCATTTATGGAATTGTCATGCACTGACTGAACAGCCCTCTTAATTGAACTGTGCGACTATCTGCAGTTTTCACACAAATAAGAAGAGTGTTTAATATAACCGATTTATTCCCTTCTATCGCCTGTTTAGTCTCGCTCGGATTCAATGCCAAAGCAGATACTTCGGTTAGTACGTTTAGTTTCGGTTTCGTTTCTGCATCTGTTTGGCTTTCGCTTGCCCATGCCCTTGAATCTGAAGTGATAGCGTGATTTTCAGCTGACTCATCATGTATGAGCAAGTTATGCCTTTTACCACAACTTGGAATGTTGCAAGAATATTTTGATTTGCAGATCCCCGGATGATGTTTAAGACAGTTAATGCATAATTTGTTATTCCTAACAAAGTTCTTTCTGTCATCGATAGACATATTTTGAAAAGTAACGCATCTAAATAGTGCGTGATAGTTTTTGCATAAAATATAAGCTTTAGCATTGGAATTTTTATTATTAACTATAAGTGTTTTCGCTCTTATAAACATGCTCGTATTTACTAGGATTACGGTTAATACTTTCTAACAAAACGCTTCGCTTTTCTAGAAATTTCATCAAATTTTCAAATGTAGGAATTTCTGCCGTATTTAAAGAAAGCTCGAATTGTTTCCTTGTCTCTTTGTCTATTTTCTGTAGAATGATGTTTACTAGCATTAAATTAGATAGCTTATTTTGTTCGAATTTAAGAACCTTTAACGCTCTGATGTTTTTATTAACGCAGTCCATTAAGAAGCACAGTTCTTTAGCAGATTCGCTACGAATTTTCTCAAAATTTATTATTTCTAGTATATGAGAGTCTATCAATGGGGTCAATTCATGTGACGTAAAAGTCACATGTCATGGGCTATCCGCGCATGGCATTTAAGTTCCATCCGCACCGCTTTCGTCGATTAGTCTTCCATTAACGTTCTCCGCCCAGTATGAAGCGGATTTTTTTTTTTGTTTACATTTGAAGTTATAATTTTTGAGTCATTTTCTTTCCTCTTATTATGTGTTAAAAGAGGAAATATTGGTGTGCTGATGGATGCTTTAAGGCGAAACACAAGAGTGACTGTCATGATAAAATGTTTTCTTATTTTCCTTTCAACAATCCTGCCTACGGTTGGTACCTTTGGTATAGATTTTTTCAAGCCTTCGAAGTCGGTGATATGCTTCGATCATTTTGAAGAATTCATTCAGTGTGTGTTCATTTATTAAATCGTAAATAGAATTCCAGTAATCGCAAAATGTTTCAGTAATTTTTTAGAAAAATTCTTCGAAAAAAAGAAATCGGTAAACGATTTGCCAACAAAAACAATCAAACAAAATCGTGAGAACATTTCTAATTCACTTTATTCACATTTGATGAAATTTCTGATAATTTTGAATAAGGTTTTAAAATGTTTACATGAATATTACATTGTATTTTCTAAAAAATCTTATCTAAATTTAATTAATGTAAGTAAACAAACTCCTGCTGCAAAAATAACAACTGCTATAATGCTAAACTTAGGTGAAAGTGAATAATCTTAGATTTATTTAATAAGTGAAATCTTTACTAACTACTGAAAATTGAATTTTCTTATTGACTGTTAAAATATGTATATAATTGATGTATTTTACTAAACATGCTCTTAATTTGATAAATTGAATGCTATATATAAGAAATAAATAAATATATATATATATATATATATATATATATATATATATATATATATATATATATATATATATAAAGTTTTGAAAACACATGTCATTTAATAAGTATATAAATTAGTTAAGTATAAAAACCATTAATTAACGTCAAATAATTTTTGCATTTGATTTTTAGTTTTTGGCATTATAATAAAATGCATTATGAGGTTTTACTTTTTTATTATAAGCTTTAAAGTTTTCTTCATCTTTTAGTAATTCATGTTATTCAGTTATTGCTGGGTAATCATGTCTAATAGCAAAATGGATGGTTCCAGAAAGCATTATTATTAGTTTTCTAATTACATTTGCAGATTTGTGATGGATTCAAAGTGAATTTATATCAAACAACTTTTCTATTGTTAAAAATGAAATGTCAATAGTTTATTGTATTTAAACTTAAATTGACTTTTATCATAATATCATATTATACCATTGTACACCTCAGTGTTTTCTGTTTTAATAAATACAGGTCTTTTCATTGAAAATCAATTTCCATACAGCATTTATTATATAATTTTTATTCCCAACTTCATTGCTACATGCATGTTTCACTTTTTTTCTGATATATATATATATATATATCATGACCTTATTCTTGTTTGTTAAATTTATTGTATTGTATGTTTTATTTTCTGATATTCATTCAATGTAATTTTTATCAATGTAACTTTAACATTTAAAAAAAATTTCATAAATGTTCTGCTTTAAAATATGTTGTTCAACATTATGTTTTTATTGGTGATTAAAAAAAACTGTTGTTTAGTATCCAGGATGTTTCTGTTGAATAAAATTGATTTCATCATTTACATTGACATTCTTGTCATGCTATGTTTATATTTTTTTCTAAGTGTCTAGAAAAATAAATGTTGATAAATAGTAAATAGTTTTTGAGTTTTTTGAATTAGTGAGTACATTGAAACTTCCATTTGATTACATTTTTTCAAATAATTATCAGATATATTTTATCTAATATATATATATATTATATATATATATATTTGTAATGTATAAATAAAAAATAGGAAACTGTAATTTTGTTTGTTTTCGTTTAATGATCTCTACAAATTAAAATGAAATAACTGATTCATAAGTTGCATAGATTTAAAAAAAAGGTGTCTATATTTTTTATATTTCATAATTTGAAATTGTAAACATAATTTATTCAATATATACTAATTTGAATTTCATGTTCTTTCCTCTGAGCAAACTTAAAACTTCAAAGTCTCAATATTAATAAAAATCATTACATAAGAAAAAAAATGTAATAATTTTATTAGTAAGCTTTAAAATATTAACTTATCTAAGAGTAATAATTTATTTTTAAAAAGAACTATATTTATAAGATTCAACATTCAATAATATTTAAATAATATGTAAAAAAAGATCATACGTAATTTGTCAAAAACACTGCCATAGTCATTTGTCAAAATGTATCCTTTGGATAAAAAAAAAAGAGGGGGGGGGATATAGGAAAGGAAAGAATAAAGCAGAACCAAACGAATTAAAAAGCGACGTTAATTAATTATGCAAAAACAATAATTCCATTGAAAATACTAATTAAAATTTTAATATAAGAAATAAAATTATATAACTACGAAAATATGAAGAAAATAATTCAAAATAATATCTTTGAAAAAAATCAGAAGTTTTTAATAATAATTCGGCTAGCGTAACATTTACTAAACAATGGTTTCATCAACATTATCGGCAGACATCCCGACATGCGCAGAACGGTTGAAAATTGAACAGAACCGGTTTGTTTGGTACTTGACACGTGCCCGTGAATTGACCCCATTGACGTTGATTTTCATAACGATTTGATAATGCTTTAAAGAGTGAGTGAAAGTTATCACTAGACGATTCTAATAATTTAGCTCCTCCTCTTAAGCATGCAAGAAGATAATACAGCTTTTGAGAATCATTTAATTGCTCGTTGTTGCTAGTTAAATTAACAAATAAATTTTTAAAATTTGCAAAATCAGCTATTTTTCCAGAAAATACTGGTAATGGAATTTCCGGAAGGCGGATTTTATTTACTGCATTATCCTTTGAAACGGGATTTATTTTCAATTCATCTTTAATTGAATTTAATAGCATTTTCAGACCTACCTCTGTTTCTTCAATCCGTATATTTATTTGATCAATATCTTCTAGAATGGTTTCTATATCTTCCGGTGTTTCAATACCACAATATTGTTCGGATATCTTGTCCAACTGTGCTTGCAATTGTCCAAGTTTCCTTAATTTCACTTCTAATGCCATTGCGTAAATGTCCTTGGAAGCTGACTTTTCGGCTCTAAAACTTTCGATTCCTTTCAGAGCAGTTTTTATCGAGCCTTTCAGTTTATTTAGTTTCTTTTCTGAAACCGCTTCTTGGTCATCGCTTTTTTTCAACTTTTTTATCCATGGTATTTGCTCCGGCTCGCTTTTGACCAATGTTATTGTCGATTAAAAATGGGTGTAATAGAAGAAAATACGGTTGACGTTAGAGCTATTCAGACTTTATTTTGTGCAACCGCTCTCAACGGCTTACAGCATTCGAATGTACAAGATCTCAATTGTTGTAGGTGGCGCTCTTGCATGCCATGACGTAACAACAGGACAGATCTTTTCCGTGTTAACCAAGCGAGTTCGCAAATTGTACAGACTGTCTATGGCAAAGGATACCGACGTGCTCTGATTGGTCGATTTCTTTCGCACAGACTTTCTATGCTGTAGCAACCCTGTTGCATTGTTGTTTAGTTGTACGTACTTTTTTGCCTGCCAATTTTCAAAATGGAGAAATTAAATCTTCCAGAAAAATACAATTATGAAATAATTGAGATTGATGAGAATAGAGCTATTTTTTGCATTTCTCATTTTGTAAATAAAGAATCAGCTCAGGTAGCAATTTTTCTGTGAAGTATTATTAAAATAAGACTTGAAAATCAAGCTTTCATTTTACGGGAAATGATCGGCCAATTTTTTAATTAAATTTTCATGTTAAAATCATTACCATAAAATATTTATATGCAAATGAACTATATTTATTAAGATATTTAGATGACATTAAACAGAATAGAAATCATTATAATTCTTATTGAATATTCATGTAAAATAAAATAACACAAGGAGATATTTATTTTTTAATTTTGTATTCAAATTATTACCATAAGATGTCTATCTGGAAATGTGCTATATTTGTTAAGATATTTAGATTCATATAGTTATTAACAATCTAATTATTAATCTTGATATTTGTTATTAACTTAATATTAAGATTTATAAATATGTAAATAGTTTATACATTTCTTTTGAATACTTATTTCTTGCATTTCTGTAACACATATTTTAGGAATGGATTAAAGAATATGAACAAAGATCGGAAACAGTTTGGCGTGTTCAGAGAACACATAAATCAACTGGACGCCTTAATGTTTATAAAGGTGACTTTAGATGCCAGCACAATGTGCAACAGGTAATAATTAATATTTTATATTTTACTGCTTCAAATGCATTATGTGTGTTATTTTAGACACTTTATGTTTTATCATTTATATAATGACAAGGTTAGATTTAAAGTTTATTTAGCTTCTACTGAAATTCATTGGCACAGTGCTCTCATTATTGATAATTATATAAAGATTATTTTTACAGGTATCAAAACATGTGAAAGAAAGTAAAAATACTGGATGCCCTGCAGTTCTTAAAATTACTATTCAAAGGTAAGTTTTAATTATTTAAATTTGATTAATAATAATAACAAATAACATATATAATAATGTGTAATCAAATATTTTTATTTAGTGTGATTGTTGGATTTATTTGTCACTTACATACTTATAAAACTAATTTAAAAAATATATTACATTTTTCTTTATATGTGTCTATACCTAATATCTTCATTTACTTATTTATTTTTCAGTATCAATAATTATTTCTTATATTTTCAATAATATTTTTTTATTTCTAATATTATTATGAATTATCATATTTTGGAAAGCTTTAATTTTCTTTGCTTTTATTTTAGATGTTTTATATGTCCATGGTAAAATATTCAAATTATTTTGATTACAGGTATTTTTCACTGCCAAAACACAAAGATTCACTCCCAGAAGTTATAGAGTTTCCTGCATTATGTGAGCTTCTGTACTTGCATGATTATTTGCTTGACAGTACTGCTGTTAAAAAGTTCAGGCCATTATCAAACCTAACGCAAAAGCGTCTGATAGAATTGTTTGAATTAGGACATACTGCAGCTACTGCAAGACAGATGTTGCAAATGGAATTAGAGCTTCAGAGTAATGAAGATTATGTAGAAGCATGCATGGACAGTTCTAAGCTACCTTCATTATCTGTCGTAAATCACTTGCTAAATAATGAATTTAGGAAAATCTATGGATCTCGAAGAGAAAGCGATATTGACAGGGAAGTTGAAAAATATATTTCCTCATACAATCAACAGCCATTCTGTAAAGCTGCTTTTTCAAAAGTAAAGAACAGTTTGGCGATTGCTGTAGTGATGCCGATAATGAAGCGAAGTATAGATTTACTTAGCAACGTTCAAGAAATGATAATGCTTGATGCATCTGGCCACATGGACAGATTAAATCATCGTGTTTATTTTTTTATTTCTCCAGGTGTAGCTGGTGGAATACCTATTGGCTGCATCATCACAAATGCAGAAGAAACTAATATTTTTTGTGAAGGAGTGAAACTTCTTTGTGAGTGTTTCCCTGAGAAATGCTGTTTATTGCAAAATGGTCCACTGATTGTAATGACAAATGATGATCTGAAGGAAAGAGAAGTTCTGAGTAAAATATGGCTGAATTCTACTTACTTACTCTGTCAGTTTCATGTGCTAAAAGCAGTGTGGCGATGGCTTATGAACAGTGAAAATAAAGTTCTAAAAGAGCACCGTCAAGAATTATATTTTTCCTTTAAATCATTGATGTATGCAGAAACTGAAATGCAACTGAAAGAGTTGCTTCAAAATATGTTGGAGAATAGCACAGTCAGAAAATATGACAAGTTCATCATATATTTGAGCAAGTTGTTCTCCATAAAGCATTTATGGTGCACTTGTCATAGAAAAATGCTTTTAACCAGGGGAAACAATACAACAAACTATGTTGAAAGTTTGTTCAAAGTTTTAAAAGAGACCATACTTGGACGAGTGAAAGCATTTAGCTTAGTTCAATTATTGGACTTCATTGTCACAAAATTTGAGAAGTATCTACATAGTAGATATTTAGATTTTAGTTTTGGTCGTTCTAACAAAAAACTAGTAAAAAGGTTTTTGCCTGATGATAAAGGAATAATTCAGAACATCAGATCACTAAATAAAGATAACACTTATTTTGAAATTGATCAACATTTTGTTGATTTGGAAAGTTCCATTTGTACTTGCTTTGTTGGCATGAATGGAAAGCTTTGCAAGCATTTAAGTTCTGTGATTCTGAAACAAAATAAACAATCAACATTTGTCTATTCTCTAGAAAGTAGAAATTAATGTATGAAGTGGCTACTGGGAAAAAATTGGATTCAAATAGCACCCTCTTGCTACCTTTAAGTTTTAACCCATCACACAATTTTCCTTCTTCTCAATCTGATGATGCTCTACAACCACAATTTTCTTCTACGGTACTTCCACATTCATCTAACGATATACTTTCACAATTTAATAATAATACACTTAAACATTCTTCAAATGACACGCTTTCACCTAGAGATATTGACACATTTTCACAGCCTTGCAATGATAACAACATGGTTCTACCAACTATAAACACTACTTCACAGCCCATTGCAGCTACATGTCAAAACTCGGACAGTGAAACAGATGATGATGATGGTGATTATTTACAAAAATAATCCTGATGTTTTTAAGCCAGCAATAAAAAAAAATAGTGTAGAATGTTAACAAGTTTGGAAAAACAGAAACTGGATTGGTGTCTGCCTTGCATAACTTTGGAAGGTACTTTTTTAAACTTATTTTTGTAGGCTTGTTAAGTTTACATTAGAAAATTCGCAAGATAGAAAATAAGATTTAATGTGTAACAATTTAATGTTTATATTATATTGTAGCAAATTAATTTTATTATTTTTAAAGACTAAACTTTTTAAAATCCAGTTTTGAAATGTGTTTAGCTTTAGATTTCTTAATTGTTTGATGTTTTTCTTTTAATTTTTATTGCTGTAAAAATTGAAACTGAAAGAGTGATACATTTACTACAATATACATTCAATACAAGAATCTAAAAATGTATTGTTAAAATTTTAGTTAAACAGTGTATGGGTTTTTATTAATTTTATTTTAATGTTCTCTAAAGTATAATTAATGTTTATGTTATGGGTTAATACTAACAACTTTTTTTACACCACATTTAAAGAGTTTAGCGAAAGAAAGTGTCAAATAACAATTTAAAAACTTATACATTCATCATTTATAATATGGTAGGATATTATTCTATAGAAAATTTAATAAGAGAGTTTCAGTATGAAAAGGGGTTTTGTAAGTATCTTTATGATATTTTTATACATTCTAAAGCTAAATTTCTTTAATTTATTAAAAGGTCATGACTTTCTTCCACTAAACTCTTCGGTTGTATGATGAAGTTGGCAGAAATTTACTTAGATTTCTTCTTTTGTTTTCCCCTCCTTTTAGAAACCGTAACTACTCAAGCAGAGTTTTGAAGTGCAGCAGAAGGAGAGGCAATCAAATTCCTGTTCAACCTACAGCAATTGCAAAAAGAAAATCTATTTATTCTGGTAGGAAAACTCAAGTTGGTGGAAGGCCAGTTAAACGAGCATTACCACCTGCCCTAAAAGAACATACTTATGGAATATTCTCTGAGTTACCGAAAAAACATCGAAAAACAAAACAACATGGTTTGACACATTGTGTTGAAAAGAATGTATCTCTTCCAAATTAATTTATATTTATTTTATTACTATCATGCTTTTAAAAAAAATATGTTCCTTGTTTTTTTTTTTTTTTTTTTTTTTTTTTTTTTTTGTACACGCTTTAAAAATGTATTAGAACATTTTAACAGGATTTGTATGGTGTTAAAATAATTAGTATTAATATGATATAAAATTTTAATGCTATTATGGTATTGAATAGCACTTCCATGAAACTGTTGTATGTTAAATATTTTTCAGCTTATTATATATTAAAAATTAAAGAAGTTGAAAAAGTATTTACAAGTTGCTCTGTTGTATATTGAAACATTTTTAGAAGATGAATAAAACATACCTTTGAAACCAAAGAGTCCTGAATTTTTTTATTGATGTTATATGTATTCATATATATCAAACTTTTCATAAAATTATTATATATCAAACTTTTCATAAAGTAATTGTGCATTCATAAAGTAACATGTGCATTCTAAAACTTACTCCTATGCATTGAACTCATTCACAAACTTACTCATTCTTCTCCTGCACTTTCTTTTCCTTAGTTTTTATTATTTTCTGCAATACTTCAAACTTCTGGAATAAATTGTTTTCAAAGTACATGATTTTAAGCAGTGTATAGAAGAAACAAAGAAAAGAAGAGACTAATTTTTATCATAAAAAATAGTAGTTGAAAAATTAGTTCCTAGGGATTAAAAAGCATTAGGAAGCACATAGCCTCAAAGGATTTGCACCTTCCTTTCCGGCTGAAAATTGAAGTAGTTATTTACATAAAACATAGTTTGTACTTATTGAAAATATAAAACACTAGATATTTATGATTACAAATCTATTTAATGTAATTGGTTGGAGTTTTTTTAAAAATTTTTTTATCCATATAATTAAATTGACTAGTCATGCCAATGGATGAAAAGTGAAATGAAGAAGGGATTTAACATAGCGCCTGAACTTAAAAATGATAAGAACATTTTATATTAGAATATCGAGAATATTAATTTTTTTAAAATTTCAAATATAAGAAAAAGAAATATATGAAGTATTTATAGTTTTTATTATCTTCTGTAAACCTGTATTTCTATATCATTTATAAATCTATCAATTAAATAAAGAGAGAAAAAGCATTAGGAAAAATGTATTCCTAATCCACAAAATCTTTCATTCTAAGAATTGTAAAAATAATCAGTATTATGCTATTATTATGAGATATTAAAAAGCAAGTCTACCATCAACATTTTATACATATGAATTATTTTTACTGAGAAATACAAAGAAAAAAAAATCATTTTTAAAAACATAAATGGGTACAAAAGTCTTCAAACTATAATGAATGTTTTAATTTATTTGTAAAAAGAGATCATGTCCTAAATAGGTTTTTCATTTTGAGGTTTATAGATATACTCCATAAATATAGTTCACAAAGGAGGCAAAAATAGACTAAGTATTTAGAATATTCATGTTTAAAGTCAGCATATGTTTTTTCAATAAAATAATTTATGTGAACAGTAAAATTTGTACTAAATCTATTTTGTTTTGATAGTTAGTATCTACTATTACTCCAACTGAAATTAATAAATTGCAAAATATAAGAAAATTTCCAATTGAAAAGAGTTTTTAAAAAAGTTCCTAAAAAATAAAAATATTATTTTTCAGTTTAAAGTACATAGCAATGACTTTAATGCCATTTTTTGTAACTTTATTAAACTGTTTTCATTGTTGAGGGAATGAAGATATATTATTTGCTCTAGATAAAATTCAAACTGTATTCGCTTGTGGAAATAGAAAAAATATTGTAAGAACTTAACTAATATATTTAAGTCACAAATACTAAAGACACATGTTTATAAAATTTTAATTGTTTGAATGTCCAAAGAAATTGTTTTCAAATGGAGTTGGGGATATATGACTTTAGTTATTGCAAAATAAATATTAAAACAATTCTTTTTAACATCTCTTAATAAAAATTTTGGAATAATTAATAAAAGTTTTGAAAATTATATTAAATTTCTTAATATTATTTATTACTCTGAAATATATTTTTATAAAAATAAATAAAATATGTAAAATTATCCCCCCCCCCTCTATTTTTTACGGTTTACATGTAATATTAATCTGGAACACATATACAGCTGAAAAGATCAAATCCTGAAATCTAAATTCAAGAAATATAAAAATTACAATTTATTAAAAATATTTTTTTGTGTTTTTTTTTTCTTAATATTATTTTGATATAACTAAAAAAATTAGCTATGAAATCACATATTCTGTTAAAGCTTACATATTTATACGTTTTGGGCATTAAGTAATCATCTTCCCATATGTAGTTGATGGGAAAGTAACAAACGTTCAGCGACAAGTTTCAATGACTGCATAAATTATCTAATAAAGGCACGAAAATCATAGCAAAATAATAATTATTCAATTGCTGCATCATATGTTGAATAATTCCGTTCATATAGTTTTTATACTTCTCTGCATTAATAACATTAGTTACTTGTATTACTAGTTTCATAAATTAGAAATAGAAACGTTTTTCACGATTGAAATAGTTTTCTATTTGGTTTGAAATAATGTTTCATTAAAAACAAATATTTAGAGAAAACAATTATATTAACAAAAATTAGATCGGGTTGATATTCACTCGTATCTTCTATAAAACTAATAAAAGGTACAAGGTGTGAGCCAAATAAGCGATAACTACACTATTATGAGTGCAAAACATTGCCAAAAAAATGCCAAGGCTTAAACCAATCAGAGCACGTCGGTACCCTTTGCCATAGACAGTCTGTACAATTTGCGAACTCGCGTTAACCAACATACATATAATGATCGGTAGGCAAATTACTATAGCAGTGTTTTTGGAAAAATTACATATTATTGAAATATTATTGAATATTGAATCTTATGAATATATTTCTTTTAAAAATATTTATTACTCTTAGATAAGTTAATATTTTAAGGCTTACTAATAAAATTATTAAAATTTTTTTCTTATGTAACGATTTTTATTAATATTGAGAAATTGATGTTTTCAGTTTGCTCAGAGGAAAGAACATGAAACTCAAATTAGTATATATTGAATAAATTATGTTTACAATTTCAAATTATGAAATATAAAAGGTATAGATACTTTTTTTTTAATCTATGCAACTTATGAATCATTTACTTCATTTTAATTTGTAGAAATCATTAAACGAAAACAAATGAAATTATGCTTTCATAATTTTTATTTACACATTACAAAAAAATATAGATAAAATAAATATGATAATTATTTGAAAAAATACTATCAAATGGATGTTTCAATGTACTCACTAATTCAAAAAACTCAAAAACTATTTACTATTTATCAACATTTATTTTTCTAGACACTTAGAAAAAAATATAAACATAGCATGACAAGAATGTCAATGTAAATGATGAAATCAATTTTATTCAACAGAAACATCCTGGATACTAAACAACAGTTATTTTTAATCACCAATAAAAACATAATGTTGAACAACATATTTTAAAGCAGAACATTTATGAAATTTATTTTAAATGCTAAAGTTATATTGATAAAAATTACTTTGAATGAATATCATAAAATAAAACAAAAACATACAATACAGTAAATTTAATCAACAAGAATAAGATCATGATAAATACATATATATATATATATATATATATATATATAGAGAGAGAGAGAGAGATAATTTAAATAGGATATAAAGAGGATTTGGAAAAAACACTTTTATGTTTTTACAGAATTTTATCATTCAAAATTGATATATTAAAGAAATAGAAAAAAAAAAGTGAAATATCTATGTAGCAATGAAGTTGGGAATAAAAATTATATCATAAATGCTGATATGGAAATTGCTTTTCAATAAAAATACCTGTATTTATGAAAACAGAAATAACTGAGGTGCACAGTGGTATAATATGATATTATTGATAACAATCCATTTCAGTTTAAATACAAGAAACTAATGACATTTCATTTTTAACAATAGAAACAGTTGCTTGACATAAATTTACTTTGAATCCATCAACAATCTATAAATGTAATTAGAAAACTAGTAATCATACTTTCTGGAGCCATCCATTTTGCTCTTTTGTTATTAGACATGATTATCCAGCAATAACTAAATAACATGAATTACTAAAAGATAAAGAAAACTTTAAGGTTCATAGTAAAAAAGTAAAACCTCATAATGCAATTTATTATAATGCCAAAAACTAAAAATCAAATGCAAAAATTATTTGATGTTAATTAATGGTTTTTGAAAGTTACACAATATGCAACTAATAAAAAATTCAGAATTGACATTGTATAAACATGTATAAGGGAGAGCCCCTGCAAAATATTTGTACATTTTAATTCTTGAAATAGCTCTTTCTACTATAACCCATGTATGCTGTTCTACTAGATTACTACTCTTACTTCCATATATACTGTAACCCTTACATTAGATGTCTTGCAGTTATCGATTCTTTCAGTAATATTAAATTGAATACAAGCCTCTAAAAATTTAGGACATTTCAATTTATATCCTATTTTTTTGTAGTACTTGTTCAATTTGGAAGCCTTTGTCTGTCATTACAACATCATTCGGTTCTAATACATCCATCAGACTGCTTTTAACAAAAAGTTCCTTGTCAGATATACTACCGCAGTATAATGGTGAAATGAAGCTGATGGCTCCTGAAGGCATTATGACTATCATATCTTTAAAAGTATTTGTTTTCTTATAAAAACTGAAAGTCATTTTCTGTTCTACTGGATTACTAGATTTCTATATAGGAAATTCAGTGCAATCAATAATGACTCTGGAGTCTTTACTTTCAGAACCAAACTGTTTTGTCATGGTTTAAATAACTAATGACTTTGAAGGAAATATTTGTAACAATTTCAACTTTCGATAAAAAAAAAAAAAACTGTCGTTACAAAATTAAAATACCTCGAAATAGTAGAACCTGAAATTTCAAACAAAGCAGATAAAAATTTACTTGAAATTTCAGTCCTCAATTTTACAAAGAACAGAACATATAAATCACTTGGATGCTTTGACAAATTTAATTTTTGAAGATCTCCTTCAGAATTAAAAAAAAAAGAAAAAAAGAGCATGTATAGAGAAAAACTTTTCTTTAGTGAAATCTGTCAATGCCCTCCTTTTCATATCATCAACAATATTTTCTGGAATGAATCTCTTTCTTTCTTACAGAATCCTGAAGTTCTTGTAGCTCATTTTGCAAATTGCAGATCCTGTCGATTATTTCAGAAAAAGTAATAGTCTGGGAAGAAGCAGAGTACATTCCACTGAAATCAGAATTCATATAATTTTGCATAGTAATCAATCCTCTTGCATTTATATACTTAACTAAATGACATGTGTTTTCAAAACTTAAAGATATATGAAGCCTTAAATTTATGAAATTAAGAGCACTTTTAATAAAATACATCAATTATATATTATAACAGTCAATTAGAAAAGTGGATTTTCAGTAGTTAGTAAAGGATTCACTTATTAAATAAATTTTTAGGAAATTTATTCACTTGCACCTAAGTTTAGCATTATAGCAGTTGTTATTTTTGCAACAGGAGTTTGTTTACTTACATCAATTGAATTTAGATAAGATTTTGTAGGGAAAATGTAATATAATATTCATGTAAATATTTTAAAACTTTCTGAGCATATTCAAAATTATCAGAAATTTCATCAAACGTGAATAAAGTAAATTAGAAATGTACTCACGATTTTGTTTTTGAAGGCTTACCTATTTATTTTTCTTCGAAGATTTTTTTTTTTTTAATTACTGGAATAGCTATATTTAGTAAATGGAATGGACACACACGGAATGAATTCTTAAAAATGATCGGAGAATATCACCAACTTTGAAGACTTGAAATCTTCTATACCAAAGCTAACAATCCATGTCAGGATTATTGAAAGGAAAATAAGAAATCATTTTATCATGACAATTACTCTTGTTTTTCTCATTAAAGCATCCATCAGCACACCAGTAATTCCTCTTTTAACACATAATAAAAGGAAAGAAAATGATTCAAAATTATAACTTCAGATGTAAACAGAAAATCCGCTTTATATTTGGCGGAGAACGTTAATGGCAGATTTATCGAGGAAAGCGTTGCGGATGAAACTTAAATGCCATGCGCAGAAGTTCATGACATGTGACTTTTACGTCACATGAATTGATCCTATTAACATTTGCTGCTTTGGTTTCCTCCAGACATAATTCGACTATCTGACCCATGGATATTAAATTTTGATTCATCATTAAAAAGGACCGATTCCCAAAAAGATAGAGGCTTGCTTACATGCTTCTTTGCAAATTCGAGACGCTTTTTTTCTGTTGCAGACTTATAAAAGTCTTCTTGCGGGCCGCACGTGCAATATAACCTTTCTTTTTAATGACATTTCTCACCGTTTGAAGTGTGAATTTAATGTTGTAATCAACCCTTAAATCATAATGCTTAAGGAAAATTTTTAGTGCCAGTTGAGATGCACTAATTCATGGATTTTCTTTCACTTTAGGTATTACTTTTTTTTTTTTTTTTTATGCAAGTGATTTAACTTCGGAGGTCTTCAGATGTTTGCAGCTCACAGCATCTTTCAATAACATACTGCACTACAGTCTTTGGTTTGTTAGTGATTTCACTAATTCTTTTCATAGATAATCCTTCTTTTCGTAACCGAATCATTAACTCTCAAGTGGCTTTCGGAACTTTCGTTTTAGAGTATTAGCTATAAACTTGAATGAAACAACTATTGCTATGTCTTGTTCTTCACTCTCACAAACCAACACATTTCTTATATTTACTAGGGTTCATTTGTAAAACACACCAGGAAGAATGTGCGTATTGCGTGCGAAACTTTTTTTCATGACACTTCGTCATTTATGCTAAAAATTGCAAAAAGACGCTGCGTTTTGCAAAAAGAGACTTTTGCTATAAAACCCCCTTTTAAAGCCATATATTAACCATATATAAATAGTTTACAAAGATAAAAAGCAAAGGTTAGAAATTATGCTAATTTATTTTTATTTTGTCTCATGTATGGAAACTTTTTTTTACATTCTGTAGTTTTAAATTAAAGCTGATGATTTTGATTAAATTTTAAAAAAGTTTCTCTTCTTCATTTGTTAGCCAGGAAGTAATTACAATATTTGAAACTCTCAAGAAAATTAGATATTTTTCCACTGTTCCATTTATTATCAAAAATGTATTTTTTTTTTTTTTTTGCATTTCAAAATAAAATAAGGCATTTATTTTTAATATGTTAGAATTCTACAGGTATCAGAAAAATATCTGCTATTTTTCATATAGTTATCAAACTATTATGTTTATATTTATTCATACTGAGGAGTTTTTCACATCTCCTCAGTGTTCAATTCTCAACAATTCCCCACGTAAATAATATTTAAACAAAGTGATTTTTTTTTGGTTTATTTAACAAATTTGTTAGAATATTCCTTTTTTTTTTTAATTGAGAGTATTTTGAACAGCTTATTCAACAATATAATTGGTGCATGTATTTAAAATGTGAGAAAAGAAAGATTCAGTATGAAATGTTGTTACAAAATAAAACAACTTTAATTCCAATACATTATTTCGTTTCATTAAAAAGTTATATCATTAATTTAAAATTATTTCAAAGTTTTCTTTTCCCATCAGATTAAATAAATCATCTTTGAGCAAAAAGAGCATTTAATTTCAAATAATTGAAACGAATAAATAATTTATTTAAAAAATTATCTTGTAAATGTGATAATTCCTGATTTCTAACTAATTTTGTTATTTAATATTGTAGAGAAGATTTTATATGCACATTTTAAATTTCTCTTAGAAGAAATGTATTCTTATTTAAGGAAAAACCATATAGTAAAAAACAGCAAAACTAAACACTACAATAAATTTAACTAAAAAGAATTATAGATTTCATGAACTGAGAAACACATTATAAAATAAAGTTTCAAGAAAGATAAATTTCTATTTGTATCATCCAGTAAAAATCATCTTTTTTTAAGTCAATACAGAAATTCTTTTACAATATAAAAAGCCTTTTTTTTTACTTCACTAAATAAATAAATACACTAAATAAAACACATAGTTAAATAATTTTGAGAAAGTATATTAATTTGAAATTTATCAGAGAAATAGGAAAGTGTATTTTTTGAAGTAAAAAAAAATCATAGAGTAGGAAAAACAAAATCATATACTATAATGAATTTAATAAACAAGGATGTTTTTATGAATTCGGGAATATGGCATTGCGAAACGTTTCGTTAAATATAAAAGCACTTTGCTGAATTCATCACAAAGCAATGGAGAAAAAAAAAATCCATATCTTTTTTGGATAAATTATATTTTAAAAAAGCAATTCTCTTTAAAAAAAAACACAATCTTTCTCATGGCTTCTTTTATATATAGAATATAGTCTAATTCAAATTGTGCAACATGTATATAAAAAGTATGTCTCTTATAAGAATACATCAAGTATTTATCTTATAACAGACATACTTGACTAGAATAGAATAGGGACATAGAATTCATTATAGTGAATTAGCTAGGGAGGAATTCAAAATATTAAATGGGAGACAAATTTTAAGTTAAGATCGAATGCTTGATTAAATTTTAATAACTGTAGAAAAGATTATTCCGCGATCATAACTAGTTGGGTAAGCCTGCCGGAGTATAAATTAAAATCTATGTTAGATAAGAAACTGAGTAGTTAAATGAGAATAGTGAAAAGTAAAACATTAGGTAGGCTCACACTTGTAAAAAAAACAGATAGAGAGAAAGAAAACACAGAAATTGCTTTTTATCGAAAACAGAAAGCAATAGCCAGGACACGATGGAGAAATGAATCTCTATTTCTATAAAACAGATATACAGCGTTTTCTAAAACTTTTTGGGAGGGAGCCCCTATATTGCGAATTTTCTTCATTGTGTAGTGTCTGATATTGTTTAAATTAAACCCAAAATATCTCGCCAGAACGAATTTTGTTCTACTGCAAATATGGAAACTCGTGAATAAAATTTGGGGCGTCAAATACAGAGAACAAACAGGGGAAATTCTACTCGCTCTTTATCTACATTCGCAAGCAAGTACTGATATTGCCATATTGTTAAAGTCAAATTTTGCGAGATCTGATAGGTTACTGCAAATCTGTGTGATTCTCCAAGTGTTGAAAATGAAGTTAATATGTTTAACAATTCGAAAAACTGCAATATTTATTCTTTAATAAATATTTTCATTGCATAGCGCTAACTATTTAAATCATTTTCCTAATTTCAAATGGATAGAGTTATGTGTGCATATTTATTAAGATCTGGAAGATGATATTGTATTAAAAGTCAATTTCTTTATTTTTTTTTGTGTGTGTGTGAATAAGAATTTTTTCTTGCATGATTAGTAATTCAGCAACTCTATGCACACAATGCTAAATTGAAGAGATCAGTTCAGTTTATACGCTTACTGGCATAAAATATCCATAAAATGTTATATTCTGAAGCATTTAGAATATCTAAAAATGTCATCTGCTTGTAAAGAAATGAACAAAATATACTTGATTAGCAAATGCACTTGTCTGTCTGAGGTCGAGACTAGATCAACATCACATAAAGGTGTTCTTTCTTTAGGAGCTATACAGTATAACCAGGTGAAATTATTTGCAGTTTCATCTGAATAAAATGTAGAATTTAACCCAAAAAGAGGTTAGAGCGCACTTAAAGATTTTGTAGTTAAAATCCATTTATGTTAATTCTCAAGTTATTTGTAATTATAAATATTATTTGTATTAATCGAATATTTCATTGTTAATCATTTATTACAAGAATGAAGTACCTTTTCATTCATTATAATCAAATTAAATGTACAGAAAATATTTGTTAATGCATAGTATAGTTTGCTAACCATTTCATTTTGCATTGGCAAGAATAAAATTTCTTCTTACAAAATTGTTTATTAAAACCTTTAAAAAGTTTTTTCGCTAAAATTTAATTTTAATGATCATGAATTAAACCATTGATGAAAATGGATCTCACATCAACTTAATGGGATTCGTTTCTAATAATAAATAATTATTTAATTAATTTTTTTCACCTGGATTTATTTTTTATAAGATATACCTTTATATTAATCTGACAATTGAGCCTGTGATCTATACAATTAAAGTACATGCATGAGAGAAAATTTATTTTCTGTCTCCATTTTTTAAAATTAAATGAAACATAACAATGTAATTGAGAATGAACTATCCCTACAAATATTTGTCATAAGAAAATTTGAGTAATTTGTCATGCATAAATATGCCAATATAAATTTAATGAATAACATATATTCTCTATTATACAAATCCTAATTTTGAAGACAGGTAATGTTAGTTTTTTGTAAAAATCAAATCTTAAAATGCATATTTTGTACATGGTTTTCAGTGGTTGTATATTTCATAACTGTACACAAATTATAATAAGTAATTTATTTATAAAATTAAAATCACAATGATGATACCCCCAGTAAATATTGATCAAAATCAGTTTCTATTAAGAATTCTAATTCATGAAAAAAAAAAATTACACTTTAAAATTTACTGGATTTTATTGTTAAAATCAGCACACATACAAATGTTTTAATGGATATACTTCACAATTATCTGATGGACATATATGAACATATACATGAATTTTGTTTTTGCTGTTAACAGCACAAACAATTTTCAGATCACTCAAATAACATACAATAAAATTTTTGATTAAAATGATATCATTCTGTATATATTTGAAAAAAAAAAACATTTAAAAATATTTTTACTATTGTATTTACAATACGCAACTCTATATATTTTATTGAAATACAACTTTTTCTTTTCTTTTTGCGCATACATTCAAAAAATTATTATTTTCACCAAATTTCATGTTAATTGTTAAAAAAAAAAAAAAGAACAATAATTCTGAATTGTTTCACTGCACATATTTTAAACAAAAGAACTTTAAAAAATTTAGTTACTTATAGTAAAATTTTAATATTTTCTCTTCTAACTATGTAATAATAATATACGGTCAATTACAAAATTCCAAATTTTGAAAATAATGATATCACAAATATGTTTGATATCACAATAATGATATCAAACATACAATGAAAAAAGTAATAGTTTACAAAACAAACATTTTATAAAATTAAAATGTATTCTCAAAATGGAATTCCACAAACATAATGCAATAAATTTTATGATTTTGTTACTTCCTTTAGAATTCAGATATTAAGAGAGATAACACAAACCATTCTGTGCTTAGCAACAACATGGGTTTAAAGAAAAAATTCAGCTCAAATCTCATGAAGAAGAGTGGTTTCAATCTCATTACATAGACAATATGCAAACTAAATATGAAATGACAGATTATGCACCAATGAAAAAATATAGAAATACACAAAAATAGAAAAATCAGAGAAAATTTAACAATCAAAATTTCTTAAAATCTCAAGCAAGAGTACAAATTAGGGAAAGTTTTTCTAAAAGTTATAAGTGAAAATACAAAAAGAGACTTTTATTGCAGTGGCTATGTTTCTAATTGCAACATTGTTAATATACTTGTTTATAGGACATGAAATGATGGCATATCCAGCTCCCATGTCTTAAAGAGATAACTCTGCAATGAAGGTCAAACAAGCAATTATCAATTACTTTTTCAAGGGAAAAGAACATCCACTCAACGACCAGTTAGAAATGGGAAGAATTGTCCATGCTCAATGGTATTGTAATATGTTGCTGAGGCTTATGTAGGTAAATGAAAAAAAGTTGTCAAAAAGTATAGTATTAAGATAATGCTAGGCAATATGCCAAGAAGAGCTCAACTTATTAACAAAATTTTTTATGAGAAATTCTCAAACACTTTCCATATTTTCCTAAGAGACTATCATATCCTTAACCCCTAAAAACAATCATTGGCAGCCTAACAGTAGAAAAGTTACAAGAAAGTGGACATGGTAAAAAACTGGTTCAACTTGCAATCCAGAAACTTCTATTCTGAAGCCATCTACTTTCTTTTATAGATGTAATGTCAAGAATCAGTAAGCAACCAACAAGTAGGTTTCATATTACAACTGAATCGCTATTAAAATACTGCAGTTTTCTTTTTGCTTATAAATTTGTTGTATTGTTGTTAAAAAAGGGAAGGGGTGAAAAGACTTCAGGAATTCTATAGAAATTAAACTGAATACCTCACATTAAAGAAAAGCTTCTTTCACTAATTAATCAAAGCATTTATTTCTGAATAAGGAATCAATATATATATACATATACATGATATTCATATACTAGGAATTTAAAAAGTTAAAATGAATGGGATTAAATTTGTTTGATAGTAAAAGGGTTTAATAGAGTATCTCTTGATAAAAATATAACTCAAGTGAAAAAAAGTTAAATTCGTAGTGATTTTAGAATAATAATAATAATAAAACAGCCTCCAGAAAGCAATACCAACCATGACCATGAACTTAATTCTTTTGATTATACATAAATATGACAATATACCTAACAAAATCAAGATCTATACTCATTGTAGAATGGAATTTTTTATAACATGTACACATAAAAATGCATTCATCACTGAATGCTATGACTGCTATCAAGAATACATGATATTCATATCTCTATTACTAATTCACATATTGACTGAATGTCTACATTAATGTAAAATTTCTCACATGGAGTAAAAAAAAAAAAAAAAAAAAAAAAAAGTTAATGTAACAATTTTTACTCCATGAAGGGAAAAAAATGTAATTACTGTAGAAAATTCTAATGAATTAAATAAAGCAGATATGTAAAAATCAAAAAATATTTTACATAATAAATCTGTAATGCTAATTTAAGCCAGCCTTATAAAAAACATTAATGTTCAGAGATCACCCTACCATAACCCACCTTTGCTGCTTATGATATCTTTAAAAATTCAAGCAGAAACAGTATTTTAGAAAATTTTGAGAATTTAATCTTATCTCATTATATCTTAGAGTGTAAATGAACCAAATTTTATTCAATATAAGTATGGTAGCATAAAGCATATGTTTTGCAAAAAAGAAAAAAAAAAAAAAAAAAAAAAAAAATTAAGTAAAAAAAAATATTGTCTTGAAATTTATATGGATAAAATAATTTTAAAAAATACAATTGAAAAAACTTTTTTAACAGGGTAAATGAAATTCAGTAATATAATTTCAATATTCTGACTAACAAAATCACAAACAAATTGAAACACATTAAATAACACTACAATATTCATATCAGCTCAGATATTATTTAATATGCTAGGATTAAAAACAAACAAAATATCAAATACAAAAGATAAAAGTTTAATTAAATACATAATCAAGACATGATAAGTTTTTCACTTTTCTACATCTAAAGTATGACAAAAAAATTAAAGTCAAAAGAAACAAAAAGACTACAAAACAAACAGAATTCCAAAAATAAAAATACCTTTCACATTATTTTTAAAAATAACATTCCTGCCTTCTACAAACTATAATGAGAGTATCAGATGAACATATCATTTCAAATTTTGCTTATCAATATATGAAGCAAAATAATAATAACATGTGTCTAAGTAACTGAGAAATATAATATATATCCAGGTTTAAAATGAAACAGTACACATGGATAATAATTCGACACAAACAAACTAACATACATTAAAAAAATAATAATAAATCAAAATATGAATAATTATTCAGATTAATATGAGAATGATTTATTTGCCTCTTGCATTCATTAATACAAGACTCATTCAAGACTTTTATGAATGCAAATTTTTTAAAGCAGTTCAACAGTTAGTTTTTATTTACTTGACAGTATCAATAAAAATGTAGACTGAAATTGTATCATCATCGGTAGTTTAATGAACTTAGTCAATGCCTTTAGATGAATTAACAAAATGAAAACAAAAGAAATTTCAGTTTCGAAAAAGGCATAATGACAGTTACAGCAAAAACAAAAAATCAAATCTAACAGTTTTAAAATTCAATCATGTATATACACTTTTAAAATCATACATAATGAATTTTAATTTTCTAGAAGAAGGAAACCATTACAAATATACAAGCTCATAAGAAAATCATCGATTTTTAAAAACTTGAATTATTTTCTTCTTCTTTATGTTTGCATTTGTTGATAGAAAAACTATTAGTTTGCAGAAATTAAACACTTAAAAGCTCGTGAAGTCAATAGACATCAGATTTCTCCATCTTTATAAATATTTCTATTTTTGATTTTGAGATAATTAACACTAATAAATGGTATTTTAAAATCCAAATTTATGACTAAAAACTAATTATTTTTTAACTATTTTATAATTATAATAACTTTTTTTTTATTATGGTGTAAATTTAAAGTATGGTTATTAAAAATAAGGTGTAAATTATTTTTAAAATACAAAAGTAATATTACATTCTTTGTCTTCTCTATTAATATGACAGCAGTAATTGCTAAATATAAATGGCTTGAAATATAAATTTTCTGTTTCTTTCATGAAATCTGTTAACTTATCATAATAGTAAGAAGTTATAGTTATTTCAATTAGTTTGCAATGGAAAATTAAGCATCAAAGTTCGAATAATATCATCTTTTGCAGAAATTATTCTAACACATTTTAGTGGTTAATGACTTAATGGAAAAGCACTATTTTTCAAACGATAATTCTAACTTTCATATACATATTTTTAAAAGCAATGATGAATTAACAGAATATTACAAGTAAAACATGAACAATTTTAAAGATTCAGTTGATGAACATGCAGATATCTAAATTTTGCCAAAGAGGAAACATATACATGGATAAGACTAAAATACTAAAAATAATTTAAAATTTGAATTAAATCAGTGGTGATCATATAACTATTTAACAAATGAATAAAACTAAATTTAAAACTGTAAAAGGTATATGATTAAAATGACAAAAGACTTCCAATGAACACATAAAAAAATTGAACAAATAATAATTACTTTTCCACTAGTGGATCATAAACTCTTGCCACTGATGCCAGTATGACACATTAGCTGAATGGAAATGGAAACATGTTAAGAAAGAATGCAATTTTTTATACGGTAATAATAAGGTAAATAATTTATGCTTTTTCCAAATTTATAGTATTCCAGTTTGCCTACTTGTACATATATATATATATATATTTATTTATTAATATTCTATTAATAGAAAAGCTGTTTAAATCAATCTTAAAAACTAATTATTTTCAATTTTGAAAACCAATCTGTTATGTCTTAATATATACTAATCTATTATCTCTCAAGTAGGCAAAATTAACATAATACAAAAAAAATTGGAACAAATGCAGGAGGTTAAAGAACCTTAACAGAAAAAAAATATGAACATCTTTACTGCAGGTTTGTACATCATTAGTTGACATGATCTTTTGCTATAAGGTTGCTCATAATAATGGCAATCAAGTCACTGGTGTTAAATTCTAAAAGAAAAATAAAAATTTATCATGTAACATATTTACAGTATTATCTTAAAATCAATGTATTAAAAGCAATGAATAAAAATAGTTTCCAAAAATGACAAATCATTCCAGTAATTCAGGATGAAGGCCATCACAATTTTCTTTTTGACAGGGACACTCAATCGTGAATTTTTCATTGGTAATGATAGACATGTCGGTAAATGGATCTTCTCCGTAAGGTTTCAAAACTTGTTTTTGATAAACAAATCTTTTTCTAAGATTTTTTTTAGTGATATTATTACGTTTTGAATAAGATATTTGATCAGTTTTACCTTCCATTCTTGTTTCATTTGCTGGATCATAAACATAAACACTATCACTGCTCAGGGCTGAAGAAATAATATTTTTTGATTTAGGATTTGAAGAAATAGGTGAATGTTTAATAATCTTGTTCTTTCCTTTTGATGATGCAGAATGAACATTGGATTTCTTTTCAGCTCTGCTGGCTGACATATTAACAAACTCTTGAGTTGACTTTTTTCCTTCTTTCTGTTTCACTCCTTCATCAACATCTTTCAATGATGAGTCAACATCTTTCAAGGATTTCAACAATACATTTGAAACAAGTTCATTTGTGATGGCGGTTTCACTTGCATGCTTTAAACCTTTCAGTTCTTCCAGTATTTTTGAACTATTTGATATGACCTCAAATAGTTTTTCCTCACTTCCATGTAGAAAATCTTGGTTCTTCTCGATAAAACGAAGAAGTTTCTTCTGAAAATACTTTGCCTGCTTTCTTTCCTCTTTTTCCTCGTACTTCACAAGCATTTTCTTAAGAATTTTTTCTTTCTTTTTAATTTTTTCCTTTTCTTCCAGCCTCTTCTTTTCATTCTCTAGCATTTCATCAAGATTTTCAAAATTTCTAATGTTACTTCTTGATGATTTCACAAAAGATGCTTTAACTGGATTGTCATCAGTCAATGTTGAATTTTCTGAATTCATTTTGACATTAGAGTTTATAACAGTGTGAGTTGCAGGCACTTGAATTTTCTTAAGCATATCAGATGGCACAACAACTCGGATATTATTGGAATCAGCACACGGAGAACTCTTAAAAAGAGATTCTTTCAATTTCCTCATAAAATCAGCAGTGACTGGAACTACCTTGATATTTGATGGCGAAGCTAATGAAGATGGAACTGGTTTTGATACATTATTCACTATAGCAGATGAACTTATAATTCCATCGTTAGCAAAATTAATTTCATTTGCTTTAACATTTTCACTATGTAGCATAATCTGCACTTTATCATTTGATGGAGTAACTGAAGAAGTTAGGGCCGGTTTTGAGATACTGACTGCAAGATTAGGTGAATTTTCAATTTCATTGTTAGTAGGAACATTCTGAACAGAAACAATATTATTTGGTTTAATGCTGCTTCTAGGAATATTTTTTGCAGTTTTCATATCTGATTCTTGAACATTTGATGGAATTAGTTCAACATTTTTGACATTAATTTTTTTTCTCAAGTTACCCTTAGTGGGAGATACTGTCATTTCATTGGTTATTTCAATACTTTGTTTAGTTTTTAATAAAGTAGGTGAAATGAATTTTTCATTCTTATTGCAGTTTGCTTCATTGGGATTCACATTCCCAATTTGTTGATTTGATACATCTTGATGTCTATTTTTCATACTCCTTGTTTCTCTTGTGGATGAATTCACTTTATTGCCTTTTATACCCAGATCTTCAACATTTAATGAGTGGACAGCATTTAGATTTAAAGTTTGAGTATTTTCAAGAGCTTTTATTTTATGAATCTGATCATTCGAATGTTCTTTTGCAGTACTTCTAGTTTTTCTTCGAGTACATGAAATTAGTTTCTTCTCTTCAATGATATTTAATTCATTAGTTTTTATATTCTGTAATTTATTATTTTTTGAAATTGTATTCACATTAATGGCTCTTTTTTTTAGTACTTTTTTAGATTCCATTACGAGTTTCTTATGAAGATTTTTCATATTAATGAATCCATTTCTGATACATTCTTTATAAACTGAATCTGGAAGTTTCTTTACTGATATTGCTGGTAAAAGAATTTTCAAATCAGTTAAATTCTCTAAACCAATGGCATTCATTTCGGGAGAAGAAAAATTATTTTTCTTTTGAGATAAATTGTCTTTTTCATTCTCTCTGACAATATCCAATTTATTTTCCTTCGTTGAATAATTTTTTCTGTACCGGCCACTTCTAGTAACGGAAGATGCTTTGTTTATTACCAAAGTTGATGGACTCTGTTTAGGCATTTGCAATTCAAATGCAGATGAAGATGCCACTTTTGAAGAATTGTAGGATGATTCAGATTTGTGTAGATCTAGTTTTCTTGCGTCAGGCGATTTAATTTCTTTGGGTTGTCCATTAGTATCAGGAGCATTTGATTCCAAAGAAGCATCTTGTAGATCAGTCCTTTTTATAAATGGACAAATTTTTTGTTGTGGTTTTCGAGGAGACAACAGCTGTTTGTCAGAAGAAGCAAGAGGTTGAATGGCTCCCTCAACAAATGGTTTAGGAGAAAGCACAGGTTTTAATACCACTCGTTGTTTAACAAATTGGGATTGGCTTCTCACTTCATTGCTACTGCCTTTTGTTACCGCATTTGGACCTTTTTGAACAACAAAAGTTTTGCCAGCAAAAAGGTTTGCCGAAATCAATTGTTGTCCAGGCTGGATCAGACCTTGTTGTGGAAGGTTGATGATTATCTTTGGTGCATTTGTAGTTTTAATTTCATCAGTTGATATGCACTGATTTTCAGCTTTACTAATTTTTTTATCAGGAATATTAATTACTTGCACGGATGTCAAATCTTTCACTGGATTTGGCTGATTAGGCAGAACAGGATATGAAACAGCTTTTACTGGATTAATCATTTGTTTTTCAGCTGTCAAATTTGTTTGTGTGTTTATAGGAGATAAAGTGGTTTCTCCAACTCTTTTAATTGCAGTTTCTGCAGAAGGCATATGACTTGATTTGTCACATTTTTTAGTAGAGAAATAAATATCTGAATTTTTGCAAATTAATGGCTTACTTTGGGTTAAGCCTGATCCATCAACTGATGTATTTGAAATGGCATCTTGTTTAACTTTTGTGAATTGCTCAATCTTTCGCTGTTTCTTAGGAATTACTGATTCTTGGGAAAATTCTGAAATTCTTTTCACATTTCTCAATGCATCAGCAGATTGATGATGTTCTGATTTAGCATTAATGAAATCTTCCCAACTTGGAGGTTTACTTACTTTTTCAATATTTACGCCAGGTGCTTTTAAAATAGGTTTTATTCCAGAAGAATTATTGCTGAGTTTATGAGAAGGAGAATATTCACCAACTATGCCAAAAATAATTGGGCTTTTTTTCATTTTGCAATCTGCAGGAACTGTTCCAACCTGCACAATCTTTGGAAACATATGTGTTTCAGTATGATTTTTAAAATTTGGAGATACAGGTTTAAAATTTTTTAGAGGAGTTTTTCTCTTCAAAGGTGCAGCTTTTAGTTCTTCATTTTTTGCAATGGGATGTTCACGATGTGTTGTATGCATATGCTGTAACGGCTCACTCTGATTTGTAAACTGGTTTTTACAATCATAAGATTGATTGTACTGATCAGACCTTTTATGTAATCGAGAATGCAATTCTAAATCAGGAAAACTGTTAAAAGATTTATCACAACTATTACAAGAAAATACTGTCTCAGCATGGGATAAAATATGCTTATCAAATTTCGATTTTAAAAAATACTCTTCTCCACAAGTACTGCATATTAACGAGTTCACAGCTATCCCGTAGGCCTCTCTAGATCTTAAATTCCTTTCCGACATTTTTGATGTCTTTTTGTGTTTCGTGATTTAGTAAAAGTGAGAAAAGTATATTAAAAACATATCAGATGCACTTAAATTCCTTTTGATTCTAAGCATCCTTACATTTTCGATAATACACAGAAAATAAGTTCACCACACATCCAATCTTCGACAAAGGACTATTATAAAAATGAATTCTGTAATAATTCTAAAATCCAGAAACATATTTTGATAAAATCCACTTTAACATCAAATACGAAGGCAGATTCCCTATAATATACAATATCGTTTCTGTTGTGATACCGACGCGCCACCTCGTTGCCAGTATTAAAATAATAGAACTTATTTCAATTAATTTCTTCAAATTTGAATTCATGAATCAAATTATATTCTATTATTTGAATGCATATTATTTCAATAAAAAAATAGGCAAAGTTCAATTTTTGAATTCAATAATTTTAATACAATTTAAATAGGATAATTAGATGCTTCGAAGAGATAGTGATTTGGAACTATACCCGAGAGTCGCTGTATCAGATGATTTTTAAACTGGCATCTATTTTGATATTAAGAAATTGGTTCCTATCAGAAAGAATTCCAGAGCTGTAAAATTTCTAATTACATAACAACACAGATAAGGAGATAGTTGTGTTCCTGTGCATCATAAATGAAAAGAATCCTAGCATGATTTATTTCGTTAATAATTATAAGCCCATTAGCTCTCGTGACAATTTCAGTAAAATTATAAATAGAAGAATTTTTTATTCATTTCAATAAATAAACTTCAATAAAAGCTTATTTAACTGTGAAAATTGAATTAATTTTTATGGTCAACAATAATTTTTACCACTTTTTTAACATTATCAATGACGTCAAAAAAATGGCTAAGTTATCGTTCGTAACGCCCTCTTCGAACGAAATAATTTATTTAAAAACGTTTTAAAACAAAGTGAAGGAACTATTTTTCATTTTCTCATAACGAATCTACATCAGTTGGAAGACTTTCATTTCCTATTGCTGTTTTTGTTCGAAATTTATTTTTTAAACAAACAGATCATTCGTTTAAATTCAGTATTACTTCTTACGACCTCTGGTGGAAAAGAGTACATTCACCGACCTAATTAATCTTCACGTCCATGAAAACTACGATACATTCTTGAATGAAAGTTTACAATATCCTTTAAAAAACATAAAGCAAGTTGTTCTTTGTAATCGAGTTATTTATTTTAAAAAATGCGAATTAATTATTTGATTGGCTTTGGATGTAAAATATAACGCCACAAGCTATAAATAAGGACCTGTTATAACAGTAATTGTAAAAGTTTGGATTCCCTCCGGTGGAGAAAAAGGAAAAATCTGTTCTAAGAAGATGTATTCGAGACACCGACTGGGCGACATGTACACACTTTCCCTCTCTCTTTGTGTTGTGGTGTGCTTGTGTGATAGTTTAGAAATGTCCATGTCCATATTTGTGTGAAAATAAAACCTTTATAGAAAAAAAAATTATTCTTTTTGAGAAAAGTGAGAACTTTATAAATTATTGCAGCGTATTTACAAAGAGAATATTTTCTTTTTTCTTTCAAAATGTAGATTGTAGATCTCTTAACTGATGAATTAAATTCTAGTGGCGCATTAATCTGATGATTATTTAGTTTTAAAACGATTTTTTAAACTAAATCTTTACTTCATTAAACATATATTTTGGTAATATTCAGAGATTTATGCGAGTCTTTATTAATGCGTTGAGACAACTGTTATAAAAGATTTTGAGTGAAATCTGTTTATCGTAATCACAAAGACTGAAAAAGGATTTTTTAGTGCAGTGGCGTAAAAAAGCGCGGGAAAGGAGTATAAATACCTCTGACGCTCATGTTTAGAAGGTGCCTAGAAGGCAATGGTTTTGCTCTAATTTTCTTTTTTGAAGTAAAAACGGAGGGAAAAAAATGGAGTGCAGGAGGGATTTATACTTCAGGAGCCATTTATCTTTTACGCGCTATTACAAATAATATGTTTTTAACTTAGGAAAAGTCGGGATTAAATAAGATTAAAATATTTTTCATTTGGTTGGTTTCATATACATCATCGGTGGGGGGAGACAAACTAATTTCTCTAATTTTGCTTCAAAATTACGCACAGTAATTAATCTTATTTTTATGTCAAATTAATTAATACATTCAATATATATTTTAATTATATTAAGTAATATTTACAATAATTAACTGTTTACATAATATAGGAGAATAAGAATTGTGCAACCAAACGATGAGGAATTATAAAAATATGGAATCAGTGATATAATCTTAAATTAAATGAACTGCACTGATATTGCAGACAAATTATTGCATTATTTCAATTTTATAACAAAATTATTCAATTTTATAACAACAGTTCAAACAAACGAAAATCTCATTGACATATTATTCATTTGATTATTAAATAATAACAATTAAATTTATGTTAAAGAAATTGATATTGTTGAACGTTATTGTTGTTATGTTAAATGAATTGATATTGTTGATATTGTTGTTGTATAAAGTGAAATAAATCAAATTAAATGTTAAAAACACTCCTCAGAATGAAATTTGGATAGTTCACAAAATATCAATTATAGCTATCGCTGTCATTTTTGATGAAATATCCGTATTGTGTATCTAATTCACTTTGGCGATGGACCTCTCCCCAATTGGCAAGTCTTTTTTGTGGCCCTCTCGGCAACGGGAAAGGAGTAGAACTGCAATGTTGTAACGCATAACGCTTCTTCGCAATAAATCTATTTCACAAAATTACAGTCCGCTAATTTTGCTTAAAATTAAACATGTCTGCACATAATGGTTCGCAGCGACCGAAGAAATAATTTTTTCCTTGTGGATATACAGTTCTTATTGTTTATTTTCTCGCAAACAGCAAAACAAAATCATCATGGCTGGTGATGCTTTGGGCATAGCAACGCTTGAAAATGCGTTCCTGGATAAGAATATTAAAGAGCTTATTATGCCTGAACTAAAAGCTCAACTGGGTATTGTGATGAAGCTACTGGATAAATTTGAAACACGATTATTACATAACCGCTTCTGACAACGAGTTTTAGGAAGCGGAAGAAGCCATTGATTCTGTTGAAGTCGATCTTCATAAGTTATAGGTAAGTCTCAAAAACTCTTTAAATAAATTAGCGTATAATTCTAAATCCTTAAAAACGCTTAATATTGATGGTTCTATCAAATATTATATTGTAAACAATGATCAGCCAAAAATGGTTCCATTAAAGTTACCTGAAATTCCTCTTCCAATTTTTAGAGGAAAATTTGAGGAATAGAATTTATTTAAAACGCAGTTTAACAGTCTCATAAAGAAAAAAACCCTGATCTTTCTGAAAGTTTAAAAGATCCATTATTTACGCGGTTCTTGAAAGGGAAAGGCTAAAATCATTGAAAGTTCGAGTGACAACTTGTCTTAGCTATTTAAAGTTCTAGGGTAAGGATACGGAAACAAAACAGTTATTGTGGACTGTCACATTAAAAATTTCTAAACTTGCAAGTAATGAAACGCGAATACGTTAAAGATTGAAGCATGCTTTTGAATAGTATTAAAAAAAAATTTGATCGTTAAAAATCTTGAAGCTTAAAAGAGATAATCTCTTTAATGCTTTATTATTAAATGTTATACTTGACAAATTAGATCGAGAAACAAGAAAACAATATCAGTTAACATTAAAAGATCATGAACTACCTAATTTTGATCTGTGTTTGGAATTCCTATAAAGAAGATGCCAAATTTTCAGCAATATTAATAATAACATTCCTGCGAAATCAAACTGTGAAAGATCAAAATCTCTTTTTATTAAATTTAATAAATCAACGATGTGTGCTACCTGTAAAACGCAGTCTTATTCCTTGTATCACTGCGGTAAATTTAAAGCAAAGAAATTATTAGATAGACTTAATTTGGTTAAAAAACATAGTGTTCGTTTTAATTGTTTGAGTGAATTTCACTTTCTATCCTCTTGTAATTAAAAGACTTTCTGTTTCATCTGTAAGAAAAAACTTCATACATTGCTTCATAGTTTTTAAACGCTGGAAATTAATTCCAGCACTGATCTAGACAGACAGACGCTAACCGAATATCCTTCACCGGAAGTTGTAAACGGCTCAGAATTAGTTGATTTTTTTTCGGAAAACATTCGCTTTTCATTTCACACAAATGGAAATAATAAAAATATTTTGATAAATACTGCTATAATTTATGTCAAAGATTCCTCAGGTATTAAATGACATTTTTGTGAGGTTTTGTATAGTGCTTCCGAATCTTCCTTAGAAAAGGAAAAAATAATAATAAGCATTTCTATTAGAGACTCATTATTATTGTAAAAAGAAAAATTTCAACTCAAATATTAAATAAGAAGAATGATATGCACTGGGAAGCTGATTTATTGCTTATTCCAAGAATTAATAACTTTTTGCTTGCTAAGAAAATTAATATTTCGCATTTAAAATTCCTAGGAATATACATCATCAGATCCAACCTTTTTCATTCCTCAAAAGGTAGATTTGATGAGAGGTGCAGAGTTATTCTTCTCATTCTTAGAAGAAAATAAAATTAAAATAGAGAATAACTTATTCCCAGAATAGAGCTATTTCGGTTATCTCGTTTCCGGTAGAATTTCAGACGATAATTTGGATATTTCAACAAAACATCGTTTTTTGTCTAGGGATTTAGATGCTCTAGACAAAACTCTTACAAAATTCTGGGACATCGAGATAATTTCTTAATGAGAATTTGTTGGGCGAGGAGGAAAAGTTTTGTGAACATAATTGCAAAATAATACATAAACGCGGTGAAAGAGGTAGACATATTGTCCATATGCCTGTAAAGGATATTCAAAAGTTGGGAGAATCCAAAACTATTGCACTAAAATGATCATATCAACTTTGGAAAAGGTTTTCACTGGATAAGGCAATGAAAAAGCTTTATCAAGATTTCATGCAAGAATACTTAGATCTCAGTCACATGGAGAAAGAGAATGATGTAACGTCAGCCTCACCTCTTTGCTACTACCTTCCTCATCATCTAGTCTGTCGACCTGAAAAAACAACAAAAAAGCTCCGAGTTGCATTTAACGCCTCTTCTCCTACAGCATCCGGCAGTAGTCTCAATGGTAATCTTTTACAAAACTTTTCAAGGAAGACATATTTGAAATAATGACAAGGTTCAGAAAGGATAAATTTGTTTTTACAGCGGACATTCAAAAGATGTACCGCCAGATATTTATAGATCCAGCATAGAGTGACCTTTAAGAACCATTTGCAAAAACAAAGGGGATGTAGACTCAATTGAAACTGACTCAAAACAATAACATATGACACAACCAATGTTCCTTTCTTGGTAATAAGAACTCTGAAACACTTAGCTGTGGGTGAATCTTCAAGAGTTCCTCCGTTGAATTCAGATATCATTCAGCAAGATATGTATATGGATGATATAGTTTCTAGAACATCAGGCGTAGATCAAGAAATGGAACTTCAATCCCATCTTGGAAAAGCTGGCAGAATGACTCTTTGCAAGTGTAGTTCCAATTCAAAGGATTTATGGAGCAATTGTGTGTCTAGTGATCAGGAACACACATTTTTATCTACAGTTGAACCATCAGTAAAAACGTTAGGAATTTCGTGTAAACCTACAGAGGATATTTTCCCATTTAAGATGCCAATTCCTGAGAAAGCGTCTTATACCAAACAAAATGTTTTGAGTGTGATAGCTGTTATCGTCGATTAAAGATGGATATATAATAGAAGAAAATACGGATAAGGCTTTATTTATATTAAGGCTTTATTTTGTGCAACCACTCTCAGCGGGTTACAGCATTCGAATGCACAAGATCACAATTGTTATAGGTGGCGCTCTTGCATGTCAGGACGTAACAATAGCTAGATTGTAAAATCCCTTAGGTTTCATTGGACCTGTTATAACAAAAACAAAAATGTTTCTTCAAAAGTTATGGCAGCTAAAGGTGAATTGGAATGATGAACTTTTTGAGCCTCTTGCATCACAATGGAAACATTTTGTGGATTCTTTGAAATTCATTCAAGAATTACATATCAATAGATACATTTTTGCAGATGCTGTCAAGAAGACTAGCCTGGTCGGATTTGTTGACGCTTCGCAAGCTGTATATGGAACTGTTGTCTACATGAAAAGCATAAGTGAAACCAAGTCAGGTGTCATGAAGCTTATTGGTCTGGCTTAAAATCCAGATTCCATTTGATAAAATAACGACGGACCAGTGTTGCCTTTTTCTACATTATTTATTGACATCACACAAGACAACACAAAACATTAATATAGATGACAGTAAATTTTGTTATTGTGGGTTTCGATTCATACTTTAGCACAGTGATTACCCACGTCAGTTATTGCCGAAATCCTGACGGCGTCACCCCAGGTTTCCCCTTGTTTACACTCATGATCACATGACCGGTTGGGAGCACGCATGCGCCAACATCCCGCCCGGCCTTGCTATGTTCACATGCAAGAACTTACAATTTTTCACACATTTAACACAAATAAATAAAACACTACATAAATATTAAATACATATATACAATTATTTTGCGCAGAAATTATACATTTCTAAAATATTTTTCAGTTAATATTCGAAGCTAGTTAAATATGAGAGCAAATAACATAATAACAAAGCACATCAATCACAATGATGAAATGGTAGATAAATGCAATTTGAATGTAATAAGTAATACAAGCTAAATATACTGAACAATGTAATAATTTTATAAAATATTTAATTTTCAATAGGCAATACACTCAATTTGTTTATGGATCTTTTGTAAATACCCTTACTAGTTTTAATATCAACCACTCTCACTTTATTATCCTTTCCAGGAAAAAGCGATATTACACGTCCCATTAACCATTTACAGGGAGGGAGATTTTCTTCCCTGATTAAGACCATGTCTCCTATTTTTAGATTTTCTTTATTAACTGCCCATTTTTTTTCTTTGCTGTAAACTATTTAAGCATGAAAGACTCCATCTCTTCCAAATTGTTTGGACTGACTTAGTTATTCTTTGCCAAACATTAAGGCGATTTGACTCAAGATCTGTTAGAGATGGTTCAACTATCGCTGTTATTGGTCTCCCTATTAAGAAATGTGCTGGAGTTAGCACTTCTAAATCATCAACATCAGTTGAAAGTGGCGTAATAGGGCGGGAATTTAGAATCGCCTCTATTTGGGTAGTCATCGTTAGCAGTTCTTCGTAAGTAAATTTTGAGTTTCCTGCTACGCGCTTGAAATGGTACTTAAAGGCTTTAATATTTGCCTCCCACAGTCCTCCCCAATTTGGACTTCTAGGAGGAATAAAGGACCACTCAATATCTTCTTCTGCAAAAAAGGCATATAAAGACTCATTTTTGTCTTTAACTAATTTATATAAAGATCTTAATGCTCTGTTAGCCCCTACTATGTTAGACCCATTATCTGAAAAAATCTTACGACATTTACCCCTTCTGGAAATAAATCTTTTTAACGTAGCTATTAGAGCTTCAGATGTTAAATCACTGATTATCTCAAGGTGTATAGCCTTTGTTACCAAACAAATAAATATACAAACATACACTTTAATTTCAGGACCCTTCCTTTGATATTTATTTTTGATAAAAAACGGACCACACAAATCTATTCCCGTTGAATTAAAGACTTTATCTGGAGTTATTTTTTCCTTTGGCAAATTGCCCATTTTTTGGGAATACTCTTTAGGATTATTTTTAAAGCAAATAACACAATTATGCACAATTTTTCTACATACATTTCTCCCATGAATAGGCCAATATTTTTGTCTTACCTCAAAAAGTAAATGCTGGGGTCCTAGATGAAAATACTTTTCATGATAATATCTTACAATAATTTCAGTCAATCTACCCTTTGAGGGTAATATTATGGGATGTTTCCCTGAATATGGCAATTGGGAATTTTCCAATCTTCCTCCTACCCTCAATATACCTTTATCATCTAGAAAGGGAGATAAATTTAAAATCTTACTCTTATTGGAAATTTCATTATGAGACATTAATGATATCACTTCTGCAGAGAATTCTTCCAACTGACACTGTTTCAATAAGTAATTTTCTGCTTCTGACAGTTCCTCTGATGTCAGTGGACCCTTTTTCTTCTCTTGGTTTCTGCAATTTGACATAAATCTGAAAAGATAACTTAATATGCGAACTATAGTTAGAAATCTATTGCTACGGTTTATAAGATAATCAAAAAAGGTTTTGTTAGAATTTAAAGTCAAAACAATATTAGAGTTCTCAGATTTAAGTTCAGGTAAGTAATCTTTTTCATCTGGTTCTGGACACTCACAAATAGTTTCAGGAAGTTCAGATAGTAGAAATGATGGACCATTCCACCACTTATTTTCACATACGAGAGATTTAGCACTGAGTCCTCTAGACAAGAAGTCTGAAGGGTTGTCTTTTCCTGGACAGTGAAACCAAGTATTAGGATTTGTCAACCCCGTGATTTCCTGAACTCTATTCTTTACAAATTGTTTTAATGTATCTTCTTTAGAATTTTCATTGAGAAGAAAACACGATCCTAAGACATCGTTAGTTTTCGCCTCTTCTAGTCGTCCACTCGCAATCCAACCAAATTCTGTTTCTCGAAATAATAACTCCTCATTCACCCTGTAAACATTATCTTTCATTATTCTGAAAAAACATCCGCATTCAATAAAGCATGAATCTCTTTTGCCTCAAAAAACTGAGGATCAGATAATTCCATAAATTTAGGAATTTTCATTTTTGAAACATCTAAAGTAACGTTAGGAGTAAGTCCTGTTAATTTTTCTGTTACCAGAAATTCGGCATTTTCCATAAAATTTCCATTTTTATTTGAAATTAGAGTATTTAGCCTTCCTTTTAAATTTTGTTTCGTTGAATTAAGCCCCGAAACTGAAGTTTGGATTTTTTCTAGTTTAATTCCAAGAATTTCGCTCATTTTCTTACTCAAAATATTAATATTTGACGCGGAATCAAAAATGCAGGTACATTTTATTAATGTACCCTCTTTATTTTGCAAGAAAATATTTCCAGTTGCTAATAGAACACTTTTCTTTTTCTGACGAGGCAAGCTATTTAACACCGTACTACAGAGCGCAGAAGGAATTTTGTTCTCCCTCGGGAGTTCTGTTTCTTTATTTTTTATTTCCGACTCACCCCAAGAAGGGGTGGGGTTGTTTACACTTTCCGAAACATGTGGCTTTCGTCTCTCGCTTGTCTGTCGGAAACAGATCGTTTTAGAATGCTTCAGACCGCAGGTGCATAGATATTTCGAATTGCATTCATTTTTCTTATGGTTTTTACGGAGACATAGTTCACACAATTTATGCCTTCTTACTAAATTAAATCTTTTATCTGGGGTTAATTCTAGGAATTTAGGACATCGATATACTGGATGTGGATTTTTTTTCACAACAAATTATGCAGCTTTTATTTTCAATATTTTGTTTAACAAGTAGAGTTTTAGTTTTAGTCGAAAAATTGAGAGATTTTTTGATGAATGGTTTTATTTCAACAGCACAATTTCTAATTACAGATAAAAGTACGGCTTCTTTTTTTTTTTCTAAAAATGCAATGAATTGTTCAAATGTAGGAACATTTTTATGATCTTGGCTTAGTTCAAAATTCTTTCGAGTTTCTCTATCTAATTTTTTCAGCATTATGTTAATTAAGAAAATATCAAATAAATCATTTTGTTCATATTTTAGCAATTTTAAAGCTCGCAGATCTTTTTGAATACAATCGATCATTTCGCGTATTTCTTTTGGATTCTCATGCTCTATCTTCTTAAAATCTAATATTGACTGTACATGAATGTCAATTATTAATCTTTTATTGTCATATCGAGATTCTAGGGCTTTATACAAGGAGGTAAAAGTGTCAAATGAAGATGCAAATTCTTTAACTTCATTAGAGAGACAAGAATTCAAATAGTACAGTTTCTGCGACTGCGTTAGTTGTTCATTTGACGTAATTAAATCATCGAATTGATTTCTAAAATTACAGAACTGTTCATAATTTCCCGAAAATGTGGGAAGTATTATCGGTGGGATCTTTGTCGGTATATTAAAAGTTTCAGTTTCGTTTTTGGAATTTGAAGTCACAGAAGGAGGTTTACAAGAATTAATTAAGGTTTTAATTCTTACCTCCAAATCCTCGAGGCGGACATCACATTGCTCCAATTCTTCTTCAAGATCTGTTAATTCAGTTGCATCCGCATCATCCAGTTCAAATGAATTTCTTCTTATGCTGATGACATTTTGCTGCAGCTGGTCGATTTTTTTCAGTTTCACTTCTAAGTCCATTAAGCTTTTGTCTTCTGACACTTTATCCGCAAAGTTTTCAATTCTTGAAATACTTCCTTTTAGGGAAGTTTTTGCTTTGTTTAATTTAATTATAGTATCCATGGTTCGTCTCACGATCGACTGGACCAGAAAATGGTCTGGCTTAAAATCCAGATTCCATTTGATAAAATAACGACGGACCAGTGTTGCCTTTTTCTAAATTATTTATTGACATCACACAAGACAACACAAAACATTAATATAGATGACAGTAAATTTTGTTATTATGGGTTTCGATTCATACTTTAGCACAGTGATTACCCACGTCAGTTATTGCCGAAATCCTGACGGCGTCTCCCCGGGTTTCCCCTTGTTTACACTCATGATCACATGACCGGTTGGGAGCACGCATGCGCCAACACTTATCACCAGTAAATCCAGAGTAGCCCCGATTAAAACAATATCTGTTCCACATTAGGAGTTGTCAGCTTGTCTTTTACTATCGCAATTAGTGGAAAAGATAATTCATGCTCTCAAGATTTAAATAGAGGATGCATTCTTCATACAGACTCTACTATAACTCTTGCATGGATTAATACTCCTCCAAACAGACTCAAGACCTTTGTCAGCAACAGTGTCCTATATCCAGCAGTTACCCAAGGATTTCCAGTGGTAGCACATCCAGATTTCATTTCCCATGAATTGGATGTGAAGGTACTTGCAAGTAATGAACTGTGGTGAAAGGGTTCAGATTTTGAGAATTTAAGTGCAGTTAGTCTTGAGATTTTACAAGTGTGCAGTACTGAGACTGACAAGTTCTATAACGAAGAACTTAAACCCATTTCAAAATTAACTTTGAATTTAAAGTGAATTAATTAGTGACTGTTGATAAATTGCATAATCTTACAAATAATTTTCACAAAATAATTAGAATTCTAGCCTTTATATTTAGATTCATTAGTAATTGTTAAGCTCCTGCAAAATTGAAGGATTCACTCACTCTAGAGGAATATGATAAAGTTGAAAATATTCTTATAAAGCCTTTTCAGGTAAGGTATTTTTCACCAGAGATATCTGCTCTAAAAAGAAGATTTTCAATTCCTCATTTAAGTAAGCTAAGATTTCTTAATCCCTTTATTGATAAGGATGGTTTGTTTAGGGTAGGAGGTAAAATTTCCCACTCTAATGTAAGTTTGGGTCATAAACACCCAGTAGTTCTGCCTGCTAGAAATAAATTAGTCTAGCTCATATTTGAGTATTATCACAAGAGAGATTTTCATCCAGGACAACAAGCTCTATCAAATACTGTTTGTTTGAAATATTGTCTTCTTCGCGGCAGAAGCATAGCACGAAAAGTAGTCCATGAGTGTGTAGAATGCTTCAAAAATAACCAATCAGACTATGAGCTACCTTCCTCTTGACAGAGTAACGGAAAATTTACTCTTTCTAAACGTAGGACTTGATTTATGTGGTCCATTTCTAATAAAATATAAGGACCAGAGAAGGGGTATATTTCAGAAAATATGTGACTCATATTTACCTGTATGACAACTACAGCAGTTCACCTAGAAGTTGTTTCGAATTAATTTTGGAATCTCTGATTGCCAAGTTAAAGAATTTTTTTTGCACGTCATAGTAAAAGTTCAATTCTTTTTAGCGATAATGCTACGAATTTAACAGGTACTTCAGTAGAACTGTGGTGATGTTCATGTAGACTGTAGTATAAAGCATTTCATCGCTATTAGAAAAATAAACTCTTTATTACACTAACAACTATCGGAACCTCGCTGCTTAGCGCACGTATACACAGAACGGGGATTCCCCGGGAGAAGTATTAACATAGATTGTATTAGGGAAAGTAGATAGGCAGCGCTTTAGAATGACATGAATAAAAGATGGCGCTACGATCACTACATGAGTATCCCCCTAGTGAACAAGGAGAACGACAAATGTGATAATACAAGATAATTATACGCGCATAAAAATAAAACATCACATAATACAATAAGTATAATATAGGATAATGATTTCAAATGGTAAATAGATGCAATAATATATGAAATACATAAAATTACAGCTACAATATATATATATATATATATATATATATATATATATATATATATATATATATATATATATATATATATATATATATATATATATTTATATTTATATATATATATATATAACAAATCTAAAGTAAGAAAAAGTTTGAAAACGAAACTAAAATGAAAACGAAACAAAACAGTTTCGAAATCGCAACTAAAATTTATTACCTATTTAAACTAAAACCAAAAAGGAACTTCATAGTATTTAGAGAGATCAATTGCAGCTACTTCTAAAACACAGATGAATTGATACAAAAGTATTAGAATCAAGTTAATAGGAAAAACAAAAATCAAATAAAAATTAAACCCAAAAAATTATTAAAAAAATATTAAAAAAGAATCCGGCCTGAAGACTTTTTCAAGGGTCACCCTCAGGCAGGGATTCAAATAAAGGGATTTTTTCTGTGAGGACATACAGACATAAGCCTAATAATGATTCCTCGTGACCCGAAAATCCCCTGAAATTATGCTCAAGAGATATACCATTTTAACAGAAAGGAAATACAAAATAACAAATTAGAAAAAAAACCACAAAGTAAAAATACAATAAAAACAATAACAATAAAAACAAAAACAGCATTAAAATTAAAATTAAAATTAAAAACGAAAAGGCCAGGACATACCATCCAACAGTGAAGGAAACTTTAAACAATCGATTGTGATTTCCTGTTTTTAAAAGTTAACGGTAAATTATGTAAACAGAGGTAGGCACCCAGCGCCATCTATTGAGTGATCCAATATGCAAGTAAAGTTCTATTTTTATTTAAGCCAAAAGATTAATCCCAAACCATACCTTGTTTAATTAAAAAAATGTAATGTACTGTAATGTCGTAATGTAAAAATGTACTGTAATGTCAATTTTTTAATTAAACAAGGTATGGTTTGGGATTAATCTTTTGGCTTAAATAAAAATAGAACTTTACTTGCATATTGGATCACTCAATAGATGGCGCTGGGTGCCTACCTCTGTTTACATAATTTACCGTTAACTTTTAAAAACAGGAAATCACAATCGATTGTTTAAAGTTTCCTTCACTGTTGGATGGTATGTCCTGGCCTTTTCGTTTTTAATTTTAATTTTAATTTTAATGCTGTTTTTGTTTTTATTGTTATTGTTTTTATTGTATTTTTACTTTGTGGTTTTTTTTCTAATTTGTTATTTTGTATTTCCTTTCTGTTAAAATGGTATATCTCTTGAGCATAATTTCAGGGGATTTTCGGGTCACGAGGAATCATTATTAGGCTTATGTCTGTATGTCCTCACAGAAAAAATCCCTTTATTTGAATACCTGCCTGAGGGTGACCCTTGAAAAAGTCTTCAGGCCGGATTCTTTTTTAATATTTTTTTAATAATTTTTTGGGTTTAATTTTTATTTGATTTTTGTTTTTCCTATTAACTTGATTCTAATACTTTTGTATATATATATATATATATATATATATATATATATATATATATATGCGTAACAATTTATATCTCAGTAATTAATCTCGTTGGAAAATGGACATGACGTCCACTACGAGTGGTAGTTGGTTTTGTCGGTAATTGTTCATTTTTAGAAGAAAGTTCACCTTGAGTTTTATGAATAGTTGCAGGTACAGAAGGTAACGAGTCATTAGATCCTGTCATCACATATGCAGGTTTGACACGGTCTATGGAAACTGTGACATTTTTATTATTAACTTTTAATACAAAAGTTTTATCTTTCCTGCTGATTACAAGGTGTGGACCAGTGTAAGGAGGTGAAAGAGGAGGTTTTACACTGTCCACTCTCAAAAATACATGTGAGCAAGTACTTAAGGATGGATGAATATAAATATTTTTAACCGAGTGTCTAGACGTAGAGATAGGATTTATAGATTGCATTAGTGCTTTGAATTTGATACATAAGTATATGTTGGTACTGATAGATCTACTTTTGAGGTTAAAATGTCAGAAGGCAATCTGAGGGTTGTACCAAAGACTAATTCAGCACATGTGGCATTTATGTCCGGTTTAATTACAGATCGAATTCCGAGTAAAACTATGGGAATAGTTTCAGTCCAGTTTGGTTGACAATGGGCTATAATAGAACTCTTAAGATCCCTGTGGAAACGTTCTACAAGTCCATTGGATTGGGGATGGCAGGACGTTGTGCGGATTCGATTTGTGCCCAAAATATTATTCAAATGTCTAAATAGATGTGAATCAAAATTTTTACCTTGATCTGTAGTTATAGTTACTGGACAACCGAAACGAGATATCCAATTATGAATTAGGGCTTTACATGTTGTTTCAGCAGTTATATCTGAAGTAGGAATAGCTTCCGGCCATCTGATAAATCGGTCAACTATTGTCATACAATATTTATAACCATCAGATAGTGGGAGTGGTCCTATGAAATCAATATTTATATGGGCAAATCGAGCATCTGGCAAAGAGAAAGAGCCTATAGGAGATTTTGTATGTTTTTAAATTTTAGAACGTTGGCAATTATGACAAGATTGAACAGAATTTTTAATAAATGAATTCATGTTTGGCCAAAAATAACGTTTAGTAATCAGCTTTCTTGTTGCTCGAATGCCAGGATGAGAAAGATTGTGAATATTTTCAAAAACTATTGAACGAAAAGAATTTGGAATGTACGAACGAGGTGAATTAGTAGATAAGTCACAATGCAGGTTTCATCCTCTAATCGAAAATATTGCTTTTCTATTTTACAATTTGAAGACTTCAGATATTCTTTAAGTTCAGAATCATTTAACTGTGCAAGTGAGATATCATTAAAATTTAAATTTTTCTTTGAAATTGAATTGATTTCAATGCGAGACAATGCATCTGCAACAATGTTTTCTGTACCCTTGACATAACGAATATCGGTAGAAAACTGGGATATGAAGTCTAAATGTCTCAGTTGACGAGGTGAGCATTTATCCGGCTTTTGCTTAAAGGCTTCAGTAAGGGGTCTTTGATCAGTATAGATTGAAAATTCCCTACCTTCAAGCATGTGTCGAAATTTTTTTATGGAAGCATAAATAGCAAGAAGTTCTCTGTCGTATGTTGACCAATTAGTTTGACTTTTAGAAAGTTTCATTGAGAAGAATGCAATAGGTTCCCAAATTCCATTTGAAAGTTGATTTAAAGAGCTTCCGATAGCAAATAAGGATGCATCAGTCCACAGACTTAAAGGAGCTCCAGGAATCGGATGTTTGAGTAGGGTAGCTTCGGCAAGAGCTTTCTTAGCATTAGAAAATGCCTTGTCAGCTTCCTCAGACCATTGCAGAGTAGTTTCAGATTTTTTTGTTGGCCGTGGTGATTTCTTTTTGTTAGTATGGCCTTCAAGAAACTTAATCAAAGATGATAATATGTGAGCTGCCTTGGGAAGAAATCTGCGGTAAAAATTAAACATACCCAAAAATCTACGAAGTTGAGTAAGGGTAGTGGGTCGTGGGAATTCTTGAATTGCACTAACTCGATCAGGAATTGGAGAAATACCTTCTTTGGAAACTTTAAATCCTAAAAAATCTAGGGTAGGAACACCAAATGTACACTTAGAAGATTTAATTGTAAGTCCATAATGGTCTAATTTTGAAAAGAGAGCTCTGAGATGTTGTCTATGCTCTTCGATTGATTTTGAAGCAATTAATAAATCGTCAATAAAAGCATACACACCATCTAAATCTCTAGTAACTTCATCAATAAATCTCTGAAAGGTACTTGATGCATTGCACAAACCAAATTGCATCCGAGTGCTCTCGAAGAGTCCGAACGGAGTACAAATAGCTGTTTTATGAACGTCCTCGGGAGCAATCGGAATTTGATGAAAAGCTTTTACTAAATCAATATGTGAAAAAATTGTGGTTCCATGTAGTTCGCTAGTAAAATCCAAAACACTGGGAATCGGATATTTGTCCTTTTTGGTCTGAGCATTAAGAGCTCTAAAATCACCAACAGGACGCCAATCGTCACTTCCCTTTTTCGGAACCATATGTAGAGGAGAGGCATAATTGCTGTTGGATGGCCGCATATGACCTAAATCCAACATATGCTGGAATTCCATTTTAGCGATTTTTAAGCGATCGGGTGCTAGCCTACGAGGTTTTGCATAAACAGGAGAACCAAAAGTTTCAATATGATGCATAACAGAATGTTTTACAGTTTGGTTTGCACATGGAGCTTTAACAATATTAGGAAAATCATTCAATAACTTTGAAAAATCATCATTACAAAATACAGATTTTACAGAATGAACATCAGTATTATTAAGAATAGCATGAGCATTTATATGTGTATACAAATCATTTAAACGACGTTTCTTAAATCAGGTTGCAAATTAAAATGATGTAAAAAATCTGCACCAATAATTGCAGTTTTAATATCACAAACATAAAAAGGATAAACAAATTGTTTTCTTAAACCTAAATCTAAAGATAATAACTTTTGTTTATAAACATTTATGGTGGAACCATTTGCTGCAAAGAATTTTTGAATCGGAATACACAGTTTATCATTTCTAGTCGCAGGAATCAAACTACAATCACTGCCAGTGTCAACAAGAAAATTTACATTTGATTTACTATCGCGAACAAAAAGGCGACGAGAACTACTGGGCGAGGCGTATGTCGCCGCTACTCCTTGCCGTTGTGGTTTGGCTGATAATTGCAAGGCGGAATGCATTTATGCGCTTTGGAGTCGTACTTCCGATGATACCAACAGATATCATCATTACTGGCAGGGCTTTACCGTCGAAAACGAGGTTGGCGATTCCGTGAATGACTTCTGGAATGGCGACGCATCTGTGCAATTTCTTTACGCAACATTTTAATTTCTGATAACAGTTCAGAATCAGCTGTAGCAGTTGCATTTGAAACAGCACTTACCTGTTTTGGTGTTATATCCAGTATTTTGTCGGCTATTTCAGAGACTTTTTGAGGTGTCAAAGGTTGTATTGAGGCAAGAATCGATTGCACATTAGATGGTAGTTGCTGAAGAAATAATTCCAGTAAAAGAGAATCGACAATATTGTGACTTTCGGCACGTCTTTGCACAATTCTTAACAGCTCGGACGGCTTTCTATCATGCAACTGCTCTCCAGCCAATAACTTACGAATTTCCTGAGATTGTGATTCTCCGCATCGGGAAATGATCTCAGATTTAAGTTGGCTGTAAGGGTCAGTTGCATCTGGCGAAAGAATGATATCGCGCACAGTTATCGCGATTTCTGGAGGCAGTAGTTGAATTTAGTGCGAGAAGCTGTAATTGGCTTTGGAATAGCCAATTCAAATGTTGACTCCACCATCGTAAACCAGAGGAAAGGGTCGGACGGAATGAAGTTAGGCATCTTCACCGCTGAGATTTCCTCCATCATGAAGTGCGCTTTCGTTTCAAAACGAAACTTAGTAAGATAATATTAATCAAATTGAATCAAAAGAGATGCGAGATTTCTTATCCGGGTCACCATTTGTGGTGATGTTCATGTAGAGTGTAGTATAAAGCATTTAATCGCTATTAGAAAAATAAACTCTTTATTACACTAACAACTATCGGAACATCGCTGCTTAGCGCACGTATACACAGAACGGGGATTCCCTGGGAGAAGTATTAACATAGATTGCATTAGGGAAAGTAGATAGGCAGCGCTTTAGAATGACATGAATAAAAGATGGCGCTACGATCACTACAGAACTAAAGCGTCTTCATAAACCGGTGTTGAAAAGTGGAAGTATTGCAAATCTGTTAGCCTCAGAAGGTATCAGGTGGAAATTTCTGCCACGCAAGGCATCTAACTTTGGTAGAATCTGGGAGGTTGGTGTGAAATTCTTTAAGTATTATTTGAAAGGAGTGGTAAACTCCATTAAACTTAACTCTTGAAGAATTTTTAACTGTTATAGTTCAGATGAGGGCATCCTCAAACACGACGATTCACTCCCCTGTCAACTGATACAGACGATTTTCAAGTAATAACTCCAGGCTGTTCCCTGATAGGAAAGTCTATAAATTCTATTCCTGAACCTGACATAACTGATAAAGGAGATAGTTATGGGCACATGAGAATCTACATGCTTACACTGAGAAGCCCCTGCATTCACCACGGGTTACTGTTTGGTGTGGTTTCACTGCATCCATTATTGTAGGCCCTTTTTTCTTTGAAAAGCCCTGTAAAAAAGCAGGATGGAAGACATGTTCAGTTAATGGAACAAGTGACTTGGAAATGTTACAGAAGGAAGTGATACCGTCCTTATTGGAACACGATGTCCTTGACATAGTGACATTCATGCAAGACGGGGCACTTCCTCACATCGACACCGAAGTGAAGGCATTTTTGAGAAGAACTTTTACTGAAGAATGGATAATCAGTCGTCACTTTACACATGAATGGCCCCCACGCTCACCAGATTTAACACCCCTTGATTTTTTGGCTATGGGGTTACCTAAAGTCTCGGGTGTACCGCCATAGGCCAACTTCGTTAGTGCAGCTAAAGGAAGCCATTCGCCACGAAATCTCATGCATTCATCCGGATATGCTGTAGGATGCAGTTACCAGTGTTGTCTCTCGCTTCCAAACTATTATTTGTGGTGATGGCGGACACATAGAACAAGTACTGTAGTACTGGTGTGATACGCATGTAAACAATTGCTTGCATGCAAATAAAAGTATTTTTCCCGTAGAATTGTATGTTTTGCTTGTGTTTAGCGCCCTCTATCGACAAATTTTTGAACTATTTCTTTCTTTCTTTTTCTTTTCTTTCTTTTTTTTTTTGTATGAAAAAAATCCCCCTTCATGAGAATAACAGTTTCGCAAATCGCATTAAAATATACTCATTCCTTCAATTTTTATGAATTTTTAAAGTATTTACAAATTTATGGAACACCCGGTATATCATCTGCTCTGTGAATCATATTTAACAAAATATCCTTGAGACATCAATATTTTAAATAAAAATTGTTGAACTCCAGTCAACTAAATCAATCACTGATATCGAATAATGTATGAAATTTGAATATCGCATTTCAATAAAAGCGGGTGATTTTATATCACTTCATCGACCGTCTCAAAGATGATATCCCAATCAGCTCAAAGGGCTTCTCAAGACTGATTCGTCTAAGATTAAGAAAATGTTGATTGTTCTAAACTTTTATATTCAAATCTTCATAAATCGATTAGATTTGATAGAAACGCTCATTTGTTTAAAAGTTGAAGTGTCAGAGAATAGGATTCCATAGGACCAAAGGATTGTGAAAAATTTAAACTTCATAATTTTTTAATTATATTTATAAACCAAAAAAAAAAAATATTATTACTGACACCATTTGAAACCTTTTGAAAATAAAATTAAAAACTGAATTTTACGATGAATCCGTGAAATTTTTGTTGAATAACTCTGAAATATTATAAATTACTAGCTGGCCCGGCAAACGTTGTTCTGTCTTATAAATTATTTCTATTGAATATTTTTGTTGTTAACAAATGTATTATAAGTGCGTAGGGATGGGATCTATGACAGAAAGAGGAATGGAGCACTGTAAGCGATGATCGCCGATAAAAACTAAAAAACACTAACCATTCATTTTCTCAATACAATGTATTTCTTTAACGTAAAGAATATATACATTGTTTGATCTCTTAAAAGTTAAACGTAAAGTGAAAAAAGTAATATATTTTTTGTCCTAAAGTATAAAAATGAAATAAAGAAAATCAATATTCATTTCGAAGAGCAATTGAGTGTACGATATTTTTTCTCAGTCCGTCTTTAGCCAACACAAATAAGCTTGATAGTTTGCCCACGGGAGAACATGCCACGTGTGAAAAACATGGTGTGCCCAAATCTAAGCCACAAACAGACATCGTTTGGCCTTGCGACTTATTGATTGTCACTGCGAATGCGAATCTAATAGGAAATTGAAATTGAACGCGTTTGAATTCGATTGGCACGTCTGTGAGAATCATTGTAATTCGTGGCAGCGAAACATTTTCAACTCGGAATTTACTATTCAAAATGGTGGCTTCGATAACGTTATTCATCAATTTTTAATGACCAATTGCGTGTCATTACACAGCCAGGGTGGATTCAAATTGCAGTAACCCTATTGGACAACAGCCGTTAGCCACCATTTCGCCATTTTTTAAATTTCGGTTGATCACGACGTTGCACGTTTGTTTTTTTTTTTACTTTTCAGCTCCCGCGTTCTTTTGGTTAAATTTTTGTGATGGCTGTTGCATGGGGAATGTCCGAGGTAAGTGCGGGAATATTTGGTGAGAATAATGTTATGTGCTATGATGAGAATGGGAATTTAAGATACTTGTATGGATTGGATAAAGGAAAGGAAACGTTTGATTTTTGTATGAAAGCGGGTTTGATTGCGCAAAGATATGAGTGTTGTAAATGTGGTAAGCATATGAAATTGGTTGAAAAGCACGATATAAGTGATGGTTATGAGTGGAGGTGTAAATCTAAGGTGAAAGGACAAATGCATGATGTTAAAAGGAGTGTGAGAAAGGGTTCCTTTTTTGAATTGAGTCGAAAGACGTTGAATGAGATTTTGGTTCAGGTTTATTTGTGGGTGAGTGAGAGTAAGATTACCTTTAATAGAAAGAGAGTAAATGTTCTTCCAAGGCTGTGTGTGATTTTCGTTTATATTGCCGCGAGGTTTGTGTGTCAGAAATGATTGAAAGTGGGTAGAAGCGGATTGACTGTTCAGATAGATGAGAGTAAATTTATGAAACGTAAATTTAATCGGGGAAAACGTTTGGAAGGTAAATGGGTGTCTGGAAAAGTTGAACGTGAGACGGACAAATGTTTTATGAAAGTTGTGAATGATAGGATGACTGATTCTTTGTTAAGTGTTATAAATGAGTTTATTCTACCGGGTTCGACAATAATTTCAGACTGCTGGAAGGGCTACGATTGCCTTTATAATGAGGGCTTCGTACATCTGAAGGTGAATCATAGTCTGAATTTCAAAGACCCGGTTACAGGTGCGCACACTAATACAATCGAAGGAACGTGGGGGGCAGTTAAAAGAAGAATTCCAACCAGCAAAGAGAAAGGTCAACTTGACTATTACTTAGCAGGGTATGTTTGGCGCAAGAAAAACAGGCACATGTGCAATAAATCCCTCGCTTTCTTGGATTCAGTCATCCGGATTTACACTCCTCAAACAGCAAACAAAGAGACGGACGAAGCGAAGTAGAGGCGTTGTGAAGAGGGCAAGCGATAGCAGCAAGGGAAACAGGTATATTTATTGTTCATTATTAACGATTTCAGTGATTTTGCCTCCATTTTTTTTCCACAGGCAATATTTTTCCCTACGCTGTTCTGTTTACATCTCGCTCGTGCAAAAAGTAGCCAAAATGGTGACTTTTGGCGAGATTTTGAAAAAATCGCCAAGGGTGACAGTACATCGATGCACTATTCCATAAAGATGATTTTCAATTGCTTCTGACATGACAGTGATTGCATATATTCTATTTATTACTGGCGCCATCTATTGGTAGAATAGAGAACTAAAGTAAACATTTTAAAGAAATGACATATATATATTTAATTCAAATTTTTCAGAAAATGGTTCACTCTAATAAAGAAATTAAATAAATAGTTTTGAAAAAAAATCAAATTTAAGAAGTAAGCTGAAATAGATAAATTAATTCAATCACATGTTACTTAAATTAAGTATTAATTACAATTAATTTTATATTTAATACTAATTAATAATTTTTAATTAATAATATGATTGAAATAACAGATATTTGGAACAGATATTTAAAAATAACAATAGCAAAATTATTTGTTATTCAAAAATCGTGCATCTCAAGTTCATGCTCCCCTCTTCTTTGAACAACTAGAGGAGGTTTCAAGTGTCCTTCGGTTAACGAGCCTCCGGAAACGCCGGGCTCATGTCAACCTCAAGGAGTCCAATGGGGTCAATTCACGGTCACGTGTCAGGTACCAAACAAACCGCTTCTGTTCAATTTTCAACCGTTCTGCGCATGTCGTGATGTCTGCCGATAACGTTGACACTGTTAACATTATTGTTGACATTGTTTAGTAAATATTAAGCTAGCCGATCAATTATTAAAAACTTCTGATTTTTTTTAAAGATATTATTTTGAATTATTTTCTCCAAATTTTCTTAGTTATATATTTTTATTTCTTATATTAAAATTTCAATTAATATTTTCAATAGAATTATTGTTTATGCAAAATTAACTAACATCGCTTTTTAATTCGTCTGGTGCCGCTTTATTCTTTCCTTTCCCATATCCCCCCACCCCCATTTTTTCATCCGAAGGATACATTTTGACAAATGACTATGGCAGTGTTTTTGAAAAATTACATATGTTCTTTTTTACATATTATTTAAATAGTATTGAATGTTGAATTTTATGAATATAGTTCCCCCAGTTATTTCTTTTTAAAAATAATTATTACTCTTAGATAAGTTAATATTTTAAAGCTTACTAATGAAATTATTGTATTTTTTTTCTTATGTAATTACTTTTATAAATATTGAGAGTTAGTTATTTGATGTTTTCAGTTTGCTTAGAAGAAAGAACACGAAACTCAAATTAGTATATATTGAATAAATTATGTTTACAATTTCAAATTATGAAATATAAAAGGTATGGATACCTTTTTTTAAATCTATGCAACTTATGAATAAATAATTTCATTTTAATTTGTAGAAATCATTAAAGGAAAACAAACAAAATCACACTTTCATAATTTTTATTTACACATTACAAATATATATATATATATATATATATATATATATATATATATATATATATATATATATATATATATATATATATATATAGAAAGAGAGAGATATATATAAAATATATGTGATAATTAGTTGAAAAAATATGATCCAATGTATGTTTCAATGTACTCACTAATACAAAAAACTAAAAAAAAAAACTATTAACTATTTATCAACATTTATTTTTCTAGACACTTAGAAATAATATAAACACAGTATGACAAGAATGTCAATGTAAATGATGAAATCAATTTTATTCAACAGAAACATCCTAGATACTAAAGAACAGTTTTTTTTATCACTAATAAAAACATAATGTTGAACAGTATACTTTTAAAGCAGAACATTTATGAAATTTTTTTAAATGCTAAAGTTACATTGATAATAATTAAATTGAATGAATATCATAAAATAAAACAAAAACATATAATAGAGTAAATTTAATAAACAACAATAAGGTCATGATATATATACATACATATATATAGAGAGAGAAGTTAAATAGGATATAAAGAGGAGTTGAAAGAAACACTTTTATGCTTTCACAGAATTTTATAATTCAAAATTGATATGTTACAGAAATAGAAAAAAAAAAAAAGTGAAACATGCATGTAGCAATGAAGTTGGGAATAAAAATTATATAATAAATGCTGATATGGAAATTGATTTTCAATGAAAAGACCTTTATTTATTAAAACAGAAATCACTGAGGTGCACAGTGTTATAACAGGATATTATGATAACAGTGAATTTCAGTTTAAATACAATAGACTATTGACATTTCATTTTGAACAATAGAAAAGATTTTTGATATAAATTCACTTTGAATCCATCACAAATCTGCAAACGTAATTAGAAAGCTAGTAATATTCACTTCCACCTAAGTTTAGCATTATAGCAGTTGTTATTTTTGCAATAGGAATTTGTTTACTTACGTTAATTAAATTTAGATAAGATTTTGTAAAAAAATGCAATGTAATACTCATGTAAACATTTTAAAACCTTCTAAGCATATTCAAAATTATCAGAAATTTCATCAAATGTGAATGAAGTAAATTAGAAATGCACTCATGATTTTGTTTGATTGTATTTGGTGGCAAATCGCTTACCGATTTCTTTTTCTTCGAAGAGTTTTTCTAACAAATTACTGGAACAGCTATATTTAATAAATGGACACAAACTGAAGGAATTCTTCAAAATGATCGGAGCATATCATTGACTTCGAAGGCTTGAAAAAATCTATACCAAAGCTATCAACCCAAGTCAGGTTTGTTGAAAGGAAAATAAAAAAACATTTTATCATGACAGTCACTCTTGTATTTCGCATTAAAGCATGCATCCATCTGCACACCAGTATTTCCTCTGTTAACACATAATAAGAGGAAACAAAATGACTCAAAAATTATAACTTCAAATGTAAACAAAAAATCCGCTTCATACTTGGCGGAGAACGTTAATGGCAGACTGACCGACGAGAGCGGCGCGGATGAAACTTAAATGCCATGCGCAAGAGGTACATGACATGTGACTTTTACGTCACATGAATTGACCCCATTGCAACGAAGCTCACATCGATCTTTTGATGCTTTTGTAAGCTGCGCTGTGATTGTACTCTTTGGGCTTGACATAGTCTGATAGAAAGTCTTTTTAAATTGCACCTACCCGAACCACATTTATTAATAAATTCCTAAATCTTCTTATTTATATCACATGCGGAAATGATAAACTTTTTTGCAGCTAAAACATCTACAAATCAATCAATTTAGATTACATCTCAAAAACATTATCATCTATTTGCATTACTAACCAGCTTATTATCTAACAGTTGGTTTTGACTAAATAAGGCAAATGAATAAGATTCTGGATAACAATAAGAAAATTCCCATGTCTTTTATGTAGGATGGCGAATATTTTACCAGCGGTTATTACGTAACCAATATCAAAAAGTCACAAATACCAGTGATCAATACTTTTCAAAGAGGGGTGTGATTGAAATCCTTTCGGCAGTATTCACCAACCGTTGTTAAACATCAGCTGATGATTAAACACTGATCAGCAGTTAAATCGGTATTCACCAGACCAAACTGATTGTCGATTTCCCCCTGTTTTGCCCCATTTTTTGATTCACGGACTTCCGATGATCAAATTTGATCAATGGTTTTCCGCATGCGCAATTCTCAAGAAGGACAACTGTTACATTAGTTTTCAAACAAACATGGATGGAACTATTGCAATCGATATCAGGTAGGAGGTGAATATACACTCACAGAGTTTCTGATTTGGATTTGTTAGATGAATATGATTTTATTTCGAAGTACAGACTTCCCCGTAATTCTACTGAGTGCATTTTATCTTTGAGAAGAAGAAATTAAGCACCAATATTTTACGAAACAGTGCTGTAACTACTGAAGACAAATTGTGTATTGCCTTACCTTTTTTTTTTTTTTTTTTTTGCTTCAGGAAGTAATCAACAAATAATTGGTGATTTCAATCAAACTAGCCAGTCATCATATTGCCGGGCTATAAATGAAGTATTTAGATGTATAGCTGAAATGAGGCCAAGATTCATTTACCTACCAAATAATGAATCTGAGCGACTTGAGGCATGCTTACATTAATCTCCTTTATATCCTTCATATAGAAATCCCTTTTTATTATTATTATATCCGAGTCGATTTTTGATTATTATTTTCTAGAATTAAAACTAGAATCTGTCATTTGCATAATTACTTGAACATTCAATTTTTTGAAGCAAATGAATTATAATTAAAAGAATTTGCTAAGCTTATTAATACCTTTTAGAAAACTCATCAACTTAAGTATGATTATACTGTTTTTTATCAAATGATTGTTCCTTAAAATGCTTCAATTAAAAACATTTTATTGCATATTTTCTGTCTGGTTAATCTAATGACTTGCTAGTAAAATAAGTTGTTTCATATCTATACATATTCATATCATTTGTGTAGTCTTATAGTTTTTTTAATTATATTATGGCGATATAAGTTATTAAAAATTGATAATGTATGTATGTAATATTTTTACAAATCATTTTTAATTAACTTTTAATATTACTTTTATAACTAGAGTTCATCTTTAACAGTTTTTTGCATTTCTCATGCTATAAGAAAATTTTCCCATTACTAAGACAATGTCACATGTTAATCAATTTTAACCTTGTTCCTTTTATTGTTTAATTCTGTAAATCTGTAAAAATATAATAAAGAATTCAAGTATTAAAGATTATTTGCAATATAAACTTACAATTTTCATTATACTTTATTCCATATTGAAAAATTCTTATTTCTCCCACCCCTTCCATTATACAGTTGTATATCAAAGATTATGGCAGATTTTTGTATGAATATTTAAAACAAGAAGGATTTTTGAAAAACAACCACCTAAATAATAAATATTTTTTCGTTGAACAATTAACATTTTAAGATTAGGTAAAAAAATATTCTTTCTGTAGAATATTTTCCAAAGTTATCTGAAATCACTTGCAAATTTTTTAGAATGCACATTTCTAGTGATTGAGAATAGAATATCTTAAGTCTTTTTTTTATAATAGGTGTACTGTATAAATGAATTTTAAATATTTATTCTAAATTTACATACAAAAAATGGTATTTTTGACTTATATCAAATATTTGTGTTTATACTATCAATTTTTAAGTATGTCATGTAAGTATTATTGTTAAATTAGCAATTTTTTTCATTACAGTTATTTATAATATTATAATTAATTCTTAATTCACATTTCTCAGATTAAAGACTTGCCAAGATATGGAAGAAATAAGGAACAGCCTTTTCCTTTTGAAAAAAAAATAAGAAAAGCAACAAAGAAATCTTTTTTCGTCTGTCTGGTGATGATTATACAGGATTGCTTTTTGTATTTTTGAAACTTTCCTGTATGACTCATTTCCATGACTGTACACTGTTTTCACATGGATATATAAGTTTTTTTTATTAGCTAATTAATTTTTTATGTTATTATTTATTTTATAGAAAAAGAATTATTGCAGTTTTTATTATGATTAATAATTAGAAATTTAAAGAAATTACTTTTGTTACTTATAAATTGTGTGATATAATAATGTGCTTGTCACTCAATACAGCTAATCTCTTTTACAATATCAGTTTGCTTCAGCTTTAATCTTCAACAATGTGTATAAAATTAGCATTTTTTAAAGAGGTCAAATCACGACCTTTGTTATCTGCTGAAAATGATCCCCATTTTTTATTGTTTTTTTTTTTTTTTTCCTCATTACACAACAAATTTTAACATTACTTGTAATGTATTCTCTACGTAATTATTTTTTGAAAGATGTTGTTTTATAATTTATCTGTATAGAAATGTCTAAATAATTCCTTATTCCCATCTTTGAAAATCAAATATATTTTTAATTTGATGTTGTCCTTTTTTATAATTTATAGAAAATGACATACATGTATGGCTCATATCAGTGTAGTTCTTTCCTAGTGGTTTTAAGTGCCCATTATCTTATTACAATATGTATATGTATAAGAGAAATACAAAGACATATAGAAGAATTTTGTATTAAGAATCAGCATTAATGTTGCATTTTAAAGCACCTCTATTGACACTTCCTTGTAATTCTTGTAGAAAAATTTTGAATTAATAATCAGTATCAATGTTACATTTTAAAATGCCTTTAATGGCACTTTGTTTTAATGCCTATAGAAGCTTTGACTTCTCCATCAGAATTTTCTTTTTTTAATTCATATAATATGTTACTTTTTGAGTCAAATTTGAATAAAATAGATTTTTGTATACAGAAGTAATTTTTTAATTTTGCATATTTTAAGACATTCTGAGAAGTGTGTAAAAAAACAAAGAAAATAGATTAATTGGGATTTGAAAATTTTGGAATTTTAAAAACAAGTGTAGATAATAACTTAACCGAGTTAATTCAAATTTCTACAAATTATGATGCAAATATAAAATTTTAAAAAAGTGGTTTTTATTTTAAAAATTCATTAACTTTACTGACATTTTAATGTGACCTATTAGAATAATATTTAAGATGATTTCAAGAAAAAAAATTTTGTGAAAAATTCTTTTACTCTTTTGAAACATTTCAATTTGGATCATCTTTCATCAAATTTAAATATAGAAAAAGATTCCTTTCTTAAATACACAAGATCCTGAGTTGAAAATTTTGACAATTAAACAAAGGAAATTATGCTGACTTAACAGTATTTAGTTAGATGGTTGTGCTCATACGTTTATGATTTCAGGAAGTAACGATTGTCATGAAGATATGAATAATTAAAAACATCATTGGAAATTAATATAATAAAGTGACAGATATTATTCAAGTATTAGTAGAAACTAAATGTTAAAATATCAAAAAATTATTAGCTTATTTAGTACAAAATTCTGGGAATGGGAGGAAAAAAAAAAAAAAAAAAAAAAAAAGGGCAAGAACTTGCTGAAACAAATGGAAAATATCACATTTTCTTGAAAGAATTAAAATATCATTACCAGTTTCTGACAGGCTAATCAAGTTAATATGTGTTGTTTTTTGATTAAGTTTGAATCATCAAGCAGAAAGTGTTAAAAAATTTATTGTTAATTGTAGATGTTTTGCCACTCAATTTATTTGAACAAAAGTGAATGATTATGATGTGCAAATTAATCATTTATTTTATTCAGGGATATCAATTCTAAAATAAGTATGGTTTTCATCGTTATTTACATTACTTTTTATACTGATTTGTAATGTCAAGTACATGTTGTCAAGCTAACAATTTGCCCATTCAAATTTAAAGAGTTGTTAAATTCATTGTTTACAAAAGGTTTTAGATATGAGGTATAAATGAGCTTCTTCACTTCCACAATAACAATATACTATACAAATTTATTGCATGAATATTTATTTTAGGGAAATAGCTGTTGGTCTTCAATATTCATATACAATTTTCACTGACTTTTGTTTATAATTTGAATCTTCTGATTTGCAGTATATATTCTGGCATTTATATCTATAAATTTTTTTAACAATTACATATGTAAAAATTTAAGATTTTGATAATTAATAAGCATATTTTTCCATATTTGCTTTTCTACAGAAATAAAACCATAGCACAGAATAAGCATTTTTTTACTTTTTTTCTGCTTTGAGAAAAAAAAAAAATGTTATTTTGAAAATTACTGAAAATTTAGACAGCTAATACATATTTAAATATTGACACCAAAAGTAATATTACTATTTTTATCAAATATAACATATTGTGTAAATACAATATATATTGCTAAAATAATACATATTGGAAGTATAATACATATTGGAAGCTTATACATATTGTGGAAGTTTAAAACTTATTTGTTTACAAATAAATGCTGAAAGTCAAATAAAGAGAAATTTGTAATATACGTTATAAACTTCATACAAATTATATGGGATTGTCAGAGATATCACTGCTTTTAATTGCAATTAAAATAGCCTTTGGAAATTTAAATGTTTTGTGTAAATGAAAATAATTTACTAATATGAAACTCATAATACTTTGTAAGCAAGAATTTATACATTTCTTACCCCCTTTATTATATTAAAAATTCAGAATACTAATCCATTACTCATTAAAATGCACTCTAACAAAATAAACACTTTAAACAAAAATGTTATAAACATTTTGTGAATTCCTTGCCAAAGGCAAAGAAGTTGCTGGGTTTTAACAATTTGTATGATTATAATTCATTACAATATATATTAAAGAACAAGGAAAGCTCATAAATAAGAACAAAGATCAATATTATGATTTGCTGGTAATATAATTCAACTAATAAAATTTTGATGTTAACAAATAAAAAAAAATGTCATATTTTGTAAAAAATGCTGAGGTCTGAAAAAAAAATCTACCAAGTTTCAAATTTTTAACTAGTTTATAATTGATAAATAAAGAAAGTTGTGCTTTTTTTTTTACTTGTTCAAATATTTGTCACATTTCTCAGAAATATAATTTACAATTAATGATAATTTACTCAAAATTCAAATTTTGTTAAATTTATTGTTTAGAAGAAACTACAGTGAATTCCTCACTTTCAAAATCAGTTTGCAGCAGTTTGTTATTTGTATTGTTTATGTATATATTCTATTATTATATATAAAATATTTCTATATGTAAATGAACTCATTTTGGTTAATCTGCATTTCTTTTAGAAATTTAATTTTCAGAAGACCTTCTGTAAAAGTTTAATTCATTGGAAAACTATTCGAAGCGCAGCAAATATGCATATTCTCAATTCAAAAGACAGCAAATGCTCAAATGTTTAGTTACATAATACAGTGGAAATTTAAAATATGCTTGCTTAATAATGTATAGTCAGAGACACAATCCCACGAAAAGCCTAATAATATAATGTAAGCAAATCGATGAGTTTATCACTAGACAACATCACATTGTTTTCTCGCTTGATCGTCCCACATTTCTTATACACACTTCGGAAAGAAACAAAATAACAATAAAAACATGAAAAAGAGCCAATCATCAGCTGATAATCATGTGATATATCTGGACCAATGAAAACCCATTTCCGGTTGAAAAAGGCAGAAAAAGCTGCCTTGAAGCTTAGTCGTAAAAATAGCGTTCGTGAATACCAATGATCATTGGTTGATGATTTGTCATTGATCATGAGTTGAACGATCCGCTGTTTAGCAACCGGTTTGTTGAATACGGCCGATACGATCTTAATGGTGATATTTCGATTACAGGTTTTGGATCACGATAGAAAGTAACAATCGATTCGATATCACTGAAATTTACCGGAGCTGTGACTTTACTGGAAAGTAACAATCGATACGATCTGTCCAATGGAAGCTCTCGAACAGAAATCTGTGAATGGAAAGTGAACGGACCGGTTATTGGAATTATCGTATCATTGAATTGCATATCACTGAAATTTATCGGAGCGGTGACTTCACTGGAAAGTGTGAAGTCGCCGCTCCACTTCATGAGAGTAACCGTGACTTTTCGATATTCACATTTGATGATGCACTATTCCTTTTTAATTGTGACTTGATTTTGCATGTATTCCATTTACTGCTGGCGCCATCTATTGGTAGAATATAGAACTAAAGTGAACAATTTAAAGAAATTACATATATATTTAATTCAAATTTTTCAGAAAATGGTTTACTCCAATAAAGAAATGAAATAAATAGTTTAAAAAAAATCAAATTTAAGAAGTAAGCTGAAATGGATAAAATAATTCAATCACACGTTACTTAAATTAGTAAATTCAGTATTAATTAAAATTAATAAATTTTATATTTAATATTAAGTAATAATTTTTAATTAATAATATGATTGGAATAACAGATAATTGGAACAAATATTTAAAAATAACAATAGCAAAATTATTTGTTATTCAAAAAATCGTGGATTATGCATGTCTACTTTTATGTACTTAACAAATTATATATATATATATTTTTATAGAAGAATGATTTCAAAATATTTACTTTTTTATGTATTCAATATTGGAGGAAAGGGCTGCAAATAAGCATAAATCTGAAATACCACAACTTGTTGGAGCAAAGAAGTATCTTATATTGATAGATCATTAGAAAATTAATTTTTTGTATAATTATATTTGATTCTTATGTATATAAAGCATTTGTAGCTGATTGGCTACAATAGAATCGAAAAACTCTTTTTTAATTAATGAATTATTTAATTTTCCAATATTTCATTGTTAGCTGTATTATTTTTAAGAATCAGATTATCTGTAACTGTGACAGAACGGTTTTTCACTTTGCCGTTCCGATTGTATTTTATTTTTGTTATCTGTGTTCTCATACGCTCAATGTTCATCGGAGTTATGTTTAAATAAATATTTTTGTAGTTAAAATGATGGAAACATAATCTTCTTAAGTAAGTTAATTCTTCATTGTGAACTACATTTTAAGAAGCTTCAATTTGGAGGTAGCATTTAATATGATGATCATAAATACCAAACTCTATACACTCATAAGAAACTGTATTACCAAATTTATCATTTAAAGTGCATTCAACAAATGTACGAAAAAAAAATGTGTGCTGAAGATGTTTGTAAAGATAATTTAAAATTGCAGCCATTTTCTGAAACAATAGATAAGCTCTGTAAGCCAAAAGTAAAAAGATTACGTTCAAAGGAACTGCAGCATGTGTGCGAAATATGTGGAAAAGCATGTTCTTCAAATTGTGATTTAAAAAGGCATTTATTTGTGCATACAAAGGAAAAACCTCATGTATGCGAAGTGTGTGGAAAAGGATTTTCTTTAAATACTGATTTAAAAAGACATTTATTTGTGCATACGAAAGAAAAACCCCATGTATGTGAAGTGTGTGGTAAAGGATTTTCTTTAAATATGTGTTTGATGAAGCATTTACGTACACACACAAAAGAAAGGCCATATATGTGTGAAGTTTGTGATAAGCGATTTTCTCGAAATACCTATTTGAAAAGACATTTACTTACACATACATCAGAAAAGCCCCATACATGTGAAATATGTGGTAGGAATTTTTCATTAAAATTTCATGTAAAAAGGCATTTGCTTACACATACAAAGGAAAAAGCATATTCATGTGATATTTGTGGCAAAAGATTTTCTCAAAGTTCTAGTGTAAAAACACATTTGCTGATTCACACAAAGACAAGACCTTATGAATGTGAAGTATGTGGCAAAACATTTTCTCAGAAAGGTAGTTTGAATGCACATTTATTTACTCATACAAATGAAAAGCCCCATGGATGTGAACTTTGTGGTAAAGAATTTTTTAAATATTATCACTTAAAAAGACATATACTTACACATACAAATGAACGACCACATGTATGTGAAATATGTGGTAAAGGTTTTTCCCGAACTCATCATTTAAAAAAACATTTACTCACACATGCAAAAGATGAAGCCCCTTAAATATAAAGTATCTAGTGAAGGATTTATTGAAAATAATAATTTGATGGCAAATTCATATATTACAAGGGAAAAATGCCTTTGAACGTGAAGAATAGTATAAAAATTTTACTCAAGTGTCTTTGTAAACCTCATATGCCGTGCCATGTTTTGCAAAATTGTAATTTAAATCAACATCTACAAGTTTATATGTTAAAAAAATTCCATGAATATAAAGTGTGGTAGAATAGTTTTTAAAATATCTTTTATTTACTCAAATGTAGAAATTAACTATTATTTCATTAAAGATTTTCTCATATATATTTGTTTAATTATTAAAGGAAAAGAAATAAAGTTTTTTTTATTGCATTCAAACTGTCAGATGAATGAGAATTTATATGCTGTATAAAAACAACAACACCAAATTTTCTTTACACCACATATTTATAAAAAGTAAGGCTAATGGAAGAACTATAAAATATTGAATATTCTGAAAGATATATTTTAGATATACATTTATATGATCTTCCATAATAAGCATTGCTAGATTCTTTGAAATTCCAAATGATAGGAAATTATTTGTTATATTAAAAATGTAACAAATATTTAATAACTTATATAATATAGTTAAATTGTGCAAGTAGCAGTAATGTTTTTTTTATTGCTAATAGTGTTTTTCTGAAATATATATATGTTACTGTTAAAGTGTATAATTGAGTTATTTCATAGAATAACTAGGTATTTTATGAAATAACGACAAATTAAAGTATATAGTAAATGGAAAATTTTACATTTTATCTAGTTATTCAATGAAATAACTAATGATAGACTGTTAAAGTGAAAAATAAATAATTTCAAAGTTATTTTATAAATTTATTGATCATAAATTGTTAAAATTTCTCGAAAAATGCATTTTATTCCTATTGTATATGATTAATTGATAAATAATGAGGAAAAGTAAATGATATAATTTATTATTGCTAATGGAAGAACTGCTCTGAAACAGAAAGGGGCGGTAAAAAAGAATATGTTGCAGAAATAATTATATTTAAATATCAAAAAAATACATACTAGGAAGAAATACTGTTACTTCATAAAAACATGATGCAAACTTTTTCAAACAAAACTATAGGAGAATATTAATTTAAATTTTATGAAATACCTTTATTTTATTTTTCATTATTTATTAGAGCAAGGATTGCTGTGATGACATTTTGAATTGCATTGCATATTATTTTTGAAACAAGCACACTTTTTTACATGAGCACTTTTTAAATCCTTGTGCAGTGTTGCAACAGATCGAAGCATTTTGTCAATATTTGGAACTTCTTCAGTGGAAATTAATTCTATAGAACAATTGTTTTACTCGGCCATCTCTCGTTCTTAGTCAGAAAAATACTTCCCTAGTATTTCCCATAAGAACAGCTAAAACTCATCTATCGTCTCCTGTTGCTCTATCAATTTCAGGAACTGGAATACAAACTGTAGTGCCTACATATGCCTCAGAAAAGATTTACCAGCTAATAATTTCATTTTCATAGCTTGAATTTCCAAACATTCTTTAGCTCTTTTTCTTTCTCGATACTTATTTTATTTAGACACAAGTTACAGATTTTCTGTTGAAATTTATCTTTCTTGTAATAGACTTCTGAACATAAAACATGGATCAGCTGCTCTCATTTACAGCAAAATAAACTGTCCACAATTTTTTGAACACATGATGCACAATTTTTCAGTGTTATTTGGGAGTGTATCTTCATAACTCTTGAAAAGCATTTCTACAGTTTCATTCAAAGATGCTTTGGCAAATTGGCATCATCTTCACATTTGGAACATGCAATTAGAGCTGTTAAGGCATTTTCAAAATGTTTTTCATCCTCAACTGCATCACACACTTCTCTTGGAATAGGAGTTGTGGATAATCCAACTCTAGGAGCACAGCCAAACATTGTCTCATAAGGTGTTCTCTTTATACCAGAATGAAGAGCCCTGCTTTTCATGAACTGAATAAATTTAAGACTATGATTCCTTCAAGTAGATTGGTTGTCTTGCGTCCAAGTTGTTTTCGAAATCTTGATTGGCCCTCTTGATGCTACATTGACTTTGATTATATCAGGGTTTGCCATGTATGATCTTATGTTCCATCCAAGTTCTTATCTAGTTGCCTATAAGTTTATTGCAGAACTCCCTTTCATTGTCGGATTGCAGTACGCATGGGGCAACAAATGATAAAAATATATTGAGAAAATGCATTGCAACCTCTTTTGCTCTTTTTGTTTGGCGAGGTATTAAAATCACATACTTCGCCAATTGATTCTGATAAACTAAAATAAATTTATAGTTTCCATCAGTTTGAGATTGAAAATCTATGAGATCTACTTGACATCTTCAATTCAAATATGGGAACATCATGGGCTTAACTATAATGCCTTTCTTTCCTATATTTTGTTTTTGCTGACAAGGTTCACAAACACTCAAAAACAGCTTTATGTCATTCTGAGTAATATTTTTATATTGACAATTCAGTTCTTTTATTATGTGGTCTCTACCTACATGTCCAATTGAAATATGTGTTTCATATAAAATATCAAAGAGCATGTCATTTGAGCAATAAAATATCACATCAGGTTTTGTATCTGTTACTAGCACAATTAACTTTCTACTCCTTGAACTTCAAGGATATCATAATGCTGAAGTAACCAATAGTCACATGGTACTTTTTTTCTGTGCTGTTTTAGCACTTTTTACTACTGCTATCAAAGTTAATAATTTTTTATGAGGAAGTGCAGTACTGCTTTCCTTTGTCTCATGCTTATTTAATAAAGATTCAAATTTCTCTTGCATTAAATCTTTCTTATTTACAGGTTGGTCTGCCATTCCTGCAGAAGTCATTACTTGAAAACAGATTGCTAAAATATTTGCTAATACAAAATGTAAAACGGTAACAGAAATACTACACCGTCTAAAAGCAACAGAATGAAGCATACACATATTCATTGCAAAGCAGCTATAAGTGGTTCAAAACTGACTAAAACCAGCTAGATCTGGTTCCAAGAACTTTCAAGTGCCATATTTCATGCTTTCATTCTGTAGAATATCTAGTTAAATCGTAGAATTCAATAATTTTATATACTTTAATTGACTTGTCTAGTTATTTCATGAAATACCTAGTTATTCTATGAAATAACGGATTTCACACTTTAACGGTGACATATATTGTATGAAATATCAATTACATTTATTAATTATTTCATTTTTGTCAGTTGTAACAGAGTGAAAAATAAGAAAGAATCAGCAGAGAGAGAACAAGAAAAAAAAAAAAAAATCAGAAAGATTGTTTGTTAAATAAATAAATATTAGTTGTGAGTTATTTACAATTGACAATTTTTTAAATCATTAACGATTATGATAATTTATAATTATTGTCCTCCTAATTCCTATTATGAAATTTGCTTATGTTAACTTCTTCCTAGTTTATATAATAATTGATTTCAAGCTGATATTTTAAAAAAAATTATTGGTTGTGAAAACTTTTTACTCACTAAAGTTCACACAGTTAAAGTTGGAAATTAAACTAATAATTAGAGAATTGAAAGAAAATATTTAAGAAATTTTAATAGTTTCATTAAATTGATGTGAAATGATTCTCTAAATTATTTGTAGTTACAGATGTTGAGAAAAATGAAAGCTGAGATCTGTGGATGAATTTTTGCAACTCTAACATTTCTTTAAATAACATTATTTAAGAGTTCCAATGCATAGTTAAGAAACTTAACAGTGGATTTATAGAATAGTTAAATTTAATTTAAAGAATAATTAAGAAATTTAAGCTTTAAAATGTCACAGTTTTTGAACTGAGCAGCAGTCAATATGCTTTAAAGAAAAATGAGAATGGAAATTGTACAGTTAGGGGGGAATGCTGCTTTTTTCTGCTGTTAGTCTTATATGAAAATTAAAGATACCATTTTAGAGCTAATAATAAATATTGAAAGACGCTGTGGCAAAAAATTTTGTAGGGTATGGTCTACATATTTAAAATGTGCAAACTTTAGAATTTCCTACAGCAACATCCTTTTTCTAAGCCAAGAATAAATTCTCCATGGGAAAATTAACCAGATCACAACTTTTAGTTAATATATCAGAAGATATTTGACTTTTTTTTTTCTAAGGGGTGGGGTGGGGAAGTCATTTCCATTTCTAAACATCAGTAATATATATATTTTTTTTAATTTGTGATTGTTTAGAAACTCGTAAAATTAAATGTATGTGTTAAATTGATTACTATTTTGTCCCTGGAAAATATTTACAATAAAAATTCCTTGGAGAAGTTTTGAGTCTTCCCTGCTAGGCAGTATTCAATAGTATTGAAAGTTTTGTTTAAATTGCACCTGAGCCTGAACCGCCATTAGGCTGAAAGTTTTGTTGTAAGAGTGAAAGAAATAAAAGCAATATATTTTTTATTTAAAAGAAATATTAATTTTAATGTTAATATTTTACTTGTAGAGATAGAGGAGAGGGGGGAAAACTAAATATTATTCTTTTTAATGAGTGCATTAAAAAAAAGTAATGTATTTCATTCACTGATAAATGGAAATCCATTTTCCTCCATAATCTTTTGGCAACTTTGTATTTTATGCAAATGCTTTTTGATTATGCAATACTTTATTATATGAAGAGACATATACAGGATATGCACTTATTACAGACATGAAATGTAAATCACAAAACATCATTCATTTATTCTATATACTTTCAATTTCTATTATTATTGCACTTTCTTAAACTATCATTTATTATAAATTTTTCTGCTTTTTATAGGAAAGGAAATTTGGAAGCAGGTATAATTATCGAAATGATAATTCCATAGGATAAATATTATTAAGAAAAACCCAGTTTAGTAAACAAAAATTTATATTAAAACTTTTTTGATTAAATATAACATATTCAATTTATTTGGCTTAGAAAAAGTATATCTATCAACAAAATGTATTAAAATAGTGTAAGAAAATTAATATAAAAAGTTACAAAATGTAAAGATACATTTAAATGCAATTTTACAAAACAACATAATTCTACTTAAAAGTTTGGCAATAGATATATTTTTAGTTTTTTTATTCTTCCTTAAAAATTTGAAATTCTATTTAGAAGGTTATAATGCACTTAAATAGAAGTATTTGTCATATCATGTGTATTTATATAATTGAGGTCAAATAAAAATGACCACAATTATTTTATAAAATATCCCTTGTCTTCGCTGTATCAAATATGTCTGGTCTAAATGTAATCAAATGATTTAAAAAAAACACCTTAAAAATGAATTTTCTTTGAAATTCTGTGTTATTTTTTTCAACAGAAGGCTTGTACATTACTTTATTTTTCAAGAAGTTTTATCATTTCAACATTTAAGTAAATTGAAATTGTTTTAAAATTTTATTCAGTATGTTTTTTTTCTTTTCTTTCTTCAAAATACTAAGCAAAAATGCATAATTTTATGCTGACAAAAACAGTAATAAACTAATATATTAATTAATACACCATGAATCATTAAAATTATTTAACATTTTTCATTTTTGCATGTATGAGGATTAAATGCAAATTATATTTTGGATTCAAAAAATTAATTCTAAATGCATACTCGAATACAATTTTATCCTCAAATTTTTATTCTATTTAAGATTAATGCAATATTATAATAATTTTACTTACAGCAGATAAATTTTATGAAATTTGGGGCTTGAGCATATAAACAAATGCAAATTATTCTTTTATGAAAGTGCTTGTTTTGGATTACTTATAAAGAAAAATAATTAGGTCAGTGTATTTGGAAAATTAAATAATTAGTATCCTATAAAGTATTTATGAGGAAATGAAAATTCTCATTTTGTATTAATTTATTATATTATGTTAGTGATATTATATGAGCTGATGAGTAAAGATTCTAGCTTGACACATGGGCAGAGACTATTCGTCACGTTCAAAAGTAGAACCTATTAATAAAATATAAAAATGTAAAGCATTGTTATGCTAGATTTGGAATTGACATATATATATATATATATATTCTTACATTTCAACAATGTGATAAATGATCTTTGATACAAGAAATGTATGATCAGTAACATTTAAATGCCAAATAAAATGCAAGTCAGTGAATACGCCACTAAATTGTAACCTTCATAAAATACAAAAATCATGCCTAAATACATAATTTTAGAGACAATACTTAATAATTGCAGAATACTTAATGAAAAGAAAAAAACTACCTGTAGGGATTTTGCATGCCCCTAGGAAATGGACTTCCTTCGATTTATGCGTAAATTTAAGTATGTTGCTTTAATTTTAAAATTATTTTTAAAAATTAAAAATTCTCTTTAATTATAAATATGTGTGGTCATTTAATAATAAATATATACCTTATATTTTTATAACAATAAGAGTTTTGGTCAATATCTATTTTCTTTTTTAAGATATGAAAAAAGTTCACAATTTTGTTTTAACTTTAAAAGTTCAACATTTTGTTAACTTATAATATTAAAATGAATAGATATAGATAGATTAATGAAATTTTGTTTTTGGAAAGAAATATTAATGCAGTTTTGACATTTTGTGAGAAAAATAGATGTTGCCATTTTATTCTTATTTCAATAGATGACCCGTTATGAAATTTTTAATTCAAAGTCTTTAAGAATGTATTAATTCCTTTTGAAAGATTTTCTTTTTTAATGATTGTATGATAAACAATGCCAGAATAAAGCTGGATGCCACCTTTTTTTTCTTTTTTTTTTTCTTCCCCCTGCAACAGTATACTGAAAATGCATTAAACATCATTCAGTTTCAGATATCAAAAATGTTGAATATGCTAGATTATTACAAATATCTATTATATTGATTTATTAAGAATTTCGAGGTATTATGAAGAATATTAAAGTAATATAACTAGACAGAAATAATTTAAATTTATAATGGTTTTTACTTTTATTTTGGAATAACAGCAACAAAAAAAAAACCCTTTAGCCTTTGAAAATTAAATTATTCATCAACAAAACGAAATGAGCATTCACTGTTCTGTGGACACATTTTCTTCTCTTCTTTATGTAGATTTTCATCTGAAAGAATATATAAGCATTATGGTGTGGATTATAATTTAGTTATAAAAAAAATAAATAAGAATTTGCTTAAGAAAAACTGATACATGCAATGTATTTCATTCTTTGATGTGCATTGTGTAGAGATTTTTGTCAAACTAAATTGTCTATCAATATCCTAAAAATATTTTAATTTAATAGTTTAATAAGGCATATAATTTGATTAGTTAAAAATTTTTTTAAGAAAATAATTTTACCTTGTTAACTATTTTTTTTAATAATCTAATGAAAGCAGTGGTAATTCATCAGCTTAAAAATTAGTTATGCTGCAAACATATCTATCAAAATACTGCAATTTAAAAAAGGTATTTTCTATTAAGTAACCTAAAGTTTTTAATATGAATTTTTTTACATTTCAAACATATTAAAAAACCAATATATGATATAAATTTCCAACAGTTTATCGATAGAAAATCATTCAAAATTTGTGAATGTTTAAGTTGATTATTCAACAAATAAAAGTACCAGATATTCTACCTACCCTACACTTTACTATCTTTGCTCAGTCAGCTGAATAATGCTCAATTATTAGTGGATATCAAATAGGATATGCAATAAATGATGTGCTATGTTCTTAACTTTATGATGTAATGAAAATTATAAATATCATATGCAAATATTTGTCTAGAAGTACATCCTCCAATAACCAAAAAATTTTTCTAACCACGTATAATGTTGCTCAGTTTGAACGAGCCAAAAGTTACAACATCAACTTTATAAAGAAGAGAACTGAAATTTAAGAAATTGACTTTTGAGATAGAGAAGGAGTAGAATACAGAAGAAGAAAATAAGATTTTTTGCTCACATAATTTGTATAATATTACACTTTCCAAAAGCTTACCATATTTCAGTAATGTTAAGCGATGTGAAATGCTGTATGTAATCGATTGCAAGTCTAATTGTAGAAGAAATCAAAGAGTATTTCTTAAATTCCCGGCATTCTTCTAGGAAGTGTACTTACAGAAAGGTTTAGGCAAACTACAGGATTTTTACTTTTCCATGGAGGAATGGGGAAGATCAAGCATTATTTAAATGATATAGAAATTGATATCTTTGACTTATTTTTTAAATTACCCTCATGCTGGAGTATGAAAAATCAGTTCAGTGCTTGACATTTCAAAACCGAGAGTATAAATGATATTTTAACTTAAATAACTGGCATCCATGCATTTGTGGAGTCCATGGAGTGTTTTAATTATTATATGAACAACTGCACGATCGATATCTAGAATTTTACTGCTGAGTGTTACTTCAATTAAAATTGCATCCTTTTTTATTTCCGAGAAATCATTTAGACAGATGAATGATGTCACTTTAACCAATAAAGAAATATTTGAAAATGTAAAAATTCTTTCTTCGTAGATCAGCAACAATTTTCTATATGCATTTTTAAAAGCTCTCTAGTTAGTTGCATTTTGTATAGCAGTATACTGAATAGAGATCAGAAGTGGCATTAGCAGGGGGGCAATTGCCCTCAGTTGCCAACTGCTTGTCCCCCCCCCACACAGGCGTCTGTACCAGAAGCAAGGATTTTTGCATCTTAACGCTCATTGGTTATTTAAATCACATGACCCAAATGCATAGGTTTTACTTGGCGAACTACTGCATTTTTGGCAAAAAAGCTAACTATTATAAATTTTTAAAAAAATCTTTTGATCTTATATATATATATATATATATATATATATATATATATATATATATATATATATATATATATATATATATATATATATATATATATATATATATATATATATATATATATATATATATATATATATATATATATATATATTCGATATTTTTTTTTTTCATTGGAGAACTGAACTTTATGCAGTTCAGTCATTTTCAGTAAGAAACCGAATATCATAGTTGTTGGATTTAAGGATGAGGAATTTAGTTCTCCGAGAGGAACCACCTACTCTTACAACTATATAGGGATTAGACAGCAGGTCAAGTTCTGTAGCATCTCCCAGGCCTCACCAAAACAGGGAATTTTACCACCACAGATCCAACTCACAAAACAGCTTTTGTTCTACTACAGAAAATAAACGAGATGTCCTACTCCCAAACACCAAAACAATTGCACAGGTATAACTGTTACCATCAGTAAATACCGAAGATAAGAAAAAAGACCCAACCGAGAAACAAAACAATTGAGGAGATAGGGTACAGCAGGCCCAAGATAAAGAAAAAGACAACTACCCCAACTTTGAAATTACATTCGACCAACCTGAAACGAAGGAGATGGAAATAGACACCGAAACCATTCCCCACCTGAAACAGGTATAGACAGATTCCAATCAGTTAGCCCCAGAAAATCAGCCAAAAAATTAAGAACAGAAATCGATCAAGTCGTGATGGATACATCCAATAAATTTGAAGCTCTATCCGAACAGCTAGATAATAATCCGAAAACCAAAAACAAACCAGCACCCATCAATCTCAAACTAAAAAGTAACTAAAATATTACCCTTCAAGCAATCAACAAACAATACCCGAAAACAGTCAACAAACTCACCAGAAATATGATAGCCATCCACCCAAACAACGAAGATGAGTGTAGAAAACTGACTGATTACTAGGTTATTTTTAAACTTTGTTGTATCTTTCTTGTATTTGACAACTTCTTTTTATATACTTCTGTTTTCAATGTTTATGTTTTGACGTAAAGTTTTGTGTGTGTCGTAGTTTTAGATGTTCGTGAATGTAATTATATGTAGTTAAAAGACTTTAGTAAGTTTTTGAAGACTATTGAGTTTTGAGAATTAGGAATATTGATCCATAATAGACTTTGGAGATCGATATCCGACATCTGGCGTCCCCGACAAGACATCTGCTACGATTCGTGTAAGTCATAACTTTTGAGCTTGTAATATTTTCGTAATGGAGAAACTAAAAAATTCTCGAAAACAGTATCGGAGACTCTTTACGATTGCGCAGAGTGAATGTTTGAACTGTGAAAATGAGTTGACTGCCGAAGATAAAATTTTGAAATTAAAAATTGTTGAAAAGAAAGCGAAACTAATGGTAACGTGCGAATACGAATTTCGAGAACTATTGTTTGCTTCCGAAGAGACTGAGGAAAACATCAATAATGAAATCTTCATTTCAAAGAGTTGATAAGTGGCGAGTTTTAGAAAATATGTTACATGATCTTTTGGTACTACACCGAACAATTTGTTGCATTACCCTAAAATCAATTTACCCACTTTTGATGGAAATATAAATAGGGATGACGAATATTCTCAGAGCGGTTATTACGTAACCAATATCAAAAAGTCACAAATACAAGTGATCAATACTTTTCAAAGAGGGGTGTGATTGAAATCCTTCATACGATCTTACTGATGATATTTCGATTACAAGTTTTGGATCACGATAGAAACTAACAATCGATACGATATCACTGAAATTTGCCGGAGCGGTGACGATACGATCTGTCCAATGGAAGCTCTCGAAAGAAATCGGGGATTGGATTGAAAAGTGAACGGACCGGTTATTGGAATTATCGTATCGTATCATTGAATTGCATATCACTGAAATTTATCGCAGCGGTGATTTCACCGGAAAGTGCGAGGCTTCACTGGAAAGTGCGAAGTCACCGATATTCGTATTTGATGATGCACTATTCCATACAGATCATTTTTTATTGCTCGTGACATGATTGACTTTGATTACATGTACTCTGTTTACTGCTGGCGCCATCTATTGGTAGAATATAGGACTAAAGTAAACATTTTAAAGAAATGACATATATTTTTAACTCATCTTTTCCAGAAAATGGTTCACTCTAATAAATAAATTAAATAAATAGTTTTGAGAAAAAAAATAAAATTTAAGAAGTAAGCTGAAACAGATAAATTAATTCATTCAAACGTTAATTAAATTAGTAAATTAAGTATTAATTACAATTAATAAATTTTATATTTAATATTAAGTAATAATTTTTAATTAATAATATGATTGAAATAACAGATATTTGGAACGCATATTTAAAAATAACAATAGCAATATTATTTTTATTCAAAAAATCGTGGATTATGCATCTCTAAATATAAAGAACTAGTTGTGTTTTTGGGGACACTTTTAAAAAATTGATAACGATTCCAACCTCGATAATCATGATAAATATGCTCATTTAGCACAAGTTATGGAGAAAGGTTCACCCGCTGACGAGTTGATTAAAAGTCCCCCCCCCCCGGTGGTGAAAATTATGAAGAGGCGGTTAAACAGTTAAAGCTACGCTATGGCAGAGAAGAATTGTCTGTCGAGGTTTACGTGAGAGGTCTGTTATCTACTGTACTATTAAAACAAAAATTGCAAAAAAAAATCCCCATACGTAAACTGCATAATCAGTTAGAAACAAAACTAAGAGCTTTAAAGACTTTGGGAGTGACAAGGATAAATATACAGCAATGTTGTTCCCTCTAGTTGAATATTCTCTCCCTGACGAGACTTTAAAGGCATGGAAGCGATTCCGAACTACACATAGACGAGTGAGTGAGGAGGTGACGTACAGTTTAACAACCGAGGAAGAAGATTGTTTTTCAAATAAGAAAATACCAAGTAATAATCTAGATTGGTTTTTAGACTTTCTCCAGAATGAAGTGGAGGGAGAAGAAAGAATTTTGTTAGCTTTCCAAAGTTTTGATCAATCTAAAAAATACAGCTTTTCCAACAACAGTCGAGAATCTAACGAGAAGAAGTTTCAAACCAGATTATCATCAGCAACTGATCTTTTGGCCTCTAATCTCAATAAGAAGCTCTGTATTTTTTGTACTGAGGAACATAATTCATGGAACTGTAAATAAGCTTCTAAACTGACATTGCATGAAAAACAAAGTGCTGTAGAGAAGGCCCGTTGTTGTTTCTTGTGTTTGAGAGAGGGACATGGAGTGAAGACGTGCCTTTCCAAGTTCAACTGCCAATTATGTGCGAAGAAACACCATTTATTTTTGTGTAGAACATTGTCACCAGAACCCAATTCTCCCTTTGTCCATACAGATGTTAAAATTCGAGAATCAGTGATACAACACGACGAAGCTCTGGCCAACTTGTCTAAATCTTCCAATGTTTTCCTATAAAATTTAACCATTCTTGAGAGAGGAGAAACCACTAAACGTAAAGCTCGAGCCATCATTGATTCTGGATCTCAGCAGTCCTATATTCTGAAAGCAACAGCTGAAGAAATGAATTACAAGGCCAAAAGGAGAGAGTATTTACAACACTCACTGTTCGGTGGTTCCAATACCTCAACCTGCCAACATGATGTATATATAATATATTTGTCAAGCGTTTCAGAGGAGTATAGCTGCCATTTTGAAGTACTCGGACAGGAAGTGATTTGTGACTTAATATTATCTAGAAAACAAGGGTCACATTTTAAAGAACTTAGAGACTACAACATTCATTTGGCAGAAGATTTGGATGGTCCAATTGAAATTCTCATAGGAGCTGATGTTGCAGGAAAGCTGATTACCGGAAACCATCTCCAACTAAAAAATGGAATCACTGCAATTGAAACAAAGCTAGGTTGGATGGTTATTGGACGTGCCAAAAGTGAGAATATAAGTTTATTAATCACTTCATTGCTCACGACAAGTGCTTGCATAACAGATTTGTGGACTCTTGACTCTCTTGGTATCACAGACCCATCTGAAAAAAAAGTTGAATTACAAGAAACAGCGAGACAGCATTTCTTAGACACAGTTGAAATAGAGAATGATAGCTATGTTGTGAGTTTACCTTGGATTGAGGGTCGTCTTCCACTTCCTGACAATTTTGAACTTTCTGAAAAGAGATTACACAAAGTTGTAAAGAGACTTAAGACCGAAGGACTGTTCTAAGCCTATGGAGCAGTGTTTAAGGAGTGTTTGGAAGAAAATATCATAGAAGAAGTGACTAAAGATGAGGTTAACCCTCTGGGTGGTTTCATTTTACTTGTGAAACTTCTGAAAAACGAGAGACACCAGACTAGTAATGTATCGTAAAAGCGCATCGGTTTTCCAAACGAGATGCACTGAAAGCGTTAGCCGAATTTTTGCTTTCCCCCAAACGTCATGTGGGGTCAAGAGTCCCTAAGGGTAGGAACAAGTTACCGCTCATTCAAGTCAAATTTTATTGCTTTCCTTTATTTTGTACGGCTACAAAAATCAGAGGGTTTCTAAGAATAGTGAATGGGAAGACTTCTGTTTCTTTTTAACCCCGATCGCTGAAATAACACTTTGCGAATCGTTGCACAGCAGAATCGTTGAACAAAAATTTCATTATATATTCGATCTCATTTCATTATATATATATATATATATATATATATATATATATATATATATATATATATATATAAAGAGAGAGAGAGCAGTCAATGTAGGATAAAATTTTCTTCATATTTCCTTATTATTCTTTTAAATAAATCATTGTAATATTTTTGTATCGAGCAATAACATTTGCAAAGCGGTAGCATATGTCTAAAATTAGAACTAATCATAAATAGTTCTGTTAATCTGAAATGCATAAATAACAATAAAGAGCTGATGTATTATATTTTAGAAGAAATGGCATCATCTTCTATTATAATAAAACATATAATTTTTGAGTGCAAATCAGCAAATTGGTTGGACAGCTGAAAAAATATATTATTTTAGAGCCACATAATTGACTACCTAGGTATTAGTTATCCAGGCCCTGAAACATCTCGTAGCAGTTTTATCAGAATTCAATATTGTTTATAATCATTATTTTTCAATAAAAAATAATGACATCTTCGTTTTTAAATGATTCAAAATAATGAAATATACAAGTTAAAACCTTATAAATTGTGCCAGTGTAAATGCACATCAAATGTTTTTATTTAGAATTTATTTTTGAAGTTGTATACTGTTCTAGTGATTTTAAAGAGTTAGTGAAATTTAAAACAATCAACATTTATTTCTATTTTTTTCCTCATCTATTTCCACCATTTTGTGTTCACATTCAATGAAATTGTCATTTTCAAAAACATTCAAAGGCAGCTAAAACAAACAAACAGTTCTTTTAAGATATTATGCAGGAGTATATTATTACTCATAAATTTCAATATGTTTATAACGCTTAAAATTTTCTTTAAAAAATACAATATACATAAATGTTTTTTCTAATTTTCGTCTAATCTGAAAAACTAGTTTGATACTTTTCATTCAAGCAGTTTTAAACTTATTAATTCAAGATATCTCCTACTGTACGATATTTAAAAATTGCACGTATCACACACCTGGTTTTTGCAAATTTATCACCAAAATTTGATGTAAAAAATTTATTCGCAAGTTTCAGAAATTCTATACTCATATATTTTCCAGCACTCAGAGAAACGGAATTATAAAGAAATGCTGAAAGAAAACAAATAGTATACACCCACAATATCATCCACAGACGTTTATTATTATTATTATTATTTTGAAATTGGGAAATCATAGAGAGCAAGAGATCATAGATGACATATCTAATGGATAAAAGTTTTAATATGAAATAAAAATTGGCAGAATCGGTTGGAGCAGCTTAAGCACCGAAAGGTTTTGGAAATAATTTTAAATTGCCGCCATGTGTCGAATCTAGTGAATATATATATATATATATATATATATATATATATATATATATATATATAATATTTTTCTTGAAGGAAGGTGATGAGGGACACATGCGATCTTTTATGATGTATCTATGCTTATAAGTTCTCATATAAAGCAAAGATTAATGAAATTGGTTTTGTGGTTGAAGTTGGCGCTGATAGGAATTATATATATACGTGGGTGAAACTTTGAAATCATTCGGAAATCTAGTTATTAGCGGATTTGAAAGTATCCAAGGTTTGTAACATAGTCAGTAGACTTTTATATATTTATTTATTTAAAGTAAATGTTCACCACAGAAAAAAAAAATCCGATTAAATAGAATTTTATACAAAAGGAACATTTTAAATAAAAATTCTTTTATCACCGAACTATGAAAATATTGTAATGTGGACTGGGAATTTAAAAGTTAAACACATTTGAGATTCTAAAAGCAATAAACACTGGATTTTAAATGTATTAAGAAACATGCATGGAAACTAAATGCAACTTTTAAAAACATTAAAAAGTAGATTAAGAATTAAAAATGTGTAATATTTAAACGTAATAACGTAGATTAAAAAATTCAGCCTTTTTTAGAAACTTGTTAAAATGTTTGGAAAATTTGCATAACAAGTATTTATTTATATAATTGACTTAAAAAACAAACAATTGTTTTTCAAATTTCAGATTAATACAGCATACTGGATATGGCTTATCCCCTTTTTTTCAACCATTTAAATCCCTTTATTAACCTTTTTTGACCTCCTCTCAATTCAATAGCTAAGGTTAAAAAGGCAGAGCATGTACCCTTGGAATCATTCCATGCAAAGCATTTGGGATAACTTTTAAATTCTTTCTGTCTCGTACGGCAACGTATTGCAATTTTCATAAATTAATTGCAATCAACTTAAATGTAATCGTATCTCAAATATTAGATGAAACTGGCTGATGGGAAATCTATCTGATCGTGAATGCGTGAGCATGATACCCCAAAACAAAAGCGACTAGATCAGTTAAATGTATCATGCAATTTTATCTAAATGTAGATTTATATTAATTTTTTAAATATAATTTGTAAAAGGATTAATTATCCGTAAGTCTGTCTATTCGCGAGTGTTTGATTAATCATTTAAAATTACAAAAAATAGATAAATGAAATTTGGTTCTTTGCTTTGACATCATTATTATAAATATGTATCGAATTTTTGCTCCAATCTAAAAGGATAGGAAGACGTACCTAATTTATACTTTATTCTATTCTAAAGAAATGCGGATACCGCTGCACTCATAAGCATATGCATAGGAGAAAGTAGAGAGGTAAATAATAGCATTGATCTTTACCTTGATTGCAAATCCTTGGATTGCTTTTAATAATAATAATAATAAAGTATTGATAAAATTTGTTTTCCAGTTTGGACCCCGCAACTTTTAAGGTTGATCCTGCCCCAATGTGTGCAGTTTATGAAATTTTTTTCCATAAGTAACACTCCCATAACAAAATCTGAGTGAAGTAATGTATAATCCTTTATTTTACACGAGTAAATAACAGGTTTCAGGGCATAACTATGAATGTTACACTTTTAAATATTCAAAAATAATTTGTTGTCCGTGCACCATTGAAGCATTTATCTGCATTATTTTGCATTAGAACGTCCTTAAAAACGTGTAATTAAAAATCTTGCTGCACTTTGCACAAGATTCATCAAAAGCTATCTCATTTATCCACTCAGATTTTAGGCTTTAATGAAGAATTTTCATTAGCATATTAACAACAAAAAAAAAATGCTTCAAAGTACTGTAAAATAAATATAGAATTTTTGAAATTCCTATTTTTTTTAGATTTTATAAATCTATTACTTTATCTAAGAAATATATCTTCTTTGATAAATTATTGAAAAAAAATCTTAAGATAATTTGCTGTGTTAAAGACTTTTACGATGTTATCAGTCTCTTTATGTTCCTAACAAAATTATTCAAACATTTGATTCAATTTATTTTGCTATTTGTTTTCATCTACATCAAGGTATAAATACTAGTAACTAATCATTAACAACTAAACTAATATTAATAGCTAACTAAATATTAAAAACTAAACTAATATTAATATCTTTCAGAATAGAAATAATTTTTTAAAAGATCTTTTTGTTGTTTCTTTTACGACTTTGAAAGAAATTATTTTATTCAGTTCGTTAAGGAACTTTAAAAAGGAGTCGCATTATAAAAATTCGGACACACAATTCGATATTTTTATACGATGTAAATCTGTAAAGAGAAACAATATAATAATATCCTTTATTACATTTTTGAAATTTACGACTGTTTTAAAACACAGAATTCAGTTTATCTGTTTACTTTGAACGAAGAAAAATAATTGGAGGTAGAGATTAGTGTAAAAAATATAAATTTGCATTATAAAAATAGTTGAACTAAGAATGAGAAATATATTTAATGTATTAACTATATATATATGGCGATTTTTCAAATATATCCCTCCGAGTTCCTAATAATTAAATGCGATGTTTAATCATAAGTGAGGATAAAACTACATTTTGAAAAATACTTTAATGGAACTTTAAAACAACATTTCGATCAAATAAGCTATATCAAAGAAATACTATTGAAGCCAAATGCAATTTAAATCTAAGTCCACATAGAGCATTAAGGGACACACATTTGGGGAAAAATTCATGTTCCTCTTTTCTTGAACGAGCTTTCGTTCCTCCCTAACGCCGACACCATCACAATGCCCTATGCCTAAAGCAATCTTCGGGCCCTCAGATCCAGCGACATCCATAAATGGCCGTAAAACTTCATTGTGTTGTCTCCCCTCCAATTCATTAAGATGTCCAACATGTATGGGGAAAGAAATACGTTAAAATACGTCGACACCATTTTCGGTTCAGTATGACCCCTACGTGATTTTCCGTGCAGAACCAATTTGCATCGTTCGTTACCCTACGTTAAAATGCGTGCAGTGCACTTTAAAGACATCTATGGGGCTACGTCGAAATACGTGTGGAACCCTTAGAGGGTTAATCTCCCTGCACTTATTTACCTCACCGTCCTGTTTTGAAGGAAAATAGTACAACCAAAATCAGACCTGTATTTGATGCTTCTGCCAGACAGAAAGGTGTCCCTAGTCTGAAGGATTGCTTAGAAACTGGAATTAATTTGACTGAATTGATACCAAATATCTTATATCGTTTTCGGTTGGAAAAAATTGGAGTTATTGCTGATATTCGAGGCGCAACTTGTCCTGTTGCATTGTTTCCAAAGCTGTTTCTACAGAAAACTTGGGAGCGAAAATTGATAATAGAACATGATACTAGACACGATACTAGAACGTGATACTAGAGAACATGATACTAGAGACATGATAAAAAACATGATACTAGAGAAGAGTTTCTGAAGTGGATGAGAGATATATTTCATCTCGAAAAGGTGCGAATTCCTCGATACTTAAGAACTGGTGATGCGAATGAGAAATGTTCCTTGCATTTTTTCAGTGTTGTGAGCATGTATGTTTATGCAGCAGTAGCTTTTCTTCTAGTTGAGATGAGTGAGTATATCAAAATTCAGTTGCTAAGTACTAAAGCTAGAGTTTCCCCAACGGGAAAGAAGACCACTATTGCAAGACTAGAGTTGTTGGCGGCTACTATCACTGCACGCCTTGCCTCATCTGTCACAAGAGAGATCCCACATGAAGAAATCTATTTGTGGTCTCACTCAACGACAGTGATAATTTGGACTTCCAAAGAAAATTGGAAACATGTACCTGGTTCGTTTAATCCTACCGATCTTCCAAATAGAGGTTGTTCTGCCAAGGAACTAGTGCAGTCCAAATGGTGGGACGGCCCTGACTGGCTACATTTACCTACTGATCAGTGGCCTTTCTCAGATGCAGTTGTCAATGAAGATGAAGTGCTGAAGGAACGAAAGAAAACTCTTTTGTCTACCCCGACCGCCTGCTTGAGTGCTCACGCCATCAAAAACGTGAAAGTGGAAGAATTTGATTGGTACTATCGTTACTTTTTGCAATATGAGAAAATTGTACGTATGATAGGCTGGATATTGAGATTTTTTAGAAATTGTAAAAACCGAAAGAGTTGAGAAAATGTGATATTTTGGATACAGAGGATTTTGAAGAAACGGAGAAAATAGTAATAAAGATCATTCAAAGTGAAGCATTTGTTAACGATAAAGACAAGAAATTGAAAACTTTAAGAGTTTACAAAGATGAGGAGGGCATCATCAGATTGAGAACAAAAATTGAGTATCGCGAAGACAGCCATTCTTTTCGAAGATCTGTAATTCTTCCTCCTCAACACCATGTGAAACTTTTAATAGTTTCTTTTCACAAAAGACACAGCCATGTGGGGATTCAAATTCTACTTAACCTAACATTTTTTAATCTTAAATGGCCGAAAAACTTTGCGATCGATCATCTTAAAATGTATTATCTGCAAGAGGCATTCTAGGAAATTTAACCTCCCTACTGCGTCCTAGTGGGGAGGTTGGTGGGAGAGGTTGATTCAAGTTATGAAAAATGTGCTAAAGAGAGTGTTAGGTCATGCCTTTTTGTCATATGAGAAGAAGATCACGGTTCTCTGCGACTGTGAATCGATAATCAACTCAAGACCTCTCACATATCTTTCAGAAAGATATTCAGATTTTGTTCCACTGTCACCATCATTATTCCTACAAGACATTAGAGAAGTTGGAGTGCCCGACTGTGATGCAGCAGATCACAAAAGCTTAAATAAAAGTATAAAATGACGACTTGCTTTGCAAAAGCACCTTAGGAAGAGATTCAGGTCTGAGTATTTAGGTTCTTTGATTCAAAGGCAAAACTTTAAAATAAGTCGACTATTTCTGTTGGTGATGTTGTTCTTGTAGTAAACAATAATCAGAAGCGTATCAACTGGCCCCTGGGACGTATGACAGAAAACATCCCAGGAAAAGAGGGAATTACCAAACTCGTGAGACTTAAAACAGCTCGTGGAGAAATACTAAGACCGATTCAACTACTGTTTCCGTTGGAGATAACTTATGATGTGGCTAAAGATGTCAGAGCTAAAGTGCAACAAGAGCAAGCTACTCATGAGGAGTCGCAGACACGGGCATTAGATCCTGAAGGTCCCATTTCAGAAACTGTTAAAACTCGGTCTGGAAGAATCGTCCATGGACCAAAAAGATTCGATTTGTGACTTGTTGAGTTTCGAACTCTCCCAACTCTAGGTGGGAGGATGTAGAAAACTGACTGGTTACGAGGTTATTTTTATAGTTTGTTGTATCTTTCTTGTATCCGGAAACTTCTTTTTATGAATACTTCTGTTTTCAATGTTTATGTTTTGATGTAATGTTTTGTGTGCGTCGGGTGATGTAATTAGTCGTCAGATGTAATTAGATGTAGTTAAAGTATATTAAAAGCTTTAATAAGGTTTTTGAAGAGTATTGAGTTTTGAGAATTAGGAATATTGATCCATAATAAAGTTTGGAGAGAGATATCCGATACAATATTCGAAAACAGTCAACAAATTATATATAGAATATTACCCTTCAAGCAATCAACAAACAATACCCGAAAACAGTTAACAAACTCACCAGAAATATGATAGCCATCTACTTAGACAACGAAGATGAGAGATAAAAAATTACAGAATTCCTAATTGAGAAAAATGAAAAATTTGTCATTTCCGAAAATTTTGAAGAAAGACCCCTAAAGATCATCATCAATGGCCTCCAGGAGATACCAATAAAGATGAAATAACCAAAGAACTGGAAAGCAGGAATTACGTTATAAATAGAATCTCCCAGCTGAAAAATTACAAAATGAAAACCTTTTATCCCATATTCCTACTAGAAATAAAAAAAATCATGAAGTACTATTAACATCTACAACGATAAAACCCTACTGCATCTCAGTGGAAAGCTAAGAAGGAAATCAACTGCAATCATCTGTTACAACTTTGAAGGCTTCCATCATTCAGCGAGGCACTGCAGAATAGCACCTAAATGCATCAAGTGTGGAGGTACGCACCCTACCATGAGTTGTGAAATCAAAGAGAAAATCCAAGAACCAGTCTATGTGAACTGCGAGGAAACCGGACACGCAGCTGCATGGAAAGGCTGTCTTAAATTCGCTAAACTCGCCACTAGAAATGGCAGACCCTCCTATGCTGAAATTACTAGAAAAATCCCAAGAAATCAAGCCTCACAGCCCATTCTCCCACCCAAAAAACCTGATGTGACCCCAATTTTGACAGCAGTTGAAGACTTCCCATCGATACTTTAAACCCAACAAATACTCGGAGAATTAATAGAAGTACTTCAAGAATGCCCTAAGTTAATAGAAGCTGCCAAACTAGTAAAGAAAATTGTTAACAAAGAAGAAAAGAAACTCATAATTATCAATGCACTCATGCACTAAGTTTTTCCACTCCAAGTTACAACCCACTGCAAAGTCCTTAAATTCTGACTGGTCCGCAAGAAACAATAGTTTATCCAGCTCTCTCACCCGAAAACCGGCAAAAATCTTCCTTACTCACCCCCATGGACAACTGCTTTCTCATTGGCTGAGACAACTCACCCTCTCTCCTAGACCTGCCTCACGCAATTTTACCATAACACCAAGTCCATTTTAGTTCCATCCATCGAACCATCACGATCTACTGCAGCTCATGGCAATTTCATTAGGGAATAGTCCTATTCCAAGGTCGATAGCCCCGATAAATCTATCGTAAAACTGGAAAAAAAAACTTTTTTTATATACTTGCTTCAAAATATTATTATAGCACAGTGAATGGGCACCAGGAATTGAATTTTTTAAATGATAGGAATGCTTAGTGGATTACTAATGTGACGTATGTGTAGTGTTAACTTGTCAGGGTTACTTAACAAATGGTGTCAGGTATAAGCGACTTTGATTGAAAAAAAAATTATATCGTTTTTATTTCTGCAAAGGTTTTATTTTTTCAATAAATGGAATATGCATATATATATATATAACTCTGTAAAGAAGAGCCTTTGGATTTCTTATTTCCATTTAAAAAATGTATTTAAAAATTACCAATAGATGGCGCTCACACGGTCATACCGAGACGGTTTATGCAAATCAGGAAAACAGAGTACAGTAACATTATAGTACATTTTATTTTAAAGCAAAAGATGCTCAACATGACCGCCACCACAAGGTATTAAGCAAGTGATTCGCGTAAGTACGCCTATTACAGCTACGTGTAACATGTCGGCATTGATGTCACTAACGGCCAATTGGATGGCATCTTTCAGTTCCATCAAAGTGGCAGGAGAGCCCCGGTAAACAGAAGACTTAGGTATCCCCACAACCAAAAGTCCACTGGAAAGGATTTGGCGATCGTGAGGGCCACTCATTTTTACATCCTCTGCTTATCACTCTGTCCTCAGTGAATGTGTCTAGGAGGAACGTCTTAACGGAACTAGCAACTTGGGGTGGGGCACCATCCTGCATGAAGGTGACGGAAGATAACGCACGTCTTTTTTGCAAAGCAGGCATAACATGGTCTCGCAAAAGCCTAAGATAGCATTCTGCAGTGACGGAACAGGTTTTCCAACCGGATACAGGACAACGCTCTTCAAAAAAGAAAGGGCCTATAATGAAGGATGCAGTGAAACCGCACCAAACAGTCACATGTGGAGAATGTAATGGTTTGGTCGTGTACGCACGAAAGTTTGATGCTACCCAGATACGACTGTTTTGCGTATTGACGTCACCATGCAATGAAAAGTGGGCTTTATCTGTCCACATGATGTTTAATAACCATTGTGGGTCACGTTCCATTTGTGCGAGCACCCATGTTGCAAAGGCTTGTCTTTTCTCGCAATCTGCTGGCAACAACTGATGTAATGCCTCTATCTTGTACGGATGCAGCTTCAAGATTTCGTGCAGAATGCGTCGGATCGACTTTTCCGGGATTCCTATTATTTTACCTGCTTTACGTGCACTGAAACTCCCCGTTGGAAGTCTCGGCTGCCACATTTCTCATGACCCTTTGGACAACAGGGACGCGATCAGCGCTGACGGATGGTCTGCCACTTCGTGGACGATCCTCTAATCTTCTCGTTTCCTCAAAATGGCGAACTAAATTCAATATCCCATTCAATGAAATTGAGTTTTTCTTCGCCTTAATTCCTTTCACCGTTCGTAACTGTCGCAATGCTTTAGTCGCGGATTCACCGTTCTTATAGAACAGTTTAACCACTAATGCTCGATCCGATAGCGATAGCATGCTACTGGCGTCGAATGACAGATCCATTTCCAGCCTTGTTTTGTATAGCTATACTGATTTGTATAAACAGTTTCAGTATGACGTGTGAGTGCCATCTATCGGTCAAATCGGTTTTTAAATACCTTTTTTAATGGAAATAACAAAATCCAAAGGCTTTCTGAACATGTTCCCTCAAACCGCAATTTTTTTTCGAGCATTACTTTTTTTATTATGATTTTTTGAAGTTTACACGAATTTATGCCGCACCCGGTATATACATATATTAAACTCTTAATTTAATCCAAATTAGTTTCCAACGCTTTATCTTAATTTAGCCCATAGTAATTGCATTCTCTTATTTCTCGATCCAATTCCACATTCTCTACTTAATTAATTTAACAGAAGCTTTGTAAAATTGCTGAATCAGCTAACAGCCGGCCCTTTCACACGTTCTGCGTGAAGGGACAAAATACCGCTGATTTTACAAATTCTTCTAAAAGATTCCTCGCTTTTTGATTGACATGCCATGGAAATCCTTATTTAAACATCACAGTATATAAGACAGGGATAATTTGTTTCTCCCTATTTTTACGCCACCTCTTTACTAATCTGTTGTTGTAAGTGGACCGCGTCGCTTGTACATAAACATGCCTGCTTGCCTCCCGGGAGAGAAAATAAAGCGAACTTTAAAACTTCAGTAAGTCTTTCTGTCTTCGAAACTGCATTCTACTTCAAACAAAATTATATATATATATATATATATATATATATATATATATATATAGTTACGAAATTTCCGGGGTTCGTTTGGATAGTGGAAGTTATATGGTGTGAAGAACGCTCAATCACCAGGCGGCAGTAGAAAATAAAACAACGACATTTATTTACACGAAGACACACAGGACAGCACAAAGACGACAACTATATACAGCACAGAAGACGATTATCTTCAGCCGAGACGTGCAGCAACAACAGCAGCACATAACAAGACTCTCTACTGCAGACAGTAGCGCACAGCTTAGTTCAGCACTAGCTTGACACCGTCGCTGCTCCGCTTATCCCTGGAAGACCATCTCTTCACCGTCGCTTTCGACTACTCTTCGACTCCACTGGTCCACGACTACTCTGCTCTGCTCTGTCGCTTCCGACTACTCCTCAATTCACCACCACTACCCGGCAGCTGCAGCTCCTTTTATAGGTCTTAGGAGGTGGGGCTAGAAGCCTCTCAACCAATCAGGAACGTTCGAGGCGTATCTCCGTTCCTACTGGACGGATCGGGAAAATTCTCGATGTTTCGGGTATAATCTAATTTGGCGCCAAAGTCGCCAAGCTCTGGGATGTCCTATGGAACTAACTATGCTGGGAAGCAGCATTACAGATTCGTAACATTGCCCCCCTCTTAAGCACTGCACGTCCCTTGCAGTCCACTTCAATCCAACAGCTGGCGTAGGCTTCCGAATGATGTGATGATGTCGATGCTTTTGGCGACTTCCGCACTTTCGAAGATGACATCATTCACTAATTTGGCGGCGACTAACGATCCATCCGAACCTTCTCAATGCTTTTGACCCGGATCTCTTCGTCGTTTCGGATTGTACACCCAGACTTGATTTCTCTTCTTGAAATGCAGTGTGTCCCATGGAGCGAAACGCTGGATCGTAGTAGAGGCTGCCGGAATAAATTCTTGCCAGGCTGGTCGGTTGATCACTTTGAACTTCTTCCATCGAACCAGCCGTATATCAGGATGATCCAACAGTGCCTTCTGAACTCCACTCGAATGCCAGGTATTCACCTTCGTCGCCAAAGCTTCCGCGGGAATATCTCCGCCTATTCCCGGCCCATTCTCGACACTTGAGAATTGTCCGCAGCTCTCCACACTGGATCTTCTGAAGAGGACATCTGTCTTTACGGGAAGGGCTCTTCTGCAACGACACAACTTGACCGGATATACAGGAGATTCCTCAGCACCTACTTACATGACACTCCTTGGAGAATTCACAGCAAAGCCGAATTCTTGGAGGAAATTCATGCCGTGACTATAGGGATCAGCGATTCCAGCCACGTAGTCTTCTTCCGTGCCACTATGCCAGGAGGTATCAAGAGGCTTGCAGAGAGGTAGTCCCTTTAATCTTTGGGACGAATCCAATCCAAACAGGGTCGCATCAACTCTTGCATCCATAGGCATCGAGCATGGGTCGCCACCAACAGACCCGTCCGAAGAAAGTCCATCTTCTCCATCCCCAAGCGCCTGCACTTTCGGTTCCACTTCAGGGGACTCATTCGGAGAAGACCGTTTCAGTTCTGCAATTATTTGATATTATCCCTGTTCGTTCCTCTCCTTATTAAACTTCGGTTCATCCTCCGGATGGCTAAGCTCCCTTTCGGTGACACCGGTCTTCATTCGATCTTCAGTCTTTTCTTCCACTTGGCTCACGCTGCTTCCTTCCATTTCTTCCGTGAAGGCTTTCATTTCTTGCAAAAGTTTCTTTTGTCCGACTATCAGTTCTTCTTGTCCGGCTTTCAGTTCTTCCATAGATTTCTTCATCTCAACCAACAGAGCCAGTAACTGACCATTACCGTTATCAGCCATTTTTGCTTGGGATCTCGTTTTCACCATACACTGTTGACCCCTACCCCACTTCTGACACCAAATGTTACGAAATTTCCGGGGTTCGTTTGGATAGTGGAAGTTATATGGTGTGAAGAACGCTCAATCACCAGGCGGCAGTAGAAAATAAAACAACGACGTTTATTTACACGAAGACACACAGAACAGCACAAAGACGACAACTATATACAGCACAGAAGACGATTATCTTCAGCCGAGACGTGCAGCAACAACAGCATACACAGCAGCATATAACAAGACTCTCTACTGCAGACAGTAGCTCACAGCTTAGTTCAGCACTAGCTTGACTCCGTCGCTGCTCTGCTTATCCCTGGAAGACCAGATCTTCACCGTCGCTTTCGACTGCTCTTCGACTCCACTGGTCCACGACTACTCTGCTCTGCTCTGTCGCTTCCGACTACAACCTCAATTAACCACCACTCCCCGGCAGCTGAAGCTCCTTTTTATAGGTCTTAGGAGGCGGGGCTAGAAGCCTCTCAACCAATCAAGAACGTTCGAGACGTATCTCCGTTCCTACTGGACGGATCGGGAATATTCTCGATGTTTCGGGTATAATCTATTTTGGCGCCAAAGTCACCAAATTCGTCGCCAAATGGTCGCCAAGCTCTGGGACCTCCCATGGAACCAACTATGCTGGGAAGCAGCATTACAGATTCGTAACAATATATATATATATAATTTTAAATAAATACCACTTAATATGTTAATTAATCTTTAAATTGTACTTTTAATACTCTTTATTTTAATATGGCTATGTGCAGTAATGTAAAATACTTTAGTCTCTATTTTTAACACATATAAAATGCAGGCATTGCAGTGATTTATGATATTTCCATGTAATATAAATAATTATAGAATACATATTAAAAATTACAATAAGTTAATAAAAAGAAAACTAGTAATATGAGAATCTTGTTAGTTCTGTAACAATCAAAAACATAAATCAGAAAAAAACAAAAATACAATTTTATTGCATGGATCCAACATAAAATATATGGTTTAAAAATATTAACCGTTTTTGAACAGAAATTTTTTTAAAAAAAATGTTATGTTTGGTTTTAAAATGACAAAGAGCCAAGAGTAGAAACTCAAATGCAAGATACAATTGTTTATTATTCTTTTGGGATTAATAAGTCAAATGACCAGATAGTTTTTATAAAAAATGACATTTTTGTGATAATCGAGAATAAAAAATATTATAGCCCGCTCCAAGCTATGAAATTTGTTTCCGGAGCATAAGCTGGTGAAAAATTCATCACCACATTACCAAACATTGCTCTAAGTTTTTAAATGTTAACTATTCTGAAAGTCATATTCATTCGTATTGTAAACACAAAGGTAATTTATTTTCGTAACAAGATTTCAACAGCAAGGAATTACTTAGTAGCTGAATTGCTTGTATGTCATTGACACTCACTCCCTTTTTTGCAGTTTCTTTGATAGACGGCATTCATCTGGATCGTAAACTTTAATATACTTTTTTTCTTTAAAATTTAATGAAAATATCATGGTTAAAATATAAATAAAAGAAAGCTCATTTACAATTTGGGGGAAAAAAATCTTTAATTCTACATTTACAGTTCAAATTAAAACTTGACTTCAAATTTAAATTCGAATGACCATAAACACACCATGTCCGTGAAAAGCTTTTTGAAGGATATTTATAAAACTCTGTAGATGTCCATCAACTTTATTTTAGAAAATAACCAGGCTTTGGGTATATACCCCGATTATTTTCCTATCCTACATCATTGATTAGGTGCCTCCAACCTGTTTTATTATTATGATTAAAGTATATATTTTGTCAAAAATTCACCAATACCTGACTAAAAAGAAATATATTGAACACAATGCAGCAGCATTATTTAGTGATTAAATGACTGCAATCCACAATTTTTTCCTGTAAGAAAGTGAAAGTTAAAATTGTGATTTTTATAAGTTTTATATTAGGGTAATATCTGCCTTCATTATTATTATTATTATTATTATTATTATTATTATTTTTACAAAATGCATTGCTATGAGAAAATTTCAATTGCTTCTTAAACACTAATGATTAAGCATTATGAATAACATTTTTTAAGGTCTGTTAAGATTGTTCTGGTTGTTCTTTAAGCTAAAAACTTGATTCCCTGAAAATGTCATTTTAAATAAAAACTAAAATAATAATAAAAAAATTTTATTAATAGAAATTTACAATTTTTTTATTGAATCACATGCCAAATTTTAAGTCTATAAAAGTCAACTTTTGAGTAATTGTGTTCATAGACAGACATAATTTGAAAAATGTATTTTTTGGATACCGAAACGTGGAGATTCACCAAAATTTCAAGGTTGATTTTTTTTTTAATTAAAAAAAGAGGAATTCTTAACTATACAATATACAATTTCGACTCTGCTCATTTCATAAATTTGCAATGAACAAGTATAGGGAAATTATTTGTCACTGAAAAAGCATAAGAAAAATATTTAATGTTTATTTTTTAAAAGATGGAAATGAAATAAGCCAAAAGATACAAAAAAGTTTTCTTTATTTAAAAATCAAATTGTGAAAACAATGTTACAAAAAATATCAAATTAAAAAAAAAGTAAAGAGAATATTATACATATACTTTATTTACACAATAAACAATTCATTTTTATACATTTACAAAAATTAGCAATTAAACTTATTCTCTTCAAGATGCATACAAGTTTAATAATATGCATGGTCTAAATTTCCTTCATTTGTATAAAGCTCTTCTTTTAAAAGAATAGACTTTTTCGATACAGTTTCCACAGAAGTAGGCCTCACTTTTTTTGCCAAATTCTTTCTCTTTACAGAGTGAAATCGTTTCTGGGATGTTATTTTTCTATTCGTAGGTTCTGATTTAATTTCTTTATGCTTTGTAGAACTGTGTTTAAACTGCAACAAATGTTCAATTGCAGATGTATGATGATTTATTATTATATGCATTATCTGTTATGTTTGCCATAAGTTTTACTTTTGCATTTAAAAAAATCCATTCTTATTTTCATTGTTTCAAGTGAATTATTAATTTTTTTTACTTGTATTTCTTTTAATTAGATTAGGTTTAGTAAAAGAATTTACATTATTATTTAAAGGACAGGTAAATTTATGTTCATTGTTTAATAAAACTGACATATGATGGATATGTTTGCACATATAATTTAGAATGACATTGCCATGACATGCGCAAGAGTAAATACGAGTGCACAACATGCAGCTTCTACAAGATACACTGCGTAAAAAAAGTAGAAGGACAGTGTCTTTTTGCCAATTAATATCTCTTATTTTCTCCTAACTACCAGATATTTATGCAGATTTAGTTTAATGACCCTTGTTTTCATTTTAGGCAAAAATTAAACATCTACTACTAATATTATTAAGAAAATTAGTATATATAATTTCCGATGCGTAAAAAAAGTAGAAGGACACTTGCTAATATATTTAATTTAGTGAGTTGTTCTTTATTTAAATAGCGATTTTGTACTTTGTTCATCCTTTTCTGTCAAAAAAATCTAATATGTTTAAAAGTTACGTTGTTTCTCCGTTCTCAGAAATGCCTAAAGGAATACCTTTGAACGATTTGCAAAAAGGGCAAATTTCCGCATATCAAAATGATGTTAAAGGTGTCAGAGAGATTGCTCGATTGTTGCAGGTGAGCCCCAATACAGTTTCAAACTTTATCAGAGATCCTTATAAAAATGGAAATAAAAAGAAGATTGGTAGACCGAAGAAGTTAACACCACGTGATGAAAGAAAACTTGCTCGTGTGCTGTAGAAGAACAGAGGAAGTGTTTCAAAGGCAAGAAATCAAGCAGGACTTAATCATATGACGAAACAAACAGTTTACAACTATATTAAAAGATCTAAAAAATTCATTTTCAAAAAACGGAAACGTCATCCTAAGGGGAAACAAGCTCACATTGATAACCGTTTAGCGTGGGGACTACAGAATGGACTACATGTCCTGGACTACAGAATGGACTTCTGTGATATTTTCCGATGAAAAGAAATTTAACTTAGACGGTCCAGACGGATATCAGCACTACTGGCATTGTCTGGGGATTGAAGGCGAATACTATTCAACACGACAAATGGGAGGAGGGAGTTTAATGGTTTGGTTGGCTGTTGGATACGGAGGAAGGACAAGTCTGGTTTTCTTAAATGGTAGGCAAAAACATACAGACTGCATTCAAGTGCTGAATTCCGAGCTTCTTCCTTATGCCTCTGACATGGGGGGTGAAGAGTGGAAGTTTCAGCAAGACGGAGCTTCCATTCACACCGCGACTGGAGTCAAAAATTGGTTCCTAACAAATAATGTGGATGTTTTACCATGGCCAGCCAAAAGTCCTGACCTTAATATAGTGGAAAACATCTGGGCAATGCTAGTTCGTCGAGTTTATGCTGATGGAAGGCAATTTGATTCGCAAACTCAGCTTCGAGAAGCATTGAATGACTCGTGGGACAATTTTTGTCAAACTGAAATTCAAACTCTATACAATTCACTTCCAAACAGAATATTTGAAGTTATAAAGGCTAATGGGAAGACAATTAATTATTAAAGTCACTATTTTTTCATTCATTATAATGCTGTCCTTCTACTTTTTTTACAAAGTTTCAAAAAAGAGAAACCATTTTTGTTGCCATTAATATTTTATGTTTGAACATCATAATTCTAATGTTAAAATTGTATTTTTGAAATATTTGTTAAATGTTTCTAATAAAAAATTTTACTGAAAAATAAAATATTTTTCGGTTATTGTCACAAAATCAAGTGTCCTTCTACTTTTTTTTCGCAGTGTATAACGCACTCATTATCACAAGTATGAACCTTAGTTATGGCGTATTTTTTTCCTGAAGAAAATATTTCCCATTCATTATTTTTACTATCATTAATGTCAGCTTTTAGCTCTTTGCCTAGTTTATGTCCTTTAAAATTCTCAGTTGCTCTTTTTGTAATTTTACATTTTAAAACTTTAATAAAGTGTTCAAAATTTTTATCCTTTGCTAGTTTAATTAATTCTGATATAACTTTATCAACTCTCTTAGTTCTTTTACCATCTAAATAAATATGTTTTAATAATCTATGAAAATTCTCTATATACATATTTGTGTTTATTCTCGCATTTTTCCTAAAACAATAAGCCCACATTTCTGTTCTATTAAAATAAAAATTTGAAAAATACTCTTAAAAGTCATTTGTATCACTATCTTCCAACACCATTTCACAAAAATTATTAAGCATTACTTTAAATTTATCAACATCTAATTCATAAAGTAACGTTTTTAACGTTTTATAGACATCAATTTGTATTTCTTTCTTTAATGATTTAATATGCTTTTTCCAAGCTCCGTCAATATGCCATACACATAATAAATATTTTTGACAAAAGCCAAACACACTAATCGAAGCATTTTCAAACATGATAGCATCATCACTCATAAAAATTTCTGGTTTTAAATTTTTTGCTAAAGTTGATTTAACACATTGGAAAAAGTGGGCCAGCGTCTTAGTATCAACTGTTGACTTATTCAAAAAGCAAAAGGAACTCCTTCTTCATATTCATCTATAACAGGAATAGTTACTAATTCAAATTTATACCCAGATGCACCATGGGTAGAATCTATACAAATTCTATCAGCACCAAATTTACAGAGCATATTTTTCTGAAAATCAGTCATTATAACCAACATAAAATCTTTTTTATCAATAATTTCATTTCAACGTCTTGAATTTAAAAAAAAAAAGAAAAAAAAAAAGAACAGGATTATATGATTCAGTTTCCAAGCCTTCAACCCAAGAACAGACACTACTTTCATCTTTATTTACTATTATGGATCCTTCACTTTGAAGAGACAATCCAAACTGTTTTTTAATATCGTGAAAATATTTTTTTGTAATTAGGTGTCTTCTTTCAATAATGTTGTCCATTGATTTTCTGATGTCTTCCAATATTCATTTTTCTTGAACTCCATTCATGATTTTCTCTATAAAAAAGACATAACGAGTTAGCTATTTAAGGTTTCTCAAAACAGTATTTAAAAATCTGATGAAATTTCAATTTGGCCAGAAGCAATAATAACATTCTTACATTTGACGACATGATAATTCTATTTTTTTTATTTTACTTTTTGTATGAGAAAAATAGTTTTTTTTTTAATTTTCCTTGCACTAATATTTTTTTCATTATTAATATAAAAAATTTTCATAATTAGGTTTAATAATACAATGTACACTGAATTTAAAAATATATATATTTCAGTGGACCGCACATCTGAATATGCGATTAAACTTTATATTTATACAATAATGTATTATTTAAATTCACATAAGATTATAACCAATTTAATAAAATCGGTGTATCTGATATATTAAAAATTTATTTCTTTTCAATATGATTGTTTTGGTTTTTGAATCTTTTTCATATAAGCCCTAGATACTTACATGTATCCCTCCGTAAGGGTATATGTAAACAAAAAATCTATTATTTATAAATATCATATATAAAAGAAATATTTTATTAAAAAATCTTAAAAATTCCATAAAACAAAGAAAAGACTATTTAAGTATACGGACATTTTTTTTTGCTGTAATAAATTTATATTTTTTGAAAAATTAAATAAATAAAAAAAATACGTGTGCCCCTCTCCCTATATGTTCCTATAAAATTTTTAAAAAATATAATTGAGGTCAATAAAATAAAAACTCCCAAATAGCTGATATATTACAATTAAAGTTTCAAATTTATTTGTATAATCTATTGTGATAAAGATCATACAACCAACCTGTGCAACTAAGATGGAAGAACTTCAAGAATACACCATTTTTTTAACAATGTTTTTACTCTCATCACTGATTAACTGATTCTGTAATACTGCTTGTTATAACAATAAAAACATTGTTACAATCAAATAATTGACTAATGCTACAGTTAAACAATAAAGATGTAGGGAAATTCAAAAATTTTACAAATAAGCATTTCAACAACTAAATGAATAGAATAAATGCATTCAATTTAAAATCAAAAGGTTTATATACTAACTATAGGCTGAACTTAAGCTAACCTTACCATTTTGCATGTGTCATTAATTGAACAAAAAAAAATCAGATGATTGTATAAGAATGTTACTTCAACTTTAAACAAAGTCATAGTCGTCACAAACATTATCGTAAATGATGTATTTGAATAATGAAATAAATGTGTTCAAATTTCATAAATGAAGTATTCAGTTTTAATGCAGTTTCATTATTACACTATGCTAATCATGGAGAATAGCTGAGTTATATAAAAAAAGAACTTTTTCAGAAATGTTTTCTAAATGAAGCATTAACTAGAAGATGAATACTAACAAGGGAGTTTTTTTTTTCATCAGTACTGCTTTTCATATATTTTTTTTTTAACTTTTTAAAACATTTTAACAATATAAATGATATTTTCATCTTAGAAAATATCTTAGACATATTCTAGACAATATCTTTCCAAATAACTTAATAATTTCGGTTTTTGAAGCTAAAGAAAGTGCACTAGATTTCTTCGATGAAATAGATATATTTTGTGGATTTTGCAAATACAGTAACAGAATTGCTAATTCTACTTGTCTTCTTTCTTGAATTCGTTCTTCTAAAGCATATAATAATTTCAAATTTATTTCAGTGTTTAAATATTTTAGTTCATTTAACAGAAGTTCAAATATGCCTTCACTTGTTAATAAATTGGCATCTCGTTGCCCTAAGCCTTCGGCTGCTAGACGAATCGGTCCCAAGACTTGATGAAGTTCTAAAAGTTTAGGATATTCAGCTTCATTCCACATATAAGAAGAACCAATATCATTCAATGCTAAAACAAAACATTGTTTTACTGGCAGAGATCTTCCAATCATATCCGCCTTACTATTCCACCTTGTTTTGCAGTCAAGTATTAAATTTAATTCCTTTCCTTTTTCTTTTTTGATATAATTTTGAAGAATGGTATTTCTTACTGGAGATTTTCTAAAGAACTTACACATTTTTATAATTTGTGAAATCTAGATCCATAATAGAAAATCCATCCATTGCTGCAAGTTTTGATATGATTTCTTCTAAACTACTACTTTTCACTTTCATAAAATTCAAAATATTTGTTTGTTTGTTTGAAGAAGAGAAATATCCGGGCATTTTTTATTCGCCGATAGTTTCTGATTTCTTTCCGATAATTATTTTATGAACTGCTTTCAAATGATTACATGGATTGCTCGTAGATGCCCTTTGGATAAACAAGGCAATCTGCAATCATTTTATTATAATGATTGCAGATTGCTTTGTCTATCCCGAACTTTTTGAAACTATCCTAAATTTCCGACTTTCTAGAAACCGACGATTTTCTAGAAATTAAAAAAAAAAACACTTCTTAATGTAATTCCGAAGCTTGCTAAAGACATAATTTATGTTAAAACGTTGCGAAAGAAAATATGGAATATTTTAACACCCTGTGTTTTATTTAAAATTCCATTAAACAGAAGCCGGAACTTCTTATTTTACACTAAATTTTGATAGAAGAAATTTATATAATAAAATTTAAATTTTAAAATGTAAAATAGAAAATACAAACATAAACATTAAACATACTTAATACTAACGTTATTTTTACCAAATATAACAACTTTATATTTTTGTTTCCAGTTTTCACCTTCACAATATTAAGCAAACCTGTTGTGACTCGAAACGCATCGGATTCTGAGACCACATTTCGACAATTCCATTTCATTAAGGGGTGAGACGCGGAACGATGAGCACATTTGACCTTGGATTTCTCGCATTAAATACTTTTTTATTTCTATTTTTTTTCATGTGTATGTAAGTGTTAAGTCCTTTTTGACAGCATTTTATTTTAACTGAATATTTCGTATTGATATGGCTAGTTCAAGTGGTGTAAAAAAAGCTTTCAGAAGTGGTACGAAGAAAATTTTACATGATATCATTAAATACTGTGACCAAGAAGCAGAAAACGAGGAATTATTTTTTCCTTTCACACGTTCTTAGAAACGTATCAGTCAAACTGCTGACGTTTCTATTAGCACCGACTTCACACCGATAGACAAAACATCCGACGAGAAGCAAAAGATGAATTTTATCAAACTTTTGTTTCACCTAGGAAACAAAGTGAAAAGGGATGTTCTTGAAGAAACATAAATTGACGAATTCGAGGCGCACGTGTGCAGTGCATAAGCACTGGCCAACGCAACTCGTAACGTTGAAAAAATGTATTTGCTGCCCGTTGCAAAGAATGAATAGCAAATCAAATGAGTTTAAAATTAATTTTTATATAATAATATGAATTCTTAAAACCGGTTTTCTTAATTTAAAAACCGGTTTTTAAATGTGACAAATTTACTTTAAAAAAAAAAAAAACGGTTTTTTAAAACCGGGTTTGAAAACCGTCAAACCCTATTTTGGATGGAGATGGACAATTCGTGCCTTGGCTTCTCAATGTAGATGCCACTAAAGCATGTCATTCAGTCTGTTGCCATCCGTAAAGATTTTTATGGCATTATCGGCGATCTCATTGATGATCTCCAAAGCCAGCTGTCTAAGATGATCTGGAATAAAGTCCCCTTTGGTGACCTGGATAGAAAGATCAAAGTGAAAGTAGACTCTGGGGAGTCCCTCTGAGGGGCTCAGACAATATTTTAAGGAGTGAGGCTCAACCTCATCATAAGGCAAACGCAAAAGTTTGGCATGACTGAAGGGACTGTTTTTCTTAAGTCTTTGATTTGAATATCAGTTATTTAGGTAAAGGGAGGTTTTATTGTGCTGACCAGAACTAGAGAGTTTGTTAAAATATTTGATAAGGTTGGCCTTTCTTCTATTTGGAGAGGTTGCAAATTAGCTTCATGGATAACAATTTTTCTGGGGCAACTACGTCACAGTCCAGTTATAATTCTAGCAGCGCTGAGTTGAACTCTCTCTAATTTATACAAGTTGGAGGTTGAGGCGCAACAATAGACTGGAAAACCATACTCCAAGACGGGCCTAATAAATGTCATATATGTATTTTTTAAAGTAACAGCATCAGCTCCCCAGTCTTTGACCGCAATGTATTTAAGAATATTTACTCTTTTTCTGCCCTTTGAGACAATATGTTCGATTTGCTTGTTATTTGTCCATTTTGGATCTAAAATAAATCCTAGGTATTTAAGATGCTTCTAAAATCCTGAGTAAGATGCTGAGTAAGATCCTGATTGTCCATCTTTAATTTTGGCTGGTAATTGTATAATCTTCTGTTGGTTGTAAAAAAGGTGACAATGGACTTGGCTGGATTGAAACAGAGTTTAAATTCTGAAGCAAAGTTTGACAATGTAGAAAGAATGTTCTTAAGATTACTCTCCATTTCAGTTAAATTGGTACCAGAGCACCAGAGAATGATGCCGTCTGCAAACAAGCCAACTCCCACACCAGTGGGAGGTAATTTCTCAATTGCCTGCTATATAACGAGAGAAGAGCATTGGGCCAAGAACTGAGCCCTGAGGGATGCCCTGTCCACGCTCAACTCGATCAGAGAAGGTCTTATTAAATTTTACTCTGATGGATCTATGATGTAAAATGTCCGAGATCCATGCCAAGGTGTTGCCAGGAATGTTCAAAGTGTCATGTAGTTTAATCAGCAATTTGTGCTTCCACACTCTATCAAACACTTTTGTGTGATCTAAGAGAGCAGCAATAGTGTGATGGGTAGGCTTGATATTTTGTGCGTCCCTAATGTTTTGGCAAAAGAAAAGGACTTGATCAATGGTGCTATGGCACTTTCCGTAGCCAAACTGTTCACGTGGCATTAGATTCTTACTGTCCAGATAGAATTGAATTCTATTTCAAATCATTTTCTCCATAATTTTGCAAGCTGTGATAGTTAGTGCAATTGGTCTGAAGTCCTTAGGAGCCCAAGATTTTTTGCCAGTCTACTTAAGAGGGATTACAATGGCCCTTTTCCAATCAGATGGAAGAAGTCCAGTTTTCTTAGAGAGATTTATAATATCAGTAGCCGTTGTTTCTCTTGGTGGTCGAAGCTTTCAAGCATTTGGTCAAAAATTCCCTCTGGTCCTGGAGATTTAGTCAAGTTCAGAAGGGGCATTGCAAGGTGCAATTCTTGCATCGAGAGGTCCTTGGATAAGTCGGTTGCCCACATCAGTGCTTCGACATCCATGAATGACGTTTCTTGCTTTTCTCAAAACAGGCTTATTCTCACTCACAAGTGAAAACCAACTTGCAAATTGCCTGGTAGTAGGTCGCAAGACTATTTGCCACAACTTTATCATCAGGAAAAACCTGACCATTTGTATCTATTACAGAGTTACTTTCCTCGTACTGCTCTTGTTCTTTGTTAATACTTTTGACAATTCGCCACAATCTAGAATTATTTGTCCTTAAGTCCAAATTGCTGCACATTTCCTTCCATCTAAATCTCTTCTGTTTTGCATAAGTTATCTTTATTTCTGCATTAATTTTATTAATTTCTGTCCCAAGATCAGAGTTGGAATAGTTTAAAGACTTGAACAGAAGTTTTCTCCTATCAAGAAGTGGTTTTAAGGTTGAAGCATAATGAGTGAAGTAAGGTACATGGCGCTTAACATTTCCTCTAGGTATAAACACCTTAGCACTGGTAAGGATAGCACTCTTGAAATTTTTCCAATCGACCTTAATGTCTCCCGAAAAAGAAGAAAACAACATGCTGTTATCAACTGAATCTAAATTAGTGCCATTTAGCCTTTTTAAAGTTTCAGAACTATTCTCTAATAACCTGCACTCTCTGTCTTGATTCGATAAGGACTGGGAATGATCACTGCCAATAGTGTCCAAGACACTCCACAAACATTGAGGAAAAATTTCAGAGCTAGTGATTGCGATGTCCAGTGCCTCAGAGGTGCCGTAGCTGTAGGAAGTGTAGGTATGGGTATCGTAATTTAGTATCCTAGCTCCTGAATCATCCATCAACTGTAGGACCTCCTCTCCTCTTGCATTAGTGCAAGAACAGCCCCAAACGGGATGTTTGGCGTTCAGGTCACCCAATATAATGGTGTTTGTGTCAAGGAGATTAGAGAATCATGTAGGAAGTTGTTTTTGATTAGATAGATGATAAACATTAATTATGTTAAGATGTTTGCCTCTCCATGTTGTATTCTTATATCCTGGATTTCAAGGTCAGAGGTCAAATTTGAAGGGAAGTCAATGCTTTGATAATTAACGTCCCTTATGAAGAAGGCTAAACCTCCTCCACCCTTATATGAACTATAACTGGAGAGATGTTGAAACCCGTAACCTTAAGTGTAGTGGCTTTCTTAAGTTTGGTTTTTTGTACAGCGATCGCTTGGACCCCCTTTTTTAATGCAATCTCAAACACTTGATCAAGTTTAATTCTAGTTTCTGGGGTAGTTAAGCCATTGATATTGCACTGTGGAATTTTTAAGGATTGCGAAGAGTGTGGATACCGAAATTCACTTAACAATTGTGGCCCTCTGCCTAAGCCGCAAGCGCGTCCCTGATTAAGCTACGCGACGGACGATACAGTATCAAGATTCTGAGTCAACGAAATCATATGGAGGAGATGAGAAGCAGCCTCTTTTAATCCAAGGATATGAGCACCATAAAGGTAGATGTCTGTCTTAGCTCTTGGTGGTGTTCTTTTTCGTCTGACAGCTACCCTTCGGCCTGCCCGGCAAGGGAGACCCTACCAGTAGCAAGCTACCGCCGTCTTAGCCCTCCGGGTCATTGGTGCGCACAAGCAGCACCACCCTGGCAAGGCAGGAACACCGTCGGGAGGTCAAAAACATTTTAACTAAAATAAACAATAAATAACTGCAATTACTTCCTTTTCACATTTAGGTATTGGTATGCGACACAAAAAAGCTCCATACTTATAATGTTTTATAAAATAAGCAACCATTACATGATTGCCATAATCTTTTAAAAGTATAGCCTTTAATTGCCCTTTTCTCTTTTCAGATGTACTTTGGTACTTGTCATTACGGTTGCAGCTGAACATTATTGATTTAAATGAAGAGCTATTTTTTGTGAATAAAACTACATATTTCATATCTGTCTTCTTTCGCTCATCTGCCAGCCACTTTTAGAATTCTGAAAGACAATACTATTTAAATACCATGTATTAAAGAATTAGAACAGATAAAACCTTGATCAATCTCAGCAAATGCTGTATATTTCAAAAGTATAAAGATTATATTTAGTAGAATAATATAGCAATAATTTTGGTTACAAATAGAAGGAGAAATTTTTTGTACATACCTGAGCTATCCTTAAATTCTAATTCTTGGCTTTTACCGAAACTTTCCAAATTGTGCTTTTCGCACAAATGTATCCTGAAATGGGAAATATCTTTAAATCTTTCAATGCAATTTTGTTCTTGGCATTGAATTGGCAAGTTACTTTCATTACGAATTTTATGAATCGTAACCAAGTGTTTGGATAATGTGTTTTTTAAAGAAAATTTCTTCTCGCAATAAATACACGAAAAGTTTTTGGGTCGTTCTTCAGCAGATTGTTTATGGACGCGAGACAAATGGGTATTTAAATATTATTTTTTATAAAATTGAGCGTTACATAAGTTGCACGTATAGCTATTTTACATCAGCTACATGCAAGACAAAGAGAGAAATGGTCAATGGCTTGACTACCCTTTTTTTAAGCCAATATGGATAGCTTTCCAACCTTCTATGGTTGCCGAGCTTCAAGTGACGTCCTATCAGCAACATCAATTTTGAAATTCTATTGAAGTAAAAGAACTACCTTTATCAGTAATTATTTTCAAAGGGTTTCTAAATGTAGTCTGATGTAATATTAATTTGTCCAAAGCATCTTTAGTTGAAGGAGATTTAACTGGATAAATTCATACAAATTTTGAAAAAGCATCAATAACAGTAAAAATATATTTATTACACTTTTTAGTGGATAGAAAGAGCCGTAAAAACTCACAATGGTAACAATCAAGGGGTTTATCATTTTTCGGAATAGGATGAAACAGTCCTTCTTGTTTACCGCTTTTTCTAGAGGAGGGTATGCAAGATATACAATTAGAAATAATTTCTTGGGTAAGCTTTGTAAAGTTAGGGATGTAAAAGTCTCGAGAAACAATTGCTTCAGTTTTTTGAGACGCAAATTACCTTATGAGTGTGCATTCTTGATTATTGTGCATCATTGCATCATTTGTGGAACCACCAAAAGTTCGCCACCTTTGTGTAATTTGTATAAAATGTTATTTTTAAGAAAATAATCATCGATTGGTTGGGTTCTCATCATGTTTTTCATTTGAGACATAAATTCATTGTTTTCTTGGGCAATTTTGATTTTTATTGTGTGACAACATTCGGAGAGATCACAAGAATAGGATAACGACTAAGGGCATCCACATGTTTCATCTGTTTACCTGGCCTGTGACAAACTTCCTAATTAAATTCTTCAAGCACCATACACCCATAGAGCAATTTTTGGAGGTAGATCTTTTTTATTCATTGTTTTTTGGAATGCGTCACAATCTGTCATTATCTTAAATTTTGTACCTAGCAAGTAGTTTCTAAATTTTTAAAGTGCTTTAATAATTGCAAGAACTTGCAAGAACTACTGAATTTTTGTTGTTGAATGAAAGTTTTCCTACTAAAATAATGGATAGTGTGGAATTGTCCATCAGCAGATTTTAGGAAAAGTACAGCACCAAAGCCTTGGGCACTTACATCAATATGAAGTTCTAAAGGAAGACCTTGTTGAAAAACATAAAGAACCGGATTTTGGGAAAGTATGTTTTTCAGTTCATGAAAAGAGGTAATTTATTTTGGGCCGAATTGAAATTCTACGTTATCACGAAGAAGGTCACTTAGAAGTCTAGCGATGAGAACTTAATTAGGTATAAATTTTCTGAAGTAACTTGTTAGACCTAGAAAGCTTTGAATTTGTTTAGGGGTTTTAGGCTGTTGAAAGTTTTGAACTGCTAGTGTTTTAGAGGGTGAAGGTTCTACTGTGACATTCTCAATAACATACCCGAGGAATTCTATCTTTCTTTGCAGGAAGTTACATTTTTTAAAGTTTAATTCAAGACCATAATCCGAAACTGTTTGAAGAACTATTTTTAGTTTTTGTAAATCTTGGCTTCATCTTGAGATGGAATGAAAATATCATCCATATACACAATATAGAGAGGTGAAAACTTTAGGTGCTTCAAGTTTATCTAAAACGTCTTCAATCAACGGTAAGGGAAATTTGTCTTTAATCATCTTTCTGTTAATTTTTCTATAGTCTATATGGAGCCTATAGTCTCCATTTTTCTATTTACATAAAACAATTGGGAAAGCATAATCAGAGCAACTATGTTTAATGATTCAGTCATTCTACCATTCCTGGATTTGGTTTTCTACAACTTTCTGTTTTGAGAAAGGGAGTCTACGTGAACGTTGAGCAACTGGGATTTCATCATTTAATAAAATGGTCATTTCAAGTTCTGTATCTTTAATTTGGTGAGGTTTGCAATTATCTACTAAATTTTTAACTTCATCACGAATTTTGTGATTAATTATATGAGAAAGATCAACAACAGATGTTGAATCCTCCTAGATATTAGCGATAGCAATTAACATATCATCCGTATGTTTGTTGCATAGGCGTATGCTCTGTTTACCAAATGTAAACTCTGTTGCAAAAAGTCAATACCAATAATGACATCAAGGGGAATTGAAGTGTCGCTAACAACATAAATTTTGGCAGGGAGTGTTGTCTTCGATTGTAATGAAATCTTGAAAAAATCCAATGCTGTGTAGTTTGTCTCGGCCAATTCCTGAGAATTTTATGTATGAAGGATACAATGGTGGGGATCCAATGCTTCGATATGTTTTGTCTTTAATTATGGTGGCTTGCGAACCGGTGTCACAAAGAGCAGTGAATTGAATTTTGGCAAGAGTTATGGGAATATGCATAGGATTTGCAGAAATTTGTTAAGACAATTGAGAAATTGGGTGAACAGTTCTATCCGAAGGGGTAAAGGTGTTGCGATTAGATGTTGACATAGAATTGGTGGACTTTTGGGGGCAGAAGTTTTTGCATCCATAACATTTCTTACCACGTTCTTTATTTGTGCACGAGGTACTTTTGTAACCTTTAAGTCCACATGAGTAACAAGTGGGTTGTGGTTGCGTGATACGTTTGTGGTCAAGCCTTGCATCATGTGTGTGATCATCATTTTTCTTATCTACATGTTGTTTAAAAGTTTTTGAAGTAAGTTTTTCGTAAATTTTCAATTATGATTTGCAACCACATTTTTGTTGTTTGAAGAATCAGGAATGCCATTCATGTCACAATCAAGTAAGGACGACTCATCATTATGTGCCAAATATCTCAAGGCCAAAAAGTATTCTTGTAGTTTCGGAAGGTTTCAAGTCTAATTTGCATTAAATTATGCAATTGAAGACCATTAATTTTCTGAGAAAAGTCTTCTATCAAGTGTTCCCAATTGTTAATTCCATAAATAAACCTTATTAGAGTTAGGACGATTTAAGCATTTCTTTACAAAAATGACATGATGAATTGGATTTTTTATTTGGTATAAGTCCAAAATATCTTCAACATCAGAAATGAAAGTTTCCACTCTATAGTTATCCCGAGACGAAAAATTAATTCGACAATATCTTTTAAGCCAAAAGCAGAAAAAGTATTGTTAGTTTTTTCGGAATAACTCTCAGAAGTATTCAAGGAAAGGGGAAACTTCTGAGTCAGCCCATCTAAATCAATCGGCGATTTCCGGTGTTCAAATTGTAGTTCTTTCGAAGTGTCAGGAATTTCGTTATGGAGGGGATTTTGTTTTGGCTCCGTTTCAAGGTCATTGTTACTGCCCAAATCAGAAACTTCCGTTTTCAGCAATGTGAGATCACATAAATTAGTAAGGATAACGTCACAGCATTTTTCCAAATCTGTAAAAATTCTAAATGGAGTATATTACAAATCGCGATTATATCTTTAAGGGAGAAATCTTTGAGTACTTTTCGTTTTGTTAATTACTCTTCACTGCAAAAAACTATATATTTCTAGGCTTCTAAATTTTTTTATGGTCTTTGGATAAAATGGTGATTAGAATAGAAATTCAAGAACATGCATACATAAAATTAAGCCCCTTGACGGACCAATTTTTTCCTAATTAGATGACATTTCCTATTTGGGACAGTTATTATTATTTTAATCTAGAATAATAAAAATGTATTGGAATTATTGAGACTTTTTTAAATGATATTTGTATTTTCAATAACTTAATAACTTAACTTAATTTTAATATTTTGGCAAATATTGGTTCTAAACTATTTTTTCGTTTTCAGTAATTTACGACCCCCTAGATCATCAAATTCGCATGTTACCAGTATGAAAAAAAAAAAAAAAAAAAAAAAAAAAAAAAAACTAAGATTATGCTTTCACTTAAAAAAAAAATTCTAGTTTAAACATCATTTGTTATTTTTTTATTTATTAATTTTTAATAATTTTTTACAGTTTTTTTTTCGAACAGTTTTTCGACTCTCTTCATTTTTGCGATTTTCCCCATTAAACGTCGTTTGGGACCTCATGTTGTACGGTGATTCTTTATCCTCTTGATGCCTACTATCACCCCTCTGAATTTTTCGGTCGAATTCGGCAACATCCTGCATACAGACTTAGTATGGAGAATTTAATGTTTAATTTGTACATTTTCCATGCTTTTATAAGCATTACATAAAAAAATAAGTTTATCCTTCAATTTACAAGATATTTTCTCCGGCCTTCTTAAGAAACAATAACATCATCGTATCTGTTCCGCATTTTATATTGTTTGTATCCGAATTACAATAAATTTTTGTTTGTGCACCTGAGCTTATTCGCCTTCGATCAGAGACTTCTGCATTCCTGCCCATTATTGCAACCCTTGTTTGAAAATTATTTTTGGTAGGTGACTACACTATTTAAAAAAAAAAAAAAAAAAAAAAAAAATCGATTTTTAGTGAAAAAAATGCAATATTTTTTATTATTTATTCCAGCTTTCTGAAAAATTTCTTTTGCAAAACGTTTTATATATAGCTTCTACATTCATTTTATATAGCTTCCATGATAAGAAAGCCGTCGTGGCCTGGTGGTAAGGTCTCAATTTCGGAACTGGAGGGTTTTAGGTTCGAGACCGATTCCACCGAAGAACCGTCTTGTAAGCGGGTTTGGTGTGCGATAAATCAGTCCGGGCCAAACGTCCTCCCGCTGGTGGGGGAGAGGGGGGTGCCAGCTCAGGTGTCGTGCTCTTCATCTGACCGCGGTTCAAAATTATGAGGTTCGTCCTAAAAATAGCCCTAATGTTCCTTTAAAACGGAACGTTAATATAATTAAACTAAACTAAATCCATGATAAAAGCACACATCTGTTCGTTTAGCATGCCATATCATTCTGGCGCAATCGATGCGAAGTTGAATGCTTTGACACTGATTACCCTAAAAGACACACGAGTATGAAGCATGCCGAATTAGTACAACAAAATCAAATAGCTCCGGTCGTAGAAGAGGAAGTAAAAGAAAAAAAAAGGAAGAATCCATGGGAAATTATTTTATCTAAAGTTCCTTGCTTGAAAAAAGGGGAGCTGTAATATTTTTCTAAGTATCACTGTCAAATATATACTATATATAAAAAAATCAGAATTGGAAGGAGTATATTAGAATAAACTTACAATTAATTAATTTTTTTTTCTCGTTTTCACTTGTGTCGATAGTATCTTACGTATTAATACTTTTCATATAATATATATTATAAAAACATTGTTCACTTTCAAGAAAAGTAACTAACCAAGAAAATGTTATATGAATTTTTAGATTTGCTCATTTTATTTTATGAAGTAGTACTTTGCTTACATTATCATTATCCAATATCAGGCTTTTATAAATTATTGCAATTCTGTTCGATTAACTTATTTTTTATGTAAACTGAAATATTTTATAAGTATTAAAAAAGATTCAAAAGATTAAGACCTGTGTCGAATTCGAACCAAATTCAAAATAGTTAAAAGCGCATACTCTGTTAAACTTCGATTAAATATTTCCATGAACATGCTACAACAAATTTAGGTAATTTAGTGTTGCAACCTGTGTTTTCTATCAATATACTAGATTCTAGAATGAAATATAACCGTATTTTTTCCAGAATTAGATATCAGTGCAGTTAAATCTCAAAAATCCATAAAAAAATTGACTCAAAGATTGACAATCTTTTGATAACCAATAAAAGAAACACATATTTTTTTTATTTTTTTTTTCAAATATCTTTGCAAATTTTCAACAATGAGAGAAAAGATCAGCTTCTGAACAATAAAAGCTAAATAATATTCAATTTTCTTTAATTAAATATTAAAATTAATTTTTATAAGTTATTTTGTAGCCAATTAGAGAAATTGCGCCCCATATCGGATTTATTTTGCCTCCCCCCTTCCCCGTCTGCGAACTTCTTCCGCCGCCTCAGACAGTGACGTGTGTATTCAAATAGTTTTGATTAGCATTACGTCTGCTTAAAGCATGAATTGCTTTTCTCTGTATAAATTTTGTAGATTTTTACTGACAAACTCCATAAGCCTACTTTTATATTACAAATAATGAACTAAACGCATCCATACAAGTGAAATTCTGGAAATTGAGATCAATCTACTTTTTTTTCTAACTTTCTGAATTGACGTTCGATAAACTAAATAGTGTTTTCAATTCTTTGGTGAAGAAAATTCATAATAGATGGGCCACCATTGAAATTAGAATTTTTAAAAATGAAAATAAAATTGATTGAGAGTAACATATAATGGCATCACTTGAAAGGGACAAGTCTGTAATAAACGCAGACCTCGCTGTGCCCTTGCAATTTAAATTGCAGACAAATAATACTTAACCCTTTTTTTTTTTTTTTTTTTCCACACACAAGAAAACAATACTTCCAAACTAAAATAAACCATATATGATGCACTGTAATTACTAAGGTCAGTTTCATATCACTCCAAAGTTAACCATTTTTAGATTTACGGATGGTGGGGCCTGCGGCCCCAATGAGCCGTAATCCCTCTCAACAAAGAAGTCGGATAGATGCTTACCATGGGCCGAAAAAGTGAGGAATCGATTTATTGAAGTTAGGAGAAAAAACGTGAATATTTTTATAACTTCTAAAACGATGACATTGTTAACCATGCGTTTCATAAAAACTATCCATTCCTATTTTATAGCCTAGAAATTTGTTATTCGGAAATGTGATAGTATTTCCTTATATGTGCAATTTTTAATCAACAAAGAAATGCATTATGGTCAATCATGCCATTTGACCCATATGTCACTTTAATTTTTTTTTTTTTTTTTTTTTTTTTTTTTTTTTTACAAAATTAGAAAAAAAATTGTCATCAAAATGTAATATTTTTAGATATTTTACATCTTATGAATGTTAATTTTTTCCCTGTGTTAATCACTAAGAGCAAATCTTCCATAATATTTCAGAATCACATTTGGCATGTGATGTATTTTTTTTTATGTAAATGAAAGCTTTAAATGGTAGTTAAGACTTCTTTTATTTTCTAGATATATGTATTTGTGTATTTTAGGATATTACTGTTTTCTTAATTTCAAGATGAAAGTATTTGTATCATTATTTAACTATAATGTAGATTAAACACATATTTTTAATTAGTTATGCAATGCGCAGTTATTGTAATTCCATGCTTGTTCCAAATATTTAAAATTCATTTAAAAAAATCATCTTGATAATTTTTTAACAGCTAAATGTGTGAAGCTAAATCATTAAATTAATAAACTGAAAATTGTGCGAGCATTTTCTTTTTTTTCATGTACAGGAATTTAATTCAAATAGTAATGCATTTTTTTTGTATATTTTCATTTTATAACTTCTTAATTAATTCCTGATTGTTTGTAGCAACTAATACTTTCAAAATGATACAAAATTAAAAATTTTTAAAAAAAATCAAAATTATACAAATTTAGTAATTAAAATTATAGTTGGATAAGATAAAAAATTTAATGAAAGTCTGAAGAATGTAAATTGCATCAATTCAAAAATAGTTCAAGTTTCATGTAAAGGATGGGAGGGAGAGGATTTTGCGAATTCTATTTTTTAAAAGTGGGAGGGGTACAGGGTGAGCGCTGTTTCTTGCAGTTACGCCTCAAGTTTCTGAGATTCAAATGATTCCGATTCATTTAACAAAAGTATTGCTATTATACCTTATGACACATTCTCTCCCAATATTGAAACATCAAAAGAAACAAATGAAAAAGAGTATTTTTAATAACAGTGGATCTTTATTTTCTGACGTTAATAATCGATACACGCTATGTAAATAAACGTTTCTTAATGATTTCCACACTCAAATTCTGTTGATAAAACGTCATGGTCTCAAATAGTTTCATTCCTTAGTAAATTTGCTTGAATAATCAAACTGCGTACTTCGCAGTTCGTGATTTTCAAAATCTAGTCTAAATTCTAAAAACAAACAACCAAAAAAATCAACATTCTAAGAAATTTATTTATTGATGATCTTCATAATAACAAGGGAATTTGGAATATTTTCTTTTATCTACTTAATGTTTATAAGCTTTACTGAACTTTTTACAGGGAGTTGTTTGAATAAAAAAAATAAATTGATCTTGAATATAAACAGTGAGAGATACAGCGACAGAGGCTGTTATCCCACAGGAGCGAAAAAGTTACAGTTAATGAATATCAAAATACTTGAGGGCTTGAATAAAGATGCTTAGATGATGTTTGCTTGCGAGAACTTGTGGCAAAAGAAATGTTCGATGTTAAGTTTCTTCCAGGGCGCATTTCTGTAGACTGTATATTTTTGAACATTTTAACAAGATATGGGAAATGTCGTTGTCTTCGTTGCATTTGATGCACAAGTGGTTGTCTGAGAGATTGAAGCTGTGAATAAGACTTGGAGTAATGATCATTTTGCAAATCATCTTTGCAATAAATTTATCTTGAACCCTACTGCTAGTCCAATTAATGGTTGTGCTGATGTCTGGGAAATCCCCGATCAGGTATTTGCTCCTGTGGTAATTATTTGAGGCGATTTGTGTAGTTTTTTTTCTCATATTGGAGCTCATATCCTCCAGGGAGATCCACTCTATGAATGACGCATATCATTTTATCAGCAAAAATGAAGAAAAGATCTAATGGGGTCAATTCACGGTCACGTGTCAGGTACCAAACAAACCGCTTCTGTTCAATTTTCAACCGTTCTGCGCATGTCGTGATGTCTGCCGATAACGTTGACACTGTTTACATTGTTGTTGACATTGTTTAGTAAATATTAAGCTAGCCGATCAATTATTAAAAACTTCTGATTTTTTTTTAAAGATATTATTTTGAATTATTTTCTCCAAATTTTCTTAGTTATATATTTTTATTTCTTATATTAAAATTTTAATTAATATTTTCAATAGAATTATTGTTTATGCAAAATTAACTAACATCGCTTTTTAATTCGTCTGGTGCCGCTTTATTCTTTCCTTTCCCATATCCCCCCACCCCCATTTTTTCATCCGAAGGATACATTTTGACAAATGACTATGGCAGTGTTTTTGAAAAATTACATATGTTCTTTTTTACATATTATTTAAATAGTATTGAATGTTGAATTTTATGAATATAGTTCCCCCAGTTAGTTCTTTTTAAAAATAATTATTGCTCTTAGATAAGTTAATATTTTAAAGCTTACTAATGAAATTATTGTATTTTTTTTCTTATGTAATTACTTTTATAAATATTGAGAGTTAGTTATTTGATGTTTTCAGTTTGCTTAAAAGAAAGAACATGAAACTCAAATTAGTATATATTGAATAAATTATGTTTACAATTTCAAATTAGGAAATATAAAAGGTATGGATACCTTTTTTTTAAATCTATGCAACTTATGAATAAATAATTTCATTTTAATTTGTAGAAATCATTAAAGGAAAACAAACAAAATCAAGCTTTCATAATTTTTATTTACACATTACAAATATATATATAAAATATATGTGATAATTATTTGAAAAAATATGATCCAATGTATGTTTCAATGTACTCACTAATACAAAAAACTAAAAACAAAACAAAACTATTAACTATTTATCAACATTTATTTTTCTAGACACTTAGAAATAATATAAACACAGTATGACAAGAATGTCAATGTAAATGATGAAATCAATTTTTTTCAACAGAAACATCCTAGATACTAAAGAACAGTTTTTTTTTTATCACTAATAAAAACATAATGTTGAACAGTATACTTTTAAAGCAGAACATTTATGAAATTCTTTTTAAATGCTAAAGTTACATTGATAAAAATTAAATTGAATGAATATCATAAAATAAAACAAAAACATATAATAGAGTAAATTTAATAAACAACAATAAGGTCATGATATATATACATATATATAGAGAGAGAAGTTAAATATTATATAAAGAGGAGTTGAAAGAAACACTTTTATGCTTTCACAGAATTTTATAATTCAAAATTGATATGTTAAAGAAATAGAAAAAAAAAAAAAAAGCGAAACATGCATGTAGCAATGAAGTTGGGAATAAAAATTATATAATAAATGCTGATATGGAAATTGATTTTCAATGAAAAGACCTTTATTTATTACAACAGAAATCACTGAGGTGCACAGTGTTATAACAGGATATTATGATAACAGTGAATTTCAGTTTAAATACAATAAACTATTGACATTTCATTTTGAACAATAGAAAAGATGTTTGATATAAATTCACTTTGAATCCATCACAAATCTGCAAATGTAATTAGAAAGCTAGTAATATTCACTTCCACCTAAGTTTAGCATTATAGCAGTTGTTATTTTTGCAATAGGAGTTTGTTTACTTACGTTAATTAAATTTAGATAAGATTTTGTAAAAAAATGCAATGTAATACTCATGTAAACATTTTAAAACCTTCTAAGCATATTCAAAATTATCAGAAATTTCATCAAATGTGAATGAAGTAAATTAGAAATGCACTCATGATTTTGTTTGATTGTTTTTGGTGGCAAATCGCTTACCGATTTCTTTTTCTTCGAAGAGTTTTTCTAACAAATTACTGGAACAGCTATATTTAATAAATGGACACAAACTGAAGGAATTCTTCAAAATGATCGGAGCATATCATTGACTTCGAAGGCTTGAAAAAATCTATACCAAAGCTATCAAGCCAAGTCAGGTTTGTTGAAAGGAAAATAAAAAAACCTTTTATCATGACAGTCACTCTTGTATTTCGCATTAAAGCATGCATCCATCTGCACACCAGTATTTCTTCTGTTAACACATAATAAGAGGAAACAAAATGACTCAAAAATTATAACTTCAAATGTAAACAAAAAATCCGCTTCATACTTGGCGGAGAACGTTAATGGCAGACTGATCGACGAGATCGGCGCGGATGAAACTTAAATGCCATGCGCAAGAGGTACATGACATGTGACTTTTACGTCACATGAATTGACCCCATTCAAATAAGGTAATTAGGCTTACCTTATATTCCAGGACAGCCACTATATATGAGTAATAATATCACTTTTGCACAAATAATCCACATTCTTTAAGATGGAACATTTATTAACACTTCACTCACATAAATAAACACAAATAATACTTAGAATTAAAGGCATCTTAAATTTCAGTTTACAATCTAACCCGAAGACCATGTATTGGTGTTTTCAGTAGGTCTCGGTATCAACTGACTGGAAACAGCGGCGTTGCTGTTGGATTCCAAAGTCCAAGATGGGAGGAGTTTGTGACAGCGTAGTTCCTTGACTGCTTTTGTAAGAACGTCTGCTTTATCATTTAATACGATACCATAGTGTTCAGATCCTATAAAAGAAAGATTTTTTGGTTCAGATTTTTTTTTTTCTTGTGTAAATTTTTGAGGTTAGACGTTGAATAATTTTAGGCGAATAGAAATTTATGTTTTTAAGTGCAATAAAAGCAGAAAAACTTTCCCCCTTTGTTTGGAAACTGAAGTCGTTTTGGAAACTTTCTTTGTTTTGGAAACTGAAGTCGTTCAGAAAGATTTCACCAAGATCTGGGCTAGAATGGGGAAAAATCGGCATTTTTATAAGATGCTTCGGAGAACAATTAAGGTTTCGAAACGAGGCTTTGAGCATTTCTTCATCCTTTTCAGTCAATAGGACATTTATCAGAATTGTTGGTTAAAAGTGAGAAAGGAAAATTAGCCATTTGTTTGATGAAAAATTGGATTGCAAGGCATTTCATTTTTTTCTGAAAGAATTTCTTGTCCTGAAAGTTTTAATAAAATGGTATTGCGGGGTCCAGATGGGAACGCCAAGTGCTATTCTCAGTGCCATTGTTTGGATTGTATTACAGAATTTGAGATGTGTTTCAGAGAGTTTTTTAATGATGGGGCTACTGTAATAGAATAAACTAAGTAAGCTGTTATTTACGATTGTGAATCTTTTTTTGCTCTTGGATCGTAAGATTTTGAGACCTTGTATTTTTTAAGTGCCTTATTTCTAAGATTTTTTAAAATCTTGCCATTTTGATTAGTTTCAGTAAACGAAATTCCAAGATATTTGATCGATTCATTCCGTGTAAGTGGAAACCCGTCATGCGTTATATACGGAAGTAAAAGTGAGCGTTTTCTCGAAAGAACAATTATAGCACTCTTTTCAGCGCTAATGGAAATTTTATAATAAGAGCACCATTTATAAATATTTTCCAATGTATTTTGCAATTCACTTTTAATATTATTCATTGAAGGATGAGAACAATGAACAAAAATATCATCAGCAAAGATAAGAACACTTGAAATTTGTGTCTAAAATTTCAAAGAAATCATTCATGAAAATGACAAAAAAAGATCGGGGAGAGAATACTTTTCTGCCGAAGGCCCTTATGAAGGAGATTTGGATCAGATATGGTGTCTCGCTATCTAATCTGAAACATTCTTTCTTGCAAAAAAATTGTGCATCCATTTAGTGATCTCGTCCGTAATGCCAAGTTGGAGACATTTATAAATAAAGTCATCTATAGGAACTGAGTAGAAGGCACTTTTGAGATCGAGACTAACGCCAACAATTTTTTTTTCATGTGCTTCGGATATTGCTGAATAGATTTTACATATTGTTGTTTGGTTATCTCTGAATGGAATAAAACCGTGTTGGTTTTGTTGTAGCGAGTTAAATATTGAGTAATACGATAGGCTAAGATGCGTTCGAAAATCTTACCAAAAAAAAACAACAACTGAAAATAGAGCTATTAGTGTATAGGAGGTTATTTTTGTTTTTATCTTTGTTTGGTTTCGATATTGAAACTATGATGGCATGTTTCCGATCATTTGGAAGTAAAGATAAAATTCATTTGTTGTTGGAAAACATCGAGGATTTTGCAAAGAACTGTATAATCAAGTTTTTTGAACAAGGTTGCCGGGATGTTGTCTGCGCCTGGTGTGGAATTTCTCATTCTTTTGTATGGCTCTTTTGAATTCCCAGATTTTGATACTGCTATTTAACACGTTCACTGCCACGGTTCAAGCCTGATATCCGGGTCTTCTGTCTAATTAGATGATCCCTTCTTTGCTATCTTTTAACTGCAGCAGAGAAGGTGTCATCTAATAATATAGATGGCTTGGTACAACGCCAGCGCGTCAGTGGCAGCGAATGTGTTAAAAATTGGTTGTCATTACTGTAGTCCATCAGATTAGGCTCCAATTCATAATTATGCGAAGAAAATTTTTTTGCAAAACGTTTACTTCGAATTTTTGAATTCCTCATATATCTGTTATGGAAAATTAATCCTTTAGTTTTAATATCGGGGTTAGTATGACTGGATAACTTGTTTAGTATTTTCAAAAAAAAGTTCTAGGATTTTTAGAAATTTTAATTATGCATTCCCAATATACATCTTTCGCCTTTTAATATGAAATTTTAGTTCGCTTCTATATTTTTTATATTTAATCCAATCTGAGCAGATATGGTCCTCAATGCTTTTTTTCCACATGCACTTTTCAAGCGGCTAAAGTTGTCACAAGCAGCATTCCACTACGGTGGATGATCTTTATTGGGTAAAATTTTTTTCGAGGCACGCTTAGTTATAATTTGTGAAATTTTTGCTAGTAATCATTTCTATAGTCGGTTGATTAGTTTCTGTGAATATTTCGTTTGTTTCTTGAATGATTTAATTCCACTTGGTTTTGGGATATTTAGATGAGGTATTGTTTTTTGAAGATGAAACTACTATGGGTCTATAATCACTTTCGAAAGAGCAGTCAAAAACACAGCAATCAGTTTCTTCAAAAAGTTGGTCAGAGCATGAAGTGAGATCAACACTTGAGCATGAAGTGCATATGTACTTGAGTTTATGATCTGAGTTGGGCATGATGAGTTAAGAAGTATAAAACTGGAATTATTGAGCTATTCGGAAAAATCGTCACTACGTGGAATGATGGATTGCACCCCTTTAAAGGGTGATGGAGGTTAAAATTGTCAAAGATGAAAGTTGGCGAGTTTATGCTGTCAAGGAATGTTTTAATCAGGTTAATATTGAACCAGTAAGGAACATAAATATTAATAATTATGAATCTTTGATTACGGGTTTAGGCAACTCCTTCGGGGGGAACCTCGAAAAGAGGATAAGATGGTTCCGGTATGGTGGTTGGATCACGCCACCCTGGTGGGTATATAAATAAGTGGGGGATCTGGCTCCTCCCATCGATGATGAAACGTACTTCCTTTGGGAAGGATTATACCGTTGCTGGTGATGGGTTCTACCAAAGATTCTGTTGCGGCCCGGTCATTCAGTTTTCTTTATCTGAGCGCCTTCGGGCGGGTCGGAGAGTCAGTGATATGACTTACTAGCTTGGTTTTCAACAGCAAGGATTTCCAGGTTCGGGTCATTTTCTTTGATAAAAATAACTCTGCGAGACAAATTTGCTGGTATACCGATAAGGAGGCCACAACTTGGTCGGTTATATCGGTGGATATGAGAGAAAAAAAAAAATGTTTGGAAAAGTGAAGTGATCCGTATCTTTCAAATGCGTTTCTTGAAAAATCCAAAAAGTAGAGGTGGAGAATGGCGGTTGCTTGAACCAAATTTTTTTGTTTTTAATGCTGCGGCAAGACCACTGCAGAAAAAAAAAAGTGAACGAAAACTACTGTTAAAAAACTGTGGCAAGAAAAAAAAATGCCATGGAAAAAAAAATGAAGAACGAAGAACAAAAACCCAAAATTGACGAGTTGAAAAAAAACAGGAAACAATGACCAAAAAAAAAAAAAAAAAAAAAAAAGGAAGGAAGGAATGTTTAGTCGTCTGACATAATTTCTTGATCATTACTTTCACCTGCATCCTAATGTATTTCGGTATTCAAATTCTGTAGGATTTTCTTTTTGCGCGCAGATGAACTGCAATCGACACTTTGTGAAACTACTATACGCATAATCTGGATTATTCAATCAATGAATTTTTGAAGCATGTCTACTAAAAGGGCAGTTTGTTTTTCGAATCTTTCATTTATTGACTGTAAAAATGATTCTAATTTAGCATTGAAAGAATCTTGTAGGTCAATAATTGCCGACATGATTTCGATAGTACCAGAATATTTTAGGCTTGGAAAATTCAGCTAGCTTCGCTAGTTGCTATAGGGTTAAGGCACTTAAGTTGCAGTATCTTTAGTTCTTTTACATATATTGGATATGATTTATGCTTGGCATTATGAGGACAGTTGCAGTTAATACATTTTTCAGGCTCTTGAGAAGGTCTAAAGATGGCAGCTGTCATTTTCCCCACAAACACAGGTAGGATGGCTGAAAGAATAGCATTTGTTGTATTGTCTCGGGCGGTCTATAAATTGCTGGCTCCGCTGGTTGATAAACCAAATTTTGGCAGAATCTGGCAAAGTTGTTCCCAGAACAGTTATTAGGACTGATGATATATCCTTTGTTTTAAAAATCTCCCCATTTCAACTACAGCAAGGTTATTTTTTATCCTGTATTTCTGGTGCTAGTTCATCTATCCGGGCATTTGTTGGCATGTCAAACAGTAACAAGCGAGAAGAAGTTTTCCCACATTACATCTTTATCCATCAATTTATTTAGTGAAATAGTTGCACATCACATTTCGGGTCTTTTGTAGTGAATGATATTTTACCTTGCCGGGTGTATTTCATGTTATCTATTGAATCATGTCTATCAATAATGTTTTTGATGAAACTTTGCACTAAAAACGGATTTAATTGGGACAATTTCTGCAGATTGTCTGCATTCGACAGGATAACATTATTTTTTGGTATTGATTTCGTCCGAGGTGCATAACATGCTCGTTGGTTTTAATATCTCTATAGTAATTATTATTTTGAACTGTATTCAATTATTTGACTTTGTTCATGACTGCAGCACCATCAATTGGCAATAATGAATCCCGAATTCGTTTTGAAAAGTAGGTTATCTTCTTAAATATAATGACAGACAACCTTACCTGTCAGCAACACAAATTAAAGAGAGAAACTTAAAAACACGCCGTCTAAAACGAAAGACGGAAAGCACGAGGAATGGAGAAACACAACCGTCACTCGCAAATTCAAATTTTAAAATAATAAATTAAAACTATAGTGGGATTAAAATAATAATTATTCTGATAGTTGCCAAAAATAAAGTAATCATTCTTTGAAAGTGATTTTCATAAATAATGCTTCTAAAAATTTGAAGGTCGTCATTTAGATGTTACAGCATTTTACTAAAATCCTGAGATCCTCTGTTTTTATCTCTATATCTACTAATAATAAATATGATTTTTGTGTCCTTTGACACTCTACAGGCCGGGTCGTTTGATCCAGAGCTATTTAACGGGCACGTATGTATTTTGGAAGGGGAGGAATGCATACTTCAAGATGAGTTTTTGATATTTTGATTAATTAAAAAAAGCGAAATTTTAGCATTTTTCATCTATAATTCCTGAAAATATTTTGATATAAAAGATGATTTTTACATCATTTTAAAATTCATAACATTATCTTTTTAATGATATGAATTTTGCTTGTTATATAATTTTTTCTATTGTTGTTGTCTTGTCCAGTAGTGCAATAGGATTAGATCTGTCCAAAAGTGTCTAAAATGGCTTTGGCTACATCAATAACCTCACTGCACTACTCACGGAAGAGGAGAGAAAGAATTGTTTCTATTCTAAACTTTATTAAAAAAAAAACGTATCATAAACGTGTTTGCTGCAATAAATTCCATTGTTAAAGTGAAATTCAAATTTTTTTTTTTCATTGTTGCAACTATTTCACCCTGGTTTTTTTCCCCATTATGTCTGAACAAGATAGCAGGGTTTGACTTCCATGTTGAGTAGTTTTCAGTATAAAATATGGATTTAATAATATTTTGTTTTCTTACAATTAAAGTTTTAACTTCAGAATCAAGTAATGGCAACTGCTGTCTTTTCCTGTAATATAAGTGGATGTATAAATTCAACGATAGAAAATTAAGGCAATAATGAATCGACTGACGTAAAGCTTCTAAAATACATGCGCCAAAATATACAGTACTGAAACGAAAAGATGAACAAAATTACAATATTGCCATCTGTGAGTTTAATTTTCTTCAAAAGGAATTAACATACATACATATACATTTTAGCGAGTTAATTTACCACAGTATGCATAATGTAAGTGTTTAAAATTGCACCGCCTCGCTGTAGACTATGTTCATATCGTTCAAGTAGATTCTCAAACATATCCTTTAAAGAAAATGTTGCAGACTCCTGCAAAAAAAGACGATTTTCATACGTAATGCAGGCACAGTTCTTGGTGGATCTTCGCAGTTGAACACACTCTCCTTTAACATTCCCCGCTAGAAGGCATCAAGTGATGTACAATCGGGGGGAATGGGATGCGTGTGGGAAGTCAGCGCCACGTGAAATGATTCGCCCTGGAAAGTTTTCCTGCAGCATGGCTAGAGATTTTCGAGAGGTATGGCTGGTCGCCCAATCCTGTTGATACCACTGTCTATTCATCTGCATGTTCCTTACACGACAAAACTTCCTCAAATCTTGAAGAAATTGCTAAACTTCTGTAGCGTTCTTGGGTGACGGTAAGAGCACTGCCTTCCGTATCTTCAATGAAATAGGGATCTAATAAATTGTGTGCGGAGATGGCACACCATATCGTCACACGTGCACTATGTAGCGATTTGAATGATATCTGGCAGCTCAAAATACAAGGAAGCGAGTTATCTGGCATTTGATGAGCCATTCAAGTGAATGCGACATTCGTAGGAGAAGCGCACATTATTCAAGAAATCTATCTTGGTCCTCGTACACTATGGCCAAAAATGCTCCACAATACACCATCCTGGCTCTATCGAGCGTTTTCCGATCTGTATCCGGTACGGAAATCCACCTATGACCTTAAACAATCGGCGAACGGACGTACCGCTGACGTTCAATTTCAAGGCCGTTCGTCGTAGACTTCGTTGGGGCGAATGAAGCACCTGCTGGAGAACACGTGCATGATTTTCATTTGTCGAAACAGTTACTGGTCGGCCAGACTTCCTCTTCCGTTGAGATAGTAAGTACACTTACAGAACGGCGAAATTTCCTAACAATAGACAACATAATTGTGTCCACTTTCACGATCGCTCCCGTATGAGCGGAAATAATGCTCAACTATAAATACTTTTTCCTCCTTCCAGAGTTCCATTTCCAACAACAACTGCACAACACAACTTCCTTTTCACTACTGCGAACACATGTAGCTCGACAAATGCAACCATGTGTTCGAGATGCGCGAGTTTCAGTACTGTATATTTTGACGCATACCGTAATACGAGTTAAATAAGTGTCAAAGTTTAACGATTTTCCCGAGTAAAATATTAAGACATAATGAAACAAAAAATATTTATGTGAACTTTTTAACAACCATTAATACTTGCGAACCAATTGGCTGATAAAAACAACTAGTATTTCATTAAAAAATGGAGGAAAATTACTGGTTATTTCACTTTCACTCTTGCGAACCAATTGATCGTCAAAGACAACTAGTATTTCATTAAAAAATAGGGGAAGATTGCTGGTTACTTCACTGTCAGGTAGTTTCATTTGCAATTTAAATATAAACAGAGCAAATCTTTAATAATTACCTAAATAGCATACTGAATTATCACTTATAAAATTTTTAATTCTGTAGACAGTTTTGGCATTAAAAAATAGTGAACATTATTAACCAGTTTAAATATATTAAATTAACGTCCTTCTTATTTTGACAGAATTTAATTCATCTTATCTGTTAAAAGAAGTTCATTTAAATAATAATTTAGTATATAAGATGTTTTTTTAATAAAATCTATTTCCGATTTTTTTTTCTTTCTTTCCAAAAATTCAATGTCAGAAAATGAACTCGGAATTTCAAAAATTCTTATCTACTTTCACAAATCAGTCTGTGAAGGAGCCTTTTTTCACATTTAAAGCAGGATCATTAACGTTACACTCCACCTTTTGCCACGGAAGGCGAGTTTGCCGTCTTCCCTTCCCAACGAATACCCAAAGGGCCAACCAGTGCCATTATTTGGCGGGAAAATGGTAGAAAGCCAGCTTTTAATGCCCAGATTAGCATGAGATCACCAAATTGATGGTTGTGTTTATTTCCGCCTACATTAGATTTGAAAAGATTTCCTTAAATTTGAATGAATGCTCTTTTTTTATTATTATTTAAAAGAAAACAGTTTATAGAAAAAAGATCTTGTGTTATAGAAAAAGTTTCTGAAAATTCTCCTTCTCAGCCTTTTCTCTTACATAGAATATAATCATCGATTTTGTCGGGAAAAAAGTTTATTTGATAAATTTTTTTTCTGATTCCGAAGGAAATATTTTAAATTATATTTCATGTTTTTGAGCAACAACAGAAGTTGAGCGAGAGAAAAAAAATACGAATTCATGAGTCGTTTAGCAGTTTTTCAGTACTATTTATTATTTTCCTAGATAAATTGCATACTGCATTATCTTCTGTTAAGAATATTTCCAGAGGTTGTTGATGTAAATGGAATGAAAAGAGTTTCCAAGGATTTCATTATTTTTCAACTCAGAATTGTGAAATGAGTCTTAAAAAATTAACTCTTCAATTTCAGAAATTCAGTATGCATTAACGGAATATTTCCTTAGTTTAATTGAAAATAATGCCCAACGAATATTTTTTGAGATGTAAAATAATTGTGCAAGTGAAGCTATTCTGCAGCATAAAATTAATAAAAGATTCTATTATATTCTATTACAATATTGTGCCCAAAGTAGCATAGATTATTTCACGATTCCTAGAAAAAAAAAAACATATACAATTCAAGGAAATAAATTTCCAGTTAAACATAAACAAATGAAAATAAAGAATTGTTTTCTTTTTTGATATCTTTTAATCATCAACTTCTTCATTAATTACTACTATCATTTTGTACATACCCCCTCTTCCTTTCCTTTATAATTTTCAATTATTGATTTATTTTCATATTGTTTCTAATAATTTCATTCAAAATATTTTCAGTTCGATGCTCAAGAAATAAACTACATAATATATTGGAAACACACACACAAAAAAGAGGGCAAGCAATTTAGAAATAAATTTACCATTAAGGATACACAGACAACAACCACACAAAACTCAACTTTTTTTTTATATTAATTTGAAAAATAACTCATTTTACGTCGTATCTATTTGATTCCCAAAATTGTTCACTTGCTCTTAATTATTTTTATTTCCATAAAATTTTTTTCCCTTCATTGTTCTTGACCTATAAGGTTACTCACGAAATCAAAGAAAAATCAATATTTACAACTATTAAATGAGGAGAGAAAATGTATATTACACCAGAATTTCTGAGATGCAAGTAAGAATTATGAGAAAGAATAGAACTTAATGACATAAAATATAGAATAAAAATGCACAGAAAAAGGATTGTAATATTATATAAAGGCACTATAGGAAGAATAGAAGGAAATAAAATTAGTTATCAGAGTAACATTCTAAAATGAACCACAAATCAAAAAATTACTGCATTGGATGAATTTGTCATGTAAAAAATTAGTTTAATAGTTTTTTCAGATGTTCTTTTAAGACTTCAAGAATACGAGCAATGATTTAATGTTAGAAACTTCTAAAGTGCTAGGTCTGGTACAAGATCAAGGCTACAGCTTAAGCCTTCTAATAATAATAATCATAAAAAAGTTATATAGTTCTCCCATTTACATGTATTAGACTCGCTGAGGTTTGCTATATAAATATAAAATACTTGCAAATAATTTAAATTGAAAAGATATTTTAAAGTCTGATTTTCAGAAAGCATAGCAACATACTATTATTTCATTCATTTTGATAAAAAAAAATAAATTATTCTTCATAAAACTTATTTAGAAAATTCTGACAGTAACCTTTAAATTATATTTTAATATTTCCATGATATGGGTTTTGAAATTTGTTTCTTTTCATGACATTTAAATTAATTTTTTAAATTATCAAATTATATTTATAATGCATATAATGAAGCAGATATTTTGCAACCTTATTTTTCAGCTACTAAATTTAACCATGTAGTATCAATAAGTATAAAACACTTTATTTCAAAATAGGAAAAAAAGTTACTTCTAATAAATTTCATTTTATAATTTTCAACTTTACTGAGCAAAAAAAGGAGAACAATTTTAAATATGTTATGAATTAACTGAACAGCCAGGGAAGTAAAGAGTTGACCGCAAAAGACCTTTATGTATAAAAGTAATAATTTCTTTTTGTATAAAACTAGTATTGCATAAAATTTTTGATTACAAAATATGAAATTTTTAAAAAATTAAATAAAAAAATGAGAGAAGAAAATAAACAGGCAGGTCTTGGTTTGCAGATTTGTTGGAGGTTCTGGGTAACAACAAATTACACACAGATTAAAATTAAATTGTAAATTCTTTTGCTTTTTGGAAACACTGATAGGATTTGGTACTGTTTGCAGCAAACAAAAATATTCAGTCCAAACCTGTGAATTGTTTCTTTGCAAATATCCCATGAAATAACCAGTAGCAAGATATGCCTCAACAGACAAATTTTACACAATTCGTTTTACTGCTATGCTAAATTAAAATAGAGTTTAATTTTTAACAGAAATCACGGATACCCATTAAACATTTGCAATTTCATAAAGCTTCACAAGGAATCGAGAAGTGCACAAAGAGTGATCCATAGCATACACATATATATAAGGGGTTTCATTGACGAATTTAAAACAAAGGTAAATGAATCCTAAGAGATTTCTAGTTTTCTTTCACAGAATTACAAAATTCCAAGAAGGCTTATAAAGAATTTACAAATGTATTTTAAGATTTAAGGCTGTGATGCTTCAGAAATAGCTTCTTTCAGGTCAGGTGTCATGGGTTCTTACATTGGGTGAATGGTTGATGCTTAATGGCACAAGAGCCATATTTGTTTGACATGCCCCAGATGAAAGGCAAATGCCCTTTACTCCATACAAATTTTCTTTAAATGATTCTAAAATAATTATTGAATGTTCATGTTCATTAATTAATTAATGTTTATATCAAGATAAGGTTTAATGCTCTTAAAACTACATTGACCACCAACCTAGATTTGCTATTCTTTATTTAATCATGGAAAAAATTGGTACAAAACATTTAAAAGATGATACTATATATTTACGATATTTTAGTCCAAAAAAGTATTGCTTTTATTTTTTTCTTCTTTCTTAAAGGATAATATTTATAGGCTTAATAAAACTATAAATTACAATATGTGGCAAGCAAAATATTTTCTCCCCCTCACTTTAGCAGAACTTTATTTTACATAATTAAGCTGGTATTTCATTATTCTCATTTTCACTCCACAAAGCATCATTTAATGAACATTGATTTTTGGCAAGTACCTTAATGCTTATATATATCTTTTAACTTAACACAAATATATATATAATATGAGTATACTTTATCAAAAATTGATTAAAAAATCCTAGTTGTTAATAAATTTTTCCTTACCATAGGATTTGTATCAGCTGAGAAAAGATATGCCAACAACAGAAATAATATAGAAGATATGATGTTTACTTACTTGTAACAGATCAGTGAAGTCCAAATTACAAATTATTATTATACATATGGATCATCTTTTTATCCTCATATTTGGATATAATTTCCTAATCAATAGCTTACATGGCTTTTATATGCAGATCAGAATATTAAACGACTAAAATCAGACCTTCATGGTGGACTAAAAACATTATAAATAATGAACAAGAAATAATTTTTAATTGTCCTTTTAACAGGCGAAAAAAAAAAAAACACTAAAGGTACAATGCATTAAACACGAAAGTGAATACTTTTTTGTTTTTTTTTTGTTTAGCAGACAATTTAAAAATAAATTTACTAGCTACACATAATATAATATACAGGTAAATTCAGAAGTAATGAACAGAATTAATTCACAATGTTTTTTTTATTACAACATTAACAATTTTGATAATTTTATTTATGGAATACATGAAAAAGAAGTTGAAAGCCATGTGGCTACAAATTTATGTGAGAATAAACTGAACATAAAACTCAGAAAAATGCACTTACTTTACAAGAAAAGTAACAAATTCAAAGCACGTAAAATGTTTCGTAATGAAAAAGTTACTGAATAATTCAATATGAAAAATCATATGAACAAACGAAAAAAAAAAAAAAAAAAAAAAAAAAAAAAGAAAGTGCCATAAAATCTGTCTTTTTATTTTTTTTCTGCTTTTCACAATAAAAGTCATCACATTTTCCCCTCTAAGTTGGATAAAACAGAGTATTTTGATCCATAGATGCCTCCCATCTGAAATAAAAAGAAAATACTGTGATTGAATCATTTACAAACTCTTATACCTTTTATTACAAGACATAATCAGGACTGCAAATTATTTTTGTTCACAATAGCAAAATTAGGAAAGGTGTGTGGGGGGGGGGGGGAGAAAAATTTATATAATACTTACAGGATACAGTCAAGACAAAAATATAATGAAACCTCGCTTAACGGACATTATTTGTTCCTAAACCTTACTCCTAATACAAATTTTTTTTTCAAAGGAATATATCCTTGCCTTTTCTCCCCTTCAATATATATTAAATATTATAACATAATCTACTTATCATTTGTAATTTACTTTTTAATTAAAAATCAAAACAAATAGAACCAAATGACTTTTAAAAACAGCCAGAAGGATATTAAATTTAATTTAACATAGGGAATGGCATTTTAGTAAATGAACAAAATGATTTAAAATATCTATAAGTTCTCATATAATGAGGATAGTAATGCAATCTTTTATATATATGAGGGCACAACTTTAATAAAAAAAAAATAACTAAATTAATCATCACAAAATTTTTGTCAAAATCTTCCTTATGTTACACAGTATTTGTGTGCCAAATACAGAAAATTTATTTAGTAACTTGGTTTCTATAATGCACAAAATGTTTATAAGTTTAAATTTTAATAATATAGATAAACTAAACTCAAAACAATCATTGAGCAATTATAATGAAATACTTTGTCGAAATGGCTTTAAATTGTTAAAATTTTAGTTAAATATCGAGTTGTAAAATCATTTACAGTGGATCAAATGAGGCACCTTAATTTGACATATTTGTCTCATCTAAAAGTCATCTTTCATTTAAGAATATAATACTTATTGATATTATATTGTATCTTGAATATAATATTGTATAATTGTATTTTGAAAATAATCTAATATTTATTGATATTATTTTTCATTTCAGAATTCTTTTAAATATCATTTGGGAGAAGAAAGAAGGATTAATTAATAATTTTACATTTATTTTTAGTGGTTTTAATAAATACTTCAATTACGCTTTGTATTAAAATGAAAGTAATAATTTGAAAAAATGATAAATGAAATCACAAAACAATGAAATCTGTAACAATTGTATATTAAAAACACTTTTTAAACTTCCATTTTATAACTGAATTGAGGATTTCTATAACATATTAGAAACTTTCAAAATTACTATAGCTTAGATAGGGCATTCTGTATTGTTAATGTGCAATAGAACACTTCACGGCTGAAAATTTAAGTTGGTGTTAAATTCATATATCAGAGAAGTTTGAATTTAAATTTATTACTGTTACACCATCTATTGTTTTTTATTCTAATAAAATTAAAAAGTTATAAATATTACTTTCAAACATTATAAAATGCTAGAAAATTGGATTTTCATACACATGCACCTGTGGGAGAGGGTTGTGTGCACATAACTTTTAAAATCAATTAAAGATTAGATTATCTTGAAATTACAATTAGTAAAAGCTTTACTCTTATGAGTAGTCACAACATTGATGAATGACATGAATGTTTCTATGGTTCTTAGAGTTTTTAGAAGAAGCCATGAAGTGACACTTATGAAATAAAACACAGTATTATTATACAATGTATTTATTTATGTTTTAATAGGCACAGAATAATATTTATTAGAATTTAAAAAAAATATTTTCAAACATGAGAATTGAAATATTTTAGGATAATATCGAGGCTTATTTATTAGGGGAATTTAGTTAAATTATAAAATAAATCCCAAGCAAGGAATAATCAAATATTGCTTCACAATAACCAAGACATCTTATCTCTGACAGACTTTACATGCACCAGACCTACACACAAGATTTTTCTATGAAATTAGGTCTCAAACCTCCAACATTCTAGTAATGAAAATAAGAGCAGGTAAAAGAATACATTATGTATCTATCATTCATTCATTGCCAACATTAGTTATCTTTAATTTAAGAAAAAGTAATTTCTGGATAATGTTAAAAAGATTAGAATTAATTTCAAGTAGGAACATTATCTTCAATGTTCACAAATATGAGAGACTTTGGATTGCTATAAATTAAACCCGATAAATCTTGTTCCAATAGAAGATCTCTGAAGAATTCAGATACAAATTGATGACTTTTTAATCACAGAGACTATCATTAATGAAGTGCAATGATGCCATATTTTGTGAAGAACTAGTCATTCACTCTATGAGTTTTTAGACACTTTTTATAAAAATTAGAGATAGTTCCTACTGAATAAACTCATAACTATTACAGTAGCAAAACATGTTAAAAAGCTTAATTCTGTACAAAAAAAGTTAATTCTATTTATAAAAGTGAAATATTATTACAAAGGTCAAAGTCCCACTTAAAAATTAAATCTAGTCAACTTTTTACAGTCTTAAGTCTGTCTTATATATTTACTAATAGGAGAAAAATAAGATAATCAGGAATATTTATCAAACCAGAATAAAATTAAAATCCAGAATTATCACAATCAATAGAATGTTATTAACTGAGCAGGGGTAATATAAAAATATATTTCACTTAGTATATTCTTATTAATGTATTCATTCTAATAGCATTTTATTCTCTATTAAATATAGAAACACATCAACTGAATTAAAAATACAATATCTCCCATCATTTCAGCACTAGAAATTTATAAAAGCATTTCTGTATTAAAGCTAAATTTGTAATAAAAAATCCATACTAATTTCAATTTAATTCTACTCAAAAACTTAATTTGTTTTTTAAATATTGATTTGATTTTTTAAAATTTAACATACAGCTATTGGCTAAGAAACCATTAAAAAAACTTACCTCAATGTTTCAGTAAAATTCAAACTCCTTATTTGTTCTTATACATTGGCGACATTCAGAAAATCATTTGAAAAATTATTTTATTAACCTAAAAATGTTTTGTAAGCACAAAGAAATAATTTTTAAGGTTGCTCATTTTTCTTCAAAATATGTGCTATATCGTTCTGTTTGGTGATTACAAGTGCAATAAAGTTTTTTTTTTTTTTTTTCAAAGATATATCAATTAGAAGACAAGAAGAGGTTAATCTAGAATAATACCTAAACTGATCAGAAATATATTTTTAAAACTATTTGTGAAGTATATTTATTTAATTAATATAAATATTCTTTCAGAATTCAATAAAAAAATAATAATAAATGATTTGACAAATTATGAAATCAGCTAGCTTATATAGACATTTCATAAAATGAATATTTTTTTTTTCGATGTAAAACACAGAAAGCCTTACACTACCTTCCCAAATAATGATTAATAAAGTTTATATTTTAATGAAATCAGGCCCTACTTGCAGATCAATATTACATTTTTAATTCCCATATATATATAATACTACAAAAAAATTGAAAATGTACAAATTGTTTTGGAAAATTAACACTTGTATATTAATCACAAGAAAGTGGTGTATATTAACCACTAGTTGTTAGTGTGACTTACAGAAAAAACAAAAATATTTTGTTTTTCTATTAATCACTGATCAGTAATTAATTACCAAACATGCCATGCTAATATATTTTCTACATTTACTAATGATTTGTGGCTAAGTCAAAAAGTTTACCAATAGCATGTCGTTTATACAAAAGTCCCAACATATGCTAGAGGTGGCATTTTAATATAGAGGTACACATCAGCATCAGGACTAGAAAATTTGATACTAAAAAGTGATAACAGGAAGATAAACAAAAAATTCATTGCCCAAATTTCTGAAAATTATCCAGAGTTTTTAAATTTTTCTCAAATATCATTATAATCTAACTTTTGATCGTAGATTTTAAAAAAGATACTGAAAGTAAATAAAACTTATTGTAGTTCCTTTCACTATTGTTGCCACCTGGTGGCAGAGTTAGAAACATAGAATTAATAGAAAATGGGGAGGGCAGTTGGTGCTGCTTATAGCACTTGTCATAAACAAGCCCATTGATGAAGTCAGTGATTTTAAGCAGAGTTTTAGCAACTCTTGTTTCAAGACTTCCACAGTTGGCACATTATCAGGGAGTTTGTAGCGAATTTTGTTAAACATTTTCCCCCAGCATATCGGATTTGATATTTGAGGAAATAAAAGGTCATAGTAAATGAAATAGTATTACAATTATATGGCTGAATCAATCATTTATTATTTGATTGAATTAAAGAATTCAACACTACTAATATGAATCAAGATAATTGGTATTTGCGTATCCAGTTTTACATATTATACAGGATCCCCAGGGAAGTGACAAGGAGAGGGGCGATAAGGGGTGAGATACCTTCTTAGAGTTTTTTAAGTTGTGGAATTTTGATTATTAGCTGGCAATATTTGAAGGAGAATTCAAACATATTTTATTCTGCATATTGATAAATACAATTACAGTATTAAAAAAAAAAAAAAAAAGTTGAAATTTCATTCCTGGAGTATTTTTTTTTTACAAGATATGCGCTAAAAATTTATCTAAATGATTAAATCAAATGAAAAAGCTGTTGTTTCAGTAATTTTTAGAACACTAATGTCATTTCTATTGTCTTTAAATCATTACATTTTTCAATTTCTGCAAGCTTAAAATAATACATCAAAATAAGAAAAATCTGATGAATTTTCAATTACTAAACTTCAGTTGGAAAATACAAATAATTAGGCTACAGATATTTAATGCAAGTTACAAATACAATGAAATATTAATCCTGGTATTAAGAGAAAAGATTGCACAGTGTTCTTGAAGACAATTATGGAATGGGGAATGCTTATTGATAATTTGTTATGTCATTAAATTTTTTTGATACTATTTTCTGCAGATTGTTAAAATTACTAGGGCATTTTTCAGTTCTTGTAAATTATTCTAAGCATTCCATTTAGCTAATTCAGGATGGCCAGCACTTCTGCTGTTTGATTTTCCCCGATTTCCCTGGTTTTTTTTTTAAAGAAATTTTTGACTTTTTTTTAAATGTATCTAACATCCACAAAATACTATTGATTTCCTTTCTTTATTTATTGCACAATAGGCTTTTTACTTTATTCGAAAAATTGTTTCATCCTTTTAACTAAAATTAATGTAAAATAAAATTTAATGTTTAAAAGAAAAACCATTTTCAATTATTGCATTACAGATGAGCTTCAATTATGTAAAACCTTTCCTTTTATTTTATTTATTTATTTATATTTTTTTTTTGTAAATACATTAACCAATAATAGAAGATGCAAGTCCATCTAGATGAACTTTCAGCCAGTAATATGAGTTGAACTAGTAATATATCAGAACTCTTTATTTAGCTTTACTCATGAAAGTTGCAGTAAAAAAATACATGCACATTGGCAGGGTGCCTGAGTATGAAATGATTTGTTTTCTTCCAGTGGATTCTTCCCTTCCATACTGTTCATCAACACACATATCAGAACTGAATAATAATTCTATGAACAGAAATGAAAATTATTTCAAAAAACAATTATTCAATGAAAAATGAATTAACTTTTAGCCCACCAACATTAGTAAATAATAACCAGCACAGTAAATAATCACTTAACCCATAATATATAGAAATGAATACAGAATTCGACCTTATTATATATTTTTTTCATTGCATAAAAGAAAAAATGTTTTAGAGGTGTCAATTAAAAAAAAAAAAAAAAGATTGCATGAGAGAAAAATTTTTGTGGCATTTGGTTTCATATATATCAAAATGCATTAGAGAAAGGCTACCCTTTCCTTTTTAAAAATGTATTGTAAAAATTAAAAAAGATGCGTAGTTATAATATTTGAAACAAATCAATTTCTTGTATTTAATATTATTTTTAAATTATAGAGCATTTCATTGAATATATGAGAAATTTTTAAAAAAATGCCAGAAGAAAATATTATCAATAATGCCCATTGCATGCCATCTATAAGAAGAATTTAGTAAGAGATCTGTATTCATTATGTTTAAAAAAAATTATTTTAAGAAAATATTAATAGTAACGTCTGGTACTTCCTAATTAAATATATGTAAGTTTTGATGTGTTGAAAAAAAAGGAAACAAGTTTTTTTAAGGAATATATTGCATATATACTATATTTTCACATAGTATATGTGCAATAAATTAGATATGAGGTTAATCTTCCTTTTCCATTGTAGTTCCAAATGTTAATTTAACCCATTTTATTGTACCTAAACTTTTTTGGCTAATTCTAAACCTAACTTCAAATGCAAGCTGATCTAAAAACGATGAACACAAATTATATAATCAAATTATAATTGCAATGTCATAAACAATAGAAGAAAACAGGATAAAATAGTAATTTTTTTTAAAAAAATAAGTATATAGAATATAAAAATACTGCAAATAATAATCTGGTTAATAAACATAGAACAGCCACCACAATTTGAATTAGAATCCATTATAATCTAGATGCATGAGAGTTTTTCATTAGAATTGTAAGCACTGATAATGTTACATACGTGAAATTACAATCCCTCAGATATTTAAATCTTCCTAAACCATTTGCTTGCACAAAAACGTGAATGGTCTCTGTCTTTGACTATTAGTAAATGATTATTTCATTCTATTTATGAAAAATTACCACAGAGTTTTCATTTTTGTTGAAAATTACCGATTTAAAAAGTTTTTTCCAGTTTCAGAATAAATTTACCTGATCTTTCCCAAAATTCCTAGTCGACTGGTCACCTTGTAATCAGAAAGTTTTTAAATCAAATTAATCAGTAATTTAATTTTTTTCCTATTTATTCATTGTATTTCCTATTACAATCATTTCAAAATATCACCTAAAGTTCGAACATATTTGGTTTTTTGAATGTATAAATTACAATTTGTATTCATTTCTGATTTGTTTTTATTATTTAAATATATCCAATTACTAAGTTCTCAATGATCTTAACAAAATAAGTGCTGTATTCACTCAACAGTTCAAAGGAAGCTTTACAATTAGTTAGCAAGAACAAATCTTAAGCAATTTGAAATATAAGAGCTAAAAAAAGTTTTGAAATTTGATGGAAACTGCACCCTCAATTTTTCGACTTCCTGTGAATGATATTAATTGTCACTACATAACTACAACAGTACATTACCCCAGGGCCGACCTTCTCTATGAAGGAACCAGGGTGCAAGAAACCATTTGGGGCCCTAAAATTTGGAAAGTAAGGAAAAAAAAAAAAAAAAAAGCGACAATACGAGCTCATATTATTTTTGCATGTTTATTTAACACATGATTTTGTTTTTGCTATTAATTACTTCAGGAAAATTACAATTTGTTGCAATTTTTTTTTCGATGCTTAGTAGTACAAGGCTTGCATTTAACATGCTTGACATCACACGTTTGACCAAAGATGATTCTTTATTAATTTTAATTTGTTGAAATAGCGCTTAGAATTTTTTATAATAACGGGCATCGTAACCGGAAAAGTTTTAACGCATGTAATACATTTAGAAATAAGACATTACAATTATTAATTAGTATATATTGTAATATTCAGTGAGCGTTATTTACATCCCTTTCATTCAAAATCAAATCTCGTAGCAAAACAATTATTTGGATTAGGTTTTCATCTACATCATTATTATGAAACATTACAAAGTTTTTGGAACATGTTTCTAATTCATGTTTTCCTAAAGTTTTTATATCAGTGATTAATTTGAAATACTTTTAAATTTATCTTCTATCTGTACAATAATAATTTCAGTTAGAGAGTTAAAAATAACTTCTAAATTCCTCAACCGTGGTTTGCAATAATTTTATCTTCTACAGTTTCGAAATATAATTGTTCTCTTTTTCGAATTCGTTTTTCAATAAAATGCTCCGAAAGATCCAGATTACGTGCTATCGCTTTTGTTTTGTCTAAAAATGAGTTAAATTTTGAATTTTAGTTTTAATTTTACTGACTAAATTAAAATCCTAGTTGAGAACAATTGTTTTTACTTGAAATAATTTATTGATAGTGCTAATTTTAGAAAACATTTAAACCATACTTTTAAACATAAAATAAAATGTCATTTCTTGTATTGAATTCAATAGACTTTTAGCTTCGGATATCGCTGTATTTTTGCTATTTGCATCAATAAATTCTTCTACAGCATTACAAGTTTGTTAAAACTGTATATACACTACTTTAACCATATCTATTTTGGTTAAAGTAGTTTTAACTATATCTATCCCATTGAGTGTCATATAATGGTTTAAGAGTAATGTTTAAATGCTTTTGTAGAATTTCCCACCTTTATGTAGATGTAGAAAATAAGCAACAAACGTTGCAATATCCCCCAAAAAATTACAGCACATACTGCTGGAAGCAGCAGTACAAATTAATAAATTAAGAGTGTCATAGGTAAGGCATATAAATTGCATAAGAATTTAGAGCAATTATTCTAAATTGTACACGCTTATATTTCTCTTTCATGTTGCTAACGTTGTCGTTTACCTGTCCACTACAAATCATAATATCTAAATCAAGCGCATTTAATATTTCCAATGGAGCTTTTTCTAGTCCTTCTCCAGTCAGCAATAAGCGCTATCAATTATTTCCATAAACCCTATAAATAACTTATTTTAACTACATATTTTCTCTTTATGATTTACATACCTAAAAAAGACTGAAGTTTGTTTTATATGGGAAATACCAGAAGTAGAATCCATTTGGATACTGTAATATGTCGTTTCTTTTGTATCCTCTTTAATTTTGTTAAGAACTTCATTTTCTAATGGAGGAATAATTTTTTCTTATGGTGTATGTGATAAATCATGCACAATTCATTTTTTGGAATTTTTTATTCTATTTATATGATCCACAAGCACAGAGTCGTATTTACTAAGTAATTCGATTAAACAATTTCCATTATTAGGCTTTCCTTTTATTTCATGGTTTCCTCAAAGTGGAAGATTATTACATGCCAAAAATAGAATCATATCTACAATTCTTTGAAATAGTAATTTAAGTCGTTCTGTTTCCTTATTTATGTTAACTTGATGTGTTTTATCAATAGCCGAACACAAATTTAGTCGTTTCAGTAATTTTTTCCAAGCAATAAACGAATTAAGTGATAGAACGCTCATGATTTTGAATTACTGTTGATAATTTTCTTCAGCTATTATAGACACCTATGAATCGTGTATAATTATAATTTCCTCTGGAAAATAATGTACAGCAAAAGCAACATAACTAGTCTTAAATAAATCAACCAGCTGCAAAGCTGTATTTCACCATTTGGCACATTTTTTTTTAAAAAAGTGTATTAAGTAGTGGAAAATGATCTACCTTCAGCATTCTTAGCAAAAATTCCTTTTATTTCATGGTTTCCTCAAAGTGGAAGATTATTACATGCCAAAAATAGAATCATATCTACAATTCTTTGAAATAGTAATTTAAGTCGTTCTGTTTCCTTATTTATGTTAACTTGATGTGTTTTATCAATAGCCGAACACAAATTTAGTCGTTTCAGTAATTTTTTCCAAGCAATAAACGAATTAAGTGATAGAACGCTCATGATTTTGAATTACTGTTGATAATTTTCTTCAGCTATTATAGACACCTATGAATCGTGTATAATTATAATTTCCTCTGGAAAATAATGTACAGCAAAAGCAACATAACTAGTCTTAAATAAATCAACCAGCTGCAAAGCTGTATTTCACCATTTGGCACATTTTTTTTTAAAAAAGTGTATTAAGTAGTGGAAAATGATCTACCTTCAGCATTCTTAGCAAAAATTCTTTTGTGTTGTACAGGTCTGTTTTTGAAAAAAAAAAAAAAAAAAAAAAAAAACATTTAAAACTTATCAGTTATTATGTTAGGTCACAAACCTGAATCATGTATAAGCACTTGATCACATTTGTGATTGTCATTTTCATGATTATTTTCTGGTTCAATCATATTTGTATTAACATAGGTTCTTCGAAGATTTTCACAGTTTCTGCATTTTTATTACAAGATTGTATAGTTTGCACAGAACTTTCTTCTCCAGTTGAAGCTTGAATTTTAACTTCTGTAGTCGAAGCAATTTCATTGCCAAAATTACTTCGTAGATAAGGAAGTAGATCTACTAGTGAATTTGTGATCTACTTTTTGTAATTTAGCTTTTCTTCTTTTATCTTTTCTGCTAATTTTCTTTTTTGAAACCAAGTCTTGATACCTTCAGGGATACTTCCTAGGCATGGACAAGATTAGATCTAACAATATAAAGTATTTTATAGTACGAATTATCAAAGTAACATATGCAATTTAACCTAGTATACGACCATATTTTGTTTATAATATGTTGCACACTTTCACTAAACTATAATATATCTGTAAACTTCATATATTTCAAAACTCATTGATTGTTCCAGTTAAATTTCTTCCTCTCTTCTTTCCATCCTGCTATTACCATTCAGAACATTATTTTAGTACTTGATCATGTTGTGGGCACCCTCAATCGCGAGGTCCCGATGCATAGCATCCACTGCACCCCCCAGATGGCTAGTCCTGCATGAGCCTTTCAGAGTACTGGCTCATTGGCTGGAAAATAAAAGTCAATCCAAATAAAGGTACAAGCCCCCTATTTTCTAATTTTCTTCACCAAAATTACAATTATGGCTGTTAAATTCAACAGGTTGATTGCTCCATGGAGTAAGCTCACAATTAGGCTGAAGCTTCTGACGAATGTTGATGCATGGCTCCCAAATTTGGGAGGGCCACTTCCGCCAAAAAATATTAAGAAGTTGCAAGTTTACCAAAATAAACATCTGATGAAGATTACTAATCTGCCCTGGTAGATCAGAAGAAAAATACTTCATGATGACCTCCTAATTGAGCTTGTTTTGGAATTTATTAAAAGAACATCAATTAAGTTCTTCAAAAAATTACCCCCGATTTGTAATGAGTTACTTCAAATGCCAACATATGATTTGGCTGTACTTAACTAACTAAAGATCTAGAGATTCAATAGTTAAGTCTTGCATTAATTTTCTGTTTGCAAAAAAACTGAGAATTTACTAGCTCTGTTATCAATCTAGTAAATTAAAATTTCTCAAAATTATTCCTTAGACAGCTATGATGACATGCATGAAATTTCAGGATTTTTTCAAAAATAACTAATCAAAACAGTTAAATCTGTCCCCATAGTAAAAGGCACATGCAAAATAATTCCATTAAAGTTCTCTTTCCCCTACAAATCATCGAAATATTTTGTATTAATAATTATATCAAAAATATTAATCTAAGAATTCTACCAAATTTCATGACATTAAAGCTTTAGGCGCTCATCTAAGTTAGTTTTAATTCATTTTAATCTTTCCCTAAACTTACAAATTATAATAATTATCCCAAATTATGATTTGGAGGTTTCACGATCACTTTTCACACTGCGGAACTCCAAAACATCACGATGTTGCTGTTGCTATGAATTCATAATTGTTAGAAAACTAAAAATTTAGAATTAAGACCACATTCTAAATTTTACACAAATAAATTTACAGATCAAAAGGCAGAAGAAGAATACTTGAGTAATAAAATTCAATGTTATTTAACAAATTTTATATCAGCCAGGTGAGGTTTTATGTTAATATGCATTGGCTTTCAAAGTAAATCTATTTCTTTTCAGAGATATTTTTGCCTTAATTCTTTCAATATGAAAGATTTTCTAATTTGAGCATTAACAATATATAATATTGGAACATCAAAAATATTTAAGCATCATAAGAACCATTGATACTTGTCGGTTGTGATGACAAAAAAAAAAAAAAAAAAAAAAAAAACCCACCAATTAGGCTATTTTAATCATCAAACTATATAGCATGTGATTTGCCATTTATGTATCTATATTTATGGCATATCATATATAAGAAAAGTTATATATTCTGGAAAATCAGGATGCAAATCATACAGGGAAAAAAAAACACAACCCACAAAGCTGATTAATGTTCAATTTGTTGCAAAGAATATTCAAAGCATATAAATCTAAATATTAATATAAAAAAAACTAACAATGATACAAGAGTTTTAATTTAAACAGAAAATAAAAATTTCTGAAGAATTCCTGACTAGTTGTATTCCTTACCGACAAAATTACTGATTCACTAAAGAAAGGCATGCCCACAATTCATTTCAGTGCCGTTTAAGGTAGACTCGCTATTAAATTCAAAATCAGATTTTTCAGTTGTTTCAGAATCATCCAAGTCATTACCTACCATGACACTAATTCAGTCTTGATAGTTTTCTCAACTAAATTACCTGCTAATCTCCCAGCATTTCTTTTCAACATGGTCACAAAATCTCTTCCTTTTACCCTTCATTACGTTTGAAAAATAATTTATAGCTAGATCTTTTAGAGTTGTTACATTGAGCTTGCCTTTTACATTTCTATTCTGCCATAACTTTGTAGATGCCCATGACTTTTCAATGGTATTTAACTCACAATGATATAGTGGATTTCTTAAAACATCATGGACACAAAGAATGTTAAGCACTTCTAACCATTCTGGTAGCTTCTTTGTGGAATACTTGGAAAATACAGGATTTAACACATTTGTGTTACAAGAAGCGCTGTCCATGCACATCACACAATGTGTAGGAATATTTTTTCTTGTAGCCAGTTGGTAAAGTTATAGCACACCTGGCCACGATAATCTTTCTTGGCTAATCCAGACTAAATTTACTCCTTCTATAAAATAACCCTTTGATTCCTGCACGAAAACGATAAGTCACTTCCCAGTAGTTTCATTACAGCTCAAATCTTGTGGAATTACCAATACTTCCCAAGTGATAAGTTGTGATCAATCCACATTTCATCTAAATAGTTAATAACTTATTTGGTAAGCCTGTGATTTTTTATATGTACCTGTAACTCAATATATGGCATTAGGCCTTCCTCTTGTCTTACTTAACATGATTCATTGTTTGCTTTGCAACTTAATCACTGATGTGGCTATTTTGATAGGCTGAGAAAGTGGGATACTTCACTTGTTTTGGGAAAATTCATCTTAAAAATATTCATGACTATCTTCCTTTCTTTGGAAACAATATGATTCCTAGGTGTTAAGGCACTAAAATTTAAATGTCTGTAAATCTAAAAAGTTGAAAAAGCAACAAAAATAATTTATTTCATATAAACACACACTGCTCGCAAAATTGTAAACAAACAACAGCCCTTCATGAAGGAAATTTCAGTACTTACGTATTAACGCCACTGCAGCTACAGATTTGGCATTTTTTTGCGTTAATGCGCCAATAAAGAGCAATCCTGTTGTTCGCAGACAACACTTAAAAAGTGCCAAATCTGTAGCTGCGGTGGCGTTAATATGTAAGTACTAAAATTTCTTCCCCCAACGCATGATTACAACAACTGTGAGGTGAACTAAATTTTCCTACATTAATATGAGAAATATATTTATCAAAAGGAATTAATTATGATAAGGATCATTTCAAAGCCATAATACCTATGCAAATATTTAACTTTAGTAGACAATCATTTGAATAGCACACCAGTAATAATTTCTATAATCTATTCACATAAAACAGCCTTCTAGTGAGTTTTTTTTTTTTTTTGTAAATAGCTATCGATGCATTTTAAAAGTAATTCGTTTGATATGTCCATAGTACAGGTGAAATTTCAGAGAAATAATTGATTTTCAAAGATATTATCAATAAAATGGTTATAAAATTTTTTTTAATGAAGTATAAATCTTTTAAAAGAAAAGAAATCCATTCCAAACACTTTCACAGAAAAATACACCTTTATCTATAACCTCATTTTTTGAAGAACAGAAACTGCAGAATGTATATAATCCTTATATTCAAATTGTTCAATAAATCAAGTTGATGCTCTAAAACTTTTATAATTTTTCTTTCGTTTATTTATCTTAATTTTTACAGCATCGACTCTGTAAATAAATTACATCTGTAGAATAAAATTTCAGTTGACAGGAATAAACCATGCCCTGGTGTTCTTCTTAATTTGATTTGAACTAAATTAATTTGAAGCTTAAGGAATTGCATTTAAGTTTCACTATTTTTCTAAGTAATTTAGTAGGAAAAGATAAATTATAAATAAAAAGTCCTTTACTTGACACCTGATTCTTCAATCAAATGGTTTCCAATTCATGTATTTTAGAATGCAATTAGTAGAGAAATACTTACAAAAGAAATTGGACCAGGAAAATTAATGCCTTTTACTAGGAACTTAACAGAAAATATCAAGAATAAAATGAAACTAGATGATATTTTTAAAAGAAATATAACTTTTAGTTTGTAACAGGCCTGCTATTAGAAAAGCATTAAAAAAAAATTTGAAATGGGGAAAAAGCACATGATAGTCTTAACTTAACATTCATAGTTTGCAATGATAAAAAAGAAAATAATAATAGAACTAATTTTATAAAATCAAAATTTCTTATATCAGCTACTTCAATTATCAACAAAGATTTTACAGAAATAAAATACATCACTAAAATCATCATAAAATTAACTACTGTTGTAATTTAAGAAAAAAAGATAGATAAGCAAATAATTTTACAAATTCAAAAAGAGTAAACTCTTGACATGCTATTACCATTTTGAAATAAAACACAGCCAGGAACAACTTAACTATACATGGAAAACTATATCCAACCCACCAATGTATAACTTGCTTTTGTAGCATTATGATATATGTGGGTTATTTTTATCTCTAAATTACTCATTCATTAGCTTTACTAATATAGATAAATAAGTTGCTGTTAATATTCATTTCCCCCTGCAAAATGGGTAGATACAAATGGAATTCTGAAAATTTGAGCAATTACTAATTTTATCTTTATGGATCTCAGATGATCATTCAGCTTTTATTGGTCACATGCACACCCTGTCATAGCTGCAATGTAAAATAAATCTGAAATATTAACACACATAATATTTGGATCTGACATCAAATGCCTACACTAAAGAATATGATACAGCAACTCAACAAAAAATAACTTCTCTTGTTTTTAATACATAGGCTATTCTAAATCTCATCCTCTAAATCATATGCAAAGGTACTTGAAATAACAGAGGGACATTTTGAAATGCACTGAATTAAGCTTTAAATTCTAATTATCAGTACAATGAAGGTCTGTTTTAATTTAATGGAGTTCATTCTACAATAATAAGATAAACGGAAAAAAAAATGTATGTAATGCAGCTTCTCGTTCTTCTGAGAAATCAATTTAAGCTATTTCAATCTGTCCAAGTCTATGCCGATTTAATTTATTAATGATAATAATACTTGCATTTTAATACATTTTACAGCTAGGAAAAGACTGAAAATTGAATAAAAGATACTACCTTTGGTCCCACTCATGTTTGCAGTTTTTCTTCCTCCTCTTTGGGAACACTGTCACCTTCTGTATCTTGTTTTTGTTCATTGGAAGATTGCTCAAGTTTTTTATTTTCCTTTTCTGATACACTTGCACCATCCTTCTCTAAGCCACTAAAATAGATTTTAAATTTATTGTACAAATATTCTGCCTTTTGTTTGACAGGTTCACTGTTCTTAAATCTACGGCACTTTCTCAAAGTCAGAAACACATTTGGGTTCTTTTTAAGGATTGCCATGTTGAGGGACATGTTATCCAGTTCATTCATAACCTCAAGACAAGTTGTAATGTCCAGATTGGAATAATTCAAACTGTGTTTTATTTTTCTATCTATTTCTGATAATTTCATACTAATTTCAGAATCAATTTTCAGTTTTTCTATTTTTTCCTTTTTCTTCATGTCATATTTTAGTTTTTTCTTCTTTTCCTTCTCTTCTAATTTCTTCTCAACTTTTCTTTTCAATTTTTCTTCCTCTTCGACTATTTTGGAAGTCTTTTTATCCGTATCTTCCATCGGTTCAGATTTTTGCTTCTTTATTGGCTTTTCAATACCATTTTCATGCTTTTTCTCTTTTGAATCTTTATCCCCCACAGATTCTTCTCGCTTTTGTTTGCTCTTAGGAGGTTTATCGTCTTTTGACCTTTTATCTTCTGAAGATTTAGATTTAACTGTTTCCTTTTCTTCAGATATTTTATTAATTACTTTCTCTTCTGTTGATTTACTTTTAGAATTTTTGTCTTCCTTTGTTTTTAAAGATTTTTCTTCTTTTTCCACACTATGTTTGGAACTTTTTTCATCACTTAATTCTTTTTTTTCTTTACTCTTCTTTGGTGCCATTGCTTCTTCACATTTTTTATCAGAGAGTTTAACTAAGGAGACTGACACATTATTGCATTCAATAATAGCTGTAGATAAAGCTTCACTTTTCTTTGACTTTGATTTGGTGCTTTTTTTCTCAACTTTTTCTTCTTCATCCTCTTCCTCATCTTTTGGTTTGACAACTTTTTTTTCAACTTTTGGAGTTTCTTTAACCTTTTTATCATTCCTAGAATTCTTTTTTACAGCCAAAGGTTCATCCTCTTCGGAATCTTCAGATTTCTCTTTGCTTGATTCATCATTTTTTTCTTCAGATTCACTCTCTGATGATGATGCATCACTTTCAGGAGTTTTTTCCTTTGTTTCAACATCTTCAGCTTCGTTTTCTTCTTCTTTTTCATCTTCATTATCCTCTGAACCTTCACCTTCACTATCTGAACTAAACTTCTTCCTCTTAATCATTCGCCCACTACGGCTACGCTGAGGTTCCATACTATCAGAAACTCTCTTACGTTTCTTTGGTGGCTTCACTTTTGGTTTTTTCTCCTCTTTTTTCTTGGTAGGTTCTTTTTCTTTCTTCTTTATCTCTTTTAATTCTTCCTGTTCCTCTTCTTCATCAAGAGCTTCTTTTTCACTTTCTTCTGGTTCACTGATATCAGACTGTTCATTAGTGGTTGAAGGACCTTGGATTGTATGATCATTTTCAATTTGCCATAAACCTTCATTGAAAAAACGCCTTTTTTGCGGTTTACCATATTTTTCTTTAAATTTTTCATAAGGATAAATGTCTTTACTCTGAACTATAGCTGTTTCAAAAGTACCGAAGAAGAAAACAGGATATTTGTTGGGAGGTATTTTCTGTCCTGGTTTTGGCGGTTCAATTCGAGCAGGCCAAGGTGGATATCCACGCACTTTGCCAAATATTAAATCACCAGGTCTATAATGAGCCATCTTAATCAAAATTTCCTACGATTTAAACAGACTAAAGGCACAAATGCAGATAATAATGCAAAGAAATATTTCGTTACTCAAGTTCTATAAACACACTTCTCGGTTCTCACGGCACTCACGAACGAATAATCAAATCAATATCGTACAACTTTCATGTTGTTTAGCCAAAGTAGAAGTTTTTGCTTTATTTTAATTTAGAAATATAAAATTGTGTTTAAAAAAATGATGATCACTAAAAATGATTAGGAAAAAAATTTTGATATTTTATTCGATGAAAAATAAATATTATTTATATCAAACATTTTGAAGTGCTAAATATAATATAAGAATAATATTTTAATTTTATTTCAAACATAACACAGTTTGATGCATAATTATGCTTTTAAATGATATTTTTAATAATTTTAATGTACTAGTTGTTTTCTTTTCTCTTACAAAGGATTAAAGATTTATTGTTGGTGAGGATTAATTCATCACCATTTTAAAAAGACTGTTGCATAATATACTATGTTTTAAGGCGGCCTTTATTTGTTGCAAAAAAAAAAAAAAAAAAAAAAAAAAATCGGTTACAGTGAAATTAATCAGTGGTAAATGATAAACAATTGGAGCAGGCGGTTGTTTCGTCTGCAATTGCAATTTTAAATGCTATACGAATAAATTATTTACAGCATAGTTTTTCGCATTTCATGCCTATGGAATTATCTTTTAGTGATAAGTTTATCATTGTATAATTTGTAAAATCTTTATTTATCATGCTTCGAAATCCATACAAAGTCTATTCAAGAACAAGAAGTTGTTAAACTCTGTTGAAGGTAGCTCAGAAATTAATGATTAAAATTATTTAATTTTATTTTAAAATATAATTTACACGTTAGAATGAATATAATACTACATATTTATGCGTTTATTAAAATATTGCATTAATTTCCTTTTAAATGTGATATTTCATTTGCTGCTAAACTTTAAGCATCTGTACAATAAATTAAATATTTACAAAAGCTTCTTAAAAGTTTGGTTTCTAATAAACAAGAAATGCATATATATCTTAATAATTAACATCTTGTATGAATTAGTATAAAATAGAATTAAAGTAACAATAATCTAGCTAATTACTATTGTAAAATGCTGCATTACATTTTTAAAATTTTGTGCAAGCATGTATGACTGGGAGAATTCATTTTTGGTACTTTTCCATTAGCCGGGCGAAAATGGCGCCAATTGTGAACCAAACGCGAATTTGGTGGAATTCTACATTATTTACGATTTTTCGCTTGCGCCCGGCTAACGGAAAAGTATATCATTTTTTTATTTCTTTGATCTCAGTTTTTTTTTAAAAATCAAATATTAGTACAGTACACTCCTGAGTATCTGGCAGAAGGGCATACTGGATAACAGAAAAGCTGGATAGGCTGGTGTTCTATGAACTCATTTCTTTCCCCACTATTACCAGAAGGCAAAGCTTTTATACCAAAATTCACTATTATAAAAGGTATTTTCTCACTTCTTATTAAGTACTAAACCCTCCATTTATCTTAAGCCACATAGAATGTGAATGTGGCCCTGTGAATCATAGAAGCAGTTGCAGGCAACATGTTGAGTTAAAATAGAAGGATCTGCACTGATAGTTTATCTATATTTATATACTGCACTGCAAGAATTTTTTCAAGTTAAAGGATATAAACTATTCACATTTTAACATAAATTCTGTACTGCCTAACTTAAATGCAGGAAACATGAACAAAACATTGTAAATCTGAGCCCAGATTCTTAAGAAAATTTGATTGATTTGATTGAAAAATTGATTTTATTTTTCATTGATGATAACACAGATATGAAAAGGTAATTCTAAGATAAGAGTCAAATCTTGCTGTTTTTTAGTTTTTAAGTTCTTAATAAATGATTGGTTCTATATTGTAGCTCTCTTCTTCAATGCATTGTCCCTCTACTTATGCAAATATGATATCAGTTGCCTTTCTAATTTAATTAAATTAAAAAAATACTGAGCTGCATTGTACAGAAGCCAGATAGTCACAAACGAGATACTCAGGAGTATACTGTATGTTATTTTATCTAGTTAATAAAGATAAAAAGCAACCAGTTAGTTTATGCTTAAATTTATTAATTATAGTGGTAAAGGGGAAAAAAAACACTTCGAAGAAAAAATGGAAAGTTTAAATTTTAAAAGAATTTCATAATTTTTAGAATTAAAATGAAGGTGCTCTTTTTTTTTTCAAATTAATAGCATCTGTTGCAGAAAAAAAAAAAAAAATGTTATGATTTAAATTTGAAATATATGTTGTTTTTTGGCTACCATTGAGATGATGGATATGTAACAAATAAAATATGTCAGCTAGTGAACTAGTTAGTTCAATGAATAACATTTTAAACTTCATTATAAATAATATTCTGATTGTTTATCTATATTTTTTTATGTTTAATTTTATTTTCCTTAATAAATGCAATGAAATAGACTAAAATTAGGTTTTTACTGTCTTAAGAAGGAAAAAAGGTAGTTTTTTTTTTATTATGTAATATGAAACACAAACAATTGAAACTATGTTTTCTTACTGTCATTTGGCATTTCTTTTCTGCTATCCTTCTTATTTGCTAATTATCTAATCTGTAATGATTATTTTCAAAAATGATCCAAAGTGAATATCAGTAATTCTGGCTGTGATAGAAGATTTATTTCCTTTTGTGAGTGAAAATAATTGGTGGTGTGTATTAATAAGTATATAGAAACATATAATATTCGGACAATCCAAAGTACTTAAATTTGCCCCAAAATCTGGATCAACCATTGAGTCTGAATTACCTTCATTTGCATGGAGTTAAATTCTAATTTTGTATTTATAGAAACAATCAAGGAAGAAAAAAATTTAAATGGTCATAATTAAGAATTTAAATTTAATGATAAATATTTGTAGAATAGAATATATTATAGAATCTTTATTCTATAAAATTTTATTGAATTAAGAATATAAGAATTTTATAGAATTGGAAATATAAAAAATAATTATGTAGAAGTAAGAATTTTAATTCTGAAATTTTATTGATTTTCTTCTATACAATTTTGTTTGCTGGGCAGTAAGTTTTATACCTTGTATTTATATTTCCTTTTAACTCTGAATTAATATTTCTTTACTTCATTTGATTATAATTCTGCTTTTATATTGTAAAAGCAGCTGCTTAAAATGATGTTTGAAATTATCAGAAATAAATTATTTTTTTCCTTTCTATTTCCAACAATCTTAATTAAAAGAACTATAAAATATTTGCAGCAGCTGAAAAAGTACAATTTTTTAAGCTTATAAAACAAAGCAAAGTAAGCAAAGTATTCTTGTGAATACTTTGCTATACTCTGTTCTAACCTAATTTGACAATAGTGTATATTCTACACATGCCGATTCACAGTTGTTCTCAGAGGACTGGGTTACTTTAAAGTACAAAGTTACTAGAAATGCAAATTTCGGGCAAAACTTTATCTCGCAATTTTTTTGCCAAATAGTAAATATTTATTATATTATCATTTGAAATCAGAGAATTGATTCTTTTCTTATTTTCATTATTTTGTTCAATATTATTGATACATTATTTTAATAAAACATTAAAGTTATTTCATTTCATTTCATTGTTTTTCAAAAGAAAATCCCAAGGCTTTCTATATTCTGTAAAGCATTGTTTGGCTAATGTTTTTCGAAAAGATATCTCCATCATCATTCACATCTTTAAAAATTTATCTGATAGTGGGATCTCATTTCTATGAAAAAATGCATGGATTTTTGCATCGAACACAGCATAATGTAAAATCATCATATTTTAAAGGCCTTGAATGTTTTCCTAATGAGCCTGGTCGCTTCTTTTCGGGGGTACTTACTTAAAGGACTGGATGCCTTTATTTCTTTTTTCAAATGGAAAAGTGTTCTTTACAAAACACCTGTAAGATGCAAAACTTTATCAACAATTTGATTGATAGAAGCTTGAGGGTTTTCTTCTCAGAGTCAGAAATTTTAACATTGACATCATTATTATCAGAAAATTTTACTTAATTTTTTTCTCTCTGTGCACTTAGAATCTTTATCCTTAGTTTGGTGCATTGCAAATCATTCATACAAAGATTTGATTCTTCTGTGGATCCTATGTTTTTTTTCTCTTTTTTTGGTTGAATTTTTCATCACTTACCACATTTTTACAAAAAAAAAAAAAAAAAAAAAAAAAGTTATGGCAAAAAAACTAAGCACAAGGAAAAAGCTAATGTCAAAAGAAGCTGCAAGGAAAATAGTTGGCAATGCTGTCAAATTGCAAAAAAATATTCAGAAAAAAGGTTCCAGATCTCAAAATTTCTTCCACATCTGAACATCTGAATCATGTACACAAAATAAAGTTGCTTGTTGTAGCAGTATGACTGTTGTTCTAAAGTAAATTATGAAGCACCAGATGAATTATGTCAGCGAAAGTCTTGTAAAAAAAATAAAAGCCAATAATGTGTCTTAAGTTATCCCACAAGCATTTACCGGCTGTTAAAGAAATGTTTATTAAAATGGTGCAACTTGATTTCCAAGGCTGCTGAGGTAAACAGGCAAATCATGATGGGGGGGAGAACCTCGTCAAAAGTAGCTGAACTAAGAGCAACCATACATAATTTCTCTTTCGGTTTCAATTTGGATTGGCATTATTCCTGTCGTTGTTTTAATAGCGATCATCTTGGAAATCAAGATGTACCATTAAAATATGTTAGTGAGGTACATTTATATTAAAGTAATGGCTTTCTTGTCATATTTGTTTGTATACATTTAAATTTGATCTGTACAATATATTTCTTAAAATGCCTTTGGAGAAAACATATGCTATAGATTTCTTATTTTTATAAATATTTTGAGATGAATATAAAAGCTAATTGGGCTGTAGTTTTTTAAAATTATTTTTTTCTGCAAGTTGACTATTTAATATTTTGCATATTTTTCTTTTGTGTTGTTTCATGTTTCATTTTTGTATTCTCCCCCTTTTTTTTTTGCCTTTTGATTAATCACACTTCCACTCAGAGTGAAATTCTCAGTAAAAACTGTGCATCTGATATCTAAATTCTATTGTATATCAAAAATCAAATAAATGGTTCTGTAGTTGTTTATCAGCTTGTTGCCATGGGTTTATATAGTAACAAGCTGAACACTAATGCTGTGTTTATAGTTCAGAAAAATATCTACATTCTAACCTTGCTTTTTCAAAGTATATGTTTGTTCGTATTTGAAATGTAGGCATTCTTCAGAATCCTTGGTGAATTATAAATACTATTTCATTAAAGAAGTTCCCACGCTTGTTACTGTTACTGTTCCATTTTCTCCAAGCTTGTTACTGTTTTATGCACAGTATTCATTATAAAATTTAACAATGAGAGCTATTGCTAAGCTTTAACAAATTTTTGTTTGAAGCCTATCTAATGGGAAAATTTAGAAAAATATGTTTTGTTTATGTTTCTAAGTATTTTTAGGTATAGTTTTAAGACAAAGTACTAAAATTTGAAGCATTGTTACATGATTTGGGTCTTGAAATGCAATTCAAAAAGTCACTTCAATCTACTTTTCGTATTTTTCCATTAATTTGAAAGCAATTGTCTTTGAGCATAAATACTAGAAGAGAATGTTACTGAATATAATTACTACCAAGGCCTGTGAAAAAGTGCAAAATCACAATCCTTTCACATCAGAATTATTGAAAAATTGATATGTTGTTAGCGATCCCCAGACAAAACCTGTCTAAATTTAGTGAAAACACACTAAATTTACTATAGCTCATGTTTTAAAATGTAAGATGACTGTAGTCTTATTAACTGAATAGTATAAAAAAAAAATTAACTTCATAAAGCAGCAAAAAATATTTGACTTCTCTCAAGCTAATGAAAAAGTGCCTCAAGCTAGTAAAAAAAGTGCCAACATTATATTTTAGTAGTTGTTCTGTTTGCAGGGAAAAAACAAATAAACAAAAACCACCTGTTTTTTTTAATGTAATAATATTGTATAACCTTTCACTGCATGTCTTCCTATTGCTGTGAAAGCTTGGAGATGAGGAGCATAAATTTGAGTGTTATCCTCTATATCTGATCTTGATTCATACTGCTGTTTAAAACAGAAATATGTTTATGCATCTAGAACCTAAAAAATTGAAGCAAACCCACCTTACCTCTGCTTGTAGAAAAATCCCGCCTGCATATTTTCAAATGCAGCTTTTTCATATTTTGCTGAGAAGTACTTACAAATCCATGTAATACATGGATTCTCTATTGGTTAAACATTGGGTTAAGCAGCATTTTTATAGTATATAAAATATTGAATATAAGAATATATCAAACAAATATTTTATTGCATTACTGTTCATCTTACAGAATTATACATTCACAGTTCACCTCCATATTTTAGTTTCATACATTCATGTTAATTTTTATGTATATAATATAAGCAAATTAAGATAATTTTATAATTGCTTAAACTCGAATTAAAAGTACTGGATTAATTATCTGTGACATAACAGTAGACTTGGAATAAAAATGTTTGGTTAGTAAATTATAACATGTTTGCACCAAATTTTTGAAACTATGGATACTAATCCCAAGAGGAAAAAATGTATATTATTATTTAGACCTTTTAAACTTTGATAATGTTATCAATATTTAGAATTATATTGGTAAAAACATTTTAAGAGATAATTTTTGAAATGCCTGTCTCTCCTATTCATCACGATGAATGTGTGCGTTAATTTTCTACATGATAAACTATTAGACTATCATGTAGAACATTACCAAATTCAACATAGATATACTTTAGAAGGTAAAATTGTTGTGTGATTGTTTTGATATTTTAATTAAAAATTTAGCAAAATTTGGGCATTTTTTTATGTTAACTTCCAAGTTATTTTATGGCACAAGAAAGATTTTTTTTCTTCATTTTGTAACTCAAATGACTTTTTAGTGATGCCAATTTTTTTCATGCCATATAATCTTTTTCTGTTTTTTAATCATTTTTTAAAATATATTAAACATATTTTACAATAATGCATTTCATTGTTGAAGTAAAACTCGCATTATTTTCTTTGTTGCTACTAATATTTCCTGGCTTTTCTTTTTTTCCCATTGTTGATGATCATGGTATGAAGATTTGGCCATATTTTATTTCCCATATTGAGTAGTTTCAGTAAAAGACATGTGATGCTAATGTTATATGTTTAACTTGATTGTTTATAAAATAATAATTTTATTTGCAAGTAATATAAAATAATAAACTATTTACAGAAGCTCACAGTATTAGTATACATTAGCATCATAATAGACAAAGGAGAAATGAAAAAAGAAAAGAGAGAGAGGGGAAAAAAATGCATTATGTAAAATAAAAATTGTTTAATTATTATTTCTTTTTTTTTTTTTTTTTTGCCTTTGACACTATGAATGTATACCTTTAATATAATTTTTGAAGATTTATAATTACAAAACTAACTACATAGCACAGTTTATCTTGAAATTGGATCTGGTGGTAGAATAATATTCTCACATTTATTTACTTCAGATTCAAATAATGATGAAATTTTTTTAAAGTATATCCATTTTTAAACAATGCTGCATTTTTCTGTAGTGTAATAAGATGTATAAAGATATAGACAGAAAATTAAGGAAAAGCATGATACAATGAACTTAGGTTTTTAAAATAAAATATGTCTGTCAAAATGTGAAGTTAAGAAAAATTTTGCTGAGAAAGCCTTTAAGATCCCATGATACAAACTATTTTAGTTAGAAATTTTTAAGCGACCTTTAATCTTAATGAAAAAATAGTCTCCAAAGCAACTTGTATATAAGTAATTCACTAATAATGCTACATTTAAGTTTTCCATTATTTTATGCTTATGCATTCTTTGAATTATTAAAAAAATTAGAAGTATTAGAAGAATTATTCTGTCCAAATTAAAAGTATATATAAAAATAAGTTTTAAGAGTCATGTTTGAATAATGTTTAAAAACATTTTTCTAATAATTTATTTGTAATTGTTTACTCACTTTTGTTTATTTCAGATGGCACCACTAGATATTGGAGATCTTCCCTCAGAATTAACGTCTAATCCTTCGGCTTATGTTGCTGTTACTGGCCTTGACATAGAAAATAATGCTATTCACCGTACTATATGGGAATCTTTTACTACCAATAGGCAAGATCGAGTTCCTTTGTTCCTAAAGCTTTTGCCTGTTGGTCATGAATTTCCAAAAGCAAAACCTAAGGTAAGTATTTTTGTATCATTTACTTATTTCAAACTTATAGAAATTTTAATATTAGTCACTATTTTTTATAGAGTGATCCACTTAGTAAGGTCAAATATGATTACATTATAAAATTGCGTGGAAGCAATTTCCTACAAAATTCATTGTTTTTCATACATTTTCCTGGGTTCTGTCTTAGGTATAAATGAAAATATTCATTTGAAACATTTAATTTTAAAATGAAGGATCTTTTATAGACCAAAATTTTATGAGCCAGAAGTCCAGACTGTAGTAATCTCATAGGCAAAATATTGGCAACTTATGATTTGTCATTTTTTAGTATTTTTTTTTTTTTTTTTTTTTGCATAATGTAAGGAGGATGGGTGGGTGGAGGAGAAGCATTTTTGATTTTAAACACTGTATAAAAGTTTTATTTAAATAAGTTTATTTCACTGTATATCTTAGCTTCTGTGTTTTTTGAGGTGGGTGTTTTACTTAGACGCCTTGAACAATCAGACTCATAAAGATTAATATCCTCTAAAATTTTTAATTTCATATTTTATGTAATTTGGTCTTTTAATAATTTCTCCATAAAAATAATTTTAAACTTTAATATCTTTATAGACAAAATTAAATCCTAAATTATGATAATCATACAACATATGCTATTATAGAAGTCTTATGCTGTTCCATTCATTCTACTCTGTATATCGCTATATTTCTAATAGCTTTCTTAAACTTTGAATTTCAATTTCTTATAAATTGAAGCAGATGCAATTAAATTTAATTAAAACAAAAGCTTTTTTGCTAAAGCCAAACATATTTTTTAAAAACATGAGAATGAAAAATAGAACCATTCAGCATTAATGTCTTATGTGCACTACAGTATATGTATATGTAATTTATAATGTGTGGAATATCTAAAAAAATTATTCAATAAAAATTTTACTGCTTCATCATAATATTTAGTTTTTAGCTTAACATTCAAAAAGATTAAAATGGCATTAATAAGAATATTTTATTTTGTTTCAGTCAATAAATAATTGCTTAAAAATTTTTGGAATCTAAATTTTATATAGTATTGTGGTTTATAAAGAATTGTATTAAGTTAAATATTGTTGATACACCTACTTTTAAGTTAAAAAAAATCTAATATAGTAATAATTTTGAAACATTATGAAGCATTAAACATAATGGTTAGAATAAAAATTTTCTGTGTTTCTTCATTAGATTAACAAAATTAAAAACATATGAAATTTGGGATCTTATGTTGTGAAATTTTCTATTTGTTTTACAAACTCTGTCTTGAAAGTTTATTTTTATTTATTCCCAGAATCTCTTAAAATTACTAAACTACTTTTCATTTAATTTTTTTAAGAATTTGTATTTGTTTCTCTTCAGAACTTTTTTTTTTTTTTGTATATGCATTTGACAATTTTTATTATCTGTGCCAAATGGAAGAACTAATTTTTCAATATTTGCATGCTTTAATACTGAGAGATAAAACCTTAATTTGAAATTTCTTCTTTTGAAGGATATATTAAATCCATATAAGAGTTAAATAAAAGTATATTTTGTGAGGAATATTTGAAAGGAAATTAACTCATTATAAAGTGTTTGAGCACTTTCTATTAGCTTAACTGTTGCTATCATTTATGAAAAATTTGAAGTGAAATATTAGTTTTTTTTTTGACAAATTGGATGTTTTGCAACATTAGGATACATATTAGGCTAGATATAAGAAAATTGGCTATTCTTTGTTTTATCATTTTCTTGAAACTATGCTAAAAACATAATTTTAAAGGAAATAAAATATTGGTTTGAAAAAAAAAATGATTTAGAAATTACTAAGACCTTTATTTTTTTGTGTAGAATATTTTGCAAATGTTTTATTGTATTTAAAAACAGATAATTATAAAAATTCATTCTCTGAAATGTATCTTTTCATCTATCTGCATCTTTTAATGTTTATAAAAATAATTGATGATTGCAAATTTGGTGTTTTAGATCTGACAGTTGCATTAAAAAGTGCTGAAGTAAATAAAAATTAAAAAAAAAAAATAGCTTCTTTATTTTTGAGTAATCACTTAACCGATATAATTATGTATCAATCTAATTATTATCATTTTTCTAATCAGTAGACATACAGTTTTCTCACTACAAAAATGTTTTTTTTTTTATATAATAATACAATAAAATTGCGAAAATGATTTTTGTAATTTTGATTTGATATGATAATTGTGGAAAATACATTATATAGAGTCCTAGTTGAACCAGAATTTTTACATGTTTCTAAAAGATCAAGATGATGTAATCTAATTAGAATGTATTGAAAACATTAATATAGTTAAGAATGTAGTGCCACATTATAAATTTTAGAACTACAAGTTATAAAATACAATCAAACGCTGAATTTTTTTTCATTCACATTATTCATAAATGTTTTTTTTTTTTTTTTTTTTTTTTTTTAGCGCACTTCATATGACTGGTATGTGCCAAAAGGGATTTTGAAAACAAACTGGCTTTCGAAACATTTGACAGAAGTACCAGCTGTTGCAGTGCAATTTGTGGATTTGGATTGGGATAGCCCTTCTTGGGCAGAGAAGCGATTAGAATGTGCAAATAAATTAGAAATGCTGAGGTAATTATAAATTTTTATTAATGATAAAATATCTATTAATAATAAAAATGAATTTATGTATTAATTTTAGAAAATTTTAAAAAGTTTAGAAATTTTCTTAAAATTGGATGCAAAATACATTAAGAAATATTTTTCAAAATATTTAAAATAAAATAAATGTTTGAGTTGAATTATATTATTTGAATTTTGTATAACATTTGATTATAATTGATATAGTCCATTTTATACATAGAGAAAGCCTGCAAGGTCGATCTACCCGTGTTGCTTTAGTTTTAATTCAGAAGAGAGCAGCTTTGCCTGGTAGTAAGTAAAATTCTAACAATTTTCCAGATTATATTCTATTGCACAGAATTATTTACAATTTCTTTTTTATTTATTCACCCTTTATTGTTAGAATTTTATTATCTATTGAAATTTATTACTGAGTTGAGCATCCTAAATCCTTCATTCATAAGATGTTATGGTTTATAATATAATAGACTAATTAAAAATCTTCATGTAATTAATTATTCTGATTTTATATTATTAACCAATTAGCTGCCATTCTTATGCTTATAAAAAAATAACCAATTTTTTAAAATTTTACAATTCTTTTATTTTATTTTTAATTAAATATTTTTCCTTTGGACATAATATAAATTTCCCTCTCAATTATTCCATTCATTTTGATGGTGGCCATATTACTACTGTTTTGCTTTTAAATAACTTTTAGAAGTTAATTTTAGCCAACGTCCTGGCATGGGGGTAGCACGTCTTCCTCGTGATCAGGCAGTCCCGGTTCGGGCATGGTTGTTCTTCTTTTGTGTTCTATCTGTGAGGTGTGTGTATGTGTCTCCCTGTAAAAAGAGGTTGTGCAAGCGAATGTGACGTATGAAGTAGCTAAGTCGTACTCTTGTCGCTAGTTGGCGCTACTGAAAAAACAAGAGATGCTCACTCGGCTTAAATCACTGACAGATAACTATCAGCGGGCTTGTAAAATGCCATAAGTCACAACATACAGAAGTTAATTATAATTCTGTAAAAAAAAAAATAATAAATAAATAAAAAAAGCTGTTATTTACTTTAGATTTTATTCTCCTATTTTCTTATAAGTTTCCAAGAGGCTTGAATGTAGTTGAAATGTCTTTTATTTTTGCTTCCAAATGCTATAATCAGAAGTTTCATTTTTATATTATTAAAAGTAATTCTTTTCAGATATAAAAAATAAAAATCTCTAAATTTAGTAGGAAAAAATGTTAATTCTTAATTTTTATTCCAACTCTTATTTACAATACATAGCTATAAATAATTAATGTTTCTTTTTTTTAAACATACATCGAAGAAATAAATGCATTGAATGTCTTGTCTGGGTGTGAATTCGAAATTAATCTTGATCCATTTGATTAATACTTTATTATTTTATTTGATACTAATTTTGTTAATTCAGGCAAAATGTTAAAAATAAATATAACAAAAATAAAATCTAAAAATAATTTTTATAATTATATCAGTATTAATAGTAAATTTCTTATAAAACTGTTAAAATATTCAGAAAGTAATGGTCTGTTCAAAATAGTTTTCTGAGCTTTGTGAACATCATTTATGAACTATAAACTTTTATATTTTGTGGCTTTGATTGAAATTTAGATGCATTTTGATTCTTTTTCACTATCATTATAGTTTTCTTTATATTTAATAGCCATTTAAAATTTAGTACTCAACTTGAAGAATTTCTTATATTGCTTTTATTATTAATGTTTTGAGGGGCAATGATTAAAATCAATAGTAGGAAGTTATCAATTACTAGTTTTTATGTTACTGCATTTTTTAAAATTTGAAATAAATAATATTTTGTATTTTTTAGCTGATGACCAAATTGCAGCTGAGAGGGCTGCATCTTTATGCAGTGCTTGTGATTTGTCTGGTAAAACCTTGTTTGTCCTTCCTCATTCAGACCATTTATATGGATACACATTGCGGTAATTTTTTTTGTAAATGTTTTTACAAGCTATTAATTTATGATTTAAGGTTATTAAAATTTTACTTATCAGTTTATTGCAATATTAATTTATATTGTAAATATTTCTGCTATTTTTTAGTATTTTGAATATTTAGTGATATGAGATGCACGAGGATAGAGCCTGGGACCTTGTGGTTTGCAGTCCAGTAACATAACCATTATGCAAAAGCAATTGCCCGTGCAGCATAGTTGTTAACTGGATTATATGCTATTCACCACAAATATTTTAAACTTTTTTTCCTTTTCTTTTTCAACATTCCTTTTTTAACTTTCATATATTAAAACATATTTATTTAGTTGGAGAAATTATTTTTAATTATTGCTTTAGTATTTAATTCACAAAATGCAACTTTCAATCTATTGTTTGTTATTTGCATAGTAATGTAATTGTTTAAAAAAAAGATTTTTCAAAACAATAATTTGTTTTGCATTAGTCATATTATTAGTTTCATATTTTATATCATTTATGTGTTATACTTTGTGAAGACAATTTTTAAATGCATTTATTATTTTTAAAATGTATAATTCTTAAAACTCATTTTGTATCTCTTCTCAGTTTGCAGAATGCATTTTATGAGTTGGCTCAAACTTATTACCACCATGAAAGTCGGCGTATTAAGAATCATAAAGATCATTTGAACAAAACAACTCATCAGGTAATTCTCTTGATTTTTTTTGTGTGCATGCATATGTAAACTCTGTTTGTTTTTTCCTCTTTATTTCATTATGGTAATTAGCATTATAACTAGATAATAATTAAAAGCTAGTTTTTATTATAAGATAAACTTGAATGATTGATACCATTTTTTTCTTTCAAGTTTAAAACATGTTATGGGGATGAATAATTCATTGTCAGATATAGTTTTTTTTTCTTCTTTTTTTTTTTTTTGCTATTGATTGGTATTAAATGATGGTAATGCTTATATGTTATCAAGTTATTGATATAGTCAAATTTTGAAGGTAAAATTATTTGAATTTAATAATTATCTTAATTTTTTTATTTTTTATTTTGTTGAGCATTAGTTATATATGATTGTCACTTAAGGTAGTAAGGGGAGGGAGGTAAAAAACCCCCTCTGAATAGCTTGGATATTTATGAAAGATGTTTATTAAATAGTGATGTATGTATTGTCATGTTGAAACTTAATAAGAATTAAACAAAGATAAATAACATGTACAAATTTGCATTCTAATTCATATATTCACCATTAAAAACAATTCATTAATAATCAACTGGTTACTTTTAGATTTGAAAACACTTTCATGTGATTAAATGTTTATTGTCAGCATAGTTTTAATTGAAAAATCTTAAGTTGGATTAAATAATCAAATCATATAATTGAAAAAAATCTTAAGACGGATTAAATAATCAACTCACATAATTGAAAAATTCTTCAGTTTGATGTCCAATTTACAAATGGCACAATGCATTATTTCAAGTTCTCTGAGTATGAATTTTTGGTAGTTATAAAAATATTCTGACTTTGTATGTAAAAAGAGAACCAATGAATCAGTTTTATATAATATTTATTATCTTCAATGAGATAAGTTATACATTTTTTTTCCATTGATTATTAGCATGGTTGTACATCTCTTATGCAGTATTTCCAAATGTTCGTTTAGCACTTTTTTAATCACATAGTACCGATTTTAAAGAATATATATATATATATATATATATATATATATATATATATATATATATATATGTGTGTTATGTTTTAACTTCTGATACTTTCAGAGCCAAGCAGAAAATAAAGTAAGTTATGATATTAAGCAAAAAGAAACTTTTATGCTCAATGTATGAATGGTTTTATGCAACTTAGCTATTTCTATTTAAAATTATAATAATATTTTTTGAAGGTTGTGATTCTTTGAAAGTGTACATTTGTGTTTGCCCTTGAAAGTTATATTTTCATCTGCATCCTTTGATAAACCATCTGTATCCTTTAATAATTTGTCTAATATGTAGCACTTTTCAGCTTCTATTTGTAAGACACCAGTTCAAGATTGCCTTTCTGACTGAATTAAAACAAGATATTTCTGCTGCTTTAAAGTAAGTTAGTTAATTTAATTTTTTTTATATAAAATAAAAGAAATTCAGACTAATTTATAATGCTATTAAAATTATGTTGGTGAAATTACTTATTTAAAACTTTTTGGAAAAGGAGGATTTTACACATTTTTGAATGCCTTATTTTTATGAGTCTATGCACACTATGATGTTTATCTTGAAGAATTTTTAAATCCCTTAGCAGGCTATGCCAAATGTTCTCAAACACAGTTCAAGAATGTTAATTTTTTTAATGTTATATTTATTCGATAATTCATAAAAAATGTAGTAATTTTGTTTCATTTCAGATCAGAAATAAAAGTATTTCAAAGAACACTTACATAAACTATTTTTTTCCAAAGAGATAACAAAATTGCTAATTTGATTTTAAATCAATTACTTTTATTTGAATAGTTAAAAGAAATTCATATTGCTGAAGTAAATTTAAGTCTCATTAAGAAAATGTTGCATGTGAAAATTTAAAAAACAATAAAATTTTTCCAGTAACAGTTGCAGTGATCAGTTGTTTATAATTAAAGTTACAGAAAACAAATAATACATTTTGCAATTTCATGAATGTCTTTATTATATCTTTCTTCAGACATTTATGATTTTAAAAAATAAATATGTAATCTGATTATACAAAAGGCTTTTAAAGATTACTTTGTCCTTCCTTGAAAATCCTTATGAAACTGAATATATCAAGTCATGCAGGCTCAACTCACTTTCAAAAGTTAAGCACGGAGAGAAAATATTCATTTCAGGAAGCCAATCTGAATTGGAGAAACTGTTACTTGTTGCAGAGGTAGAAAGAAGTATACAAATATGTTAGATAATGGCAAATCAAGCAGTTATATAAAAAACTGGCTTTGTGAAGGTTTACAGGAGTTGCGTTTAAGTATAGATGGAAGGTGTTTAAAACATTCTTTAATTTTTTTTCCAAGTTAAACTTATTTGTATGGCTTTCAGAAGACAAATGGAAGATTCTGAGTGGTGGTGTGCAGGCGGATACATTGAAGGAAGATAATCTGTCACAGATATTGCTCTGTTCTTTGGTTTCCATTTTATGATTATGGAAATTATTCCAAAACAGCCAAACAGTTATCTAATGACCTATGGTTGGTCATCCAAGGGTTACAGCCCCTGCAGAAGGTCAATATATTGCTATAGTTGCCAAACAAAATCGAAGAGCGACCTCCATATGTGTGATGTTTATGGTTACAGTGGCCATTGGTAAGACAATATCTGCCACTATTATTCACTGAAGGCTACATTTGAAAGGACTGTATACCCCAGTACTTTGAGTTTGTATTCCTCTATCTGTCCAACCAGAGGGAACTATTAAATTGGATTGTGTCTGATTGAGAAATGTTATGTTCTCGGATAAGTCCAGATTTGACTTTCAACCTGATGACAACTGTCAAAGGTTTTGGAGGGAATATTAGTCAGTGGAAATAATAAGCAGAAAGGCTTTGGAGGGCCACAGAACATCACCCATTTCATAGTGAAAGCATTTTGGTCTAAGTAGGAATTTCATTGGGATATCGCATTGACCTGAACATCTCCAGATGGGACTCTGTGATGGGTGTACAGTATCGGGATGAAGTCCTAGACCCCGTTGTGAAACTATACATGCAGCAGTTGATTCTACTTTCATTTTCATGGACAACAATGCACGTCCTCATAAAGATACCGTTGATGACTATTCGGAGAGAGGAGATTGCATGTATGAAGTGGCCATCTTACTCTCTGCATCTTAATCCAATCTTTGAGTTGCGCTTGGCCAAATGATGTGTACTCATTTCCCCCACTTCCAGCCACTCTGACAGATTTGGTAATTGCTCTAAAAGAGGAATGGGGATCACTGAACTCTGATCACCAACTCGTAACAAGCATGATCACATGCTGTGCACTCTGTGTGAAAATGAGGGGTGCTCCAATACCTTACTGATGTCGGGTTAAAAAAAAATTGCCATAATTTTGTGAATTTTGCTAATATGACATCAGTATATAATCAATGCAAATTTAATATTGTTTTTATTTCCATATGTTTGTTTTGTTTCACGAATAAACATTTTGCCACTTTCTTGCAGCATTTCTTGTCAATGAAAGTGATACTTGTCTATTTTTTCTTGCTTAACTTTTGGAAATGAGTGTATATGGGCTAAGGTATATGAAAATGTTTACAAATTAAGAAAAAATTCTGTTTTTTTTTTAATGCTTTACTGCTTATTATTATTGTTATGACAACTGCTAGAATTGTAATAGGCAGTAATACTATTCTTTTTTGATATGATTATTTTTTAATTTTTATATTTTGCTGCAATAAATAATCTTCAATTCATAGATTTAAAATTTCTCTTTCTTTCTTTTTTTTCCAGCTAAATAAATTTTCCTTAATTTAGATAATTAATTCTGTATATTGCTCGAGAAATTAAAATTTTGTTCTAAAAATGGTAAGATATTATGTTAATATGCATAAATAGCGGAGTACTATTTTTAGTTGCGTTTGTTATTTTGAAGACTTCAGTTATTTTTTTTTTATCAGGATACTGTTTTTACTATAAATTTATATATATATATATTTAATTTCTACCCACTTTTTTATTTATTTAGCAACTGAGGTTATTCAGAGTAAATTTGTTAGCAGCTTTCAAATTTACTGACATAGATATTATCTCTCTCTGGTGCCTTGTTGGTGCACTGCATATTCTTCCTAGAACTTTCTAAAATTCTAATGCTTTCTTTCATTATAAATTTCTTGATTTCTAGATATGATTTTTTTTTCTTTCTCTTTTTTATGTCTATGAAATGAGTTTGTGATTACACTTTATATCTATCTGCATGATAGAAAATTACCAAACATTTGCGAAAATTGAGCTAAAAAAAAATGTTTACTTAAAGTTCTGAATTTTATTCATCTACAGGTTGCTTTATATTTATACTTTTTCATAACAATCAGTATTTAATGTTTTTACCTTCAGATACTAGTACCTAATCTTTAGAAAACATTTACAGAAGCTACAAACAAGCCTATGCAAATTTAATGGAAGTTCGAGCTTCAGATGCAAATTTGTTGGAAATAAAGACTGTTGCTGGATTTATAAATTATAAAGTAAGCATAGTTTGAGTTCTTTAAATTTTAAAAATCCGTTTTTAAGTATTTTTTAAAATTTTTTTACTAATAATTTTTTCAGATGTGCAGACTTTCATTTTTAAATGGTACACCTCTTGATGCTATTTCTCAGTTTAGAAATCATGTAGATATTTTCAAGAATAAAGTTGGTCATCCAGAACTGGCATTTGAGCATAGTGCATGGATGTCAAAACAGTAATTATGTATATTTTTTTATTTAGTAGCTTTGTGCTGTATTTTAAATAACTGGATCTTTTTTTAAAAATATAAGTTTTCTCTAATTGTATTTATAAAAGAACTTTTGGGACATATGACAAAAATGAATACTGCCTGTATTCCCATCTACTAAAATATTTCATAAAAGGGATGGGGGAGCAATCAATATCAGTACTTATAATACCAAGATTAAAAAATTTTCAAAATTGATGTGACAAATATATATATTTTATAATAGATTAACAAAAGGTTAGCTTAATGATAATGTATTGCTGTTTATTAATAAGATTTATTTATTAAAATGTTCAATGCAATTTCTTATATTATTTTGTAATTTGTTCTTAGGTATTCTTCATTTAGATATATTTTCTGAGTGATAATATGGTTTTGGTAGCATTTTTAAAAAAATGCAGAAGTGATTTTGGAATTTTCTCACTTGTTGATATCAAAATCAATTGTTGATTCAGTGGACCTACTCTTCTGTCTATACTTGTGATAGACAGATGAAGTTTTTATAATTTTTTTTTAATAGATCTATTTTAGTTTTTTACGTTTAATTTTTAAAATGTCTGTTGAATTTTAGTACATTTAACTTTTAGAAAGTGCTTTTTTTTGTATGAGAGTTAGAAAAAGATTTCACATCCATCTTTAATATTTTTGAAAAATCATATTTTTTCAATATTATTCCTTTTAATGCATAAGTATTTATTTTATATTACTTATGAAAAGTAATATGGTTTAAAACAAAATCTGCTTTATCTTGTATGAAAATACAAACTTTGCATATAATTATTTTATTTTGTTGAGATTCAAGTTTGTACTTTTAAAACAAATGAATAAATTTGAATTTGTGTACATTACTTTTATCTAATCTGGGGAGGCCAAAATTCATTAAAGAATAATTTTGATTAAAAACCCTTCAAGTAAAATGAGGCTTTCATTGCAAAATGCTCAGTAGTTTTATGTTCCAAGTTTTTATTTTGTTTTCTTTATTAGATTCAAACCAATAAATTTAAAAAAGAGCCACACATATTTTTTACAACTTTTGTTATACTTTTTGTTTTGGATTATTCATTAAATTGGTTGTTATTAGCAATAATTCATCAACTTTTTATATTGAATTTTTCTGAACATGATATATTCATATATTTTAGGTTTAGCCACTTTGGTGATTTATTTGAAGATGCTGTGCAGCAGGGTTTGAATGCAATTCAAACACAACATCCTGGTTTCTATTACCAGCAAGCTGCTAATCATGCATCAAATCGAAAAGCTCTTTGTTATAAGCTGTGCAAAGTGAGTAAAATAAACTGAATTATTTGTGTATAATTTCTCAAGTAAAATTAATTATATGTTTATTAATTTTTTCCTTAATAGTCTGTTGAAGAGCCTCCCGATTTTGAAATATTAGAAGGGGCTGACTCCTTGGAGTTTTATGGTCAAAGACCGTGGAGAGCATGCTGTCAAAGTAAGCTTCAACTGCCTGCTTTTCCCTCTTACTTTCTATCCCTCCCCATTTTGTTTATTAGTAAAAAAAAATGCAGGGCTAGAAAGCAATATTGAAAACACTGTGTAAAATTTCTTAAATGTGTATTAATTTTTTGTATAGAGGTAAAATTTATTTACTTTCTTTGAAAAAATTGTACCGTCTGAAGCTGAATGGGAAAGGAACAGTTCATTATTGCTGTACTTCTCTATTTATGATATTTGTACCACAATAGTATATCATATTATGTTGGTAGTACAATTTTTATAAAAAAAATGTATGGAATATAAAATGTTCCAAAAATATTAATAAAACCACTATTAATATTTTTTTTAAATATTTATTATTTAGGCATAGGTATATTCGAATATATATATATATATATATATATTTATTCTTTTTTAGATACATTTTACTCTATAAAATTGACCCTTGTGATGATGGCCTCTCTGGCCATAATCTAAGATACTGTACTAGATAATGTTTCAATTTAAGAAAGAGATCAGCATTTAGATATTTCATGTGACAAAAATTTTGTGAATGAGTTCAAAAGATAATTCCTGAAAATTCTGGTTGAAAAGATGATATCATCAGAAATATATTTCTAATAAAGGAATAAAACTTTTTATGCCTCTCGACTTATAATGTCTCTATAGAATTAGATTTTCAGTCACACTTTTAATCTCTGCTAGTAATAAAGATGGATATGTGTATGTGTGTATGTAAGCACTGTACAACTCAAACTATTTGACCCAGATTTGCCAAAGTTGGCAGTATACACTTTTAAAGAAGAGTGATTTTTTTTATTCAAAATTTTAATTAATTAAAAATTTAGAGAAATTTTATAGTTTTTCTTTAACTTCAGCACAAAAAATATTTTTTCTTAGGGTATGTAGTGTCTTGAAAAGTGCTTAAATTTGAAAACTATTTCAAGCACCTTAATTGTGATTGTAAGATTCTTGAAAAGTGCTTAATTTTTTTGAGAAATACAAAGGTAACATTTTTTTGTTTTGCTTCTACTGATGTTGAGTATAATAAATATAAAACTTAGTTCACAGTGTTTGTTTGCTAAATGTAAAAAAAAAGGGGGAAAATTTGAGGAAGGAATCATGAGGTGTCAATATATTTTATTTGCAGTGGCTTTGGCTACTTTAAGCTTACACATGATACTGTACTCTTTTTTCAACAATGAACACCATCATATATTGAGATAGAATATTATCTCTCAGGAGCAATATGATATACATACTATACCAAACTTATTATGACAAAAAAAAAAGAAAAAAAATGTTCTAACTTCTTTAATTCTTATTGTTTTAGATGTTGAAGAGTGTTCTCTTATGCCTGAAAAATTTAGGTCTAACCCTCTAACAAGGGGAGGTCACGGGGTTGAAATCTGAGATCAGGATGGGATTTAGTATAATGACGGTATACATTTAGAATGTTCATTCATGAAAATATTAAAATGTAATGGCCAGTCAATTTCAAGAAAATGGTCTTTATAATAAATTGGACTTTATAATCCACCACCCAGAAAGACAAGGAAAATGCCTATGGAACAAGAAATTAAACCGGTCATCCTGACACCAGCACAGCCACAATACAGAAATCCATTTGTATTTAAAGGAGACGTGGGACAAGACCCAAATAAATGGCTTAAAGAATATGACAGAGTGTCAGAATTCAACAGATGGGATGACATGACTTGTCTCGCAAATGTGTTCTTCTTCCTGGACGGCACAACGAAGCAATGGTTCGAAAATAATGAAGAGAAAGTGACTTCCTGGGATATTTTCAAATCGATGCTAAAAGAGGCATTTGGAGAAACACAACACTATGTAAAGAAGGCAGAAGAGGAGCTAAAGAGTAGAGCTCAAAAATCTGGCAAAAGCACACAGTCGTACATCCAAAGCGTGTTAGGGTTATGCCATCAAGTCAAACTAGATATGTCAGAAGAAGAGAAAGTGTCTCATCTGATGAAAGGAGTCGCCGAAGATGTTTACCAGGCACTAGTGACGAAAGAAATAACCACTACAGAGGACTTTATTAAATGGTATAGAAAGATCGAAGAGATGCAACAAGAAAGGATCCGGGGTAGGAAATTTGAAAAGCTCCCATATATCGTACCAATGGCTGTAATTGGCCAACAACTGGATCTGGTATCACTAGTACGTCAAATAGTGCGAGAGGAGGTCCAGCGCCTCATATCTGCAGTAGTCGATCCCGAATTCGAAGACAAAGGCATTGAAGCCATTGTTAGAGAGGAAGTGGAAATGCTTTGGCTCCTTTGTCACAGACAGCACCAGAGTGGACAAAGGTCAAACCAAGATGCCAACCTTCCTATGCTAACGTTGCCAGACGACCTACGCCCGTAGCACAGCAACCACAGAGCAAGACAGATGTCTGGTGCACTCCTGATAGAAGACCCGTCTGTTTCCATTGTGGCCGCCCTGGCCATGTAGTTCGATACTGCCGAGATCGGAAAGCTATTTTTGAGGCATATCGGGCTAATAGGAGCGATTTCGGCCTTCCGCCGTCGAATGAGTTACGCTATGCCGACGAATACAGCCGACCAGCAGTCCGAAGTTTGTCGCCCAGCCCATCAAGACAACGATCGCCTACGCGCCGCTATAGATCTCCGTCGCCATATAGAAGACCCAGTCAATTTCCTAGCCGCAGAAATGAGGAAGTCTAAGCGGAGCGACCTTCCTTGGGAGTGAGGCCGCTAGTGACAAAAATCCTCCGATTGCCGTAAAGATGTCCGGAAACAACATTAAAGTAATCGTCGGCAATGAGCCAGTACCTGCCCTTGTGGACTCTGGAGCCTCATTTTCTGTTATCTCGGAGAAGTATCGCCGCCTACTGAAGAAAGTTATGTTTCCAACAACTAACAATGTTCTTTTAAATGTCGCCGATGGAAATTACGTGAGACCAGTGGGAAAATGTACGCTTCGACTCGAAATCAATGGCCGACCTCAAGCCTTTGAATTTATTGTTTTGCCGCAATGCAGTCACGATACCATCCTTGGTTGAGACTTTTGGGGCGCTTCTCAAGCTGTTATAGATTGTGGCCGTTCGGAGCTTTTGTTTCAAGACGTCATTCAAGAATCCCAAACTCCAGACTCCAGCCGTTTATTCACGTTGGAAGACTATACGGTACCTGCTCGTTCTATCAGAAAGATCACTGTCTTAGGCCGTAAGAACCCTCGAGCTATCGACGTAATAGTAGTAGGAAATAAGATGCTCCTCTTGAACAAGGAAGTTGCTATTCCGTCTACTATAGTAACGCTCCTTAATGGTAAAGCCGAACTATGGGATACGGAATCGGCGTAGTATTAGTTCAAATACAAATGGGAATGAAAAAGTAATAGCTTATGCCTCGCGTATTCTGGCGAAGGCTGAGAGAAACTATTCCACAATTGAAAGAGAATGCCTTGCGGCCATATGAGCTATAACTAAGTTTCGGCCATATCTCTTTGGAAAGGCTTTCAAGATCGTCACTAACCATCATTCCCTGTGTTGTCTGACAGGACTGAATATCCCTCTGGAAGACTCGCTAGATGGGCGCTGCGACTTCAAGAATACGACTTATCAGTGGTGTACAAAGTGGAAGGAAACACAAAGATGCTGATAGTCTGTCCAGAAAACCCATTAAAAGTCGATGCTTCATGGTCTGGGGACTCCATAGGTGCCATTTTATTCACTAATCTCTCAGAAGAACAGATGAAAGATCCAGAATTGGCAAGAATAATAAGAGACCAACAAAGTACCGAAGCAAGCAGGCTGCGAAACTTTGAATTAGTCGAAGGAGTCCTCTACAAGAAGAATTTTGATCCGTCCGGAAAGAAATTTCTACCAGTGATCCCGAAGCATTTACGGCTCAGTATTCTAGAATCTCTCCATGACGACCCTACCGCCGGACATCTAGGATTCACCAGGACGTATGATGGAATAAGAAAGCGATTTCATTGGCCAGGCTTGTACAGAAATGTTCGAAGATATGTGATGTACTGCCGAGAATGTCAAAGGAGAAAATCTATTCCTCAGAAGCCACCAGGTCATCTCGTACCTATTCCACCAGCTGCCGCTCCTTTCCTTCGAGTCGGAATCGACCTGCTAGGACGATTTCCAAAATCTGACGACGGCAACATATGGATTGTAATATGCACCGATTATCTGACACGGTACGCAGTCACCAGAGCTTTACCGACGGCGGAAGCTACACAAATCGCCAAATTCCTATTAGAGGACATAATCCTGAAGCATGGAGCTCCACGAGTTATCATTACAGAACTTGGACAAGTTTTCCGGTCCAAGCTGATGTCCGATATTAATCGACTGTGTAATATCACTCATCGAATGACAACAGCCTATCATCAAATGGCCTCACAGAGCGATTCAACAAAACGCTAGCAGATATGCTTTCTATGTATGTGGATGTCGAACGGAAGAACTGGGACCAGATATTGCCGTTCGTCACATTCGCCTACAACACTGCCAAGCAAGACACGACAGGTTTTACGTTCTTCTACCTACTACATGGGCGAGAAGATACGATGTTTCCTCTCTGCCTCAACGAGTTCAGCCAAGAAGACGATTACGTTAGCCATCTGATCAACAAGGCAGAAGAATCGAGGCAATTAGCTCGAATTCTCGAGGCTCAGCAGAAAGATCGCCGGCATTATGACTCCAAACATCGGATGGTGGCATACGAACCAGGGGATTTGGTGTAGATTTTTATTCCAGTTCGTAAAAAAGGGCTTTCCGAGAAGCTCCTCAAGAGGTACTTCGGCCCTTATGAAGTCTTGAGGCGGTTGTCCGACGTCACCTATGAAGTAGCCGATTTCGATCCTAATTCTAGAAGGCGAAAACTGAAGGAAGTTGTCCACGTCTTACGCATGAAGCCATACCATGACCCAGAAGAACACGACGACCAACATTCTTATGAAAGTATGGAGATTCCGGAAAGAGACATTTCTCAAAAGACAATTCCCCATGAAGACGCAACGACTTTATTCAATATTTGAAATCCCAACCACCACCATTATCACCCTCACCCACCCCATTTTTTTTTTTTTTTTGTGATTTAATGGTAAAAGTGCTCAATTTTTGCAAGAATTTCTTACTATGCTCTTTATTTACACAATCTTTTCCATTACATAAATGTATGATAAAGATAATGGAATGTAAAATTAAATTGAAAACGAAGCAATAAGCATTGGTTAAACTAACTTGTTTTTACATCGATTAACTTTGTTCCAAATTTTGGTATATTTTCAATAATACCAGATTTATTCTGCATATATATATATATATATATATATATATATATATATATATATATATATATATATATACATACATACAGTGGTGGCCAAAAGTGTGGACATTTTTTGAAAGTTTCATGTTTTTCAACTTTGCGTGCTTGTAGAATATATTAATTTTCACTTAAATACAAATGTTTATATATCAAATTGAAGGTAATTTAATGTAGGATTTAATAACAAAAACAGTATTACAATATCTGTATTATAAACAAAGTTGCGCTAATTTTAGTAAGATGTATCTTAGATTTGCATTTTTTTAAAGTGATACTTACACAATCAATACTTAGTAGGATAACCCTTATTTTTTAAGACAGCTTCACAGCGTATTTTCATCGAGTGAACGAGTGTTTGGAGTTCATCTTTCGGAATAACATGGTGCCAAGAATCAATTATAGATTCAATAAGTTGTCTTTTATTGGATGGACGTTTTTGTCGTACAAGAATTTTCAAACGTCGCCACAAATTTTCAATTGGATTGAGATCAGGATTGTTTCTTGGCCATGGTAATACATATATGCCTTTATTTTGAAACCATGCTTTGCATACTTTTGCTGTGTGGCATGGAGCTGAATCCTGCTGAAAAATAAATGGTGCTTTGTTGGGGAAGAAATCCCTGATGGAAGGTATCAATTTTGGTTCTAGGACAGTTTCGATGTATTTTTTGGCATTCAGAATGCCATCAATCACTTGAATTCGGCCCACACCATTTGCAGACTTACATGCCCAAATCATGGCATTTGTTGTTGTTTTCATAGTTGCTTCAATGCAATGAGGATGAAGCGCTTCACCTACTCTACGTCTCACGTATTTTCTACCATCGCTACCAAAGAGCGATATTTTAGTCTCATCACTCCAGATTACTTGCTTCCATTGATTTTCTGACCATTTAATGTGTTCTTTTGCCCATTTAACTCGTTTTTCGCGTTGCTTTTGATTTAAATATGGTTTTTTCCTTAGAATTCTAGCTTGTAGTCCAAATCTTGATAACCTTCTTCTTATTGTTCTTGAACTTACTGCAATACCCGCTGCACTCATTTCACATCTAATGGCATCTGATGAAATTTTTCTATCTTGAAGGCATAGCCGTTTAATTTTTCTATCGGCAGTAGCACTTGTGCATTTTTTTCGGTCTGATTTGGCCTTATTTCCCACTGATTTCGTTTTTTCGTAACGTAAACAGAACTTTCGTACACCAGAACAAGTCACTGAACCACCAACTTGTCTTGCAATTTCAGCATAAGAGAGGCCATTTTCTCTCAATATGACAATTCGGCTTCTTTTTGTAGATGTCCAATCAGTTCTTCTTGTTGGTGACGTTGTTTAAAATTAGTTTAATTAAAAAAAAGGACTTAAAATATTAAAAAACAGCAGTACTCTATTTAATTGTGCTGGTATGCATCATTCCGCAAAATATTTCCACAACAATAACTCTTTTACCATCCAAATAATCTAAACTATAGTTACAGACATTTGATTGGTCCTCAGAACAGTTTTGTGATTGGCTAGTACGCTTTTATTACAAAACATGTCATTATTCAAAACGATTTGTGTTTGTTTGTTCTACTAAAATAAGCGTAACTTTTTTTGTAATACAGATATTGTAATACTGTTTTTGTTATTAAATTTTACATTAAATTACCTTCAATTTGATATATAAAGATTTGTATTTAAGTGAAAATTAATATATTCTACAAGCACGCAAAGTTGAAAAACATGAAACTTTCAAAAAATGTCCACACTTTTGGCCACCACTGTATATATATATATATATATATATATATATATATATATATATATATATATATATATATATATATATATATATATATAATCATTTTTCTATATTTAATTAATTTTTAAAAATATTTTAAACATATTTTGCAATAAATTTCATTGTTGAAGTGAAACCCAAATTGTTTTTCAATTTTTTAAATATTTTACCCTGGTTTTTTACCCCCATTGTTGATGATTTGGATATGAAAATTCAGTTTATTTTTTCATGTTAAATAGGTGTTTCAATATAAAGTAGGCTTTTAATAAGATGTTTGAAGTTCTATAGCACAATTATGGTTTAAATTCAGTATCAAGGTAGCAATGGTGAAAATTTCTTAAAGTGTGTCCATTTTTAAAAACCGCTGTTCTTTTCTGTGATATGATTGAATGTATAAAGATAAAAATGTGGGAAATGTTGCATAGCACAATGAACAAGTCATTGTAAGGCCTCTAAAGTAATATGAATTATATGTCAACAGTGTTATTAGTTTGAAAATATTTTGCTTAGCCATTAAGAAATAGTGAATGGTAAGTTTTAACAGTCATTAACCCTTTATTGGGTTCTTGAAAATTTTAAACTTGATTAAAGAGGCATAGTTTACAAGACCATATTTTTTAAAAAAAAAGTTAGTTTCCTAATTAAAAAGAAACAGTTGCAATTTTCTAATTAAAAAAAACAAAACAGTTTGGGATGTTGTCTATATATTAATGTATATTATGTTGCCTATATGTATATTATATATTAAAATCCTATTGTGTTGGTGGTAATTGTCTGTGTTTTTTTAATAATGCTAGAATGAAGTAATTAAGACCTAAAATTACTGCATTGAAATGATAGCTCTATTGATGCAGTGAAGAATTTTATGAAGAAAAGCATGAAGTACCATTAAACTTTTATTAAAAAATATATTCTGTTGATCTATTCTATGTATTTTATTATTTGGCTTTAAATACTTAAAATTATTTGAATTTTTGCTATTACCATTCACAAATAGAAAACTAGATAAGATAAAGATTCACAAGATAACTATAGAAACACAAGATAAATATTCATACCCTTTATTTACATTACAGATGACATTTCAATTGTGGTTAGCACACTTTTCATTGGAACAAAATAACTTTAGAAAATCTGATAAAAAATAGAAAAATATGCAAATACCTTTTAGGATCAGCTAAAAAATATTTTGGCTCCAAACTTTTTAAAATTTTATGATTAGGTTTTATTTTATGTGTAGATGTAAATTTTTAGATTAAAAAAAATGAAAAAAGTTTTTATTCATTTAAAAATGTCATTTCTAATTATTGTTTGTAGGTTTAGAACCACCAGATCCTCAAAAAGAGCTGAAAGGTATCATGGCTTTAAAGTATAAAGAGTTCCATGAAGTAGATCATCCAGTAAGTAAATGCAAATTATTCAACTAGAAATATATCTTATTTTAAGAATTGTTGAAATGTAAGCATTTTATAGTTCCATCTTCTCTTTTTAATAAAGTTTATAATTATTTATAGATGATTATTATTCCTTTGCTAAGCAGTGCTGTTGCTCAATTCAAGAAGTACAAGTGCCCTAGAATGAAACGACAATTGAGTAAGTTTTTTCAATATGTTTCTTTGAATAGTTAGACTATTTAAAACTCATTTTATGTCCTCACTTTTAAAAAGATTATTATATTTAGTATTATATGGAATTATGCAAAGATTGCAGTAATGCTGTAGCATTATCTCTGCTTTAAGAGTAAAGGATACCATATTCAAAGCTCATTTCCATTAAAATTCAGCTATGCATATAGGCCTATTATATAGTAACTCTGTTTGAGGTTTAAATATCCAGTTGATGTAATATGGAAAAGATATGCTTACTCTGGCATTTTCATCTGATTATGATACTAATTATGATTTGCGATAAAAGAATGAATGATCTTGAAAATGATTATACTAATCTAACTAAACTAAGATGAATTAAGAATAAATGTAATATAGGAATCTGTAAAAAATATGGTTCCAAACAAAGTAAATTGTAAAAATTTTATTACATATAAATGTCTTATTTTTTTAAAGGAATTTCTTAAAATTTATGGGGAAATATAATTGCATTAAACAAGAACTTCAACTTCTGAATATATTTGAAATGTTCAGTTTTGCAATTATGGATGCAGATGTATAATGTTTATTTATAGATTGGTCTTAAAACTATTCTGCTTAGTGTCTGAATTTTCTAAAAATCTTCAAAAACATGTTTTTTACGAATTTACCATAAATATTACACCAAAATGATAGATAAGTAGATTTCATTTGTATTCTTTAATTATTATATAAAACAATTTATTAATTTTTATAATTCCTTTTTGAAATTTTTTTATCATGATTGAAAATTTTTTTATTATTATTTTAGCTGTGGAAATGGGAGAAGAATATTATTGTTACAAAGATTACAGACAAGCGTTAACGTATGTATATCCTGAAGAATTTCTAAACTGTCTTCATTTTTACTTTTTTGCATATAGAATATACAAAGAGAAAGCCTTACAGTCTTAAAAACTTCAGATTTCGATGGATTTTCACGTCTCATGCCTTCATGAGCCTGAAAAGCATATTTTTGGAATTATATCTGTCTATCTATAAGTTTAATAACTTAAATGCTTTGAAGTGGATGGGTGAAAATTGATATGTAAGCTTTATACCGAATTTATAGATTTCTATCAAATTTTGAGCAAACTCCATTCACAGGAAGTTTGACTGTCTGAGTGCAAATGAACACAATAACTACAAAGTTGTAAAAAGTGAGATGAATCAAATTTAATACACATTTAGCATCTGAAGTAATGACCCTTTCAAATGTTGATCGCTCAAAGGGTTGACCATCTGATGGTTTGCACTTTTCAGTGCATTTAAATGTTTTACCTAATGTGACTAATTGGCTATTATTAGTGTGGTGAAGAGCTTATAGGCCAGTTAACAGCTACGGAAAATGGGCAATTGTTACTCGGCTGCGAACCACAAAGTCCCAGGTTTTATCCTTGCTCATTGCAAATTCACTACATTGGTAACCTCAGACGATCAGCTGTTGTGCCGCCATCTACCCACAGCAACCGAAAGTCGTCAGATTCACTTGATGCAGCAACCCAAAGTCTTCAGACTCACTTGACGCAACAGTAACCACTCACCCACTCAAGCTCGCCATAATCTGCTACATTAGTATTAAAAATTAATATTAATCATAACTGATTTAAAGCATGGTTTTTATAAATAGTTACCAGTTATTATTAATACTAATTGTGGTTATCAGTATGTATAATCATTCAAAGCTATGTATAACATTAAGCACAGTTAAAAATTTGTCTCTTTTGGTTTGCATAATTATTGGATGCAACTTTTGTTTTGTTGTCTAGCAACTGAGACAGGGCTTTTTTTAATGCTTAAATTGATTGATGTGTTAATATGTAAGCATACCTAAATATTAATAAATAACAAAGGACAATGAGCTGAGATCCACATTCCGTAATATTTTAAATATATGGTGATTTATTATATTCTCCTTTCATGAACCAAATTGAAGGTTTTTGTTAATAATTTTTTTCAGCATTTTATTTATTTTGTATTCCTTGTTGCATCTTTTTTCTTCTGTTTGTTGATTGCAATTTCTTTCACTCCAATTTTAGTGATTACTCCGTTTAATTGTTTCACTCCAATTTTGATTTGTATGTTTGTGAATATTATAGATGGTGAAGATCCTATTGTAAGAAAATAAAACTTCTAATGTAATTATATATTTACATATAAGATGTATTGCAAATAATAATTAGAAAAGTTTAAAAAAATATTTTGCCTGTGTGCTTGTTATTTTCTACCATAATTTTCATTTGTTAATATATGACAATGATATTTTAGATATTATTAACAGGATAGATGAATCTTCTGATTATTAATAATAACTAATTAATCACATTGAATATGTCATAAACACAATAATTCAAAAATACAGCAGTTTGAATGAATGAAATTTGGTATATAGTCTTGTATTTAAAGTATGAACCATATTGAGGTAAGCTGTAAATCCAGCAAAGAGTTGATTATATGTACATTCGCATGGACGTAAATGCAGTAATTCATATAAATGAAATTTGGTATGTGAGCATGTTATTAAAATTGTAGTTCTGCATTAGATTTTTCTTTCACTCTATCGACAAAAAGCTATTCGAAACTAAAATGCTTGGAATGGTATATTTGATAAATACCATAATTATTTGATTTTCTTCTTTATATTAAGAAACACAAAACCTTTATATATGGGATCTTGAAAACAAAAGTTTGGCACTTTTGATGTTCATGGCTTTGCTGAAGGTTCGCAAGATTTATGCAAAGTGCAGGGGATGATAAACCCTGATATAGTATTGTTATTAGAAAGTATTTTAAAAGTTAAAACTTTTCTATTATCCTGCTGTTTTAATCCATTTTTAAAAAACTTTTGTTAAAAGTATTATATGCTTAGCAGTTATTATACCATTTTTTTTTATCCTAGATTTCTAATTTTAATATGAATAAATATATATTTCAATTTTTCTAAAAAGGGATTAATTTAATAAATTTTTATTAATTAAAAGCGTAGTTACTTGTTTAAAGGATAGCAAAATGGGCAAATCTCTATTGTTAGTATTGATGATCTCATCTCTACCTTTCTTTTCAAAGTAATTCCCCTTTTAGCTAAATACTAATGTAAGGTATATTCTTTAAAAAATATTATGCCTTTGTATAGCATTGTTCAGAATTTCCAAATTTGAATATGCATTTTTCATGAATGCGTATGGTTTTGATATACAAATTTATTTTAATGAACCTATATTCATTGATAATTAATTTAATAAATAAATAATTTGTTTATAATTATTTGAATTCTTTTCTTTCCCAGGCTGCTGAAGCATGTTCTCTGGGATTACAGAGTTGAAAAATGGAGACCCATTGTCTCGAGTATATTGACTACAGCTTTACGATCTGCTTATTTATCTGCCAATATCCAAGATTACATTTCACTTGGAATTGAAATGATTAGTAATTGTATCCTTTTATCCTTTATTTTATAAAGGTGTAGTATGATATTCAGATAGTGTTAAGGTGTAAGTTATCAAATAAACAACTCTTCCAAATATAATTATATTACTGAAGAAATTATGTATTTTTTCATTCTTTAAGTTAAAGCATCATACTTTCAATCTATTATTGACTTTTCTCAAATTTCTGCTTTAATGATTATGAAAAAGTGACAAAAAACTAATGGTCAAAAAGACATGTTTTTATTGTTACTCACATTATAAATAGAATAATTTACTGCTTGTAATTCGCTGTTAAATAAAGAAATAATAAGATCTGGAAGAAGCAACTACTATATACAAAGTCAATCATACATTTACAAGATTTTATAGTAGTTTTCATGTTATGCTAAAGCTAAGAATGTTATATAAAATATTTATTACATTTTTAACTCAAAATATAGATTTTTTTAATTAGATTTTGATGCCTAGTAATTGTTGATTTCTATCACTCCTTTGTATTTTTCTTGATTATGATCCAGGGATTTTGTGCAGCACTGATGAAAAATCAATTTTACAGAATAATATAAATAATGTTTTACAGGTAAGATAAGTTCAGAAGCCTAAATTATTGATATTTAATTTTTACTTTTTTATAATTTTAGAAATATGTTAATTTTATTTCTGAGAAAAACTGATTCCATTCTATTATTTATAAGAATTTAATTGAAATTAAAATAAATTAATTATTTATAATTAAATGAATAGATTTTAATTGGAATGAAATTCTTATCTCTACTCTCAGTACATGGGATTAAAATATTTATTTCTGGTATTGTACAGAGTTAATAAGAAATAAGCTTGCCACTTCAGATATGTTCCATTGGTGCAACCTTATGTTCTGAGTACAACTTTAATATTTTTTGAAACAATAAAAAAGTTAAAGAAAAAAGTGTTAAGAAATATTGTGTGTGTTTAAAACTTTTGATATTATGTATGAAAATAAAGTTTAATGCATTAATTATTAAAAATTTCAAATATAATATTTTTATTGATACACGATCCATTTTAGTTTGGTTTAAATTGACTAAATATATCATGGTTATCTCATAATATATTGAGAAACCAAAATAATTATAATCTGTCATAGATTGAAATAACTTGAATAAGAATATTGACATTTAAAGATTATTTGTTTAGATATTGTTGATAAATCTGTAATTATAAAAACTGATTACTTCTTGTAAGTTCTTTCTTTTCCCATTAGTTCTTTTACAAAATGGAATTGAACATATTTTCATAAACTTCTAACTTTTTATTTTACTTTCTTGTAGGGAAAACCATTATTTGCCATGCCAGGCATTTCAGAGCAAGATAACAAAGAAGCTGATAAATTATGGCAAGAAGTTATTCAGAATCATAAAGAACCTCTTATATTCACTATTCAAATGACTTCTATTGTACCATTCAGTAAGCTTGTATTGTATTTTCTTATTTATATATAGAGAGACAGTAGATTACCTAATATGCTATGTAATACAACTAGTTTTTTTAAAAAGTGTAATGATTATAATTTAATAAATTATAATTTCCTATTCTATGCATTTCATTAAAAATGCTTTTTTTTATATCTGAAACTAACCCTTTCATATTTTCTGAGAACATAGTAAAAATACTGCACCTTAAAAAAATTTCTTAAAATGACCAAGTAAAAAAAAATACCATATATGAATACATTTTTTTTTCTGAAGTTAATAAGTATAGATGTAAAATTCAACTCATATATTTATTAGATATAATAGAAAAAAAAAAGTCTTTAAAGTGATTCTTATCTAAAAGTTAGTATTTAAAATAGTTCCATATAATTAGTGGCATAAAAACAAAACAAATAAATAGTTCAGATTAAGTAGTAACTGCAGTTAGTTTTACCTAAATTGTAATTTGATATTAAAAATGTGTATAATGATTAATACAGAAATATGTATGGTTAAATATGCAAGAGCACTCCATACTTCTTTGCTTACTGTTATATATATAATATAAAAATGCCCACAATATTACATTTTGGACAATTCAAATTATGTTTTTCGTGCATTAAATTTTTTTTTATTGTTTAGTGTTTTATTTAAGATGGTATTAAAATAAGTTCATAATTTCTGTTTTCTTTTAAGTTGCTTTTATTTAACCTTCATATGATTGATGTGTAATTTTTTTTTGGAGAAAAATAACTTAGTTTTATAAACATACTTCTATGTACATATTTAGTTTTATAAACATACTTCTTTATACATATTTAGTTTTATAAACATACTTCTATGTACATATTTTCCAATTTAATGAAAACATGCCATTTGTTTTTAGTTGAATGTAAAGCTGGTTTTGTATCAGAAAATTACATGGCCGACCAACGAATTACTGTTACTGTTTATTTAAGGTAAAATTTTTTATTATGCATTGAAGTTTAATTAACAAGCTTCAAATTATCCTTTAGATTTCAATTTATTGTTAGTGTTGTATTCAGTATCTGGCATTATTTCTGTTTTTAAAATGTAATATTTTATAATCCGACTAACTGTAAGTATACAATAAATATTTATTTTATCTCAGTTCATATTTTTACAAGTTGTTTGCTGTTAAGTACTCAAAGAAATGTTACATGAATTGGATAAAATTTATTCCTTAGTTAAAATTCTTTTTAATTTTTTTTTATTATTATTTTTACTGAGGACAATGAGTTCTCATTGAGGATAATTACATTCATATTTCAGTTTACGCTTGTTTACTTTTAAAGTATTTACATTAACAAATACACTTGAATTACATGCTCTCCTTTATTTATGGTGTAGGTAATAAAACAGAATTAAATAATTAGTTTTTGATGAAACTCTGTTTTTCATTGATTGTGTTCAACTGTATTGCAATTTAAAATATATGCTTAACTTCTTGAATGCTATTTTCTCATTTATGTATTTAATTATTATTTTTTATGTACATTTATGCACTGCTTTTTTTATTTTATATTTTTTGCTATTAAAAAATTCTTGTCATAACTACGATTATTATTGTTAGTGTGTCTACTTTTATTGAAATTAAATAAAGAAATGTTTAAGCTTCTTTTATGCATTAATTTATCAGAATTAATATATTTCGTAATATTTCTGTTAGTGAAATACATTTTATTTTTATAATAATTTTATATTTGTTGATATTTTTATTTTTGTTTGTTTGCAGAATGAATTGCCCTCAACCAATTTCATTTTCTAAATTGAATGTTCTGTTTAACAATGAAGTAAGATTATGAATAATTTTTATATTAGTTGAAATTATGATCTGTAATTCCTTATCTTTTAAAAGCATTGTTTCATGTTTTAATATTTTTGCATTTTGATTAACAAAATTCCATTTTTCACATGTTTGCGTTCTTTTTTTCCCACTGTTATGCTATAACATTTGATATCAAATTGAAATGAATGATTTCATCATAAAAATGATTTTTAAAAATTAACTAATTATGATTTGATACTTTACTTGATTACTGATATTTCTTTTCTGAGGTGTAATATATTTCCATGATTTTTCTCACAACAATTTAAACTTCTTTTACAGATTATGTTTTACTTTCTTTTGGTCACTAACTCCTTAAACAAAATAACTACCTAATTATCTAAACAAAATAAATAAAAAAATTATTTCATAATTGATAAAAATAAATTTTTCGAGATCCATTCTATCAATTTTGGTAATTCCAGACTAAACACAAAAAATTCCAAAATTTCAATAAACACTTGAAGAAAATATTTTTATTCACATCTGCAACGAACTATGTAGAAATGGTTTCACAACTTTGGAACCCTGAAATGCATTTCAAATCTACTGATGATTTAAAACGAGCTATCAAAGTGTGTTTGTGATTCATTTGAAACTGAACAAGTTAATAATTTCTGAGAAGCATTAGATTCTATGATTTCTGTAAAATTGTAGCTTTGCAAGTAAAGATTATTCTTTTAAAGTTATTTTATCAAAATAAAGCAACGTAGTTGCATCTCTTTGAGAATTCTATAAACAGAAAAATGTTAGATATAGAACGAATGTCACATCGTGGCATTTACAAAATTTGTGGCAAAAAGATGACTTGACATTCTTCCTGGCAGAAAACAGAAACAATAGGACATTATTAGCATCAAAGATATAGCTACTGCTGCCAAAGATTAAGCAAACCATTCATCATATGATAATGCAAGTGTGTCAAATATTGCAAATGAAGTTGAAATGTCAAATTCCATGATGAGAAAAGTGACAAATCAAGTTTTGTGCTATGATCCATATATAATCCAGAAGGTGCAACAACTGATACAAAAATTCAGCTAACATTTGCTCGAATAAATGTGGATGACTCTTAGCCCCGGACAATGTGATATGGTTTTACAGCTATGTTTATGATAGAGCACTATTTTTTTGACGAATCAATACCTACAGGGCCCATTACATGTCCTGTAAATGGGAGAAGATATCTCAATATGTTGATATCTTTTGTGATTTCTTTGTTGCAACACTGAGGCTACTTTCCAAATATCGTTTTTATGCAAGACAATGCACTTACTCACATTACTCGGACAATTTGGATTTTCTTACTACATCATTTCACTTAAAGTGGTATGATAAGTCATTATTTTCAAACAATCTGACCAACATGATTACCATATTTCACACCGTGCAATATTTGAAAGACTCTGTCTAAAGACAGATGTCAGGCAATCTCTGATCTGAAGAAAAGTATTAGCTTTCATATCTACTAAATCCCACAGGAATTTTACTCTTTTCAGTAGAAAACACAGTTCTGAGAATGGAATGTGTGATTGTAAATATTGGAAGGTTCATTGAGCATGTGTACTACTGTTTTTCTTTATTTTATCTGTGTTGAGTCTCATGTTTTATTTTTATTGATGCATGAAATTATTTCCTTTTTCTGAATTAGCAAAATTTTATTTTATAACCTATAAAATAAATGTTTTTTTTGCAAAACGTCTGCAGAAATACCCTTAAATATTGATGCAGTGCCACTTATTTATAAAAATCTGAATTAATATTTTTTTCCCCAATTTTCACAGAGCTCATCACTTGTACTACATGGTAATGAAATTTTGTTTCGTTTGGATCCATAAAATCGGCTCTAGAGTTTTCTAAATAGACGAACTTTAATTATAGTAACCCTGTATATATATATATAGTATTAAATCATATATATTGTTCGTATTTCACATATTGTATTTCTTTTACTTTCTTTGTTTTTACCAGAAATATAACGGCTTTTGTGAAGTGCCTCCAACTCATGACAAAAGCTCTCATTCTGAGGAGAAGAACATGCACAAACTTTATCTAGTTCCTCGAAACACTCACACCTTTACTTTTAACTTCATTCCAGATTTAAATGACATTGGGAAAGTGATACAGGTATTGTAGTGTTAGAGTTGTAAAAATTAAGATTTGCTGCATATTTGCTACTAAAGATATCCTCTTATTCCTTTTGTAACTGACTTTTCGACTTAGAATGCCTTCTGTAATATAATAATTTTTAATAATGGCCAAATAAAATTAGTCAACTATCTTGCAGGGTTTTTTTTTGTATCGACTATTCTTTATAATGCTTATTGATTTATTTTATAGACCAATATTTAAATAATTGTTGTATGATAATTTTCCTTGAGCCAGCTTTCCTTAACCTCATCCATCTTTTTAAAAAATAAAATAAAATGTCAATATTTAAAACACTCTTTTATTAGTAAAAAAAATTAATGTAATTATTTTCTTTCTTTCTTTTTTTTTTTTTTAATAATTCATTAGAAACCATGCAGTCTATGACACATATTCGAATAACAATAAAATAATATAAAGTTATGGGAATGAAGTGAAAAAAAAAAATGCTTTTTTCACATTTTTCTTCTTGATAATGATTTTGCTGGGTAAATGCTGATGATTATGATTGAAATGAATAAATAAAACTAAAGATGCCCTATAAAAAGAAAAACCATTGGAATCAGTATGTTTGTTATAAACAAATCTATTGGAATTTAAATTTTCTCTTTATACTAGAATCACCATAAAATGTCTGTATAGCTTTTTTGGCTTCTAGCCAACTTCTATTTTACTGTTTGTTCTTTGATGTGCACAAGTAATAAATGAAACCTAGAAGTGCTGATGAATATATATATGGTTACTTTTTTCTTCTACTCAGCAATTTTTTAAAAATTTTATATTTAGCCTTTTTTCTTTTTTTTTTTTTTGTGGATTACTATTTGTTTCAATCTAATTTTACCAATTAGTTTTAATTTGAGCATTCCTAAACATTATAAGATCGTAAATTTATTCATATTTTTCAATCTAGCAGTAAAAGTTAATGAGTTGAGCCTCGTAATATTAAGTTTAAGCATTATTTTTAATCTTGTAATTGGTATTGCAATTTTTTAAAAATTTGTATTTTTGTGTTTTTAGCATCAAATTTTATTATTCTTAAGATTGATTAATTTTTTTTATGTCTATGTTATATATAATTCTACTTTATTTTTAATATCTCTAACACTTTTTGTGTGTATTTAATCAAAATTATTTTATTTCTAACTTTTTATGTTTGGTGGAATTCATTATTTTTTTTTATTCCAAGCCTGTGTTATGTGTGATTTCTTTCTGTTAGTGGATCATTATTTGTTTGAAATCGATTTTAGTGAGGATTTTTTATTTGAGTGTTCATGAACTTTATGGATAGAGAAGATTCCACTGCAACGAAGCATGTATTTTAATATTACTATATATTTACAACTGAAATAGACAATAAATGATATTTTTATTTATTTATTTACTAAGCACTCTGTCAATATGTATGAAACTTTCTACTGCAACATTAGTTACTTAATCTGTGACAATCAGATCTTAGATAAATAGCATGATAATAGGCAACTTTGAAGGGCATATCTTCCAATAACAAATAATTTTCTTAATTTCTCAGTTTCCCTCATAGCCAAATCAAAAAAATTATACTTTTCTCATAAATCCACAATTCTAGCATTCGTCAACAAATTTGACATTAAAATTGTTGATTGATAATAAATGAAAAAATATTTTGATTGTTCATTTTAAATTAAAAAGAAATATATGAATAATCTCCTCAAACTGTTTGAAAAAGATAATGGAATTAGAATGTTCTACAGTACTGTGAAAATTAATTGGGACAAACACAAAATTTTTTGCAAATGTTGTTTAATTAGTATAGGTTAACTGACATGCACAGTATAGCAATCTAGTACAAAATATGTCCTCCTCTAGCTTGAATGAGATCCTGCACATGGTTTGGCATGGATTCCACTAAATTAGAACATAAATTTTTGATCTCGTCATCACAAAACCAAACTTTTATATCATTCTCAATCATTATATTTTTTGTTGAGCAATCCATTTCACTCAGATGTCTCTTTACAATACTCTACAAATTTTCGATGGGATTTGCATCAGGAGAATTACCAGGCCAATCCAAAACCTTTATTTTCTTTTTTTGAAACAAATTCTTTGTTAGCTTAGAAGGATGGCATGGGACAAGATCTTTTTGAAAGATACCAACACTACCAGCGAACGTTTGCATCATAGGCACAATTTTACTTTCTATTATAGAAATGTATTGCTTAGAGTTCATCATCCCTTCAACTAGTACTAAGCTGCCAGGTCTTTCAGGAGTAAAATAACCATAAAACATCTGTTTCTGAGAGTGCTTAATTGTTTGAATAAGATGTTGTTCCCTGATGGGTTCTCCGCTACTTCGCCTGACAAATCTTGGTCGAAACCCTTGCACAAGAAAATGTGTTTTGTCGCTAAATACAACCTCCTTCCAATCTTGTGCAGTCCAGGATTGATATTTCCTATCCAAATGTTTTTTCTTCATTGCAGGTGTTAATAACTTTTTTTTATTGATTTTCTTGCAAATCTCCCAGCTTCACTAAGCCTTCATCGAACTGTCGATGAATCCACGCTCACATCAGTAGCTAATAATTCTCTCTGAAGATCTCTACTTGTTTTGTAAGGATGCATTGTACTATTTCGTACAAGAAATTTGTCTGTTCGAAGTGTAGTCTTGCGTTTGCATCCACATTTACTATTTCATTTCGGAGACACTGTCTTTTGCTGATTAATAATCCTAGAAACACTGGATTTTCCAACTCTAATTACTGCAGCAATATCCCTCACAGCCCTAGAAGTATGCTGACTAAGGGTAACAATTCTAGTCCTTTTCCTGGGAGTGATATCCATTTTTTAATACATGTCAGAAGGAGACAATTCACACAAGCGACCACTTTTTATAGCAACTGAAGGGAAAAAATTTCGACATGTCATGATCACGTGGTCAAATCGGTTTAAACTAGTCAAGGACAGTCAGAAGTTCTAAGAAAATGCAGTTGAAAACGGTTTGAGACAGAAAATCCCCGAAAAAGGAACAATTTCCTTAAAAAATCTGTTTGTCCCAATTAATTTGCACAGTACTGTATTCCATTACCGAACGTTTATAAACTATTAAAATTGTGTCAAGAAAAGTGACTAATTTTTAAAAAAATTATCAAAAATCAGTAAATTACATCAAAAATGGAGAATAAATTTCAAACATGTTTGCAACAACATGTTTGCTCTCTTCAATGGTGTAGGTTTTATAATTTTTTTTCCTACAATCATTATAAATGACATTATGGGCAAATAAATGCAAAAAATCATCTAGAACAAATTGAAAAATTGAATTAAAAACAATTTCTATGATAAATTTTAAAATTAAGTTTTTAAGGTTTCTTAAGCCACTACCTATGTACCAAATTTCATGTCTGTAAGTGCAGTAGACTGTAAACACATATGTGCACAGACACTTCCTTTTGTAAGTATAGATTTACTTTTATTTCCCCCCCCCTTCAAATTTACATCTAATGGATGACTAATGACTTATGCATGAGCACAAAATTTAATTATATCAATTGATTAACTTATTATTGGCATAAAAAAAGCAAATATTGCTTATATAAATTTTCGTATGAAATACAAGAATTCAAAAATTCAAAACTCTTAACATAAAGATTTGAAAGTTTAAAATCGAGTACTGTATCCATTTGTACAAATATGAAACAAATCAAACTAAATGAAAATTTTTGAAAATGGGATAAACTTGGAAGAATAGTCAAGTGAGATTAATTGTATTAACTCTTTACTATTGAGCAGCTATGAAATACATGGAAACAGCATCAAATATAAATGTATGTGAAGCGTTTTGTGTAACAGTAATATACAGCTACTAGAAAACATCGATGTATTTTGAAGCTACTGACTATTAGAAGCATTCAGAAAAAGGGGGGGGGGGGGACTTTTACTGGTCGATTAATTTTAAAACTATTTTGCTTTTCATATAACAATATGTATAGCTGGATATTATCTGTTAATTATTTAATGTGAACTTCAATCATTGGTCTTATAGCTGCCAAATTTGAAAATTTTTACTTTTTGATTGTAGATGCTCACTAAGAAAGAAAGAATTTAAGAAGATAAGATTTAAAAAAATAATTTAGATGCAAAACAATTAAAAAATAACCAGAATGTGAAGATTTTCCCCTCAAAAATTTCAAATCAAAATTTTCAATTGGACACAATCATTTCATTACTCTATTCTACTCTTTTCTTTTCTTTTTAGAATTTTCAATGAATTTTATTTACATGCAATTTTTTTACCCCTCTAATGCTAAAAATATTTTTAAAGCATACTTTATAACACTATTATGTTTTAGTAACTACATTTATACATATACATGCTGCAATGATATTAACTATGTTTTTTATACTCATGTTATTTTTGGTAAAATAAAAAAAAAACATATTTAAAAGCAGATAAATCATTACTAAAATATTATTGTTTTATGATGTTTCACTTTAGAGGTTTAAATCTTTTTATAGTTTTACTCATTATGTTTAAAAGAAACCCAAAATGATTAGTTGTGAATTTTGTAACTTTTCTCTTTATTTTGAAATGTTGTGCATAATAACAGATGGTAAGTTTAAAACCTAATATAATAAATTTTATAATGAAATAAATTATTCCTTTCCTATTATGTGACATTTCAATTTGTCCAATATCAGCAATTCAAATTTTTGCAACTTATTCAGACTTAGGCATTTTCAAATAATTTTATTCATTAAAAAACATCTAAATTTAATTTAAGGAGAATAATTTATATTCCACCCCATTATTTCTATGCTTAATTTTTTTTTTTTTTTTGCTTATAATTGAAAATTTTCCATGGCTAGTTTTGATATAAGTAAGGGTTTTTCATTTAATTCTTCAAGATTTATATCTGGATCTGAATTAAATAAGTTAAATAAGTAATCAAGATGCAAAATTGTGAATATGAAGAATTTTTAGTTTGCTATCTAGCTATTTAATAAATGATCCCTAAAATGTTTTAGTGTGATTTTCTGATTCAAAACAACTTCATATGTATGTTGAATGAAAATGATTTATATGTTAATAAGAATGTAATATAAATAATACAAAATGTTTAGCCTCTTGTTCAAACTTTGTATTCTAAAAGTTTTAAATTTATGCATAATCTCTGAATGAAATGTGTTTTCTGAAACAAAATTTGAAAATGATTCTATCTTTCAAAAATTAAGAATTTTTGATAAAAGATGAAGATAATCTGAAATTTTGGCTGTATCCAGATCTTAATCACTTTTGCTTTAATGAAATAAAAAAGAAAATAAATTGTTACTTTTTTATTTATTTTCTTTGAAAGAAAAATTCATTTATAATGATATTGTAAGAATCATATTTTAAAGGTATTTTTCCTATTTAGATAACATCAGTTGCTCTTCAGATGGGTTCTGAGGATTACTTATGTGCTGTTTTGCACTGGACAACTCCACCTGAGACATTCTCTTTGGTCACTCCTAGTGCCACTGCAATCAAGGCTGGATCTTTCAGTGATGATCCTACCTTCCAAAGTATCATTCCACTTTCTCATACAAAGTGAGCTCATTGAATTTTATGCATTATCACTAAGTTTTTAAAATATAGTATAGGAAGAAAAAAAATTGTCATGTTTTCATGAACTTTTTAAATTATGGAGCCTTTAAAAAATACTGATGCTGCTAAAACTCATGCCCCCCCCCCTTCAGATTCTTTGGTATCTGTAATCAAACTATGTAAACTTTAAAAATTTTATTTATTTATTTAAAATATTTCATGGAAATTTACTAAATAACAATTTTTTGCTTCAAATTCTTTTAGATATCATTGATTAGTCATAGATCTATTATCCATTTAGCATCCATCATAGTTGTCCATAAAATTGTCTTCCTTAAGATGGAATGCACTGAATTTTTTTATGCACTGGAAAGCAATATTTCAAATTCATAACAATAATATTTTGTTGCCTCTTTTTTAAAAAAGTTTCAACTTAGAATTTGCTTTTCTACCAGACTGAGCAGCTTGCAATTTATTTGCAGCTTGGAAAATGGATATAAAATACTTACATTTCCAGTCCTTTATTAATTTTGGTTTAAGAAGGCATGAAAATAAATCAGACATAATATCATTAAAATCAAAGAAAATATTATCCATGTTCAATAAATTTGTTGGCTTATTCTAGTTGAAATCTCACATTGGTAAAACACAGGCAATGAGATGTTCTGCAATTTTCCAAACCTAATAAAAAATATACAAGAATCTAAGAATATCCCTTTTCTTTCTTCATTGTTTACAAAGTACTTAAAAAGAAATAATCGGAACTTGATTTGGCAGGAGTTGGAATTGTGTAAAAGGGTTAAAAATATTGTATTCTTTCCTATTTTGAACTATTAATCTTTAATAAATTTTTAATATATTTCAGAACTAAGCATAATCTTTTCTTTTATATTTAAAGTATTTCCACCTTTTTAATATTTCATTATATTTATGTGGCAGGGAAACTATTTTTATCAATATTTATTTGAGTGCATTTATACAAAGATCTTTCATTGAATTAGCCACTTTTTACTATAATGAAGCAAATTGGTTTCTGAATACTCATAAAAAAAATCAAGAGTCTCTATTCTAGATCAGGAAGTGTTTTTTAAGTTTCTAATCAGATGTGTTATTAGATTGCAGATCCTGAGTATTTGTGATTTAGTCACATATTGTCTGGTCTATGGCAATGACATTTCATGCATGTCCTTTTGCTTTGCATGATTGGGAAATATATTTACTGCCAAACAAATCGTGATACTTCCACTCTGGCCACATATCTTAGCTCATTTGTATTACTAAAGAAGTCATTAAGTTCACGTAAAGTTACGTAAAATATTTAATTGAAAATGTTAGTAATCTTCAATCTTAGTGAACCAGTTAATTGCCAAAGGCAGCTACCATTTAATAAAATTAGCATGATTTTTATATTCTAAAATTCTTTATTTACACTCTTTGCCCTTTTTTTTTTTTCAGCAATTGAATGTTAATGAAGTAGTGATATAATGTTTAATATTACTAATTGTTGCATAATAAAATAATTTTAAATATGCAATGGAGGTGATTAAATAAGAGTTTTCAAATGGAACTTGCATAATTTTTTAAAAACAATTATATGTGATTGGTGAAAGGTATTTAGCAATTACAGGTGGCATTTTATATTAATTTATAATTGGATACTTATTTACTTAATACTCAATTCATTTCATCAAATGTTCTATAATAAAAAATACTATACTAATGTTGGCTCTTATTTTTTCTCTAAAGATGCTTGAAAAGTGCTTACCTTTTAAGATAAAATTTTGCACACCTTGATAAGTTTTATACCAGTTTTATTTGAAGTTATTAGTTACACTACGGTACAAATATTAATACCCCTTGTGTAAATATGGCGATATTTACATAAAATGGAGAACACAGTACTGTTCTCAGATTCTCTTGCTCAGAGAGTCATTAAAAATCACCATCTTTGTACTGAGTAGACCATACTTGGTGATACTAAAATGGAATGGTATATACAACTAGAAGACTGATTTTCTGTCTACTATTTTATTTAAGTTTTTAAAAGTGTGCAATCAAAATTGTATTCAAATCAATTTACTTCATATTGCTCTTTTTACTATAGCATGTTCATGATGAATTTATTTTTTCTTTTATTTATTTCTTCAATATTTAACACTGTTTAAAAAAATTAGATATATGTTTAATGGTTTTATCAATGTACATATTTCTCTTTTAGCATTCTTCCAAGAAATGCTCACATTACTATTAATATAGAACACCAGCCACCTGCTCTGATTAATGAATTTTATGTCTTTCGTTTATCGGTCACAAATGATGAAATTAGTAAAATTAGTAATGTTGTACTCAATGTTAGTCTTAAGGAAGGACAGGAGCAGTTTGTCCATGAAAGCAGTAAGTATTTTATTTTAAATTAATTATTCCATTTAAAAATTCCATTCTAAACGTAACATACAATAGAGTATGATTTTTTTTCAAATGCATGTAAATAATTCTTGAACTGTTATTGGTATATTGAATAGATATTCATTATATCAAAAATATATATAAATTTTGAGGTAGTAAAAAATTTACTTAATTTAAATAAATAATTTTACTTAATGTGAATTAACTTTCCCCTAAAAAAATATTTGCTTATTATTATCTTTTTTAAAATTCTCTGTAAAACTTGACAATACAGATAAAAGAAAGTTATTTCTTTACCAAAAATTAAGTATCTTCAACTGTATATGATGGATTGTAAATCCACTCCTCCCCCCCAAAAAATGTTCACAAAATTTTAATTGAGGGGGCATAAAATTTCTCTGAATTCTTTTTCTCGTTTTTTCCCAGTATAAATATGTTAAAAAAAAAAAAAAAACTTTCATTTTCTTTCTTCAATGAAAAAAATTTTCATTTTCTTTTTCCCCTTATATTTTTAGCTCATCTCTCAGATAAAGCTGAACATCCTCAAAAATGTGTCACATATTTGAAAAATGTTTCATTTGGTGATATGGATCCTGGAGAAAAGGTAGAATGAATTTATTTGAATGACAATTTTGCCCAATTATCAGTTTGGAATGGTAACTTTATTCACTTGTCTCAACTTCATTCAAGTGATTACACCATTAAAATGTTCTTAAAATATTGTCAGATATATTCTGATATTTTGCTATGTATCATAGAAATATTACAACAAACTTTAATCGTACATGAAATGAGTTGTAAAGCAGAATAAAAATTAGCAATTGTTTATTCTAAATAATGAAATATATATATTTCTTAATTTGTTTTTTCTTCTCCGTTATCTGATGATGTATTTTTTATATGTGTTTTTATCTTTCTTTATAAATTTATAAAGGAAATTAATATTTTTGCACCATATATATACATTTTATATTATTATATAAATTCATTTATTTTAGATTGAATTTTTGTTTATAGGCTGAAAAGTGCATTTTTATGAAAGCAACTGAAGTTTCTGTCCGAAAATTGAATTTTGAGGTATGATTTTAACATTATGTTATTTGTATATGTATTATATATAACTGCATTAAAATTCTAAAAGAATCTTTAAACATTAAAAAACTGTTATTGGAAAATTGCAGATCGAAACTTTAATTTTCTTCTGTAAATTGTGCTGCAAAATGTTAATTCTTTGACATTTACAATTGCTTAAAGGAGGAATTTTATGTAAATTACTGAAGTTACTAAAATAGATCTCTAAAGAAAATTAAAGGATTTATGTTAGTATCAAATTATTTATATGATATGCATCAAGTTATCTGCTTTCATGTGGGTTATGTGAACAGGGTGTGTAGCATCATTAAAAGACCTTAAAAACTGCTTATTTTTGCTAGTCCTTATATAAGGCATTAAAAGTGCTTTTTTTTTGTTGTTGTTGTTGTTGTCCAAATGTTTATTTTTTTCTTTCTTATGAAAAAAAATTTCATCATTTTAGTGAACAATGCTAGATCCGCCTCATTGATTATGTGTATTTTCTTTGTATTGTCTGATCTTTCATTGCTTAATGAATCAAGAGGTCATTTTAAAAGGTTTTTGTCAATTTAGGGAAATACTGAAAGTATGGGGAAAATCTATCTCTTTCATCTATTTGACTTTTCTTTCACCTGCTTTTGCTTGTTTGGTTTGAGGAAAATATTTTCATTTAGTAATAATTTTATTCATTAATGTAAAACCATTTTTAATTTTTACAAATAACATCAACTTACCATTTCTTTCCTGTGCATGATTACTTATTTGTAGGGCTTTTGCTATTTATATTTCAACTTCATTTTGTGAATTGCCATTAAAGGATTATTCAAATAGTTTTACTCTAAATTTAGAACTTTTAACAAAAAATTTAGAACTTTTAACAAATATTTAGAACTTTTTAACAATATGAAAAAAAAAAAAAAAGGTGTATTTTTAAAAGTAAATACACTAAGTGAGTCAAGGCTTCCAAAAATGAAAGTAAAGTAAAATGTTCATGGTGCTTTAAGTTATTTATAGGCTATTTTAGCTTTGCCAAAACATACCAGAATTAAATAAATAAGATTAAAATTTACTTTTTTGCTTACAGAGTTTTTAAAGAGAATGTTGTAATTTGATTCTAATGTATGTCTGTCTGTTCTATGAACACAATATCTCAAAAATGTTTTGAGTTTGAATTTCTTTATAACAAATTCGCAGATTTCTATTAAATCTTCTACAAAATCCATTTCAAAGATTTGTTTTCCCACTTTGTATGCTTGTTTCTGTACAACTAAACATAATGCCTTCAAAATTCAAAGAGCTACAATGGTGAAATTTGGTACACAGTTTTAATATCGAAAGTAAATTTTGATCCAGATAAATTTATGAGTTGAAAAACTGTCAGTCTATATATTCGCATGATTGTAAACACTATAACAAAAAAAGAAATGCAACTTCAATGAATAAAATTCGGCCAGATATTTTGTTTTTAAAATTGTAACTATGTCATAAATCTTGGATTCAATTGGCTGACCAAAAAACTTCAAAAATTCATACATTATTTTTTTTTAAATATACTGTGCAGCAAAAAACGCTCATGTGTAGGATTCTGAAAATAAAAACCTCAGTAATTGTGGCTTTCATGTCCTTGCCTAAAGTCCCTAATTTTTAGGGTAGAGAGAAAAGTGGTAACAAATTTATTATTAAGTATGCAGTAAAGTCTTTTCTGCTGGCTTTACATGCATTGTTGAGATTATTAGACTATTTTTTCAAATGTATCATGATGATACACTTTTGCTTTTTTATGCATCTGATATACACAAGTTAATAAAACTGTGATTGTTTTTTTTCAACTTGTAAAAGAAAATTTCTTATTTGAAATTCTTTCAGGAAATTTCTAATACCTGTTTATTTTTTAATGCTACATAATATTCTGCAATTGATAAAATGAGTTCAAGTAAAATTGGAACAAATTATTATAAATTCATGAAAGAAATATCTGATAAAGTTATGTGCTGTTCAAGTGTGATTACCAGTAACTTGTTTTAAAAATGTAGAAATGTGTTATGAACAGATTTCCAGTAAATTATACACAATTAAGAAATGTTGTTTTGGTAGAGAGTAAGTAAGTGTGAAGAAAAGAAATATGTTGTGTTCTGTGCTTCCATCAGGAAAAGTAAAAAGATGAAGATGCTATTGTCATGTAGTTAACAGCTAATTTTTTGGGGGGTCAGATCAACTTAATTCGATTTTGAGATTTTAATGTCAAGGAAAATCAGACTGGATGATTTTTTTAATTCTTTATTTGAAGATCATAATTTAAAATAAGGAAAGAAATATGGAGATTTTTGGAAATTATTTTTATCCTTTCTCATGAGCAATCATCTGTTGAAAAAAAATTCAACATTATTAAAAAAAAAAAAAAAAAAAAAAAGTGGGAATTTGAATGAAAAATATATGTTTCATGATATGTAGTCTGTAACCACTTAACGCAGTCTGGCAGAATCCATTCAGTAAATATCGCTAAACAACAGGGAATATTAGCAATATTAACTCATTCAAAATACTGCCTATTTTTTATAAAATTAATATTTTAATGACTTTGACTTGACTAAAAGATATTTTAAATGACTTAATTTCAATGTTCATGAAAAATATTCAATAATTTTTGCTTGTATTTTATGTTTATAGTTATATAAAGTTGATCACTTAATTAATATGCTACTTACTTTTATTTCAGTGAACTTATAGTTCTGTAATCAAAATTACTACGTTTAGTTCTTGTTTTTTCTCTAAAGGTGCTTAAAAAGTACTTATTTTAAGATAAAATTTGTCTTTGCACCCTGATGAAACATTTTTATGAATTTTGCAATGTTCACTTATTCTTTTACGCCAACAAAATTCCATTTAAATGCAGAATACTTAAAAAAAATTTAAAAAACATGTATTAACTTTACACAATTATGACAAGTGATTTTTAATTAGGAAGTTGTATTCATAAGCAGAACTTCTGTCGAAGAATTGTTTATGTAAAGTTTACTATTGAAGGATGTATTAACTTATTGTTATGAAGCTAGTGGGCATTTATTATATTAATTGCTATTAAGAAGTCATGATAGATATGCACTGAGAGCATTTCCCAGACTTCACCCTTTTCATCTTGTCTCCTTGTTATAGCATGATATAACATGAGGATATTTATTTTTCCTTGTACAAAGACCTTAATGTTTTTAAAGAATATATTTTTATGGATTTATTTTATTACATTTAGATAAAATATGACATAGATGTGGAAATTGATGATCAATTGTTACATTGTTGCTGTAGCAAAACCCAAGACTTGGAAGTTTTTACTGTGGAACCATTTGAATTTGTTTTTAAAATTTTAAGCATGAAGGTATGTCTTATTCAATTTCAAAAGATATAAAATTTTTACAATTGCATTTAGTATCTCTGTTTTATTTCATCTCATTTATTTTTTCATTTATCATATTTCATTATTTTGACATCAATCACAGTGAATTTTCTATTTTCCTTCTGAGCAGAGTTTTAAGTATAATAACTTGTGAAAATAATTTCTTTTTGACATTTAAGCTGTTTAGTTTTTGATTATTTTTTCTTCTAGAAATGTTAAATTTCTTTATTTGCAGTTTTTTAATTCTTAATTTTTATTGGTTTTTTTAAAATGAAAAAAATAAGGTCTTTTTGGTTTGAGATTTATGCATCTATTTATTTTATTCATAAATTAGTAGAAATTTCCTGTACATACCTCCCCATCTAATATATATATATATATATATATATATATATATATATATATATATATATATATATATATATATATATATATATATATATTCTTGTGTAGAAAACATAAATTCCATTATGTGAAGTGGTCGCTATTTCTTATTTATTTTTTACTCTGTTAAAAGTATTTTTTTTAAAAAAGTAATTAACTCCAAGGAATCTGTCTTGTAAAAAATCCTTTTAATTACATTTTATTATCGTTATTAATGGATATTTATCCAAAATTATATAAGACTTTCTAAATTTGTACTCATATATTTTACAGTTTGAAGAACAGCAATCTGTTCGAGCTGAAGAACCATTTATTCTTAAAATCGATATTCATTCTTATTCTTCTCTTCCATTGCTTCTAGAAGACTCGTCGATTGAATTGGTAAGTCCTGTTTTTACTATGAAGCTACCTAAAAAATTATATTAAAGTAAATTCATTGATTGGGTATTAAATTCTAAGTTCTTTTATAATTTCAATATTTACCTATAACATTTAATTAATTTAAATATATGCAAAGAAGAATGCATATAATTTTTAAAGAAAAATTAAGAAATGCTGTGATTGATTAAAGAATTCTTGTAAAAAGTGCAAAGAGAATAATATTAATCTGTTAATAGTTTATGATGACAATAGAAACAATTGACTGCATAATCTGTGCACAATATAATACTTTTATTTGTTTTATGATTATAAAAAAAAATTATTAAATTTCTATTATAGATTTTGGTTGTCTAGGAGAACCATTATTGGTGTGTCAAAGTAGATTCTTTTCAAATACTCAGTTATTTTAAAAGTCACCAAGATTATAAATAGGACTCTTTAATTGATTTTAATCATATAACTCTTAGCTTTCTTTTAATTGTCTTCTTAAATTGTCACTGACAATAAAAAAAAAAAATCTTTTTTTTTAATGCTTGTCATGTTCACATGATATGTAAGGAACAATATATGACATACTAAATCTTAAAATTGGCAGTTAATTTTGTGAATGCAGCTCATACAAAAAATTTTATGAGCACTTTTAATCTAAATATAAAGTACTGAATCCATTGTTGTCATGTGCATTTTTGCAAGATTTAGTTATCAGATAATAATAAGATTTCTAAAAGAGGTTATTATCATGATATATTTGAAATTCGTTTCATGAAATATGTGTTCAAAATAAATTTTTCTCTAACATCGAAACAATATTTATTTACCAATAATATATTTTTTTGTTGTAATCATAATAGCTACCTTATTCTCCCCTGAAATATTATTGGTGTATTTCAGCTGATATTTACATTTTAAGTTAATTCATTGATCTTATAAGGGCTTTGAAATGTTTTGAATTGTCAGTGGTATTTTCTGCTAGTTCATTGTTATGCTGTAGTGGAAAATCAATTAGTTTTTCTTCAATATTGGTATAAATTTAATTATTTAAATGTATCAGCTAAATTCAGAAATCATGTTAAACTTAAGCTCTTGTATTTCAGCCTCACCAGCTAAGTTTTGTGGATAAAGAAGTGACTTCACAATTGCAGAACTGTAAGTTGTGTGCTTTTTTTTTTTTTTTTTCCCTAACAGCACTACAAAAAAATCATTATAAACCTTATTAAAGAAAAATAAAGAAAGCATTGTGGTCACAGACATTTATATCTGTACACTTGTAAAGCTGTAATTCTGAAATATACCCTAAAAAGTATTATTCTTTGGGAAGAATAGAATTTAAGGGGAGAAAAACAGATTTATTGAAAAAAAAAAAAAACTTTAATTTATAAATTTGAAATATTACTTCAATTTTAGTATATTCAAGAAAAAAATACTTTTAAACAATATAATTTTTTTTCAGTTATTCAAAATGATGAAAGATACTCAATCTAGACTTAATTTCTTTTAATTAGTTACATTTGTTAATGTACCTTTTAAACCAAGCTGGAGGAGACTGGGAAATACATAATTTCTAATTAGAGGGTACATAATTACTAAAAAAGAGGGTCTCATTTTCAACAAACTTTTAAGTGTCATGCTGATTGAAAAAATTAATTGATTTTTTCAGTTAGCTTTTAATATATATTAGGGTTGACATGAAAATGTTTTTTCATTTTGCTATATCATGAAAAAGTTGTAAAATAATAAGAAATGAAATGAAATGAAAAATTAATAAACTTGATTGATATCTTCTGCTCCTATATAGAACTGAAACATTGTAAAATATGATGAAAATTTGTCTTCAGTTTTTAAAATTTTTCTTTTAGAATAGTAGTAGAATTTTTCTTCATTTTTAAAAAAATTATTATTATAGCATTAATTGTTGAACACTTAACTTCCTAAAAGTAATAAAATGTATTTTATCACAACTATTCTCTTACTTCCAGTTTCACTGTGGTGAATATGTCATTTGTGTACCAGCCATGACTTTATTAAAGAACTTTTAAAAGCCCCCCACCCCCCAAGATACTTTAATAATGAAGAAGAAGAAGAATAGAGTTTTCCTTTTTTAAGACATTCCTTTTTTGCATATTTTCAGAAAATGTATTTCATACAAAGTATAGGAATCACTAGCTCAACTAGACGTAATGGATTTTAAATTGTAGCCTTTAGGAAAGCAAACTCATTACCACAAATTTCTCTAAAAATGCTTCATTTTTGTATGTTTAATCGCTCTCTATTAGTCTATATTAAAAGACATAAGATCTTATAATTTGAAAGAGATAAGTACTATTTGATTTTTATTTACATAATGCATTTAATTCAGTATTTACTTAGTATAGTATCTACATAGTTGTAAAATATCAGGAGGGAAACCTTTTAAGACTTTGATGGAATTAATGTTTGGTTACAAGTAGAAGTTGAATTCTTCTATAATAGATTTTTGATTACCATTTTTGCATATCTTTTTTTACAAAAATTGAATATATAAGCACAACTTATTTCAAACCATGAATGAAAAAGAATATATCCATTGAATTGTTTTAGTTTTTTTATAATTTCCATCCGGACTTGGTAACAATACCAAAAAGTCATAATCACTGATGTAATATTTTAAAGCAAATATTTGTTTCTAATAATGAGATTTTGAAATGTTAATGTACTATTAAATGTTCTTGCCTCCTTTCAGTATCCTTGCATTTTAGTGAAGCAGCCAGTGAATGCTTTGTTTTAGTAACTCCTTTAGAGTGCCCTGCCAGAATGAGTACTGGAACTTTTTCATTGAAATGGAAAAGGTATGAATAATGTTAATCTTTCAAATGTTAACTCTGTATTTGGTATCCTGTTTTTATTATTTACTAGAAATGTTAATAACATTTAATTTCAATTAAATCGCTTATATTTAGCTTGATGTTCATGATTCTCAACCAATTATATATAAGCATAAATTTGTAATAGACTAAAGCCTTATACCCGTTTTAATATATATATATATATATATATATATATATATATATATATATATATATATATATATATATATATATATATATATATATATATATATATATATATATATATATATAATGTAAGAACTCTTTCTTTTTCTAAGTTCAGTAATGGAATAAAATTCTTCTTGAGATGCACATTTTCTTTTTAATTGGAAGATATTACTTTAAGATAAATAATAAATACATAATTTTTGCTCCTTTTCTTTGCTCTAAATTCAAAAAGTGTTTACTAGAAAGGTTTCTTTCATTGTGGTATATCTGGAAAATCTCAATGATGCATTGATGGAAAAATAGAATAGAGGAATTCCCCCCCAAAAAAAGTTTTAATCCTAGGTTCCTCAGAATGATCATAAAGTATTAACATTGTTTAACATTAGAATTTCTTAAATTTTTTCCTTATGCAGCTATTAACTTCCAATTTATTAATTTTCATTATATTAAATATAAATATAACTAAGGAATGAAAATTGAAAATAATAAATAAGTCTATAATTAATAAAAAACATTAATTAGAATTTAAACCCAATGTTTTAAATGACGATGACTATTTAAATTATTTTTGCATGGTATTGAAGAATTTTGTAAGGCAATTACAGACTACGAGTTTATGAATCATAATTTAAAATATTCTGTTTTTCTTTTATTTAATTCAATTACACATCTATAAAAAATTATAAATTTAGATTTCTTTTCAGAATTTGATAAAACAATTCATTGGTTTTACTATTATATGTTTCCCTTTCTTTGAGTACTGAATTTATTGTAAATTAAATGTTTGCACTTTATAACACTTCTACTAAATTAAATATGCAAAATTAAGAAATATTTTAGTTTAGAAAGTGTAATTCAAAATTTTGAATTGCCAATGCAAGGATTTTTTTTAGTTTTGCTGTAATTTGCTGGTGCACACACACACACACACACACACACACACGCACGCACACGAGGAGAAATAGATAATGTCAATAAATCATTCTTGTTAAACAAATATTTATTTTATTTATTAAAAATTGTATTTTTTATAAAACTTATTTTATTGTGTTGTAAAATGCTGTTTTACAGGGATTCACAAGATGAATTGCATCATTCTGTCGTCACACCTGTACATCTACCCTTCCTTGATGTTATTCAATCACCAATCTATGTAGAATTGAATTGCCCTGCTTATGGTGCTGTGCGTACTCCCATGACAATTACATATACTATTTACAACCGAACCAGTTTTGTTCAAGAAATGAAACTTGCATATGAGAGCAGTGATGCTTTCATGTATGCTGGAAACAAAGATGTAAGAATTTTGAGTGCTTTTTAAATGTAATATGTTAGGTAGGTGGCTGTAAAATAACATGAAAATATTTGGAGCTTAATTGTGAAAATTCGGTTCAATCAAATGTAATCAAATTTGGGCTATATATTATTTTGGCTATTGGGTTTAGATTATTAGATTAAAAAACAGTTTGCAACTTATGGCATTATACATCATATGATATTTACACTTCATGTGCACAATTTGCCTAAACAGTTAGTCAGAAAAATTACAAAAGCTGTAGTTACCACTATAAATTTTATTTTGTCTTTTGTCATTATAGGTATATGTCATTGAATGAATTATCATTCAGCTGTATTTAAAAAAAAAATGCATTCTTTGGATTGAATGTTCTTCAAAAGAATATTACAGTTTTATGTTGGCTTGTCTGATTTGTAGAGTTGTGAAAATTTGCACACAAGTTTCAGTATTCTGAGTGTAAGCAATGTAAACTTGTTTAACCACATGTATTAACTATGTCAAAATAAATTTATAGTAGAAATTATGATTTCTGTGGTTTCAATTTTTTTGACTAGGCAAGCTATATATGCACCATATAGTAGTTGTTAGAAAACAATGAAAGTTTTTCCTTTGTTTGCATAAATGGAAATTTCATGGTCAAATTTGATTATATAAGGCTAAATACATCTCTTCAGTTTGTCTCCAAATAACTTATACTATTTTATGGTTACCTTTTATAATTCTTTTATAGTTCTGTTTTATTACTATTTATTTGTTTATTTCTCTTCTTATCACGGAAATGGATATATCTCTTAATAAGCAACATTATTTCAATTTTCAAAATTTTGCGAGGAATGGGTAGATGAATGAAAATGTCTGTAATTAATAATGAATTTTTCCTTTCCAGCTCTGATCCCCTTACAATCAATAATGATTATTTTTTAAGATTTCTTTTCTTTACATCTGGTATGAATATTGCATGACTGTATGTAATAATAATAATTGTTTGGAGAATTTCTTCCCTCTCTTCATCTTGCAAAATTTAGAAAATGAGAAATTTTACTTACAAGGTGACATGCAATATTTTTGTTTTCAATTTTTGGAAAGAAGTAAATTATTGTTTAAAATGAAAGATTACAACAAATATATTGCCATCTTTATTAAATGCATAACATTTTCTGAAGAACTTTTAAAATAGTCAAATGCTGCTAGGCAAGTGTTTAGGAATGTGGTATACACAGTTTTCTGAGTTTTACATTTGTCAGTTAAAATTGAACTGCAATTTTAGATTTTTAAAACTCATTTTCACTGTTCTAGAAAGTTTAAAAACATGATTAATTATTTAAATCTTATATTTATAACTTTTATAAATATGCTTTGCATATCAGCTCAAATATAAAATCTCAATAATTTATATTAGTTATGTATTTTATATGATTATACATAAGTGAAGCATGGTATAATAAGGCTTGTATCACCTATTTTTTTCCTCTGAAGATTGTCGTATTTCCAATGTATAATTGAACTGATTATATGCTCTTTTAAATGGATAGCATATTGATAATACGTTTGATAGCTTTTTTACTAAGCAATATTAGATTGTTCTTTACCATATGTAATAAGTTTGTGCCTTCATTGTGCTGTTTTCTTAGATGTAAGGTTGTGCATGCCCTTTAGCCATTATATCAGATCTCTACAATGGACATTTTCCTAAAGACTAGGCAGATCTTAATTCTTGCCAAATATACTGGCATCTTAAATAAGATAATAAAAGAAAATTTTGCTTTTATCTGTGACCAGTACATTTCCTTACTATTGATAAGTTCACATGACGCTTTTACCACACCATTAATTTCTGATGTCAATGGGAATCTGCAAACTTTGTTACAATTTGTCTGCAGTTATATGACGATTTCTTTTGGCTGTAATCTGTATAACCATACTAATTTGCAATCATTTTAACCTGTCAACAAAGTTTTGATACTTAATAATTGTTCTAATGCAATTGAATCTTCTCCTGTGACCATCCAGTAATGCTTTTAGGAATTCCGAATTCATTAACAATTTTTTTTCATTGATCAACCTTCGTTTAATTTATCCATAGTATTTTTAAAGGTAAAATTATTTAGATGTTTTTTAATGATATAATTTCTTATATTAAGCAAGAAAGTATAAATTATTTGTATATTATATGCACTATATCTTTCCTATGATTAGTTATTATTTCAGTACCTTATTGCCACTCATAATTTACTTTGATATATGAAAATTAGCATTTTGTATTTGCCTTTTAATTCATGGGCATTAATGGATATTATTCAAGAAATATATAATTTAAATCTGTGTAAAATTTAATTATTCTTTATGCTTCCAGATGAAGTTCCGAATCTTACCAAGAGATTTGTACAAACTGACTTACAATTTATATCCATTGGTGGCTGGCTATGCTGTGCTGCCCAACATGCACTTGACTCTCAATGCTGAGAAGGCTAATGAACTTTGTTTAGATTCTTTAGTGAAAGAAATGACACCATCCCATATATTTGTCATGGTAAGTGGATGGGGTACATGCTATAAAATATGCAAAGTAACAGTGAAATGGTATGAACAAAAAATGGTAGTGAGTGGTAATTTCTTGTTCTGTTAAACTGTAATATACAAAATTTTATGTAAACAAGTGCTACTTTGCCAGTGATTTTAATGTTTTCCATTAAAAAATCTAAGTTTTATAAGAGAAAGATTTATAAAAGAGTAAGTAATTTTTTAATGGTGTAGATTTTTAAAAAATCATTGATTATATTGGTAATATTATTATAGATGCTTTATCATATTCTTTCCTCCCAAAAGCTACACACATATGTCCAAAAAATGTTTAAGAAGAGTACAATATCTCATGTTGAAACAGAAAGGATTTTAGTTCCTCTGATATTTCTTAAATGAATCTTTTCTATTGTTACATTTTTAGAATTTCAGACAAAGAAAAATTTGGTGTTTTTGTGTTGTTGCATCCACCTCTCAATTTTTTATTACTTATATTTATTATGCTAATGTAATATTATTCCACGATAATAGTTCTCAAAATATTTGCTTAGTTATATAGATTAATTTTGGGAAGAAATGGAACATTAATTTGGATTTGGGATTCCTTGATAGAAAAATGTTTACAGCAAAGGAAAATTTCGACATTTTAACTTTTAATCAATCTTATAAAGTGCTTCATTATATATAAGTTAAAAAAGGAACATTTTGGAGGAAAATTGGAGAAACACCCATAATTAAACAGATCATTCTTCGTTCTTATTTTGATATTGATTAGAACTTCTTAAATGGATGGTCAGTACTCATTAGGAATTGCAAAAAAGAATGTTAGTTGCTAAAATTTTCTTTGTTTTTCTTTCACCTTACTCTATATTTGTGTCAAAGATAAGGTAAGAATCTCATTTTATCTTTTCATGAAGCATTTTAAATTTCAAAAATAATTATTTCAAAATGAATATTTTTATTTATTATTTATTAACATTGATTTTTCTTATATTTTTGAAATGTTGCTCAAATGTTTTATTGAAATCTAATCTGTGATATTTTGTAATATAAAGAGCTTTAGGAAGGTTTTGTAATACAGTTTTATTTAATTTTTTCCCTATTAATTTTGGCCACATTCAATGCACTTTCAATCTTTAAACCAGCTCTTCCAATTTTTACTTGGAAGTAAAACATATTTGTTGTCCCAAGTTTTCTTAAGATCTTCATCATTGGAAAACCACAGCTCTTTCAGTTTCATTTTCAGATGAAGAATGATGCAAAGTTGCAGGGAACAAGATTTGGAGTATTAGGAGTGTGCTTAAGAAGTTTAGCTCTGTAATAGTCAAATATTCTGGGCAGGCTTTGCCACAGTGAAAGTACTACCAGATGGACATTCTAGATGTTCATTCTTAATTTTGGTCGCAGATTTTTAACAGATTTCAATGCTTTTAGGCATATTCTGTTCAGCTTATCACTTAGCTGTGACAATTCTCTGTGTGCCCAAAATGACATGTTCTACAATTCTAACTTAATTTGAAAAATGCAGCCATCATTTTCTTCTTCACAGATATATATTTCCTGACTAATATGGGGTGTAACCTCATCTTCAAAATCCGAAACCTTATATTGAGCCTTGGGAATCAAGTCTTATCTCTTGTCACAATGCTTTTCACCAAATCATGCATTGTATCATCTGCTCTTTAGTTAGCCTGTGTGGCTTATAGTGACAATAAAGTTAGTTCATGAGCAAGTGATTTTGCAGAATTGATGAATTGCTGGTGCATTTAGGCCTAAGATATCCTCTATCTGCTGATAAGTTGCTTGCTTTTCTTCATCAAGCATTTTTCTCACATCAATAATGGTTTTATCCATAATTGAGATTCATGATCTTCCTGCCTTCTCAGTATCTTTTAAGTAAAATTTCTCTTTTCGAATTCTCTTTACTACCTGATTATAATTGTGTGATGTTGACAAATATCATCTAGTGCTTATTTCTTCTAAGCACTGGTTTATATTGTCGCAACTTTAATTTAATGTGACTTGGCTAGGATTCGAAACCCGACCTTGTGTTTTGCAAGCACATACTTTACTTCTGAGCAACACTGGCTGTGTGCAGATCTTCCTTATGTGATAATATTTGAACTGTTCACAAAGTTATACCGTGAAACTGTCTGCATCTCATTTCGTGAGTATGTTACCATAGTGAGCATATTTTACAGTCACTGCTAATGAATAACTGAATTCACAGACTGGGTTCTGTTCCTGCTGTGCAGATGTGAATATATCTCAGCACACAGCAACATGCAGTCTCCAGAAATTCACTGTTACATTATATTGAAAAACTTTTCTGTGCCCTTTGAATTAATTAGATTTTTTTCAAGCCTTGGCTACGGATATCTGCACAAGAAAACATAATATTTATTAGATCAATTGTCATAATGTTGAATATTGGAGTTGAAATTTGGAGTGTTGGGTTGTCATCCTCATCATCTAATCAGAATTAAACTGCAATGCTCTTCACTCTCCACACTGAAGTCATATATCTTTGAAATTACATAATTTCATTTAAAAAACTTTGGAAGGATATTGCAGACTTTATTTATGCTAAAAAATATTTTGAAATGAAAGAAAAGTCAATGATGAGATGCTAACTTAATTTCTTTCATTTAAACTTAGCTTCATAATTAACAACTTCAATTATGGTGCTCAATTTGAAAATCAAGCACTGTGTGTTATTGAGGATATTAGAGCGGAAAAAACTGTTTTCTTTCACTACTTGTGTATTATGCCAGCAACAAAATATGTGTATTGGCAAATTTTACAAAATTTGATTCTTTTAATGAAAGATTCATTAAAATTGTAAGTTTTTATTATAGATATTTTATTTCACCATTTTCTTGTGACTTCAAATGTAATGTTATTTTATGATATGTTATTTTTAATTTCTTTTCTTCTTTAAATATTTTTTTATGGATGGGAAAAATATTGCACTTTTAAATTTCCCTCCGCTATTTATCTATTGATATTACCACTTAAATCATTAGTTCCATTTCCTCCTTATGGCTATACTTTGAGGTCTCCAATCACCTATACATAGTTTTGTTCGCCTCCTCATTGCATAACCATCACATGTGTGGTGGTTACTTGATGATAAAGAAGGAAAAAAAATGGTGTAAAGGAAATATAGTTTTCCAATTCCTTGACTTCCATTGAGAATACCAATAACTTGGAAAGGAGGAAGAGTATTTCCTGTTTCTTTATAAAATCCCCACTTAAAAGAGATAAAGAAATTTCATTTGACTTGTAATCGAAAGATTAATAGTTTCTTCTTTTGTTTGTTAGAAATTATTTCAATTTATATCTTCTGTTCCAGATTTTGGTTTTTAAATAAATTATGAACAAATCTTAATTTAAATTTTATTTCAATGAACCTTCAATTGTTACAAGTATTTTTTTTCTTCTAGCCTCATGGAAGAAAAAACATTGGTGAGCCGATTGCAATAGCCTGAGTGAATGAATGTCGAAATGTCCGTCTGACTTCTAAAATTTTGGACTGTGTGTTGAAAAGTTAATTAATTATTTGAGATTGTAAATTATGTATGTAACTATTATTTGTATATAAGAATTAAGAATAAAATATTTTTAAATGCTTTATGCAAAATTGAAATAAAATAACCCATTATCATTGATCAGTCGATAATGTATGTGCAAAAATATTAATCTAAACATTACATTAAATTTTTGTTATTCCTACTTATATTTATTACATCTTTATTGATTCCTCCTACTGAAAAAGGTGAAGGCACAGGAAAATTGATGTGGAAGCTTCACAAATACACAACAGAATTTATGATAACATAATGATATTTGGAATATTACATTACATAAGAAAATATTAATTTAGAATATAGTATATGTAAATTTATCTCTGTGTGTGAGGAAATATTCTGTGTTCCTTTCTATTTTAAAGCAGGCAGAAAGTAGTTTTTTTTTTTTTTTTCCCTTCTTCTTTTATTTAATTTCTAAAACAAGATCCTAAAAATGAAATTGAATCATTATTGTAAAATAACATAAAGGGAGTTGCATAATTTACAGAACAATTTACCAGTGAGTATCAATTTAACAGCCGTGTTACAGAAGCCAAAAACTAAAGTCAGTTCCCATATTCTGGGCGGTAGTCGTAAATTTTTCTTGACATTTCACAACATTATCAGATTTTAAGCAAATTTTTAATACATTCATACAATAATTATGTTATTCTTGTTAACCTTTTAACAGTTTATTAGAGGTAAATCAGCACTCAAAAATATAATAGTCAATGAACCGTTGACCTTGCATAAATACATAGAAACGGTTTAAATAAGCAATAAATGGACCATTTCCTATTACACATTAAACTAAGTATTTATTTAAAATCAATAGTGCAAGATCAGGAATCAGAATGAAGTCCTTCATCCTCCTTTCAGTTTTAGAGACCCACTGTTAAAATTTCTAATGACATGAGCAAACAGTAATTTCGTTATTTTAGATCTGTGACTTGTTTTTGACTAGAGTTTGCCCTCTAGATTCAAAATTAATTGCAATCTTTATCTATCACATCAACTTTTTAAGCTACAGAATACTCTTTCTTTATCTCATACAGAATGCAATATAAAGGAAAAACTTACAAAACATACTATTCACAGTTTTACTTATATAAAAGCTCAACAGTTATTGCAAGCTAAATTGTGTTCTTACAAATAGCAAAGTTTCCTTTTTTACCAAATAGTAAATATTCATATTAAGGTAAAAAGTATTGCTTTTAGCTTTTTTTGGAGTGTTTAATCTGTGGTGATTATTACTTGATGCTTCACCAACCATAGGCCATCGTATGTACATCTCACTTGCCTTGCTATAGTACTTTAAAATCTCCGTGCTCATCACTGATTGCAAAAAGAGTTTTCGAAAAATCAACAAGATGGTTTTATAAAATACGCAATTTGATGCTGAAGTTGCAACGAAGCATTTTGTAGCCCTCCAAGAATTGCTGGATAGTTTCGATGTAATTTTGTACTCGTGTATTTCCAAAAGAAAAAAAAATTAAAAAAAATGGCAATGTTTTTGAATGCCAAACGAGCATTTTTTTTTTTTTTCTCAAATTCTTTATTCCAATGAAATGCTAATTTTTAATGTCCTGCCGAATTTATGTACAATCAAACACATCGACCTTTATTTTTTCAAATGACAGGGGGAAAAAAATGCTAAAATGAGATATTCGGAACAATTTCCTTCAATTGATAAATTGAAGAAGGCATTGCTTCATGACATTCAGTTTTATATGCAATGGTGGAAGTTGCTAACAGTGAGAATAAGTTATTAACTATGAGCAGCTAGAATCAAACTGATCAATCTGATGGTTGTGAGGAAGAGTCGAAGTAAGAGTAACAATAATTTTAGAGGACTGCCCAGTGGCTTGTCCGATTCTGTTTAGTTTTCAGATTGTAAATGAGGTTTTTTTTTTTTTTTTTTTTTTTTTTTACAGCTTTATTGATGCTATAATATAATAGTACTTGGTTGCTATATTTTTGAAGTTGGGAGTATTTTTCAGTCTTTAAGTATATTTTTATTTCGGATATACCAAGCATCCGGACAATCAAACTTTTTGATTTGGGTTTTTGCAGCAGTCTACAATAACTAATAAACGGAGAAGCTAAATGAATAAAATTTGGTACATAGATTTAGTATTTAAAGTATAAATGCCTATCATATTGGGAATCAAATTTTTAAAGAGGTTGATTTCTTGCCAGTCAGTGCTGTTATAAGCATATGAATTCAATGACAAATATATCGAATTTGGTGTGCGATTTTGAGACCACAAGTATAGTCAAATTCCAAATTTTAGTTTCAATCAGTTGATCAAAACAGGCTTAAAGCACAAATCCAATTTTAGGTACTTCAACCTGCATACCAAAAATTAATCGCCAAGAATCATACGATGGATTCAGTAAAAATGCTTAATTAAAGCCAAAAATGCTTAATAACGCCATTATAGTTCACCAATGCCATATAGTTCACCAATGCATTCGCGGCTTTATCCAGGTTGAAAGATTAAAGAGTGGGATTGAGTAAGAGTATGCGAGAAAGTTTTAGGGAGACGATTCCCGCTGATACTCAAGATGGAATACCAAATGACTCCACGCGTATGAAAATGTGGTTTTTTTTATCATTATTTTATTGATAATTTAATTCTGAGAAATGTTAAAATACGGTAATGCCATTCAAAACAGACAAGTATAAAAAAATTTCAAATCTGTGGGAGATCAGAAAATGAGAAAAAAAAAAAAAAATCGATTATACATTCCATCCTTACAAACATGCAGCAAACCCATAAAATGAAAGTGTTAAAAAAAGAAAGAAACTGGTGATTTTTTTTTTCGCTTTTCATGGATATAAAAATAAAGGGTAATGGTTAATGAATATATATATATATATATATATATTAGCTTGAATATATTAAAACAGCTTTGCAATCAACTTTAAACACTTTTCTGACATGTTAGTATTTAAGAAAAATTATTTAGGAAGTTATTAAAGCTTTTAAATTTTACCAAATAGATATGAAATCAGGTTTTTGTATTAGTATTTGCTTTTTGAAGAAGCCTATGAGTCATTTTATTTATTCCATCAACCACGAGATGTTTAAACTATTTCTAATTATTCGCAACCGTTGTTAACTTTGCAATTCTGTTTACAAACTACAAGGTAAAATTAGAAATTTCAGTATGTAAATAAGCAGGCAGTTTTAAAATTCACAGCAACGAGATTTCAGATTATTTTTCTAAAATGAGTGATCAGCTGCCAATGAAGCCCTCGGAATTAAAATCTTTTTTAAAATTTGAAGGAAGTTATAACTATTCTCTGAAGAGATTTATAGATATTGGACATTTTAGAGCAGCCCTGCTACTGCAAGATAACGTCCTAAAAGAGGACGTCCTTGGCAAAATCGTAGGTGATTACAACGAGGGAGAGTTTATTCAGTGGCCACACCTGCGCCATGAAAATGTCATTTTGCTTCTGGACATGGTGCCATTGAGCTACCAAAAAACTATTTTCATATTCACGCTCTTTGAGAAAACAATCAGGACTGCTGTCAAAGATGCAAATTTCAAATTTCATCCAAAGTGTTTTGATCGAAAAAGATCGTACGCCAAAGATGTACTTTGCGGTTTGGAATATTTACATCAAAAATCCCTGAGCTTGATGAATTTGAATGATGAGAATGTTTTGATCAGTCGCCAAAACGATAAAGCAGTCATCAGTGATCTCAGTTGCTGCACGTCCGCTAAAACGGCCAAAAAAGCTAATTATCCAGTCATGTTTGAGAATCTCTTTCCTCCAGAAGCTGATGATGGTTGCGAGTTTGAATGCATGCAATTTGATATATGGAGCTGTGGCGTAATGTTTCTCCAGGTGTTTACTATGTACATGCTGCCATGGCGTCAAGTTCCGGAAACAGATTACTTGGAAGGACTGACGGCAAAACTTCTCAGGCAAACAAATCCTGGATCATATTTGCCTGATAAAATGGTGAGCTCTTTAAAGGATTTTCTCGCTTCAATTTTTCAAAAAGATCCAAAGCTAAGAGTAAGTGCCAAAGCTGCATTGGCTTCGGATTTTCTGCAAAGTTCAGGGAAACGAATTGATGAGAAAGCAAGAGATTTCTGGAAAGCATGTGAAACTGAAAAATTGATGTCTGATGGAAAGTTTGAAAAAGTCGAAATGTATTATGGAACTGGAGATATTTATTGGAAAAGGAAAGATCATAATTATATGACAGCTAAACAGATGCCTCATTTCACAGATATAAAATTGAAAAAGTCCAAATCGAATAACGAACTTTGTGTCACTGCGAAAGAATCAAACTCGGAAATGAATTCCTCCTATGAAGTAACATCCAGAAATCGTTCGAATGAAATTCTCCCTCTACGAAACAGTTTATTGAAGAAAACCTCTTATTCCGAGGAAAACTTGTATGATTTTTATTCTTGGACTTATGATAAAGCCTCTACAATCGGAGGTTATAATGTTGCAAAAAAAGGAAAACAAAAGGAAGTTAAGTCCAAAGGGGAGATAAACGATAAAAAAATACAATCGTTGAATACTACTGAAGAAATAATGAGAAATTTAAACTCTGAAGATACATATAAATGCTGCATTAAAGAAAAATATTTTGAAGTATCCAATTCCACTTTTGACTTGCCATGTCGCTGTGTTTTTTGTACAGGTACATTTGATAATCAGAAATCACTAAATTTCCTTCAGTTTTGGCCTTTACCTGCCATTTCTACTATAAACTATACTCATTCTAAAGAGCAACCGAGTACAACTCCTTTCTGCCAAACTCAGGGTGGATTTTTGCATAATAACTGGAAAGCTGAAAGAAGTTATATTACCAAAAAGAGAGGACCTGATCTTGTGAAAGATGATTCAGCCAAATATTTAAATCTGGAACATCTACAGAATTCTTGGAATATCGAATGTAATAATCGCTCTGAAAAGCTTAAACTTCAAATTGCCCCTCCCGTGAATATCACTTGGCCTAGAAAGATTGAAAATCACAAAAATATTTCTGAGCTACCAATTCTTAAAGTATATCCAGACAGCAGTTTCACCTCTGGCGAGAACCAGCTGATGTTCCAAAGGTGCACAGGATTCAGAAATGGACCGAAATTCAGAACGCCACTCCATTCTCCTCCACCTATGATCATTGCAAAATCAGCATTATCTACATTTCAGAACGAAGAAAAAACTCCAAAAGAAATAAATCAACTTAATTCTGATAGAAAGATACCGGATGTCGCTAACAATAGAGCGAGCGATATGAACTGCATTGAAAAAGGAAATACATTCAAGAAGGAAAAAGATCCGGGAGAAAATGTAGCTAGAATTGATCCGAGAGTTGTGATGGAGACAAGACACGAGGAAAACCAAGTAATCGACGTCTCCATGGATTTGCCGCTTTGTTCAGTGAATGTTGAAAAGGGAAAATCCAGCAAAGGAGCATTCAGAGACAAACCGAAGCAAAAATGGATTCGAGTTTTATGTCCTGGAAGTATTCTTGAAGAAAAAACTGATGCACAAGAAATTGAAAACAAAAAATAAAAACAAGGTACCGAAATAGATATGATGTGGTGGCTGTAACTCAAGTCTTAAATAACATCAGCTTGATTTTAACAGAAACTTTAGTGTATAACGAATCTTTGACGAAATAAATCCTTATAAAATCATAACTTGTTGTTCAGTATTTGAAGATTTCACTTTTATCATGGAATATTTTTTTATAGATGTGTTCTTGGTTACAAATATAATGTAAAAGTTCTCATTATACACTGGTTAAGTTTGTGATTTATAGGTGCAAGAGTCCTTTTTCGACTATACCGTGCCAGACTTTTCAATTAAAAATATAATTTAAACCAAACGGTTCGAAACAGATAAAAAATTTTGAAAATGATTGATTAATAACAGTGATGTCTAAAGTAAAGTTATTATAAAAAGGATAAAAACGTGTTTAAATGAGAGTTAAATTCTATGGATTTTAAAATAGAAAAAATTGATAGCATGTGGTGTTATCAGTTTATGTCGTTTGATCAATTGGAGCTGTCTGAACATAGTGTAAGCAACTGAAAGTTGAAAATTCTATCAAAATTTGGAAAACAAGTAAAGTAAGCCCAATAGTATGTTTGGCACAGCATATGTATACCTAGATCTTGCGCCATTAAATCTCATTTATCTACCTATCTTTCAAATAAATGATAATCGATATATAGGCACTTAGAAGACGCTCTCCTAAAGCAAGTACTGATATTTAAATCTAGTGTATCGGATGGACAGCGTGTTGAAGCAATGTAGCTTTTACGGTTGATCAATATTGTATAATATGTTAAGCAATTGTTCTCTTCCTATATTTACGTTGCCGGAATGATATGCCAAACCCGAATTGAAAATAAATCGTTCTTCGAAAACCATATTGAAACTGGATATTTTTCGTGTTTCTATGTGGATTTTAATCGTCCTTTTGACAAAATATGCTTTATATGTGAATAGTCGTAAAAGTTGCATAAATGATATGGCAGAAATTGTTCCTATTTTAGTCACAAGAATTCTTACTATTTTATTTTCACGGTATGAAATTAACACATATTTCAACTGTTTCTTCAGTAAATTTGATTATTAAACATTCGATAATTAATTCTTGTGATCAAAAGTTTATTTCATTTGAATGTCAATTTATGGTCTTTTGATCATATCGAATGGCACTGTTGTGCTTCAATTTTCAGTATTTGGGGAATGTAATGTGGAATATGGTCGTATGTAAGCAGAGAGTAATTCTGTTAAATGAGGCCCACAATAAACTGTGCCAAGAATTAGCGATAAATTTTATTGTTAAATTTTAACGATGAATATTGATTCTACAGAATCATCGTCACCTTCTATACTAATAAGACAAGTTAGTGTATTTGAGCTCTAAAGGCTAGATTGTTGGATTCGGAGCTGCCAAATTTGACCCACATGTGTTTTCAGCAGTTAAAACGAGCACCTAGGGGCAAATTTGCTTGAAATTTTGTTAAGATTTTTAATGAATTAAAAATTAAACAAAATATTATTACGAAATATCATCTGAAAATATTATCACGAAAGATGGTATGCTTACGGTCGTAAAATTTAAAACATTGTTTTTTTAATGATCTCAGTTTAATAGTCCTGGACCCTAGTAGCACACAAATATTGTAAAATATTGTATGATGCTGATCAATATTCACAATATTGTATAATATTGTGGAATATCGATTAATATTATATAATATCGAACAATATTGTCCAATAAGCTGTGCTACCTGGGGAAATTCTTTTGGGGAATTTTGACAATTAAAAAACAAAAATATTTTTTGACTTATTTTTTACAATAGATTATATTAATGTTTAGAAATTCAAATCGTTTTCATTATTTCAACAAATATAGGAATTTTTACTTCCAAACAAATCAAAGAGGGCTGCTCCTCTTTTTTTAACCCAATAGATTGCCCATCTCTGAACAATGCCAATACGACTGGACAAATGACGATCTTTATAGAAGATATAGTAAAGTTCATTTTTATTCTTTCATCAGTATTTCCATTTTTTTTATTTTTTACAAATTTTGCAGAAAGAGTGATTGGCAAGGAAAAACACTGATGATCATTACCAGCAATAACATTGGATTGCTAACAGTATTGATGGTCTTTGTGCAAGTAAACATGTTTCAAACTTCTGGTTGGATTGTTTGTAAATGTCCCTATCCTCTAGTTCCTGTTATATTCTCATGGAAAAAAGAAGCCGAGAAGCATTGGTGGAATATACATTAAGAGTTAAAATACTTTACCCATTTTTCATTTATTAAACTTTTTATTTTAAACATATAATTGACTTTCAATATAATGTAAATGCAAAGGATTAAGAACATGTTTGTATAGAATTTAATAACTTGCAAACATTCAGTTAAAAGTAAAGTGCAACAATATTAATTTATTTTAAGCGGCATATTTTGTGTGTCAAAAAAGTAAACAAATACAACAAAAATGAAAAGAAAAAAATAGCAATAACTATTTCACTTGCTTTTCTTTGGATTTTGTCAGAGCCTTTATCTTCTAGGCATATATGCCTTAACCTTTTCTGAATTCATGCTAGGTATTTTTGCTATTTTTCTCATGACAATATTTTACGACTTTTCCTTATTTTAATGATTCTTTGGCTTATTTAATCATCTAGATATGACTACAAATGTTTAATGGGATTAAGGTTTTGAGGATTGTGGGGAAAGATCCGAAGTATCAGATACCGAGATAATCATTTATTCGCGATATTTTTAAATGTATTTTAGATAGTTATTATCTTAGAATATAGAATTTCCAGCGAAATTCAATTTCTCAATATTAGGGGCAATATCTTCATTCAAAATTGTAAGGTAACCAACTTCATACTTTGGCTAAATTAATTTTTTCAATCTTTTTGGCAGTTCCTTTAGTAAAAAAATTTGATTTAAACAAATAAAGTAAAATTTTATTTCCAAAATTTAAATCCTTTTCATGTAATTAAAAGAATTTCCAATTTCTTCTGATAAGTTGCAAATGCTCCTTCTGGTTTTGTTTGAAATATGAATGGTTTCTTCGATTCCTGTCGTATATCCCATTTCATTAAGCATTTTCTGATAATACTTGTACTTTCCAACTTTTCTGACGTTTGTTAGATGTTAAAGTAATTTCATTTGGATTTGCTTTGATTTCTTCTGCAATATTTTTTACTTCTGTATCAGTAAGTCTTTTTTTTCTGAATATTCTGTATTTGTTTGCACTTAGTGTCTTTATGAATGATTTTCATGACAGCGTAATGTCTCCTTTGATCAATTTCTGTTATTTCACAAAATAAGTTTCTTTTTTCCATCGAATATATTATTATTTTTCTCATTTCAAGTAATATTTGTATACTGATGATAATCATCTTTCATTTATTAGCTAAAACAAAATGCACATTTCGAATTCAAATTATTTTTTTTAATTCTGAAAGAAAAAAAGTGGCGGTATTTGTGAAATTGAAGAAAATTGTAAGCGAAGATTTTCCAGTATTTACTTTATTTGACGGGTAAAGTTGGTTAAATCTAATTCTCTTAATTTTTTGATTAAGAGAATGATTTCTTCTGATGATTACATTTTATTCAATATTTGTAAGGGATTAAACTCTTTTCTAATGATTATTTAATCATGCAATTTTATTTAGTATTTATTACATGTGAATAATGTATTTGAAATAAAATATTTCGCGGATAAAAAATCAGTGTTTACTTTTTCTTTTGCTATTGTTCTACGAGTTCATTAGTTTGAATAAAATATGTAAAATTTTTATGTCCCCTGGCTCTAATAATATTATTCTAACATTAGTGTTTGGCAGACCTTTCGCCCTTTACTCTAGGTTCTTGTATCAAATTAATGTGCTGTTCTTCAGAGAAATGCTGAGTTTGAATAAGTTTAGTTCTTATTCACCTTCTCTTTTAAATTAAAATTTCTCTGTACCTTTATCTGATAAGGAATACCGGCCAATGATGTGCAACCTGGTTCTATTGGTTTTTCTGGCACTAGAGTAATATTGTTACTCTGTGGCACAAGTCATCTTGTTGATTCCAAATCAGAATATTCCCACTTGCTTTTTTTTTTCCTAAGGATTAAAGTCTTTCACACTCACGGAACAAAACTAACATCATGATGATTAATAGACTTTCTGTACATGACTAGTGTATCAAGCCGCAGGCTTTCTTTTTACTCTATTTCCCAATAACTAAACTCTGTACAGCGTTTGCAGTTACAAATTAAATGCTAAGGATATGCATTATTAAAAAAACACTCTAGAGACAATTAAGCAAAATTAACGTCAATTTAGAAATCATTAGGTTCGAGATAACTGGATATAATTTTGTTGTGTACAACAAGATGCAAGAATATGATCTTATGGATAACAAGACAATTTTTAGTTCAGATTTTGAAATAAGCTAAATAAATTTAAATTATTGGCATCATTTTAGCGAGGTTAAAATTTTCATTAAGAAATTTGAGGAGCCTGACAAAAAATGCAAATCCCGATAAAATCAAATTAAAAATGTCAGAATTAACCAAGTTTCGCTGTATTTCATGTCTTGTTTTAATCTAGCTTTTAAATTGGCTTAGCTATTTGTTTTTGCTTGAAATTTCTGGTGTTGAAACCCATGTGATAGTTGAGTATCGATTCGCTGTGCTGCCTTGGCGTTCTGATGCCATGGCATGATAATGCTATTAAAAGGTGCTTAAAAAGCAGAAAGAAGGGACTGTTACATCAGGATTGGAACCTTTATTGATGGTGCAAGTACATGCATTCCAATTTGTTGATCGGTTTAGCTCAATCTTGCTTTGCATTCAATGCAAGAATTTTAACTAAAAGTTTAAATTGAAGTTTCTCAGATTTTTCTTAATAGTTATTAAAGCCCGAGTTCTTTCTTTTTGTACTGAAATAATGTCTGATTATGAGCTAATACAGGCCCGTGCCAACTTATTTCAATCCTATTTTTCCCATATTTCTTTCTCGATTCTTTGATATTCTTCAAAAAAGAGGCACAAATGAGACTGTGTTGCATAGTTCCTATGCTGTAGCTATAAGTGCTGGGTACTAAAGGCACAGGTGACGCAACGAAGGCAACGCAGTTTTTGTAATCCACGACTTTCTCTAGAGTTGACTTACAGCAAATTTCTACGCAAAACTGGCAGCATATTGAACAGACCCTATCTATTCCTTGTGATAGTTAGTTTTGAGTTTGATAAATTGTAAAAAGATTCCTAATATTCACCTTAATATCCATTTTCCAATAATAGCTGCTATATTTCTTTTGTTTATGCTGAGGTTTGACTCTTTAGTATTGTGTGAATATTTTCATAAATAAGGTTTCTTCATTTTGAAGTAAATTGAAAATGGCCACACATAAAAAGGAAAAATATTGATACAGCCAATTTATTAAAACAATAAAATTCATTCCTTGAGTTTTTTAGCGAATAAATCAGCCACCCTTGACAAAGGAATTTCGAAAAGTACAGCAACGATGAAAGAAACAACAAATATCCAAAAGAGCAAGTAGACATTTAGGAGCACCTGAAAGAAAACAGAATGTGTATGAAACAGGACAATTTTTTAAGAACCATTGTTTTGTTTAGATTTCAAATTTATTTATCAAAAATACTTAAATTATTCAAAAATATTTTAAACATCTTTGAATAAATTTTGAAGAGAGATTTTTGAAAAAAAGTTTATACGAACCAATGAAACGGCAGAATACTCTATAAATTCTTCTAGAGATAGAAAATACCACTCTATCACTAATAAGTTAACCAGGTAAGCAGAAAAAGATAATCGAGAAAAGGGTATGAAGTATTTATGTGAAAGGAAGTCGTTGAGCCAACCTAAAAAAATAAACAAAAAGGAAGCAAGTACAGTTTGCAGATAAAATAAAACACATAGCAGTTAAAAATCATGCATCTTTATTTAAAAATGCTAAAACTTGGAGATACATATATCAGATAAAAAGAAAACGAATAATATCATAGAGCTGAGATACTGATAGATGGAGTGCAACCCTACTTTGGGGTAGGACAAGATAAAATCACGTGACATGTGGACAAAATTTGTGTTCACTGTAACCGCATTCTCCGTTCCTCATTATATTTCAATGGCAGATTTTTTCTCGCTTTTGACTGTTGTATTTTAAAACTTATTTAAGCCATGGTTAACTATTGCTATGCAAATGGATGCAAAGAAAAAGCGTCTAAGTATAGTTCTGTATCATTTCACAGGTATGTACAATAAACATATTCTGCTTATATCCATTTTAAGTCAATTTAAAATTTCGTAACCTCCATCACTCAGTAATTTTGGTGTTGAAACTGAATAATATTTCATAGTTTGGTTTAGTTATGGTATTAAATTTATTTAATTTGTTATTATGCTTCATTTAAACTGATGTAACTGCATTATATTTTGTTACTTGCTTTATTTTAATCTCGAATGTGTTGCAAGTGCTTGGCTGCAAGCTTGGCGTGATTTTTTCTCGCCAATACAAGTGTTTACATAAACACTATTGACCGATTAAGAATTGTGTATTTATTTTAGTGCAAATAAAGTTCCTTATTATATCCAATATGTTGTTTCTTTTTTACCATAAATACTCGAATCGTATTATACCGTAAAAGATATTAAATCATTATTGTGAATGAAATAGTGAAACTAAAACGTTTTATGGAAAATGTTATATAGTAAAATTTTATAAATGCGCTAGAAGTAATTGCATGTTTTTATAAATTTTAATTAAGATCTAAAAAGAAACTAGAGGATATTCTAAAGATAAACTATTAAAGAAAGAAATGCTATCTTTACAGATAAAAATTTTGTCTGAATGTTAACATTTATTAATAACTTGCGATATGCACATACCCTAAAATTACCTTTTTCGTAAAAATTTCGAATTCTTTTATTATTTTGTATTAAATCAACACGTTTAAGATTCCAAAAATGATTTAATTTTGTTTCTGAGATAGTTAGAAGCAAAGTTACCGCCAACACTATAAACCAGAAGCGAAATATTTAAAACTGATATTAACAAGGAGAAGGCACGAGGTTTAAAATTGAGTTCGGAATGAGATTTTGTATAATGATAGTATACATTTAGAATGCTTATTAATGAAAATATTAAGAGTCAATAGTAAACCTTAAAACTTTCAAATTAGCTTACATACTTATAATGTGTAATCCAAATGAGCGCTCGAGTAGTGTAGTGGTTAGGACATTGGCGTAGCATTGGGGAAACCAGGGTTGAGCTAGTGTTTTTTTTTTCTTTCTAAATTATTTCAAAATAATTTAACAGTTTTAATTAATATCTCTTTAATTTTTTACGCAAAAATAAATGTTATTCAGAATATTCAAGAAAAAAAAAAAGACTTGGGTCACTTTTATAATCTGCTTTTATTATAGAAAGCTTTTTTATATCTGTATGAGATAATGATAGAAGTATTTGAACATGTAATGTAAAATTAAAAGATGTTTTCAGGTAAAGAAAAGAAATAAAATATTTACTTAAAGAGGAAAAATGCTCACTTTTAATTAATGCACAAAAACAACGTAAAAAGTAAACATAATTTAAATCAATAAACTCGGCTACTGATGTAAAAAAGAAAACATTATTTTAGAAACCAGTTTGCTTAGTTTTCAAAGAATGAATATATATAACACCCATATATATATATAAATTATTTAGGAAATGTTAACCGGAAATGAAAACCGACAGGACCCAATGCCGGGAAACAAAACGTTGCGCGGCAGTTTTTGAGTATGCCAAGATTTGCGATATGGCGCCAAAAAAGGCCAGATTTCTCACAAGTTACATGGCTCATGTTGCGTACACTTGTTTAGACTAGAAACAAGCGATTAGCTTCCTCCATTTATATCAGCTCTATGAGTAATATCCTTTCTCCACCCTCGAAAGGGGGGAAAAATGAAGCAAAATTTTCGAATAAAAACATTTTGTAAAAATTAATATCTTTTACAATTTTATCTAATTTAACTTGCTTTATATTCAGAAACATTTTCAGCTGTTAAAAAGATGTTTCTGCAATGCGCACGTGTCATGGATTTTTTTTTTTTTTTTTTTTTTTGTTAAAATGTACGAAACAGATTTAGCATAAACTTTCTTGATTAAATCTTCTTACCGGGTGGATCTAACTGTTCCGTTGTTGAAGTTAAACGACTTCTCCACCGTTCTCAGATATGATCAGCGATTTATTACAGCGAAATCAAGTACTTGTTCAGTAGTCTCAGGTGTCCTAGATGAATTAGCTTATCCGGAATGTCTATCACATTCTAACTCATTCCTTCCATTTAGATATATTTCTGTCACTTCAAAGCATTAGAAATGTTAAAAGAAAAACTTGATGAAATTTAATTATAATGATTCGTTCCATCCTAATGATTCAGTAACGAAAAATGTGAGCTTCTTGATTGAATGTGAATTCTCTTTTAAATAAGTTTAACGAATGCTCAGAATGTTGGACAGTATTCAACAAACAGTTGAAATTTATCACTTATCTACTGCATTTTATTTTGTGGTATCTGAGTATAAAAATTTTATGTCAATTTTTGGATTGCTCATTCTATTCTTTCATCTAGTTTCTGCTGGTTCGCATAATCTAAGCTAGCTAATTATTAATTGCTAAAAAATATTGCATACGTTTAAAGTACTTACCTGCTTGTCCTGAAATGCACAAATAAATTATCCTTGATATATAGATGTAAAACAACAAAGACACTAGTGTATCATAAATAGCCGTTTCCCAAGCAGACTTTTCTGGAGTGTTATTATGGAAGAAATTGATCGCCACCAGGATCGCTGCTGTCATCCACCCATAGAATAAAGCAATCTGTTGAATATAAATATTCTTAGTGTTATTTACTAAGTTTAGATTTATATTTCCCTTCCAAAAATTTTTATGCATAAATACGCTAAAACGATTGTCATTTAATAAAGCAATGTTATCACAAAGCTTAAAATGATTTTCTGTTCAACGTTTAACTATTGAAACGTTCAATACAGGATCAGATCTAATTCATTTTCGACAAAGTTTGTATATCAAGATATTAATAAGTATTGGCCAACCAAGATTAAATAACTCATTGGTGCATACAACAAAGGCCCTTAATCCACTTTTGGCTACGAATGGAACTTTTAATACATAATTCTATTTCTTATTTTCTGTTTGTGTCTGACTAGTGAAGTAATCATCTATATTTGCTTAGAAACAATCTCTTCAAATTTCACGGCAACGATTGTTATGACATTGCAGAAGATTTTTTTCAGCAGTGGCTCTGTAAAGTCGTTGGAAACTTTCTTTATTCGTAGGCAGGGCTCTTTATGATCTTAATTTATTTTCTAAGTGGAAGGAACTTTGTAGAGACACCCCCTTTCATGACGGTGTACTATTACAAAGCAGTTAAGGTATGCGATAGCTTTCAGATATTATGAGAAAGGGTACATGTTTTTGATAATTAAATTGAATTTTTATAAAATAATTTTGTATAATATAAAAGTGCAGTTTCATAATTATGATGATGCTACATTATTTACAATGTTTAAAAAATCGCAACTCTAATTTGCTTATTTATTATTACTTTATCTAATTTACTTATTATTCTATTCACTTGCATATGAAATATTATAACTGTAAACTCAACGGAATTTCAAAGCTTTTTGCTTTAAACAGAAAGGCACTTAGTAGGGAAAGACAAATCAGAACCTCCATAATTTGATCAACGACAATCGAAGGAAAAAACGAACAAAGATTTGTAGCAAAAACAAAAACAAGATTTGTTTCAGCTATGTCAAATGCTATTAAGTATTTTAAGAAATACTTAAAATATTTTTTAACATAATTAAAATTCGAAAAAAAAATGGTATTGATATTACAGAAAGGAATTATTAAAGATAGTTAAGATCACGAAAAATTAATTTTGTCTATTATATTTTCGGATAATATTGCAAAATAAATTTCATTTTATTTTTTATCTGACAAAATTTTCATTGGTAATAAATAAATAAAAATTTAATTTAATTTTGTTAATTAAATTTAATCAGATAAAGGTATCACTGGTGGCAATAAAGTAGAAAGTGTACACACTCTTTATCTCTGTTCTTTTTTATTATTAATGCAGATTGAACAAAAAAAATCAGTGTAAAATACGCTTTTGTTAGGATTTTTTGTTTGGAATAATTACAGGCAAAATTCCAATGCAAATTTCAGTGGTGGTGAATTCTTTTTTTATAGCTCCTCTATCTCTAGCAGTTGCAGTTCTTTTCAGTCATATAATTTAATGTTCAAAATATATCACTCTGGTAAGAAGAGTTTTCCTTTCTTATTCGTGGATTTAATTTTTTAAATGAATCTATATATTATTTACGGCCTTCAAGATAGTAAGATAACTCGACGAATAATTACATTGATGATCACGTAAATAAATTCATGTGAGTGAATTGAAGTAGGATAACAGTTATTAGGAAAGACAGTTAATTGAACAGAATTAGAATAGACAGTTAAATGAACAGAATTAGAATAGACAGTTAAATGAATAAAATAGCATCAACAGCGGTTTTCAACATTAACGAAGAGGTTAGAATAATTTGAATTGCCGATACCTAAAACTGTTCTGCCAAAAATGTGAGAAAATGACATAACAATAGTTGCGTTTAAGTGAATGTCAGGAGGAATCTGAGAAGTAGAAGAATTCACAATAAAACTTAATATGATGCTTAAAGGTTTTAATTTTTATATTATTTATTTAATCAAGAAATTCCACGGCTTAAAATCAATGTCATTTCAAATAACTTTCAGGCCAGTATCTGAGTGATGTGATACTTGTTCAAATACAGTTTAAGGCTATATAAAAATTTTATATTGACAGTCTATAGTTTTAGAACAATAAAAATTATAAAGAAAAATAATTTTAAATCAGATACTGAGTATATGAAAAAGTGTAAGCAATCCTGTAAGTCTCTATAGCTTTATTACACAGCCCTAAAAAAAGCAATCGGAACTAACTGGGATAAAAATATATAAAGTTAAATTTCGTTACCCTGTTTGGCTTACTAGATTTTGTGAAATTCTTGCTGTGCAAATAGAATCCAAGCACTAGTCCAACTAAAAAGGGACTCAGTTTGGTATGTGGTTTATTCCATATGATGTCTACGTGTACAAAAAATCTGAAAAAAAAAATGTGAAATAAATGAATCATATGCAAATCGAAAATATTTTTTTAGAATTCTAATAATTCTTTAGAACATCATTAATGCTGTGTGTAAGTTCCAGTACAGTTTTAATTTAAGCAAAAAATTAAAACAAACGATTCCGTTTACTAGAACCAAATCTGAAATGAAGAAAAACCAAATAAAGGGATGCAAAATTTTTGACAGTATCAAAGCATTTCCAAGGTTCGAAATCCCATTGAAATAAAATTACTTACTGGTTGGCGGATGTTACTGTTACATCTGCTTTCGTTTCAGAAGTGTTTCGATATATCAGGACCTTTAAATCTACCCGATTTCTTCTTTAATTTAGTGAATTACTCAAAAGATGATAAAATTCATTAGCAAATACAGTCACTTGCATTTTAAAACATTTATTTGATTTAGACGTAACATATTTTTCCTAATTCACACACAAAACACGGCTATGTACAATGCTTCTATACAATCAGTTACGAAACATATTTTTACATTGATGAAACAAGAGCACGCAGGCTCGTAAACAGTCCGTTCACTTCAGTTCGTTTTTAAACGTGGACGGTCTTCTTCACAGTTACAGTATGTGTCCGATCATTCATTTGACATTAAAAAAGATGCGTTTTGCGAGAAGATATTTTATAGACAAAACAGGTGACCGTTTATTTTATTCTCATGTCCGTAGTAGCTTATAGATATTGAACAAGATTGTATGATATTAACCAAAATTCGCAATATTGTATAATATTGCTGAATATTAAAGAATATAATATCTCACAATATTATTCAATATTGTGTCACAGGATGTGCTACCTGGGCTTTATAACATTTCGCATTTGTAAGCATGAATAAATTTGTTTTTCGTTACATTTATATTCCTTTCTTAATGTCAAGAAATGATGAGTAAAATTGCCTCTCTGTGTCAGATTAATAACTATTTATGCAATGCAAGTCTCTTAGACTGGATAACTGATTTTTTGATATTTGTAATAGTCTAAATTTAAAAATGTTTCCATTTATAAATTTTAAATATCTAATTTCGAAATTTTTCACACATTAAAAATTATTTTTAATAATAAATATGAGTGCAGAATGTGTAAAATATTTTCATAACAAAAAGCGTTTAGGTAAATGTCTGTATTTTCTTTAAGATAAGAACTGAAGTTCAAAATTTGATTTTAGCAAAAGAAACAGCTTATTACAAATTGTCAAATGGCTGTCCTATTGAGAGAGTTCACAGAACCACAATTAAGTAGATATCCCAGAATATTACAGCAAAATGTTTTTATAGAACAGAATTATAAATTCAAGGACCTATTGTGGGTTTTCTATCTAGGATCATTCACTGCAGTGGCTACTGATCTAGTTTGTGCTACCACAGGACAAAATCGACTTTAGCAAATATGATTTTCATGGTTTGGTTGATTGCGGGTGATTGCCCAACAGCCCAGATTAGCTAAGCTACACAATAGACCATACATATTAAGCTATGTAATGTTTTTCATTTGATAGTATAAACAGTTGCATACTGCAAGTTTAATGCTCTACTATCTCAACCTCACCTTCTTTGAGTTAATGATAGCGACAACTTTCTAACTATATACCATATCATCAATCGTGACATTTTTAACATTGTGCAAGACTCAATGAGTAGAGAGAGTGTTAATCGTAGGGTATTTTAAACAATCACTTTATCTGAATCCCAAACAAAACATATAGCTGTGGTGACATATTGGCCATATCATATCCTTCGACAAACAAGTAACTCCTATTTGTACAATGAAAAAGTGCAATAAATACCTCCCAAATCTCATTGATTGTGATATTCAAAGAAGATAGAAATTTGTAACATATAACTGTAATTAAAAAGAGAAAATTCTTATACATATATATGTAGAAGCGGGTGACAGCCTCCACGAGGTGGCGCAGGCGGCGCCAGTGAGACCCTACCACTAGTATATGAAAGGAGACTAGATAGACAGACTTCCCATTTCACAAAGTTTTGCAATAAACGCTTTGAATCAAAAGAATTAAGACAGCGAGAAAACGTTACGGAATCGTCAGCCATACATCAAATTGGCGCGCAGAAGAAAAAGTTTTCGGAAAGCGAGCTATTTCAAGATTTGGAATTCGCTAATCTTGTTATTAATGAAACACCGATTAAGATGTTGATCGACAGTGGTGATAGAATTAATTGTATAAAAAGATAGCTGGTAAATGTACCTAAACATCCTGACCGATTTATCGAACTGAAAAGTTACTTCGGACAGACTGTAAATGCTTTCGAAATTCAATATTTCGAAACCGCGCTGGAACAAAGAAAAACAACAGTTAAACTTCCGTTTGCAATAGCTGAGAGCTTTCGCCCGATTGCATCATAACGCAAAAGAGTTAGGAGCATCTGCTCGAAGAGAATGAAAAAACAAAATTAAACCAACGCGATGAATCCTCCTCTGACAGAATTTTCCCAATACGCCAGAAATGAAAAAAGAAAAAAATGAATCCGAACGAAATTCTTTCTAACTCTTTTTTATCGTCCGAAGAAAAAATAGAAAGATTTTCTGTCTGATTTATTTTCAGAGCAAAATATAAATCAGAAACATTGTGTAAAGAGTATTTGTAAAGATTCTTTTTTTTGTTGAGTGAAAATGATTTTTTATTGTGTTATCTTGATTGTTCAAGTGAAAATATGAGTAATGTTGATTTATCGCATATCACAGATGCTTGTGTTAAGGATAAAATTAAGGAACTTAAATAGCTATTCCCCAAATAAAAAAAAACTAACTTGAATATGAGAATAAATTTATTGAAAGACGACCCAATTTATTCAAAGCTGAGGAGGCTAGGATTTTATGAAAAAAAAAACTTAGTTGATAAACAAATTAAAAAATGGATAAGTTTTGTGCAAAAGACCATGAACTCTATGACTTCAAGAAGCACACAATTTTCTCCGTTCAAGCTGCTGACTGGTGAGGAAATGAACACCAAGGATGAGAAAAGAATCCTCGAAATCCTGGAAGAGAAGTACACCAACAACCTCATGAACTGTCGTGAAATGCTTCGAGATGAAGCGAAGGACAGCATCCTGCAGATCAAACAAGAGAACAAGAGGGTGTATAATAAGAAAGGAAAAAATGTTCATACGTACAAGAAAAGTGATGTGGTGGCTATTCAGAGGACACAGTAATGAACTGGTCTGAAACTGAGAGCCGAATTCTATGGTCCTTATGAAGTGGTAGCTGTCAAACCCCATGGTCTTTATGATATTCACAAAATTGGAAACCATGAGGGTCCAAATCTCACTTCAACGGCAACTGATCACATGAAGAAATAGGGCAGTAACTCCTGAACATAATCTGTTGGCTGCATATTCAAAACTGTAAACTAGAAACAGTATATAACTTATATTGTGCAAAGTACTGTTTTGTGTTTTTTTCTCTCTCTTTTTCAGAGTTCTTGTATTCCATGTATGTCTCTGTGGAGAATGACTGTGAAACGTGATACACAATGAGGTGCCCACACTGTAATATACACCAAAGCTGTAAATATGTACAATAGAACCTATATTGAACCCTAGACACCTTTTTGTAGTGAGTTCTTCCGAAGGATGGACACTTTTGCTCCCACATATATATCTCCAGATTGCTTGTAATCTTTGCAAAGAAATCTTCGTTTTGTGTTGCATTTTTTCCTAAAACATGTTTCAAAACTTTCTTTCTTTTCGTAATAAATCTTGCATTAAATCAGCGTTTCTCAACCTTTCAGTATTCGTGGCCCAGATTTCAATCATAATTTTCATTGCCCCCCCCGCTTACAATAAAATGTACACAACAAAAATGCATATTGAGTATATTTTATTCTGTTTTTAAATTATTTTCAACAATGCCAAAACAAGAGTAAAAGCGAGCCAACGTTGGCGAGAAACCACATTTGGCATTTTGCCAAGCGGATGGTGAACAGATGAAGCGAATGAAAACGGGGAAAATTTAAATATTATATTTGAAATGAAAGCCAAACAGAGAGATAACGTTAAAAGAATATGAAAGTAGTAAAATTCGTTAATGAAAGTTAATTTAGACGGGGTGAGCTAAATTTAGAAAACGGGAATACATTTTTTTGAATAATAAAAGAAATAAAACAGAAGTATGAATAAACAAAAGTGAAAAAAATAGGCAATGTTTGTGGAAGGGAATCCACACGACCGATGCCATCTCTAGCAGGCGCAGAGCAAATGTTTTCACATAGAAAGAAGGAAAATGTTCGATAACGAAAGTTTCATTTCCTGCCAGTCTCATTCGAGTCGATCCTTCTATCGCTATCGAATCTATCGTGAATGTGTATGTTATATGTTTTCGTGTTAATTGCATTATTAAATGTTCACGGCAGTAGATTTATGCAGACTCGTAGATAAATTTTTATGCGGAAGTAAGCGAGAATTACACGACAGTCAAGCACCAACAAGTACACAGACGAGCTTGGTTCCGAAAATAAAACCAAGAAAATATTCTCAAGAATACTTAAATTTTGGGTTTATCAGTACTGAAGTAAATGAAGAAGAAAGGCCCATGTATGTAATTTGCTCAAAAATGTTGGCCACAGACAGCATGAAACCTAATAAACTTAAACGACGACATTTGGAAACGCTTCATAGTGAGTACAACAAACCCAGATAATTCTTCGAATTAAAATTAAAATCATAAAAAGCAAAAATTACTTTTTAAAGAAACTTTGTGAATAAAAGAGCTTTAATTGCATCTTACAAAATTTCATATAAAATAGTCAGTAAAAACTCTCACACCATTGGTGAAGAGCTCATTTTGCCAGAAGCAATTGAGATTGCAGAAACTATATTTGGCGATAATTTTTCAAAACAACTGCAAGTCCATACCTCTTTCAAATGATACTGTTGCTCGTCAAATTGATGATATAACTGAAGATGTACAGTATCAGCTTTTCTCGAAGTTGCGTGACAAATTGTTTTTAGTACAGCTTGATGAAGCAACAGATAGTAATAAAGATGCCCATTTAATTGCCTATGTTCGAGTTTTGATAATATGTCAGTAGTGGAACTACTTTTCTGCAAATCAATAGAACTGAAAACAACAGCACTCGCATTATTTGCTATTTTAAATGATTTTATAAATGTGGCAAACAATAATGGAAAAATTGCGTCGGAATACGCACCAATGGTGCACGTTCAATGTCCGGAAGATTCCAAGGTATACAAGCACTTGTAAAACAAAAATCGAATCAGTGGGTCTGGATACATTGTATGATCCACAGAGAAACTTTGGTTTCGAAAGAAATAAGTCCTGGTCTGAATATTGTGTTAAGTACGTTAAACCGTAGACCCCTGAAATCGAGAATCTTTTCCGCACTTTGTAAAGACATGGGTTCAGTACATTCAGCGTTACTATTTTATTGTGAGGCAAGATGGTTATCGCGTGGGAAATTTTTGCAACGTGTTTATGAATTAAGAGAAGAATTCGTCATTTTCATAGAAAAAGAAAACAGACCGGAGGCCGATTATTTTCGTGATGGTTTATTTGTGATGAAATTGAACTTCTGGGTCGAACATATTCGAGAAATTAAATAACTTGAATCTTCAACTCCAAGGAGCAAATAGACATATGTTGGATACGAGTGATAAAGTTAATGCTTTTTGTTGAAAATTGGAATTGTGGAGCAGAAATTTAAAGCAAAAAGACATAACAATGTTTGCAAATGCGGATGATTGTACTAAAACTTACAAGGCTGAAGAAGAACATGTAAAAGTTGTTTTTGTAACCATTGAAAATCATTTAGCCATGCTGGCAAAGAATTTTAAAAGGTATTTTCTTGTTGGCGACAAACTGATAGCAAGTTACGAGTGGGTTAGGGATTCATTTCATAAGATTCCCGAAGGTCTCTCAATTGATGAGGAAGAAAAATTCATAGACTTCACTACAAGTGCTGAAACTAAAAGACAATTTAGTAATAAATCACTATTTGAATTTTGGGCAGGAGTAGAGGATGATTTTTCTTCACTAAAAATAAAGGCATTTCGCATTTTATTACCATTTTCAACATTCTACCTTTGTGAAACTGGATTTTCTGCCGTGGCTTCTTTGAAGACAAAATAGAGATTTCGGCTAAATATAGAAACAGAACTGAGATTGACTATTTCTAATATTAAGCCTTCTTTCGAAAAGTTTTGCTCTGAAAGACAGGCCCAAGGAAGTCACTAATAATTATTAAATTTGTTTTTAGTTTAGTATGTTTTAATTAAGTAAATTTTGATTTAGTAAGTTGTTTTACTATAACAAGATATTAAATATGTCGAAATGTATTTTGTTTTCTATGTGTATGTGTGCTTTCCTTTCTCTTAATTGATCAATTTTTTTAAATAATATTTTATCTTGGATATTCTAGTGACCCCCCTCTAGTTTGCTAGTGACCCCCCTCTAGTTAAATCATGTTTGGTGCTCTATATTTTTCCATTTATCCTACGCGACATGAAATCAGCCTTGCAAATTTCTTAAACATCGTCATTTATCGTTAGGTCCTGTACATCAGTATATATTCAAAAGAAAAAAATCATTAATTATTAAATAATAAGCAACTTATTATTATTTGAAGTCTCGCTTTTTAAAAGTATGTCTTAAAAAGAAAAAAAAAGTCTAACAAGAAGCGGTCATTCCATTTTAATAAAATGTTTCGCACATTTTATTTCATTTTTATTGATTATTTTTTAATTAGCAAATACTCTTATAATAATTTGTTTCTCCGAATCACAGATTTGTTCAGTAGTTCAAGAATAATTTTAGGAATAAGATAATGAAGAATTAAATAAGTCGATTTCTAAACTTGTAAGCTTACCTTTCATAGAATGCTTTCAAGTCAGACAAATAAAATACGATTGCCGAACATCCACTGATTAAATTGAATTTTACTATTAGAATGAATCGGACGAGACATGATCCCAATATGCAAACGCCAGTGAAAACATATCCCTTTCTAGGCCACCTAAAATGCAGTAATTTGTTTCATTAAAAATAATTATATAAAAAAGAAAGATTTGACAAAAGAAAGACAAAAACAAGAGGCGTAGCAGATGACAGTCATCTAATGGCAAATATGATACTATTAAATATTTGGTCAGTGGCGCAATATGACCGAAAATGTTAATCTTTAAGTGAACGTATAGAGAATTAATTTTGTAGGGTATGGTTTGATGCGTCGACTCGGGTTTGATTCCGAAGCTTAGAATATGAAATGTTAGTTTAAGATTCATCCTTGCCATTTGATCCTTTTTGGAGCCAAGAGAGCCATTTCTAAATAGAATGATAATTATCAAGACAATGGGTAACATGTATTTAGGTTTACAAATTCCATTTCTTTGCTGATATCTGCACCCTTTCATCCTGATTTAAGAAAATTTACACTACAATTCATAATGTTACAACAATATCATGAAAAATATATACATTGTTATAGATGGGAGAACTATTCGTATTTTAGAATTTTTGTAAAAAGTAAAGATTCTAAAGAGATACCAAATGTCAGGCCAGATACACAGATGAAGAATAGTTTTCTATAGAGAAATAAGAATTTAAAAATAACTATTTCATTATTAAGAAGGATTACCGCAATACCAAATATGTGATTTTTTCCTTGGAGCGTGTGCAGCTAAAGGTCGGGCTTAGAAAAAATTAGTAATCATAAAGAATTTCTAAATTTGATTATCTGCAAATATGTAGCCAGCATTTTTAAGTAGATAAAACGTGAGAAAAATTTTAATACTTCAGGTTTGCAAGAAGAGTTTAGATTCTTTTGATGATGATTATTAGATTCTGGAAATGACTTATTTTCTTAATTGTGGGAGAATTACAAAGTCTGGTTAGAGATAGTATATGGCCCATACTTGAATTTTTTGAAGAGGATCTAGAGGAAATTCATTGCAAAATTGTCATTTTGTAGAAATATTTAGTCGAAACAAATTTCTTATATTTTTATATGATTGCTAAAACTTTAGGTTTGAAGTACCATGGAGTATTAGCAATTTCCAAAAGTTTTTGATAAAAACTTCTCATTTGAATGAAAATTGAAAGAGATAGATTTTGATTTCGTATTAGAAATTTCCTTAATTCCCATATGTTACGAACTTTAAAAATGAATAATTCGCAAACGAATGAAAAAGATAGCATAATCTAGAAACTAAAGCTCGATATGTATTACACTTTAGTGAGCCATAGGAGAAATAGTCTCAATATCAACAAATGTCTAATTAGAGACGTTGTTTTTTAATATTTCCTTATAATTTCTGAAAAATGCTTAAATAGAGTTAAGTGTATTGCAATGCTAATTTATACCCGTAATTAATATCTGTATCCATCCTGCTGATATTCATTTATATTACTATGTTGTAACTTTTAAGAGTCTGCATCTTTTAAGAAGTGACAAAATAATTTTAAGTTTTGCTGTTGTCTAGAAAAGAAATATTGATTTGTTTCCTTATTTTAAATTCTTCAGTGTTACAAATTTAGAAAAAAAGTTAGTAACGAATGAAAACTTTCACAGAAATAAAACTGGTATTGTTCAAATGTTTAAAATTTGAATTTTAAGACGATGTAAAGAATTTTTTTCTGGACAAATTTGCTTTGAGTTTAATGTGAAAAGAGAGCAAAACTTTGGTTAATTTCTAATGAATTAAACAATTAAAAAATTTTTGAATTTTGAAAAGATGACAGATTGATGATTAAAATTCCTTTACTTCTCTTAAACACCTTATGGTGTTTACCATTACCACCAAATTTGGATGGGCGCGTTCAATTGCTTAGGAGGAAATGCGGAACATGCATTTAAACATACATGCATACAGCGTCTTTTATTTATATTAGAATTTAAAATTTGGTAAATGATATGATTTTGTCAAAATCAACATATAATTTGTCTCTCCCTAATGACTAGTTCGATTTCTCCAATTATCGTTTTATACGAAAACTAATGTCCGCATTCTCGAGATATCCATCAATCACCAACTGCTTCCCTTTCTTCCAACTTCAAAAGAATTTCCCAAAGTATTTCATTTTATATTATCTACGGGGAAAACTCTCGGGAGAATCACATTGTAGTAGCCATTGAATCGATTCTCCCATCTCACCGTTCTGCAAGCATAACTGCACAATCAAAAAATTCTGTGTGCAATGTGCAAATAAGTTTTAAAATAATACTGTACACTCCCGAGTATTCGGCTTCCATACTATCTGGCCTAGTTTTCTTTTATCGTGATTAAATGAGGAAGCCAAGGCATTGCGTTGTCAAAATTGCCAAGGCATTGGAAGCGGGCGTCTGCTACGATCCTCCTACGTTTCGTGTGAAATTAGAAGTTGTGACAGGAAAAGAGCTGCGTTCTGCTCGTTGTTTATTGCTTCGTCATAGAGTAACGGACCTCAATTGTTGCCGCTGTTCCTGATTATAGTTGCAAAGTAAGTACAGTATTCGTAAATTGTTCTTGGGGTATGCTTAAAGTTTTTTTTTAAATGTATCACAGTGTAGATTTTAAAATGGGTGATAGACGAAAAAAAATTCTTCACTGCATTTAAGTTAGGCATTTTAGAGTTTATGTTAAAATGTGAGCAGCTTATATTCTTGAAACGTGCAGTGCAGTATACAGGGTGTCTCAAAAACCTTGACCGCGGCTTTTATTTCTTAAATATTGATCACAAACATATACTGTGAATTACAAAGTTGCGTAAAAAAGTACAAAATGCTATGAAATCGATTCTATGATATGAAAATTTTCAGGGGATTATGTTTTAAAAAATCCAAAATTTAAATTTTTATACGGACACCGTACAAAATCATTCGAAATGAGTAAAATGTGCCCATCCTCTAATAAGGTCATGCACAAAATTTCAGAATCTTATCATGAAAATTCTCAAAGATATGTTAAAACAAAGTTGGTGAAGGGTCAATCACAAATTAAAATGCAAATGTTTACAGCTTCAGCGCGGATGACGCGACGCAGGAATGCGTCCTAAGGAAATAAAATCTGCTTTATATTTTTAATTTTAAATGCAAATTTTAAAATATATGCTTCCTGAAAAATACTTTAAAATTTTATATCATGAATTACAGAATAAAAAATAGCACAGTAAATGAACTTGTAAAAAAACTTATGTAAACTTTCCTTTAAATTGTTATTTATACCATTTTTTAATACTTTTGATAGAATAAATAGCAAAATTATTATTTATTTAATCATTTCTTTCTTTGTTAATTTGTATAAGACACCTAAAACACGAACATCCGACGTGATTTTTTCTCTTTGCAAACTCATATCCAGGCATCGAAAAGTGGTTTAAGTCAATATTTATGTAGTTTCATATCTTTGAGACCTTTTGTGATAAATTTCTGAAATTTTGTACATGACATTATTAGAGGATGGGACATATTTTATTCACTGGGAATTTTTTTGTACGGAGCCCGTATAAAAATTTAAATTTTGTATATTTTTAAAGTTTAATGCCCTGAAAATTTTAATCGATTTCATAACATTTTACACCTTTTTTTACGTAACTTTGTAATTTACAGTATATGTCTATTATCAATATTTGAGGAATAAAAGCCGCGGTCAAGGTTTTTGAGACACCTTGTATAAACATATATAAACAGTACAGAGCCTTGTATTTTAACTCGACACGTTACCGGCAACGGCTTCTATGATTCGCAGTTCACGTTCTGCGTGGTTTGAGATAAATGGAGGGCTTAGTACTCAATAAGAAGTGAGAATAAAATAGTATTACAATAGTAAGTTTTGGTATAAGAACATTGTCTTCTGGTATTGGTGGACAAAGAAATGAGTTCATAGAACTCCGTATATCCGGCGCTTTTGTTATCCGGCTTGCCCTTTCGCCACATTAGGCGGGATTCTTCTTCTATAAGATGTATTATAAAAATTTGTTTAAATGACCAATGTAACGCAATTAATTTGGTTAGCGGAAAACTAATTACCAAAGAGGGTTGATTTTTAATAAAAATGATAAAATTAATTTCGCCAATAGTTTTTTAATTAACACCTTATCGAAAAATTACTTGTCAATTATTCAATCCCTCGAGAGCTATTTTTTCTGTAAATTATTATTAGTGAATTTTAAGTAAGCACTGCAAACGGCCCACGGAGGCAATTAATTCGATGTAATTATTAAGTATGGAAATCTACACTAAAAACCTTCTTCATAGCTCACATCATTTTTTAGCAAAATTTAAAGAAAATGTAATTAATTGTTTAGATTTTATGGACAAATGAACTGATGATGAATTTTCAGTTCATTTGTCCATAAAAAATGATGAATTTTCTTTTTTAATACATAAATTTTATAAATAAATTTCTACTTCTTTTTGTGTAAGCTTGCGCATATAACTGGAATGAAAAAAACTAATTCATGATACAATAATGGATACGATAATATTTTACTTACATACATATTTTACTATTCTAAAATCCGAAATTTTTTTAACTAACTCTAATGTTTTTGAAAAATTAAGTACTGAGAAACTGCTTACTTTATTAATGCAATCAGAAACAGGGGGCTAATGACATGCATCTGCATAGAGCATGCAAGAAACCAAGATGGTTGAAGGCACTGTAAAGAAAGAAAAAAAAAAAATGGAATAAATATCGAAATTTAAAAAAAGAATAGTTTGATTTTTTTTTAAAAATTTCTATTTAGATTCCAAAATAAACCACTGAACTAATATTAAGCCTTTAAATAAGTAATTAACTTCCCCTTCTTAGTTGTCAGGGTTTGAAGGTGTATACCTCAAAATTATGAGGATGAAATTGACAATGATACTCCTTTAATTCCTCACAACTAGGAAGGAGTTCAGGAATGAGTGAAAAAATATTTTATTCGACATAAAAAAATGCAGTGGTTTTTTTAATTAACAGACTCATAGTGGGCCAAAATTTGTTTAGAGATGAAAAAAAAAAAAAATAGATTTTGCGAATGGAAAGAATTTTATGCTGCAATTTAGTTTATAGTAATGTCCCGTTTTTTGTAAAGCATCAAGGGCTTTTTGGGGGTGAACTTGATAATTTTGAACCTCAGTCAGACAACACTTGAAGAGGGCACCTGAGCTGGCACCCTTTCAGTTAGCTTCCATACCACACCAATTGGAGGACGTTTGGCCCCGACGGATTTAGCGAACACCAACCCGCTTACACGATGGTTCTTCGGTGGAAATCAGTCTCGAACCTGAAACCTTTCGGTTCCGAAGCCAGGGCTTTATCACCAGGCCGCCACGGCCCCCTATTATCCTTCACAAAAACCAAATTAATTTCATAGATTTGGGTACCTTAGATAAAATTTTCCAATCTGGAAGTATAAGTCTAATTGCAATTGTAAAGGAAATAAATAATTGTTCAATTTTTCTGTAATACATTACACACACACATACACATATAATTAATTACTTCATTGTAATAAGGATAAATAATTAAAATAAAATGTTAAATTCAAATTCGTAATAAAACATTATGATTCTCTTACCTGTTCACATTGCTTTTGGAAGATATTCAAATAAAAAAGATTCCAAATCCATGTTCTTTTGCACACTGGATTCGTGTTATAAGTTGGCCACAAAGGTCCATATCCCGTATAAGACATCAAAGTTGTATAAAATCCCAAAACAATCACGTATGTCTGTGTAAATCTATTAAAATAATTGTGAGTTAATGAAAGCACAGTTAGTGTTAAGAAAGTGTATCCATAATTCCTTGAAAAATTTAAAAACATAAGCGTTAGAAATAAAATATCTTAGATATTTAATTCTTAGATTAGATAATAGAGATCCAAAGAAATTTATTCTTTTTACCATTCAGTAAATTAATCAACGCTAAAATATGGAAATCAATTAATTAGCACCTATTATTTATATACTCAATTCTTTAATGTTGAGCAGTCATTTATAAATTTCATTTATTAAATGCAGAATATTTTTAAAATATTAGTAAAATGACTCCCACAGAATTATGAAATAATCTCCTTTTTGCATTTGCGTTTAGGAAAACCTTAGCTTTAGAACATCTAAATTGAGATATTGTAGCATTGTAGCTTAGCTCAAATTGTTTGTATTTGTCTTGATCACAGCAGCCGTTGCATAACAAAAAGAATGACCTTTACTTTTTCATTTTTACAGTAGTAAATTTATCTTCCATCTAATTCATAATTGTTTCAAACTGAAAATAAATGTCCGTTCTTTTAATAAAATCCGATTATTTAATTAACTTAAAATTGATTTGAATCTCATTAGTCAGAGAAAAAATGAAAAAAAAAAATGTATTAAACAACTTCTTCATTTATCATAAAAATTAAGATGCATTTTAATTTCTTAGAGCAGGAGCAGCTAAAAAAGATTATATGTTTGATTGATTCTAAAAATAATGGAGATGCTTCAATATTTAAATACAAAAAATATTTATATTTTGAAAAACTTTACTAATATTAAGGATAAATCTGAGTCGTCATGTTTGTCCTTCGAAAATTCTTGGAATAAAAACTTAAAAAACGTCTTATTTAGCTGTTACGAGGTTAAGATTTATTTAATATACTGTCCCCGGTGGGTTGGCTCTTTTTTGGTGGAATTGGCCGTAGACAAAATTAAGCATATCTCGAGAAGTACGGTACGAAATTTGTTGCATATATGTAAAAAGACCAGTTAAGGCGAATTATTAAAAAATCTCTATTTTCATAATGGAAAAATTTAGAGACAGTAGTTAATTAGCTATTTTAACTGATTAACTATATTAATTAACTTGGTTGATTAGTTTTCCCATCTATATAGACCTTTCGCTTTAAGGCAATTCGTTCGACACCAAGTTTATGAAGAAGGAATAGTAAATAGCTACAAAGTTATAGTGGTGTTCCTCTTTTTTTATTTTATTGGCGACTATACTTACGAGTAAATGATTATAACTGCTTATAAATTAATTTTAAAATTCTATTGTTATTTAATTCTTCTTGTCCTTTGGATATACTGAATTATGTTAAAAATAAATTCTAAGTTACTCTACCAATATATTTTGAATGGAAATTATGCCTCGCATAATTCTGCTTCTGAGATTGTAAAATTTTATGTCATTTTTTACTACACAATTTTTTTAAAACAAAGATAAGATAAAACTTGAGGGATATCTCTTACAGAAGCAATTTTATCTCTTGAAACAAATTTTCCATGATGTTAGAAGGGTTGGTTTATCGAGGGATTTCTTGATGGAAGATGGGATTGGCTCTAGGAATATTTAGTGGTGGATGTGGCTGAATTTACTTGGGTAGATAGACGTTCCAGGAGTACGTTGCTTGTTGTGTTGCCACAAGTATGAAATACTGTATTAATTTTATTATTTTTATTGTTGGGAATGCCGGGCATCTTTTGTAGGTGACTGTATGTCCGAAGTTCTTGCAATTAATGAATTGGTGGGGTGTACAATCTTCGACTTCGACTTCGATGGCAGGCTTGTAGGGGCTCCCGTCATCGGAGAAGGACTATCCCCTTATTGATTGTGACTGTTAGAGCTATGACTTTTAATCTTTTGCCGTGAAATGGGTGTACAATCTTATTTTTGATTGAACTTTCTACAGTAGCATAGGTATATGGCATCTTATGCATTTTGGGTCTTGGTTGCAGTTTTTGGTTGAGTGATATAAATTTGCTTATTTGCAACCAATGAGGAAAAAATTTCTTCTGAGAGACTCGATTTTAATTTTCATGCAACAAAGGCTGCTTAAAATAATTGTGGGCTCAGTATCTTTTGGGAATTTGGTTTGGGATATTGGGAATGGGGAGCATCTTTGCAGTTTTTAAATTGGATTATTTTCAAGATCTTTAATTAAATTTTTTGAATTCTTGGTTTAATTGTTCTGTTGAGATTCATTTTAGAGTGATTTGATAGTTGCTTTTATTGTCCTTAGTTTCTTAGAGAATGAATTCTTGGGTTTTTCCATCCTCTTAGAGATTTTTTTTTTCTTCTTTCATTTGGGGATTTTGCTATTTTGATGTTTTCATGGCAGAGAGAATTATTAGTGCCTGGTATTTGCCTATTGATTTTTTGAAGGATGAGATAATATTGTGCGAAATCTTGAGAATAATGGCTAGAATCAATATGCATTCAGGAACGTGGAAGTTTCTGAAATTTATACCTGTTTTGAAGGCTAATTGGGTTGATTTTGAATGTGGGATTTTGTTTTGCTGCTCGATGTGCTGCTGCAATCTGGGATACAGAGATTAGAAGTTGTCTGTGGAGGCCTTGTCTTGTTTATACATTGTGGTAGGTGCAGTTCTTGTCTGCGCAGAATCCAAGTTTTAGAACTTTGTCTTGGAGGTTTTCAAATTCTTTCATTCGTTCTCGTTTTCTCTAACTTCACTGGAGAGATGGGTGCAAATCAGTTTGTCTATTTTTAAAGTGACGCAGTTTTCTATAAGTTAATATTGGTGTTAGATTAATTTGAAAAATTTCAGAATTTCTTTAGAGAGTATTTGTTCTATTCGAAAGGCAGGTTCTTGCAATTCCTTATTGTCGGATTGGAAAAATTAAGATTGGCTATTTCCATATTCTTCTTTGTTTTGTAAGCTAAGTTGATTATCCATATTTTTTTTTTAGCAGGGTTGACTTTTGTGGGTTTATTGGAATGCTTTTGACTCTTTAACTGTACTTTTAATAGCTATTTCATGTTGTCTTAAAATATGTAATTTTGGTTGTTTCTGATACAGTCGCTTGGTGTTTATTTTGAGGAGTTTTCGTTTTACTGTAGAATTTGGTGAGTTTTATAGGAGGAGCATCATATTCATCCATCTTTAAATAGAAATAGTGCCTTTTCGTCAGCGAAATAATTTTGATCAAGAATGGTATATTTTTGAAAAGAGTATCTGGTATGTCAGCATTCGGTTTCTGTGGAATAATATCTAGAGTTGCACTTTATGCAATATTTATATCTGCCACTAAACACGATTAGCCGTTGGAAAGCATTACAAACTAGTCAGTAAAATGTGGAGCTCTCAGAAGTGTGAGCAATGTGCAAGAAAGGATATGGAATTATATATAAATGAAAAGGAGTAATACAGCGCCATCTATTTCTAAAATTGTAATTCATAACAAATTCAATAATGAATCCAGACGTATAGTATAGAATTAGGCATTTGAAATAAAGGCATTTTTCAATAGGATATTACCACGGCATGAAATAATACAAAGACATTAGGGAAACTTTCATATAAATAAACTTTTAATACAAATATTTGATGCATCAATTAAGAACCAGATAATTTGTTTTTTAATTCTGTAAATATTTTTTTATAATAATGAATAGTTGTAGACAAGCTTATTGCTGTGTTTCTGACTTTAATAATTGGACCCATTCTACTAGTTCCCAAAGTTATAGAGGGCGCTGTAATACAAATTCATTAGCTATCAATAGAATAGAATAGTGGACAACTAATTCTTAAGTTTGAGTATATGGATGACATTATTGCTCTATATTTATAAGCAATTTTAAAAATTAATGTAACTATTGAAATGTTTTATTATAAATGTTACCAGAATTTTACTTAATGTTTTTAATCGTTTTACTTTACACTTGTGAAACAGAAGTTTTATTATTTACCACTATCTAATACAAGAGATTTCTTTGCATTATAATTATTCACTTAAGTTTCCAATTTCACAAGTGCTGTGTTGAGCTCGCAAATAAATGAGTATAGAGGATGTAATGCGACGAGTTATATGACTGGCTTCAACTGAAGATGGCAATACCCACTACACTGGGACTATGTCCTAAGTAATGTAACCGGTTATATGCTTTTTATATTGATGTTAATGGTGATAGTTATTGGAATGATTTATTCGAAACGGGAATAACGGAACAGTATTAAAAGATGATTTATTACGATGTTCCATTCATGCAATGCTGATAATGACATCCATAGTTAAATAAGATTTATTCTTTTAATTAAATTAGTTTTTATTAATTCGATAAAATTAAAGTATTTGAAAATAATGAGGGATGATTTTTATTCACTAATTAAATAATGCTTTACAAATCGCCTAGAAATTTTTAATTTTGGTATATTTGAGTCTTTATGAGTCCCTAGAAACACAAGAAGCTATTTATAAAAGAAATTACATGTCTGTTATTCGGGGGGGGGGGGGGTATTGGTTAGTTTGATGAAATTTGACGCGCAGGTTGTCGTAATGGTAACTCAAAGCACATAGAACCTCGATTTTTAAAATTCAGAGAAGTAAAATTTTATTTAGTATTTTGCATTCGCTAGTATGACGTTTTGCACACATTGAGCTGTAATATATTTTCTAATGACTGGAAAAGAGAAATAAAACTGTTAAACAAACTAAAATAAAATAAAACAAAAGATAAATCTTTCTAAAAAATTTCTTTTACACCTCTAATGATTACCTAACTGACCCTAACTGATTTTTTTCAGAAATTTTAAAATAAAACTATTTAAAATAGTCACGTTTCCCGAAAACATTTTGCGAATTAAAATTCTTGGATCTATTCTAATTCCGTTATCTTTTTTTAAAATTTCATTTTAATCATTATTAGAAGAAATTTCTTTAATTTAAAGCAAGAACGATAAAAATGTTTTCATTCTTTGATTGTAAATCAATTGTTTTCTCAATTAATACCAAGATTTCGGTCCTTGACGGAAAACGCAGATTCGTGGCGAAAAGATTTTTTGATTTCTTTCATTCAGCAAAGAACAAAATTAGAAAACTATGAATAAAATGGGTATTGTTTCCTATGCAAGTTATAATGGCATCATTTTCAGAAATTTTTAAGTTTTTTTTTTTTTTCATTTTCTATCTTTCTCACTTTCTTTTAGAAAGTTTGTATTTTCATTTATTACTTTTATCATTTTTTGTTCACAAAGTGATATCATTGTCATAAAGCAAAATGAACTTGCAAAATCAATAGTATCTTGAAATATAACACACTAACGTACATAGTACAAAAATCACACATATTACTTATTGCTGAATGGCAATAATCAAATGTAAAAAAATCTTTATGTCAACTTTTCGGACTGCTTTATTGAACGCTTTTACAACTGCACTTAAATTCAACGCTTCGCCATATTAATGGAGCTGCAAAATATTATTAAGATTCTTTTGGAGATTTTTTTTTATCGAAAATGTCACCGGTGAAATTAATTTTGACGTGTTGATTCCATTCTTGCATGGCATAGGCAAGATAAGCGATTATTAGTTATGCAAGATGGCGCTAGACCTCACCGCACTCAGCGAAACTTCGATCTGTTAGCGGAACATTTTCATGATAGACTGATCAGGTTGCATTCTATTACGTAAACAGGCAATGGTATAGAGTTAACACCTTACTACCTAGATCTTAACACGGGCGACTTTTTTTATGGGAACGTCTAGAAGACATATTGTATTTCACACACCCTTCAATATTGGACGACTTGATAGCAGCAATTGAAACCGAGGTCAAGGAAATTGGAACAGATTTTTTTGCAAAAAACAAGTGCGAAGTTCGATTCCAGATTTCGCCATGACAATTGTTTGAATGGCCTGCATTGTAAAAATCTGTTGTATTGAAAGTTCCCAATAAACGTTGATTTTGAATTGGGTTTTCTCTCATTTCTTGAAATTTTCATAACAGAAGCTTCCCTCCTTAATTAGACTATGACGCTATATTCGGGGACCCACACGTTATGCATCAAAATATTCATCTTATGTTTTCTTTCCGAATTTGTAAATATCAGATGCTGCATACCTTGTGGGACATGATGAGTATTCATGTATTTATTAAGCCTTCGTTCATTAAGTTCCTTTTAAAATAACTTATTTTGAGCACTCAATTTAATAATTTCAAGGTTATTTAAAGGTTCTGAAATTTAATCGAGCCTAAGAAAATCTCTTCTAAATTTAAATTAAAAAAAGTTAAGTTTAACTTTATATGTAATATTTTATATTCACCAATGGTTTCTGAAAATAATGTGATGCATCAGTTTTATAGCTTTCAACGAATAGCGATTACTGAAATCATACTGAAAAATGATTCAATTTTCGCTATTTCATACAAAATAATATTCATATGCATATCTATATACTCGCTCTTAGAATAATTGATGAAGAATTGTATAATATTAAATATCAGTGTTATAATAAGTAAAGTGGAAAGACTTGAGATTCTCTAAATCTATTGCAGCAGCATTCTCTCACTTGCAATTAAGTTGCAATAAAAATATGACAGTCTTTTCTTAACCATAAAATTAACAATAAAATATATAAAAATAAATAAAAAAAACCATATATAATTTTTTTCTTTACTATTATTAAATTTTAGATACACGGAGGGGATTCATTTTCCCCAGTGTGATAAAGGACTGACTATCAGTAACTACATATTTATAAATTCATTTCCACATTTGAGCAAGTAATTAATTAAAAAAATGTTTATGTATTAATTTAAAACATGAAGCCTATAGGTCATTTTCTATTACAACTGTATGCAGCAGAAAAATGATAATTAGTAGAAATGTTTAAATTCCAAATTAATTTGTAATGCAAAATCGTATTTATTTGCATTATCTTAATAAACTGATCTTCGAATTCAATGCTTTTTTGAAGTATCGTGACACAAAATTGAAACAATGCTATTAAATTAATTAACTTTAAATTGATTTTTTGAAATTAAATTATAAAATTAATTTTTAGTTAGGGTAGTTATTGGTACATTCCTTAAGTATCTATTAATATAGAAGGCTCACGGATTTCAATGCTTTTTTTGAAACATCGTGTTAGAAGATTGAAACATAAATTCATCTTTATGAAGAGCAGTTATTCATACATACCTAAAATATCTCTTAACACAGAATGAGAGCAACGATATGTTCCCATTCTTTTTGCTGTATTCAACGCAGAAGTATAATGATGTTAAAAATCCGCTAGAAAAAGAATATGTTTATGATAAGTAAGATATTTACTCTATGAAAAAGATAAATCATTTCTTTACTTTTCATTTTACATTTTTATACGTTTCCATATAATACTATTGTGACCCACTTTAGCTTCAATATTTTGTCAACAGCTATGCCATTCGCAAAGTAGCCTCGACATTTTCAATCTCAAACCTAACAGCAAGAAAGATCTCTCGAATCTTTGAGGAAATCATGTGTGATTCGGTTATTTCAGAAAAAGAGAAACTAACTTTAAAAATAATCAATAGCTTTAAAAAAATAACAGAAGGAGGCGGCTAAGCAGTGGCATTATTTTGCATCTAAATCTTTATTTAGGACGTATTCAGAAATCGATTTAGATTTAAGAAATCTACATTTTAGAAAGTCCTTGGTTGGTTGCATTTAATATATTCAATTGATTTTGAATGGCATTGTGTTTGGACAAAGGGATGAATTGGCTTTGGAAGGGGATATATATTTTTGTCAATGAATAATGTCCTTTGCATAGCATTTCATGATGTGTATATTATCCCTGAAATTTTCGATGAAAGTTCAGTTCAAAAACCGGTCAAAGGTGTGGAAGAACTGCCTATTGATAAATTTGTCTCTCCATATCTCAACCCATTTAACTGATAGAAACATGGACCTTCTTTGTGTGTTTGAAGATGAGAGTAAGAAAATGAGAATGAAATTTTTCTTTTTATTATCGTCTTATACAGAAGCTAAGGTATTTTCATGGGTTAAGTACTTTTTTTGATGACACGTTGGAAATGAAGTATAGCAATTACAATAGTTATGGAAATAAATGCTTGCTCCAAGTTTTTTGGAACTCTCTTTCTCTATATAGGCGTAAAAATAAAAAAAGTTTTTAATACGAAGGAAAGAAAAATTGGATCAATAACTATTTTCAAAAACAGAGATATAAAACTAGAGAGATTGATGCGATATAAAAAATGATAAATGAATCGATAGAATAAATGCAAAAGTTTATATTACTATGAATAATTTATGATATTATGATTTAGTACTGGGATAGATAAAGTGGCAAATGTAAAGTTCCTATAGACAGAACAATATTATATTTCAGGATCGTTTTAATCAAATATCCATTGTCAGGTTTCAGGTAGACTAGGCAAAAATATCTCTTTGAAATGAATGGATATTCTTTCTGGAAATATATTTTTTATTTCATAGAATATGGTTATCATTAATTAAAATTAATGTATGCCACTTTTAAAATGCGTTATTTCAGGACTGTTTTAACAAGTGGGATGTTAAACTTTGAGGACTTTACCAAGCGATCCTGTTTATCCGTAAGAATATATATAAACTGATTTGCAGTATTATAAACTTCACCCAATCGGATGAATCACCGTACCTACGACATCTTTGTAAGAAGTATTCGGGCAAGATTTCTGTTCCAATTTTCTCCAGCATTTCGCATATAGATGTAGTTTAAGCAAATCGAAACGTGGGAAAAGATTTCGACTTAATTTCCAACTCCTCAGTAGAACATTCTATTGCCAGATTTGATGTGCATTGATATCTTCTACTGAGGGTGCATTAGAAGTGTGACTTACGAAGGTACCGACGAGTGAAACCGAAAGGGAATAGGGTGAAAATATTGTAGCTCGACTATAAGTTGTCATTGGATGTCTATAGATGCCATCGAAAGCTTACACCAATCTATGTGCCGCCATTTTGTATTTATATTACCTTTGATGATCTCACTTTCTGTCAAGAGTTGTAATAAATTTAATAGTTAAAATATATCTGTTCTTTTCTTTCTAAAACTTCTATCTAAAAATATTTCTCTCTCATTTATTGCTTACATCTTCTTGTACCAAAGCTTACATAAGACATTACATGAGACTAAACGCACATTTCACCCAGTTATTTTCGGATATTTTAGTATTTCTTTTATAGAAAAGGAACTTTATGATGAATTTTTAAAGGCGGTTAATATAGATAAATTTTATTATATTTACCTCAAGATAAAAAATATCTCAAGTGGAATCCTTCCATCAAAAATCAATTGTACAATCGGCGACATGATCAAGGTCTGAAAATCATCATTGGGATACTCTGCATAGATGAATTAGATATCAGTAACGAAAATTACCATGGTAAAATTAAAAAAATATATGATCGAAAGAAAAAGCATATTATTAAATGTAAACTTTTATTATTTCCGTTATCATGAAAAATAAAACAGAAAATAAAATCTACAAAATCATAAGTTGCTGGAAAACTCAAATGTATTTATTAGAAACATAACGACTGAAACCCTAATTAAGATAAGTTAGCTACTGAATATGTTTTTGCCACATTTCATGATTTAACTTCTGCAGCATCTACGATTTGATGTACAGAAAAAAAAAACTCATTGTATTTGACTATCGGGGAGATACATTGTCTGTATAAAAATATGGGAGAAAATTAAAGTAACATCTCATAAAAAAGTCATCGAATCACCTCAAAATAGCAGGCTCTCATACCAAAAATATTTGGAAAGCTTCAAAAGGGAATGACTTCATTTTATAGTGTGTTAGACAAATAGTTTCTATTACGCTACAGGAACTAGTTTACAGGCGAGATGCTATTCATAGACCTATTTGACCTTTGACAAGCTAAACTGCAAAAAAAAATAAATAATAATAATAATTTAGAAATTAATGTTAGTACAAAAAAATCCATTAATTGTTTAGTTTCACTTGCTGCTGTTAGGGGGAAATATTTACTGGGTTGAATAAAAGTATTTATCTGGTTTCATCACTGGAAGTTAAATATTAAGAAAATTACTTATTGTCTTATAAAATTTTTTTGATATTAAAGAAAAATAATATTAGTATATGCATGCCACAAATAGACTTAGAAACTCATTTTGAGCAAAGTCTGGTTTTGCTATTCCTAACCAAACGTGGGATAGGAGTTGAGATGTCAAATTGTACTATGTCGTAACTTTGACCAGCGTGATGTGTGGTTTCTTTTGAATAGATTAGTACTAGTACAATACTTCTTATTCAGAGAAAACTTGGAATATTTGATCCAAAACTAATTTCCCAAATTGTGAGATAGTCGAAAATTCGTTTATGTCACCTCTATTTACCTTTGATAAGGAGGCATATTACAATGCATATCGATTCTAATCTGAAAAAACAATCGTCATAGTAGGGAGGTAAATTTGTATTCCCTGTATTTGACCCCGCCTCCTAAAATAAATTTTCTCCGGATGGGCGGCAAGGCGGGAGAAAAGACTATTTTGCAATTTTCGTTACTATGTGGACTGAAATTTTGCTTTTGAGGGAATGGAGAATTAAAATATTTCTTTTTAAGCGCACTTTAATCAATAATTCTATAAGTGAAATTATGTAAAATCTTAAGTGTCTTAATCTTTAGATTAGTTAGCAAAAATCAACTTAGAGATATTTGACCTGAGTCAGTTAGTGATATTTGATGTTACCAGGAAAATATTAGAAAACAAGAATTGATATAGGTAAATATATGTTGGTTTTTATTTCTACTATTTTAACAATGCCTATAGTTTATAAGTTTGCCGCTGAAAAATAATAATAGCGAGAATGGTCTGTCTGAAATGCTCTTGCGAACTCTATCATATAAGTGCTTGAAAGACTCTCTTCCCCATAAAAAAATGTGGACATGAGATATGATCGCCACGAGCGCGGATATTTTTATTTTCTTCACATTTCCACTCATGATCATTTTTTGCTTCAGAATATACTGAAGCAAACGAAGTATGCATTTTTTACCAAAGTCATTAGTTTTTGAATTATTGCGGTTACAATTTACGCAAATATACAGACCGACAGATTGTCATTGGCTTAAAATTTGTATTCGGCGCTAAAAATTTGACAAAGTTCTTATGCTTCAGATGCTAAATATGTGTTTCTGTGGTTGTTTATACAGATTGTTGTATTTCGCTTGAATTTAGAGAGAGAAGAATAGAGTTATTGTGAATGAATTTCGTTCAAAATCTATCAGCTATCTGCAATTATTTGTTTCGAAGATCACACTGCAAAATGTCCTACATGGAATTCAAAGCATATTTGAAATCTCGTTTTCACAGATAGACATAATTCCAAAAATGTGTTTTCGGAATCAGTGTGTGGTCTAAAACATGGAATTACACTCGAATATTTTGATAATTGCAATATTTTCTCTTTGTATACTTTGTTTAGAAGGAATAAAAAGAGACCTTTCTTGAATTCTGAACAAAAATGCAAGGTAATAGTAGTTGGGAAGCCTTCTGCTAGCTTTCGGAAAAAGATGAATTCTGAAAAGGCTGATAGATTTTTTCAAAGTTGACTACAGATTCATTCATACATTAAATCATACTTGACATAACTACTAAAATAGTCTTATTAATACTAGCCGCCTAATTATATTAATGCAACCATATAAATGTTACTGACATAATCATGTCCACCAATTTTGATGAAATCAATCTTATCAAAGCAAAAGAAAGCACACATGTGATTTCCGATTGCATAATAATGTTAGCACTAATGGCTTAATATGTTTACAAGGTGGAAAAATTATAAAGTTGGCCGCGAAAATTGGGGATATTGAGGGCCCATTTATTAAGGTCAGGGGTTCTGTACAAATTTTATTCTGCATTATCTCTGGAAAGTAGAGGCTGGAGGGGGGGGACGATCCCAGATGCCGTATCAAGAGATCATAAACAAGACCATTCATTCAAAATTCGCGATTGGCGGAATAAATACATTAGATATTAAAAATTGATATTATATTGTTGTTAAATATTAGATCAGTAGCATTGCCAGTTTTTTCCCATAGAGAAAGTACAATGAAATAGCGGTTTTGAACTATTTCTCAAAAATGAACTGTTGTTGAGAACAGAGAGCATATGTGATGTATCTGTAATAATATTATTGACTCCCATTAAATTAAAATTTTGTGCAATTAGTATTATGATTGCAGCTTGATGAGGATGGATTCTTTGGATTTGCCAATAATCTTTACCTTTATCTTTACTCATTATTAGCTATCTTTGAGAGCAGGTAGTTCGCCGTGATTAATAATTGCTAACATTTTCAATTAAATATTTTATATGATTTGGTCTTAATGGATTCCCCAGAAAAATATTGCTTTGTTCACTATACTATGCATTCCCCTAATTTTCTGTCCTACCCATTAAAAAAGTGCTTTTTCTCGCAGAATTTGAAAAAAAATTTGTATTTAATTCAATAACGAATTCAAGAGATATACGCTTGAAATGCATTTTGCGATAAATGGTTACCGATAACAACCGATTGCTCTCTAGTTGAAATTTTCTGCAACTTCGTCAATCCATTAATAGAATGCTACTAAGCTATGTATAAATCAAGAATATTGTTAAAACCTAATAGAAATAAACTTCTAATACAATTAAGAACACGCATCCATCAATTAAGAACCCAATTATTAATCCATAAATTTCTTAAATATTTTTATAATAAATTAATATTTATGAGTAAATTTAATAGCTATGTTTCTGACTGTAATAATTGGACCCAATCTATTGTTTCTCAAAGATATAGAAGACGCTGTTTTATTGACAAATTCATTATCTAGTAGAATAGAACAGTGGATTGCAAATTTTTGCTAATTCATTTTGGGGATATGGATAATATTATCCCACTGCGTTCATATGAAATTTAAGAATTAATATAATATTAAACGAATATATAAATGAAGATGTAGCTTAAATTTCACCTAATATTTTTTAAATCCTTTGAATGTCTTCTGTGAAACAGAAATTTTGTTACTCTGCCATTATCTTATACAATAATTTTCTTTACACTATAAATATTAACTTAATTACTTCATTCATTCATTTGGATTAGGATTCGATTCTTCATATACGTCGCACGCATCTCAGCTCTGTGCCTCACCACCAATATTTTGTAGAAGTACCTTAGATCGCCGCCGGACATGTTCTTTTCAGAACTTTGCATCGAGGCATGTCTGGAAAAAAAAAAGGGCCAAACGCTTATGCGTCGAAGCCAACAATATGGATATAAATGCAGAGCCACTGAAAGGGTGTCAGACCTCTCAAAGGCCCACCGAAGATCTATGCGAATGCTATTATGAACTCTGTAAATTACCGAAAAAGATGACCCATGAATGACCGGAAGGCGATCTTTTTAAATATGTCACACTAAAGTAAATGATTCGGCAAAAACATAAAGTAAAAAATGGAACACCTTATGGGCGAGTTCAACTCCTTATCTGTATGTGAGAGACCAGAATCGGGTAGCTATTATATTAAATTAGCAAGAGAAATGATTATCTCTGTAAATAACGAATGCAATTTCCAAGAGATCCCCCCCCCCCAAAAAAAAGAGGACAGAAAAAAAAAGCCCATAAGACATCTCCGTCAGAAAAAATTAGCATCCAAAATAAATTTGCTTGTCTAAACTAAATTAATGACCAAGATCAGGATAAAGGATCAGGATCAGGACCAAGATCAGGAAGAAATTAATGACCAAGATTTGGTACCGGATATATTAAAATTTACCCTTAATACAATAAAATGCATCAGCAATTGCATATATATATTATAAACAGCAAGATTTTGAACACTATGCCATTAGAACAACTCAGGGCGATTAAAATTGTTGTAAGAGGCCTCCCCATTGATACTTTTCCTAATAAGTAAAAATTGCTTAAGTAATAAAGGTTTCAGAGTAGAAAAGGTCAAGCAAATGACGAAGCAAAAACCCCGGACACCACTACTCCAGTTTCTCGTAGAATTACAGCAAACCCAAAATACTCAGGACATCCACAAAATTAATAATTTAAACTGCCTAAAATTCGATATAAAGGAATACAGGAGAAAGACACTGTATTCCAGAGTTTCAACTGCAATAATTTGGCGACAGGTCGGACAACTGTAGCATGAAGGCTAGGTGTCTCAAATGTAGTAGTAAAAGCATGACCGAATGCCATTTAAAGAAGAGGATTGTGGAACCGCTATGCAGTAATTGCAACAAGATTGGACACCTACTGGAATTTCCTTGGGGGAGTCCCTGCTTGGAGCCGATCCCAGAAAACGTATCATTAACTCGGACTTTGAAGGATGTGCCTTTAAAAAATTTATTGACTGAGTTCATAAAATGTAAAGCACATCCTGTCGAATGTTTTACTGATATCTAAAAATACACCGCCTGTTTGAAGCCGCCGACGATTTTGTTGGTCACACGGAGGAGTTGATGAGACAACTATGGTTTTCTATGAATCAGTAACGTTCTGGGGGAGGCCATCACGTTGAATAACAAAAGGTGACGCTTTATTCCGCAAGAAAACATCGCTATACTGATAATAAAAGTACAATCGAGGCATACCTAAAGAAAGCACTTGTAGAAAATCACAACACATGCAAACAGAAAAGCAGAAATACCCCTCTGAATGCAGCTAAAGAGCTTGCCCCGCGATCAACACTCCCAAGAGAATACCTTCACTAGTTCCTTTCAACTCCTCGCGTTTTATAGACTTTCCGTTAAGACGAAGTTTTATTGTAATTAATTTAAAATTCCACATATAATTTTATAAATATATTTATAATTTATACATCGTGTTCATTTATAACTTATGCAACGTGTCATTTATAATTTATATTTAGTTGTAAAATTTTGACTGTTGATCTGAGTTTATATAATCGATTTCATATAATCGCTTATAAAAAATATGCTTATTCTTTACGTAATACGGCAGGAATAAAGAAACTTTTGAGTACCTCTGAAGTTAAGCAAAAAAAGTTAACGAACAAAACACCGCTGAAAACCTAACAGATCTTCGGTTATAAAATGAATTGGTTTTTTTTAACATTTTAAAAACAGATTATATTGATTGGTATAATTGTTTTAACGTTTAAAAAGTAATAATTAAAAGAACAAAGATTGTTATTGCAATTTGAAAGCAATACCAATGAAGTTGTAACTTACTAACTGCACTGACATAGTACGTTCCAATGTGGGCAAAAAGGACCCAAAAAAACACACAGGTCCGGATTCCATTTATGGCATCCAGTTGGGTTTTCGTAGTTGTAATGAATATTTTTCTAATATTCTTTTGAATGCAGAAACAGTCGAGGAATTTTCTGAAAGATTTGAACCAGTCTAAAAATAGGAGAGGAAAAAACATTATTTGCTTATGAAATAAAAATAGAATTATGATTATATATTTCGAAATTTTTTAATTTAAATATTTAAAGTACTTAAGGTAAGCCCATTGAAGCAAAATACCGCTTATTTTTGATTGGCGAGCATAGAGTTGCGAGCTTCGCACTAGCGCTTTATCTGAGCTCATAAAGTGAAGAAATTATTAATTGGTATTATAAATTATATATAATTTACTGTAACTTAAACTACTCACTTCAGTTTTAAGTATTCAGAGATATTTAACGTCATTTGCAATTTTGTATAATTCAATATAATTATTCACAAATTAAAGCTTAAAAAATATCTGGATTGTGGAAAATCCCACATTATCTAGTTTTTCTTAGAAAATAACGGATAATCCATTTGCTACTAAGCCAATATCTTTCTAAGCATTATGGATATCCAATTTATAAAAGTAATCCTATATATATATGGCTTTGAAATGACGCGAAGACAAATATTCTATATTGAAAATGCTAGTTAAAAAATATATACGACACTTACTCAACTTTTCTGCGAATATTAAAATATTTATTTTAAATTTTTAAATATTGATATTCAGGCATGTTCTCAAATAAGCTGAAAGTTTCTTAAAATATGATTGAAAAAAGCACGCTATAAGGAAAACATAAATAAATAAAAGTTAAAAATTCAGTTTTAAGAATTTTTTTCATTTTCCCAAATATCAGAGCTATTATTACTAAAATATTCATAAATACAGCGCTCAGCAAATGAAGTTATCAATGGAAATTTCAAAGCATTATTAGGTTTCTGTGAAACGGGATGAGTTTAAAACCTGAAACGTTTTCCCGTGACCAAATATTTATAGAGCAGTGGGAATTGAAGCATATTCTCTGTATCATCGAAATGCAAGAGCAGTTCATTCTGCTTTTCAGAAAAAATATAGATGGAAGCATTCATTTAAAAGCGCTCGGGCGTTTTTGGTTAAATTCTCAGAAGAACAAATATAATTCACAATATTATATGGTATTAAAGATATTCGCAATATTGTATAATATTGTTGAATATTGAATAATATTATATATTATCACTCAATATTGAGAACCATGTTGTGTTACCTGGTTAGTAAATCTTATCAACTGATAAGAGTTTTTCTTCGTTTCCAAGACTTATTGGATCAAATATGGGTTATTTTTTCCTTTTAAGTGAAAAACAAGTTCCAATTAAGAAGTGTTGATCTAAAATATTTCACAATCAAATAAAAACTTTTGATATCTAATCTATGCAAATGAATTTTTGTTTGTTCGTATTTCATGCGCTGCCGTACTGTTCATCTGATGGCGATAAAACTTTGCCAACTTATAACTTGCACATGCGCGAAGGTTATAGGCATAGTGCAATTATTACACCTAATATCTAAAAATGAATGTTTGTTTGTTCGTACCTTATGCGCTGCCGTACCATTCATCCTATGGCAATAAAACTTTGCCAACTTATTGCTTTGAACTACAAAATCCATGTTTTTCACATGGCCAATTGTATGTTAGATGCTCACGAGTCAGAGAGTCAAGATTTTTTTTTTTTTTTTTTTGTTGAAGATGGAAAAACAAAAAATATTGTCTACCTTGAAGTATATTTGAATAATAAAGTAAAAAAAAAATACTATATATGTAATTCCTTTTCATTGAACCTATTCATCGTCAACAAGAAAATAAATGCGCATAGAAAAAAAAATTCTTTCTATCATTCCCAGTTAAACAAGATAATTATTTCAAATGATATTTCCAGAATTATTTCTTCTGCTGCAGCACCGCGGCGGGTATCAGCTTGTATTCCGTATAAACAAGTAAAATTTTGATTACCTGTATCTGGTTCTTCAAATGAATCCTCCTTGGATGTATCATTTCTTGTTTTCTTACTTCCAGTTAATGAAAAGCGTTTCTTTGGAGATGTTTTGTAAAAAGCATCCCAAGCACTGATAAAGCTTCCGATTAAGGACAATATGAGGAAAATCAGAATCACACATCTAAAAAAGAAATGAGTTTATAGATAAATTAAAAAAAAATATCTGAAGGAACAAAGAAGAACAACATGAGGCAGTAGAAAAAAGGGCACGTCAAGATAAAATAAAAAGGGATAAGTAACGTTGACTTTAGAACAGTTTCAAACATGTAGCAAATATATGAAACCAATTCAAGTCACAATCATAAAGCAAAAGAAAATAAGCATATTAGTTATCAACCAACTAAAAGTAATTAAAATTACCTATTCCACCACCCCCTCCTCCCTCCCCCCAAAAATTGAAGCGATTTAAAAAATTAAACTGAGACGAATCATCTGGCGTGTGCCACCTGAGCATGCTTATACATTGTCTGTAACGCAATGTACAGTTTAATTGAATTACAATGCAGTAAAAGTTCTTCCATTTTCGAGTGATCAAATATTGACCATTTGAAATCGAGGAAAGACATTTTGTTCTTATTTTCATCTAAGAATGCTGAGTTATCATCACTAATTATTCAATTCGGACTCAATATTACTCTCGGACATTTATATTTACATTCAGTGAGTTTTCGCCAATCCTAGTGTATCCCTTAACTGCCTAATAACAAAGATACACTTTCGAGTATCCGGCCTAATGTGGGGAAAGGACAGGCCGGATAACAAAAAAGCCGGATAGGCCAGTGTCCATGAATTCATTTCATTACCCACCAATACCAGAGGACAAAGTTTTTATACCAAAACTCACTGTTACAATATGTATTTTCTCACTTCTTATTGAATACTAGGCCTTCCATTTATCTCAATGTGAACGCGGCCGTGTACCGGTGAAACATAGAAGCATTTGCCCGGAACGTGTCGAATTAAAATAGGAGGTTCTGTGCTGATAGTTCATATATGTTTACATACTGTAATACGAAAGTTTATTCGAGAAAAAGTTAAAGAATATAACTGTTCATTTCTTAACATGAATTCTTTACACTTCATTATAGTTTTCCTTAAAAAACATTAAACATACCCCAAGAGCAATTTACGAATTTGTACACACTGTATAGGTATAATCAGAAACAGCGGCAACAACTGAGGTCCGTTATATACTGACGAAACAATTAAACGAGCAAAACGCTGCTCTTTTCCTGTCACAACTTGTTTTTGCATACGACACGTACACGATCATAACAGACGACTTCTTCCAATGCATTGGCAATGTTACCAATGCAAGCCTTGCCTCCGTCATTGAATTACGATAAAAGAAAAGTAGGCCGTATAGTACGGAAGCCGGATAATCGCGAGTCGGATACTCGGGAGTGTATTGTATTTTGCGCTGAAGTATGGGGAAAGTCTCGTGTCGTTGGATAAAGAACCTCGTCGCCGGATATCACGGAAAAATAAACTGAAAAGACCTTTTATTTCTGATCAAAGGAGATAGGTGAACGGGGAATGCGGAAATTCTATAGTTTGATATAAAGTTCAGAGTTAGCAATTCAATAACCTTCGGTAAATATCTTTTTATAATGGAATCATCATTAAGGTACTGGGACGAGAAACAAAGGACATGCTAGCAATGAAGTATTATTGATAAGTGACATGTCTCAGAAGTGAAGTAAGAATGGCATGTTATGAATTATTAGGATATTTTTTTACCTGTCATGAATATTTAGATGTAAATTTAAAACTGGATATAACTTTAAAAAACTTTATTGCTTTTAAGCCAATTCAGTACAATAAAAACCTATTCCAAATTATTTAATAGATTTCTATCTTAACGATTACTATTATAAAATGATCCTAAAGAAAAAATAAAATAAAAGAATACCAATGCACAAATAAAATAAAAATTACATCATAAAGAGAGCCTCAGGCGTAAATTTCTTCGGAACTCTCTCCCAATTTTTCTTCGTTGTAGCATTTCTCAGAGCTTCTGCGTGGAGAGAAAAATCAGCTGTATGATTTGACCCATAAGACAGAATAAGACATACATTTTAGAAACAATTTATGCAGAATTAAATTACATTTAAATATGCCAAAAGTCTCAACGTTTCAGTAATGATTATTTAACCAACAGTTCGGATAACGAACAATTTAGACATTGAATTCGTTCGAAGAGGCATTTTATGTTCGATTCACAAACTGTTCTCGAAACAAAAAAAATATGAAATAAAACTTTTTGAAAGATTTGTAGATCTGCATTTTATTATCAGCTCTTGGCATTACCATTAAAGGTATGTAGAAATGAAAGTAGCACATCAAGGGTTTGGCTGGAATAGCATAAACTTATTTTCCAAGCAAAAGGACAAACAAAATAAATAAATAAAAACAGTGAAACGTATGGACTTGCCTTATGCGTTTTTGAAATGTTCTTAAAACGCTACTCTATGCTGTGAACAATAACATTTTGTATTTGTATCAAACTGTTCTCAGTTTCTAATTACTATGCTTCTACATAATTTCTGTTTATCAAGAAATTGAGAATATCATCAAATTTAAAAAGCATAAAGGTTCAAGCTAAACACGATAACTGTAGCATTGTTGTTACTTATATAATGGAAATCACATCAATTATTCATTTGCTTTTGGGTGTCTAGATGCCCCCCCCCCCAAAATGCCTTGAGGTTCGATTATCACCAACTGTGCAATTCTTACAAACAATATGTTATTTGACTGCATAAAGTTCATTAATTGATTACCTACAATATTTTTATGTATTTAGTATATTTATAGTTAATGGTATTATTACAGCTGGTCAAGCAAAACAAATTTCTCGGGTGGCTCTACTTAAAATTCAATAGGCTGGATTTAAGAGAAAAAAATGAGAGCTTGTTCCTCAATAATTAAATAAAAAAAATTATTATGGTTTCCAATTCAACTGCCAAAAGATTATTTTATATAAAAAACATATAAGATAGCATTTTTTACAATTTAAGCTGAATTTTTCAAAATGAAGTAACGAATGACACGAAGTGTAGCTCTATCTTTATATGCTATATAGAAATCTTTTGTTCGAATGCTCTTGCACTAAAGCTCTTTTGCTGCAGAAGTCGAAAAGAGGTGGCATTGTTCGATGTCATTGCGCTATTTGAACGATGCAGTTTGGCGAGAAAAGAAATGCCACTGAGAATTTCCACAGAAGGTAGTTTCTTTTTATTTAATTACGCACTTCAGAACTGGATTTTACAGTCTTTAAACCGAATGTAGGAACGGTCTATGGCTAAAGTCTTAGCTCCATTGGATTACTTTAATAACAAAAGTTCGTCTTTAAGTTACTAAAACTTTTACCAATTTATAAAAAATAAATAAATAAATAAATAAAAAAAATCTCTAATTGATACCGAAACGTAGTAACAAGTCCACATCAAAGATTCGTCTAAATAGGCACATTTGAATACCGTCAACACTTTATAGAAAAGAAGAGACAAGGCATTGGTTACCTTCACAGTTTGTCTCTTGGTTTCCTCACGAATCACACGAAGGCAAATTTAATTGCCTTCATGTTTATTAATTAAATGTCAGTTTGTTTTGCAGTCGTGCCAAAGAATTATAAGAAAAAAGAGTCACCCCTATTTTCAGTTATAAGAGAATAAAGTAATGAAAGTATTGCCGCTGCATTCTTCGATAAAGTGTAAAACCTTTTTTAAAGAGGTCATTTCGTATTATTGTTTTTCTAATTTTACGTTTTTCGCTGTGTCAGTTTAATTAGTATGCTGTTGGATGTGCTTCATTTTAGAATTGGTTTCGCAAGAGTTAAACGCAATCATTCTGCCATTCATATAATAAAAGATACAAAAAGAGGGATAAAGTAATAAGGATCATGGAAATCTTTGAAAATTTTATTAAGCGAAATTTATCAATGATCTGAAATGAAGTCAGAAGAAATGAAAATATTTTTGTTCAATTTTATTTCTGTCAATTTTCAATGTCTCTTTTCCACGGCAAGTGAGTTATGATATTTACCATCCATGTTTTTAATGCCAAAAAATTCAATTTAACAGTTCTGCCTAATAGTCAAAACATTAAATCTAAAATGGGGCAGTCATATTTTATGTTTATATTTCGGGTATATAAGGCACTTGTAAGAATTCTAATGCACTTATTCTGCTCTAAAGCGCTATATATGTTTTGAAATGATGATTTCTGGGGGAATCCAGTTTGCTTCCTACATGAAGTTTGTTTCAGTTTTGAAGAATTCAGGTTTTTTAAACAAAAATATTTAAAAAAATCAAAAGTAGCATATATCTTTTTATGACTATAAATAATATTTATTTATTATTAAAAATGAAATTTCAATTTTATATATCTCAGAACTAAATTAATAGTGTATTACTTTTATTCACATTTCAGGGAGTCCCTGAATTCACAAGCCGAACTTTAAGGATAGGTAAAATACCTATAAAGAAGCATTTTTTGTACAGCAATGAGGGTCATTTTTGTACAGCAAATTTCTTCAAAAATGGAAATTTTTAGCGGTAAAAACAAAAATGTTGAGGAAATGAAAAAAAAAAAATCTATTACAGTTAAGTGCACAAATGTGCCACCACCTGCATGGGTACTGGCCTGGAAGCCTCTAGTAGATGATTGGCATACTGTTTCGAAGATGTTAAACGAAAAGTTGCAGCAACAACTGAAAGTTTCAAGCTGAGGTCCTTAGCAGAGTCAACTAGAGTCTTGGATATATTATTATAGATAGATTTTGCGTATATTATTCTAGATCAGAAATTAGTAAGAAAGTTTTTGTATAAATTTATATGTGTTAAGATACACTTTATTTCATGATTTAATGTTTCTATTCAATATCTATGTCCAAAAAAAGTTGAGAGAGGAATTTTCTTACAATCTTTCATTCGAAGCGATTTTTCACTATGGTTTCAGTAGTTTGTATATATTTTAATTTATCAAAAAACAGAATGCTTTATTGTCTATTTTTATGTTTATTTTTATTTTTATGTTATCAAGCTTTTTACGTAATAATATTCTTAATATTATTTTTTAAACATTTAAATGAAAAATGATAGTCATTCTGTAGAAAATCTCAAATGTATAAGAAATTATGAATCAATGTTATAAGCTAGACTGAAGTAAAGGTATGAACGTCTAAGCATATTTTTTGCCATAACATTTGAGAAAACAAATTAGCTGCGCAACAATGTCCCGAAACAGAGTAATCAAAATTGAAAAATACCTATTGATGATGCGGGATTACGGAATTTCAATCGCAATTTATATAAAAGGCAAAGCAAAATATGTCTAAATAAGATACTTATGAAGTTTGTATCAATTTGTTATGGATATGCAGCATTCCTTTCAAACTTCCTTACCTTGGAGGTGGTACAGAGTACCTAGTACTGTCGCCTGCCATTCAGAAGCATTGCAAACATTTCTCGAAGAATCCATTTTGAAAGTTAATTCTGCGAATAATAATGACAATAAATGATTTAATAATCGCAATCGTTAAAGAGAAATTGTTTTTGAATACTTGTTTAAGTATTTTTTTTATCTGAATCTATTATTTAATGATTAAATAAATGAAAAATCTTAATCAGTTTGATCGGAATTATTATAAAAAATTTAATTATTCGAATAAAACTTTAAAAAAAATTTGTTTAAAGTACCTTGGTCACTCTGAAAAGATCTCGTAATAACAACATACAACTTGGCACTTGGAAACGGGACAGTAAGAATTCTTGCAACAAAAATAAATCGGAAATAATGTCGACAAGAACAGTTCCTCGAGTTCATTTCAATTCCAGAGGACTATTGAGAAAAATCCCTTTTTTTTTCAGTCCTACGATTAAGTAAATATTGTGAGAGAAGGGTTCAAAAGATTCAATTTTGCACTGTCCTTCCTGACTGCGGAATTTATGCAGACCAGTTTCTTGAAAGCAAAAAATGCGATGTAATTTTATTCCATCTACCCACAGTTCCTTCTGTGCAAAACGAGGAGGGAATGATATCCATTATTATTAGAAAGAAGATCGTCCTTAAGTGAAAGAGTTCAAACGGATGTTCTATTGTTGACAGCTTAATAATTTTAACAGATTATTATTTTTCTTAAATTATTTACACAGATGCATCTTCAGTTTCTAAATCGAATGTTGAAAAGGCCAGTCTCTTAAAAAGCAAACAAGTATCTAAATGGGGGAATCTAAGTACCAAATATCTAAAGGGGAATTAATACATTTTGACTCTTTTCTATTTTCATTCAATTGAGATTGAATGTATATTTAATCGCTGCATTTCTGTAAAAAAGAAAACACGTTGTGTCACATACGTTCAGTCGTACTTGCGCTCACACCTTAACTCGTGCCATATGCGCTCAAGCATTAAAATGGTTACCTCATCATCACTCAACTTTATCTCTGTTTATAAGATATAGCGCACTAACAACATACGACGTATGGTAATCAATCAGTATCATAATGAGAACGATAATCTTTATCTCTGACAACGAAAGGAAGCTTCCATGGGGAAAATGCTATTGCACCTAATTAACGTTCTTTTAAAAAGAGCGACTGATAGTGCATTTCAGAAGAGAGTTGAAACTAAAAAATATAACAGGTGACAAAATAATTATAGTTATATTTTTATCTTATACTAATTATAACTTATTCATTATTTTTTTTAAATTCAATCTACTAAACCAAGGCATAATATTGGGTTTAATGCAGATTTAATTTTTATATACTGCTGTTTAACATTATATATTTCTTTACTTAAAGGACTGAAAAAAATAAGCAGAGTATTTTAAGTTAAAGTTTAAATTTTATCAATAATATTATTCTTGTTCTTCCATTTGTTCTCAAACTTCTTTAACAGTACAACTTTCTTCTACCATGTTCTTCATACCTATTAAGAGACTTTGAAGAAATTTATATCGATTTTTAATCGATTAAATGTATGAAAGACTGTTTCCTTCGATTATCCACAGAGAATACTATATTAATGGATAAATGAAAGAATATGAACGGTTATTATATTCTTAAAATGAAGGGGGGGGGGCAAACATGAGTTTGAAGACACACCTTTAAATATAAATCAAATACCATAGATTTCTTATTTGCTTTTTTATCTGGTTATTTACAGTTATTGTCAAAGGATGTGTTGAGCAGCTTATCGTTTTTATTGCTCGTGACATTATATGTACAAAATCATTCTTGAAACGCAGTTTTTTAAAGTACGTAATTAAGTGCATATTCCCCAAAACCAATACTTGAAATATGCAAACTAATATTTTTTATGGCGAAGTTATTCGGATAAATGTAGCAATAATTTGAATTTTTTTAACAAAATAATAAGCACTCTGGCTAAAATAAATAAAACAAGAATCATGTTCATTTTTTTAATTGCTGGTTATTTCTTTAAAAAAACTCATTTTCATTAAGAAAATGATGAATATCATTAAAATTAATTAAATATATAATCTCACTTTATTCTAAGTAAGAAAACCCATTTAGCCTACATTTTATTCAGTTCTAGTTCATTTACGGACATATTTTAATAAATCATGACATGTGCTTGCAATAAACATGTAACTGTAGAATCAATATGAATTACAATTATAATAAAACGTTTAATTCTCTGATACAGCATCAAGAACTAAGTACTGCAGAATTACTGCTTATTTTCTTAAAAGCTTTTCCTTTCCTTTCATACTAATTTCCAGTTTATTTTTTTAACTTATGCACATTCAAATTAGGAAGACGCATACAATTTTATAATTACTTTATATTTTATTGTATCTCTTTCTTTCATGAATTTCTTGTTGAAAATGTAAATTCATATTGATTGGAAATTTTTCGTAATTCGTTAAGTTTTAAAATAAGACTAATTTCACAACTACAGAAGCGTGGTTTCTGAAATCGTGTTTTAGAGAGTGAGTTACGTGCTTGCATTTTGGAACAATGTTAATATTAAGATATTATTATAAATATGTTTTAAAAAAGAAATTATCGCATAGAAAATAGGCTACTTGAAATCAAGTAGAAAAACATGCTATATCCTCAAAGAGGGATTTTTTTTATTACAGTTTACCGTGATAATTTTATTAAATATTTTAAAGATAAGTTTAGGTAAACTTTTTTTCATTTTGTTCAAAAGTTGCTTTGATAGGAACTTAAATTTTCACTTAAACTTGATGGTCAAATCAAGGGGGCTATTATACACCTAGAACGCAGTTATAATAATTATCACTCCACATAAATTGGAATTCGAACAAGCCAAAATGAAAACACACACACACACGCGCGCGAGCAATTATCTTTGTTATAGTAAAGATTTGCTTTTGAAAAGCAAAAAAATGAAATTTGATACCGTGCACTTTGAAATCTACTCAATTTTTATTTCGATGACTTTCTTTTTTTTAAATGGTACCTAGATCACTTGTATATCTTCAATCATGGAAGAAAATATTACGGATTACGATTCTCAACAAATATCTCACATGATCAAAGGCCAGCATTTACTACATGAGAGTCCATTATAATGCAACATTTTTTATATGAGTCATCGATGTCCCAGAAGATTCAAAACTTCAGGCTTATTAAATTTTAACAAATATAAAGTAAAATAATCCACAATACTTACAACTCCCCTTTCGGAAAAAGAAATCTTCTATCCACTTCAATTCAAATGTAAAGAAGAGAGAGAAATTTATTTCAACATTTTAAATCATCAAAATGCATTTCTATTTAAAAAGATGATCCCTGTGTCTGTCTAAACTTCATGAAAACACCTGGTAGTTTTACTATTACTGGAAAACACTTTGTATTTCTGAAGTTACAATTCTTCTTTATTGTAGAATTCAATCATTTGCTTTTTTAAACCATTTGTATGATTCTAGATAGTTAAACCAGCATTGTCAGCACTTCAAAAAAGACATTTGAATAAGCATAAAATTCTTTTGGAATCTGAAATTTAGTTCTAAAATGAGAGCACGTGCTGAATCAACTTTTATTCAGCATTTATAACATTTCAGGAATTTGACAATCAACTTCCCCCCATCAATATTAATCCCTTCAAATGACCTTGTGCTGATTTTAACCTTCCATTCAAGAGACTTTGGAATTTAAACTGACTAATAACAAACAATTTTTTGAATTTCTTATAAATATGTGAATTGAAAGGTACTAGGAACAAAACATTTTTTAAAAATAATGATTGATTGCTAAATCCTCATATTTTTGAGAAAAAAAAATGATAACTCCAGATAATTAATGTTTATTTTAATATCACTTTTACTAAAACGACAACCATCGCAAAGCAAATAAAAAAAAACATGTTTACTAAGTTTATTTATAAGCGCATTCTTTTTCCGACTTGATTTTAAAATATCAAAAACTATATCTGGCAGATATTTTAAATACTATTATCATGATTAGTAAAAATATTAAAGTTAATGAAAAGTAAATAAAAGTGAGATGATTTGACTATTCTAGCCAAATGTTGATCAGTGTTTGAGCATCCAAGACGGATGGCAAATCTCATTTTGGCGCTATTACGGCAGTCTGCTGTGGACTGTGTAGCGAGAGCGCTATGAGTAGTTGCAGAATTTGCATGTCGAACTTCAGTTGAAGTCGCTTTTTTTTTCAGTTTGCCGACATTACAGAGTAGAGTAATTAAGTGTTAAAATGTTTTTGAATATGCTAACTGCATAGCTTTTTAAAAGCGAGCCAAAGTGAACCATACCATCCATGTGCTGAGGACCTTATTTGAAATATAAACACTTAGTATAATTATAGTGTTATATTTCAAATAAGGCCCCACTATCGTGATAAGATATTTTATTTGAAATTAAAATATTCTATTACGTTTGAAAGACATTTATATAAAATCTAAAATACAATAAAAAGTTTTGGTTTTAAATTCATTAATAATCAATAATAAAAAAATATTTTTGTACATAAATTATCATGATTGTTCTAAATTCTTAATTTATACAGCTTTTTTTTTCTTTTTGGAAATTTTTCAGACTTCGGTCATATTACTCATGAACTTATTCTTTTATACTAATTGAAATAAACAAACACATAAATAAACTTAAAGCTTCGGGCGAGTGAATTTAGTAGGAAAATTCTTAAATAATTCAGAAAAATAGAAAACTTTTGACTGAAGCAAACGTTACGATTAAACATTTTTATTTTATGAATCCAGCAAATTTTTGATGACGTTTTTCAGATAAAACGTAATAGTGTAAAATACATTCCTACAATTCCTGTTATTCTAGTGTATTCGTTATTGCATTGTTTGATGAAATTGTTCATAAAATTTTAAATAAACTATTTGCAATATTTCTGTTTGTAGTATTTGAGACCAGAAAATCATTCACAAAACTACTTCCTGGCTGGTGAGAGATTCAATCATTTTCACTGAAAACAATTTCCAGAAAAATCAAAAATGGAAGAGCAAAGCAAATGAAACTGAAGGAGAATGTTAGGCCGCGAAGTTCACTCTACTCCCATCCAATGTACGCGTCATGGGAACGGCACGAAGGGTTTGATCTCGACCAAAAGCAACTCATCTGGCAACTGAAAACAAATCAGGCAACAGGTAGGGAACAGATTTTTGATTTCAAGACTTCTACAAGCCTGGTGAGAAACTGATATGAAATTTTTTTTTATTTTCAAAATCGGTTAGAAAAACATAAAATTGTCGATCATTCATTAATGGTAGCAACACTTAACAATTACATTTCTATGTTGTTGTTATTGTTGCTTATGGCACTTGTCATAAACAAGCCCGCTGAATAAGTCAGCGATTTTAAGCTGAGTTTTAGCGTCTCTTGTTTCTCATGCGTCACAGCCCTTTTCACGGGGCGGACTTCATTCATACATTTCATTCACTCATCGTAATTTAGACCTGAATCAGAAAGAGATAACCTCTGAATGCAGTACCCCCAGTGGTACTGTCTTGACTTGGAGGACTTTGTGGCTACGACAGATTTATACGTGCATCAGCTACCATGTACACGGACACATACATTTATATGAGTAACAATACTATGAGTAAAGAATACAAATAAATTGACCATATCCAACTCACGAATCAAAATTTTACCGACTAAATTTATTTATTTTTGATTTTTGAAATTTAAAATACCAAATTTTATCGATTGAAATTGGGATAAAGTTTGGTAAATATGGCCAATAAATTATCCAAAAGAATACTGATTATATTACTGAAAAGAATACAAAAATTTAAACGAACATTTTAACCAAGTTCAAGGTAAAATTAAGAAACTTTGTTGTCATAATAATAAACGCTCAAAACGAAAAGATGGAATTGCTATCAATTGAAGTCATAAGGAGTAAAGCCACAGCTCTTCGAAGAAGGTTTCAATCGACTTATGAGCAAAATAAACGAAAAAGAAAAGAATTTTTTTTTCAAAAAGAAACTGGTTAAATTACTATAAAATGTTCAGTTGCAGAACTCCATAGCTTTAGATACTGAAGATACTGAATTTAACAGATTTAGATTGTTAATTCAATACTTTCGACTAATTTTATAGCGTGATTAGTAATAATGCAATGTTCGATAGAGAAATATAACACATCCATAAAGACAATGATAATTATACCATAGCATACAAGGGCAACTTACAAAGAATTCTAAAATTTTATTTTATTGTTCGTGTTACCAAATTCATATTAAAATCAAAGAATGGAATGTATACTTCCCTTCCTCACCAGAGGAAGAATTTAAACACATAAACACCGATACAAGCACTTTGCTTTTATCGGTCTACATTTGTAAATTCATTAAATGATCAAAAGCACAAAATTGAATTACATATCATGTACAGGGTGTCCCTCAAGGTATTCAACGTCTAATATTTACAGATTCGGGTAGAACACGCCAAGTATTTTGAGGCATAACGAGAGAAGTCTCCGAATATAGCGTCATAGTCTAAATAAGGTGTGACGTTTGTGTTTTGAAAACTTCAAGAAATAAGAGAAAAATCGAGTGAAAATCAATTTTGATTGAGAACTTTTAATACAACAGCTTTTCGAAATGCCGACCGTTCGAACAAATGGCATGACGAAGTCTGGAATCGAAGTTCGCACTTGTTTTCTGCAAAACATTCTAATTTCCTTGATCTCGTTTTCAATTGCTATTCTTAAGTCGTCTATTGTTGAGGGCTGTGTAAGCTACACTGTGTCTTTCAAACATCTCAATAAAAAAAGTTGCACGGCTTAAGATTTGGGGAGTAAGGTGGCCACTCTGTACCATTACCTTTTTTCGTAAGGGAATCCAATTCCATTCAGTCTATGCTGAAAATATTCCGAGTTCCCAAATTTTTTCATCACACCCGCTGGTGATTGCAATTCAGGATACGTCAGCACCATGAAAACACGATGCTCAATCGGATATTTCCTCATTTCAGAACCACAAAGATTACATACAGTACACAGTATTTTCTAAGCGAGTCATTCTCATCAAATCTTTTTTCTAGCCTTATATGCTTCTACGGGAATTTGCACATACACATGCAATGCGATTTTCCTCTCATTGGTTGCCACTAATTTGCATAGTAACCTAGGGAAGCTTCCTTGTTTTGCAATCGCTGTATACATCGTAATTTGGAATACAAACTGTCGGATTCGTAATTAACGTTCTTCGTGTAATTAGACTATGATGCTATATTCGGGGACCCCACATGTTGTATATCAAAATACTCGTCTCGTTAGAAAGATTTTATCGAACATCAAAATTACCGATATTGAAAAAGAATATTAATTTTAATTACTAAAAAGTTGTCCCACTGTGCTCAAGTATTGGGCCTATTTTATGGTTATTCGTTGCGGATAGACTTCAAGAAGTGTTGAAAAGGTGTTAAATTATGATATTTTCATGTTTGCAGACGACATCTTTTATTAGCTTCGAAAAAGGCTTCATATAGATTTAAAAGCAAACTTAAAAGCTTAGTTAAAATAATAAAAGATTGGGCTAAAAATATAATTTAAAAGTTAATCCAAATAAATCTTAATTTAATATGTTTCTCTAGAAAAAATTTATCATAATTCTCATATTTAACAAGAAAAATATTAAAATTTTAAAATATAATGGAATTGCTTTTGATCATAGAAAAATGCAGCTTCCCCAAGTGGATATTATTAAAGAAAAAGTTTTTGATTTGCAAAATAAAAATCACCCGTTGTTCGAAAATAACATTGGGAGTTAAGTCCCAGACAATAAAAGAAGTTTATAAAAATGTTTCAAAAATGACACTACATGGCACTGAGATTTAGTTTCAATACACTATTAGAATCAAATAGGAATTTAATGACATAGGATATTCATTTGAATAATACAAAGGCATGTAGAATAGTTTCAACCAATGGAAACCAAGTAATAACCGGTTGTTCTTCAATTTCTGCCACTGTAAAAGAAATAGTAAGAAATTTGATCTTTTCATTAGAAAACATTCAATTGAAAGAGATGACAGAGAAATACAATGGTTTAAAAGTTTCTGAAAATGCTGAGCCCCTACCTTAGGAAAATATTACTGTTTCTTGGTAAATAAATTGCTTAATTAAAGGTAAAACCAAAACGATTTTCATTGATGGCTGAAGAATTACTTTATTAAGTAAACATTTTAAATACAATTGAGAAAATGGAGCATTATTTTGAGGAAATTCACCTTTATACCCATTCTCACTCAGTACTTATGGCACTTGTAGGTACTAAAGCTGATTATTCAATTATTGTTAGAATTAAAGAAATACTAATTTCACCACTATTCTAAAACTTCGTTGGGTAAAAACTCATTTTAATAAAATGGGAAACCAGTCTGCATATTCTCTGGCCAAAAAGGTAACTGAAAAAGAAACAACAGGTTTTCATGTAAAAATCAGATTGAATTTGTTCAGACGGAGGCAGAGAGCCATGTGGAAATAACTCCTTCAGGATACGAAGCAAGGAAATTTTGTGAGGAAATCTATGTCTATATCTATGCTATGAGGAATCTAAGAGGAAACTTATAAAGAGGAATCTTTACACGGCACGAAATTTGAAAAGAGATAAAGAAGATTCCTTTAGGAATTGTAGAGGAAGCAATTTATTGAACAGTGCTTTTAAAATGCAATGAATTATCTACTTCATGATAAGGCTCAAATTTTTGTACTAATGAAATAAAATTGTTACTAAATAAAATGCTTACTGAAAAATTAGAGGATGAATTAGAATATAATTACGATGAATAGATGAAGAGTGTATAGTCAATTGAAAGATTATTGCGAAATTTTCAACATAGTTTTATTGTCTTTCTTAAATAAAATGAATAAAATAAAAAATATCCATACAGTACAAATTGTTTCATCACATTTCTAAAGAGCCATTTAAGGATAATGTTAAAAAAAAATCTATTTATACCACGAGTTATTATGCTACAAATGTGAAAGCTATGCATAAAATTTATTTTGGGGGAAATGAAAAATTTATTTTCACTTCACTTTACTTTATTGCTAAAAAATATAAGGAGAATCTTGAATTTTCTCCCGTACTCCTATTGTTCCTTTATTTTGTACATTTTATATTGCTAGCTCTAATACTATTCGTTAACTTTGTTCATTTGATATTTTCCAGCGATTTCTACAGAAGGAACATCTTTTAACTAAGAAGATTCGTTCATTATAAAGTTCGGCAAAGCCTTTCCAATGCATTCATACAAGTACAGAGGTAACAGAAGAAATCGAATAATAATAAGAAGAAGTCGGATATAGAAATTAAGCCAAATTCGAAAAATTACAGAAAAAGGGAGTTGATATGTATATAATCGTTTGCAGTTGATTATCGTTAATGGAAGGAAGTGTCCAATGTTAAAAGTAAAAATCAATCATAAGTTCAAATAACTTGTTTAATATAAATAAAACATGCAAGTTTTTTTCTTGCACCATTTTAATGGCCGTTTATGGGCTATTTTAGTATCGCTAGATCCTTACCATCACCGAAATTACAACGTTTGGATTTTATACGTTAAATGAACTGCGAACCAATCTCAATCTCTCATGGGATCTGTTTCTCAGGTTAACAGAAACTTTGGAGATACCCTTGCTACGCAAGGTGGTTGCTCCGTTGAACAACTCAATAACAGCCAACCAATTTCTAAATTAAGTATGCAATTTTCTTCGATCATTGGACCAGTGGCTGCACAACATTCTTACCATTACTTTTAATGCAAACATTGTTACCACTATTTGTAACAAAAATCGTATTATTTTATACTTTGTGTATTGCTTCTATTTTTAACTATATATGTTGTATATATAGGTATCGATTGAAATCAGTCAGCACAGGTTTGTCATGTTTGAATGACTAACCAGTTACCTATAGCAGTATATCTTTGCTAAGTATTTATAGATGTAAACAGAGAAGCTGACGTTTAAAACAAACCAACAGCTCAGTCGAAGTAAATCTAAATGCCTGTATTTGAAATAAACTGAGTATTTAAGTAAAGTCTAACATTGTTGTTGATTTTATATAAATAAATGAAAGATAGCTTAATTTAACTTTCGTTATATTACAAATGCGAGGAAGAACTAGTCACAAATGGCCAATAGTTAAAGAGAAATTTTCAGAACAACTGTTAGCACCGATAATCGGTAGCAGCTTTATGTCTTTAATCGGTCATCACTTGGGATATGTGAACAATATTTTTCATCGTTCTTACCCGTTTGCTAATACCTTGCCCTTTTAAGTTAAATCCAATATCACCATTAAACTTTGTGTTGACAAAACGTAAAGTCCATTGCGGAAGCATTCTGAATTCATCCGAGGTTTGAAAATGTGACACTTTTAACTCTTGAACACTCGAAACATATTCTCCAATTTAACAGTAACATAACATTACCAACCTAGAAGTAACCAATCAACAACAGTAAGATAACAATCAACGTAACTTAACGTTAATCATAAATTAAATAATTTCGGAGGTTGACTCGGAACTTTTCTAGGTCTGATCAAATGGCAACCGTTTTTCAATCAGCTTTTAGAGAAATGACTATAGAACGATTTATTGTTTTAAAAGTATAAAAGATTTTAAAAAATGTAAACACAATAGAACTATATAAAGTCGCAGAATTATTTTCCGTACAGAATAAATTCATGTCACAGTATTTTTAGCATTCGAAATAGTTAGATGACTTAATTATTTTTCTAAGTATAAAAGATTAAACGAATGAAATCAAATAATGTTTATTTTTGTTCAAAAAAAATTTCCTTTTTACGAAATTTAGTACAATACAAACCAACGAGCAAGCAATATTTTCAAACGTAAATTCCAAATTTTTCTTATATGCTTTACGTTTATAACGGAAAAATAATTAACTCCATAAGTCGTTAGGATTGCAAGAAATTCTTTAAGTAAACTTAATAAGTATTACCTAATTCGCTGTTTCTAAAAAAGAAACAATAAATTGCTAAAAAATAATAACTACTTCATGAATGCTCAATAATTAATGAGAATAGCTATTCCTGATATTCTGAAGATAGCAGCTCCAAACTTCACGATGACGCTTAACTGAAAGCAATGTTTTCGAGAAAAATTGGAATATTTCAATGCAGGTATATGTATTTTTTCAATCACGATTTTATTTGATAACTTATTTGATTCTATTTGACGAACGAAAATTTATAAACAACCATGCAAAGCAGTGAAGAACAATCTAAAAACGAAAAAAGGGAAAAGAGCTACACTTTTCTCTTCCCATTTTCTGCAAAATACTTTTTTAATCTTTTAGAAGAAATAATAAAACGTTTTTTTGAGATCAGGGCTGGCCATCTGGGGAGTACGGCGGATGCTATGCACAGGGCCCCGCGTTTGAGGGGCCCCAACATAATTAAGAACTAATACAATTCAGTTTAGTGCACGTGTGCAATATATTATAAACATAAAGTAGATAGATTCACGGTCATTTATCTCACCAATTAGGTTAAATGATATATATCACTTTGATAATTCATACTATAAAATGTTTAATATTATTAGATCTAATCGTGTCCATGTATCCAAGAAAGTATCCTTCTTCGTGTCAAGACTCGATTTCAAAAAAGGAAATTAGAAGAAAAGGGGAAAAAACCACAACTGAATTTCAAAAAGTCATGAGTATATCTGTTTTCTCGTCTACGAAGTAATTCTGGCAATGAACGTGCTTCGACTTCAGAAGTTATAATTCAAGTTTCAATTGGCGAAGAAAGTTCCGCTCAAACTACACAGTTTTGTAATGAAAGTGTAGAAACTAAAAATCTTTGAAGAACCGTGAAATATGATTGAATCAGAAAATGACTATAACAAATGTGCTTAAGTGCATATAATTTATTCAGGTTTACCACCAAGCATTATAACTGATAAATTTAAAATGCTAGCGTTAAAAAATAGACCTGTACAACGCAAAGAAATTTTTGATAAGATTGCTAGAGGTAGATCATTACTACTTAAAAAAAAAGAACCAAATGGTGAAATGCAGCTTCATAGCTGGTTGATTTATTCAAAAATGTAAGACTCAGTATTTTATTTTTTTTATACATTATTTTCCAGATAAAATGACAAATCTACACGATTTATAGGTGGCTATGATAACTGGAGATTGTTATCAATTGTAATTCAAGATCATGAGCGTTCTATTTGTCACTTAATTCATTTATTGCTTGGAAAGAATTACTAAAACGATTAAATTTATGTTCTATTATTGATAAAACAAATCAAATTAATATAAATAAGGAAAAAGATCTATAATAATAAGGACTTAGATTACTACTTCAAAGAACTGTATGTGATTCTATTTTTAGCATGAAATAATCTTCCACTTCGAGGAAACCATGAAATAACAAAAACGTCTAATAATGAAAGTTGTTTAAGTTTAATCGAATTTTTAAGTAAATACGACTCTGTGCTCATAGATCATGTAAACGGAATAAAAAAAAATTTTTTTAAAAATTGTGCATGATTTAGCACATACGTGATATGAATAAATGATTCCAGCTTCAGGAACTATTAAAGACGATACAAAAGCAACCACGTGCTACAGTATCCAAATGGATTCTATTTCTGATATTTCCCATAAAAAACAAACTTCAGTCTTTATTAGGTATGTAAATTTTTAAGAGAAAAGACAAAGTATAAATGAGTTATTTATAAGGTTTATTGAAGTAACTTGATGTGACTGGAGAAGGATTAGCAGAAGCTCTACTGGAAATATTAAGTGAACTTTATTTGGATATTTTGGATTGTAGTGGACAGGCATACGACAATGATAGCAACATGAAAGGGAAACATAAAGGTGTACCATCTAGATTAATTACTCTAAACCCTCATGCAATTTATGTGCCTTGCCTATAACACTCTTTTAATTTATTAATTTGTGATGCCACTTTCAGAAGAATATATTGTAATTTTTTTGGACATTGAAACGTTTATATTGCTTATTTTCTGCATCTAAAAAAGATGAGAAATTGTACAAAAGCATTTAAACATTACTCTTAAACCATTATGCGACACTCGTTGGGAAGCCAAAATAGATACGGTTAAAGCAGTGTATATACAGTTTCAACAAACTTGTAATGCCCAAGAAGAATTTATTAATATAAATAACAAAAATACTGCGGTATCCGAAGCTAAAAGTCTATTGGATTCAATATCAGGAATGATATTCATTTTATTTTAAATAGTATGATTTGCAATATGGTCTAAAATTAGCACTATCAATAAACTATTTCAAGTAAAAACATTTGTTCCTCGAGTGGGTTTTTAATTTAGTCAATGAAATCCCAAATTTAAACTCATTTTTAGAAGAAGCAAAAGCGACAGCATGTAATTTGAATCTTTCAGAACATTTTCCTGAAAAACGAATTCGAAAAAAGAAAACATTGTACAACAAAATTGCAGAAGATGAAATTATATAAAACCTGGTTGAGGAATTTAGATGTTATTTTTTAACTCTGTTGCTGATATTGTTATTGTACAGATAGAATATATATTTAAAAGTTTTCAAATTAATCACTGATATAAAAACTTTAGAAAAACATGAATTAGAAAAATGTTGCACAAACTTTGTAACATTTTATAATAACGGTGTAGATGCCAAAACAATCCAAATAATTGTCTTGCTACGGGATTTAATTTTGAATGAAAGGGATGTAAATAACGCTGAACATATATTGAAATATATACTAATTAATTATTATATAATGATTTAATTCTAAAGGTATTGACTGTGTTAAAACTTTTCTTTACATTTCCAGTTACTATAATAAACACTGAGCGCTCTTTCAGCAAATTCAGACTAATAAAGAATTGTCATCGGTCAACATGTGTGCATAACTCTTAAATGCAATTGCTATGCTAAGCACCGAAAAAGAAATTGCAAAAAATTGTATTTTTCCTGAAGTAATTGATAGCAAAAACAAAATCACTCATTAAATAAACATGCAATAGTTATGTATCTTCCTATTTCTTTTTTTCTTCTTTTTTTTACTTTGCAAAAAATTTAGAGCCCCAAACGGTTTCTTGCACCCGGGCCCCTTCATAGAGAAGGCCGGTTCTGGTTGAGATAACAGCATTACTTATGAATTTATATTCTTCAGGGAATAATTTACATGCAGATTTTTTTGTATTAAAGCATGTGATTATGTTTGGAATAAATATTTGTATTTTTTAAAAATGTTGTTAAATTTTTTTAAATTGTATTTTTTGCAAAAAAAAAAAAAAAAAAATACTATATTAGTTAAGTGATAATTTTTTTAAAAAAAATTGTAATATTTTTTTGACTAAAAAGAGTTATAAAGCAAAATTTCTTTAGTTTAGAGATTTATCAAATGATTTTCTTACAGTTTTGAAATAATTTAAGAAATATAGTGCCTAGTTCTGAAGCTAAAAAAAAAAAAAAAAAAAAAAAAGTGTATCTACTTTTTAAATTTTGGGGTTCGACTAATAAATAGCATGTTTTTTTTCCATTGTGAAGCATTAAAACAACTATAAAATATTTTTAAATAAAAGAATGGTTTATTTTTTTTGTTTGTTAAGAACTATAGAACATGTTGAGAAAGTGTTGTACCGAATTTGAACAAAAATATGTATTGGATTTTAATTTATGACGTCTTTTATAAGAAAATTCTATCAAAGTTTAGAATTTGAGAAATCAGCCATAAAAATGCGAAATAATATTAAAACATATATAAATGCAAATATAAAAATCAGTCTAATTTCCCCCAAAAAATAGTATTAGAAACAAATTTAAATTGATTTATAAATAAACCTGTTTCAACATTAAGAATATTAAATAAAAATTATTATATTTTTTACAAAAAAATCGACTTTTTAACGTAGTTATCAACATTCACAATAAAACTGTTATTTAATCAAGTTACTCTTTTACTTTCTTTATTATCCGGTTGAAAGATGGCCTTCGTGATTCAGGTTACATACTCACTGGATAATTTAAAATGTGCCTCTGTTTAGGGAAATTTTTGTTATTTGTTACATTATTCTAGAATGACTAGTTTGAAGACGACTGAAAGCTTAAAAAAGAAAATGACAGTTCAATTCATTTATAACAGTCAGTAAAATCAATAAAAGAGGGATAAAATAAATAGTCAGTGTTATCTAGTAAAAATGTAAAGAAAGTTGAATTGTATATATGATGAATGGACTAGAGAAACAAATATAATAGAAAGAAAGCGGTTTCAACAATTGACCGCTGTTATGGCCTTATGCAGTGATTCTTAGCGACAGTGTCATCAGAGATCTCAAACATTTCACTCATATTTCCATTGGTAACTGACAAGCTGCTCACTACGCTTTCATTTAACTTTTTGGTTCATTCACAGATCACGTTCCATCTGTGGCCCCAAAAGAGGAAATCCATTATTCTCAAAACTGAAGCATGTCATGGTTTGATGGCATTCTCCAATAAAATGACATAAATGTGACTTAATGACATAAAGATGATTTCTAACATTGATGAAATCTGTTTGCATTCCATCGTGTCGTACTGGAGAAATAATTATCGCCTACTAACTCAGTGCTTCATTTCCATACATATTGTGTTATGAAATCTGATTATGTCTGTTTTTTTCTACTGCCTTCGTATCTTTATTATATGACTGCAATTATCCACAGTGAATGTTATAAAAATTAATAAAATAAAATAATGGCATATATAACAGGATAATCCTAAAAGCGCTTTCACAATATAAGAAAACCTGACGGATTATCTATTTAATTAATCAAAAACTACATTTCTGATATTATTGATTGTTGCGATGATTTAAAACATTAGAGTCCTCACGGTTATGTTTATAGAGAAATATTTCGAATAGCGACACCCATTTTTTTTTGTGTAAATTAATCAGTGGCGTTAAAGCAACAATGGACGGTGTAAAACATTTTCAAAGAATAGCATTCTAAATTTTCAATCACATGATATCACAGAGAGAATGTCTAGGTAAACACTTTTCATACTTCAGAAAAAAGGATAGTATAAAATTTTTTATAAATTATAAATTTTGCATAAGAAAGCCACCATTATTCGAGAAATAAATGAATAAATAAACAGATAAAAATAACAGACAATACAAGGACGTAAACAACAAACTCGGAGAAAAAAACCCATCATCTCGCCCTATTCTGAATTTCATCCCAAAACCTTTCACAAATTTTTTCCATTGTTTTGAGTGATGGAGAAAATTTGTAAATTTTCGTTCCTGATTAACAGGTAGCACAGCGATATTATATTAAACAATATTACGAATATTTATGAATGTTAATTTATATTGATCAATGTGTGCTACTAGAGTTATGAATCAGCGAGATTTGTATTCGTTAAAGGGTCAGGAGAAGTGATAAGAACTGATAAAGTACATTCGAAGGCGAAGCGGTCGACGCTCCCAGACAGATGCAAGTAGTATTATTTATAATATGAATTATGTGCAAATAAAAAAGAAAAGGTTCACTTCCAGATAAAAAAAAGTAGTAATAAGTATTTAAGATGTATTCATAAATCCAAATTAATTCTGGGCGTATATTCCTGACTAACAGCTTTGTTTGAGTCATCTGAATATTACTGCTATTCACCAAAAACAAACTTTTGTTTGAGCCATTCGAGTATCACTGTCATACATTCAAACGGAATTTTTTCGATTATGTTTTTAAGTATGAATAAATGGCTGCAATAACAAATAATTCTTCCTTGGTTGGTGATGTCGCAGCTTAGCCAAAACTTGGCTCTTGTGCTAATAAAAGTCTAACAATAACAAACCCTTGGTAGGTGTAAATTTGGACTATTGATCGGCGAACTCATTAACTAGCATCAGCTTTCGTCCAGAAAATCGAATTTATCTTTCCTGCTTAAGCATATTTTATGTTAAATCATAAGTAAATTTCTATTTACATATATTTTTGTTAACATTTTCAAAGAGGATTATATATAAAAATGTTCATTTTGACACAGCTTTCAGATGCCCTTCCGCAAAATTAATGATCGCCAACTCAGTCTGGAAAACGGAATTATAGGGAGTTCATTTGAATGAATGAGTTCTAATCTTATCATTAAAAAATAAATTTTTATTGTTCAGAGCCTTTTGTTTCCCACTTCTGCCATGTTTGAAACTTCAAAATAATTTCTCATTTTCTTTTTATCACCTACTCAAATTCTTTTTTACCCCGACTCTAATTTCTTGTTTCTTTATCTGGAAATGTATGTCAATTAATTCTGCAATAGATGGCAGAGATTTGATTTTTATGTTCATACCAGCCTTTTTTGTTTTGTTTCTTTCATTTCTTAATTTTAATTAATGATTGTATTTTTAAAATAAATCTATTGTTTTTTTTATTTAATATTGCTCTACAGTGTACTATATCTTCTGTCCTTTGGAGTTTTTGTTTTTGTTTTAATTTTTATGCGGGTTTTCTGTTTTCTTTACGGATGTTTTTAACTTATATCTCTTGAGTCCAGAGTCGGCTTAGTATTAATCAATTTAGTTGTTTTATTCTAGTCAAATTAACTATGATGTATAACCTTAATTACTGTTCCATGCTCTGACGATGATTGTAATACCTGCCTTTCAATGAAAGAAAAATGGCTCCCCTCCCCCTCTGGTGATCTTCAAGATGTCACCTTCCTTTTCAGTAGGTGGATTGAGTTAGACTAAAGTGGGATTCACACGAGGCCAACTATTGCGTGCAATGGAAGGCCACGCCTACTTCAGAAAGATTACGTGATAGCAATGGGTCAAAGGCCAAAAATTGTTCCGTTAGGGTCACGTGATGTTCCTGAAGTAGACGTGCATTTTATTGAGGGCAATAGTTGGCGGCTTCGTGTGAACCCTACTTTAGTTCAGAGGTAGACAACAGAAGTAAAATTTATACAACACTATATGCAATGTATAGTTTTCTTCTTTAATAAGCATTGCGGGAAGATAGTTTCTTCAATCAAGTAAGTGTACGAATGAATATACCAAGAAGATAACACTTACAGGGGAACAACAAAGTGAATTGACAAAGCTTACTTATTGTTTTACTTTGCCATGTCCTTTTTCTTCCTTGTTCATGACATACCTATTTTTGTAAAGTTTAAATGCTTACTACTTTTAAACACGTTTATAAAATTAAATTTTATACTTTGTAATGACGTTATAGAAATAAATCATAATTTTTTATGCCCATAAGTTAGAGTTTTTTCCAATAGATTACGATTTTACAAGTGTGCATAATTGCTTTCGTAATTACCGGAATAAAGATGAAAAACAAAGCTAAAATATATAACAAACAGAGCATCTAACTGAAATCTATTTATGTATCCAGTAAAAGTGTAATAATAGCATTGTAGTTAAAATAAAACAATTCTGAAATGCATTAAAATTATCTAAACATAAATTCCACAAGTGCACCATCACATCACAAAAAGAGAGAGAGAGAGAGACTTATAATTAATTTTACGCAAAAATAAATCTTCTTCGAATAAATACACACACAAAAAATGACCAACGCTTTAAACCTTATAGAGTAAAAAAGTCGCCAAACTCCAATATAAAACAGTAATTGGAAATTATATACATTTAATGCTAATTAAATGCCATTGATGGACTTTCATAATATAAACTAATAAGTTCAAAATTATTTTGAAATACCTCGTAGGACAATTTTACTGATGATAAAAATGTAGCAAAATATACAGTTCGTGCACATTATGTTGTACCCATGCTTATCATTTAATATGCGTTATCTAATTTGAAAACTATTATGTTGTTATTTAACAGATACCTGATGCTATATTTTCACTCATTTTTACAAAAATATACTTTGTCAATAACTTAAATAGGTGCCCATTTTTAATCGTTACTTAACGAATAACATTAAAATAATTACATTTTGGCTTCTATTTTCAGATGGGCAAATGCTAAAAATAAATAAAGAATATTGTTTTATATTATTTGAGTCAATATATTAATATTAAAAAGTTACAAATCCTAATTTTTAATAGTCTTACTGTACTTCTGGTAATAAAAAAAACTTGATAAATTACAAAATAAAAAAAACATTGTTTTATAAATAAAACTGACCTGGTAACAGCTATTTCAAGTAAATGAAGACTATATATAAAATTATTTCAAGAAAAAAATAATCAGTTATTGAAAAAATTATTTCGATGAAATTAAAATGACGCCGAAATTATTCTATTAGTTCAAAGGTTCAACAAATTAAGCAGAAATTTAACTGGTAATCAAAATGCATAAAATAAATAAAACAGAACTTGTACCGAAAACAATATGCTGAATATAATAAATATGTTTATTAAAAAGATGATAAACTGTTTAAAGTACGATAAAAATAAATAGACTTATAAATTTGAAATAAATACAAATTTACCATAATACTGACAGAAAATGCTTTTATGGGGGAGGGGGCTGAAGTACAGTAACTTCCACATGAAATGAATTCTTCTTCCATTTTATGCAGCATTGTTAGTGCAACAAATTTAGCTGTCACCATAATATTATTATTTAAATCAGCTCTTGCCATGAATTCCCTTTCATAGATTTTATTTTTAAGTAATTCCATTGGAAATAACTTACAGACATAAGAGTGAAGATTACGAAGGATCAAGATAAGGATAGTTGGCTGTGAATAAAAAGAGGAAATGTAATTTTTTTAAAAGCTAATTCTGACAAAATAATAAAAAAAATAGAAAAATAAATCTAAATTCCGAAACAATCAAAAGAATTAAATAATAATTAAATTAATCACCACTCATGTCAGAAATATATTGAAAAATATTTAATCATTGGTTAAATAAAAACAAGTGATTTAAATAAAAATCACAGACTGAAAATATTTGCCAAAATAAGTAAATCATAATTTCGGTTATGAAATAGGAATTTTACCGAAAAAACCTACTATCAGTTACTAAATAGTGAAGCAGAATCAAATTCATTTCCCTCATACAATAATATCGCTATGTTCCCCCAAAAAAATCAGTAACATAAAATTACGTTTTTTGCTGTATTTTTAAAGATGTTTTAATAATTCTTTATTTGAAATTTCACTAAATTAAAATATTTTATATTACCTTGTAGATACTTGTTCCTTCAAAGCAAATAATAACTGATTTTTTAAAAATTCGAAATAATTCTTTTGGAATTAAAACTTTTATGAAGGAAAATTAACATCAGAAAAATAAAAACTATTTAAGGACAAATTTGATTCTTAAAGCAAATTATTTCGGCAAAGGCAAGTTCTATTTCCATAGTGAAACCAAAAGAAACATACTTAAAGGGTGGTTAAAAATAATGCGATTCTATTCTGATTTATGCATAGATCATACCGGTTGAGGTATTTTGTTGAAACGCATTTTGTATATACGTCATTTGGATTAGGGAAAAAAAATCTACAAAAAAATCATTTAGATTTCGACCATAAGGCAAAAAGGTGGTGCAGAAAACATAAATTTGAAAACCAAAACTTTATATAAACATAATTTTTTCAATGTGCTACCCATTCGCATCAATCATGTATTCAAATTTCTTATACATGCTTAAACAACGCGAAGTTTTTTTTACCTTCAGGAATTGCAGCAACATATCATGTTACTCTTGCTTTCAATGCAGGCAGAGTCCGTATGCGTAGATACGATTTTTGAGGAATCCCCACAACCAGAAATCACAGGGATTCAAATCGGGCGAATGAGGCCAGACAAGCAAAAATACCTTGAAATTTCCATATCATCTTCAAAGTGGTCATGAAACAATTTCTTATTGTTTGAGCAATATGGGGTGCTTCACCATTTTCCATGAAGACAGCAATCCCTACCATTCACGTTCTAGTAAGGAATGAATGACTTACTGTGGTGGAAGTTCACAATAAAGGACACACATAACAGGAATACCTTTCAGACCTTTTAGAAATATTCTTAAAAAAAGGCACCAATGATGAAATTCGCTGTCAAATCATAGCATCATCATAATGCAGATTCTGTTCATGCATAACGTTAGTACATGTAACTCAATATATGGACAGTTCTAAATATTCACGGCACCGTCTAGAGCAAAATGGCCTCTTCTGACCACAAAATGTTCCGAATAAGTGTTTTTTTTTAATAGCTATTCTGACCGGTAAAAGATACCTGAAAGCAAAATCAATAAATTGCTTCGGATCTTCAGCAGCTTTTGCACCAAGTGAACCTTGTATAGATATCACTTTAATATTGTCACGTAGGTTCTTTAGTGTGGAACCAATGACACACACAAGAAGTACAGCTAAACCAATTTATTAACTCTGAACTGAGAACATAGTGACTGACATATCTTCTGCTTTTACATTAGCAGGGAAAGCTCCAGAATACTTTTCTGGAGACAGTAAGAAAAGTCCAGAACACTTAGCTGGTAAACTAAAGAAAGGTCCAGAATCTTTTGGAACATAAAATAAATGAATTAAATGTTTACACAAACTGCGAATCGCATTGTCTCTAGTGGGATTCGAACTTCCGATCGCTTGATTATGAGATCAGTGTTATGACCATTCAGCCATGGAGAGTCGACTGCGTTTTTTTCAATGCGGCAATATGATTGCAAATCCTTTCGGAGTCTGGACCAAGGCAGAGACAAATCACGTGACACCGCTCGAGCACTTCGAAGTATTTGGAAACGGATTGCTTCATCAACAACAGCAATAAGGATCTCCCCATTTTCGTTTGAAATCTGTGTCCGTCTTTTAGTAGCACACACAAATTCTTCTTTCTTCTCTAAAGGTATGGCGAAGAATGATTCTGTGGCATTGACTACTGGTATTTTCAAACGTTCCTTATATGCATAACAACTCTCTAACGTTGCTTGGATAGCACCGTCTTGTAGACAAAATTTATACTGTTATTTTTTGCTGTTTTCTTTCCCCCATGTCCGATGTAGCGTTAAATCTCAATGGAAACGCAAATTTGAAACTGCAGTATGTTGTAGGGGAATTTTAACTATAACCATGCTGTATTTAATAACAAAACTATGCTTATATGTTTAAATGGAAATTATTATATCTGATAAGGGGTTGTGAAAGTTAGACATTTATATAATAAAAAGAGAACATGATTACAAAAAACAAAACTGAAAAAACAAAGCTGAAAACGTCAATAACAAGTCCATCCTCATTAGCAATATAGACGTGCAGTCGCAGAGGTCATATGACATTTGGGCTGCGTGCTTTGACACCATTGCCAAATTTAGCAACAATAGTTGTAAGTATTAATACTTATGAAATGCTGAATGTTCTTTTTATAAAATGGAAAGCTACAACAATTGAAGTATTATTTAGTAATTATTTGAAAAAAAAGTAAAATATTGAAGCCAGAAGTGTTATATGTACGCCATATAACTATTTATCAAAATGGACACTTCCTTCATACAAAGCATTTAATTCCTATTTTTAATGGACATAAATTGTCAGATTAAATTGTTATAATGCCATTAAATTTCATTCATTAATGTCATTTAATTGTTATAATGTCATTATTTGTCATTAAATTGTTTATAATGTCCTACATCATAAACCGTCTGTGCATCAATCATAAATGTAAATCTGTTTAAAAAATGATATCCTGCTTACGTTATTGTGTTTTCATAATTTACATTTAAAAAACCTAAAATTTCTTCCATTCATTCAATATTATATTTACTCAAATCATGGAATGAACATTTCAGTAATAATTCCAATGCGCGAAATCGGTATTGCTGAGTAGTTCAGTTGACATGTTCACAATCACTCATATTTTATTTTTGTTGGAAATTTTCAATGGGATATTTCGACAGTTTACCAGAAAATAAGCCACCATAGATTTATCTCCTAGTTACTTTGAGACATTCAGGCGTCCATGCTTGTCTGTATCCCTACTATAATTTGATAGAAGAAATCCAACGGTTTATTTTGCCTGTAATCTTCACAAGACAAGCCTGGTTTGGAAATTTTTGGTTGGTTGACTAGATTTATAACACCGATTAATTGTTTAAATTTCAAAACAGTCTGTTCTACATCCGAGTAGTTACGTCTTTCATAAATAGCATCTCTAAATGAACAATCTTTTTTAATTTAATCGAAATTTCAATGACTTCCTGTCATCAAGAGTAAGCTTTGTATCTCATAGGGTTTTTACCAAAGTTGTTGATCTTTGTCGGTCAACAAAAGAGCGCTTTTTGTTTTTCGGAGAATGGTTATTGAACGACTTTGTTTCAATAAAAACAAAAATACCCATTGTGAATATCCAGAATCTTTTAGTTGCTCTTCTTGAAGCCTTCCTCTTGTTTAATGCCCCCATTGTCACCTATATAAAGGTTTATTTATCAATAGTTTACTAAAATCTACAAGCTCATAGATTTCAAAATATTCTCCTACTTCATCGAAATACCAAACAAATTTTCTCAGCAAAAGAACATTTCAAGTTAAAATAAATAAATGTTCTTTCTTCGAAGGGTGATATGAAAGCTTGGGTGCCTCAAGGAAGTGTTCTTAGTCTTCTACTTTATACCATCTTTACAGCTGATTACCAAACTGCTTCTTTCCTGATGATATTGCTATCCTTACATAGGGCATTACCACTAATTTTGTCATAAAAACACTTCAAAAAGGACTCTGAACACTGAAATCTGGTGCACAAAGTAGCGTATTGCCATGAATATGTAGGAGACTCATGCTTTCATGTTCGGGAAAAGGCAGCTGAAGGAACCGCTACAGACTCTGGGATTCTCTGAAGATAATTTATTTTGGGAAAAAAAGTAAAACACCTTGGACTGATCCTTGACAATAAACTCACTTTTAAAATTTGAATCAACAATAGTAATACTAAGTTCTGGGCTAAAGTTCACCTCATTATCCCACTCATTGTCACCCCCCCCCCCTACTAAAGAATAAAATGTTATTCTATAAACAAATTTTAAGACCTATCCTCACTTATGCTGAACAAATTTGGAGACTCCCTGCTTAAAACTAACCGAAACAAAATTCAAGTTTTACAAAATAAAATATTTCGTAATGTTACTTTTTTAGTGTAGTGGGTTCAGATTGAATGGACATTTTACTAGGGCAGCACAAACAAATTTATTTACAGTTATATACAGGTATTTATAGGAGAAGTTTAAGATGGAAAACTTCAAAGAAATCAATACAGCAGTCAGGTACTACTAACAGCGCAAATACAGACTTGCGCACAGTAAACACAGTCAGCAAAGACAGGTAAACGTACGCCACAACAGATAGTTTTTCAGCGGCAGTGAATTCGAACGCAGCTCGAAAGAACATTTCGCGATTCAACGCCCGACGAGATTTAGCGAATTATGGAGCAACCGCTTTGCGTAGCGAGGCTTTCTCCTTCTTAGCAGCATGAAGTCTTGACTGGAGATGTACCCTGAACTTCGTAGGTATCAAGAATGGTCTTTTATTCAGCCTGGTCTCGTGGTGAAGGCATGGGTGGTAGAGAGGGTGCGAGCTCTCGTCCAATAGGAATGTCTCGTTCTGGTGGGTGAGCATCCATGTGTGCCGTGTGAAACTAAAGAGGAGTATAGCAATTAATGGTTGAGGGGTTTTGAGCTGCGTTTAAGCCATTGTTTGATGATGACCACTGAAGTTCTAGGCTATTGCGAGTGGGGAGGGGACTGGTACATGAAAACTATGGACTTTGGTATGGATTATTCCAATATGGTGATATTTCTGGGTCTTTTAAATTTAATATTGGGGGTGTATTTATTGATATTTTTGATTGCTTCATTTTCATTGGTATCCATTCTGTTATCCAAGTTAATTGAGAGTTTCTGTATTGATTCACGGAAGGAATTATAATTTAGTTCTTTGGTTAGATCCACCGTTCTCATGTCCCAGGTTGCTTTACATATATTCCTTATTATTCTATTGTCTTGTTGTTGTAGAATTTTTAGGTTGCTTTTCGCTGCATAATCCCATACAGGGCATGCGTACATGAGTACTGGACGCAAATAGACTGTAAAAATAAGCATTTTATTCTCCCTATCCGATTTGGAGTTTCGAGCTAGTAGGGGGTAGAATTTGCCTGATAGATCTCGGAACTTTTCTTCAATAAATAAAAAGTGTTTTTTCCATATAAGCTTTCTGTTGAGAATTATTCCTAAATATTTTGCATCCTGAGACCACAGAACTAGATTATTTTTTATTTTGATTTCGGAAAAGTCTGGCTGCTGTCGACCCCTTTGAAACATGACTGCTTCAGTTTTAGAGGCATTGATCTCAATTTTCCATTGCTGGAACCAATCCTCTAACTTTTTGATGTACCTATTTAGCGCAATGTGTACATAGTTTGTGTTTTTGTTTTTGGCTAGTATCACTGTGTCATCTGCAAATAAGCCTAACATAGTGTTAGCCCTTAACTGGGGACGTGCGGTCTGTGAGACCACACTAGCGATGGATTTTCTGTCACCCATCTTCTATTTTTAGCTCAATTGAATGGATTGACCCTATAGCTTCCTGTTTTGTGACCTTCAATACACGTGCACTTTTTCAACCGATTTCAGCAGATGCTTTTTAAAATAATCCAGTTATCTCTTCGAGCGCGGTCTCTAAGACCGCATCTCCCTGTTAGTGTCCCAGTGATAAACAAGGCTTAGCAGAAAGCGCTAAACTTGGGCCCCGAAATATCATCCAGTTTACTGATCCTATTATGAAACAGTGTTCCAGACACTTTTAAATGAAGAATAAAGTGATTTTAGTGATAAGGATAATCGATGCAAGTTCGTATTCAACTGATTTTGATATGTATGCTCAAACATAGTTAATTTTCTAGTGATAATGTATTTTGAAAAATTTATCAAATATATTAATATACCAAGAGATATATATACAGAATTTATAGGTTGATTTTTATACTAGTTCTTAATCTTATGTTTAAAATGCCCTAGAAAACCGTGCTATGAAAGTTACACAAGCCGATAAAAAAAGGGCCAATTTTACCCATTGTCATTTTTTTTATTTTTCATATAAATGTTGAATTTTACATTATATTGTCTTCTATCGAACTTCATATACTGTAAAAATAAATATGATTTAAAAAGTAAAAAGTAATATACCTTTTCAAGAATATTATTTATTGTAACATGTAATTTGAGAAGAAAATGTATGTTCCAACGCATTTACTTCTTTCAATGATAATATATTTTGAAAAATTTCTAAAACATATCTATATATCAAGAAAAATATCTGCAAAATACATTGGCAGTTTTTCATACTAATAGATTCATTAGAAAATTTAATTTAAGTGTAAATGAAATGCGGTCTCGAAGACCGCACCTCCCCAGTTAAGTCCTAAAATTTCACCTCCCCAGTTAAGGGTTAAATTGCTTAGGCATATCGTTTATGTATAATGAGAAAAGTACCGGGCTTAACTTGGAGCCTGCTGTACTCCTGCGTTTATAGTTTTGGTGTCTGAGAGTTCATGTTGTAACCTGACTTTAAACGATCTGCTAGCGAAGTAGGACTCCATGATGTTTATCGGATAGCCTGAAATCTGATTTAGCATCATCTTGTAAATAAGTCCGTCTATCCACACTCGATCGAATGCTTTTTGTATGTCAAGGAAGACAGCTCCTGTTTTTTGCTTGTTGGTGAATCCTTCAGTAATGTACTCAACTACTCTGACTAGTTGATGTGTCGTGGATAGGTTTGGTCTGAATACAAATTGCTCTGAACAAAGTATGTTGTTTTCTACTAGGTGTGTATTCAGCCTCTTGAGTATGACACTTTCAGCAATTTTGCTTAACGTTGGAAGCAGTGAGATTGGCCTATAACTGGTTGGGTTTGTGGGATCCTTTCCTGGCTTAAAAATAGGAACCACCGTTGCTGTCTTCCATCGCGTTGAGAAGTGACCTACTTCCAAAATCTTTTGAATAAGCAGGGTATAAATCATTATTATATTTAAGAGTAGCTTTTTAATAATTTTATTTGAGAGGTTGTCAATTCCTGGGGCTTTATTTACATTTAGCTTTTTAATGTTTTCGATCATTTCAGATGGTAACAGGAGTTCGCTTACAGGGCACGTTTGTTTCAGTGGCGCCATCTGTGTGTCGTGGAGGTGACGGAGGTAGAGTTTCTCCGACTTCAATTTCAGTTCCCTCGTGGTTTAAATTGTTTAAATTAAATTGTGTCTCCAGGCTAGTTGCCAGGCAGTTTGCTTTTTCGAGGTCGGTTTGTGAGATACTAGTCGGACTATTAAGGGTTGGAATGTTTTGTTTCTTCTTTTTAAAAGGTCTCACAAAGGTCCACAGCTCACCATTCTCATTATTTAGTTTGACTAGTTTTTCCGTCAGTTCACTGTTTTTAATTTCGTTATCTAGCTTATTAATTAGTTCATTTTATTTAGCTCGGTTTCACGGTGGGGGTCTATTTAACTGTTAGATTTTCCCGATTTTATTCCTTTCTGCTTTTAATTTTTTCAGCTGGGGATTTATGTACGGTTGTTTATTCCTGATGGGGTAGGAGTTGATGTGTTTACTATTAACTATTGCGTTTTCTAACGTCCGACGAGGTAGCCCTCCGACTTATATAGAGTAGGGGGAAACAATAGGCGCCTCAGGAACCCTCGTGCAAAGCATTGAACATTCCTTTTACCAAATCATCCCGGCTGTCGCTTAATTTCTCGGCAAAACCTCGCCAAGCGCTAACTTCCCTCGTTCTGCGTTCGTTACAGTATCATTAGCAATGCTCCCTGAAATTTTACAGAGCTCTTTAAAACTCCAAAGTTTGATGATTTCATCAAAGAACTTTCAAGAAAATTTTTTAATTAACTCAAAATTTATGAAAATCTCTCAATCACGGTGCAAATTAACTATGCCTATAGCAGTGGAAAATGCGTCTTTCTTTATTGTACTACTAAATGGAATTTGCCATTTAAACCTCCACAGCTCCTTTCGAAATTTAAATTGAATCTAAAGTACTGCTTCAATTTTCACTTTAAGCAATATTTTTTTCTAATCAATTGACGCACCAATGATACATTAGCTCTGTTTTTCCTTTTGCTACAATCTCAAACTGAGTAAAAGTACTTAAGCTCTAAGGCTCTTCACATATCTAATTCACGAGTTTACTAAAAAAATTCGATCAAGAATGTAGATATCCTCTACAGTCCCAGTATTATTTATGGACAGGATTTCATGATAACTGTATTCCATGCATACAGTTCCACTGTATTCCATGCAAACAGTACTGGTATTCTGTTTCCGTCCAGTTGTATTAGCTAATCGATCATGAATACATGACGAAAGTTCACTCGATTCTCTAAGATAGAAGTGGGCAGACTTTTTCAAGGTACGGGCTACTTCTATTTATTTCTAAATGTTGCCGTCTACCCAGTGGCATAGGTCTACAATGTTTATTATAACTTAATGATAAATATGGAATATGTACTTACCTGCATAATTACAAACATAATAATAATAGCCACAAATATAATAATATCAGATGATTCATATAATATCAAACAATTCAAAATACATTAGAAAATAAATCATTTTCATCTAAAGTTAGTTCTCGTAGTTATAGGTTGTAGGAGAAACTGTCGGACAATATCTCGGTATATAATTTCTAACTGCTAATCTTGCATTGGATTCTAAGTGATCGTCTTTGAGACGGGAGAAATATGTGGTCTTAATTATATTCGTCGTTGAAAATGCAGATTCACGCAGATATAAGTAGAGCCAAAGTACGATGTTCAATTATATTAAAATTAGGATACCTCCATTAGATTCCAAAAGTTATTCTTAGGTTCTGAACAATGTGTTTTTAAAATTATGTCATTTTGAAAGAGATAAACTTTGTATTCTCTTGAGGAAAACAATGTTCGATAAATATGTTTGGAACATGAGCATCTGAGGTCTTACTAAAGGCGGTAACCCCAAAATCCATTGGTGGTCCACCAGTCGATCACGTAGGATGATTGGCTGCCGCGAGCAGAATCCCGCTTTCTTCCTTGATATTTAGGTATATTTTAAATTCACTTAAAAATAACTTATTATTAAAATTAAGACATTTATCTTGCATAAAAATCAAAATTATTTATTTTTGCCCTTTGTGAATAAAAGAAACGGCATGGTAGAAAATCTTAAGGTCCTCTATAGCTTATTGACCATTTAATAACATTCAAACTTCCTAAGATTTAAATCACAATGTAAATTTATTAGATATATACATTGGGGTATTATTGTTCGTATGTCTTGATTTAATGGAGATTTTTTTTTATTTTATTCAAAATTGCTAAAAATCGTTTTTTTTTTCTTCTTGAAAATATTTTTTGAAGCTTAACATTTAATTAATCTAATACTTTTTAAAGCTTTTGATGATTTTTTTATTGTAGTGACAGGCAATACATGTATTTTATAAGTTAACATATAATTGTTTACTTCTCAAATTACTTATGAACTTTCAAATAAAATATTAATATATTTAATATAAAATTTAAATTTTACACCAACTAATTCTGTTGATAAAAAAAATTACTTTCACATCTTGTTTTTTCACACTAAGAATTGTCTTCATTTAATATATTAGTAATTCAAACAATTTAATAAACTAGCTTTTATTATATCTTTTACATTTCAATTCATTTATAATTAATTTCAATTCAATCTGTAGAAACAGTAAAAGAAAACACAAATAAAAAAAATCACACACTATTTGAATCATAATATTTTATTTTCAGAGAGACAATAACAAAATACATTTTGTTTTCCAACTTTATTATAAATTTCACACAGACAAATGAAAATAATTATAATATTAAATAAAGTTAAAATACAAACTTACTAATTACTTCTAATTTGGAAGAAATTAATAAAGAATGACTTTCTTTAGGAGCTTGAGAAGTGCCTAGACAAATAAAAATTATTTTGTTTGCTTTTTGAATTATGCCCCATGTATTTGATTTAAAGTTTTTAAATTTTAAAATTAAATCAGAAAAAGTGTTGATTTTTTCTATCTCCTCTCTTTTTGATATGTCCTGGAGACTGCTATTTAAATCTGCTTTTAAGTTTTCCCATTTCTTTACGTGTTGCCCTATCCATTGGAGTTTCTCTTCTTGCTTTTGATTTTGAAGAAAAGTATGAGGGTAAATTAAAGGTGCAGCATCAGGTAGAAGCCTAGAAAAAAAGTGGAATATTTAGATAAAAAGAATTAGTAATTTATTCAAACTTAAAATCAAAAACAAAATAGATATTTTCTTAATACATAAACTAAAAGCTAATGTATGTTGGACAGTATTAAATAAAGTCATATTGAGTATTAAATAATAAAATTTAAAATCAACAGAAATATTCATTTATCCAAAATAAATACCTAGTTCAATATTATGTTGGAATATCTATAGTAATTATTTATACTACCATTCAAGTAATACAATATTCTACATGAATTAATTAACTGATTTTACACGGTATGAAAAATTGATTTAAAAACAGTAACTTTTCATTACTTTTTTTAAAAAAGTTTCAGATATTTTGTAAAAGTTGCATTCATTTATAATTAAAGATTGTGTATAACTAATGATATTTAAAAATAATAATAAATATTAATTGTTTTATATATAACTGATGATTTATAGATAAACAAATAAAAATTGCATTTTTTAAACCTATAAGAGCATGCAATTCTATTGTTTTTGCAACTATATCTAACTTTTTTACATAATATTTTAGAATAAAATATAAGTTTAATCTGCTACAATCTATAGTCATGATATATATAATTAAAAATTAAGTTTTATTATTCATTAGATGATTTTAAACTTTTTTATAAGAGCATAATAACAATAAATCACTTAAGTACTTTGTAAGATTTTGGTGATAATTATTGAAAATTTCTTTAAAAAAATGCCTTTTACACTCCAGTGGTACTTGAATAAGTTCTCCCGTACTGGAATTAAACGCTTCTCTAACTGTTAAAAACTGATTTTCTTGAAACTGTTTAGCACAGACATAAATGTTAGCAACAAATATTAGGCCTAAATCAGATTTTAAAAAATATGTATAGAGTATAATTAAAAAGATACAGAAACATTTTAAATATTAGGAACAAATAAAAAATAGACTATGAGAAGTAACAATAAAACCAAGAAATTTTTTATTTAGCTCAAGCAAACAATACCAAAGTAATTGGAAGCATAAGCAACTAAATGTAAAGCAAACAAAAATGACAGTAGATAAATGGAAGTTATACTTAATTTTAAACGTTTCGCATTTCAAAAGAATTAATTAACTAAAAATTTTACAAAAAAAATCAAACTTACCTTACTATATTTGGCTGGCACGAAATTGTCCCGCTTTATTGCAGAGATCCATAGTCTTCTAGTGTTTTCATCGCTTGGAAACGAAAATACAGAAACATTGGAGTTATTTGTTGTGTAATTACTTTTACAATTGGGAACACAGCACGCACTAGGCATCTTTATTGCGATAAATTAAAATTAATATGCAAAAAAGATCAGAAAACTTTCAAACAAAGCCAATAACACATTTCCCATTCTTCACTACGACAACGACTATCGCACCCTTTTACACCACTTGCCTTCAGAATTTTCTAGAGAATCCATCCAACCTCATGACGTCACGGGCTAAAAGCGTTATGAGTTGTGACGCCTTGTATTACGAAGGTCGTGCTCCTCCTCCTGCTTCATGTGCACAATACTCGGCTTCCATTAAGTGTTAAATGGGTGATAAAATTGCAATGGTGGGATAATCAGGATATTAAAAGTCTGTACATCCAACTATCCACTCCGCACAATGCAAAATGTCACAGACATTTTGCACTGATCTGTGGTTTGGGAGTGACAACGGTCCTTTGGTATGTTCATCCACGTCCTACTCAACGGAAGCACATAGTTCGATTGAAAAAACACAACTGTCCGTTTCAATGACAGGTTTTATTTTGTTTGCAACAGGAGTACATTTGAAGAAATTTGAAGCTTTAACTGTCTTACTCGTTGCTCTATCTTTGATTTCATAGTTTTTAATATCAAGATAATGAGGAACAGAGTGAGCTGAAAATGGACGCAAGCACTCATTTCTCACAAGATTTGTAATCTTTACAAATTAGTTTCTATAGCCGAAAAACACTAAATTAAATTCTTTGATATTTACTAACGTACAGCGCTTTTAGGTATGAATGCCGTGACAACATGCGAAAACTTTTATATTTTGAAAAACTTATACCACTAAATCATTCAAAAAATTATATTTGAAGCATTTGGGCGTATTATTTTATTATTGTCAGGGCAACATTTCAGAGTTATATCGAAGGGAGATTGTTATTGAGAGGTCTCTATTTTTCACAGATAATAGTTCCATAAACATATTTATTTAAATCTTAAGTTTTTGTAATCGGATCCCAACCAGTAATTTCACATTGGAAATACTTTCGAATAAGGAATTTGCTTACCTCGAATTTCATAAAAGTATGAACCCTTGTAAATGCCGGAATGCAATTTTTAGAAAAAAATGAGCGCATTCAATGTTTGTTTCATAATTCATTTCCTTCAAAATCTCAGTTTTGAAAAATATGGAAAACAAAAGTAAAATTATTTACAAATATTTAAAGAAATTTCTCACTTACAATGTTACTTACAAAAAGGATGTTATTGTGACTATTTGATGGAGTAATGGATGAACCGTAGGCTTTGAAATTTTATTTCTGCAAAAATTTGCTGAGGTTTATTCTTCAACTGAGTTGCATCTCATATCGTGACAAATTAATTGCTTGAGCAAGAAATTTCATTAAAAAGCCCGCTTATACAATATTTCAACTGAAAATTAGACTCCAGTGAAATATTCAATAATTTTAACACAACGTCATAACTAGGATTTGACGCTTTTCAAACCCGGTTTTAAAAAACCGGTTTTTTAAAGTAAATTTATCACACTCGAAAAACGGTTTTTAAATTAAGAAAACCGGTTTTAAGAATTCATATTATTATGTAAAAATTAATTTTGAACTTATTTGATTTGCTTTTCATTCTATGCAACGGGCAGCAAACATATTTTTTCAACGTTGCAAGTTGCGTTGGCCAGTGCTTGTGCACTGCACAGGTGCGCCTCGAATTCGTCAATTTATGTTTCTTCAAGAACATCCCTTTTCACTTTGTTTCCTAGGTGAAACAAAAGTTTGATAAAATTCATCTTTTGCTTCTCGTCGGATGTTTTGTCTATCGGTGTGAAGTCGGTGCTAATAGAAACGTCAGCAGTTTGACTGATACGTTTCTAAGAACGTGTGAAAGGAAAAAATAATTCCCCGTTTTCTGCTTCCTGATCACAGTATTTAATGATATCATATAAAATTTTCTTCGTACCACTCCTGAAAGCTTTTTTACTACACCACTTGAACTAGCCATATCAATACGAAATATTCAATTAAAATAAAATTGGAATTTTAAATAAAACACAGGGTGATAAAATATTCCATATTTTCTTTCGCACCGTTTTAACATAAATTATGTCTTTAGCAAGCATCGGAATTAGATTAAGAAGTGTTTATTTATTTTTTCAAAATTCCTAGAAAATGTATAGATTAGATTATTTTAAATTGCATTAATATTAATAGTTAAAATAATAAAATTGTAAAATAAACGTCGAAAATATTTATTCAATAACTTTAATTTCCTTTTTAGATAAAGTTTGGGAAGTTAGTCGAAAGTTTGGGATAATTTCAAAAAGTTCGGGATAGGCAAGGCAATCTGAAATCATTGTAATAAAATGTTGAGCTGCAAAGGATCATCTACGAGTAATCTACATAATCATTTGAAAGCAGTTCATAAAATAATTGTCGGATATAATATAATTGTTTAATTTCTTGAAGACCCTGAAGAAAAACATACAAATCCAAAGACACTGAAAGCTGAATTTTCATTATTTGAACAAACGAATAAAAAAACAAAAAACTTATATTTGTAATTTGATGCCAAACTCAGTAACTAGTGAACGAGTATTTTCAATTTCAGGCAATATTGTGTCCAAAATAAGAATGAGATTTAGCCACCTTTCAGTGGATATTTTATGTTTTTTAAAATCCTATTTTCTTAGAAGAAATTAAAATTAGTGAAAATAATATAAATATTATTTGAAATTTTTGTTTCAGTTTTCGTTATTTTGTGTAAGTAATATGTATATGTAATCTTTAATTTTGTTTTTTTATATTTTGACTTTGATATTGATTTCGTTTTTTGTTACTTTATATAAATTAAAATAAAATAAAAAAATAGAATAGGAAAAAATATTTTATTTTTCCCTATTCAATTTTTTTGACAAAAATTCGAAAACCGGCTAAAACCGGTTTTTTTAGAAATATCGAATTCGAAAACCGGTTTTTCAAAAAGTAGGTTTTTGTATAAACCCTAGTCATAACAAACTTTAGGATTTTCCATTTGATCTTCATTTGAGCTCAGGTGTGTTCAGAACCACCGTATTTGGAACGCACAATCATCTGGATGTGGCGTCAAAAGATGAATCGTCATCGATGTCAGAGTCAAAAGAAAAATGTGGATGAAAGTCTTTGCTTCATAGAAAAATAATAAGAATGGAAATTGTAAACGAACTTCAGCATATAACCTTACAGTACGAAGTTTTATCTTATTTAGACTGATCTTAATTAAATAATTTTACATTACTAAACATTTAAGACATGAAATTTACACATATCATTCTGAGGTCCATGTCTTGTTAACTTTGTATTTCTGCTATTTATTTTTATTTATTAATTATTTCTTAAAACAATTGGTAAAGAATCATAACTATTTTCAATATATTCAGTTTGCATCCTAGGCAGTTGGCTGTCTATGTTTTCATTTATATATGCTTACTTTATATGTTCTCTATGTACACAATTCTTCTCTGACATTTATTTAAACAAAATCTGGAAGACGAAAAGCATACCTTTGTGACAGAATTTGAATTTGGCTTTGAAACAGTTGTAGAATGATTCAAAGTTCAAAATGGCAAGAATAAGTATTAAAACAAAGAAAAGACTAGAAAAGCTTAATATTCTAGATTCATTTAATATATATATATATATATATATATATATATATATATATATATATATATATATATATATATATATATATGGTTACGGTGAGATTGCAATCAAAGAATAAAACATCGTAAATTTATATTATTTGATAATATCTAAAATTGAATCTTCTACATTATAGATGAACAGGATGTCCATTATTAAATGACAAGATTTTAAAGTTGTCTACTGACGAAGCTACAGTTCAGTTTGAAATTTTTATGTGAAGCATAATAAAGAGACAGGATTTTCTTTGAGCGATTAATAATAATAAAGATTCGAAATTTCATTTCCAGAGGGCATTTTTAAAAATAAGTTACACATTTTGTACACAAATACAAATTTAATCACTGCAAGAATATTTAATGTGATGGGCACAGATCTGAAATCGTAATTCAGTATCTTCCATATCAGATTGTAATATTTCTGGAGAATCTTTCTTTAAGATCTAGGTAAATTTCTAGAATTATGCGACTTACCAGATGTTTCAAATAATCCTAAAGTCAAAAGTCATGTGGATTGAGTTTTTTTTTTTTTGGAGGGGGGGGGGGATCGGTGACTCCATACATCACGAAAGCGACAGTTAATACGAGGTTTTCAATGATTTTTGAGTACATCCTTAACACAAAGATTACGGTGTTGAGGAGAACCATTTTGCATAAAGATTATTCGTTAAGTATACTGACGTGTTGCAATTTTCTTCTGTAGTAATGAGGCATATCATTGCCCGTTGATAGAACGTATACTGGAACTCTAACATTTTAAACCCTCGGGGAAATATGGGCAGAGTAGCCTAATATCCTAATCACTTAAGAAATTCTGTTCGATACGAAATATTATGTATCTCTCACATCCAATTTTGAATAGCATTTTTATTTGTAATTAATTTTTTTAAAGATTTCTAATTAACAATACCACTTAAAGGGAAAGATGAAGAAGAGAAATTTTGTATATTTTTATTCATAGCAGCTATGTTTTAATTAATACTTTGTTTTATAATTGCTGTATTGTTTTGGTTACCTAGTTCATTATTTTGACTGTGTTGTTATAACCGCATGGTTCATTATTTAATTTGTGTTGATTATATGCTTTCAAATCAGTGAATGAATTTATGAAATTTATATATGCAATTTGCGTAGGTAAATATTTAATTTAGGTACTGCCAAAATAAGTTAGAATTTATTAGACAGGGTGGTTATCAAATTACATTAACGATGATGAACTGTGGCGGACTATTCTTTCAATAAATAGAGAGGATTTTTCGCGTAATGTCATCTTAAGATAGGCGCTCAAGATTCTGATGATTTAAAATAATAGAGCTGTCACAGTTAGGATTTCGTAAAAAAAAAGACGAAATTTTAAATGGCAATATTCACTTTCTTCACACGCAATTTGATCACCACACGGAAAAATCGTAAATGACGTTAGAAACATTGACGTACAACATAAATCAGATGCACAAAATAATCGAAAAGAAAACCACTGTTAAGGACAAATCGCAACACAAGGGAGAAGAGAAGATACTTCTTTGGCAAATTACAAATTTTCAACTTGCTCGCAGAAGATAACACATTGCATACGGTAGATATTTAAAATACAGGGTAGCAAGAAATAACTTTCCCTGTTTGGCGGCATCTGCGGCTAAAGTAAAATGAAACCACATTTCATATACGGACTCTGGAAGGCATGGGAAGATGAATTCATCAGAAAAAAAAGAAATTATTACCAAAAGTTGCATATAGGGGAAATATTGGCCGTAGGAGAGAACATTTATGAATGAATACAGGAAACTCACATAAAATAATCTTTTATTCATCAATATTAAGGTCCCCTGGAAGCCGTGCAACATTTTCAACATTCTGAACATAAGGTGTATGACGTTCTATACTGCTTTGTGTAAACAGCCAGTTTTGATGTTCATAACAGCCCGTCTTATGTTCTGTTTCAAGTCATGCAAGTGTGCTTAAGAGCAACCATGGTCTAGTGTAGAACAGTTTTACCAGAAAAGCATGCTGAGGTAAGGATGGAGAACACATCAACAGTCAAGAGCATACTGTTATCAGTTCGTTTACTCTTCCGTTTTTACTAAGAATACATGAAGCTGATATCATGCACGCACTAGGAATTTTACATGATCCATCTCGATATGCAAATTTCCTATTTCGTACGTGAGAGCAGCGCCAATATTTCTCCTATTGGCAATTATTAATACTATATTTTTCTGCGGAATTTATCTTCCCATGCGTTTCACAATCTGTATATGAAATGTGGTTTCATTTCAGTCATTTGTTTTAGCTGTAAATGCCGCCAAACAGGAAGAGTTAATTTATAGCCATTCTGCATATACGAGCTTAGCATCGCAGATGGAATCTGCAAAAAATTCTGTTTTACTGCATCCTTTAATTCTGACAATTCTCACAGATTTGATATGCACACCTTAGATTTCAGTTAACTTCAAAACCAGAAATTCCTCGAAATCAGACCGAGTGACCATGACGTTGCAAAGTTTGGGGAGATGACTCAATCACCAAAATTGCTGCACTTCTCGAACACTAGTGGTGACTTGCGTCCATGTAATGACATTAATGATAATTCCCTGCAGATAGTTTGAAGAAAAATAGTCATATACCTAGAAATGAACGAATTGAAACATTTATTGGCAATATCATGTTCAAATTGATCAGAAAATTCCAGAAACTGCGCATTCTTCTTTTGATTTGTATATTTAACCCATATCTTGAAAGCGACATCGTGAGCTTTTCTTTTAGCTCTATTTTTCTTATATCTTAAAAAAAATAAAGAATAATTTTCTTAAATTGTATTCCATTCATAGCAATATTATGAAGCTCATAGTATACGTCAATAAACGTCATATTTATATCAATTTCATTCAATTGTTTAATTAAATATTGTGCCATCTGTGGACGCCAAAAATAATTTCACTTTTTAAAAGAATTTTTCGTTTGGATTTCTAAAAGTTTTTTTTTCCTTTAAAAATATAACAATGTTTACGGGGTTTTTTTTCAGTGTACAGTTATTTGCTGTTTTGCTAATCAAATCCAATTTTTCAATATTATTATTCCAATTCAATCAATTGTCCACTGACGAAAAGTATTGTTTATATAATAACGTTTCCACTTTTAATTAGAATGATATTGCATTCAGTAAGTTAAAAAATAATTATTGCAATGAATATTTTTTTAATTAATACCTCGAGTCAGGTGGTATCCTAAGATTAATATTTAATTCCTTAGAATTAATATTTTTGTATAAAATCTTGTTTTTGTTATGTTTTTGAAAATTTAGTAACGAGGGAAAATTGTTACTTGCTTTACAAAATCATAGTTCGATATTCTGTAATACTCGTAATATTGGGAAATAATATTCACCATCGGCAACAATTTTTTCGTTCACCATACTGAAATTACCATTTCATTAATTTAATAATCCAACTTTGATGAATTACACTTCATTATACCCATTGAATGTATTATTTTAAATTATACTTCCACAATAAGCATCGAGCAATCTGTTTGGTTAGCCATGTACTTGAAGTGGTGAAATCAGTACAAATATTGAAGGTTGTTGCAATACTTCTCGAAAATGGAATCCAGGAGATTGCAAACGAACATCGATAGCATGTCTCAACCTCATGAGATTTAATAGAAAATGAAATCGGCCAAGGGAAGTGGGACTCTATTATTTTTTAATTGATTTTACCCATTTCTTTTTCTTCACAACAATGATACCACGTGGGGAACTCAGCCTATAAAAATCTAACCAAACAGCTGAAAACAAAGACATTTTAAAAAAGAGACAGGGGAGAGAGATAGAAATTATTAGAATTTTCCTGTAAATAATGCCATTTGATTTTAAAAATATATGAAAATTATTTTCATGATTTTCTAATTTTGCTCTTTGTTGAATCAGAGAAAAAAAGAAAACTTCTTCCAGCGGATTAGGGCTGTCTACCATGGATCAGACATTCTGATTGGTGAGAAAAACAACTGATTGACAATCAAAGAACAAAGGTATTTCGATCATCTTTGTTTTAAAGAGGAATCTTCGAAAAATAATTTAAAAATTTGAAAACAAGATAGTGGAATTAGAATATCTGATTACAAAACTTTCCAAGAAAAATAACTGTTTTTAGTGTTTATTTTAAAATTTATAAACATTTTGTAAATTACGTCACATTGCTAAGCATTTTTTAAGAATGACAATCATTTTTCTCTTTGATGGTACAATGACGATTTTTTCTAGATTCATTAGAAACAATATCATGGACAAATAGAAGTGAAAATTTAATCAAAACAATGCAAAATATTTTTTAAAATATTTATTACATAAATTAAAAAATTCCGATTTCCATATACATTGAGTTCTATTATGATTACCTTTGTGTCATATTTCATACTTTTTATTTTTACGATTATAGATTTTTATTATCTAATGGGGCTTGCATCTATCCGATTCTGGGCACTTTTGAAAAATAACAATATAAACCCTTTCAGACAAGAACATTTATTGGCAATGGGCGACACAAATGCAGAGTATACATAAAATTTTCGTAAACATACACCAAGATCTTAAGTTCTGCTTTCACAAATCAGCTCGTTGACCGACATCGCCATCTATCGGTGGCACATTTAGCTGCTTCTTACAGCATTTTCCTTAGTTTGTTTGTTCTGTCTATTTTGCTTCCATTTCTGCGTTTAGTGTTTTTCTTAAAACACACACATATAATACATGAACAACTAAGAATCAAATAACAAAGATAATGTTGAGCGAATCGAAAGTAGATATATAAACTGTTGAGCTCACAATCACAATAGCTGCTATGGAAACATAAAGTTTACTTGTGATACCAGGGGTTTTGAAGCGAAACGAAATAATCGTGTATTTCATGAGATGTACTCTTACTTGCTTCTGTACTTAGTGTGCCTTATATCCAATAAATGATAGTATTTATCTTTGCAATTATGTTTATTTTTTTTATCCCTCGGGGAAATAATAACTGTAAATCCGGATGTTGCCACTAGGTAAACTATAAGTAGGATAATCACCCAGGAAAACCCCTTTTTATTATTAATAAACACTACTTTCATGGCAATATCTCCCTATTTGTGGGCTATGCTATTAGTTTATAAATGTATATGTGGATATAGTTAAATCATTACTCTATATCCATTACTTATCACTCAACGATCAAAAGGTACTTAATAGAAAAGTATATTATACCACTTTTTTTAATAAAGAATTTTATTTAAGTCATCATTTTTTACAAATTCTAAGTGCACACATTCCATTCAAGTCCCAGCCATGGAATGGGACGGACGCTCGGATGACTCTAGCAGTTGCAAGAGCAGCTTTAGTAGTAGGGGTAAATACCTAGGCTTATTTATCCCTACTGACTTTATAGCGGAAATTAACCACCACTGTAGTGATCTATGTAATACGATCAGAGAGGCAAACGCAGCTTTTAATAAAACATATCAAATAAAAGCTCAGTTAGGAGAAGATTGTAGCCCCTCGGATAAACAAATTCTTTTGTAACGCTTAGATGATTGCAATAGAAAATATCAAATCAACGAGGAAAATTTAGAAAATGCAAAACCCTGCATCAAGAGAAACTGCAAGACACATGACGGGGATAAAAACCTATGCATACACATCAAAAATCTGCAGACCAAAATTCAAGGATTTAAATCAATTGCATCAACTTTCATTGACACCCTTCAGCAGATGAAAGAAAATAACTTAGAGCATACAACTCAATATCTAGATGATTACTCTAAATTGCAAGAAATTCAAGCTGACATCGGGAATATTGAAGGAGATTTAGGTGAATTGGGCCCTTGCCCTATCCCGGAATGTAACAAGCACACTCCAGTTAGCGAAGAACAGCCCTTCCAGACAGCAGACAAAAAACATACGACAAAAAGAAGGAGATGAATAGAAAGCACTACAATAGAAACAGCCAATAAATTCCAAATTCTTGAAAACGAAGCCCAAGAACCGAAGATAGAATCTCCCCCCATACATCTAAAAATCACAGATGATTACAACTTAATCTTACAAGAAATATGTAGGAAATTTCCAGGCACAGAAAATCAACTTTCCAACGGATACATCAAAATCATAACAGCCTCTGAGAAGGACAGACTTGGTGTAATTGAAACCCTCGACAATAATAAAAAAGAATACATCCTTTCAGAAGACCCCACCAGCAGACCTATTAAAATAATCATCAAGGGACTGCCAGGAAATAAAGACAAGGAGGAAATTGAAAAAGAATTAGAAGAGCTTAACTACAGCATTGGACGTATCTCGCAGTTAAGAAATTTCAGAACCCAGACCTTCCATCCCATCTTTCTAGTTGAAATCAAGAAAATTGGAAACTACAAAGATATCTGCAATGTTAGAAACCTGTCGTACATGCGAATTAAAATCGAATCATACTGGAAACCAGCCAAAGCAACGATGTGTTTCAGATGTTCAGGATTCTTCCATAGCGCACGGAATTGCAGGTGTAATCCGCGCTGCATCAAATGTAATGGAGAGCACACTACAGCAGAATGTAACATTAAGGAAAAAATCCCTGAGCCGACATGCATCAATTGCAAAGAAAAAGGACACCTGGCTTCGTGGAAGGGGTGCCCTGCTTATCCGTCTACAATGCCAGCATCCAGACTCAGAAAAACATATGCTGAGACACTCAAAAAAGGAACTCAGGAAAATAATCCCATCCCAAATCAAATCCCAACATCACAGCAGAGACCCGGAAACCAGAAAAGACACACTGAATACGGACCATTTTCAACGGCTCAAAACCCCACCCCAGAAACTTTGGACATCCATGAAATCTTTGAAGCCTTTAAGGAAATTAAGAAACTTCTAGATGAATTCCCTGGACTCCTGAAAATAGCAGCCAAATTGAAAGAAACAAGTTCAAAAGAAGAACGAAAACTCATCCTCCTAAATGCTCTTCTCGACTAAGTCGCAACTCTACCGCCCATCTGAAAGTAGCAAGCTTCTGATTCGCTGCACTTGAACAATAGATAATCCACCACCAGACCCCGGGAAAACTCAAACCTGTCATGAATTGCCTTTTTGCAGACGACACTGCTATTTTAATTCAAGGTGCCACACCTAAATTTGTCATCAAACAGCTCCAAGGTGCGTTAGCAAAATTGAAGAATGGTGTACACGCTGGCGTGTCTCCATTAACACAGATAAAACACACGCCATCTTATTTCGTAAAGGTCATCCGAAAAAATCTCTCCCACAACTTACTTTCTTCGACGAAAATCTATCTTGGGACAAGGAAGTTAAGTACCTCGGCCTCATCCTGGACTATAAGCTCACCTTTAAAAACCATGTCAATTACAATTCAGATAAATTCTGGGCAAAAGTCCACGAGATTATCCCACTTATCGGTCGTCACTCTCCACTTTCCCTCAACAACAAAGTTCGTCTGTTCAAGATAGTTATCAGGCCCATCCTTACATACGCAGCTCAAATTTGGGGGCTTGCTGCAAAAACACATCGCAATAAAATCCAAATTCTGCAAAACAAGCTACTCCGTATAATCACCAACGCACCTTGGTATGTCCGCAACGATGTAATCCGAAATGACCTCAAAATTGAAACCATCGAAGAATACATCACTAAACTTTCCAGGAGCTTCTTCCAAAGGATCAAGGATCACCCAAACCCCACCATTGCTCAACAAACCGATTTCGCCCACTGTAGCTGCAAATACAACTTTCCTTATGCCACCACCAAATGGTCCCTTCCTCTCAAGCCTCCGTAACATTGTTGTCTAGTACAATTCTCCCCCTGCTATTTCTGCACCAAATCACTTTTATTTTTTCACTGTTCACCTTTTTGCACCCCAACATCGCTCTCATCTCACCTGGTCTCATGACCGCACTTAAAATGCTGATTTAGCCAAAACTCTCAGGGTTTCAAATTCAGGTACCACAGTCATATCCATACTGAGTAGAAGTGTTTTTCACTGGCACTCAACGAAGCAGTCAGTGACTTCTACCACTTCTACCAAAGATCTACGATCACGCCTACCACAGCTTCTGCTAACTCTGATTCGCCGACGAAGAACAATAGTTTATCCTGCCACCACCACCCTTCCCCTGAGAAATTGATGTCTTCCCATTGGCTCTGACAACTCTCCCCTTCTCCTACACCCATGCCGACGGACTCTTCGACCACGGCAACGGCAACGTTGTGATGTTTCGGAGTCCTCCACATCATAATTTGGAATAGATACTTTAATTTGTTAGTTTAGGGAAAGTTAAAATTAATTGAACTAGTTTAGACGAGCGCAGTAAAGCTCTAACGTCATGAAATTTGGTAATTAATTTTTATATATTTAGAAATTTGATACAATTTATTTAATTAAAATAATGAAAAGATTATTTATGGGGTAAATAAGTAATTTTAATGGATTTACTTTGCACGTGCCTTTTTCTATGGGGACTGACTTTAATTGGGCTGAATAAAAAATTACAGAAAATTATTCACGCGTGTAGCACATCGTAACTATCTAAGGCCTAAACAGTAATAATTTTGAGAATCTTAAGCCACCAGATTGGCAACAGAGTTAGGATGTTCTCAGCTTTTTTACGGCTGGGAAATTTATGTAGACATTATCAACTACAGCTCTAGGTCTTTTCCTAGAGCTGGGTAAAGTTGGATCATATGCTGGTAATTTCAATAACTCGTTGCGAATCTGGGGTAATTTTTCAAAGAACTTAATTGACGTTCTTTTAATAAATTCCGAAACAGGTTCAATTTTGAGGTCGTTGTGTATTATTTTTCCTCTGACATACCAGGGTGCGTTAACTATTTTCCTCAGTTGTCTGTTTTGAAAAACTTGCAACCTCTTGATGTTAGTGGCTGATGTCGCCCCCATATTTGGGAGCCGTACATCAGTATTTGTCTTAAAATAGCTTTGTAGAGCAGAAGCTTGAGTCTAATCGATAGCTTACTCCATGGAGCAATTAAGCTGTTGAGTTTACTACTCATTTTAGTAGCTTTGGAAAGGGCTGCTTTAATATGACTATTAAAGTTTAATTTTGGGCCTAAAACTAACCCTAAGTAGTTGTATTCATTTACAAAGGGGACGGGTTGGCCGAATATTTGGATTGGGGCTAAGTCAGGCATATTCTCTTTTTTTAGTAAACAGGAGGCACGCGCATTTACTTGGGTTGACTTTTATTTTCCGGCCGATGAGCCAGCATTGTAAACCGGTCATATACTGTTGTAAGTTTGCTATGATTGTATGTGGATATGCTGTGTGAGAATGGCGGTATCGTCTGCAAAAATTGCTAAATGACAATTACTAGCTCTGGGTAGATCATTAACATAGATGTTAAAAAGAGCTGGAGAAAGTAAACTCCCTTGCGCACAACCGCTCAAGATTGGTTTGGGGGATGAAATTACATCGTTGACTCGTACCCGAAAATTACGAGAAAGTAGGTACGAGCGTAAAATTTTGACAAATTGCGTCGAAAATCCAAGTCGCATGCACTTGAATAAAAGCCCTTCGGGCCAAATTTTATCAAAAGCCTTGGCTACGTCCAGAAAAAGTGCACCTGTGGTTTGGGACTTCACAAAGCCTCTGTGAATCAATTCTGTAACACGAATTAGCTGGTGATTCGTCGACAGATTTTTACGAAATCCGAATTGTTCGGATATAAGAATATTTTTGTCGCTGAGAAATTGATTCAGGCGTTTGAGAAGCACAGATTCGTACACTTTGCTCAAGCTACTAAGTAGCGAGAATGGACGAAAATGTTGACGTAAAGTCAAATCAGAGTTTGGTTTTGGAATAGAGACAACCACAGCTGTTTTCCAGCAATCGGGAAAATAACACAAGTCCATTAATCTATTTATTAATAAAGTTAAATATAAAATAAATCTTAGTGGGAGGTTTTTAATCATGCGATTAGTTATCAGATCCAACCCTGGCGATTTATTCGGCTTAGTTCTCAATTGGTGCTTGCCAGTTATGTCCAAAGTTCAGGGCATTGTATGACGCCAGGCTTCTTATTAACCAGGATCTTGGAGATAGCCTTGCTACGCAAGGCGGGTGCTCCAGAAAACTCTGCCATTCTAAGTGCACAGTTGTTCATTGTCAAGTTAAGATATCAAATAAGATTCGGTCGCGTATCGAGTCAATAAGTAATAGTAATTTCTGCTGTTGAATGCTGCTAGTGCTATCACTTCATTTTCCTCGCGATTTCGGCGGGTTGGCAATCAGTCACCAGACTCTAAGGACAGGATCAAAATTCTGCTCATAGGGAAAAACATAGGAATTTTCTGATGTTTAGGGAAAACGGAGTTTTTCAGCCCACGTGATTTCTCCGTTAGATTCTTGAACTGAATTGTTAATTCTGTATGTTCAAAAAATCGCAATTTATCTTTGGAATTCTGAAATGTAGATGCCTTTGATTTTAGAATAGTGTTATTGAACTAAATATAACGACGCGGGACAGTTCTAGGGACGGGTACCATTTGGCGATTTCCCGCCAAATTTTTCTCGCCAAGACCCGCGGCCGCTGTAATCTTCAGAATTGTATTTCTCAATATTATGACTAATTTCAAGAGATTCTTTTCTGAAGATTACAGCGTCCTTGGGGCGATGGCAGGAGAAAAATTTGGCATGAAGTATACAAAAATAAGAATAATTATATTTAATAGAATATTATAATATTATATTTAGAATATTATAGAATTTAGAATATTATAATAATAAAATAAGAATAAGTATATAAGAAATAATTAAAAATAGCTCAATTTGAACAATGTTAAATTTAAAAAAATGCACAAAAATAACAATACAAATTTTTTTGAACTCACCCGATTTAACGATGTGAATTTCGTTAATTTACAATAATGCCCTTCTCTTCTACAAACCTTTCCTTTCTGTAAATACCATATCCTGCCCGCATTCACCATACTTCCATCAGCAATTAAATCCATTTTCATGCACCATTCAACACACGCTTTCGCTACCAAACGTTCTAAATCGAAAACCCCCCTAAATTTAAGGGATTCCTCATTTGTCACATTAACACCAGCCATTTTACACCACAAGAAAAATCGACGAAAGTAAGGAAAAAAAAAAAAACTTTACAAGCAGAAGAAATCAGAATAAATCCAATCTTCGGAAAGATTTCCCACGAAAAGCTGCCACCACAAGAGAAATCGAAGAGAGAAATGAAAAAATACGGTACAAGACTTGAGGAGCAGCAGAAATTTTTTAGACCTAATTGGTTGAAATTCAAAGTCAATTCAAACCTGATTGGTTAAAAATTACACCCCCGATATCGCATTCTCTTAACAGGGTTGCCATACATTGGAAAAGTAGAGGAGTTGCCATATTGGCGACTTTAGCTTTAAAATTTGGCGCCAAACTTGGCGGTACCTGTCTCTAGAATTTAACCAACGACGCTCTTTTATATAGAAGTTATGACATTATATGAAAAGTAAGATGCTGCAAAAAATTATTTTTCATATAAAGAATATATTATAGATTTCTCACCCATGTCGCCCAAATCATTGATTTATTTTTTTATTACTTTACTTTTTAAATACTTTAATTAATTTGAAAGTAGCTCAGTTTACTTATAAACGTATCTCAGAATACCAAACGCAATGTCATATTATTTGTTTAGGTGGAGTTAGGTGTGACAACAGACTAGTATTTTTTTATATATATATTATCAATTAGTAACTATTGAAAGCTTTTGTATTTATTTGAGAAAATTATGATTTGATCAATTTACTTTTATGTATATTTCAGCGCCAGTATGTATTTTTAAGGAATATTTTCAAACACATATAGTTAGGTATGTATTAAATACATACCCAACTATATGTATTAAATACATAGATCTGAAAATGTAATTATGAAGAAATATGGATATATATGAGTCTAATATTTCGATCTCATAAATGAAAAATAAATTTATACATATATTAAAGTGCATACATTTCAGTTTCATAATTCAAATGAATTTTATTAAACTATTTATTACCCGGTGGATCCTAGCACAGTCCACCTCTTGGCGTCTTTTTGAATTCTCGCCAAAGGAGTGGTGATAATGTCGCCAATGTGGCAACCTAAACAGATTTTACCAACTATTGAAATGACATTTAAATTTTTAAAAGTTAATTATATTATTATTTTGCAGTAAAATAATATTACAATTTTGAGTACATGCATACTTAACCTTGATATCTGTGTCATTGAAATATTTGATGTTTCAATTGACTACCAAATTATTAAATTAGTGTTAAATCAGTTATTATTAAACTGATGATTATGAAGGAGTTAATTGCTTATTCTGCTATGAGAATGTGTTTTAGTTCAAACATAATTTGCTGGCCCTTTTTACCTTTTCTTTTTGATTTTAAGTTTTGAATTTTGTTTTTGTTTTTTAATAAATTTCTTAAAATGAGAGCCTTATTCATGTCTCAATGAGAACAAAAATTAACATTACATTGTAATCTAAATGGGCATGATTTAATTATTGAAAATATTATATATATAATACTTATTGAAAATGTTAAATGTAACTACATTTAAAAAAATTGTGAAAAACTAACAATTTGAAATGATAACATTTATTATTCATGATCAAAAAATTATCCTTTTTCCTTCAATAACATTTTACTAGACTTTTGTTATTGTTAGCTCCATGCCTTTTTAGGGTTTTTTTTTTTTACTGATTAATATTTAATAATTCAAATATAAACATTTATTGATATATAATTGAGATTTTATTAGTTTTTAATTTTCAATATTTTTATTAGCTGACAACATTTGTAAATCACAGGATGTTATGATGATGTTTTAAAACTCTAAAATATTAAGATATTATTAGAATTTTATCATTGTAAAATCAAGCACATCTGAATAACCAGTATTAGTAGAAGATAAAATATAAAGGTCCAAAGTTGTGATTTTGTTCATCGAAGTTTAGTATAGAAATATAGCCAATAAAAAAAACATTATATAATAACATAAAAAATATTTTGTTATGGACATTAAACATTAAGTATCTGATTATTAAAGATGTTAAAGTTATGATACTTTTAATAATCTTACATCTCTATCACATATCTTATCCCTCAAAATAAGAGCATGAATTGTAATAAATATGACAATTGCCTAGTAACCATAATATATATTAAAATTTTTGTACTATAATTTTAAATTTTATTTTTTTAAATTTTATAATTTTAATCTTTAACCGATTAATTTTAAGAAAAACTACATGGCATCAAAAATATATAGAATTTTTTTTAAGGCTGAGAAATTGCATATGAAACAAGTTTGAGGATTTAAAGTCTTTGTATGTACAGCTTTATTGATTGGTTTCAATTTTCTCCATTAGTACGATATTGGTATTTAACCATATGTAATATATCAATGTGATTCTGTTCATTTTTTAAGTAAAATTCAGTTAAGCTGAAAGGCTAAAATTTTAGAAGTCATTTGGAAATATTTATAAGTATGAGCAATTATTTTTGCTTATGACTTGAAATATGTCTTATGTCAGATTACTGATATTCACCTTGTATCATTTTGAAATTGATCACTGTAGACAAAACATATTTCTTGAGATAAGAATGATGATAATAAGATTCCACATGCAAGAAAGGCTGCATTAATATTACTTTTGTATTTAGTTTTATTTTAATTACATTTTTGAAATAGATTAACATTTCTGTTAAAAATATTTTTTTCTCTCTCTCTCTTCCACATAAACTCAAACCCTATTTATTTCGTTAAAGCTAGCATTTGAGTGTGACATTTTTACTATAAAAAGAGAGGAGTTTATGGAAAAAAAATTAATTATTTTAAAATGTAATAAGAGCAAGATTTTATTTTTGAAATTATTTTAAACAAATTGTTAAATCCATGTGTCAAGTATCTTTTTAATTAAATAATTGTTAGTTTGATGACACCTAAAATTATTTTATGGTTTTAATTTGTTATTAACTAATTTCATTATTTTTGAATGATTCCTAAAGTATATTTAAAGAAGAGTGTAAGTGAAACTGATTGCACAAAATATCACTATATATATATATATATATATATATATATATATATATATATTGTAAATAAAGTATAATATATAATATAAAGAAAGTAAATATTTTAATAAATTCAACCCTCTGATTCTTGAAGGTAGAATTGTATTTAAAAATTTTATGTTTATGCGTGTGCATGTACATTACATTAGGAATATTTAACTGGCTTTTTTAATAATTTCATTATACAAGAACAGCAGTTATTTGAATTAAAAATCAAATCGATCACACATAAAAAAATGAAGTGGAATTTTATTATTAGAAAATGACTAACTATGCATATATACAAATAAGTCTTCATGACATGAAGTGATGATAGTATTTTAAAAGACATTAAATATGAAATTTTAAGTTAAAAAGAAGTAAGACTTATCTTTAAAAAAATTCTTAGATATAATGCAAATTAAAAGGATATATATATATATATATTGTTACGAATTCTGTAAATTGGTGTAATTTGTCTTATGATAATGAATGTTATATGTATCCCATTGTATTTCAATAGCAAGTCGCCAAATTGGCGAGATATTGGCTCATTGGCGATGTTTTAGGCAACTAATTTTTGTCGCCAAATTTGGCGACATTTCGCCAAGTTTGGCGAAGGACGTTGGAAACCTTGGCGACAGAGAGAATTTTCTAGAGGGATCCTGATTTCTTAAATTCTCTCCAAGGTTCTGTATTTTTCTAATATGACATAACTTCCTGTTAGTGACGTCACTTCCGGCAGAGAGCATATAAAAACAAGCACGAAAGATTAGGAGTTGTATTGGAGCCTAGCAAGCAAGCTGTAGGCTGGTGACTGAGCTATTGAATGCGCAGTGTTATTCTTGTAGTCTTCGTTAAATAAATAGCTTTATTTATTTTTTTTAAAAGGATTCTGCTTATTGAATTTACTCTAAGCACATCGCAGGAAATTCGTAACAAATTGGTGTCAGAAGTGGGATTCTGTTTAATAGGAGAGTGATTCCCAGTTTCGATGTTGAGCCAATTTCGTTCTCCCGAGGTCACCAGGTGTACAGGAAAACAGTTCCTCGTATTCGTCAATAAGCATCCATGCTACACTTTTCTGTTCCTCATTCAATTCAGTGGGCTTCAACAGATTCAGTTCGAGTTCTTTAGAAGGCTTGTTCGACATGATTTCGGGATGTTTCTGTATACAGGTGACTGGAGCACATGTTGCTAATACGTCGCCTTTCCTGATTGTTTTAGGATTACCAGTTAAATTAACAACTCTGACTGGTACAGTTTCCTTCGAAAGATCTACCAGTGCGGAAGCAACCAATACACCTTTTGGAAAATTTTCAGAGTCCGGAAATTCAGTTAGACCATGTCGAAAGTTTTGACTTTTCTCAGCGGCCCCTCTTACAAGCATCTCAATTCGAGCTGGAATAGTAATATCACTTTTACAAGTTATTCGATGACACCGTTCTCTTTCAACAGCTCCTAACTGGAATAACGCTACATCTTCCGAATTTGAGCTTAGCACATTATTCTCAAAGTCAATTACAAAATTATGTTTTGTTAAGAAGTCCAAACCGAGTATAAAAATGTCGGTGATTTCGGCTACAAACACGGTATGGCCATATAACACATTTCCAAACTTAATTGTTATATGCATCTTGCCAATAATGGGGATTTTATCCCCTTTCACGGTCTGAAGGGTAACGCAGGGCGGTGTCCGAAGAATTTTTACGCCAAGTTGTTGTGCTAAATCTTGGCGCAAAATGGTGACATTGGCCCCTGTGTCAACGACCATTCGACACGGAAATCCATTTACATTCGCTTCAATAAACAGTCCATTCTCGCTGCTTGATGAAATTTGTAACACTTCAAAATGGGGCTTTTCATTCTCTGGCAACCTCCGCCCCGCGAGACCGCCACTACCTAGTTTTCCTGAGTATTATTCCTCGACAGGCTCCTAGGCCGGTGATCTTGGCGAGCCTGGCATTGCCTTTGGAGATGGCCTTCTGCTCCACATTTTCAGCAACGGGCGTTGTTTCTTTTAAATTTGCCTGTCTCCTCTCCAGACCTCTGCTTCATCCCCCGGAACTCCTCTAACAGTTGTGTCATAACTTTAAGTAAAGGATCCTCATCTCGTTTCACCTCCGCACCTCTGATAAAGTGACGATCCCTTCTCGATGCTTGTTGTGCCGCTTCAAACTTGATCGCGTAGACTAAAGCGGACTTCAGATCCTTAGTTTCCACCATTCGTAGTGCCTTTTGTATTTCTACGTCTCTGACGCCATCGACGAAATACTGCACAGCTAAAGTCTCTCTTACTTCAGTAGGACAATCGGAGAAGGCGAGGTGGGACAGCTTTTCAATGTCCGTTGCGAGCTCTTGAAGGGTTTCGTTGGGTTTTTGTTGGCGAGTCTTTAACTGAAGTCGGCTATAATCCTTCAGGCATTTCTCGCCAAAACGCAACTCTAGGGCACTTGAAAGAGCATCAAAATTTAACTGTTCATTATCGGGAATGGTCCTCAGTATATCTGCAGCTTCGGCTCGGAGAGAAGAAGCCAATTGGCGAGCTTTGGTAATTGGATCCCAGCCATTAGCTTCTGCGACAATGGCGAACTGCGTCTTATACACCTGCCAAGATGTTTGTCCGTCATACGGCAGTAATTTCATACAGGGTCTGTTGACAACAGGCATATATCGAGCATTTTGAGATTGATTTGCAGCAGCCAATCCAAATTCTTGAGGAGTTTCATAGGACTCTCTTGATTTTTCAGTAACTTGAACTTCCATTTCTTGCTTCAATTTCTCAAATTTCTTTTCCATTTCTTCTAATCTTCCTTCAAATTCGTCTACTTTAGCATTGGCTACCTTCACGGCGTTATTAATTTCCTTCATCTCAGATTTCATTTCTGCTTGTCCTGCTTTCATTTCGACTTGTCCTGCTTTCATTTCTGTTTTCATTTCAACTTGTCCAGCTTTCATTTCTGTCATGAATGACAAAAGTTGCGTTAATTTGTCTTCCAATGCGGATTCTTCCTTCTGCTTTTCTTCCGCAGCTTTCTTACTCTGCTCATTCGTTTCACCAACGTTGTCGGATATACCACCACAACTTTTCTCTCTTTCAAGAGCTTCTCGAAGACGTTCGATCAAGTCATCTTTCAGTCCTGATGTGGGCAAATTCCTCGCCGACAGTTCGTCTTTCAATGCGGCCACAGTGAGTTTCGACAGAGATTCTCGATGAAGATCAGCCATTTTCCTTTATCTTCACTATTCGATCCCACTTCTGACGCCAATTTGTTACGAATTTCCTGCGATGTGCTTAGAGTATATTCAATAAGCAGAATCCTTTTAAAAAATTAAATAAAGCTATTTATTTAACGAAGACTACAAGAATAACACTGCGCATTCAATAGCTCAGTCACCAGCCTACAGCTTGCTTGCTGTCTAAGGCTCCAATACAACTCCTAGCTTGATGGTTGGGTTGACGGGGTGCCTAGCCCCGGCAAGGGCTTATCCCCGGTAAGGAGAGACTTCACAGTGCTTTGCTGTCTAAACTTTGCCGTGGCCTTCTTCGACGAAATTTGGAGATGACGAGTGTCAGGACTCATTGTGATTGTCTGATATTAGGGTGGGGGGGGGGGGTACGCTGCCGTTGGGCTTAGTAAGTTTTTACTGCTTCTGAGCTAGAATTGGCTATTGAGATACAGTATAATTTGAGTTTGAAAAAATAAAAGTTAGGAAGAAAAACTAAGGGGCTGAGATAAATTAAAGTAGTATATTACGGGGTCTTCTAGAGTTTGTAGATGGTTTATATTTAGGGATTTTAGCTATTGCTTCATTTTCATTCTTATCCATGTTTTTAAAGAAGTTAGTGGCTAGATTTTTAATGAATTTTTTAAGAGGGGGATAGTCTAGGCATAAGTACATATTTGTATTGGGCATGTAGTATTTCATATTGCAGAAATTTCTAATTAAGTTATTTTGCTGGCGTTCAATAAGTCTAAGATTAGTCTTGGCAGCATATCCCCACACAGGGCAGGCATAAGTTAATACTGGACGCAAGTAGGCAGAGTAAATAAGCATTTTATTTTGTCTACTCATTTTGGAGTTTCGAGAAATTAAGGGATAAAATTTACGAGTTAAATACAACTCCTAATCTTTCGTGCTTGTTTTTATATGCTCTCTGCCGGAAGTGACGTCACTAACAGGAAGTTATGTCATATTAGAAAAATCCAGAACCTTGGAGAGAATTTAAGAAATCAGGATCCCTCTAGAAAATTCTCTCTGTCGCCAAGGTTTCCAACGTCCATCGCCAAACTTGGCGAAATGTCGCCAAATTTGGCGACAAAAATTAGTTGCCTAAAACATCGCCAATGAGCCAATATCTCGCCAATTTGGCAACTTGCTATTGAAATACAATGGGATACATATAACATTCATTATCATAAGACAAATTACACCAATTTACAGAATTCGTAACAATATATATATATATATATATATATATATATATATATATATATATATATATATATATATATATATATATATATATATATATATATATATATATATATATATATATATATATATATATATTCTAACAGAAAAAGACAGTGGAACGTTTCAAATAATCCTAAGAATTGCTATAGATGTTTTGTCAAAAGATGTTGCAACAGCAGATTATGCTAAATATGTTTCTGACACATATCTGCATTGTTGTATCTCATGGGCATATTGCTTTAGAATTTACGCTGGCATAAACACAAATATGCATCTAGAAAGAATGCATAAAACAATAAAATACATTTATTTGAAAAGCAAGCATGTAAAAAGATTGGATAAAGCTGTACATGCCATTATGCATTTTATCAGGGATAAAATATTTCATATAATAATTATGCTGCATAAAGGCAAAATTACATTTAAGATTAAAGAACTTAGAAAAAGGCATAATCTGAGTTTGGGTTTAGATAGAGAGGTATGATGGCTTACAATGGTATTACAATGATGGCTTCATTTTGCCATCATCAAATTGTGAAGAATTATATAAAATTCAAAAAGTAAATGTTAATTCTGTCCAATGTAAAGACTGTGATTTTTGCATCCATAATAACATCAGCAGCTACATTGATTCTTCAACCAGATGGAATATGTGCAAGCATATTCATTTTGTATGCATGTACAATAAGAAAACAAATAATGTTTCCAATGATGAAAATTTGATAATTGATGAAGCTGCAGAAACCTATAATCTTAATGAAAATATAGCATCAATTTCATCTCCCAGACCAACCAATGAAACAAATAATTTAACTTTTAATGAATTGGATTCACTTATAAAGTATGTAACTAGCAATGAATCTGTGATGCCTTTATTGCAACAATGAAAAAAAAAAAACTGCTAGAATATTGCAATAATGTGATTGATTCCCTTGTTACTGCAGAAGAATTAAATGTTGCTCAAACAAAAAATTTCTTCCATTATGCCCATTGTGAAAACTTTAAGATGTAATTTGAAACTGCATGCTTCTACTTTTCAAACCAAAAGTAACATCTTGAGCAGTAGAGACACTTTTATAGTACAAGAAGAAAAAATATTTCTGTCCCTTCTGCCAATGAATCTAAAGCAATAGCTTTAAATCTTTTAAGTCAGAATACTAATTTATCAGTTATTTATAAATAAAATTATTGTGTTATTGAAAAACTATTATCTGTTTCAGTCATTTACAAATGTAATTATTGTGTGAATTTAAAAAATTATGAACCTGTTTTCAATTATTTATAACTATTATTGTAGTGCATATTCAAAATAACTTGAACTTATTTTTTAATTAATTTTAGATGTGATTGTAGTATGTATTTCAAATTTACTTTGGATTATTTGTAAATATGATAGTAGTATGAATATATATATATATATATATATATATATATATATATATATATATATATATATATATATATATATATATATATATATATATATATATAAAATATTTTAACCTTAATAGTTTTAATAATCTTTTCAAATCTTAATTTTAGATGCATTTCAGAATTATATAAATATATATGTATATTACAATTAATTGCTGTATTATCAATCTGCAGAAATTTTAACTGTTTTATTATGGATGCAAAAATTGCAATCTGTACCTGAAATCAGGGTGCTACAATATTCAAGTACTTTCAATTGTGTACAACTTGTCACACAATTCTATTTTTGAAATTGCTCATGTCTAGTAAACAGGTATAAGATTAGATGCTAATTATAACTAATATTTAAGATTAGATACTAATTATAACTAATATTTATCTTTATTTACAAGACTTCCAATGAATTCCCCCATGTCGCTAATTTTTTCAGATTATTAAGCATGTAAATTGCTTTCAAATAGTTCACTTTATTTACTTGAAATATTTTATCCACCTATCTTCAGAAGTTTATATATGTTGATAATACATCTAATGTATAGCAATTTTTATAATATAGATGAATATTTCATTGGCAATTGATACAATAATAAATTATTTGTAGTTTTTTAAGCAGTTGGTAAGCTTGACATTGAATAAGAGCAAAATATTATCTTCAAATGTAAATATAAATCCCACATCAAACTGGGTATTAAATGCATGTTGTGCATTTAGTTATGTAAAAACATTTATTAAAATATAAAATCTTTTTTTTATTTTTTAAAATTATTAAATTGTATTTTGTAATGAGATATGAAAATCATTCAGTATTTTTTTTTATTACTAAAGCCTAATACAATGTTTTTTATTACAAGATTTTTGTATTTAAAAATGTTCATTTTCAATCAAAAGTAGAAATCTTTATAAGAAATATGTTATGGTGAATGAGAATACATATTTAAAATTACATTTCTTTGAATTCTGAAAAAGAAATAATTTCATTGTATGCTGAAAAGAAAAGCACTGAAAACATTGTTTTTATATTACTTATTATATATATATATATATATATTGCTCAGATGTTATAAGATGCCAAGTGCAAATTCCATATAATGCACTTAAATCTATGTGTACTGTATTAATCTAATCGGTGAAAAAAAGAAAGCTGAAATATTCAGAGAAAATTTCTGCATGTATGCTAACGAATAACAGAAATATGACTTAATTTTAGAAAATATCTTCTCATAAACACATCCATTAAAAATTGTCTTTTGTAAAAATGTTTATACTTGTAACATAAAATTTCAATAAAATTGCTAAGAAATTAGATTATATATATACTCATTTACTTTATAATTTCTTTCAACACTCAGGATGTGAAACTCTGTTAAAAAATATAGAACATTAAAAATAATAATACCTAATAATTTTTGTGTATAGCAAAAGCAGTGGTGGTAATAATCATGAGAATGGTTTTAATTGCATTGTATACATCTAACATTTTTAATGAGAATTTCAGAAGCATGCAAGTATACATTTACCTATTATTCAATTTTGTGAATTCTGTTACAGTGTGTTTGTAGAAATTTGAAGGTAAAAAAAAAAGTGAACAAATCATTTATTTTTAAACTATCATATATCTTATCCCTCAAAACCACAGTTTGAGTTGCAGTAAATATGTTAATGGCCCTGTAGCCTTAACAGCATATAATAAGATTGTAAATAAAATGTTTTTATTATGACTTTTTAAAATTCTTATTTAAACTCCTTAACAGATCAATTTTAGTACAAACTACATGGTATCAAAAATATGCAAGGAAAAAAATTTCTCAGATAGATTTGAAAATTGAGATATAAAGTTATTCTCCTGTTTTAAAGTACTTATAGATATGAGCAATTATTTCCATATGGCATGAAATAAGTTCTCCATCAGATCCCAAATTATTGATATTCACCTTATATCATTTTGAAATTAATCGTTACTGATAACTTATTTCCTGAAATAGGAATAGAGTAGCTGAAGATGTCTCGTGCAAGGGAGGAAATATTGATACCAGTTTGTTTTGGTTCTTTTTTTTTTTATGACATTTTTAAAACAGACCAAAATTTCAAAAAAGAATCGCCCCCCCCCCCTTTTTTTTTCTCTCATATAAATCTTGTTTATTTTTTCAAGGCTAACATATAACATTCTTTATAACATTTTCTTAAAGAATGAGTGGAATGTATGAAAAAGTTAAGCACTTTAAAATGCAATTGGAACAAGATTTTGTGTAAATATTTAAAATAAATTATTGAATCCATGGGTCAAGAATCCTTTTAATTAAATAAATGTTGGTTTGATGATACCTATAATTTGATGTCAGCTAATTACGTGTTTCATTGTTTTTTATTATGTACAAGTTAAGATTTTTGAATGCTGATTCCAAAGAAATATTTAAAGCAGATTGTAAATGAAACTGGTAATGCAAAATATCATATATGCATATATATATATATATATATTATAAGTAAAATATAAACATGTAATTTAACAACAGCAAATATTTAATTAACCCTGAAGTTATGACTAGGATAGTGTGAAAGGATTAAGCTAAAGAATTATGTTAAATGCAAAGTAAAATTTCCTATGTATAAAGTCTACAATAGATTAAAAATTAAAAAAAAGAAAAGAAATAAGATTTTTAAAGTTAAGAACATATAGCAATGCAAACATAAATTACATTAATGTATAAAAATAATTATGACTAAGCATACCATATTACTATAACTTACGATTTGTAAATTCATATATAAAGAAATTTATTCAGTAGATAGATTACAAGAAAGAGTTATAGCAACTCCATTTATAAATACTACAATTAAATCACTTTAAAAATCTAAAATAATTTTGAATAATTTAGAATATTTATGCGATGCAAAAATGTTTATTTAAAAAAATTTCTGCATTTTTGAATAATTTACTCACACCAGAAGTTTGATTATTTCATTCAAATTGATGTTATCTAAAAGTTTTACATTTTCCCATTATCTTACTTGTATATACATATTTTTCTAAAATAAAATGTATGGTATTGAACCTCTAAAAAATTCTTCAATTGAGATGGTAAAAAAAAAAAAAAAAAAAAAAAAAAAATCTAAAATACAGTCAGTTTAATATAATAAAAAAAATCTAAAGCTGTTCTAATATTCAATATAACACTTTAAAAAGTTGACAAACAGAAGAATTTGTCATTATTCCTCTGACCTAGATTCTATATTAGGGACATTTAACTGACCTTTTTTATAATTTCATTGCACAAGAGTAGCTAGTATTTGAATTAAATTAATCAAACACAAAAAAATATATGAAATCAAATTTTTATAGTAGAGCATGACTCATTACAGATACACAGAAATAAGTGTTCATTACACAATATGATGAAAATCTTTTAACAGTCATTAAATATAATTTTTTAAAAAAATGAAGTAAGATTTATCTTTAAAAATTTTCAGATATAATGAAATATACAAGGTATTTTATCATATAAATATTTTCTTTCTGAATATATAAAAACATTGGCCGTGCTTTTCTTTTCAGCATATTACAAAGTCATAGCTGTTACAGAATAAAAAGATCCGTAATTTTTAAACATACAATCCAATTGAATATAAAGGATTTTTTATACACATTTTTGCTTTTAAATAAAGAGAAACATTTTCTTTAAAAATTTTACGTGGAAAAATCCTGTAATAAAAAGCCTTTGTATTAGGCTTCAACAATAACAAAATCTCTTGAATAACTTTTATAATATTATATAAGTAAATATAATTTTAAAATCTTAAGAAATCAAATGCAAGATTTTTACCTAGCTAAATGCAAGACATTCATTTAATTCCCAGTTTGATGTTCAATTTATTTACACAACTGAGGATAATCTTTTGTCCATCTTTTACATCAATTGCCAATGAAATGCTTTTTTTTAACTATAAAAATAGTTGTGTATCAGATTTATTATAAACATATGTAAACTTTGTAAAAATATTTGGACAAAATGTCACAGGTAAATAAAGTATGACTTTCTAAATGTAACTTAATGCTTAATAATCTGAAAAAAAAAAATGACATGGAGGATTTCATAAAAAGTTATTTTTCTTAACAAAGATAAATATCTAGAACTAACATCCAATCCTATAACTTCTTAATTGACATGAACAGGTACACAAATAGAAATGTGTGATAAGCTGTGCATGATTCAAAATATTTGTATTGTGTACAACTTGCAATTCTTCCATCCATATTAAACATTATCTCACAAAATAATTACATTCGTAAATGACTGAAAGATAATACTTTTTCATATGCACACTATAATTGCATTTAATGATTCAAAATATTTATATCGTGTACAGCTAGCAATTCTTACAGCCATATTAAACATTATTTCACAAAATAATTGCATTCGTAAATGATTGAAAGATAATACTATTTCATATGCATACTATAATTTCATTTATTAATAAATGAAAGTATTTCAAATACGTTCAAGACAATCTTTCAACTGCCGAAAAATAACGGACAGCCATATCGACCATTGAGGATAGGCATAATACCCTAATATTCTGAAAATTTTCCTCTTTCACTTAACGACCACCTAGAGTCAATCGGGAAATGGCTCATTAAGTGGAAAATAAAGATAAATGCTGACAAATGTCAGGCGGTAATGTTTACCAGAAAAAGAAATCTCCCCCCCCCCCCCTAAACTATTTAAACGTCCATCAAATGGGAAAATCAAACAAAATATCTAGGAGTCTATTTAGACAAAAATTTAACATTTAAGCCCCACATAGATAAAATCAGAGAAAAATTCAAGAAAGCTAAAGGAGCACTATACCCACTTCTGGGTCGGAACTCAAAATTCTCATTAAGGAATAAGCTTCTGCTATAAAAGTCACTACTGCGCCCACTGACAAGTTATGCTTCCCCAGGCTGGGGGCGAGCAGCAAAAACCCACGTAAATAAACTAGAAACCTTACAAAATAAGATAAATTTCAAACATGCCCTAGTTTATCAGAAATAAAAACGTATTAAAAGAACTTACAACAATAGAAGAGAATTTTAAAAAATTAGTCATCAAATACTACCAAAAACTTGATAGCAATAGCAATGCAGCAATAAAAGAAATACCCGTATACGACCCCAAAAGTAACAGAAACAGGAGAAGACTTCGGACGCTATTCCATTAAGAGACCCACCCCCGCACCTCGTCAGCATGAAAGTTCCCTGCCATTGTCCTATGCATCTATTCTAATACATAGATATTAGTAACGTTAGGTAAAATGATATTATTTAATAATTAATAATTTTTTTTATCATTTATTATTTTTTTTCTTTTTTAATTTAATTCTTTTTTTTTTTTCCTTTTTTCTTCCTTTATCTTTGTTTATTTTTTAATATATTCCTCATAATTAAAATTAAATAATACGGCTTTAAAATTACGTTCAACATATATTGTCTGTTACTTATCCATCAAATTAGCCGAATAGAAGATGAAAGGCCACCGAGCCTAGGAGCATCTCAAAAACCCCATATCATTGGTTGGAAAATCTTCCCCGCGCAAATTTCCCCCTTCTTTTTCCCTCGGAGCAGAATTTTTGGAGCAGCCTCTAGACGCTTCTCAATCAGTCCATTTTCTATTGCATCCCTCATTTTTCGCAGTTTCAGAGTGTTTATTTTTACGATTACAGATTTTTATCATATCATATTATTATCGTGTAACATATAATAGTTCACTTTGAATGTATAAAAAATATTTGTACTTATTCGCAAACAACGCATCTAAATATTGATTTTAAAAAAGTACGCAATCAGAGAGTTAATTTTGATACAAATCAGGAGAATATTAGCATCCTATCAACTATAATTGTTCCGCCCCTATCTGTTATCGCACAAAATCATAAGGAAAATGATGAATTATAATGTAAACATGATTGGTTTTCTCTGTGCCTTCCGATTTAACTATATAAAAGAACTTTCCTTCCATGCTTCCCATGTTTTCTTTTAATATTTAATCAAAATTTTCATTATCAGTTTTATATAATTTCATCAAAAAGTGACATCTAGAAAAGATTTATCCAATTTCATCAAAAAATAACACCTAGAACATTTTTATCTAAATTTCATAATTTTCACAATTTATGTTAATTTTAAAGTCTATGGTAAAAAAGCGTGCAGTTAGGGATTCTAATAGTAACTGATTTTACAATTTCTTTTTTTTTGTCTTTTGTTTGTTATAATGTAATTTACTGAATCATTTTCATAGACTGTAATCCAAATGGAGTAACAATTGCCAGCGCCTATTGGTGCCGGACAATAAGATTGCCGCCAGAGGCGGTCAACACTCAGTTAAATGAACCTCCAACCGCATCGCTGAAGTTTATCGGATGATGAGATGAATTTATAGTGTCTAATTTTGTTTTAAATAATATAGTGGTAGAATGGTAAATTCTTATTTCACAGTAAATTAAATGCAATATATCTTATATGCTTGCATTATGTAAGATATTTAGAATGGTTTTTTTTGTAGAACTATGATCCATGACTTGAATTGATCATTCATGAAGAGCATCTTGTAAATAAATTGTTCAACAAATAAATTTCAAAGAGATAAAACATTATTGCTAATTTCACGCTATATTTCCTAAATTTGTCTAAAACACAAATTTAAATCTTTTTAATCTTTATGTTTTAGAATATGATCAAATTTTTTTTAAAAAATTATATAAACATAGTCAAATAATATCCAAATCATCAGATTTATACGAAAAAAAAGTAGCAGCCCATTAATCGATTCTACTAGAATTAAGGATGTGTGTCAGAGCGCCCTCTATAACTGTAGAAACCAACAAAAGGAACCTGATTATTTCCCCTCAGAAAATAAAATAATTTTTCGAATAAGCAATAAAATTATCTAAAACTAATAATTATTATTAAAGAAATTTATGAGTGAATAATCGTGCTAATTGCTGTTGTGAAGAGAAGCGAAATGTAATTGCCGATAGGTGGCGACGTTGTGATGTCAGCATGCGAGCTTCAATGAAACCAGAACATGAGAAGTTGGTGTATGTACGAACGTTTTATGTGTACACTGCATTTGTGTCGTCCATTGTGAATAAATATTCTTGTCTGAAAGCCTTTTTTAGTCTGAATTGAGCAAGTACCCAACATCGGGTAGATGCAAGCCCCATAAGAATTCAGCACTTGATTTTATGTTTATTAGTTTCTCGAACAATTGTATTCCAAGTCCATTAATGTGAGATTTTAATAGAGATTAAGTTCTTGCATTTACTCTCGGCTTGGTAACAATTTATTAATGGGTTGATGGAGTTTTAGGGATTCCTTGTTAGAAAAGCTGTCAACTCTGTTTGTAATAATTTATCTCAAAATGACTTTAAAGCAAAGAAACATAATACGGCATAGAACAATTGGTATGCTCTAGTGTTTAAAGGTGCAATAATTATCATGGATTTAGTAGGAGAAGACACTTTCATTTTTGATATTTACATAAAAATTTAAAATCATATTTACATGAACTACAATACAAAACAAAACTGAATTGAATTAATACATGTTGAGTTGAGTTGTTATTGGTATGACACATATATAATATCCCACCTTGCAATATTTTGGAATATCTGAAATTGCAATAAAAGGCATAAATGGAGTCTATTGTCAATTTTAACACGCCAACTAGTTTTAGTGACAACATCAGGAATTATTTTGGTTATAAAACCGCTATCTTAATTGCAATCTTGATCTGACATAATTGGAGTGGAAGGAAGTTGAAAGTTTGTATTTTTATCGTTTTGCTGAGAAAATTTTATTTTTCAGAATAATTTTTTAAAGTTTCCAATAATTTTCCGACTCTATATTTTTGCGATTTTCACCTACTAAACGTCGTTTGGGACCCCATGTTGTATTGTGATTCTTTATCCTCATGATGCCTATTATGACCCCTCTGAATTTGTCCTGTATAAAATAAGTCACTTTTTTAAAATTTCCGGATTGCATTATTTTATAATTTTCATAAATAATTCATAACAGTTTATCATAATTCAATTTAGAGGACTGTATTGAAAAGTGAATTTTTGAGAAGAAATTGTCAGTATTTTATTTAACAGTCTAAGTATCTTAATAAATTTCTTTATAAAACTGGTTGAACGTTTCTATGCTCACTTTTTGAGATTTTGCATTTGCACTTGTATTGTTTTCATGCTATTTTACATAGTTTAAAATGATTTCCTCAACTTCTTATTTTTGGTGGAATATTTTTGTGAAAATCCTCAAATAATTAAAATCTAATGCAAATTTTTGGCTCAAATTTTTTATAAAAATCTCACAATATTTTCTACAGCTTTTGAATTAGAGAACAAGTAATCCATTCATTTAGAAATATTTTATAGTTATAATTATTATAGTTTTAGCACTTCAGAATTAAAAAAAAAATTAAAAATTTCATATTATCTATCAGTAAAACTCCTATTTTTAAAGAGAGGCTAGAAGTACAGCTATTTTTTTTTTTTAAATTCAGGAATTATGTAATTATTTCTTAAAATATTTGCAAAATTTTAAGCAAATTATGTGATAAAATTCTAAATTTAAATTTTAGCTTTATATCTATTTTTAGTGAAAAGAAATGCCTTTTTTTCCAAATTTTAGAAAACTTTCATCAGTTAACTGAAATACTTTGTTTCAAACAGGTTTTTTTTTCAATCTTTTGATATGAAAATTCAGAAATATTACTATCTTTTTCTTTAATTTAAAAAAAAAAATCATTCCGAACATAGTTATTTACTTGAACTAATTATTTTCTATATTCGCATTTGTAAACAATTAATAAAGGATACAATTGAATTTTTTAAAATTTGAATGTGGATCTCGTAGGCAACAATAAAAGATCTCGAAATTAACTTTTTTTTTATATATATATATTCATAAGTAGATATCTTTTTATTCTTAAATTTCAAAACATTCCATTGTTTTTCTTGATGCCTTGAAATGATTTTGAAGATATTTTCGAAACTAATTTCACCATTTCAAATCTAAACAGTAGGAACAGATAGGAAATTATCATCTGATAAATGCCGTAAATTAGCGATAAACCTTTTTTCCTCCAAATAAAAGCTTAAACTTCAAATATTTCGGATAGAATTTTTTTTAAATTCATCAACAATTTCATAATAAGCAGTGACGTATATCTTATGCAAATTCATAAAGAAAAGTAACACTTAATGAGTTTCCTTAGCCGAAAATCAAGAATCGAAGTAGGAATCTATATTTTGCTTCCGTTTAGAGAGTTTAGTCTAAATTTCAGGATTTATTTTTTTATCAATCTCATAAACAATAATTCTAATAATTATTATTTGTTTTAATTAATTTTATTTTATTAAAAATATTGTCCTTGTTTAAAGAAAACATACAATTATTTTCATTATCAGTGCTCATTTCTTATTTTGATTGAGAACTTTATGTTAAGAATTGAAGAAAAAAACTTATCAAGACCCTGTAAAAACGTTTTTGAGCAAATATGTATTTATGATTACTCAAAACCTTCTATTTTATTTCTTCTTCACTCTTTAAATGTTAAAAAGGTTCATGAGTTTTAGCTTTTCTGGCAATAAAATGCTAGATTTATTAACCACATGAAGCCTTTTCTGATTATCTGATTATATGTTTCAAAACTTCAAGACAGGCTTAATTTTTTTAAAAGAGAGTTCTTTTTTAAAATTTCGATACTTTTTTTTGAAACTAATGATGTATTTATGCAACAAACGATGGTGATATTTGTATAAATGTGTATAAATTTAGGATTGATATCATACTGGTATTAGTCATATCTTGTCTGTAAATCTTTCAATACCCTATAATCTATTAAGCATGATTGTTTACACATTAAAAATATTTAAGTTAAGAGCATTTCTTTATATAATCAAATATAGTTTCTCATTTTTCCCATTAATTTGTTGTATTATCTAATAACAGAATTAATTTAATGTGCATCTATGTTCTTTGAAGTCCTATAGGATAGATCTTTAAAGTCAGAGCTTCCAAGAAAAATTAAACAAAAATGGCTTTCTGTTGCTATTAGCAATGTAAAGGCCCTAAATTTTCTGAATGCCTGCTCACCAAGCTCTTCAAGCTATGCGGTAATTACGATGCAAGGATTATTCCCTGATGTCTGCAAGATGTTCATTCTCTCACCATATGTTTAGCCCAGTTTAATCAAAAATGGTTCTTGAGCAAATAAACTCCATCAAACCAAATCAAGCAGATGCTCATTTTTGCTAGACTTTTGACTTTTTAACTTGTTGAATTAGAGTTTCTCTTAAAATTGTAGAAAAAATATTTATTGTTTCAACATTTCTGTTTATCTGGTGTCTTTCCTTACAACCACTGATTCAGTCAGAAATGTGGGATGACATAATATCCTCCGTAATTTTAGCTATTAAGCATTTTGCTCTTTGATTTTTGAGGGCAATTTCTGAACTCGAGTATTATTTGGTATTTCCCAATGTTGTATTATTAATAGAACATCAAATTTCGCTTTAGTTGTTTGAGTGGTTTGTTTTCCTGCTTTCTTCTATTTTAGACATGGATCATCATACACTACGGTGGTCCTCCACTGCCCTCTATATTCTGTTTAGTCTTGATATCATTCGAACTTAATTTTTATTTTTTTTGGGACCTCTCTGTGGTGTTATCCCAATAACATTTATGTTTATGTCATATAGCAGAGTTTTCAGTTGCAGTTTACTCGTAGACTGAATGAAAAATATATGAGAAAATGTATTGAGTGGCCAAACAAAAATTCAAAAAGTGACTTATTCATTTTCCAAGAATAATTCAGCTTTCCTAAAAAGTTCTAAAAATAAGTGAGAGTTTTAATTGACAAAAGATCTAATTCTGTTTAAATGTTGCTTTATTAATCTTCTTTGCCATTTATTTGCTATCTACACATTTGATTATTAATTTATGAATTTAAAATCAGCTAACTAAATTTAATAAATCAGCAATCATATTATTTGTGCATACCTTCAAATAATGCTTGTATGCTTCTCTATATCCCTTTTGATTTTAAATTATCATTAGATAAAGGAGGAAAACTGGTGGAACAGCCATATTAAAAAAAAAAAGGATTCAGTTCTTTTTTCAGCATTTATTAGAAACTCATGATTTCTATATGCATAAATTTGGATAAATAATCTTACATTAAATTATATTTTAAAATAGCATATAATAATATAGATTAAGGATTAAAAGGAATAAATATAATGGAACATTTATAATTCCTGGTGAATTTTTCAAATAAATTAATTTGAATAATTGTTACAAAATTGTACGGCATAAGCTTGTTCAGAGGAAGAATCGATCGAAAATATTTCTAAATTTAAAGTTTAAATTGAACAAACCAATTTTCTAAAGGTTTATAATGCTTATTCATATAGCTTTAATCAACTCTCCTTAAAATGAGTTTTGGGTATTTTGAGAAATGAAATGAGTATTTTGAGAATTAGGAATATTTTTCCAATTTCATATCATGTTATAAATTTACCTTAAAGGGATGATAATAGTTTCAGAAATAATTACAATAAACCATAAGAATACAAAACGTGAGCCCTAAAACTGTTGGTATTGTCTTAAAATTGATTTAGAACCAGAATGTGTTTAATTAAACATATTCTGCATTCCATGGTTTTATAGAAGGTATTATTAATCGAATGGTATGGGGGATCCTAGAAATAAAATGGAATGCAATCATTTAAATTCGGCCCTTCATCTGATTTATTCCCATTTTATATTCAAGTAGATTAATGTCTTCATTTTATCAATATGAAAAGTTGCTGACTTCGAGGAACAATTGTTACATACGCAAAAAAATCTTCAAATTTCCTTCATTATTGTACTCAAATTTTATCTTCTTATTGTTGTTAACAAGGAACTTGTAGCTGTTTGGAATGAGTGCAATAGTCTTGAACAACCTTGTATGATATGCAAATTGACTTTTGATTCGGATAAACAATCAATGAAACACATAGAATATCAATATTCGGATAGTTCAATATCTTCAATCTATTTTCAGTCTATCGGAGGGAGATATCATTTCGTTATCATTCATGGTCAATTGTAATCATGCCACTCGCTCTCTCAAACGCAAAATGTTGAGTCATATATAGCGATCTTTTATCATTTTTTATCTTTTTGTAACATAATCAAATGATTACATAAGATGATACTGAGATTACACTATTTTTACTCATTCCTATTTAACCTCATATTTTATAAAAAATAGAATCTAAGATGTTTCATAGAAGATGCCAAGAAAAACGGGATCGATTTTTCGAGCTTTTTCTGATACATTGAAGTTTAGAAATTTTTTACTCACTATTCTAAAATTTCTTGGAATAATCAGTCAGTCGAATATCTTAATTAAATCTTTGATATATTTAAATAAATTTTTTTCAATGTCAAATTTTGACCAGAATGCTAAACAAATATTTTTATTAAAAAATTTTGTAAAATTTCGTTAAATATATTTAAATTCCTTAACTTTTACGAAATTTTTCTTTTACAAATTAAGAACATTTATAAATTATTAATATGTATATTTCAGAAATTAAGCACCTACAGAATTGACTCATAATTTCTAAAAGGCTATTTAGATAGTTAAGTTGTTGCTTATTAATTGCTTTTCATTTAAGAAAGCGCTTTAAAACTGTTTAGAAGAATGAGTGAACTTCTCCTTAAATATCAATTAATTTTCTGTTCTTTATGAATATCTCGGAAATATTTTATCAGATATGATTGATGCTTCAAAAGTCTCCGATATAAGAAATCGTAATTTCAGATATGTTGAAGAATTCCATTAGCATATCGATTCCTTGGCGCTGATTGCACATTTTGAAGCATTCTTACCAATGGCTTATTATAATGCAACAAAACTTAACTGATTTACTAAATTCCAGAACAGGACTTACATTGCTGATATCACAAATCCATGCATTTTCCGCCTGGAGTTTGATCGAAAATATAATTTGAATGTGCCGATCTTGAAGAGTTTTCAAAGACTTAGCCATCAGCAGCATGAAAAGCATTTTAAATATTTACACATGCAAAGTCTTATATATACGGAGAGTCTTTGGTAAAATCGGGTTTCCAACGCGCCATTTTTGGAACTCACACCTTTACAATGAGATTAATTACATTCTGTATAGGAGATAAGATTCAGATTAGGAGCTCAGTATCATCAAAACACGCAATTGGACGACATGAAAATAAATCGAGAAGTGAAAAAAAAAGTCTTCAAAATTTTAGTATTATGTAAGTTCTCCTGAATTCGAGAAGTTAATTAAAAAATATGCATATATTATACAAGAACTAAATAACTTCCACAGTATAAAGTCAAACAGGAGTTCTTAAAAATATTTTAATTAATTGTAGATAATTTTTTTGAAAGATCATCTTTGTATATCTAAAAAATTATTTGCAGTTTTTTACTTCGTTGTACACTTTGTTATAGCTTCATGTGAATTAAATTTTCGTTTGACAGGATACTTCATGATATTACTTTTTCTGCAATAGTTCAAATAACATATTTTCTACATTTATCATTTTAGGATAACTATCGGTGGAAAGAAAGTGTGTTAGAAACTGAGATTTAGTTATTAGGCTCTTAATCTAACAGAAATAAAACCACTACTAGCGAACTTGGAAATAAAAAAAAAATAATATTATCCTTCATGTGAGGAATGCAAAATAATTTATTGGTAAACACGCCATATTTGAGAAGTAAATTACAATATATCACACTACTTTCGTTAAAGGCTTTAATATTTTAATGAAAATGAATAAAACTAACGTCTTTAGGATTCGTAGCATTTATTCAAGGCCCAGGATTAAAAACATTGATATTCACAGAACAATAACAATGTTTAATACTTTAAAATATTTCAATGAATGTAGCTTCTAAAATCTTTTAATCTTCTAGAAAATTTTTTGCTACCTTTTAAAAATAATTCAATAGAAATTCTGTCTTCGTTATTTTACATTATATTTTCATAAAGAATAGAATTTATATAAAAAAATAATTGTTATTAATACTGTATACATTTTTAGTAAATTTTGTTATCGCATTGGATATGACTTCACGTAATAATTTTATAAACAACTTTCAAACGAATTCTATAAAAAAAATCCCACCTTTCACATGCCAATTTGAATTACTTATTCCAGGAGAATAGAATGTAATAAAATAGTGAAAATTAAATTATGCTTTCAAAATGCGCATTCTTATTAGATTCAGTTATAAATAGATAGATGTAACTTTACAACAAATAGTTTTAGTACTTTGGACTCTTGAAAGAAATTGCAATCACACACACACACACACACACACACACACACACACACACACACACACACACACACACACACACACACACACACACACACACACACACACAAAACCCCCCAAAAAAACACCCCTAAGACTCCATTTATTGTTAACTTGAGTAATTAGAGGAAAAATTGGGTTCCTCATATTACTGCCAAGAATTTTATGTCTTGCCCATAGGATAGAAATGCGGTAAAGTTCCGCTTCTTATATCACGTGGAAAGGGGATGAAAAAGCAAATTCTCGGCGTTTTTATAGTTCTGAAAGGGGATTTTTGCTTTTCGGGAGTAATTTAGTCGCCACAGTGGTTTAGTGGTAAAATGCCGATTTTGGAACTGGAGAGTTTCGAGTTCGAGACTCGATCCCACCGAAAAACCATCGTGTGAGCATGTTTGACTCACGTCAAATCCATTGGGGCCAAACGTTCTTTCGCGTGTTTGGTGTGCCAGCTCAAGCGTCGTTCTCAACATCTGACCGCGGTTCAAAATTACGAGGTCCGTTCTAAAATAAGCCTTGAGTTGTTTTAAAATGGGATGGGGATATAATTAAAACTAAACTAAAAAACTGCCTGAGCAGCAGCTTACGATTACACTTATTATATTCTTAGAGATGTGAGCATGCTCGAATTAGATGTGCGAAGAGCCCGGGCACTCCTACTCAGTTTGAGGTGATTAGAAGCAGAGGGAGAAAAAAAAATAGAAATGATGTATCATCGGTGCGTCAGTTGAGTAGAAAAAATATTGCGTGAAAGAGGTTTAAGGTGAAATTTGAAGCAGTTCTTTAGATGCAATTTAAATTTCGGAAGAAGCTGTAGAAGTTCAAGTGGAAAAGTCCATTTAGCAATAAAGTAAGGCATATTTTCCATTACATTCGCATGGTTAATTTGTTTTTTGATTCTGTGATTTTCACGACTGAGGTGTGGGAAGCAGTTACAACTGAGAAGTTAAAGTGTTTTTAAGTTAGAATTTTAGAGGGTTAGGGAATAATTTTACGAACGTAGTCTCACGTTTTGCGATGAATAGCATTCAGTCAAGTGAGCGACTTTTATTAATGATGCTGTGTGATTGATTTATTGTGTTACAGCAGCAGCTGGCTAAGCTATTAACTCCTTGACCTACGAATTTATTTAACTTCTTAATTAGATGACGCATCTTATTTAGGATATTTATTATTTTTTAATTCCTATAATAATATAAAGGACATATAATAAATTGAAGCATTTCTTAGACTTTAAATTATTTAATACCTTTACTTAATCGTAGATTTTAAAATTAAAAAAAGTTTGTAATTCTATTCGCGAGTCAGACTCGTCATTGTCTTGAATCAAATATTGTCAAATCCAATCAAACGAAATAACAGTTCTGAATGAAATATTGTTTGTGTGATGAAATGGTTTCCTTTTCTGTTCAAATGATATAAAAGGAAAAGTAAGCTCATTTGGTATTTTGATGAACTGCATAACTGAAATTCGTTTTTCTTCATTAAAAAAAGTCTTTTTTCAATATTTCTTTTGCATTTTGATTAAACGGAGGGAATTTGGAATCAGTTTATGAACTTTTGAAATTTTTGAATTATCAATAGATTGCATATTCTAAGCATTTCCTATCTCATTAGAGCAATTAGCACAAAGTTTTATCGAATAAATTTTCCTCAAGATTATTCAAAATTATTTCAAGGATTATTTAAACCTTCTAGCATACAAGAAATCCGAATAAAAAGCAAAACTTTATTGACAAGTTTCAAATGAGTAATACACAGCGAAAAGATCTTGAATATTTGTATTTTATTTCTCACGAAGACTCACAAGAAAGGATGTCAATGAAAACGGTCTAACCTTTGGCTTAAGGTTAAGTTTATCCATGATTTACGTGATAAAAAACTCTCAAATGGCTTCAACAAAAGAATTCTCTAAAAATCTCCACAACAATTCTGCTCTACCAATAGCTGATTATGAATTTTATCTTTTGATTTCGTATTTTGCTTGTCCTCGTTTCTGAGTATCAGCGAGTTGATAAGGAAATTCAACAGCTAAAAATGAGTAGAAGGTTTTCAAAAACCTTGAATGGCGATGCATATGTTCGAAAGGAAAGAACTTAGTACTCTTTTTTGTGTGCTTTCATAATACTGCAACAAAATATTCTTTATTGTTGATTCAATATAAAGATCTTGGTGAATTTTAATAAAAATTATGTCAAAATTATAAATTAAATAAAAAATTATATCAAATATATTCTCTTCAAAATTTTAACTTTGATCTTTTTTCCATAATTATGCAAGCAAAAGTATATTAATTTAGCTAAAAATTAAAAAAAATCTCAAAATGCATGTTTTTAGCTTCATCAAACTGATAGTTGTGGAAAATATATGTAGAAAATCGATTATAACTTCTTTGAAATGTACATTTTACAATTATGTCAACGATGACGTATGCATAAATATATGTATACAATAATTGTACTTTCAAAGTATGCAAGGAGTATGAAACAAATTCAATGACGAAGAATATGTTAAACTTAATGACTTTATTTTTTCTTTCTTATGGAGGTTAACTAATCCTTAAATAAATGGAATAGTTAAAAATTCATTGAATATTTGATTCCTTCAATATATTGCAAACAAAAAAAGATAACTCTGAAATTATGTCCTTTTGTATATATTTTAATTTTGCTGTACTTGTTTCATATTACTGAAGATGAGATATTTTAAACATTTTTTCCTTAAGTAGAAATTTTCGAAATTTGATGCTTTTACTTCTTTTCGAAACAAAATATTACTTAATTATTTTTAGAATTTTAGTATTCAGTTAATAAAATATTTTAAGGAAGGATAAGGATTTTTTTTAATATACGTGGCCCCATCTGTTAGAGAATTTATAAAGATCTTTTTTCAGAATTCCATGGCATTTATAACAACATATTTTAATTTGAAGACTAGAAAGTGTCAATTAATAAAAAACAAATCTGATTTGTAGTAAACTTTCAAAGAGCATTTTCTTTTTCATTATTTTGTGAAATTTCAAATTTATTTGACAGAAAGCGAATATGTGTTAAAGAAAAGTAATTCTGTTTACAGTTTAGATTTAGATTGAGATTCACAGATTTGATTCAGGTTCATCGATTTCATTCAAATGATGCAAATATATAATTTAGGCTTAACTTGTCTATTATCTATTTTGAAATGTGGTAACACTCCGTGTTTCTACGCATTTGCCAGTCGATTTCATTTCTCCAAAAATAGGAATCAAATGAAAGATGCAGGAGTAGATGTTTGAAATGAGTTTTAAAAAATCAACACCAGTAAGCAAAAAGAAAAGTACTTCTACTTACTCCAGAAATTATGGGTTAATTAAGAATACTTTTATGGCATCTGATTACAGTAAAGAGCTGATTAATTTCACAAGAATATATATTGAAAAACTACTGCGTATTGCTTCAAAACTATCCCAAAGTACTGCATTTCTATGAATATATATTTTATTTCATGAACATCACAAAAGAACTATAGAACAACAGTTTAATAATTTCAATCTAGAATAATTTATAATCATTCTGCCCTCAATTTTTTTTGTGAAATAAATATTCTTAAAAATAGAAATGAATAAATTTAATGACATACAAGAAAGAAAAAAAAATATTTGGAAACGCACACTGAAATGAATAAGGCAATAAAATTTTGAAATGGACAATTTATTATAGAAAGTAAAGCTCTCATTTCAAGTAGAATATCCAGTTTTCTGTTTAAGCAGACAGTGAACTTTGAAATACGAAAATGTAAAATTTTATTTTTATTACTTTATCACTAAAATATTTGTTTATATTCAACTAAATTAGCATTATAAAATGAATATTTGAAGTATCTAAAGAAAAAAAAAAGAACATTTTAATTACTTTTCACAAAATAATATTTCAATTAGATTTAAATGTCTTTGAAATGTTCCGGATATCTTAATTTTTGTGGAAGTTAGATGAAATTGGTAAAAAAGATTTAGGTGAAACTTTAAAGAAACACAGTGTATGCATTTTATTTTTGAGCTTTTTTTAAAGATTAAAAGTCAATTTTAGTTCAGTAAAACATAAAATTCTGAGGATTTAATTACAATTTTAAAATTATACACGATTTTGTATCAAATTTATATAGAGCACTATTAAAAAAATTAATAATACAGGAAAAAAAAATGTTTAAAAAAATTCAAAATTAAAAAATTTTAAAAATTATGCTTTTATTTTTTTAAAAAAAAGATAAGTATTTCATTTTAAATCGTTTTTTAAAGATATTTGATGCATTTATATTTTAGTACATATGCATAAAAAATGTCATACATTTAGTAAATTATTCGGAAAAATTCCTTTTAGAGTCCACCATACCCTTCACTCAATTTTTTTCGGACATTTATGCTGCCTGAAAAAGTCTATTTAAGCTGTAAGATCAGGTAGAATAGAATTATTCGAATCTCGGAAATTCTAAACTATCATTAACCAACCAAACAACTTTTTATTTAGTCAAATTTGCACTCTTCAAATCTTCCATAAATATATTATATAGCCTATCAAATAGTTAAATGGCCACCATCCATTCCATCAAGACATCTGACTTACTAAAAACAGGTCAACATTTTCGGTACTCCATACGAACGATAGTACCTTCAATATAATTGATTAGTATATACATGTTTATTGAAAAATCAACGTAGATAATTCGAGGTAGGTTATTTCCTATTTGTCCTCTATCTCCATTTCTTATTAAAAAGAATCACAGTAACAAGCTTCAGATTTCTTCTATGGCATCAGATATTTTTTTCAACCTTAGTTTCTGTGTTTTTTTTACCATACCGGCAAACAATAGCAAATAGTTATTGATAGCCACTTTCATCCGTGAAAGGTATGTGTATGTCATTAAGTATAAAATGTTCTTTAACAATGCCAATTGTTCATTTGGCATAAAATAATAAACATCATTAAGGAGAAGGGACGTCACCACGTTCCTAAATTTAATATTATTTCCTATGGTATAGTAAATTATTCCAAATGCTTTAGAAAAATGCAAGTTTTATTACTATAAAAGTCAGCTTCTGATTATCTTACGTAGCGCCATGAATCTTATTTGTAACCTTCATATATTACAGATCCAAAATGTGTACGACTTTGCAGTTCACCTTTGAAGTAGCCCTTGTAAGAAATGTGTAATAATACATTTGGAAAAATTCTGGTTTCACTTTTTTACTTTATCGTACACGAAGGACTCGCATAGTATTACAATCATCAAAAAATTCGAATGAGAGATTTTGTCAAATATCCAGTTTCCACACCTCACCGAGTTCGAAAAACACATTTTCGGCATTATGTCTGTCTGTCTGTGACATAAGTAACTGTACAAACGCTTTGAGATAACTGAATGAAATTTAGTTCCTTGTCTTTACACCAAAATTTGGGGATTCCTATCAAATTTTGATCAAAATTCATTCATAGAAAGTCCTTTCTATCCGGCTCTTCGAATATAAATTGACACGATACTTACAAAATGAAAAGGGCAAGATGACAAATGACTCAATATTTAACCTTTATACTGCAGACACCTATCAAATTTTGAACCAAACCCAGCAAGGAGTTCACCGTCTGTCAATCTGTGCTTTCATAAGTATGTCAACACGATGACTTAGAAATGCAGTTACTTAAATATATGAAATTTGGTACATGATTTTGTAACTGCAATTGTAATTCTTTTTCAAATTTTTGTTTCAATCAGTTTGAAAAAAAAAGTGTCTAGAACGGAAGTTAAATTTTTGGATACTGTTAACAGCATACCAGGAAATATTTTCCAAAAAAATAAGCTTGATATTTTTCAAATATAGTACGCCAATGCCATGCAAGATTTCCCTGTCTCACCGAAGGTCCTTAATCTTTTATCGGAGGGGGGAGGGGGATAATACTTTTATGAGAGTGCATGCGAGGGAGTTTTGGGGAAATCATTCCCACCGTTGTGACTAAAGGAACTAAATTTTAGGAAGTAACATTGTAACAATCGGATAAGTGTTATTCTAATTCAACTAGCATGCCTTACCGAAGGCGCATCACTCCTACCTCCTTAAGATTTCACTAGTGCATGTTGAAAACACCATTTCCATTTATTCTTTGTTCCCAATTAGCCTTTCTGACTCTAATGTATAGATGACTTATTTGGAAAATTATATATTTTATTATTTGGAAAATAATATGCCATCAAAAACATAACTTGTAAAAAAAAACCAAGTCTCGCAACTCAGTTCTTCTATCGTAAAAAGTTGTGAGATCCATGTAATACCAAGTCGGTCAATTTATTCAGTCCCTACTTAAGGGTCCTTCTGTCTTAAGTTATTACGTAATTAGCTAACCTAACAACATCTTATAGTGACCATATCAATATTAAAAATCGTTTATGGTTAAAATAAATAGATTGACTTGGCCATTGCATGAAAACACAATGTATCTTTACATTAAATTAGATTACATTAACATATTATATTAAATTAGATTGTTTAGTGCGATGGCCAAGTCAATCTATTTATTTAAACCATAAAAATATTTTTAATATTGATATGGTCACTATAAGATGTTGTTAGGTTAGCTAATTACGTAATAACTTAAGACAGAAGGACCCTTAAGTAGGGACTGAATAAATTGACCGACTTGGTATTACATGGATCTCACAACTTTTTACGATAGAAGAACTGAGTTGCGAGACTTGGTTTTTTTTACAAGTTATATTTTTGATGGCATTTCATTTCTTTTTGTAGATAGTCCTTTTCTTATTTTTGTATGTAGTCTTCCTCTTTTTTTTTCCGGTACTACTTCTACTACTATTGCTTCGAGAAAAGGATGGTACGGCCGTGCCGCTTGTTTTTGCTCGACTTGGCGGGGGCACTGACGTGCCCCCAGATATTTTTAATTTACAAATAATAGCAGTTTTATCTTAGATATTTTAATTAACAGCGCCAAAGAATTCTCCAAATACAGTATTTTTAAATTTCGACATTAAAAAAATTAATAACAAAGTTTCACTAATATTTACGAGTATGAAATTTCGTAAAAGCTTATATTAATAGGCTACTTCATTGAAACAGTAGTTAATTCATATCTCTTTGTCAAAAAACACTATTATAATAATATAATAGTTCATAATTAATGGCGCTTTAAAACAATCATATTATGATTTTGTGAAATGTGTTTTAAAGTTGGTCTTTTAGGTTTCTTATTGGCAAATACAAATTTTAAAAAATATCAATATTATGCAAGTTGTCTTTAATTCGTGGCTTTTCATGTCTGATTTCTATCTTTAATATATTTATATAGTGGTTACTATAGTTAAAATATTAATAAATATGTATTTCATTCATAAAATATAATATTTTGACATAATTAAACAACTTGCTCTTCCACTTTCTTGAAATAGGTGGCACCATTCATTGCGATCTTGATGTTTTCTAAGATTTCAATAAAGCTTCATTCGCATTAATTTTTTTTTTTGATTTTATGTAAATGAAAAAATTTTCATTAAGTAATTGTAAATACCAGATTTATGTACAATTTTTAACAATTGTATTGTATTTTCCATTTTTATGTTCACAGATGTTATTTATTTATTCGACTTTGACAAGTTATTTTGTTTTCAAAAGTGATGCTGTGTGAAAGAAGTATAAGTAATATAGATGTTTTCAAACAGAATTTCTTTCCATTTTTACCATTTTTTTTATTGAAACTTGCACCATTTATCGAGATTATTTAACCATCAATTGAAAATAGCTGTTTCATAATTTCGCAAAAAATTAGCTCTCCTATTAACCCAAGATATTGAACGATATATCCACAATATGTTCGATGTTCTGAATGCCAGCTAAGATTGTGAAGATACTGTAATATCATTTTCTGCCAATAGGATCTATATCAAAGAATTTTTTTTTGTAGATAAAGCTAAAGATTTTGTAATTGCTATAGATTATTTCTTCATTTTTGCTCCGATATAGAATTTTTTTTTCAGAAAACATCGATTTTTCCCTAAGAAATAACTTTCTTGTTTGGGATGTATTTTTAAAAAAAATTTCTTCTTAAACATGCAGATGCAAAAGAGTATGTTAATTGTTAGCAATCGTTAGCATGTTTTCAGCAATGAAAAACTTTTCAACTAACTCATTAAGCAAATTATGTGTTTAATTGTCTATAATACCATTTAAATGATGTTTCATGCGAAATGACAGAATGTAATCTATACAGATGATCTTTTGCCCACAAATAAGTATCAAAGATAGATAATTAATCTTCTAGTTTTCAAAACAACTCGTTTTACTCGTTCACAAACTCGTTTTATAGAGCTGTCTCAATGCTAATAGTAACTACATTTGAACCTGGTTTGTCAATTATTAATTATGTGACCACATATTAAATTTATTTTACCCCGTTTTGATTTAACTTAGCTTGTATTACGTTTATAAAAACAACAACTCAGTATTACATTCCTAATTAGCTTCTTGATATTCTAAAGTTCCGAAATTTTGTCGTTGAGTATTCCTGATTAATAATTAATTTTTTGGAGCTTAAATACCAGTCCATGTATTGGATTTAGATTAAGTTTTATTTCATATACGCGATGATACTTCAGAGGGAAATTCAGTTCATTTTTCATAATATTTATAATAATAATTTTAAAAAATTATACACAAAGCATTTACTAAAGCGCATAAATATTGGTAGAAAATATGGTGGGAAAAAGATTTGAAATATGCTTAACGAAATATTGTTAATGCTCTTAAACTTATTGATTAATTATAAAAAAATAAGAGTTAAATAAAAATCTTTAAATCTTTAAACGTTAGTGACAATATTATAAAGCCGCTAATTAAGCTGCAATGAATATAAAAAAAAATTCTAAACATTCTTTAAGAATTAAAATACATTGTAAATGCGATTAAATTCCCATTTTTTTGAGATTATTTATTTTACTTTGGATATCTATAACTTAAAGAATAAATATATTTTTGTAAGTAATGAAAAAAATAACTTTTTAAGAATCTTCTATTTTTTGAGAATTATTTGCACACGAATAAGTGACTGTTCATGCTAAGCAGTGCTATGTCACCAAATCTAGCAAATTTCAAAAAAGCAGTATTAGTAGACAGCTGGAGGAAATTGAATAAGGAAAACTTAATGCTGTACATTTAGCAAATAAAATAGTAATATATATTTATTTGATTATTTCGTTAAATCACTCAAAGGAGGAATCTGTTTCGCAGAAGTTTCGAATGAACGAAACCTCTATAAAATGACGATAATAAAATAAGAATGTAGTCCTTGAAAACAAGGAAAAGTATTACAAGAATTGATAGTTATGTTAATAATTTTTTATAATGTATATAATGCTGGATAAATGAATAGTATATTTTTTATCCTCTGTTTAGTTAAGAACATTTCCTACATATTTCCATATTGAAACGATAAAATACTTAATGACATTCCTTATTAAAAACTCTCCGAAGAATAAATTTTAAAAAACTAAAATAGTAAATGAAGTAGTCAACGAGGATGAAAATCGTTTAAACCATCTCTGCCAATAACAAAGAAAATGTGTGGCTTTATGTGATCGTGCGGTTCAATTGTTTGATGTAGATAACAAATTTGGTCCGAATATATTTTAGGTGTTGGGACACATTGGGAAGATTCATTTGAAATTTTAAATAATTGATATTTATTCTTAATTTTGGGTTTACCAAGTTTTGTAGTTTTAAGTTTTAAAGTTTATCCTGTAGAGTGTCAGCATACAATAACATACACGCATTCATTTTTATTAGCATTAAGTATAGATATTAAAAAGTTTTCGTGTTATAAATATACATGCAAAAATCATAATTTTGTTCGGAGCTATCCAAAGCCCAACTCTTCTATTACAATTCACTCTGTAAAAGACAGAAAAGTCCATTTGACACTCATCATTATTTGAGGTAACTTTTACATGCTTATTTGGGTAGAATAAACAATAAAATCTGGAATAGGATGAACCTAGTCAAGAAGTGAAATAAATGCTTCACAGATTTAAAAGAAAGAATTTGTAGGAGGGTGTCTACACAAAAAATTCCAATAATCCTTTCTCCCCTTTCTTTTATACGAAGTACTCAAAGAGAAAATATTATATTACTCCACGTATTTATTAAATTACTCCACATTTTAGATTTCCCCGAGTCCGAAGAATGCGTTTTTGGAACAGTGTCTGCCTGTGAACATGACAGCTCAAAAATGGTTTGAATTAGAATTTTGATATACGGTCTCTGCACAAAGTGTGCAGATTTCTTTTACAAGCATATCAATGCGAAAATGAAAGCACTCAAACACTTAGATGCAAGTCATTTCATTCACAGTTTTTACATCTAAAGTGTATATTTTTGTCTGTACATCTAAAGTGTATATTTTGAAACAAATCTGTTTGTCGGTCTGCGTTTTCGCATGTTTGTCTATACAATAACTCAAAAATACACACTTTTATAAATGAAATGGGGTACATGATCTAGTGACTATGATTGTATTTTTGTATCAAACTTTGATTCCAGTCAGTTAAAAATAAACTATTTCCAACATGCATATTCGGTTTGGTGATGCTTGTGTACTAGTGTATGCCAGCGATTCATAGACACATGTCACCCACTAATACATTCCTTCGAAACTATCGCTTGTCAATAGTATGCTGTTAATGCACAAGTATAGATTGTCTTTACTATACTACAAAGTTTACAATTCGAATAGGAATCTGAGCCACTGAATTAAATATACTTTTGGCAGTTAACTGGTATTTTTTTAATTTGATAGATGATTTCTCAGTTTATATTATATACAAAAATTCCAAAAATATAAATATTTTAAAGCTATTTTCAAAAAAGCTCTTTAAAAAAAATTCATCTTGAACTAATTACATACCATAAAATATTATTATTAAATTGTAACATTCGTGTCAACCCGATTAAGTTAGATTTATAAAATAAAATGAATTGCCTAAGTGATGGCCCTCATTTTAATCCTGTGCTCTGATTTCTTGTGAATGGTGCAGCCGATATCCAAATAAGATAGGCGTGGTATAGTTGATAAATAACATGTGAGCATGTGTATTATTTTAATAGACTCCTTGCACAAGCTCTATTTTTTGCATATTTGAAGCATCCTAATAGCGTAAAATTCCATGGCATCACACTGCTATTAGAAACACAATTGTATGATTCTGTTTATTTTCTTTCGCAGTATTGTATTTTTTCTTTTCTATCTCTATATAAACTGTGCTAATTCAAAAAACAAAAAATTCTGCCACTTTAATTTTAAACAATGTAATAAAATCACGTGGATAAAATGACGAAAGGATTTGAATTTTGTTTTACTACAAATAAATTTATCCAAATTTTTTAAAAATCTGTCAGAATATAGGAACAATTGATATGACAGTTAAACGTTTATTATTAAATGAACAATTTTTTAAAATTTTAAGGTGATATAAAATTTATTTTTGTGCATTAATATTTTTGGAAATTATCATGGGAAAACGCCAAAATCTTGCTTCATTTTTTAATTTATTTTTCTCATTAAAATTTCATACGAAATCGCTCCGAAATATATATTTACATACTCCAGAGTATATCCATGCTGAATTTAGCGGCTATAGATCAAATGGTTCCTTGTGCAAAGCATCAGTGTACATACATTCACATTGATGTACATTTTCCTCCATTATTAGCAGGGATTTATTATTCTGAGAAATACTTTCTAAACTTCCATATTTGTTTTAAAACTAAATAAAACTAAATTCCCTAATTATGTGTTATAGAGTTTTCTTTATATGAATTTACCTCAATTTTAAATCTTTTCCCGGTTCGTGTCATTCGACAAAGAGTTCAAAAATTAATTTCGAAAAAAGGCATCTCAATGTCAGGGGATGTCAATGTCCAGGAAATCTAATCATGTTGTTATTGTACAAGTTTGCAAGCTCATTCATTCTCTGCAACAAAATGGTATTACTTTTTTTTATCAGTTAATTAAAGGGCTCCGTTTTGCCTCTAGTAATGTTTCCGTATATGTTTAAAAAAAACACTTCAAATAGTTTGTGTGTTCGTTATAGAAATCCAAGCAACCAAATAGATTTTTTTCAAATTCGAGTCTTTTGGCAGTCAGTTAAATAATGAATATTTATTTATTTATCATCTCTTCTAATAATAATGATAAGTGTGTATGCGCGCGAGCGTGTGTGTGTGCGTGTGAAATAATTTTTTCGTTTAAATATTAGCATTATTAAAGATAATTTTTTGAATTTTAAGATGATGGAAAGCCATTTTTTTACATTTATTTTATTCTTGTAAATAATATTTCGGATGTTATTGCAGAAAAACACCTAAATTTCCCTTCATTTTTAATTATTTAAAATTATAACTCACGTGTCTGAGTCAAGCTTCATTTCTCTAGGTTAAACGATCTAGCCGGTAGAGTGCAAACACTCATACAGACATACACACATTCATTTTTATTATAAGTAAAGATAAGTAGAGATTAAGTAAATAATTCGAATAATAGAGGATATTTAACCATTTTTTCGTTAAAAAGGAATTGAAAGAAACGATGAAAAAAATAATTACCGAAAAAAATCAAATGAAATTCTTAGATGTTGCATTGATACATTGATAATTGTCAGACAAGACAATGTCTCATTATTTTTCCTGTTAACGAAAGCAATTATTAAAACTGGTGAATTGATTCAAGATCGTAAATAACATGCACAGTTGGAGGAAACTTGCCTGCAAAGAAGAACAAGTTTATTCTTGACTTATTTAAAAAAGGATAAAAATGGAAGTTTCGATTCAATGCATGGCGATAACCAGCATTTAAAATTGTGGTTAGTAAAAAAATTAAATTCTATAAAAGAAACACACGTGCAATGCACCCTTTCATGAAATCTATGTGACATTGATAAGGGGAAAAAGTAGTTCCCTATTAAATATATATGTTTTGGAATGAAAGTAAAACAGAGAGAATGTCTTCTCGAAACTTTCTAGTATATAATTTCTAATAATTTGCATATTTTCTAACTAAGCCAACTACATTGTTCAAATAAAGCACTTTTTTTTAAGCATTTAAATGATATGTAAACTATTTTTGTTTAAAGATCAAGTTTATTGTACTACTCATCAGAATTTTAGAAACTTAAGTCCAAGTTCTGTATTTAAGATCTCAGCTTGTGAGTGCTGAAGTAGAACTTCTTGAATGCCTGTTAATCATTAGTTAGAAATCGTTATTTGGATATAAAATTATATTCAGCTTTGAATTATTAGAGTATAAACAAAAAAATTATAAATACAACTTCCTAGATTTTTTTTAAATCATAATTATCTGTTTTGTGTACAAAAATTTTCTATTAAGTACTTCGACGTAGCATCCATTCAAATGGTCATATCAGGTAAAAAAAAACTACTGGCATTTACTTGTCAAATTTTAAGTATCAGATTCTTCAATTTGATCAATAGCACTACTTAATATGCTATTTTTTGTTGTTGTTTTATTCCGCTCATTTAAATTGCATTTCTTAAAATTTTAAATTATCTTGAAGATGTAGAGACTACAAAAAACTCTGCTGTTTTATAATTAAAATTACTGCTCTATCACTATACTGCTTTAAAAATGTTTAGGTAATCAAAATTCGGAAATATTCACTTGATATTAACTTATACAAAAAATATTTTGTATTAAATTTACATTAAACCGCTTTTATTTATATTTACTTCATTAATTTTCAATGAAATTTAATCATTTAACTTTTTTAGAGATCAGTTATTTTACTGCAAAATATTTAATTTTGTCAAATTGGTATTGTTTAGGTATTATTACCAATTAGATAATAATACCTAAACAGTTAGGTATTTATACCTTTGGTATTATTCCTTTTAGGTATTATTCCTTAGGTATTATTCCCTTTTCTAAAGTTTCATCTAAAATAATTTAAATTTAAGGGAAAAATTAGAATTTTTGAACAATTTATTGAATGATTAATAAATTTATTTGTTTCTATCTTTTTCATTTGAAGAATTAAAATGTTCTATAATTTAAATTTAATCTGGACAATTAATTTTTAGCTAGGTTATTATTTCTTAAATTATTTGTCTTTCATTGCTTATAATAATTTGTACGTATTAACTTACTGACGTTAAAGAATATTTTTTAAAAATCATGTAGGTGCTTTGTTTGTTTTATTCCTAATTTACAACTGAACTTATATTCATATAAATTCAAGCTTTAAAAACTCAAAAAGATGTATGGGATTTTAACTTTTTAATATTTAAACTCAAAAAATTAGTATAAATATTGAGTGCCCCAAAAGTGTCTATTCATATTTTAACATTTTTTTTAGAGAAGAAAGACGACTAAAATTTTAGCCCAAATCTATTAATTGGGCCAAATGCAACATCTTTTCTTAATTACAATTTTTTTTTTTACATACAACACGAAATAATTACAAAGAACGCAAAAAAGGCCAAATTAGTAACGAATTCTGCGATTCAAATTTCAACTCATTTTGTCGGTAAACATGATACAAATTCTTAAATATCACATCTGTATAGGAAAGGTACTATATGTTAAAGGTATATCTTGAATATTGCATCTGTAATGGAAAAAACAAAAGTGAGAAAAAGTATGAGAAAAAGTTTAGTGTAAAATTAATTTTAGCTTTAGTTTTAGATTAATATTCCAAAAATTTGATTAATGTTATCAAAATGCAAATATATATTTCTTAGAAGACAATTCTTTTCAAGGCACATTACGCTTGCCATTTCCCTTCTGTTGAATCTATTTCCTTAGAAAAAATTATTATTGAGGATTTATATACTGAAATATATCTTCTTAGTATTAATAGTTACGATAATAATGTCATATGTCTAAAAGAAAGGTTCCTTGTGTGCGAAAAAAAAAAAAAATAGAGAACACTCCTAACTTTCTAAAGAAAGAATGTTAGTCTCCTTTTATAACTTTAGTTCTTATCAAAAGTTTTACTTTTAAATTTAAACCAACTACTCCAAAGGCCAGAGATAATTTTTTTTTCTTGATGAAACTATCGAAAAATAGAAAGTGGATGAAAGAAAAATGATAAGTGGATATAGAAGAGAGGTGAAAGTGGTAATTTATGGAATAGCTTACTATTTCTATTTTTACTGCTTTGATCTACAATTAGCTAGAAAGTAATCTAGTTTGTATAATACGTTTCTCCATAAGAACTAGCATTCATATAAATAAGAATTTTTTTAGTACTTTAGTAAAAAGATATTACTTTAAAAAGTCGTTTTTTTTTCACATAAAATTACTTAGATAGCAAAATGATAGAAACCATTGCTGAAAGTTATTCAAAAATCAGTTATAAAAGTTAAAATTATTAAAAAAAAAAAAAAAAAAAAAAAAAAAAACTTTTTCAAATATCTATTATTATCTTTGGATTGATAGAAAGAAGAAATTCGCTTTGTTGCATTAACGTTGACATTTATTTCAATTTTATGCCAAAATACATAAAATGAATCTGATAATTACATTTTCTTGCGAATTTAAAAGTACTTAATTCTAAATTCTGTTGTAGATTTCCTCATGTCGGGATGTTTTGTAGATGATCTTGAGATATTATGATGGTCGTTTGCGATAGCGGTTTTCCTTAACATTCTTATTTTTGTAATAATTTATATTTATGACATATTTTAGACTTACCAAGTAGAGTTTATTATTTTTACAGATGTATAGTACGTTCCATATTTAAAGCGCAGAAATAGGTATGTTATATTTCAATTAAGAATTTCCTTTCTTTTTCTTTTTCTTTTTTTTTTTAATATGACACTATAAACGGGTACAATCAGCAATCTAATTTTATAGATAAAAAATTGAAACTTAGTACACATAGACGAATGTAAGAAAAACATTTTTGTCTTTGACACTTTTTCTTTATGACAGAGTATAAAAAAAATCAACATCTTCAACTTATCCTACTTAAAGAAACTTTGCAATTGAAAGTACATATCTAAATGTAATATTTAGAGAAATAAAAGCTTTTAGGAGAGAGGCACAATGTATACATGCACATTTTGCGATAGTATTACATGCGCATACATTATCATTAATATTATTAAGAGTATACTTGCATTTTTAAAAATAAGATAAAAATAGGCCAATCAATCCGAAATGGTTATTATGCTTCGGTATATTAAATGAGAAGTTCAACTTATTTTTAATTTATTTTCTACTTCTTGAAATTATCTGTTGATTTCTCAACAGATAATTTTTTATTGATTTGAAAAAAAATTTAGTCATCAAGTTGACCAAAATTTTAATTTTCGAAATATTTACGATACATCTAATGCGCAGATCTGAAAAGTCGTGCATGAAGAAGGTCATTTTTCTACTACTCAGCATACATTGGAAGGAGCGTGAGAATACATATTTGCTGCATTTATGAATTTGAAAATTGTAATATTTACTTATCTTATTTATCATTAAATACGCTTTGGCTTCTTATCTACAATTATGACATTATAGAATAATTACGATTAATAAAGAAACGTGCTATAATCAAATTTATGATGATATGCTTTCATAAATGTTTTAAAATGAAACATTTAAACACTCATAAGATTTCATGAAAGAAACAGCGAAATTTCTAAAATGTAAAATTTATAATTCGAATTCGTCTGTCATCAAAATTTTTCATGTAACTTGAATTTGTTATTAAGAAATTATTTAAATATCCTCTGTCATTCTAATTTTATTTTGCTTGATTTAAAGTTTAGTTTAGTTATATTAACTTCCCATTTGAAAGCACCACTTGGGCTATTTCGGGATGGATCTCGTCATTTTGTACTACGGTCAGATGACGAGGACGACACAAGGGCTGCATCGCATCTTTCATGACAAAACTGCCGAAATGATTGGGCTGATGATGGATAATGATAACGCTAAAATATTGCATCCCATTGCAAGGGGAAAGCTTTGACCTGAAGCAGTAATTCAGAGGGAATGGTCTCCCCAAAACTTTCTCGCATGCTTTTTAATAAAGGTGTTCTCCCAGAGATTGCTTTGCATGCCATTGGCGTATTAACCTGCCTTTGCCTTTGTATGCCATTGGCGATATGTGTCTACATTGCAAATAGTAAATTTTATCCACCTAGCTCTCTTCGTTTTCAATTTTTGAGTTAGATTATATTCGAACTGTTGAACAGGCAAACTTCCTCTGAATGAATTTGGTTGTGTTAGAACTATACAAATTTAATGTAAAGACCGTATACAAAATCTCACCCAACTAGCTCAAAGCGTTTCCGAGTTTTCTTTGGGATATACAGACATTTTCTAAAAAACTCGCTTTTTGGATACAAGGAGGTCTAAAACAATTAAAAAAATTAAAGAAGAAATCATATCACAAAGCATATGCAAGTCATCACATTTCCTCATTCTTATACAGCATTCTACCTTGAGTTTGACTGTGTCTAATGTTTTTGTCAGATCGAATACTTCCTTGGAGGGTTTATTTCCCATCTCATCTTACAATTGTCTTCAACATTCATGCTTTAAAAAAAAGCAATGGACTGTTATGAAAAGAGTCAATCATTGGGTGTTTGTTTCCCCCTAGATGGATCTATCTTAAGTTTCTATACCTGATGAGGAAGAATTTGAAAGTTTTCTATTAAAACTACTACAATTAAGAAAACCTCAGCTCGAAATCGTATCCATTTCATCAGCCTGTAATCAACCGATGACAAAGTTTAATGATGGTATCCCTGGACTACCTGATGAATTTGGAGAGATAAAGTTTTGAAGTTTCATCCATTAGTGTTGATGCCCAGTTCTGAAACCTACTGTTGTTTTCAGGCCTATTTTAAGATTGGTTAAAGACAGTTTTGAAACATTTTTCGTGATGGCAAAAGAGATAAAATTAAAATCTTTGAAAAAATGCATTTGAAAAAAAGTGAAGTCCATTTTGCACTGCGCAACAAATGTAATGTATCAGAAAACGATAAACAGTATTTTTGTCAGCCTCCGAATTTGAATAAATACTTCTCGTCGAAGCTGCTAAAAAATGCAACTCAATCGCGAAGATTTTAAAGTGAGCTCCCTTATTAAGAGATTTCTATATGAAAAACTATGATTTTACAGGCAATCGGTCATCACTCAGATGTCTGAAAAATCATGTTTTTCATTCTCGTTTTAAGCATATTAATATTCGGCATCCTTTTCTGAATCAAAATAGTTTATTTTATATAAGATACTAATTATCTATTGAAATACCTGCAAATATATTAATAAAGGGTTTGAGTTTTTATAAGCATAAGATATGTTGTCAATTAATTGTATTAACGTATACTTATAAGAAAACCTTTATTTGCATGCATATTCGTATCCTTCTATGTTTTAATACATCATGTTAGCTAAAATGCAGTATTGTATTTAATAATGGAATAATCGTTAAGGAGAAATGAGAATTAGAAGCCTTCTTCCCTGTAAAGTGCCTTCTTCCTTGAGTTATTATGCATGTATAAAAGTTGAAATGATAGCTTTTTATGAATATTACTTTAATTGCCTTCTGACTTTGAGTCGAACGTTGCTTTGTGAACAAAAGAAAATATTAACTTTAATTCGTCTTTAAGATCTTTCTTTTGTGTCTTTATTGAGTCTATATGTGTATTGATGTAATTTATTACTTTCGTTATTTCCTGTAATACTCCTTCTGCCACTCTAAACATTTGATGAATATCCTCTGCACTTCAGAGAAAGTAAGTGAATAAGTTTTAAAACTCTTAATAAATTCCGTCAAAAAAGACAATAGAAGTTTTTCAATTTTTATGCATTTGAATACCACAAATATAAATTTGCACAGTTTATTCGTATGTGTTATTCTGTAATTGCTATATTCAAATTTCTGCCCAGAATTTCTACTTTGAAATGACTTCTTTATTTATTAAAATTATCATGAAAAATTTAAGTACAATTATTGCAATTTAATATATTAAAATTATTTTTATGTTTCAAATATATTTTTAGAATCAATTATAAAAATTTTCTTATGATTATTGCTGTCTTACTTATTTAAAATACTAAGTTTATTTATTAATTATGTATTATTGACCAAAACTGTTTAACATTAAAAATAAAAATTTAATTATCTTTTTTTTAAATTATATATTTCTTTTTTTATATCTCTTTTTCATATCTAAATTTCTTTAATTCAAATTTTTGGATAAATTTAATGTTTATTGACGCTCGAATTTTTAGATTCTACTGGTTTGCTAAAGGTTTTTCATAGGTTTAAAAAATATATATAATTTAAAAATTGTCATAATATTGCCTGAATTTTTCACAGTGAGCTTATTTAAGTTTTTAATAATTCTATTTCTCCCCTAAAGTTCTGCATTGCAGACTCATCGCGGCGGGGGAGTGTTCCTGGGCGAAATGGGCGAAGTACGTCGGCAGTAGAGATTGCAGTACCGATATACCGGGATACCGAATACCGGTATTTTGAGCCATTTGTACAATTTTGTAATACCGGTATTCACAAGTTTAAATACCCTCTTTTCGATATTTACTAGAAATTTTTTTAATTGTCTCCACTATATGTTCAGGAATCACCAACATAGCAAAATAGTATACGTTTTTGTTTTCATGTCTCCCTAACGGGCGAAATTAATTAGACTGTGAATACAAAGTTGCATTGTACAATCAAGAGAAGTGATAAAATACTGTTTGACAACGGATTGTAAAATCCTCCGCGCTTTTGTTCATGCGTTAGGATGGGTTTAATTCGACAAAATAGGGGTGAGAGGAAAGATGTTTAATTTTAACAATGAAGACTCGCGGTTTTATGAGACGTAAACATTACAGATAATTAGTAATACAGAAGGAAAAAGGTACTAATGCACAGTAATATTTCAGAGCAATTTTTATTTAATGTAAGGGGCATAAACATTAAATTATGAAGAATAAATAAAAAATTTCTGTTCTGAAAATTTGTAATTATTTTTTTACAAAATAATGATGATTGTTTTTATATTAAAATGTTTCTTTTTTATATGTTGTTAAATTTTTTCAGGAATATTTTAATTCCCCGTTTTCTGCTTCTCCTGAAACCTTTTAAATCACTTTTGGCTATACATATAAATACGAAATTTTGAATTAAAATAAAATGCTGTCAGAAAGAACAGCACACATCACTATTTGAAGAATTATATATTACATTGAAAAATCGCACAGAAAAAAGTCATACCGAAATTGAAAATGTCTTACGGTATTTACATAATTATAATGATTATAAAAATGAAAATGAAAAAGAAGAAAATAGACTAACCAATTCAAATCTGATCAAGTTTATAGGAAATTTTCTTGAAATTTTTTACCACAAACCTATTTACATTCAGAAGAATTTGGTACAGTTATTGAAGATTATGATGACACTAATGTCGATAATGAAAAGGAATTGTCCCTTGAACAAAAATTAGAATTAGCGATAAATAAAAAAAAATTTCACGAATCAAAATACAATACAGAAATCAGCTATATCCAAAACCATCCGACGGGAAATCGATTTATTAGAAGATGAGGGATTTAGGGGTAAATATTTGGAACAAGTATATCACGCATTGCTAACAGTAACACCAATTAGCGTAGATGCCGAACGAACGTTTTCGGCAGCTGGTAATTTTTGCACTAAATTATGTTCCAGACTTAGTGACAGTACAATGGATGCATTTGTTTTTTAAGAACACATTTCAAAAATTTATAATAGTACCACAGACTGAATAGTGATACTTACACTTATAATAAATAAAATGTTCCTTTACTTTTTTTGTGATTCTTTATATATTGTTATAATTTATAAGTTTCAAATTATTTTTTGTGATATTTACACCCTCTGATAAAACTGGTAAATAAAACAAAGAAACACCTGAGTTTTCTTTCATTTTCCAAAATTTCTACTACCGGTATTAAAACCGGTATCCCGGTATTAAGATCTAAAAAATACCGAATACCGGTATTGAGCTTTTAGTCCGATATTGCAATCCCTAGTCGGGAGAGTATTCTCCTGGTAGGGTCACCCAAGGCGTGCAGTCCATTCCATTACGCTCAGCTAAATGCAATGCATGCGTGAGGCAAAGTCAGACTTCGGCCTTTGGTGCTTCTAGGTCCTTGACCTAGCTCTTGGCGTTCGGGCTCATGGACTTGGTTTGATGTCACTGTCGACCAGGTGCGATAAGCCACAACAACAAGATAATTCTATTTTTCATTTATTTTGTTTTTTTTTATTATGATAAATCCTTTTATCTATTATTACTAAGAGTTAAAAAACAGAAAACTCACATTCAATAGTGTTTTTAGCTAAAAGTTCATGAAATTTTGAAATGTTGACTACTTTTCTTTTCAGATACAAATACGGATATTCTTTCCCATCACCATATACAGTCATATCTATTGAATGTTTTTAATGCAAAGTTAATGAAAATTTCGAATTACAAATTTCAAAATTTCAAACATTAAAACGTTTGTTTAAGTTTTATCATGTATGTTCCATTTTCTTAATGTATCATGCTTTGTGAGTTGCAGTTCTTTTTTTTTTTGGAATATTTTTACCCCATTTTGTAAATGATTTTAAATTAATAAGTGAAGTTTATTATATCACTAATTGTACTCCCTATAAATAGCAATTCTTTATACCATAAAATAATTTGATATAATGTTTTGAAATTGTATGATTAAAATGTCTGATTTCATTGTAAAAAAGGTTACATCTAATTAATTCTAGTTAGTTAGTTAGTTAGTTAGTTTGTGATTTTTTTGGCGCAAGGGCCATATTTGGCCATGCTGCGCCAATAGTATGGTAGAAGTTACTGGTCTAATGGTACGAATTAATTCTAGTAATAACTACATAATTTTGTATTATTTGTACTTAAAATAAAAAAAAAAGTAAAAGTTTCTAAATATCATGAATTTTTAACTAAATACTCCCATTGAGTTTCATTGAAGTAATTTTAATATTGTCGATATTCCTATTTAATATTTTAACATTATTAATTACTATATATTGTTGTTGTTATTATCGTTTTTACTATTATTAATAACCATTAGTATTATTACTAATAATTTTCCTATTATTATTACTAATATTTTTTAATATTAATTACTCCTAAAAATACATTAAAATGGTAGCAAACAGCTAAAATTTTAAAATGTGTATTGTGAATGGAAATATTTCCGATTGTTTTAATTCTCAGAATACGACTTAATGAAAAATGCACCAAAACAGTTCATCTTTCATGAGGCTCCAAACTTTTATTTTAAGATAAATGTGATTTTTGTTCCATTTTAAGCATTCGACACCTGATATAACCTTTTGATGTTAATATAATTAATTTTCTTGTTTTACGAAGAGAAAATTATTTCGGTATTTTAAACCAGTTGTGTTTCCATCGGAATAATATAAAAGACTCCAGTTGAAAAAAGAATTTAATTATATTTTGTATTAACAGTCTCGCAGGTAATTTTGGTAAAATTTCCTTTCAGATAAATAGATTGTTATTTTAATTTGTTATTTTAATTACCTTATTTAAGTTATATTTATTGTTTACATGATCATTTCTAATGGAAGTAATCCTATAACATCATAACGCTACTAAAAATATACATATCCAGTTCATCTATCATTTAAACTTCTGTATATTGTAACTCCCTTTATTTTGTAACTCATTTTGAAAACTTGAAGATATTAAATATAATACTTCTTCCTCAGCTTTCAACAGAACATCTGACATAATCAGATCATCACAATCGCCATAGCTAAATTATAGCGATTATCCATCTGACGCCGATTAAGCCTATTTTTGTGCTCGATTAAGCTTTTTGTTTGAGGCTTATTTCTTGATTTCTATTACATCTACTTTCTTCTTCTGATTGAATGGATTTTTCCCGGTAATAAGGCGGGCACTGTCCAGAGCATTTTTATCTATATTTTGCATCTTCATTACCTACCTGAAAGAAACGTTGAATTCAAGGGAACTTTTAAAAATTTCAAGAAAGCAGTTTGAATTTCGTGCCTTGGTTTACCATTTGGTAATAAGTAATAGCATACATTTCTGTGCCACGTACGGTAGAGTTTTATATATAGATAGATAGATTTCTTCAGCTATTGTGAGCTGAAACAATACACACAAGATAGAAGCTTTAAAAATAAGTATTTTTTTAGTTAAAAATTCAATTATAGATTATCTTTAACAATAATAAAAAGGAATGTTTGTCTGTTAGCTCTATACTATTCTCTGACATTTAGAATAAAATACTGGGTAAATTATAATATATTCAGCTAAATGTTCATGCCATATGTATTTACCCAATAATATTTAGTACTTGCCGCTTTTCGCGACCCGTTTGTTTCCCGAGATTATTGTTTTATTAAATATTAACAATAAAATACAATGCAAATATAAAAGTAATATTTTTAATTACAGGAAAACACTTGGATATCGAGATCTAATGTAATAAACAGAGCAAAACAGTAATCTTTAAACACATCCATCCAACAGATTGATAATAAAGCTGCATTCATGTTTTATTAAATTACTTCCATCGCCAAGGCGACTGTGATAATGCATGGAAGAAAGAAACGTGATTAAAGTTGATTTGCTGCTTATCAAGCAAACTGAAAATGCAAAATGTTTCCAAAGTAAATCATACCCTATCTTTATGAAGTATTATCTTTTTTTTAAAAAAAATTGATAAATTTATCCTTTGAATATTAGCAGCAGCTTTTATTTCTTTTATAAAAGGGATTGCAAACCATAAACTTAAAGGAAAGAGAGCATTTGAAACAGTTGTTGAAAAAGAAATGAGCCAAATGGAGCGTTATCCTCTGGAAATGTCTCACCTTCCAGAATGTTTTCTAGAAAAAGCCAAGAAAGAACTCAATGAAGTGCCAGAACAACGAACTGAAGAATTAAGAAAATTCAAAGAGATGTTGTCAAGTCAGTTCATTCTTTCAAGTCATTCTTTCATAAAAATTGGATTTAATTTCTTCAATATTGGCATATTTGGTTAATTCTACTCTCTCTCTCTCTCTCTGTGTGTTTGTATTTGTGTGTATGTGTGTGTGTGAGAGAGAGAGAGAGAATTATCTATTTCAACGATTATTGCGTTATAAATTTGATAGTTTTCCGATGAATTCGGTACAATTTTAGCATTTCATTTCATTAAAAGATAAAAGTTTTCAAAATAATTATTTTTTAGTTCAAAATTCAATAATATATAAACTCTAATAAGAATAAAAAGGTATGTTTGTCTGTTAACTCTCTACGAGACAGAACTATAACATTTAGCATAAAATACTTGGGTAAATATGTATATATTCAACTCCATTTTTATGCCGTATATATTTACCCAATAATATGTAATAATAGCCGCCTTTCGCTACGAGTTTGTTCCCCGAGATTATTGACTTATGAGATATTAATTGATTTATGAAATACTAGCTATTACCCGCGACTTCGTTCGCGTGGAAATTTTGATGTGTACGTATGAAAACGGATGGTCTGATCAGCAGTCGGTAGTGTCGCTTTGAGAGAAATGCGCATTTGTTCCATATGTTTTCAATCACTATAAAATATCTGATGGTCGAAATGGATATCATTTTTATAAACGCATTGTTTCCAGTTTTTTTCATTCTTTATTTGTGTACGAAGTATTGTAATCATACAAAAATTCAAACTGCAGATGTTGAAGAATCTTCTTGCTTTATACTTGCGTGAATTCTAATAACACTTTTTTCGGAAACGTCACAGAAAAACCGCTTTAAGTTAGATGGGTGAAATGTGGTAAGCGATGCAATTCGAAGATTTTTATCAAATGTTGAGTAAAGACCCTTCAGAGGAAGTCTGTCTGCCCGCCTGCTCGAATGCAAGCGAACTCGATCACTACAAAGAGAGCTAGATGAACAAAATTCGGTATAAAGAATGAACATCTGTAGTCAAAATCAGACTGTCAGATTTTGAGCTACATTCAAAAAGGGAACAAGGTATTGTATGTCGGCCTGTACTTTTAGAAACATGTAAACGCGATCATTCAAAAATGGATGAAAGAAGTATGGGATTTTGTGATTAGAAGCAGAGTTTTGTGTCAAATTTTTATTTCAATGGATTGAGAAAAACAGACCTAAATCACAAATTCGATATTTGTAAATTTTTAACCGTCTACCAGGGATTGATCGCCGGAACACTGTCCAAGAATACGACAGATGCAATAAAAATGCTAAATTCATGCCAATGGTTAATATTTCTTATCTAATGTACGCCAATGGTATGCCAGACCTTCTCTGCCTTAAGTAGGTTTTACATTCAGCCAGCTACAATCCATCCACTCTGTACAGAAAAACGCGCCCAGAAAGTGTACAATAGCAAATACTTGTCCCGTCGAGAAAGGAAATTGCTATTTTCCACTCTCTCAATGCATGCATAGTCTTATTTCTGCGCATTCGAGACTTATTAGATGGATTGTAGCAGACTATTCAGCCTTTACCCAAGGTCCACATGTTTTGTGGCGATAGGGATTATAACACCTTTATTAAACAGCATGCGAGAAAGTTGTGGAAAGACCACACCCATTGGTATAGTACTGTGTGTCCACCACGAGAGCACTTCCAGCCATATGTCTATGTTTACGGCGGGCGTTACAGAAACAAGTTTCTGTAGAGACGATACATTTCGAATAGGAGGAATTGAGCAGAAATCTGAAGTGTTCTTTTTTTTTCTTCTAGGAGTTCATTTGAAGTGATAAAAAAAATTGTTAATAATTCGTCTTCTCGCTTTAGCCACAGTGGCACGCGTCTTTATATTCGCTTAGCTTGCTTCTTTTATATTTTATTAATATTTTCTTTGGTTAATATTAACTGCATTTCATTATTTAATTTATTTTCTTGTCTCAAATTTTGACATTTTTTTAAATGCTCTTTCAATTTAAGAAACGGGACACTTTAAAATCTCTAGCACCTGAACGAACACTTGAATTATTTTGAAATGCAGAATACTTTTACGTATAAACTTTTTGAAGTAAAGTATGTTTCAGAAATATTGTGCCTATTGAAAACATCTCACTATTGTTTTCATGTTAAATTGGAAAAATCACCTCGCTTTTGCTCCAGAGAATTTGATATTAATTATTTACATAAATTTAATAATAATGAAATGAGGACGATTCATTGCTTTGTTCTTTGTATACATATGGCAGAAATATCAGCTATTTTTAAGATACCGAGTATTCAAATAATTTTGAATTGAATGAATCGTTTTTTGAAGTTGTTTTCAAAAATTAAATATAATAATACAAAATATCGTCTATTTGGAGCTAAACGTGCCAATTTAAGAAATTTGAATGAACTTCTACCTGCACGAAATGAACTCCTCCTACAGTCACCTGTTTCTTTAGCGACCGTCGTAAACATAGACATTTGACGGGAAGTGTTATCCTGGTGAAGACACAGTAAATCATACACAAAATGTTACGCTTTTCTGAATCGGAAAATTTTAAAGAAACTCTGTGTACTTTTTAATATCATAATGAATCTTAAAAAACAAAATTTTATATATTGAAGTTTTCCACTTTTTTTTTTCTGTGCAGCTGATAAAACCTTCGCAGGCATAGATTTTGAGGATGACTTCTTGTGGCTCTTTTTAAGACATGCGAAACACGACTCTTCGAGGGCTCTGACACATCTTCGAAATTTAATCAAATTTCGAAGAAATTACAGCCATTTATTCCAAAGCATTGAAGATGGCTTCTTTCATTCCAGTCCCTCAACTCAGTGTTTTTCTATACTTCCAAAAAGAACTTCTGATGGGTGTTCAGTAATTTTAATAGAAGTAGGTAAGTATATTTCAATTATTTTTTTCAGGCGACTTTTAGAGTGCAATGACCTAGTGGAGAGGTCTTATTCTCAAGGATTGTAGGTTCGAAACCAAACTTTTCCAAAGTCCTCGCTTGTGAATGAGCCTAGTACGCATCAAATCCTACATCGTGGGCCAGGGTCCCTTCTCCCATGGGGTGCAAAAGTTAGGCTAGGATAATTCTCATCATTTTACCATAATTCAAGGTTTTCCAGTTAACCATTAACTTGGGAGGTGCGGTCTATGAGACCACCATTTCCTTACACTCAAATTAAATTTTGTAATGAAAGTATTAGTATGAAAATCAGCCAATATATTCTGCAGATATATATATATAAATAAGTTTTAGAAATTTTTCAAAATATATCATTATTGAAAAAAAGTAATTGCATTTGAACATACATTTTTTTCACAAACTACATACTACAACAAATAATATTCTTGAAAAAACATGTTACTTTTTACCATTTAAATCATATTTATTTTTCTAGTATACAAAGGTATCTAGAAAACAATATAATGGGAAATTCAACAATTGTATGAAAAATAAAAAAATCGGCAATGGATAAAATTCATCCTTTTTTTTATCGGCATTATTTCTACTCAGAAACTTGTAAATATTCTTCGCAAGGTTTTTGGAGGCATATTAAATATACGGGTTAAATCAGCGATTCTCAACCTGTGGGGCGCGCCCCCCTAGGGGGGCGCGAGCACACTAGAGGGGGGCCGCGAGAATATCCAAGAAAAATTATTATTTTAAAAAACTGATTAACTGACTGAAAGGAAAGCACGCATACACATAGAAAACAAAATACATTTCAACATATTTAATAACTTATTAAAGTAAAACAACTTACTAAATCAAAACTTATTTAATCAAAACATACTAAATTAAAAGCAAATTTAATAATTATTAGTGACTTTCTTGGGCCTGTCTTGCAAAGCAAAGTTTTTTGGAAGAAGGCTTAATATTAAAAATAGCCACTCTCAGTTCTGTTTCTATATTTTGTCTTCAAAGAAGCCACAGCAGAAAACCCAGTTTCACAAAAGCTGGATGTTGAAAATGGTAATAGAATGTGAAATGTCCTTCTTTTTAGTGCAGAAAAATCATCCTTACTCCTGCCCAAAATTCCAATAGCGATTTATTACTAAACTGTCTTTTAGTTTCGCCACTTATCGTAAAGTCTATGAATTTTTCTTCCTCATCAATTGGAAGTCCTTCGGGAATCTTATGAAGTGGATCCCTAACATACTCGTAACTTGATATCAGTTTGTCGTCAGCAAGAAAATACTTTTTAAAATTCTTTACCAGCATGGCTAAAAGATTTTCAATGGTTACAAAACAACTTTTACATGTTCGTCTTCAGCCTTGTAAGTTTTAGTACAATCATCCACATTTGCAAACATTGTTAGGTTTTTTTGCTTTAAATTTCTGCTACAAAATTCCAATTTTCTACAAAAAGCATTAACTTTATCACTCGTATCCAACATATGTGTGTGTATTTGCTCCTTGGAGTTAAAGATTCAAGTTATTTAATTTCTCGAATATGTCGACCAAGTGCCTTAATTTCATCACAAATAAACCGTCGAGAAAATTCTGGGCCTCCGGTCTGTTTTCTTCTGCTAGGAAATTGGCGGTTTCTTCTCTTTATTCATAAACACGTCGAAAAAATTTCCCACTTGATGACCATCTTGCCTCGCAATAAAATAGTGATGCTGAGTGTACTGAAACCCATGTCTTTACAAAGTGCGGAAAAGATTCTCGATTTCAAAGGTCTCGTTTTTATATAATTTACTACGGTTACAACCGTAGTTAACACAGTATTCAGACCAGGACTCATTGCTTTCGAAGCCAAACCTTCTCTGTGTCACGCAACTTCGAGAAAAGCTGGCATTGTACATCTTCGGCTATATCGCCAATTCGACAGGCAACAGTATCATTTCAAAGAGGTATGGACTGCAATTGTTTTGAAAAATTATCTCTAAACATAGTTTCTACAATCTCAATTGCTTTTGGTAAAATAAGCTCTTCACCAATGGTGTGAGTTTTTTACATCTGACTTTTTTATATGAACTTTGTAAGATGCAATTAAAGCTTTTTTATGCACAGACAAAGTTTCTTTAAAAATGATTTTTGCTTTTTTATATGATTTTAATTTTAATTCGAAGAATTCTCTGGGTTTGTTGACGTACTCACTATGAAGCGTTTCCAAATGTCGTTTAAGTTTATTAGGTTTCATGTTGTCTGCGGCCAACATTTTGAGCAATTGATACACAGGGGCCTTTCTTCTTCATTTACTTCAGCATTGGTAAACCCAAAATTTAAGTATTCTTGAGAATATTTTCTTGATTTTATTTTCGGAACCACGCTCGCCTGTGTACTTGTTGATGCTTGACTATCGTCTAATGCTTGCTTACTTCCGGTTAAAAATTTATCTATGAGTCTGCATGAATCTACTGCCGTGCATATTTAATATGGTGAATTGCAATTAACATGAAAACATATATAACATACACATTCACTATAGATTCGATAGCGATAAAAGGATAGACTCGAATGAGACTGGCTGGAATTGAAACTGGCGTTATCGAACATTTTCCTTCTTCCTATGAGAAAACATTTGCTCCACGCATGCTCGAGACGGCATAGGTCGTGTGGATTCCTTTCCACAAACATTGCTTATTTTTTTCACTTTTGTTTAGGTATGCTTCTATTTTATTTCGTTTATTATTCGAAAAAATGTATTCCGAGTTTCTAAATTTAATTCACCCCGTCTAGGTTAACTTTCATTAACGATTTTTTTTTTTGCTTCCATGTTCTTTTAACGTTATCTCCCTGTTTGGCTTTCATTTCAAATATAATATTGAAATTTTCTCCACTTTCATTCGCTTCATCTGTTTACCGCCGGCTTTTTCAACCGATTCATGGGGAGGGAAGTGCAGCTTCTGTGAGTCAAAATACTGGAGCACCAGTAGGTAAAAGACTGTCTTAGCTCCGTAGCCTGCAGATTTTAGCAGAAGTTCTTAATTCTTCCTTGTGATAGAAAAACCAACACTTGCCTGTCACGCCTTGGCAGTGGCCACCTTAAATGTCTTTTCTTTTCTCAGGGTGAAAAAGTTTACTCTCTTTGCCCAAAATGCTGCCAGCATCAGGCCTCTGCTGAACATATTCTAGACTGTTTAGGACTTCATTGGGGAGAAATTTATTCTTCTCCCTTTTTCGTTTTTGACTTTCTTCTTGTCAACGGATTTTTGGATTTGGTCTGACTTAGTCAGACCAGGGAGATTAGCAGCAACAACAACAACAACTGCCAAAATGCAAGACGTGGTTTCTCGCCAACATTGGCTCGCTTTTACTGTTGTTTTGGCAGTTAGTTAAAAATAATTTAAAAACAGAATCCAAAATACTAAATATACATTACTGTTGTATACATTTTAATGTAAGTGAGGGGGTCCATCTCAAAATAGCCCTTGTGTTGCTTCAAACGGGACATTAATATAACTAAACTAAAAACTAAAACAAAAGTAAGCGAGGGGCGCGAAGAAAATTATTATTGAAAACTGGGCCACAAATACTGAAAGGTTGAGAAACGCTGGGTTGAATACTAGTATAAAAATCAGCCTATAAATTCAGTGGATAATTACCTTTATTTATTTATATATTTTAGAAATTTTATTTATTTATATATTTTAGAAATTAGTGCACTAATACTAGAAAAATGAATTATATTTGAAAATACATATCAGAATCAATTGAATGCGAACTTTTATCTAAAAAATCTTCTGTACAATTATCATCATCATTAAAATCACTTTCTGCTTCATTTAAAAGTTTCTGGAGATCTGCTTCAGAACTAAGAAACAGCAGGTTGGAGGATATTTCGAGGATCGAGTTTTGCAGCTATCTGCTAAGCTTCACATAATACTGGACCACTCAAAGGAAAGTGCCTTCTCACAGACATCGCGTAAAGAAATAGCCGAAATATTTACAAAAGCTTCCGCTGAAACCTATTGCAAAAGTGCACATGTAGTAAAAGTCACAAAACAAGAAGCTGCAGCGTCAATCCATTGGATTGAGCTAGAAGTAAGATAGTCCATCCTTAGAGGTCTGAGATACCGCAACTCCCCAGTTAAGGGTTAGTTATGAATCTCGTCCAAAATCCCTTTAATTTTACTTTTAAACGGGGCTTCAACATAACTCCTTCCACCACGGTTCAAAACCACAAGTTTCGTTTCAAAATCATTTTCAGTCTTACTTTCAAACAGAACATTAGTAGAATAAAATCACATCATATCTCTGAGTTTTTATCTCATAAAATATTGTTAATCTAATAAGTCAGAAATATTCGTCTCATTATGCGCCCATTCATTCACACGTGTAGATTTCACAAATGGTCAGTCTTCAAAATATTTTTGTTTATGCATAATGAGATAAATAAAGTCCATTTAAAACTTGCGATCTATTGCTGTCATGCATTGTCATTTATTAGTTTCGCAATATTGATGTTATTTCTTGTCACGGTGACAAGTTAAAATAAATTTGGTAGAGTTTCCCCAGATATCGTTGTTTTGCAAATCTCGAACTCCTCATTCACATGTGTAGATTTCGCAATTTCAAAAGAGGGAACGAAAAAAATCACACAGAGTTACATCTGGTCTATAATGAAGATACAGCTTAAATTCAATATTTTATGATACCAAATATCGTTTAATAGGGTTGAATGAGAATATACAGTGTCAAACTGTGGCATTTACACATGCTGTACGATGGCAAAGAATGAAAGGGGATATTATGTCCCTGTGACATTTATCATCGTTACGAGACTGTTTTGGTATTGCACATTGACTGTTAGAGATATCTGGAAAGAATGCATCATTAAAAATACTGAGCTGGGACTTCATTTTTCAGCATCTTCACAACATCAATGTAATGTTGTCTTAATTTTGGCAGCATGTTTGGTGTGAAACATGCCCATGCCCATACATGTAAGAATTTGATCGTACTATTTAATATTTTTTAAGGTCAGAGGATAACACGATTCGAATGAATGCTCAAATATCATCATTTGCTCTTGGCTGCTATAATGCAACTATTTTTTTTCGGAAGCTAATATATGATAAAGATTGTTTCGGTGCAAACGAAAGGGTGCCGCGATCTGGTGGAGAGAGTTATTATGACTAAGAACTCTTATAATCAGCAAACATTCCTTTAAATACAACTCTCTTTTATAAATGCAGTCAAATATATGCGTAATTTACAATATTTAAATAAATGAAAATTCTTAAACTGGCTAGTTAATTCCTTTTAGAGCTTTTTACGCTCACCAGAAACGCCGTAAAAGAGAAAATACATTATACTTTTGACAATTTCATATGGATAATAGATAGGTAGTAGAATCATATAGATAAATATTCAACAATATTCTCTCCAATATTGCTGTCATGCACTGATAAAGTGAGCTAGTTGCTCTGTATGATTCCAGAGAAATAAAAGATAACTTTTAGAAATTCAATACTATCGATATTAGAAGGGGTATTTTAAACATTTTTCCAAGACAAAATTTTTTTTCGTGAGCTTGCGTTTTGAAAATAATGAACAATAATTAATAGTGAATAAAAATCAGTTTTAAAAAATGCTCTACCGAATTGCTGTAATTTTATAAATAAATATACAAAAGTATAATAACTATTACGTGTAGTCATTTTATTCTCACATTTTAAATTTTTTTTATTCTTTAATCTCTGTGGCATACATTTTTAAAAGCGATGAAAGACTGTAAAAAATATAACTAAGAAAATTTATGTAAAATTTAATTTTTAATTTAAAAAATGTCGATTTTTTTAATTACGAATTTCTTGTTAAAACTTATCTATATCAAGAAAAGAATTCAAATATTATGATCATTAAATAATAATTAAACGAGTCAGAAAATGTAAAATGTAATTCATCATTGCATCGGATTCACTTACAGCCAGTGGTGGACTGGGTCTGAAAATATTATTTGCCAAGAAACAGTGACGATCTACCTACACTGACTATGCTATTTTCCAATCTTTATAACGAAGAGATAGAATTTTTCTGAAAATATATAAATTGAAACCGGAATGTGTAAATATAATTTCTGCAATATGAAATCATTGATTTTTTTTGCCAGCATTTTTCACATGAAAATATGACATAAGTTTAAAAAGGATGTTTGCTGGTGATGATATCACTATTGTTTCATATATTTTTAGTCTTTCAAATTATGTTTGCACATATGCCGAATAACAACTGTTTTAATGTGACATCTGTAGTTTTTATCTTTTTATAATTTCTTAAAATTTTGCTCACTATAAAACCAAAAAATAAGAAAAGTTTTACCGAATGTTTTGTGGTGGTAACTTGTTAATCTTTTATTAAAAAAAAGCATACAATTATGTTTATTTCGATTGGCATCAAGTATATTAATTAATAAGACGATATAAAAAAATAAGCACCAATAATATGAATTCAATCTAACTTATATTTTGTTCTTTATATATTATCCTAAGTAAAAAAAGGGTAAGAATAATTTTTAATTGCTGATGCTGTAAAAAGTTATTGATGAATCTTCATTTTGAGAAATTTTAGTCAAACTCTCTGTGATTTTCTTTAACCTTTTAAACAGCTCTTCATATTGCAACATATCAACAATCCAAAAATAAATATCTGTATTATCTGCAGCTCACTAAATAAAGAAATTCAAACAAAAATCGATCAAACAAGTCATATTATAATATAATGTACAAATCACAAACGAACACAAACTGAATTACATGAAAAAAAATATAAAATAACTGAGTTTGAAGAAACGGAATCAGAAATTTTAAAATTGAGGGTACATGATAAAATTTTTTTTAAATTTAAGTAAATATATCTCAAAAATAGATTTCGATTTTTTTTTTCTTTTTTCGATATTTTTAATACATAGATTTTATTAGAATTCACTGAAACCGAAAATCGAAAGTTTTGAGTTGAGGAACAAGCCAAAGTATCTTAAACATCATTAGAACTATTATTTAAATCAAATATAAATAAATATGAAAAGATCCTTTGTCTCCGATCGGGATAATTAAAAGTTATTATTATTAATTGGTTATTGTAGTTATTGGGGATATAATCTTTTAATAATATGGAGAAGAATGCATCCAAAATTTATTCATTTCTCACGAATATGAAGTTTAAAAATGTGTTTAGATATAGCAATAAGGTGTTGGGTACTTGACGGCATTCGAAAACCATCTCATGAAAATGATTTTTCAAATTATTTCCTGTCTTTGAAAAATGTATTTCGGTACATATTTTGAATTTAAAACTTTAACAGCTATGTCTAAAACAAATTTGGATTTGACTGAAGAATCTTTTTATTATATATGTTAGATCTTATTTCTCATTTTCTCCTTCTCAAACCCCCTTCAAAATTAAAATATAATCTGCCGTTATAAGCTGCGCATGCGCCAGCTGCTGAGACGTTTTACACCACATATATTCTATATGATTGAAGGTCCTTCGGATATTATTCCAAACATTCCTTCATGATCTTAGTTAATCATTTACTGCAATGTCTCCGTGTGTGTTTTTAATGTTTTGCAATATTCGCTGCATAAATCCCCCACAATATATGTAGAACAGATATTTCTAGTCTCCTCTGGGCCATCGCCCCCTTTGCAAGAAAAAACATTCCAACATCCTTTAATATATAAAATTCAACGCCAAATAAAGAAGTACTGTTGCCTTTGGATTCACTGCAGCACCCATGGAAGATTGCAGCACCCTCTAGTGTTGAAGACAAATTGCATGTGAAGAGTCTGATTTTGTGTCTTTTCACCAAGGTCCGCTCTGCTGCAATATTAATTTCTAATACTTAGATCTGGGAAAAATCTTAATCCAACACACGCATCTTGAATGGCCATTTTGTCTTCAATGCAATTGGCCCATTTACCATCAGACAAGCTGGTAACCTTACCAATCCCTCACTGATCATTCGACAATCACGGTTACAGTATGCAGGGTCGAATCATTTCATTTCTCATCTTCTGGTTTAATCAACCACAGAATGATCTTGGAATGAAATCAGCAAATAAGATTTTGTTTTCCATGTAAACTATTAAAATCATAAATTAATTATTTTAAATATAATTTCAATAATTAAATAAAATTTATCTCACTAAATTTTGAATTTGTCTGTCTTACTGTAGGTAAATGGGACCCAGAAGAGTTTCCGTTAGAACATTTCAAAAGAATGTTCATTTTTGTGATCTTGCAAACACTCAGGGATCCAGTGACGCAAATCAATGGATTCAAGATCATTCAAGATTACAAGGACACTAATATGAAGCATCTGAAGTGCTGCACTCCCCAGAATATCTACCTCGAATATCACTTGGGCATGGCAAGGCATCTCTTCATCTTATCATAAATATAATTATTAAACTCTAGAAGTCTTCAGTCATTTGGACTTATCTGTGGGTATGGTATGGAAGCTTGAAGAGGGGGTGGTCCGCTCAGGTGTCGTCCTCGTCATCTGATCGCGGTTCAAAATGACGAGACCCGTTACGAGGTTAAAATAATCCTAGTGTTGCTTTAAAACCGGACGTTAATATAATTAGACTAAACTAACTATGTGGATATATGGAAATAAAAATATGGGAGTGCTATGAAAAAGCTGATTTCAAAGCAAAGAATATAGAGATATTTTAAATTTAAAAATGAATCAATTAAGAGCTCAATTTGAATCTTTCAGAAGTTTTATACATCTAGAAAATTGTGGTAAAAAATAATCTGAAAATTTAAATCAACCAGAATATATATATATATATATACACATTTATTTTTATAAAGGTTTTGATTCGAGTTATTTTAATACGAATCCCACTTATTACAATCTAAGAAATAAATGTAGCGTCAACCTTCAATTGGAAGAGTTACCTTGTTGTGCAAATAGGGAGTTGCGGCATTTTAAATAGGTTGCGAGATTTTTTTGCATCGTATGCTTCAAATTCCAATATCCTTCCTCTTATGGAAGATTGGAGTGGGAATGCCAGCTCAGTTGTCGTCGTCATCTGACCGAGGCTCAAAATGACGAGATCCGTCTCCAAATAGCATTAGTGTTGCTTTAAAAGAAACTTAATCAAACAAAGGAACAGAATAAAACAACTGTCACTATTCATTCTAAAGACGGATGACTGTGTTAATGTTCAACAGGCCAGACTATTTAACCACAAATTTGGAAAAGTATAGATTGACATCCAATGTTCCCTTACACACACTGTTGGGTAGAAGTGTTCATTTCAAATGCCCATTTGATCATCTCTAATGAGCTGTGAAGTTGCACACCTATTTGTCCGATTCCTGGATTTAAAGAAACGAATATGCGCTTTTTGAATGAAACTGCTGCCTGATGCTCTCGATCATCGCAATGGGTTTCACTTAATTGCTTCGTTCTTTTGCCGGTCTCTTTTATGGCAATTATTGAATATAATTTTATTTATAACGCTTGTTTTACAGCATTTCGCCACACATTTTCATTGCATTTACTCGCTGTTAGGGTTAAAATTAAAAATTATTTTTAAATATTGTGTTTAAATTATTATTAAAATGGTAACTAAACAAAAAAAATTATTAATAAAATGTCATAAAAATTAATTTTTGTGAATAAAAAAATGTCCAAATTTTTCTAAGAAAAGTATTATATTTATAGGATCAAAAAAAATAATTAAATTTCTAGCTGATAGTCTTACCATTCCAGGTATGCTTTTGCCACTTGTTTGGTTGGCAAGCACGCGGACAAAATCATTCCAGAATAGATGTTTTAAGTTTCATACTTATTTGAAAATATATGAGAGTTCCAATATTTTTTCTACATACATCTTAGCAAAATTTCTGTATTTATAATTTCAAAGCCCAATAAGTTATTGATATATTTTAAGAATCTAACATGCAGATATTTTAATATCTACATCTCTCTTTTATCAGTTGAAAATCCTTATACTGCAGTAAACTGGAATGCATCCATTTTATACAATTTCAGAACTGTGTCATACAAATTTGAATATATGTAGCATTTTGTGTGAGTTGGAAGTGATTTAAAATTAAGATTAGCATTTTCTTACAAAAGTGCAGTAAAATTACAACGATAATCTCTTTATATAATAACAAAATAATATGTTATTTTTAATAGCCATGTGTTTGACAACAGTCAAGAATAATAATTCTTAATTCTTTTGTAAAATATTGCAAAATGGACTTTGAAGAAATTAAAAGATATAGAGCGTAAACAAATTGTTGTATCGCATTTAAAATATGAATGGTGAGAAATGTATCGAACTGAAAAAACTTTTTTGAAAATAGGTAGAATGTTAAAAATCTACTTTTGATTCTTCATTTATAAACAGTTCCTAAGAAATAATTGCGGATAAAATTAACTTTTATGTAGATAAATTCTTTTAATAAAGTTTCAAAAAATGCTCTGGCAATCTATGATATCGAAGAATAAATATGCGAGTTAAAGTGAGTTAGTAGTACTTAATTTTTTACAACATCAGTAATTATCAAGGTCGCCTATCTGTGGATGTTGTATCGCTGCAACATTCCCGCCTCTAATATCTTACGGATAAATTTAATTTATTGCAATTTCTACATATTACTAAAATCCATAAATAATCTCCCTTAATTTCATTTTAAGAATTTTTTATCCTGATGGGAAACCACAAAAAGTGATATGCCTTCTTTGTTTCACATAAAGGGAAAAAATACATCCAGGAGGGATGATGTTTCGCTCAGTTCTAATTTTCATTTGCTACGCATGCGTAGTAATAAGACGGAATGATTTGTGAAAAAGTGTTTAAAGGCAAGCAGAATAGTAAAATAGTGCCATTTGAGAGATGTTAGAAATGGTGTTTTTAACGATTTTCTTTTGGGGAGAAATTCATCTCTAACTCACAATGTGAAAATAAATCTAAAAAATGAGAAATATACTAATAAATAAAAATTGTATAAAACAAAAATCACTTTTTATTTACTTTTTAATTCGTTTGTCGGTATCATTATTATTTCGTAGATAAATATCATAATAATTTCCTTACAAATGTATTTCATTTAACCCTACTTTTCATGTTTTTTTTTTCTACCGTTCAATTGCAATTGTGTAAATCTGTGCAAAAGAAAATAAGGATTGTAGGAAAAATAATTTATAAAATATTTTAGGGTTAAAAAAACATTTGAAATTAAATATAATAAACAATTGTCTTTGCTTGAATTTCCGTTATTAAAAGTCATCAGTATCAAATTGAAAATATACTAATTAATCATTAAATTATTGAATCAAAGTCAAAAGAAACGTTTCACCGAAATGGATCGTTGGGCAAAATAGAATTGTACATTGCAGATCCTATGGCTAAAACGCACGCGCCATCATTGATTGCAGTCAACAGGAATATCAGTCTATTACTAATAAACAAACAGTCAAGTGATGACGCAATAGACACAAATTACTCAGAAACAGTTTAAGATGAAATCAAAATTAATATTACAATATATGTTCGCTCTCCAGATGCAATCAAAAGCTTACAGTTACAATGAATAAAAACAACTATCAGATCTAAGAAGAATTTGTTTACATTTTTACTCTGTAAAGAGACGAATAGTAATAGCATACATATTAAATTCATTAATTGCCTCATTTGAGGAAGATACTTCCGTGTCAAACGGATCACAAACCGTAGACATGGAAGAACACATACAATTTTTTTTCTTTTTTGCTCTGTCTATTTGGTAAATATACACTATACTATGCGATACTCCGACCTAGTCAGAGCCCTTACGGGAAACTTGATGGGGCCACCGAAAGGCAACCCCAACTATCATGAAGGAACAATTACACTTGATGACATTGGACCCTTGCAAAAAATAAAGAACTCTCTAGAGAAAACACAATTAGTACAGAAAAAGAATAGAAAAAACATTACATTTTATATTACATATTAAGTAGTGAATCAATAAAATTAAAAATTCGTAAAATAAATTCAATGAGCGTTAAATTTTTACATTAGGAGAGAGCTATAAATAAAATCTTTGACAAAATGTCCCAAACAGAAGATTTAATCACTGCAATTTTTGTAAGTTCTTCGACTCCAAGAGATATCCAATTTCTTGGCCATCTGAGCCTGTGTTCTCGCCACAGTGCACAGGCTTTGATCATGTGATTTATAATTTATGGTACAAACTTAGAGGGAAGGTAAAGCACAAATATATGAATATTATTTACATAGGAAACCCAAGTACATAGGAAATCCATTTCTTTAGTCATAAATATTGGGTGCCTCAATGCAACTGAAGCAAGATTTTTACCTTCTATACAAATGAAAATAGTTTAATGAAATTTTCAATAGTGGTACATTTATGTAAAACAACTCTTTATTGTAATTGGAATGTATGGACGCAAATGACGCGGTAAAGCAAGCACAGGAAATAAGAGATGAAAAGAAAGACAATGTTGTCTTTGAATGAAAAGGGAAAAGAATAGAGAGTTTGAAGGAGCGATGAATTGAGTATGGTGAACGAGTCTTTTGGCCACTCCGATCTCCTGACTTATACTGCCTCGCTTACTTTTTAAGGGCACATCTCAAAAATCTAGTGCATGAGATGATGTCTAATGTTGAATCAGCTGAGAGTCTCGTTTGTCGAACTACCAAAGCTTTTTAAGTGTGTGAAATACCTGACATCTTTGGCAGTGTATGCCAGTTACTCCATCGACGCTGTCAAGTATTTATAGCTTTTGGGGATGCAGTTTTGAGTAGGTTTCGTAAACACGACACTTGTCAACGACATCGTCATTAAACGCTTTGTCATTCGTTTACTTCTTATTTGCGTCATTTGCATCCATATAATCTTCTACAATAAATTACTTTTGAAATATATATACCGCTATTGAAAATTTCATTAAAATATCATCACTAGTGTAGAAATTAGAAACACAGTTGAATTTTGAGTCACCCTGTATTTATGACTAAACAAATAGTTTGAAACCTGGTTTCCTATGTGAATCCTTATTCTCTATCTCTCCTCCACCATGAATTTGGAACCAGCCTGTATATTCTCATATTCGTTAACAGTTTTTATATCAGCATATTTCATATAAGCATCGTTACTTATAACCAACATCAAAGCATCCTCATTTTGAAATTTCTTTATGATTTGTTTTTGAAGTATTAAAAGCAAATGGACTTTTTGTTGTTGTTTTTTTATCATATTTTAAAAATTTTTTTGATTTTTATATATAAAGGGTTTTGTAAATGATTTTTCTATCGATTTTTTTAATAATTTCTGTAAAAAAAATAAGAGAAAGAAATAAAATTTTATTTAACATTCATTTTAATTTTGATATTTTTAATCCTATTGGGAAGAATTTTACTTATTTATTCTTAAAATTAACTTTGGCTCTAGATAAGAAAATAGATGTTCATTTAGAGTGCTCAGATGAATGTCTTGGATAAAGAAGATTTGTTATATAGGAAAAATATTTCAGGGGAGAGAACTGGCGATAAAATAATCTCGAACTAATATGATTTTTTTAATTGTTTAACTTCAAACTAAAATATTTATTATTTATAGAATTGTGTTCCAGGACGATATAGAGAAATCCACTTCATCAATGGATCTATGGTCTTAACGCTTTTTTGGTCTATCGCAAAACTCCTCTTTCCAAAGAAGATAAAGCAAAGAGTGAGTATAAGTATGAAAAAAGGACTTAATACAGAATAGTTCAATTATTTCTCTCTCTTTCTGTGTGCGTACGAGTAGGTGTGTGCGTGTATGTGTAGCAAAATTTTAAGCTCCACAAGCTGCTTTTAGCTTCTTTCGACGCTACCGACGAGATATCTCGTCTTTTAGATACTTCCAATTGAATTGTAAAAGTTGAAATTAAATTAGTACCATTAAAAATATTTTTTTTAATCTTAACACATTCATCGCTAAAGATGAATCAGATAAAAACAAATATCAAATATCAATGAAAGTTTCTGAAAAACGAGATATCTTGTCGTTAGCGTTGAAAGTGTTAATTTCGAGAAATCTATACTGATAATCCAAAAGAATGTTTGTTTGCTCGCGCGCGTGTGTGTGTGCGAGCGCGCAAATAAAGAAATAAGGTGCACCTAATTTTTCAGCAAGTACTTGTTGCGAATCTGGAAACATTGCGGTTTGCTTTATATAGCGAAAAACATCAGACATCATTAGCGTTTATAAATAGAAATTATTTGTGCTATTTAGATTAATTATCTTTAACCTACCGGGGGCACCTCGTCATTGAGGATGAGAAGCTTCCGGTATGCTGGTTGGTCCTCACCACCCTTATGGGTACCCGAAAAGGTGGGTGTCTGGCTCCTCCCATCGATGACGACAAGTACTTCCTTAGGGAAGGGTTGTACTGTGGCCGGTGATGACCGTAGGACTCAACCACAGTTCTTGGTGGCGTTCTAGAGGTCAGATGGTTTCACCTATAGCTACTGAATTTGGCACATGTATACTATAGAGGGGGTAAATATACACCTCGAAGCGACTTCTTAAATATTTTAATTAGAATTTTAATCAATTAAAAATTAAGTGAAATTTCGGTGCTACTTCGCGATAACTTTCGCAAATATTATCGCACAAAAATAATGTTTATGTTAAAGTTCAAAAATTTATCTTTTTAATAATATCAATGTTTTAACTTATACATTAAGTCTACATTCTTCACTATTTTTTTAAAAATATTTTAACCATATTTTTCAATTATTTATTTCTCCCAAAATAAAAATAAAGTTTAATCTATACGAGCAAGATCATGTACAAACTTTATCACTTGTTGCAAACACGTTAACAAAAGCTCAAATAAAAAAAATAAGTCAACTATTATTGCAAAATAAACATATGAAAATGTAATTTTTAGCACATGTATGTATAAAACGAAATAAATATGAAATATCACATTTCTATTAAGTAAATGCAAAGAAACCTTTTTCTGTGACCCTTTACCTTATCTATATTTTATGTAAGTAAAAAAAAGTTTTTATTTAAGGCAAACATGGTTTTATACAAGATATCCACTCTAATCAGGGCCCAACTGATAGCTAATTTGTAAACATTCAGTACAAATTAGCATCTGCTTACAAAATGAGCTAAATGAAGTAAATAATTCTATTTTAAATAAGTTGTGCCAATAAATTCTCTGATGAATAGGGAATTTCATATTTTTTTCATAGATCCTTTGCTCTGTTAATCATATTTAACAATGCTTGAAATATGCTTGAATTTTATATGCTTGAAACGTTAATATTTTAAATAAAAAGAGTTGTACTCCAATCAACTAAATCAATCCTTAAAAATGATTGATTTTTTTTTTTGAAATTTTGAATATTACTATTCTAGAAAAAAAGGCAGATTAGACCATTTCATTGACAGTCTAAAATATAATATCCAATCATCTCCAGGAATTTCGCAAGAGTGATAGGCCTAAGATAATAAAAATGTAAATTGTTCTAAATTTCTAATATTTAAACTATGATATTTGATCGCAGAAGATAGGAATGCTTACTTATTTATTTAAAAGCTGGAGTGTCAACATATTTTGCAGAATATGATTCCTCAGAACAAAGGACTATCTAAAATTTTCATAATTTAAATAAAGGCGTAAAATTTTTCCTATTTTTAAAGTATATTTATAGACCGATACAAAATAAAATATTATTATTGACATCCTTTATATCCTTTTGAAAGTAAAATAAAAAATTGAATTTTACGATGAATCAGAAATTTTTTTTGAATAATTCTTTGAGATATTATACAAATTATGAAAATTATTCTGTTGTACTCAAAAGACTTCAATGCCGACGAACGACTACTTTCATTTCTCATAACAAAAAAAATTATTGGTTTCAGTAAAATTGTTTTATATTAATTGCAGTTAATATTTTCCACATTAATTTAAAATTCAAATTTTATAGGCATCGAGAATCAAATTGGAGAGAGATACCTAGTACAATAAACAAAACGGCTTAAAACCTGCAAAATAGTATAAATGTATGATTATTAAAATTTCAAGCTTAAAAGAATCTTGCTGAAAAAATCTATTTAAAAACAAGTTACATAAAATGCCTAACTGAAAATTTTAATGAGCATTAATACTGCGAACTGGCTAGTAGACAATAAATGATGAATTTAAGAGACGTGTTAACTACTATAACGTGCCTATGATAGTAGACGTTATAAACTACTATTCAGGACTACTTGACGATGATGTAGAAATTCATTAGATGATTATAGTATTTTAATATTTATAAAGTATCATAACCACTGTCGTAAGCTAAGAGCCATAACATACAAGCATACCTTGTCCGACATTAAGTTATAACTTTTCAGCTAGAATTTTGAAGATAAAATGTGTTTTTTCTCCTATGCTAATACTTCCTAACTTTGCTAACCATCTTGTTCGTGAGGCATATAAGCATTTCTAGTTTGTAAATTATTAAGATAAAAGCATTTATTAAAATTTGACTTAGTTAGTTACTTCATAGGACTGAAATCAAGCTATTATATTTTATCTAAACAACTTCAGTATTACTTAATGGAATAAGTTCATTACAAATAACTGCATGAGCAGATTAAAACATGTGCATGTTACTATTACAGATAATGGTTTATCGGTTGTTTCATTGAAATTATTGATGATTCTGTGTAAAAAAAATGATTCCGTTTTTCAATAATATGCTAAGAAATAAAGACAGAAGTGAAAATCCGATTTCAGAGTTAATGTTCAAAGAAAACAAATTTTTTATCTTAATTCTTACAATGACTAAGGCACACGATTAAATAGTTTGAAGGAACGACGAAATTAGTTTGAGTTTCATCATAACAAAAAATATTGCTATAAAATGTTTATCAAATTTCTTAAACAAACTATTTAGCACTGGATTAAACTTTCTGTTTGATTTCTGTTTGATTCTGTTATTACCTTGATTTCATTGGGGTCTCATGCAGTGGAATACGGTATATTTAACACGAGGAAACAAGAGGCACACTCACACTACCATGCGGCGATGGATTTGTTTTAATTTAATTTTTGCTTCAATTATATTTCTGTTACAACGCGGTAGCTACATTTCTAACGTTAGAAGACGAGAATTGCGCTATCTGGAAGAACCAGTTCTTTCAAATTTCTGTATAATTTTCCGTAAAGCACATGGACATTGGATTTTTTTTTATATTCCCTTCATACAAAGAAATTCTTTTAAAATTATGATGGAAAATTTTTATCTGTAGCGCTTTCTATACCAACTTACAATTGCGCAGGGAAGTAAGTATTGCTCTTCTAGAAATCACATTCTTTTTATCCAAAAATAATATTAATAGGCATGTGCTATAACGCAAATGATGCTTCATATTTATCATCAGCAAATAGTATCATTTGTGTTATAGCGTCATTTACTTGTAAATTTTGGTAATGTTTTTTTTATTTAATAAATATCACGATCCTCATTGGAATTATCTGTTGTACAAATTTTTTTCATTTGGACCAATAGAACACATTCTAGCGTTAGATACTAATAGAACGCTGTAAAGTGGGAAACTTATTCTTGCTAACCCTGTATTTGCATTTCTCTCAATGTATTACTATACATTCATTTTCATGTGATGAACTCTAAAACGCTTATTTCTGTTTTTGCAGGTGATGTTTCATTCTAAGCCAGAGGATCTCTTGAACTTCTTTCCACCGGACATGATCCCCACTCAGTGGGGTGGCACTCTGACGGATTACCACGATGAAAATTTGCTGAAGAAAATGAATAAAGAACATGGAAGCTACCCTATAGGAGGGCCTAAAAATTATTTTTAAATATTTCTAGTATTTATTTTTAAGCACAAAACATAATAAACAATTCTTTATGTATTGATTTGTTTATTTCTTTGTTTTTAAGTATTGCTCTTCACTTATTGCTTTGTATTGTGCAGATTGCAATGAAGATGTAAAGAACTACGCCGTTGGTTTAAACAAAAATTTAGATTTATTAGAAAGGAGCAACTTAAAACAGCACGAGATTGAGAACTTACTCATCACTGATGGGTTTCAGCTTTCATACACATATGGAATGTTCAAGAGCAATCCAATTTGAATATTTAAGAAAGATCTACATCCTTCCAGATCTTTAACAATAACAATCTGAATAAAAATATTCCAGTCTTTGGATGAAACACAGTGGCTAAGACTCGAATCACAGATCAACCAATCTTCCTCTGCCAACCGAGCCATGGCGATTGCTAGTTATTCTGGCTTATGTGGTAATATACAACGTATTATAATATTATATATCGCCTCCTATCATGCAAAACATCGTATATAAAGACTTGAGGTGATATCAATTAACATGATGAATTTGGAATGATGGGTTAAAGAATTTACAGAATTCATCCAAGGAATTAGCCAAAGATCAAACAGTAAAGAGACAAATCCCCCCAGGGTACCCTGGTGGGACACTGAGCTGGAGAAATAAAGAAAATTGACAAGAGCCTTGCAGCATAGATACCAACGATGTAAAAACACTGAATAGAGAATAAAGGGAAGACAAATTTATAAAAAAAATGAGTCAATATATAGTGGAATGTTGAGAAAGAAAAGTAGAGAATGCTTTGAAAAGTTATGTAGCGAAATAGAGAGAATGAACCCTTTTGAGCTACCTTATAAATTAGCAGCAGGTAAAATGAAAAGGAAAACAGTAATACACGATGTCAAAAAACAGGATGGAACAAAAATCAAAAATGCAAAAGAAACTATTGAAACCATTGTGAGATGCCTTTTCAAAGAGAAACATTCCCAACAAGAAAATAAAAAGCAGAAGAAAATAAGGAAAAGTATTGAGGAATATAAAACAAAAGAAAAAGATAAAATATTCACAATATATGAAATAAGAACAACGATTAATAAAATGTCTAAAAAGAAAACACCCGGATTAGACAACATCCCTATGGAGATGCTTGCTGAAATTAACAGAAAGAATCCATTCCTATTTTTAGAGTTATACAACAAGTGCTTAAAATTAGGGGCATTTCCTAATCAGTAGAAGGTAGCAAAACTGATTTTAATCCCTAAAACTAATAGGACCTAAATCCTATAGACCAATTTATTTTGCTAACAACAGTAAGTAAAATCTTAGATAAACTGATAAAACAAAGTGTATAGCACTTATTAACGGCACAAAATAAACTACATTTTGATCAACATTGTTTTAGATATGACCACTCTTTTGAAACAGCACAGAATGCACTATGGAGTAAAATAAAAGGTGTGAGAATCAAAAACTAAAAACAACAGTTATATCTTTGGATGTAGCTGGAGCATTTGATTCAGTATGGAGGAAAAGCATTTTTTTTATGCCCTTATAAAGATAAATTGCTCGAGCAACCTTTTTGAAGTGATTAAATATTACTTAAGTGAAGGACAATGTATTTACCAAGATGGAAGGAATAATTGGGAATTTATAATGGATAGAGAAGTGCTGCAAGGCTCATGCAGTGGGCCGTTATTCTGGAGCTTGGTTATGAATTCTGCATTTAAGATCAGTCTTCCAGAGAAGTGCTTTATGCAGGTGTAGCAGATGATGTGCTACTAATAATCTCAGGAAGAACAAAACATGAACTGGAAATTAAAGGAAAACAAATAGTTCATAGGCTAATAAAATAGAGCAAAATACATACTCTTGAGTTTAATGAAAGGAAAACAATTCAAATGTCTATTACATTTGGAGAACGTTTAAAATTAACAGATCCAACAAAATTTAAGTTTTACAAAATAAAATACTTCGTATCATAATCAATGCTCCCTGAAATTTTTCATAGAGATCTTTAAACTCCAAAGCTCGATGATTTCATCAAAGAACTTTAAAAAAAATTTAATCAACTCAAAATTCATAAAACTCCCAAAATTGAGGAAAAAATTAACTATGCCTAGAGTAGTGGAAAATAAGCCTTTCTTCGTTGTACAACTAAATTGAATTTGCCATTTAAATCTCCATAGCTCCTTTCGAAATTCAAATTGAATCTAAAGAACTGCTTTAATTTTCGCTTTAAGCCCTCTTAAGCAATAATCTTTTTCTACTCAACTGACGCACCAATGATACATTAGTTCGGTTTTCCCTCATGCTGCTAACTACTTCAAACTGAGTAGAAGCACTTTGGCACTAAGGCTATTCACACATCTAATTCAAGAGTTTACTTAAAAATTCGATAATGAATGAAGATATTCTCTACAGTCCCAATATTATTTATGGACAGGATTTCATGATAACTGTATCCCATGCCATAAAAGTACTGGTATTCTATTTCCGTGCAGTTGTATTAGCTAATCGATCATGAACACATCACGCAAGTTCATTCGATACTCTAGGACAGAAGTGGGCAGACTTTTTCATGGTAAGGGCTACTTCTGATTATTACAAGATGTTGCCGTCTACCCAGTGGCATAGGTCTACAACATTTATTATAACTTAATGATAAATACGGAATATGTAATTACCTACATAACTACAAAGATAATAATAATGATTTCCAGAAATATAATAATATCAAATGATGCATTTTATATCAAACAATTTAATATACATTAGAAAATGAATCATTTTCATATAAAGTTAGTTCTCTTAGTTATAGTTAATAGAAGATTTCAGCTACAAACTGTCGGGCAATATATCGGTTTATAATTTCTAACTGCTAATCTTGCACTGGATTCTAATTTATCGTCTTTGAGACGGGAGTGATATGTGGTCTTAATTATATTCGTCGTAGAAAATGCAGATTCACACAGATATAAGTAAAGCCAAAGAACGATGTTAAATGATATAAAAATAAAGATACGTCCTTTAGATTCCAAAAGTTATTCTTAGGTTCAGAACAATGTGTTTTTAAAATTATGTCATTTTGAAGGAGATAAACTTTGTATTCTCTTTCTCTCTTGTGGAAAACGATGTTCCATAAATATGTTTCATTTCATATGTGCGCCTTAGGTCTTACTAAACTTAAAAAACCATTGGTGGTCCATCGGTCGATCACGATGAACTGAACGCCCACCACTTCTCTAGAAGAATATTTTGCTAAATAATATTGTAATCTCCCTCCATGTACCCCATACCAGGTTTTCATTGAGTGTTCAGTTTAAGTGGCGTGACAAGTGAATTCCAGTGGTGGGATAATCAGGATATTAGCAGTTGTTGGATATCGAAGTTTCCACTCCGCACAACGCAAAATGTCACAGACATTTTGCACTGATGAGGGGTTTGGGAGTGACAACGGTCCATTGGTGTGTTGTAGAGTGTTCATCTACGTCCAACTCAAAGGAAGCACGTAGTTTCGATTGAAAAATCACAAATATCCGTTTGAACGCGAGGAGATATTTTATTTGCTACAGGAGTGCATTCGAAAAAACTTTTTGCTTTAATTGTCTCACTCGTTGCTCTGTTTTATATTTCGTAGTTTTTAACATCAAGATAAAGAGGGACAGAGAGAACTGAAAATGGACGCAAGCACAAATCTCTTACAAGATTCGTAATATTTACAAATTAATTTCTTTCGCCGAAAAACACTAAATTAAGTTCTTTGATATTTGACTAACGCACAGTTCTGTTAGGTATGAATGCCGTAACAACATGCGGTAACTTTTATAATTCGAAAAACTTATACCACTAAATCATTCAAAATATTATATTTGAAGCATTTGGGCATATTATTTAATTATTGTCAGGGCAACATTTCAGTGTTAGGTAGAAAGGAGATCGTTATCGAGAGATCTCCATTTTTCACAGATAATAGTTCCATAAACATATTTATTTAAATCTTAAGTTATTATAATGAGATCCCAATTAGTAATTTCACATTGGAAATACTTTCGAATAAGGAATTTGCTTACCTCGAATTTCATAAAAGTATGAGCCCTTATAAATGCTGGAATGCAATTTTTAGAAAGAAATGAGTGCAATCAATGTTTGTTTCATAATTCATTTCCTTCAAAATGTTAGTTTTGAAAAACATGGAAAACAAAAACCAAATTATTTACAAATGTTTAAAGAAATTTCTAGCTTACAATGTCACTTACAAAAAGGATGTTACTGTGACTATTTGATGGTGAAATGGATGAACCGTAGGTTTTAAAATTTTATTTCTACAAAAATTTGCTGAGGTTTATTCTTCAACTCAGTTGCATCACATAACGTGACTAATTGCTTGAGCAAGAAAATTCATTATAAAGCACGCTTATACAATAATTCAACTGAAAATTAAACTACAATGAAATATCCAATAATCTTAACACAACGTCATAACAAAATTTAAGACTTTCCAGTAGATATGCATTTGAGGTAATTTAGAACCACAGCAATTGGAACTCACGACATTTGGATGTGGCCTTCAAATGGTGAATCTTCATCGATGTCAGAGTCGAAAGAAAAATGTGGGTGAAAGTTTTCGCTTCATATAAAATAATGAGAAATACCAATTGTAAACGAACTTCAGTATATAACAATACAGTACGAAGTTTTATCTTATTTGCATTGGCCATAATTTTATTTAGATTAAGCATTCAAAATGACTGGTAATACAATTTTTAAAAAAAATTTCCTTTCTTTTCCATTTTTTTTTTTTTTTTTTTGCTTCTTATATTAACTTTTTTTTTATCTTTTTATATTAACGATTCGAAATGCTGCGCGATTCATTATCGCCATGTTTTTTTTCTATTATTTACACCAGACAATTTATTCAAGAGTCTCCTAAATAAATAAGATAAATAAGAATCGAAATGTACGAATCCTCATGAAAGCCGTTTCTAATTAAAAATTGGTGATTACGGTGAGACTGCAATCAAAGAATAAAAAATCGTAAATTTATATTATTTGATAATATCTATAATTGAATCTTCTACATTATAGATGAACAGGATGTCCATTATTAAACGACTAGATTTTAAAGTTGTCTACCGACGAAGCTGCAGTTCAGTTTGAAATTTTATGTGAAGCATATTAGAGAGACGGAATTTTTTTTGAGCGAATAATAATAATAAAGGTTCGAAATTTCGCTGCCAGAGGGCATTTTTTAAAAATAAATTACACATTTTGTACGCAAATATAAATTTAATCACAGTAAAAATGCTCAATATGATGGACACAATCTGAAATCCTAATTTAGTATTTTCCATATTAGACTGTAATGTTTCTGGAGAATACTTTCTTCAAGATCTAGATAAATTTCTAGAATTATGCGACTTACCGCTGTAAACATAGAGATTTGATGGAAAGTGTTCTGATGGACACACAGTAATGATGCATATCACTACTTGTTGATCGAGCATGTTACTGGACCTCTAACATTTTTACTCCTTAAAGAAATATGAGCAGAATAATTTAATATTCTAGTCACTTAAGAAATTCTGTTCGATACGAAGTATTATGCATCCCCCACGTCCAATTTTGAATAGTCTTTTTAATTAATTTTTTAAAGATTCTTAATTAATATACCACTTAAAAGAAAGAAAAAGAACAGAAATTTTGGATATTTTTACTCAAAGCAACTATGCTATAATTAATACTTTGTTTTATAGTTGTTTTATTGTTTTTGTTGTAATTACATAGTTCATTATTTAATTTGTGTTTATTATATACTTTCAAATCAATGAATGAATTTAAGAAATTTACATCTGTAACCTGCGTATATAAATATCTAATTTAGGCACTACCAAAATAAGTTAGAATTCATTAAACAGGGTGGTTATGAAATTACATTAACGATGCTGAACTCTGGCGGACTATCCTTTCAATCAATAGAGAGGATTTTTATCATAATGTCATCTCAAGATGGGCGCTCAAGATTCAGATGATTTAAAATAATAGAGCTTTCACAATTAGGTTTTTGTAAAAAAAAATGTCGAAATTTAAATGACAATATTTACTTTTTTCCTATGCTATTTGATCACCACACGGAAAAATCATAAATGGCATTAGAAAAATTGACATACAACGGAAATCAGACGCACAAAATATTCGGAAAAAAAAAAAACATTGTAAAGAAGCAATCACAACACAAAGGAGAAAAGAGGAAATTTCTTTGTCAAATTACAAATTTTCAACGTGCTCGCAGAAGATAACACATTGCTTACGGTAGATATTTAAAAAAAACACTACACTTATAAACAGTGGCAAGAAAGAGACAGTTTCCTGTTTGGCGGCATCTGCGGCTAAAATAAAATGAAACCGCATTTCATATACGGACTGTGGAAGACATGGAAAGAGGAATTCCTCAGAAAAAAAAAAGAAATTAGTATCAAAAGTTGCATATAGTGGAAATATTGGCGGTGTGAGAGAACATTTAAGAATGAATTCATGAAATTCACAGAAAATAATCTTTTATTCATCAATATTAAGGTCCCCTGAAAGCAGTGCAACATTTTCAACGTTCTGAACATAAGGTGTATGACGTTCTCCACTGCTGTGTGTAAACAGCCAGTTTCAATGTGCACAACAGCCCATCTTATGTTCTGTTTCAAAACAGACAGGTTTTGTTCAAGAGAAACCATGGCATTACCAGAAAATCACATTGAGGTAAGGTAGGGCCCATATTAAGCACCCATCAATAGTCAATCACTAACAACAATGAAGAACGTACTGCTTTTAGGTAGTTTACTCTTCCATTTTTACAAAGAATGCATGGTGCTGATATCATACAAGCACTAGGAATTTTACATAACACATTTCGATATGCAAATTTCTTCGTTCGTACGTGACAGCAGCGCCGTATTTCTCCTATCGGCAACTTTTACTATTATTTTTTTTCTGCTGAATTTATCTTCCCATGCCTTTCACAATCTGTATATGAAATGTGAACGAAAAAGATGGGAGGAAAGCCTCGGCTAAAAGTGTACCATCGGATGTGAATGAAAATTCACTTCTGATTGACCAATCCCAGCTTGCGAAAGTATCCCGCTACGTATATCCACATACATGAGCAATGTAATCTTACATGTGATTGGCTAACGAGCAAAACTGACTGGTTTGTATGTTTACATTTCGGAGACAAGCATTATACATATGTCAAATTCTCTCTGATTAATCTTTAAACTACTGCTAGCTCTCGTCTAAAATAATGGTTTGAATTTACACCGAAGTATGAGAGAATTTCTTAGCAAGTGTTGATATATGTAGGATAGTATATATAAAAATATAGATCTTTTCATGGTGTACATAATGTTATTCCATTTACATTAACTTACAAATTTTCAGTAACTGGGAAGTGATTATAATTTAAAGTACATTTGCATGTATCACCAAATAAGTATTAAACTTAAATAAATGATTTTTTAAATTTATTCCAAAGATTTTATTTTCTAGTGATTTTTTTTTTCTTTTAGAACTCATATATTGAACACATTCAAAGTGGAAAGGAAAATTTGGAAATTTTTTTAACTTCTTAAAATCAACTACATAGACTCAGACATTGATTTGTATTATGTACAGGGTGGTTATAAATAAAGTTACAATGTTTAGACTTAGGTAGTGTCCACCCTAGTGGAAGGATGTCGAAGAAACTTGATACTTAGGTTGTATGGATCATGGGTAACAAAAATCTGCAATAAAAAAAAAGTTCAAATTTCAACCGCCAGGTGAGAAGGAGGCGCATGAAAAACAAAAAAAAACAATTTGAAATTTAAAAACTTTATTTAATTACAATAAATGTTCAATGTGCATTCCATTTAAGTCAAGCACATGTTCAAAGCATGTTATGGCGTGTTCAATAATGGTAGGAAGGGTTTCTCGATCAATTGCAGCAACATGACGTGTTATCCTTGCTTTCAATTCATGCAGAGTCCGTATGCTTCCTCCAAAGCTATAAAAAACGAAAAATAAAACTCCTTGTTTTAATTCATGATAAAGATCGGATGACCTGAATTTAAGCTTCCGAATGCTATCCGCATCAATCGACATCACGACACGCCAAGTCCCCACCCTCCTTTCACATTGAAAAGTTCTAAAAGTTAATTGTTTATCAAAGCAATTGCACAATAGTTGAAACGAAAATGTAATCTAATTGAATAAATTAATAACTCCTGCGTATTTATTAGCCGAAAATGAATCTGATCTGGGGAAGATACATTATCTAATTATTGAAATTTATAAGTCAAATTAATAAAAGTTACTGTAGTTTAGCTTAGTTGATCATATACTAAATGAGTACTCATTTTTTTTCTTTAAATTATAGATATATGAAAGTCCTGAAATGTAAGTACTTTTTTTTCTGTTTCTTTGAAATCAATTTGATAGCAAGCCAAATATTTAATTCTTACACTTTTGTATGCTATAAGGTGAAGTTATCAATATGGGAATATAAAATAGGTTAACCTAGTAACTTTTAACAATGCATTTAAGTATGATTCAAAATATTTAATATTATAGCTAACCAGTGTTTTAAATATCGGTCATTATATACCATTAATGGTATATATATATATATATATATATATATATATATATATATATATATATATATATATATATATATATATATATATATATATATATATATATATATATATATATATATATATATATATATATAAATTTAGAAATATTTTGGAAACGAAACTAAATAATTTCGGACTCGCCACTAAAAATTATTTCTTATTCAAACTAAAACCGAAAAAGGAACAGAAAAAACACAATAGTATTTAGAGAGCGCAAATGCAGCTACTTCTAAAACACAGATGAATGAAGACAATAGTAACAAAAACCAAGTTAATAGGAAAGAATCAAAATTAAACCAAATAAAAAAAGAATCCGACCTTAAGACTTTCTCAAGGGTTACCCTCAAGCAAGGATTCAAAAAAAGAAAAAAGGATTTTTTCTGTGAAGGAATGCAGACTAAACAGTCTAATATCGATTCCTCGTGACGCGAAAATCCCCTTAAATTATTTTTTCTTTTCTTTTCTTTCCTTTTTTCTTTTCTTTCCTTTTTTTTTTCTTTTCTTTTGAATCCCTGCCTGTGGGTAACCCTTGAAAAAGTCTTAAGGCCGGATTCTTTTTTTATTTGGTTTAATTTTGATTCTTTCCTATTAACTTGGTTTTTGTTACTATTGTCTTCATTCATCTGTGTTTTAGAAGTAGCTGCATTTGCTCTCTCTAAATACTATTGTGTTTTTTCTGTTCCTTTTTCGGTTTTAGTTTGAATAAGAAATAATTTTTAGTGGCGAGTCCGAAATTATTTAGTTTCGTTTCCAAAATATTTCTAAATTTTTATATATATATATATATATATATATATATATATACCATTAATGGTATATAATGACCGATATTTAAAACACTGGTTAGCTATAATATTAAATATTTTGAATCATACTTAAATGCATTGTTAAAAGTTACTAGGTTAACCTATTTTATATTCCCATATTGATAACTTCACCTTATAGCATACAAAAGTGTAAGAATTAAATAGTTGGCTTGCTATCAAATTGATTTCAAAGAAACAGAAAAAAAAGTACTTACATTTCAGGACTTTCATATATCTATAATTTAAAGAAAAAAAAATGAGTACTCATTTAGTATATGATCAACTAAGCTAAACTACAGTAACTTTTATTAATTTGACTTATAAATTTCAATAATTAGATAATGTATCTTCCCCAGATCAGATTCATTTTCGGCTAATAAATACGCAGGAGTTATTAATTTATTCAATTAGATTACATTTTCGTTTCAACTATTGTGCAATTGCTTTGATAAACAATTAACTTTTAGAACTTTTCAATGTGAAAGGAGGGTGGGGACTTGGCGTGTCGTGATGTCGATTGATGCGGATAGCATTCGGAAGCTTAAATTCAGGTCATCCGATCTTTATCATGAATTAAAACAAGGAGTTTTATTTTTCGTTTTTTATAGCTTTGGAGGAAGCATACGGACTCTGCATGAATTGAAAGCAAGGATAACACGTCATGTTGCTGCAATTGATCGAGAAACCCTTCCTACCATTATTGAACACGCCATAACATGCTTTGAACATGTGCTTGACTTAAATGGAATGCACATTGAACATTTATTGTAATTAAATAAAGTTTTTAAATTTCAAATTGTTTTTTTTTGTTTTTCATGCGCCTCCTTCTCACCTGGCGGTTGAAATTTGAACTTTTTTTTTATTGCAGATTTTTGTTACCCATGATCCATACAACCTAAGTATCAAGTTTATTCGACATCCTTCCACTAGTTAATAGGAAAGAATCAAAATTAAACCAAATAAAAAAAGAATCCGGCCTTAAGACTTTTTCAAGGGTTACCCACAGGCAGGGATTCAAAAGAAAAGAAAAAAAAGGAAAGAAAAGAAAAAAGGAAAGAAAAGAAAAGAAAAAATAATTTAAGGGGATTTTCGCGTCACGAGGAATCGATATTAGACTGTTTAGTCTGCATTCCTTCACAGAAAAAATCCTTTTTTCTTTTTTTGAATCCTTGCCTGAGGGTAAGGTGACCATTTTTTTTTAACCTGAAACCAGGACAACATGAATTTTGACCAGCCATGCCCAAATTTTATAAATTTTTATCAAAAATTCACCCAATGGCCAACCTGTATACCTAAGTAAATAAAAAACTTTTAGATATCAAAAAATGTTGCGTTTATTTAAACACAAGAAATATGAAAACTAAAATATGAATTTACAATATAAAAATAAAACATAATATAACATGATAAGCCATACCTAATATAATAACATAATCAAACATAAGGAGTTATTTAATTTAGTTTGTTTTTTTATATTTTTCTGAGTAGAGAATTGCTTTTAACAAATTTTTATTTTCCTGTATATTTTCATAGAATTCCATACAGGTTGCATTTAAATTATTTTTGACAATCAACAAGGATTTCAAAGTTTCCACTTTCAGTTGGGTTTTCTCGCTAGTCCAGATGTTGTTTAATAAAGAAAAAACCCGTTCGGTCGGTGCATTAGTTCCTGGCATACAGAGGCAATACTCTACCAATTTGCCAATATTATTGGACACATCATTTTCTTTAAAGATTTTAAAAATTTCAATCCGCCTATCTGATACTGAAACACAATTTTGTTTCCAATGCCCAAGTTTCTCATCTGTGGTGTAACGCTGAATGAAACAGATTTCATCAAAGAGCTCATCTTCAATTAAATTTATTTCCGGATAATGTTGAATTAAATAGTCACTACATACTTGAACCATTTGATGCGTAGGTTTCATGTTTAATGTAATCCAATTAAACTTCTCGATTCCCTCAAAATGGCCTTCCCATTCTTCCAGATACTGAAAACATGTGCTGTAAAATTCCACCACTTTTTCTTTGAAAATATTCGATTTAACTAAGCCGTCTTCTTCTAGCCTTTCTAAATTTTGTCGAACTTGCAGGGGCAGAAACACACTTGCTATCCTGTCAGCAATTTTGGTTTTAAGATCCTTATAAATGATATTTGTTTCGAACATAGAAATATCCTGTCCTTCTATCTTTAAAACCGTGTTATGAAACATTGACGACACATTATGGAGAAAGAAAAGCCAAGATTCGGTTTCAGGATTCTCAAAATAATTTTTAATAATTGTCGGAGTTTTTTCATTAGACGCAAAATACGATTTTAATGCAGGAAATTATTTCCAACACGCCCTCAATAGCTGGTCGTAACGCTAACCACCGCGTAGCACTGTAACCCAAAAGTTTTTAATATTCTATGTCTACAAAATTACAAAATTCTTTTAATTCACTGACGCGCACAGTATCAATGTAAAAGTAAGAGAAAATCTTGGTAATTAAAGTTTGCATATCAATTGGAAGGCAGTCCGCCGCGGTTTGTATAGAATTGTTTAAAATATGCGCTGAGCAACCAATTCCGACAAGCTCCCGTCCGTCCAAAGTAGCTTTTAGCTTGGTAAAAATATTATTTTTCCCGGCTCTTCGCATGCCTCCAAAGTTAGAGTTGGTGTTGTCGGCACAAAACCCTAATATCTTGCTTTCTAAATTATGTTTTTTTAAGACCTCTACAATATATTCGGTAACTATGTCAGACGTTTCTCCTGGCAAATCCTTTACTTCAATAGTTTTTACCTGTATTCCATTCTTGTATGAAAAATATCTGACAAGTAAAGGAATAAGTTTAATTTCTTTGTGATTTGAGGCGTCTGAATACACTAAAACTTACGTTTCTCAAATCTTCGTCCAATATTTGATTTGCATAAGGGACAAGTACATCGGTGATTATAGCTTCGCATTTGATTCTAGAGCATGTGAAGTTAGCATCGAAATATGTCTTAATAAGTTTACAGGTACAGTCCTTTGATCGAAAAGATTGATTATGCATAACTGTATGATATGCCTACAAACCTTCAGCTGCAGCTATTTTCTTCTCGGCAGTTTCAAATTCTTTTTTCTTAAAATATGATGTCTTACTCGAACTTGCAATTGCTGCTGACACTGCTCGTTTGTGTTTAACTGTTTTTATGTGGTTTTCAATGTCGCTTTTCCCACTATTTGCAATAGAAAAAGTACTTCTATATTTTTCACAATATACTTCTCTAAGATCAATATTATTACTTTCTTTAATAAATGTATATTTTAATTTTAAATCGTCATTAAATACGCACTTTTGTCGTTTTGCCGCCATGATAATAATAAGGTAGGTACATCACAGTACTTAGTACATCAGACCACCACTGGCTTGTATGACGTCGTGGCGGTCCTGCTCATGCGACACCTGACGATATCACATGGAATTATCAGGGTTGCCAGTTCAAATTTTATTATTTTTATTTTATTACTTTTTTTGTTTTAATGTTTTCTAATCTAAAACCAGTACTTTTCGTGTACTGGTGTTGTTTAATGACTAACCAGGACTTATGCCCTGAAAACCAGTACTGTACTGGTAAAATCAGTACGAATGGTCACCTTACCTGAGGGTAACCCTTGAGAAAGTCTTAAGGTCGGATTCTTTTTTTATTTGGTTTAATTTTGATTCTTTCCTATTAACTTGGTTTTTATTAATATATATATATATATATATAACATTTTAATCGTCTACACCGAAACAAAAAACTGAATTCAATTTATGAAGCATTTTTTATTAACTATTTTAATTACTATACCTTACCTTAATTTTCTAAATTAACTTGAGGAGCACGAGCGAATAAAAGATCTGCTATTTCAATTTCTAACATCACTTCATCGACGGGGCTCGAATTTCTGATTATGTGACAAATACCCCAGTCACCGTGATACACCCTGTTCCACTATATGACGTAAGTATTGATCTGATGCAAATTCTTTGTTTAAATCTTAGATAGTAAAGATATGAGTGAAATCTTATGATATCAATATATCGATAAATTAATATCCATTCCCACAAAAGTGATTCGTCAGAAATTATTGGATAGTCTTGCTTGTCTTACTTTCTAGAAAAATAAAGCAAGATTAAAATAAATTTTAAAAAATAATTTTGCAAATGATATATTTATAATAGTTTTTCTTCCTTTTCCTTTTCCTTCTTTTTCTTTATTTTTTACTGCGGCTGTAAATAATTTCCAAACAAATTTTTTTTTTATCCTTATATTCCAGCTAAGTGGATTTAACCTGTTGCTGCTGCCTTCCTTGTCAGCGATCTGTTTCGCTGCTTCATAACTGTGCTTCGCTGTACTATTACCTAAAATATGTACATTTATTCAAATTATTATGAAAAAACAATTGTGTTTTGAAATTTTATGAAAAAAAAGTCAAATCGATTTAATTATATTTTTATTCGCTCATTTCATCATTTCTTTTGCAAGTGCTGCAAGTAATATCATGGCCGATGAAGAGGAAGAGCAAAAGACAAGTATCTGGTAGCTGAAAGGATTTAATGACAAAAAGGAGATTGCTACTTTAGTGGAATTTATTATTGAGTTTATTTTATTGACTCAGCATTCCGAAGTTACTCAAGTTCAGAAACAGATCAAGCGAGATTTATTGAGTAGAATACGAAAATAATAAAAACAAGCAATTACCTTAATCTCAATGAGAAAAATGAATTGCTATAAGATTTATCACAAACATAGTTTGATAGTTATTAGAGATTGGCACTGTTTTTTTTTTAATTTTAAAATGTTGCACTTTTTATTTTGTATTTTGTGTGATTGGGAACTTGGATAATTTGATATTTAAGATTGATAGCTGCCTTTGTTTTTAACTCAAAAAATTAATTACAAAATAAACAAAAAAATGGTGTAACTAAAATGCTTTTTTGTATTTCAATGGTCTGGTGAGCGAGTGCAGATAAATAATTTAAAATACCACTCATTTAAGTAATTTATATCAATATTGCTGAATGAATGTGTGAAAACTTCATAAAATAAAACGCCAAATTCGGATAACAAATTTTAAAAAACGATTCGGAAGTTTGTAAAGTGGGATGTACGCAACAGCCGCCAAAATATCATGACAAATAGTTACTATAGAAATGGAAGGCTGGGAATCTGGGAACGTAGTTTTTGCAACCCTCAAAACTAATCCTTCATGTCATAAAGCACAATAAAGTTTTTCACCAGAATTGTCTTAACCTTCCGCCGGGTGCGCCGTTGTAAAAAGTACAACAGTTGGTTTGTTTTTCCTTTAAAACATAACTCTGGCAATAGAGGGTGTTAATCACCATGCGTATTCATTTATTGAATCTTCCTTCACATTTCCTGAAAGTTATTTGCATTTCTGATTGCGCAATCAGCTGCACTTGTCATTTTTAGCTGTAAACATCTGCGGTGTTTATGCAACGCGCGCCTGCTTGTGAAATTCTTTTTCGACATAATCTTTCTAAGTGAAATTGTTACTATTTTGAATGGGATTTGAGGTAAAATAATGTCTAAACGAAAACAATATTTTATAGATCACAAAGAAATGGTGGATTACCTAATGAAAATTTTGAATGAAGATTCTGATAGTGAAGATATTGAAGATGATCTGCACTTTCCTGAATATGATGCAGATTAAAGTGACGAAAATTTAGAACAGGAAAATCACAGCAGTGACTCTGAAATAACTGCATCAGATGACGAAATGACTGAAAATAATAGTGATGAAAATTGTTATACGGGAAAGGATAAAATCACAAAATGGAAAAAAGAAGAAATCGCAAAAACCTCCAAAACCAAGAACAAAAATATTATAAAGAAACTGCCAGGACCAACTGCATATACAAAAGGAACTGCTTCTGAAATTGACGCTTTTCTGAAATTGATTGATCTGAGTATGATTGATGAAGTAATTTATTGCACAAATAAATATATACAAAGAGTAGAAGCTAAATATTATCAGAAACGTGACTGTAAACAAACGTGTAGAGGTGAATTTATGGCTTTGATGGGATTGCTTTATTTTATAGGCACAATGAAAAGCCAACGTACAAATGTTGAGAAGCTCTGGGCTTCTGATGGAACTGGAATTCAAATACTGAGAGAAGCTTTGAGTTGTAAGCGGTTTTTCTTTTTACTTCGCTGTATTCGGTTCGATGATATAGATACTAGAGCTGAAAGGAGAAAATGAGACAAATTAGCTGCCATCCGATCCATTTGGGATTCATTTGTTCAAAATTGCTTGAAATCTTATAATACAAGCGAATTTGTAACAATTGATGAGATGTTACATCCTTTCAGAGGACGTTGCTTTTGGATTCAATGCATTCCGAACAAGCCTGCTAAGTATGGCATCAAAATATTCGCATTATGTGATGCTAAAACATTTTATTGTAGCAATATGGAAATTTATATCGGAAAACAGCCGCCTGGACCTTTCACAGTTGAGAATAAACCATTAGACATTGTCAATCGTCTAGTAATGCCCATTGAAAACTCTAATAAAAATCTTACCACTGACAATTGGTACACTAGTTTTCCACTTGTTGATTACTTATTAGAGAAGAAAATTACTTTCATAGGAACTGTAAAGAAAAATAAAAAAGAAATTCCCTCAGAATGTTTGCCCGGAAAACATAAAATTGTGGGTACTTCTATCTTTGGTTTTCAGAAAAATAAAACGCTCGTTTCATATGTACCGAAGAAAAACAAAGCAGTAGTATTAGTATCTAGCCTTCACGATAAAGCTGAAATTGATGGAGACAGTGGAAAACCTGAAGTAATTCTTGATTACAATATGACAAAAGGAGGTGTTGACACCTGCCATAAAATGTGTGCGGCTTATTCTGTGTCTCGAATAACAAGACGGTGGCCTCTTGTATTATTTTATATTATGATGAACATTGCTGGTATAAATTCACGCATATTATTTCTATTGAACAATGTTGATGATGAGCCCAGCCGAAGAATTATTTTCTTGAAAGCACTTTCAAAATCCCTGATGAAAAAACATCTCATATATAGAGCTCAAATATCCTCTTTACCTCGTGATGTGTCGGCTTTCCTTGATATTTATCGTTGAAATGAAAATTTGGAAGAAGAAACTTCAAATCAAATTATTCCTCCACAAGAGAGAGGCTCGTGCTACATGTGTGGACGAATGAAAAATTCCTCCTCTACAATGAGGTGTAACAAATGCGTAAGGTTCATATGTAAACAGCATTCAAAAAAGCAAATCCTATGCCTGCCATGTGAAGCAAATAATACAGGTGAAATGTCCGACGATGTGTTTGCGCTCATATTTTTCTGTTCTTTTTGGAGACGATGATTCGGATTCTTAAAATAGTCTTAAAATACTTGAAACATTTGATTTTCCCACACTAACCGCCGTAGCTATATTCTCTCACAGTCATAGAAGTGTGTTTATTAAGCGATATTTTAGAACGCTTCCTTAGAGTAATAATCATCTTTGAACAAGAAACAGTAGCATGTGTTACATGGAACGCAAAATTATAACCACCAGCTGTCATGCTGAAAGATTCACAACTGAACTACTGATACACTAAAACCAGTCAATCGAGTACATTACAGTAAAGATCGATCCGCCACACTACTTCTAGGCAGATATATCAGTTTGAGGTGGTTTGGGACATCACTGGTTAATCACATACCAACTGAGACAAGTGTCGGAAACAAGGACTTAACTGTAACCAGTTTTGACTGTAAAGAGCTTTCCCCTCTCGCCACCAGGGGCTTGTTGACTTCCTCTCGTTTTGGCGGCAACCAACGAACGTGTTTTATTATCTTCTAATTTGTAAATATATTCTTAATCATGTAACATATAATCGAGTAACTACTAAATAATTTTCTTAAAGATAAGTTCCCCGTGTTAATGATTCATAGTCACTGAACCTGCCACTAATTAGAAATTTGAGATTTTCAGCTGCAACCAGATGGAGACAACAACATCAGTATGTTAACAAAGAGATTCCAACCAACAAAACAATAAAGGTAAGCGCTTTTACTTGCCTATAATTTAGAGATTGTTCGTGTTGGAATAACAAGAAAACATGTTTGTCCCAATAAATTTAAACAGGATATATATTTTTAAGATTAGTGTTCAAAGCAGAAATAAACCGATAATAAAAAATGGTAACTGAACATATGTTAACTAAAAATATATTACATAAATAAGCCTCAAAAATGATGCCATTCATTTTCCACTCCATGAAAATTACTTATAATTATACTCTAAATAAACTTTAGGAAAAATTTATCGATAATAGGTTTAGCTTGAAATTCGTGTATTCCTATACAAACTAAAACGTATATATGATCTTACATATATGTGCTTGCTGCAATTATATGCAATGTTGGCTAATTTTTGATATAAAGGTGTTAGTTTCATTTTCGGAAGAATATAAAACTAACGCCTCGTCAAAATATATAGAAAGTCAATGATTTTTAAAATCTTCCACATTAAAATAATAAATTATTGATATCTTAAAAAGTACTGGTTCATTCTACCTCTTCGAAAAGTCAGAAAAATTAGACGATGCAATCAAAATCATGTTACTATTAAACATTGTCATTGAAGCTGTATTGTTCGGATGGCGTGCTGGTGCTCTCCATTCTTACAGTTCGATTTCCTTTCAATATTCTTATATTTAGGAATTTATTTCTTCCAAAAACAATTGTTGCACATCTGTTCATTTGTTAATGGGAAGAAATTTTGTGTATAGAATATTACATTGGCATCGATTACTTATGGTGACTAAAGAAAGCAGTCATTTACATAGGTATTTATTACATGTTTCACCATCTTCTAACAAATTTTACAATATCAAATATTTATATAATTCAGAATGAATAGTTTATTGCTGGAATTTTTCTATCATATTTTATTAATGTATTCACAATTTATATTCTGGAATTTTCTATTATTCTATTATATTCTTCCTTTTAAAAGTGCAATCGGTTTTAAAAATTTAAGCTAATGTATTCACAATTAACATAATTAATTTGTTTCCAAACGGCTTCCTGTTTCTACACAAGTAGCCTTTAAATTACAATCTTATCCAAAAAGTGTAAAACTCCTTTGAGAAAATTTCAGATTGTGCTGAGACATTTATCTATTTATTTATTCATTTCTATCAATATTCGAAAAATAATATTGTGATGGAATGAAGATCATTATGATCCACACAGTGGGAGCAGGAGGACCCATGTTTTCGGGAACATTTCTTTAACGATCACATTTCACACAAAAGACAAGACATTCACGCGCGCATTTCAACAGAACAGCATATAATCTTATTATTATAACAATGCACTATGGGATATGTACCTAATAAGGCATTGCCATCTGTTATCCAAAAGAGAAGATAGAGTAACGCAACTGCTACAATATTAAATTTATACATTTTTTGGATTTGTATTTATGTTATAGTTTCAATTAATTAAATTTTTATTTACATTTTATATTTTTATTTCTAAACAATTTTTCTGGATATTAAATTGATTTTACTTTTTTTAGTGCTTTTGTTTGTTAAATATGAGAAACGTAAGCAACAAGTTCTCAGATGTCATACATGGCCCTACCATGTTTGATAAATTTCATTAAGACATCATTCATTGAAAAATTCAGTCAGTGACTTGAAACAATGTAATAGTGCCTTTTGCAAAATCAATACAATAACAGATATTGCGAAAAAAATTTATATTCTTTTTGTGTGTGTGCGTGCGTGTGTGCGTGTGTGTGTTATCTATATTTGCCAGAACGAGAAGAATATAAACTTTTTCACATGCATTTTATTGATAGAAAACAAATGCTTCCAATATAAACTCTCATTTGTATCAATAAAGCATTTTAAAAAATGAAATGAAATGACATTGTTTTGTACTCAAAATTCTCTTCTTTGTCAAATTTTTTACTTGTTTCTACACAAAATAAAAAGAATATATGAAACACTTTTACAAATAATAAATCAATCTTATTACTGAAAAATTTTTTATTCTTGTCGTAACACTTCCTCTCTAACAAAGGTGAAGGTCAAGACAGATTTCTTATAATTTGAGCTATTGTCTTCAAATTACTTTCAATCCTTAAACGAAAACATTAAATATTGTATGTTGAAGCAGCCATAGATGATGCCATTTTTGCCTGTGCATACACCAGCCTTTATTACAAAATAAATAATATTAAAGTAACAAATATTGCATATATAGAATACAAATATATTCTGTCACAAAGTTTATATTATTGATCATAATAATATAAGTTTAATAATACCCGCATAATGTTGCCAATAAATGTTTCTTCGCTATTATTTCTCTTTAATTAATTTTCATCAAGTTGTTAAACGTTAGTTAACTTGTATTTAAACAATTTCAAAATAAGAGAAAAAAATGCGCTGAGAAGTTTTACTTCAATTTTTTTTTTCAAATTTTGCATTTTAGATTCTGTTAGAAATAGCCGAGGATAGGAATTCAAAATCTGAGGAGTTAAGGCATGACCTTTAGTTATGGGAAACTTTTAATACAATTCCTATTTCACTTGGTTTCAAATTCACAAAAACATTGAATTCGAAATATTTATGTGAAAATTTATGCTGAAGCTATAAATTAATACAATCCTTAAGAGAAAAATAATATTTAGTTAAATATGAAAAGTTTTATTGAAAAGGATGCTGCTTTATAATGAAAATTAAGTTTGTCATTTTCCCAACTGACATCAGTTTCTTAACAAATAAAATTATGAAATTATTATTTGGCTTTTTGCCTTAATACATGGATTTGTTAATGCGGCGTTTTATGACGATTGAATAAATTCTAAAATTTAATACATGGCGTAAAATAACAAGCTGAATACTATCCAATGAAAGCTATAAAAACAGCTGATAAGAAACATTTGAAAAAGTGAAATATTGTGGAAACTGATTTGATTTTCTCTATTGCTTTAAGTATTCAATTTAATGAATTAGAAACAATGAATAAACTTTTCAGTTGAAAATTTCAAACGTTTCATTTTCTCCATATTGAATCGCTTTTTCCAATAAACGGCTTTCCGGTAAAAATTGTCAATGATATCTAAGAAAGTGTAGATAGAGATTCCGAGCCAGCATCCAAGCAAACCACCAATGTAACTGAAGAGTTCTCCGCTCTAAGCAATGAAAAAAAAAGAAACAGGAATAAATGAATAAACATGAAAAATAATTATTTATTGAGGAATGTAAAACTAAGCAGACAGTTGTAATTTCAATATAATGGTCTACTTTTGACAACGTTTAACAAATTGAAGTGGCGGCGTTGTTAATGGCAATCGCTCTAAATCTTCGGGAGTGACGCGTCGCAATTCCTATTACATCTTTACTGGGTTCAATCGCGAGTAAAAGCATCATACCAAACTTGTACTTAAAGAAGGGTTGCCATGTGACTATTATTTTCTTTTTCTACAGTGTGTTTTCACCAAGACCGCGAGATACTGATGCTTATATAGTGAAATGCTGTTTTATTGATTGTAATATTTGCTAAGTTATTAAAAGTGGTGAGTTTTAACTGAATTTTTTCTTATTTTATTGTTGGTATCCTGTTTTTTGATTGGTATTGGAATATGATAAAATAAAATATATTTGAGTTAGTGGAATACATAAATCAGTAATAGGATTGAGGGGTTCTAAAATCATTCCTTTACATAACCACCTAATTAATGACTAAGTTTGATGCTTCATAATTGCAATTGGAAAAGGGCACCCTCATTTCTAGCCATTATATGAAGTGAAATGAAGAATGTACTTTTTAATACCTTTCACTTCTCACATTTCAACTTTACATTGCATACAGATCACAGATCTAAAGTGGCTGCTTTATTTGTGCGTCATTCCCACTTATGCATTACGAATATTTTGTAGAAACTGTGCCTGTAGTAACACGCGATATTCAAATAATTTAGCCAAAAATATTTCACCAGATTATTGAAGCCTTTAAGATCCCTTTGGAAAATATGATAATTACTTATTTGCCCTGGTCGACATAGCCTAAACTGACGATTTAAGGTTAGTAAAGAAAAAGTGGGGAATGTGAACATAATAAAAACAATAGAAATTAAGTAATATTCTTTCAAATTGAAATAATTTTAAGAGCATTTGATAGTTTTGATCTTTCTTCATAAAAACTGCAAAACATCATCTTCAAATATAACATTTTTATTTATGTTCTAAATATACGCAGGCACATAATTTTTTTTAAAATCTTTTATGTTTCATAAAAATTTATATAAATCTACAAATTTAGGAAAGATTAACTAGTGAAAATAGTACGGTGACCACATCAAAGTTTCATCCGTCCTGCCAATGAAATCCAGAGAAAAATGAATAACAACCGTCAAAATAACAAATAAATGGACACCACCCACGATACAAATCCTCTCGTAGAAAGCATGTCCGTCAATGGCATGGAGATAATTTGGCCCCACACCATTATTATGCCTCCCAGGTTAGTGAGAAGCTAATAATCGTAATGGAAGCTTTTCTACTCTATATCTAAGATGCCTTTGGTTGGAGGTTAGATTTCAAAATAGATAATATTTAATTTCTTAGTTTTTTTAAAAATCCATATATATTTTGCAAAAAAAAAAAAAAAAAAAAAAAAATGAAAGAAAAAAAAATGCGTCAATCTATGCTCAGATTATCAAGGAATCCATTTTTCTCAAATGAAAATTAGTAAATCCTGTTTTGAACGCGAGTTTTTACTCTAGGAAACTGCAGGAATTTTCAATCGTCACTAAATAATAATATATGAGAATATATATTTTATATTAGCACTTACGCCATACAGAGGAACATGTCGCAACACAGTCACTTCGGTATTTTTAACATAAATCCTAATGAAGGATCTGTCGAAGAAAAGTTGTTATTAAAATTAAATGATTGAAATTCAATTTCTGCCTGCATTCGCAGAAGAAATTAAGAAATTTAAGTGCAATTCGAATGATTAAAATACAAAAGTTTTAGAAAAAATGTACTGTAAATTCTTTTCTCTAAATTTGTTTTTATTTTGCGGTGACCATTTTTACAAGCTATCAAATTTAAACATGGTCCAAAAGCTAATTTCTGTATTTTATGTGTTTGAATCTGTAGGTGTACCAATGCATAAATATTACAAAATACAAATTTCTGTTGAATATTTGAACATTACAAATTTACAATGACATTTTTAATTTTCTTTGAATATTTTAAGTTTTGCAAAACTGATAACTGTTACATTATATATATATATATATATATATATATATATATATATATATATATATTTCTTTGCGATTTCTATTTACTTCAATCAGTTACTATATTACAAATGAAATCTGTTTATTGTAGGCATTAGAATGAAAAGATGTTTTATTAAATATAAATGATAGGACGTGCAGACTTCGTAAAAGTGTTGACTAAATTTTACAGAATTCAAAAATAGATTGAAATAATTAATATTTAATTCGGTTTTAATCCTCGAGAGAGTTTAAAAAATTCAAAATAAATTAATGTTACTGAATTAGTGCATATGTTGCACAATAAGATGCATCATCAACTGTTTCAATTTATTACTTTTGCATTTCTGGTATATATATATATATATATATATATACTCAAAAGAAAGTTTTTCATGCAAGCATACAATCTAAGGAAATGTCTTGATATATTTTACAGGATATGAACTGCGTAGCAATTCTTGAATCAAGTGCATATTTCCACGTTTTGGAAGAGCGAATGCAATTAGGTGATTTCACTGAAAAAAGTATGCTGATGTGGGAAAGTGCCAAAGTCAAAGTCTCTTTTAGGATTATTGCTTTTAATAATCTTTATTTGTCAAATAACAATTAAGTATTTTTTTCGGTATTAAATAACAGACGCAATAAATAACAATGCAGTAACATTGAACAGTAAAGAACAAGCAACAAAGCTTGCTTATTGTTTAGTAATAACAATAAGTAAGTGGTGGTCCACTTCTGAAATGTTTATTCAATTACGGAAAATCAGACAATTTCTGTATATTTGAGATATAAAGTTTTTAATAGAACAATATTTTTTTGTTAAAGATGGCGTCTTAAAGGCAATTAAAAGTGAAATATTGTGTACGTTAAGCAAATATAAATATCAACTCCGGGCAACAATTTTGCTTTTTTCTTGGTTCTATATATCTTACTATTGTACAAAAATGACCTTCTTCAGTCAATCAATCTAAATTCTCTGGTATTTTGTTTGATTGCCTAGTTTCTACGCAAATGTTTCAGCGGAGCCATGAACTAAATATTTCATCATAACCCCCCCCCCCATTTTAAAGCCTACCCGCAGCCACAGTTACAAAAATTATATTCGTTTCAAGAAAATTCATTTTTTATAATTAATTTTTACTTTCTTGTATAGAAAGTTAACAAAGAAAAAGATTATAATCTTCATAAGATTTTGACGAATCTTCCCGATTTAGAGCGCCTTGATTACAAAAAATACATTTTTATTTTCTCATATACAAAGAGAAAGTGTTATAATCGGCAAAGTATTAAAATTCGAGGCATCGACGAATCTGCACGTTTCAGACATCTCCGAGACCGAAAAAAAAAACACATTTTGAGAATCTTGTCTATCCGTCTGTTCATCCATCCGCTGTGAGCTTCGCTGATGAAATCTGCCATATGGCCTTTTATCCAAATTCATAGATTTTTATTAAATTTTGAACGAAATCTATTGGAAAAAAATCTGTTTGTCTGATCACCTGAATATAATTTAAGACGATAACCATGGAATGAAGATAGCTAAATTGATTAAATTTGGCCATCAAATGTAACGTCTTAGTATTGAATATGTATAAAATTTTGCATTAAAACCATCAAAGTATAAAACTTACTATGTTTATATTTTCACAATCATGTACTCAAGCGCATAATATATGGAATTGGTATGTGATTTTTGTAATTACAAATTCTGTTATAAGTTAAATTTTTATTTTAATAAGTCGAAAAAAGGCATCCACAATACACATTCAGTTTTCTGGTTCTTTTGTATTAATCGTATGGGCAGACTATTGTTCTGTTAAACTTTTGTGCACCAATAGCATATAGTTAATATTATACAAATACATTTATTAGAAAGCGTGAAAGAAAGTGCCGTGGAGATCATTCCCTCTCATTAAATGATAAAAAGGATGTTAAATTTTTGTAGCAAATAAATGTCATTCCTTACCATATTAATGATTTCAATGCAGCTGAAAGCATTCACTTGAAACTTTAATACATAATATGACAGATACTTTGACAAAACCTGATGGAAATTGTCATATTTCATATCATAATTAATTGTGTCGTTGAAAGTTATTAAATATTTGAAATTTTCACAATTAATCTTCTCTTTCCAGCATGTAAAAACCGAAACAGTAACTACACGAAGAGTTAGCAAATTATTAAAAAAAAAATTTAAAAAAAAAACAGTAAAATATACTTACATTTCACGACTTGGATATTTCTGTAGCATAACAAAAAAGAAATAAAAACGATTTATATTTGATACACTTGCAAGAGAATAATGTTTTTAACTAAATGAGTAAGTAATATACAGATGGTTATCAAAATAATGGATACACCCTAGATTTATAAAGAATCCTTTATTAGTATGGTGTATCACCTCCGCCGGCATGTAATACAGCTTGGATTCGCCTAGGAATCGATTTATAAAAGTGTTGAATAGTGTTTAGAGAAATATTGTACCATTCTTCCTGGAGATAGTGTGAAAGTTCTGGTAGAGATGCTGGTGGAGGATATCGATTTCGTATTGAAAGCTCTAAAATAGACTATAATGGTTCGATTATATTGAGGTCGGGAGACTATGAGGGCCCAGGCAGATGTTTAACTTCATCTCCGTGTTCATCAAACCATGATTGGACAAGTCTCGCTGTATAGATAAGTGCATTATCATCCTGGAAAATTCCATCTTTTGCAGAAAACAAAGTTTGCATCATAGGATGACCTGGTCAGCTAAAATTACTCTATACTTCACCCCAGTGATCCTTCCTTTCAGGTTTACGATTGGTCCAGCAGAAAACCACGACATGGAACCCATACCATGGCTACTCATATCATGACAAATGTACCTACATGCTTGACAGCTGGAAGGACACAATCACGATCATATGCTTGTGCAGATGTCCTCCAAAAGTATAAAACGCAATTCGTCAGACGATATTACTTTCTTCCATTTATCAATCGACCAGGTTTTGTGAGCGTGACACTACTGAAGACGATGTTTACCATTAACATCTGTGACAAGTGGCTTGGGAATTGCTGCTCTGACATAAATGTTCTGTTTATGAAGGTGCCTTTTAACCGTAATCACTGGCATTGGGGAATCCAGATGGGTATTGAGCTCTGCGGTCACTACTGCAGTTGTTCGCTTTTTAGACTTTACGATTCGCTTCAATACTGCTTTCATCGAGCTTCTCTTTCAGATAACTATTTTTCTTTGCCAAGCTTGTCTTGCTGCGCTATGTGTATGCTGTCATGACTTTAGACATTGTACCTCAAGAAAAACCCAAAAGTTGGGCTTTCTTGAGGTCACACTTGCTCCAGCTAGACGGGCTTCTACAATTTAGCCTCTTTGAAAATCTGAAATGTTCGACATTCTACGCTTTAAAAAAAAAAAAAAAAAAAAAAAAAAAAAAAACAAGAATTACAGACATTCAATAAAGCTAACACATACTACCAGAATACAAGCATTGCTATTAATAAAAAGAAACTAGTTGCTATTATTATAATAATAGCAACCAACATTAAAATATATTTTAAATATATATAATTAAAATGCATTTTAATGCTTACTAGGCGCATTCAAAAATGTCACTTTTATTCGCAGGTGTGTCCGTTATTCTGATAACCACTTGCATATTACTGTCATCGTTATTCATACCACTGATATAATGAAAAAAGAAGCGTTATTTGAAATCACGCTTTCCAAATCAAGTATGAGTACTTTGATTTATAAAAGAAAAATAATTAGATGATTTTTATTTTCAAAGCTAATGATCGCTCATTTTATAAATGAATATATTCCAAGGTTGTGGCGGATTGTGATGAGCGAGGATAGAACCCGGGACCTTGTGGTTCGCAGCCGAGTAACATGACCACAATACAAAATCAATTGCTCGTATAGCGTAGCTGTTAACTGGCTTATAAGCTTTCACCACAAGGTTATGAAAATATTACAGATTTATTTAACTAAATCAATATATTCATCTCCTTCCTGAACAAAAAGATCTACAAAAGCTTTATTTTTCAATTAATTACGCAAAATCATTTTTGGAAAAACTGCAAAGCTAATCAACGATACAAATTGGGATAAAAAAAATCAGTATATAAAGACGTTTATTAATATTGATGAATTCAGAATTAATGAATAATGTCGAATTATAGATCGGCCTATCAGATGAACTCAAAACTAACAGTCCAATTACTTTAATGATGATGGAATTGCTTTATTGGTTATACGTTGCCTTTGTATATATCCTAATTTCGATCTAAGAGTCCTGTTATTTTTTCCTAAAGCTTGTTTTTTCTATTATTCCAGCTTTGCTTATTCCTGTTGTTCGTTTTCATCAAAAATGTATTATTTTAATATTGATACCATTTGATAGTTATTAGAGTAATTTTGAAACCCAATGTAAAAATTAGGCATGATAATGGAATCTTAGTTTTATCTTTTTCTTCTAACTTTTCATATTCAAAACTGCCTGATTTGACGAAGATCCCAAATGGGTCATTGATTGGTAATATTAAAACTTTGTTTAATCGTATTTTACTGTCAATTTCAATTGAAAACATACAGTAACTTACAAAAAAACCCATTATCAATAAATTGAATATTCATAAAATATTCATTTATTAAAATAATTTCAATCTCGTTTTTACTTATTAAAATTATTTTTATCTACTTCGTTATTTTAATATTAAAACTTTTGCTTAAATTACATTAACTAAGCAGTTTCTTTTCAGAAACTAATGGCGATATTTTTATCTTCTAATTGTGATCTCTAAAGCTATTTCATATATTTTAGGAGATAATGTACCATTTTTTTAAAAAAAACCGTTGTCTTTCAATCTTATGGAATACCATCAGCACCTATGAAGTATTACTGGTCCCATATTTTGGGGGAATTTTGAACTTGCACTTTACCAATGTTTCATCGCTTGCCTCCATCAAATTCAAATATTTTGATGAAAATGAAGTTAACTTTTGAGAATATTTTGGTTCTTTCAAAATATGGTGTTTTTTTCAAAAATTTCGCTGATTCGGTTTTTTAGGAATTGACACACATTCCGTCTATCCTTAATATCTCTTAAACCAATAGATATTGGACAGACATGATGTGATATTTTATGTTCCAGTAGACAACCTTGATATGATGATGCATAAAAATGCAAAACTAGCTTTGTGGAATCGTTTGATAGAAGCTACCAAAGACGTTAGACTTTCTTATTCTTTTATTGACATCACCAAGAAATCTTGAGAGATGTTAAGATTTCCTTTGCCTTATTTAGTTTCTGTGGTTAGTTTTTTTTTTTTTTTTTCAAATTTTATAACAAAAGTATTTTTTTTTCGTATGCTTTTGAAATGCCTTTCAGATTTTTTTTAAATCCAGAAAGTAATAAAACTACACAAATTAAGAAAATATCATTAGGTAGTAAATGTTAAAAACTCACGACACACTACATGATCTTTAACTTCCATTTTTGTATACAGTACACTCTCGAGTATCCAGTTTCAGTAATATCCGACCTAGTTTTCTTTTATCGTAATTAATTGAGGAAGGCAAGACATTGCATTGGCAATATTGGCAAGGTATTGTAAGAGGGTGTCTGCTACCATCCAGCTACGTTTCGTGTGTAAAATACAAGATATTACAGGAAGAGCAGTGCTCTGCTCGTTGTTCAATGTTTCGTCAGTGAGTAACTGCCTCAGTTTTTGCCGCTGTTCATGATTATAACTGCATATATTTCTTAAATTGCATTGTTCGTGGGGTATTCTAAATGTTTTTTTAGTGTATCACAGTGAAGATTTCAAAAGGGTTGACAAACGGAAAAAAAGTATGTGTATTGCATTTAAGTTAGGCATTACAGAATTTATGTTAAAATGTAAACAGTTTATATCCTTTAACTTACTTTTTCTGTAATAAATTTGTGAATCGTGGGGTGCGTATATGAAACTATATAAACATATATAAACTACCAGTACAGAGCCTTCTGTTTTAATTCGACACGTTATCGGCAATTGCTTATATGATTCACCGGGCCTCGTTCACATTCTACGTAGCTTGAGATAAATGGAGGCTTTAGTATTCAATAAGAAGTGAAAATATGCATTAATAACAGTGAGTTTTGGTGTAAAAACTTTGTTTCCTGGTATTGTGGGCAAAAAAATGAGTTCATAGAACTCCGGCCTATCCGGCTGTTTTATTATCCGGTCTGCCCTTTCGCCACATTAGGCCGGATACTCGGGAGTGTACTGTAATTACTTTGCGATAATAAGTTACAGAAGATGGTGAATAAAAAAAAATTTCCAAATTATCTTACTTACCCCAGTTTTAATTATTTCGTTCTTAACTATTTTGTACTTATACTGCAGTTTTCTAAAACAGAAAGAAAAAAATTAAGCATTATTCGAAATTGAAAAATTTTATACTTTAAATAAACCTTTGAATTTTATAATTTCACTCAAATCAGAACCGTTTACAACAGCTATTTTGAAATAAATTTATATATATACTAATAAAATCCTTCAAGATATATATTAAGGAAAATTTTCTATCAAAATCAAAAATATCTAGAAAAATTTCCTACTAATTTCTTGAAAAACTCGAAATAAAAAACTTTTTGGGTTGCATTTGTTTAAAGACAACTTAAATGAAATTCATTGAGGGAAAAAGAAATTCAAAAATTTTTATATGAAGCTTTAATAAATAAACTCATGCAATTCCATCTTAAAAGTGCTCGATGTGATGAAAATGAAAATATTCCATAATAACCAAATAGGAAACAAATGTTAAAATTATTGAAGTGCAAGATATCTGATATTAAACAAAACTATTTTAAAGTTGTCAAGACACGAAAGTATTATTTAGAAAGTTCTGAAACTTTGTGACAGGTATAATAAAGAGATGAAATTTTATTTCTGCAAAGTTCAAAATTTAACCTCAAGAGGACTCTTTTAACGAAATACACATTTACTATTGATTCCTTAGGTATTTCAAATACAATAATTCATATTCATAAAATTTCACAATCCCTAAACGAACTGTTAACTTTTAATGAAGGCATTTAGAAACAACTCTTGGTTTCAGCATTGGCCTCAATTGCTATCGAATAGAGTTGCATTCACTACTCTTAACCGAATCTTACAAGTAAAAAGTTAATTTAACATATAACATGAGAAAAAAACCCAAAATATTCAAGCATCAAAATGCCTTTCGATGTTGACACTCGATACAAATCCTGTCATGAAATTTATCTTCGAATGCCCGAGCAACTTCAAAGCACAATATCTCTAAATAGATACCATTCAATAATTACACTCTATCGAAAGCTTGGTAGGATAACTAATTTTCGAAAAAAATATTTACACTTTAATATATAAGGAACAAAACCCAAATTCTTGTACGCATCACATATTAACTTTTATGTAACATAGAACCCTTCGCAGAAATTTTGTTTGCAATGTGTTTACTACTGCCAATCAGAATGTCATTACGTTTACCAGATCGAGCTGTAAGTTAAATTTTTTCAACCGAAAAGATAATTTCGCAGTAGTTGCGCTATGAAAATATTGAATTTTGAATGGGATGCAAAAAAGTCCATTGACTCTTAAAAATCTTCGATTGATGTTAGCTAAATATGTAGGTTAAGTTAGATTAATTTACTGTTAGATCTGGAAGAGAAAGAAAACAGGTTTCTACAGAAACAACAGAGAAGGTAGCGCTTTAAGTGGAAAAGAATAAAATGTCCAACAAATACTTACAAAGCAAACACAACAAAAATTTCCCAAAAAAAATCTTAATACGCTAACAATTTCTTCCATGAAAAGTAAATTTGATCATAAATGTGTAATGTCTTTACTTTCACAATTGGAAACTTTTTGAAAGTACCAAAAACTTTTTTTTTTCATTTGTTTATAAATAGATATTTTCGCACAATTTTATAAGAGTTGCCGTTCAGAAAAGCACTAAAATTGAATAAATTGAACTTAAAAAATAATAATGGAAAATATCGTAATGCATGGCTTTACTATACAAACAATGAATCGACTCATGTACCCATGATATATTAACTGCCTTCTGGCAATTTAATTTAATTTTAATTGCACATCTGGCAAAATGAGGGGCGAAACGATGTTAATAAACATCATTCAATAATGTACAATATAATTTATAAATGGCGTTACATTTTTCATGTGAGAATGAATTGCAGCTAGTAATGAAATGCCAACAGACTGAAATTCAAGAATCAAAAACTTACTATACACTATTGATAAAATTCCACTTACAGACATTCTGGTTTACAATTCTGCATGCATCTAAGGCGATTCTTTTCCAGCTCGATTTCGTACTCGGGAGTCATAGGAAGTAACTCCAAATCTGAAATGAATCGTTTAAAATTTTAAAAGATGGTATTACAATCATTTTATTCTATTAAAATAATCGAAAAGCGTTATAATTTGAAATGAAAAATTTTCTATCTCTCTGCTATATAAAAAACTTTTATGTAAACATCGTGTTTTATTTGTTTTGATTGGTAGATATCGAGTCACCTGACTCACGACATTGAAAGCTTGTTTTGCCATTGCTGTTTGAAATATTTAATGAAAATTATTATTTCGTCGTAGTAAGTATCTATATTGCCCTTGATGGTGAAATGGTGACATAAAGGAAATGTAAAGCTTTAATTAATAGCATATGAATTTAAAGCAATAATATTTGTTAATTCTACTTTTGGACATGCGCTTCTGGCAACACTAATGAATAATTTTCCGGTTTGTTTACCTTTTTCTAGTAACGGAAATTTTCTTCTTTCGTCTAGCAATCGTCTGAATACCTATGCAATGCATGTGTAACCCTACATTGGTATTAATAGTAATGGGGCGTCCAGTGATAACAGAAGAAAGAAATAATGCGAAGAAAGACGGAGCGAGAATCTACCAATCTGAAAAGAAACCTGACCATGAAGCTTCAACATTGGTGGCAAAATGTTTCTATCAATATTTAGATATTGGAGATATGAGCAAAGAATATTCTCATTTTGGGGCTTTGAACTTTGAATCGGAAGTAGGTCGTATGGCAAATGCATGTTGTCATCATGGGAAGATTAAGCTTCCAACATTGAATGAATGACTAGTGAAGTTTAAAAACTTCACTAGTCATATCGATCACATAACAGTATCGGACAACAACGGGGATGGCACATTTTAAATATATACGAAATGTTCTATAAAATGACATCATCTTCATCAGGGCATTTGGATTTAAACCCTAGATACAAATGCAAAAAATTGGCAACAAGCAAAATCAAATTATCAGCGGAGTCTTTAATACTGAATATTGAAAATACCCGTCTAGATATAATCTGTCAAATTTGCCAAATATTTAAATAATTTTATTTAATTTTCGAATGAACCTATAATAAACCATGTCTGTGCTCTAGTTCAGAATCTTTTGCTTGTAGCGCATCATTGAAATCGGCTTTCGTCGAAATAGACATGCGTCAAAAAATCGGTAAATGAAAGGATAGGTGGATAGATAGAATATAACGAAATCCATCTAAATTAACTTTTTAGGATATGAAAGTACTTTCCAGCCTTAATGCATTCACATCGTTCTAGCGGGTTCAAAGGCTTTTAGTATATCGTGAATTTCATTTATCGTAATTCATATATCGTAATTTATATATAGTCATTTATAGTTATCTTCTCCGTTATTTTAATATTAAAACTTTTGCTTAAATTACATTAACTAATCAGAAACTAATGGAGATATTTTTATCTTCTAATTGTGATCTTAAAAGCTATTTCATATATTTTGGGAAATAATGTACCATTTTTTAAAAAAACTGTTGTCTTTCAATCTTATGGAATACCATCAGCATCTATGAAATATTACTGAAAGAATAGGTGGATAGATGGAATATAACGAAATCCATCAATATGAACGTTTTAGGATATGAATGTGAATTTCATTTATCGTAATGTATACACCAGTCATTTATAGTATATAATACTTATATAAAGAAGTGTAAAGAACTAGGTTAACATTCTGCTGCATTCTTTTGCAGCCAACCAGCCGGGAGTAGAGCAGTAAATATCATAATACCAGTATTCTGTTCATTTCAGTTTGAGAAAACGGCCATCTAGATTTCGTTTCACTGGCAGACGAATTCATCTGCATATCCAATATTCGGTCTCATCGATAACTAAAATCATTTTAAGCATATATTTGATAAATAATTTTTTCTCTTGTAAGTAGTTTCGTTAAAAACAGCCACATTATTCTTAGAATTTAAGTATGTTATCTATATTTATTTGATATTTAATGATATTAAATATATTTATTCAATATCATATAATAACTTTCAAATAAATTTATATTTATAATTTATGTATTTGTATATATGTAATTTGCTATTCCCAATATTAGTTTTCGAAAAATAAATTTTTTGCTTTTTGCAAAAACGAATTTCTTGCTTGTTTTTCGAAAAACGAATTTCTTGCTTTTCCGGAACGAACACTACAATTTAGAAATTTTAAAGTAAATGAAATCAAATTCCTTTTAAGCACTTTAATATAAATAACACATTTTGTAATTTCAATTAAAACTATAAATTCAGATTCCATTGAACGTAATGCATTTTTGATGTATAGCTTTCCAAGATATTAGTATATTTTTAAAGAAAGGCAATGTATCCGCTAGTAGAATGTCTCCCTTGTAACTTGAATCGCAAACTATTGACTGATGACATGGTTAACATGGTATTTAAGGTATCAGACAAATCTCAACATATAAGATATATTAACAACAACAATCCAATGAGGATAAGTGTATCGATTATAAAATTGTGATATCATGCAAACGACAATATCCGGTCGGGACCTATTCACAATAAAATATAAAAGTCTAATGAAGGTTCCATGTGATATTTGTCTCTTCAGATGTATCTCATTTTCGTTTATTCTATCTGGTAACCTAATTTAGTGTAACCTGTCTTATAGACAAATTTTTGAGTCTTATCATAAACGTATTTATGCATGTATTCTAATGTAAGTACGATTTTCCTATTTGTTCAAAACTTACACCAAAAGCATTTTTAACTGACCCAATTCTGTTATTTATAATCTTTGATACTTCTAATTGAGATTTCGAGATCACTCCACAGTTTACCGAAAACAACGTCTGACTTTGGCAAGGAGAGAGTATTAAATGAGAATGCTTTAAGTTAAAGTAACAATCAGAAATATTGTAAAGCTCAAAATCTATCAACCTCTTAATTTTTGTCTAACAGTTAAGGTACTACCAAGTATTTAAAAGATTGTATTTTTTTTAAACATTTTTAGAGGAAATTTTTTTAGGATATGAAGGTTTAGAAAGTTTACAGGAAGGTAGCATTTCATTTATTAACTTGTGTACATTTTCACTGCTAATTACAATTTTTAAGATATGCGAATATTTTAGAATGGTACGTAGATAATCGATTACATTTTTTTCATATATAGCTGTGAGAAATATCCATTTCATATAACAGATAATTCAAAACATTCTATATATTCGATCATACATTATAATTCATTTTTGTAAAACGATTCATTCAGAAAATCTATGAGTATTTTAGTGTCATTTCTTTGTAGTGGAGAGATGCAAACTTTAGAGAAATTTTTAATAATAGATGATCATTAATGGATTCTTCCTCGAAACCTTTTTGAATATTATAGTAAAAAGTGGAAATAATTATGTTTCGTTTTTTTATTTTTACTAAAATTTCAAGCTCGAAAAAAAAAAAAAAGTTAACAGAAGAACCTTTAAAACCCCACGCCTATCATTCTGAAAGCTGAGGAGTTGCAGAATTCTGGTCAGCAGCGCCCTCTCTTTACAAATGAAAGACCGGAATAAATGTATTTTGTTGCTGCACTTGAGTAGTGGCACAAATTGATATTGCCTACTATTCTTTCGCATTGCCATTCTTTCCTTCATGAAACTATACTTTGTTCTTGGGCGTGCACAGCGATGGAAATACTTTTCGGGAGTTCCGTCTTGGCAAGTATAATTTTTTTTAGTCTAAATGCTGAAAGCTTTAAAAGTAATAATATTAGACTGTTAAAAACTTTAGATACCTCTAGCAAAAGTAAATAAATGAATGGTTAGATTTATTTACGGGACAATTAGAAATTTGGGGGGGGGGGGGGCTCTGTCAAGTGTAGCATAATTTTTTCCTAAAATATAGATATCAAACTTCTGTTCCTGCTTGCACTGATGGATTACGCTAAGGGTTCCAATTTTTTATTAAAAAAATTCGTATTATTGAGTTGAATATTAGCTACAGTAAATATGGCTGTAGCCAATTTCAGAAACCTTTGAACAAACAAATAATATTGAGTTGTTTTTTTAAGTGGAATATCTAGGGATGTTCTTAGCTTATTAATTTACCGCTTAAACATTAAAATTACGATATACTTACCATCATACCAGCACAAATCACTTGCTGACAAGATCATGGTCATTACATTGTCACATCCCCTCATTGCTTTCATGAAATCTGATCTGCACATTTCAAGGCACATCTGGAATGTATTATTATTTGTTAATTATAAGTTTTCTTTGTTGATGAGTTGTTTCATTTGAATTTTTTCAAATACAATGAAGTACAAGAGGAATGATATATGAGAAAATAGTAGATACGCTCGGTGTCTATTTGGTCTACGGTGTTCAACGTAAGGGGAACAGATAGAGATACAAACATATTTAACAACATATGCTGCTCAAAAAATTTAAAAAATCGCTCATTTTTTAAAAGAAATATATGTGTCATAGTTATTTTTTTAGAAAAATTAGAATGTTATAAATTGCATGGCAGTATAAACTCTTCTTTATAATTTTTTTCATTTATTTTAATAAATAAAATGCTACCTCAAACATTTATGGTGATTTTAATAATTTCAATACTTTTGAGACAATCACTATTCGCAAACTGTCAGAGAAGGTCTTATCCGAGTTATAATGTAGTTTCATAGTATAACCATACAGTAAATTTCATTGGATTCATGTTGAATGTTAGCAACATGCTAGCTATTCCAAACGCTAGATATCCTATTCAAATACCCTTTTCCAGCAAAATCAACAAGTTACACGATTGTGATCTTTGTTACCTTTTAAAATTAACGTATAGTCGGTGGTTCCAACATTAGCTAAGACAGAAGGTTAAAAAATATCTTTTCTGAACTCTGTATTAAATAGCATTTCAAAAGATGTACATACCAGTACATGCTCCTGAACATATTCATATCAAATCAGTAGTTCACAATCCGGATTATATGACTTTTTCTGTGTACAATTTAAATTATCTTTCAAAATCATTACGTATAAGAAAATGTAGCGTCTATCTGGATCCTAGGATAATTTTGAAATGAGGGATTCATGAATGGAAATTTGACAGAACTCTATGTTGGCTCAAATGCAAACTTTTTGCCTCATTTCTTCTCGCTATACATAATTTATGGCTAAAGAAATAGAAATAAAAAAGATACTTTCATATGAGTCATACAGATAAGGTCATACAGATTCATACAATTTATGTCGACACATCTCGAGCTAGCACACTGGAAAAGGCTATTTTTTAGAAAAGTAGGTTTCCTTTTTCTATTTTAATGGATTGTTGTGAACATGACGATTCTCGGCTTTGTTAATGCCGAGAATGCTCCCCTTTCTGAGAGCATCTCTAGTATTTTAGAATCGGTTTGCAAAAATTTACTTTTTTGAACATTTTTTTATCTGCAAATTACTTTCTTTGACGTCATTAAAGCTTTTTTTGCATATAATTTTTTTGTCCAATGTTATTTCAGCATTGCTAGCAGATTCAGTAAATTATAATAGATTTTACACGTTAGATAAGAAACATATTTCAAGAACAGTTCCTTTTATTTTTTTCTTATTGTATTCTTCTGAACAATGAGATGTTTGAAACCTCGAAATTTATCAATGCTCAGTATTACTTCCTTAATCAATCATAATTTTTTGTTTAAATATTTCGTATATGAGGAATTAAAAGTACCAACAATTTATTTTTATTGCAGACTTTATAAATATTTTTATACCATAATAACTTAAAATTTGTGTTTCAGGTACAAGAAAACATTCCAATAAATCTTAGAATAGTTTATGTATCAAGTATGTATAAGTGATAGTTTTTTAAGTTATATTTATGCTTAACGTTTACTGATTAGCTTCCTCTTAAGCTGCTACTTTTTGCCTTGTTTCTTCTTTTCCTCGACGACAAGCTGTTTGTTTATAGCTTCTCATGAATAGCCATAAACACCACATGTTGACCGGGTGTAGTGACCATTAGATGGATGGTACGCTGTGGTACCCGGCGTGTCAATCGGGTAACTAGGCATCTGAATGGTTAGTCTGTTAGGGATTATGCAAAGATATCACTGTTTCCAGAGGGGATTCATAGGGTTCTATTTACCTTTTTAATAGACAGAAGTAGTAGTTAAAAATCGCGCGAAGCAGTTACCTTTTCAGTTTAATGTCTAGAGAATTTTCAATGAAACTGCGAATTTAGGATGCCGGAACTAGAAACTGCCTTATCTCAACACCAATCCCGGTCCAGATGGAGTCACATATGATATGCCAATTGAATACAAATTTTCTTTCCAAACTGTTATTATCGTTCAACATAATCTGACTGAGCAGAAGTATCCTTCGCAATGGCAGAAAGCTATTGTGGTTCCAAAAACCTGGAAAATATCCATCCGACTTTCTGAATTACCAATCAGCAGCTCCGATGAGCTGTCTCTGCAAGACCAGAATGCTTGCTCAATTCGTTTAATTTGTGAATTAAAGAAACATGGATGCATTTCCTCGTTTCATAGTATAGAAGTCGACTGTAGAAGAGAGTCAAACTATAGAAGTCGATCTATTTTTCCTAATTTTGTCTTATTAAAAACCCAAATTTTAAATATATTTTTAGGACAAAGTACCTTGTCTTCAATTTCTTCGATATAATGAAAGTATATGACCATTACGGTATATTTTTAACGCTTTTTAAACTCTCTTTAGGAAGAGTCTATAAATTTAAAAAAGATATTTTATCTTTTCAAACTTTTAGAGTTTACATAGGAAACTTTTATTCTAACTGTTTGATTCAAGCTGAGGATGTTCAGGGAAGCCTCTTCAGTGTTCGATTTTTTATCACTCCCCTCGGCCAAATCCTAGATCAATTGTCCTCATTTGTCTATGGAAGCCTTTATGTTGATGATCTGTATATCTCATGTCATAGAAACAATACGAATTTAATGCAGAGACGATTGCAAAATGCAGTAAATGAATTGGTGGCTTGGTGCATAACATTGGGTATGTCATATCTCCTGAGAAAAGTCATTGCATCTACTTCGGAAAGAAAAGAAATTTGCATTTGTATCTTTTTGTACACATTCGAAATGCATTATTCCGGTGGTGAATGGCGTTAAGCTCTTGGGATTGATCTTTGATTGGATACTCACCTCCTTTCCCCATAATTTATATTTTCGAAAAAAGTGTGAAAAAATCTTTAAATATGTGAAAGATACCCTCGTAAACACTTTAGGGTGCCAATAGAGCCTCTCTACAAATTTATCAAGCAATCATTCTTCCACGTATCGATTATGGTGGCATGTTGTATGGGTCCATCCATTCTGAAGTTTTGAGTCGTTTGGGTATCATCCATCACTCATCAAAAGTCTGTCTCAAATTACCTCATAAGTCATATAACTCTTCTAGTTGGTCTTCGAATACTGTATAGTGTCCGTGTCTCTCATATTTTTCCATTCAGTGACAGAGGAAAATTACTCACGCATGACTCGGATCTTTCAAACGTCACCGTCAAAGCGGTTGATTAATTTTGCTTTCCTGCATGGGATGAAACACAGTTTTCTTTATCGTACCCATTTTCAGGATTTAATGAATTCACAATTGCTTTTGTTGTTTTCCAACAGCATTCTCAGTATCATTTCTGTCAGTATTCTTCTTTCGTACCAGTTTTTTAAGATGATTCGAAATCAGATGGACATGTTGATAGTGGCATAATTCTTCCATCTGATATACTGAGCTATCGCCTGCACAACTATTCTTCTTTAATTACAGTTGATTTGGTAGCAATTTTTTTTTTTTTGTGATCTTCAGGAAATTACGCTTGCTACTCAGAGTGATTTTATTGTTTATACTGACAGTATGAGGGCTTTGGAAATACTTTCACATTATCACACTCGGACGTATCCAATTTCCATCCGAATTTCGTTTATTTTACGACTCTTGGAGATTGGAAAATTCAGAGTGATATTTTATTGAATTTCAGCTCTTTTCGGTATTGACCGGAAAGGAAACAGCAGAGAGTGCTAAACAGGCAACATTCTTTCTGACACTTGCTCCATATTGATGTGAACAAGTCCATCGTCAGGTATTTCTATTCTATTTGGCAGAAGGCGTGAAATCTAGGGGTTCAAAACAAGTTATATTGTATGAAACCCACAAATGGTTCATGTTCCATTCTCCTTGTATGATATGTTGATGTGAAAATGACTTACCTTCGTATAGGACACACTCGTTCACACATTTTCATATTCTTTATTTTGGCTAAAGAGTGCCGATTTTCTCAATGCCATATTGATTTTTATGGGAAATATTTTCATTTGAATGTCCATTTTTTAATTATCCCTTCCATTCCCAGAATGCCCATTATATAATTTTGGGCAGCATTTTTTTTTTTATTCATGACTTAAAGAGTAAGAAATTCCACCTAAATGATTTTAATTTTTCAAATATGCCAAAGATTTTGCGTGCATTTAATTCTCTACTTCATTTTGATTATTTTTGTATCTTTTAAATTTGATATTGTAAATTCTTTTTATCACCTGTGCAACATTGCCTTTTCAAATTTTGTATTTTTACTGATTTTTTTTATTATATCAATTACTATATTCTTGTTGTTTCAAATACTACTGTTCCTTTTAATCATATACTTGGCGCAATTTAGCTAACATTGGTTTTTGCGCCACAAATCCCTAAACAGAACAAAATCTATAGCTTTTAATAATGAAAGAAAATCACGCGATTGAATATTTAATGAAAAATGGAAACATTTGGAATTTAAGGGCAATAATTTAATATTTTGTTCGAAAGTAAACAAAAGAAATATTTTTTTAAAAAATATCGAAATTAATAGACACATTTGCAAGATTATTAAATTGGTGTCAGTAAAAAGATAATTTTTGAAATTTTTAAACATTTTAAAATTTAGTTTTGTTTAGGAATATTTTATGAAGCTATCACAGAAAACTACCAAATTTCAGCTTAATTTTTTATTATTAAAAATTATAATTAAACTTTCAAAAACATCGCTCTGATGTGTATTTTCACTTTCCAGGACTTATATGAATCAAAATTTGTAGATGGAGGTCAAACAATCTGCCGTGTGCAGCACCAATACACACATACATTCATCCTTCATATTAGTAGAGAAATATCATGAGGATTAAAAAAAATTCCATTGCAAAAATGCATGTTTTTTTTCTTGCCGTACATAAACTACATTCTTTGTTCAAATCTTTGAATTGAAAATGATTCACCTGATAGGAGTTAGGATTGGTGAAATTTTTTGCATCTTCTGAGGGTCCGTTATCTCTGCAGCTAGTTCGGTACGGAGGAGGAAGAAGGTGTTCTTCCTTTTCCTGTAAAAGATTATTTTAAATGCTCAAAGGCAGTGTAAATCATACACACACCATATCATTGGATTTCCAGAGAAATGCTATATTTGCTGTTTAATACATCTGATTAAGAATGTCACACTGTGTAAAAGAATAGACAAATGCCTGCACTTACCAGCTGAACGTAAATATCGTATTTATACCCGGACTTGATGGCGTGGCCCTCGACTACTGCATTAATGGGAATAAATGGCGAATGAATGCCAAGGAACACTTGAGGCCTATCTCTTGGATCAAATAACGCTATTCTGTGAGTCATCACGTCATAGAAAGTAATGAGAACCTCATTCTTCCAGTTCGTATCTATGAAAACATGATAGATATAGACACTTAAATATGACGCATATGTCCCTGCATGATACATATTCTTGCAGTATTAGCAGCAAATATAAGAAAATTGAGATTAACATAGGTTATTTAAGATCTATTTAAAGCAATCAGTAGATCTTCAAACTGCGTTGTAAAACTTTTGGAAAACAATTACTTGTTAAAGAGTTTTACTAAAATTGAAAACATTCAGTCAATTGCATTAACTTCTAATTTCACTTAAAATATAAAAAAGAAAATATAAAGAATGGTTATTATTAAAGTACAAGTATTTGAAACACTAGAAGAAAAACTACTTGGAATGAGTTGAAGAAAGTTGGTATTTCTTATATTTAGAGCATGGGGAAAGGAATTACGGAATTTAAAAATATAGTTTTTTTTGGGGGGGGGATAGATGGTATTGTAGGTTATTAAAGCAATTTTTTTTCTTTCTTTACTATGTCAAAATGTCTATCACTTCAGTTTTAAAAATATTTTGCGAATAAACGTGATGTGTCTAAATACAGCCATGATTTTATCGAAGGTAGAAGGTTATTAACTCCTTAACTGTTTTATTTTCTTTACTATCTAATACGATGACACTTTCCGTTTTAGGAATATTTTCTTATTTTGATTCAAATGGAAATCCATTGAATACTTGACTTATCTATGAAATTCGAAATAATTTTAATGTTGAATTATAATCATTATGAATGGTTTAATTTTTGCTCATAACTATCAAAATTCGATAAATCGATGCACGCATGGCACTCGGTCAAAACAGTTAAGCGGTTAAGCGGTTACCAAAAGAATGGCAATTATACTGCTGCTTAAAGATTTGAGAAGAGAACCTATGTTTTGAAGAAACTGATTAGTGGATTTGAATCTACAGGAGATTTTGGAATACTGAAACAAAGAGTCCTCTATTTCCCTGTGCCTTGGAAATAGAGGCCAACGTTCTGTAAATCAAGAAGTTGTGGAAAAAAGTGGGGAAGCAACTGATTCAAGGTTAATGAATCAGCGACATATAAGCGCTAGAAGTGTAGCAAGAACTTTATAAATATTATGGCCGATCGTGCTATGGCACGAATTTTAGTTATTTAATCATATTGATTTTTATTGCAATGTCCAGTACTCAGGTGACCGATTAGTAATTAAAATCTTCTCTCTCCTCAAGTTTTGATCTTAATTTATAACAGATGCACTTTTCTTCATCTAAAAATTTAAAGTGTGACAGTTCAACCTGATCTTTTTGATATTATATTCCTGAGAACTTTCAAAAGTGAGTATTTGAAGCATTGCATAATCTTTTTTATTCATTAAAGCTACTCTCGAACTGATAAGGCAAGATACATTCGAATGCAAAAATGTATTCAGAATTGGTATAGGATTTGTATAAATTCAAGAGTATAAGTTCAGGTTCGCACATGCGAACTAGTGCCGTCTCTCTCCTCTCAAGCGAGAACATGAGATACTTGAATCGATCGCTTTACCAGATGATTTTAAAGAAATCTCCTTTTTAAGTTCAATCTGCAAAATCGTTTTCAGAAGCCTTGTAGAGAAATTGAATTACTAAGCTTGGTTTCCCTGAAACTTTACTAATCACAGCCCGATAGTAATAGCACTGAAAGTAGACTTGTGTGCAGCTTGTCGAAATATCTCAGGGTTCATTACACCAGAACAAATGTTTTTCATCCTACGATCAACGGTATTGCCGCTCTTAAAACGATAACTGAACCAATTCAACAAAAAAATGGCATGAAATTATTTAAACTGTTTGTGTTTGGGATGGTTTTGTTTTGTTTTGTTTACTGGCGCAAGAGCCATATCTGGCTATACTGCGCCAATCAAATGGTAAAGTATAAAAGATTTAAAAAAAAAAACACTCATTTATTAAATTATAAACACTGATGGGTAAAAATAATATTGCTTAAATATGACGTTAGAAATTATTTTAGCAATTTAAAATTTAAAACAATGATACATGAAAATTTGATGCAATTATGTAATGTACATGAACTTAAAAGAATGCTCCTCAAAAACAGAATAAAAAAAACTGCTAAATGCAAGTAAAAAAGCCAATAGCTCTTAAGAATTTAAAAATGTTTGGGTGGTATTTTTCACCCACCAAGTCTTTCAATGTTGAAGACGAATTAAAAAATTGAGCACGATAAAAATTATAAACAGGACATTCAATTAAAATATGGCGAATAGTAAAATGTACTCGGCAGCTGCTGCACATAGGTGCATTTTGGCCAAATATAAGATGCTTATGAGTGAAACGTTTATGCCCTATACGGAGACGAGTCAACTTAACATCCATCTCACGTATAGGATGAACAGGCCAAGAAACAATGTTCGTTTCAACAGAATGTAATTTATTTCTGATCTGCAGATCCCATGATTTTTGCCAAATAGAAAAAAAGTGATAATCAATAAACCTTTTGATGTCACTAAAGGGAAGTGCTATACTTAAAAAGGTCACTGCAGATTTTGCAGTCAAATCTGCCTTCTCATTCGAAGATACCGACATGACTTGGAACCCAACAGAAATTTATTTTAAAGCCATCATTTTTCAAAAGTCGCAAGGTAAATAAAATTTTAATCGCAACCGGATGCATCCGATTGTGATAGTGTGAAAGTGTCTCCAAAGCACTCGTGCTATCGGTATAAATGACAAATTGGCGCTGTTAAGATGATCTAATTTTCTGGAGGGCACAGAAAATTGCTACTAACTCAGCTGCAAAGAAGGAGCAGCAATTATGAAGACGGTGGCTCAGTGTATCAGATGGAAGTATGATTCCACAACCGACATGACAGTCTGATTTCGAGCCATCCGTGAAAATTGGGGCAAAAGTAGAGTACCGATAGCGATGATATAAAAAGATTTGATGGAGAACAACAGTAGCTGTTGAGGATTTATCGAATCCAAGAAAAGGATTCAAATAAGAAAATTGCGGGATATCCCAGGGTGGGAAACTAAGGAAATCCACAGCTCTAACACGAATATCGTTAAGGTCCGAGTCATGAAGGAGTATTTTGGTTCTCTCAAGAAAGGGGAGCATGTTCGAAGGACGAGCATTATACAGTCGATGAAGACCAACTGGTACTGACAATTGGCCTAAAGGATGTTTGAGAAAAGATTTTATTCGAAAATAAAATATGGCAGAGAATTTCTTACGCCTTAAACATAGAGGTAGCTGATGGCATATGACGTATAGGCTTTCAACCGGAGAAGTACGGAATGCACCTGAACAGATACGCAAAGCAGAATGGTGAATGGTATCCAGTCGCCTCAAAACTGATGAGCAGGCGGAACCATACACCATACACCCATAATCAATTCGGGAAAGAATTACCGCTTGGTAAATACGGAGTAAGGAGGATCTATCGGCACCCCAAGATGTTTTCGAGAGCACTTTTAAAATGTTCAATGATTTTTCACACTTCGTCCGCAAATATAAAATATGAGGAAGAAAGGTGAGCTTCCGATCGAGAATCACTCCCAAAAACCGTACCACAGGGATTTGAATATTCCGAATACATATATTCGGATCAAGGTGAAGCTTTCTTTTCCGGAAAAAGTGGACGCATCGGCTCTCCTCCGGAGAGATAGTGTGCCCATTGTTATCGCACCAAGCTATCAATTTATCCACGGCGGTTTGTAAATGTTGTTCAATTAAATTCATATCGCTATCTTGGCATGAGATTTGCAGATCATCAACGTAAAGACTGGCATGTACAGATGGAGGTAAAATTGTTAAAATTTGACTAAGATGGACGATAAAAAGCGTGACACTGAGGACACTTCCCTGCGGAATTCCCTCAGCTTGAATAAAAGAATCGGAATGAAAGTTACCTACACGAACTCTAAAATTCCGATAAGATAAAAAGTTCTGTTAAAATATAGGTAGGTTTCCCCTAAAACCAAGGTTATAAAGTGTTGAAAGTATGCCAAAGCGCCAAGCGCGGTCATAGGCTTTTTCTATATCGAAAAATATGGAGACAAGGTGGTTCCTCTTAACGAATGCGTTGCGTATCTGGGTTTCCAGTAAAATGAGGTTGTCAAAGGTAGAGTGACCTCTACGGAAGCCACTTTGCAACGGGGGAATGCATCCTTGTTTATCCAATTCAAAGATAAGACGAGCGTTGACCATGCGCTCAAAGGTCTTACAAATGCAACTTGTTAGAGCAATTGGCCTGTAGTTTAGAGGATTTGAAGATTCCTTGCCAGGTTTTAGGATTGGAATCACAATATCTTCACGCCATTGTAATGGGTACTTCTGTTCCGTCCAGATTCTATTAAATAAAAATAGTAAGTTAGAAAGTGAATTTTTATTCAAATTTTTATTTATATGTGATTCCATCTAGCCGAGGACTTGTATCATGGGCACGAGACAAGGCGGCTTTTAATTCAAACATCCTGAACTCACAGTTGTATGAATACGAACTTCGGTCATTAAAATGCAATGACAATCGTTCCGCTGGATTCTTAATTGCCAGAAATTCAGGACTATAAGAATCCAATGCGGAAACCTGTGCGAATGCATGACCAAGAATATTGGCTATATCTAATGGGAAAGAGTGCATCTCAGTTCCGGTTTTTAAAATAGGGATGGATGATTCACTATAAATCCCATTAGCAGCCTTTACTTTCCTCCATAAATATTTACTGGAAGTAGAAGATGTGATTGATGATATAAATTTTATCCACGATTCTCTTTGACTACGTCGGCGAATGCGGCGAGCAAGCGCTTTGGCTCTTTTAAAAGCGACAAGATTCTCTGTTGTTGGGTATCTTCTAAAAATATTCCACATTCCTTTTTATTCTTATGGCTGTCGTGGCATTCTTTATTCCACCACGGTTTGCAAAACTTCCTTAGAAGTGGGAAAGATTTTGGTATGGTGTTATTAGCGGCTTTTATAATTGTTTGAACGACATGTTGAACTGCTTCTGTGATGTCTCAAATACTGACCATAGCCTGTGAGATGTCTGCTGAGTGCATAAATGTATCCCAGTTTGCTCGATGGAATAAGAAACGTGGAGGACGAAGGGTCATATTTTCTCCTTCAGCATACAAGACAATAACTGGAAAATGATCACTATTGTATAGATCATTGCTGACTGAAAAGGTCAGCAACGGCAAGAGTTCAGGGGAACATATGGCCAGATCAAGTGTATGAAAGCTACGTGTGGGTCCATGGAAATACGTTCTCTCTTCAGTGTTGAACAGGCAGAGACAGTTGTTAGAAATGAACTGCCCAATTTTCCGCCCTCGAGAGTTTGTACAATCTGAACCCCACAATGTGCTATGTCCCTTAAAGTCGCCCAGTAAGAGAAATGGTGAGGGAAGCTGGTCCACTAGGTTATCAAGATCTTGCTGGCATATAACTCCGTGAGGTGGTAAGTAAAGACAGCAGATTGTGACTAATGTCCGTACATGAACTTGTACAGCCACAGCCTGTAGAGATGTATGTAGAGTTAGAGGTGAAGATACAGACACCTCCAGAAATGCGAGATTCTGTGTCTGCATCTTTCCGCACACAGCTGTATCCGCGTAGTTTAATAGGAATGCTTGGTGTCAAAAAGGTTTCTTGAACACCAAGACAAACGGGATGAAATTTGTTAAAGGTGGACTTGATGTCAGGAAGTTTGGACCGAATGCCACGACAATTCCATGAAAGGAAGGTACCCATTAAGAGAGTTTTGTATTAGGAGAGAGGTCGCTATCAGTTGTTTGAGTTGGTGAAACATCGCAACTCATTTCTAATTCATCGTCATCCCCTTCAGATGGATGGACTTCAATGATATCGGGACTTTTGGGTGGGCCACCAAAAATGGATGTTAAATCCTTATGGACGATACCCTGCGTCGCCAGTCCCAGTGCGACGGATTTCTGTGTTTTTGATAATTTTAATTTTGAAGGCAGCTGTATTGACGAAGAGCCACGTTTTGCAAGCTTTAGTTTCAGTGAATTTTGGGATTTTGAATTCGATTTCGATTTAGCAGGTTTGATGTTGTCAGGAATATTTTTTGCAGTAGGTTCAGTTTCAGATTCAGAGGATTTATCTGTATTTTTGTTTTCAGTGGAGTATTTAACACAATTCTTACAAGAACAATTTGTACAAAAAGATTTTCTTGCTACAGATGCATATTTTAAGCCAGGTGAGGGTGTTTGAGCTAGAACTTTCTTTCTAGCTTCAGGATAGGATAAATTTTCTTTCGTTTTTATTGCTGTTATTTGTTTTTCTTGTTGCCAACGTTCACAATTTCTAGAAAATGAAGTATGATTACCTCCGCAGTTTACACATTTTTCGGGTGCACAACACTGCTGGCTATCATGGCCTTTTTCTGCACAACGGGCGCAAGTGAGAGTCCCGCGGCAGTTAGCTTTCGAATGACCGAAACGCTGGCATTGAAAACATCGTAGAGGATTTGGGATATATTGTCGTACGGGTAATTTTATGTAGCCTGCGTTTAAAAATTCTGGTAGCTTCGGACTATGAAAAGTAATAATATAATGTTTTGTGGGAAGGAATTGCCCATCCCTGCGAATATTAATCTGGCGTACATTTGTCACTCCTTGTGGCTTGAGTTCCATAGTTATTTCCTCAAGAGGAACGTTAAACAGCTCTCCACATGTAATTACACCTCTTGAATAGTTAAGTGACATGTGAGAGCTAACAGTGACAGGTATAGTTGCCAAAGCTTTTAATTTTATGATTTGCTGGGCTTGCTTTTTCGAGCAGACTTCCACCAGAAAATCACCTGAACGCATTTTACGGATGGATTCAACTTCACCGACAACTGCTGCAATTGCTTTTTGTACGGGAAAAGGCGAAACATTATTGAAAGTTTCTTGCTTATCAGAAACTCTTTTAATGACAAAAAACGTATCGAATGGTGGAGGAGATGTGAAATGTATTTGTTTTCGATGCCCACTGAGGGGAGATTTTCGGGAGTAGCCCATGCGATATAGATAAAAATTCAGGTCCGACGGCACCGCCCACCACGGAGCCCAACAAGGGAAGGCAATTACCGGCTCTGGTCATTTCCAGCCTCGGCATCCACCCTAGTGCTAGCCGGAACCTATACGCTCGGAGCTACCCCCGGGGACAGTGACCACCCTTAACGCCAAGGAGTAACCCCTTCGCTTGATCCCTAGCAGACTAGCCACTAAGGTGACTAGCTACCAGCCGATTGATGCACAGGGGACCACAGTGCACCACCCGTCTTTCTAATGGGTCGCCACGCACGGTAAACACGTGGGGTTTTGGCTGTCCGTGAGAAGCAAGAAGCAAACAGAGCGGCGACAGCTTCTCATGGAGAGCTCCCTCGCTTGCCGTCGAGGGAAGGAAAAAATTAAGCAAAAAGCAGAAGGCGTAGGGGAGTGGAAACATAAAGGGTGTATAGATCCCTGGGTACCTCGGGATTGGGACACCCGTACTCACCTAAAGAAGGATAGCCCTTGAGGGGTGTTTTTGTTTGGGAGGGGGGTATGTAAAGTGCATTTAAGCAATGAAGTATTACATTCAGCTGAAATAATCTACTCTACATCTGCCCAATTTCAAAATTCAAATCAATTTTCAGAGTATCCTAATCTATATAACGATGTCACGAAAAGTATCCATCTTGATCCTGTATCAAGCATGGTACTGCAAATTATTGGATATGCAGATGAATTGATCAGCGAATGAAACGGAATCTAATTGGATTTTTTTTCTGCTAGAATTACGGCAGTATTCTAATATTGTGGTTGGCTGTTACATCCTATTTAAGTTTATGAGCTCGTTGTTGGCTTTCAGGTTGATTGCAAGGAATGCAGCAGATAATGAATCATGTTCTTTCTAAACTTCCTTATTAAAGGGTTATATACTTTAAAAGCCTAGAGTTTAAATTATGCTCAATGGAACTCAGTATGCCAACAGAGGCATCGGTGTCCATAAAGGTTACAATTTTCCTCTCACGTTTTCATTCATCGAGAGTCTATTTGAAGATCTGATTCCACCATAATAAAAATCATATAGCGTTATTTTCCATTCTATGGATGGCGGTAACAAGACTGTATGCAGTGACAGGTAGCCGTCTCTTTAAATTTTGGACGGCTATTCAGAGCCAGGCTTATGTGGCAATCATTACAATTATCTTCATCTCCCTATGTCAGTGTCTGTTTGTCTACGCCCTCTTTTCCTCTATGTTAATGTTTTATTGCACACATGCCTGTGAGGGGAATGTGTGCAATAAAAAAAAGTTATAAGCTGAGTTTATCGCTTTTCCATTTTTAGAACTGTTGTTGTGTTTATTACTTTTAGCTTTAGTTATGAAAAGAAATTACTTTAATTAACTTTCATCTTTTATGGAATTCATCTACAGTAGTTGTAGGATAGAGTAATGCAGTAATTTTCTATTTGTGCAATTGTATGAAAAACGGTATCAGATTGATAAATTTAGCAAAGCAATGATGGTTTGAAGACTCAATAGCGCAGCATCATTTAACAATTTGGGACAATTGGATACTGTAGGGGCAACTGTACCTTAAGTGCAACCAGATATACAAGATCTAGTTGTCAGTCTCCGATGATCAGTTTTGGATTCGTAGTAACATTTTCAGTTCTTCAAAATTCAATATTTTTCGAACTAAACAATAAAAGTGAATTAATACAGAACATTGACAGATGTATTAAGTAATAAATAGTAGTTTTCGTCCTTAATGAGAAACCTTTTTCTCAAATGCTCTAAAACGGCCATCAGTGTTATCGTTGTTTTAGAAGAACTTCTTTAGTTCTGCTAGTACGAGGTTTGGAAATTCTCTTTATCAATTTTTTAAGTGTATAAAGGTCTATTTATCCAGTTATCGTGTTTTACATTAAGCTATTTCAAATTTTCCGCAATACCAAATTAAAGAAAATTGTTTACAAATACATTTATTTGCATACTGTTAAATACAATTGTTTTTACATTTTTTTATTATTTTAGAAACTTATAGGATGTGAAAAAATCATCAAATTGCTATTGCTTACTTTTAGTAATTTTCCATACAATAATTTTGGAATTTTGTAAGAAAGATATTTTAAAAGATGATATAAGATGTTTTAAAAATATTATCACAGTCTAATGAAGTTTGAACCATAGGAGGTATTTTGAAATAAATATATAAGTATATTGCTGTTACAATAAAAATATGCATTGCTATTTTGTTGATTATTTTATATATTACATTTTCTCTACAATATTTTATATATTCTACTTGTTTTTGAAAGTATTGTATTTAGGCTTTGCATTGTTAGGAGATAGCTTAATTTTAGAAATAAAATTACCTGAATTAGGGAATATTAAAAATTCCTACTTGGTATTATATCGAACATGCATGTGGTCCCCAATTATTGGGTCTCAGTGAAACTATTTCATCCTTTAATACTGTGAGAATCTCTTTTGTATATGCAATTAAATGATTAGAATGATATTCTCGTTGCCTTTAACTGTTTTGAGTAGTGTCAGAAAATCATATAAAACGAACGTAAAATGTTAGCAAAATATGTAAATCAGTTATTGCTATTTAACTTCCATTTACAAGAAAGCATTAAAAAATCAGTGCATTAATTTTTAAAATCAAACGATGATTGTGTAATCAAAAAATCTTTTTAAAAGCTATGGAAATTCCTGAATCGGTCGATTTTTTAACCAATTGCTGATTTCTAAAAGGCCCAAATTCATCAGGATTTTAAAGGATAAACATATCACGTAAAACTATAATATAGAACTCAATAACACACACAAGAGGTAGAGCTAAACCAATTTATTAACTGAACTCAGCACACCATAACTGATGAGCTACGCAAATCTTCTGCTTTTATACAAGCAGAGAAAGTTCCAGAATACTCTTCTGGAGACAGTAAGAAAAGTCCAGAACACTTGTCTGGTAAACTAAAGAAATGTCCAGTATCTTCTGGAACATGAAATAAAGGAAAATGCAAAATCAAGGAATTAAGTGTTTACATATACTATTAATCGCAACTATCTCTAGCGGGATTCGAACCCAGGTCTTTTGATCATAAGACCAGTGCCATGACCATTCGACCATGGAGATTCGACTGTCTTTCTTCAATGCGGCATTGCTCCCTCCTTAGAAGAACAGCGTATCGATGTTATGACATTTCATTGTGTGGCTCTAGCTCTCGATCGAGTCACAGGGGGAGTATAAGTTGTCGTTTCTTCACGGTGAGTAGTCTCTTGAGAAATGTCTCCCTCCGGAACCTACATTATTTTATAAGAATGTTGGTCGTCTTGTTCCTCTGCGTCATGGTATGGCTTCATGCGTAAAACGTGGACAACTTCCTTGGTTTCCGCCTTCTAGAATTAGGATCGAAATCGGCTACTTCATAGGTGACGTCGTATAACCGCCTCAAAACTTGATAAGGGCCGAAGTACCTCTTGAGGAGCTTCTCGGAAAGCCCTTTTTTTACGAAGTGGAATAAAATTCCACACTAAATCCCTTGGTTCGTATGCCACTGTTCGTATCCGATGTTTGGAGTCATAATGCCGGCGATCTTTCTGCTGAGCCTCGAGAGTTCGTGCACGAGCTAATTGGCTCGATTCTTCTGCCTTATTGATCAGATGGCTAACGTAATCGTCTTCTTGGCTGAATTCGTTGGGGCAGAGAGGAAACATCGTATCCAACGGCGTTTCAGCTTCTCGCCCATGCAGTAGGTAGAAAGGCGTAAAACCTGTCGTGTGCTGCTTGGCAGTGTTGTAGGCGAATGTGACGAACGGCAATATCTGGTCCCAGTTCTTCTGTTCGACATCAACATACATAGAAAGCATATCTGCTAGCGTTTTGTTAAATCACTCTGTGAGGCCATTTGTTTGAGGATGATAGGCTGTTGTCATTCGATGAGTGATATTGCACAGTCTATTAATATCGGACACCAGCTTGGACTGGAATACTTGACCACGGTCTGTAACGATAACGCGTGGAGCTCCATGTTTCAAGATTATGTCCTCTAGTAGGAATTTGTCTATTTGTGTAGCTTCCGCCGTCGGTAAAGCTCTGGTGACTGCGCACCGTGTCAAATAATCGGTGCATACTACAATCCATTTGTTGCCGTCGTCAGAGTTTGGAAATCGTCCTAGAAGGTCGATTCCGATGCGATGGAAAGGAGCGGAAGCTGGTGGAATAGGCACGAGACGACCTGGTGGCTTCTGAGGAATAGATTTTCTCCTTTGACATTCTCGGCAGTGCATCATATATCTTCGAACATTTCTGTACAAACCTGGCCAATGAAATCGCTTTCTTATTCTTTCATACGTCCTGATGAATCCTAGATGTGCAGCGGTAGGGTCGTCATGGAGAAATTCTAGAATACTGAGCCGTAAATGCTTCGGGATCACTGGTAAGAATTTCCTTCCGGACGGATCAAATTCTTCTTGTAGAGGATTCCTTCTACTTATTCAAAGTTTCCCAGCCTACTTGTTTTGGTACTTGGTTGGTCCCTTATTATTTTTGCCAATAACGGATCTTTCATCTGTTCTTCTGAGAGATTAGTGAATAAAGTGGCACCTATGGAATCCCCATACCATGAAGCATCGACTTTCAATGGGTTTCCGGACAGACTATAAGCATCTTTGCGTTTCCTTCCACTTTTGTACACCACTCATACGTCATATTCTTGGAGTCGCAGCGCCCATCTAGCGAGTCTTCCAGAGGGATCCTTCAGTCCTGTCAGCCAACAGAGGGAATGATGGTCAGTGACGATCTTGAAAGCCTTTCCAAAGAGATATGGCCGAAACTTAGTTATAACCCATATGGCCGCAAGACATTCTCTTTCAGTTGTGGAAAAGTGTTTTTCAGCCTTCGTCAGAGTCCGCGAGGCATAAGCTATTACTTTTTCCTTCCCATCTTGGATTTGGATTAATGCTGCGCCGATTCCGTATCCACTCGCGTCGGTGTGAAGTTCGGTTGATGCAGTTTCGTCATAAAGGCCTGAGACAGGATCGGAGGTAAGATCTTTCTTCAAGGTATTAAAAGCTTCCACTTGTTCAGGTCCCCAACAGAATTTTGTGTCCCTCTTCAGTAACAACTGTAGAGGTTCGGCTTTATGGCAAAAGTCCTTGTTAAATCGGCGATAGTAAGAGCAAAGTCTCAGAAAGCTTCTGATGTCATGAATATTCCTAGTCACGGGAAAGTCACTCACGGCCTTTATTTTTTCTGGGTCCGGTCGTACGCCATCCCTGGATGCTAGGTGTCCCAAGATCTTTATCTCTTGTGCTCCAAAGCGACATTTTTTTATTAAGGATAAGACCGGCATTCTGTATACATTCAAGGACGGTATTCAACCTCTGAAGATGTTCATCGAATGTTTCTGAGAACACCACAATGTCATCTAAATAGCAAAGGCATATTGTCCATTTTAAATGTCGCAGAAGATTATCCATCATCCTTTCAAAAGTTGCAGGAGTATTGTATAAGCCAAATGGCATCAATTTAAACTCATATAATCCCTTAGGTGTAATAAAAGCCGTTTTCTCATGATCAGCTTCATCGACTTCTATTTGCCAGTAACCGGAGTAGAGATCCATAGAAGAAAAATATTTTGCCCTCTTCAGGCAATCCAAGGTGCCGTCAATACGCGGCAATGGATACAAGTCTTTCTTGGTAATTTTGTTGAGTTGGCGATAATCAACACAAAAACGCCAGCTTCCATCTTTTTTCCTGACAAAGACGACTGGAGATGACGATGGACTTTCTGATGGTTGAATGATGTTTTTCTCTAACATTTTGGTTACCTCCTCACTGATAATGCGGTGTTCAGATGGGGACACTCTGTAAGCTCTCTGACCAATAGGTAAGTGATTGCCTGTGTTTATTCGGTGTTTTACATTGAGTTGACTTCCTTTCTTGATCAAAAATTTCTGAAAACCTCTTGAGTAGATGAAACATTCTTTCTTTTTGGTCGATCCTCAAATCTGGAGCTATCATAGTGGTATAGTCGAGGACACCCAATTTTGCCTTTGAAGTAGTCGTGCAAGTAAGCGATCCCTCGTCTATGGTATTTACGTAGTCTTCGGGTAAGGGTTCGGCATACCCGATGCACGTGCCTTTAGGGATGAGAGGTTCTCCTTGTCCGTTGGCAACCCATAGTTCGGCTTTTCAATTAAGGAGCGTAACTATAGTAGATGGAATGGCAACTTCCCTGTTTAAAAGGAACATCCTATTTCCCTCTGCTAATACGTCGATAGCTCGGTGGTACTTACGGCCTAAGACAGTAATCTTTCTAATAGAACGAGCAGGTACTGTATAGTCTTCCAACGTGAATAAACGGCTGGAGTCTGGAATTCTCGAAGGACGTCTTGAAACAAGAGCTCCGAATGGCCACAATCTATAAGAGCTTGAGAAGCGCCCAAAAAGTCCCAACCAAGGATGATATCGTGACTGCATTCGGCAAAAAAATAAATTCAAAAGTTTGAGGTCTGCCATTGATTCAGAGACGAAGCGTACATTTTCCCACTGGTCTCACGTAGTTTCCATCGGCGACTTTTAAAAGAACATTGTTAGTTGTTGGAAACATAACTTTCTTCAGTAGGCGAGGGTACTTCTCCGAGATAACAGAAAATGAGGATCCCGAGACCACAAGGGCAAGTACTGGCTCATTATCGACGATTACTTCAATATTGTTCCCAGACATCTTTGCGGCAATCGGGGGATTTTTGTCACTATCGGCCTCACCCCCAAGGAAGGTCGCACCACTTAGTTTTCCTCATTTCTCCGTCTAGGAGTTTGACTGGATCTTCTATATGGCGACGGAGATCTGTAGTGGCGTGTCAGCGATCGTCCTCGTGATGGGCTGGGCGACAAACTTCGGACTGCTGGTCGGCTGTACTCGTCAGCATAGCGTACCTCATTCGACGTGTGATGGCCGAAATCTCTCCTATTAGTTCGATATGCCTCAAAAATAGCTTTGCGATCTCGGCAGTATCGAACTACATGTCCAGGGCGGCCACAATGGAAACAGACGTGTCTTCTATCAGGAGTGCGTCAGACATATGTCTTCCTCTGTGGTCGCTGTGCTATGGGCGTAGGTCGTCTGGCAACGTCAGCATAGGAAGGTCGGCGTCTTGGTTTGATCTTTGTCCACTCTAGTGCTGTCTGTGACAAAGGAGCCAAAGCATTTTCTACTTCCTCTCGAACAACGGCTTCAATACCTTGGTCTTGGAGTTCGGAATCAACTACTGGAGATATGAGGCGCTGGACCTTCTCTAGCACTATTTGACGTAATAGTGATGCCAGATCCAATTTTTCGTCAATTGCAGCCATTGGTACGACATTTAGAAGCCTTTCAAATTTCCTACTCCGGATTCTCTTTTGCTGCATCTCTTCGATCTTTCTGCATCATTTAATAAAGTCCTCTGTAGTGGTTATTTCTTTTGTCAGTAGTGCCTGGTAAACATCTTCGGCGACTCCTTTCATAAGATGAGACACTTTCTCTTCTTCTGACATATCTAGTTTGACTTGATGGCATAACCCTAACACGCTTTGGATGTACGACTGCGTGCTTTTGCCAGATTTTTGAGCTCTACTCTTTAGCTCCTCTTCTGCCTTCTTTACATAGTGTTGTGTTTCTCCAAATGCCTCTTTTAGCATCGATTTGAAAATATCCCAGGAAGTCAATTTCTCTTCATTATTTTCGAACCATTGCTTCGTTGTGCCGTCCAGGAAGAAGAACACATTTGCGAGACAAGTCATGTCATCCCATCTGTTGAATTCTGATACTCTGTCATATTCCTTCAGCCATTTTCTTGGGTCTTGTCCCACGTCTCCTTTAAATGCAGATGGATTTCTGTATTGTGGCTGTGCAGATGTCAGGTTTAGTTTCCTGTTCTGCAGGCATTTTCCTTGTCTTTCTGGGTGGTGGGAAATAAAGTCCAAATTCTGGTTCAAGGCCTTTAAGAAGATCGCTTCGTAAATTCGTTTCCACGCTGACTGGAATCGTACCCGGCTCCTCCACCAAAGAATGTCACGTAGAACTATAGTCTAGAACTCAATGACACACACAAGAGGTAGAGCTAAACCAATTTATTAACTTAACTCAGCACACCGTAACTGACAAATCTTCTGCTTTTATACAAGCAGAGAAAGTTCCAGAATACTCTTCTGGAGACAGTAAGAAAAGTCCAGAACACTTTTCTGGTAAACTAAAGAAATGTCCAGTATCTTCTGGAACATGAAATAAAGGAAAACATAAAATCTAGGAATTAAGTATTTACATATACTATTAATCGCATTGTCTCTAGCGGGATTCGAACCCAGGTCTCTCGATCATGAGACCAGTGCCATGACCATTCGGCCATGGAGATTTGACTGTCTTTCTTCAATGCGGCAATATATTCGTATTTATTACACACACACACACACACACACACACACACACACACACACACACACACACACACACACACACACACACACACACACACACACATATATATATATATATATATATATATATATATATATATATATATATATATATATATATATATTATTTTAAACTATTACAGAAGAATTCATTATCTATTTATTCACTAATTTTGTCTGAATTTAATGTTTGCTATTCGTGTTTGTAAATCTTCCAATTTTTGTTTAAATTTAGAATATTCATATATACATAAATATTCCATATTTAAAAAATGTGGGAAAACTAATACATGTGCAATGTAATTCACTTATTAGGAAAAAATTAATTTATCAAAGTTTTTCAAGTAATAGTACATCTGTACGTGTTGAAAAGCTCTGATCTAAATGAAGGAAATTCGAACTTACCAACTTCCTTAGATGTCAGCTTTGATCCACTTTGATATAAATGCAAGTTTTCTGAGTAACACTTTAGCCAACGGCCGTCCCGGTAAACAAATGTCTTCGTTATAGAGGCTGGACTGGAAAAAGGAAATTATAAATTTAAAAAAAAAGATTATTTGATTAGTGCATTTGAGTATTACCAGTTCAGATATTTAAAAAACTCAAATAAATATATCTAAATAACAAAAAAAAAAAAAAAATCCATCAAATCGTTAATAGTCGGTTTACTACGAAGAGCTATCAATATTAATATTTCTTTCAGGATAATGAATGCTTACATATTTTTAATGTTAGTACAAATAATTGAGGTATAAGATTGAAATACGAGTAGGTAATTAGCCAATGGCCAGTATAAAGAGTACGAGGACTCAAGAATGAAATGAACTCAGATAAGACGCATAATCGATTGACTAAGCTGGTGAAAATGTTCAGTCTCGGTCATTGAAGCTACAGAAGAAAATATGAATAATTGTCCGATTTATCGAAGATATGTAAGAGAACCTATTAAAGATAGGAACATAAAATAGATAATCTTTGGTTTGTACTGTACATTTCCTCGTTTATGAAAAAGAGTAATGGCCATATATGTTGAATTTACACATTTGTTAAGAGTATTAAGCACTTCAAAATCCATGAATCAGATCCAATTAAACAACGATCACATGAGGTTCTTTTATTTCATGATGGAATTTTAAATTTTTTTGGGTGATAAAAGTATATATGCATCACAAGCAATGTAAACTCAATTAATTTTGTCACTCAGAAAAGTCACTGAATTATATGGTTGATTGTTCTTTTTGCAAATTAACAGTAATTTATATTTCAATGTGGCCAAGAAGTAGCACACATTTCTTGAGATTCCATGAGGCATTCAGTATTAAATATATGCCTTCATATTTATCAGTAATATGTCTAAGCCCATAGTTAGAACTACTCAGATTTACATCATATTTTTGTTGTATGCTATAATTCAATATATAATTCTTTGTGAAGAAAAGACAAGAAAGAGTATAATAAATTATTTGAAGAACGCTAGTACTATAAGTTACAAATTTACAAGATACTGAAAAAGACTATTTAAGAACCATAATAGTATAGAAACTTATTAAAAACTGTTTTAAACATTTCTCAGAATATAAACAGAGAAAATTCGATTTCGTGCAGATGTTCATCATTGTCATGATGCGATTGTCTGAAGCATTTAAATTATAATGTCCAGCCAATGGCTTAAAGTGTTTTTTTTTTTTGTTTTTTTTTTTTTGTAATTTGTGCCATTGGGTAAATAGAAAAATAGAAGATTCTTATTCTCTTTGGAGGCAGTTTAAATCGGTTTTTGTAAAAATGTGTTTATATATTTTTTTTCTAAACCGCAATAGGCATGAAGTGAGAATAATCAAAAGCTGTACTTTTATCAGTAAATTATAAAGAAAACCAATATTAATTAAATGTTCCGTCATAATTCAGTGTTTCGACGATGAAAAATCTAAAGGCAGATTTAATTAAGAAAAAAAAATGGGAAAAAGCAAAACAGAGTTGGCCATAATGCCCTAATTACAAAGTTTAAAAACCAAACTCCTATGCTTGTCTTTTTTAATAGTCTTGTAAGATCAAAATTCCACGACTCCTTTCTATTGATCATTATTAGCTCATATGGTTAGAGAAAAAGGTGACCAAATTGCAACTTGGCCTTTACAGAAATCGGGGTTTTTTTGTGCTTTGGTGATGATTAATAAAATGGCACATTCAGTGTTTAAGGTCTCTTTGGCGTTGGATGCAACACTAGTCTAATGTAAAACATAACAGTTTGGTAACAAAATAATAAAAGAGAGATAATCATCTTAAATGAAGCCCTCATGACTCATATGCACGCAATTTTGGCATTCAGTAGATTGTGCATTAATTAAGAGAGTAGGATCTGCGCACTAATTAAGGGAATAGAACCCGTGTAGCAATGAAGGGAGCCGAATTTGTGCAGCAATTGAGAAAGTAGGGCATGTGCAATAATTAAGCATCAGAGCCCGTGTAGCAATTAAAAGAGTATGGTCTGTGCAACAAACCTGTTTGCGGTTGGTCACGGTATTCCCTAATTCTAAAAGAAATTTTTATCACATGATCTAAAACCTGAAATAAAAATAATAAATCCACCCATTTGGTTTCAAATTTATCGTTTTCTGAAAATAAAGTAATGATATTTGAAATCGAAAGAAATATAGATTGATATTTTTATTCTATCTTCAACTGAATCTTTAACGTGTCAAATCATCAACCGTCACAAGGAGTCAAACAGCCCTAAAGCTGGCTGATTTATTCATTTGCTTGAATTCCATAAGCAGAAGTTTTTCCCTATAACCCAGATAAATGAATTTCTCCAATCAGTTTAAAATAGTTAAACATATGATAAATCTATTAATAAATATCAATTCTTTTTTAAAATAAAATTATTGCATTTGCTACTAATTGACTGAACAACACACCTTTGATCCAGATTACCTTTGGTATCTAGATCCCTACCTTTGGGTGTGGTACAGTTGTGGATCTTTGAGATTTTCATCAAGTAAATAACGCTGAGCAATATTCTCAATTTTCCATGAAAAGTTAGTGTAGATACCTTTCATGGGAATCTAGAAAGAAATATTTATTTTTGAATTAGTATCTTTGTAAAATATACTCATTTTATTCAAATTGCTACAAAGAGTGTATTGGTTATTTGATTCTGGCAGATATAGGATAAGAAATTACATAGAAGTAGTTTACTATGCATTGGGTGACTGAGTGCAGCTAGAAGGCTTCGTTTGACAGTGTAAAAAAGTGTTGAATTTGCAATTCATGTCTTATAGATATCGTAAATTTAATCTCGAGCACATTGTTTTTGTAAATCGTTGGTTGGGGTTTCAAAGACAGAGTATTTTGAAATTCAAAATACTGAATTTGCAAAATAAGAAAATATCAAAATTTTAATAGTTAGCTAACTTTTTCTTTGAAATTAAAAATAGAAAATATATGTAACAATGTACATTCAGGTCAAACTAGAAATGGTGAGCACACTTTTTACTGGTCATTAAGGTCAAAATTATCTTTAAATTGTCATTTGCCATTTACTTTTAATCAAGTATAAACAGTTTGTTGGCATTTCTAGTACAAATGGAATTTCTAAGAATTGAAACTAAATGTTTCATGAAATCGACTATTCAACTTTATTTTTCATTTAATGAGATGGATATACAAAGGTCTGCATTACTGTTTTAATCCAATGCAACAAGAAACAAATTAGAAAATTAAAAACTTCAACCTTTTACAATAATTTCAAAATTAAAATTTACCTTCTGAAACCGAGATGAAATATATATATATATATATGATCAGTATTGATCGTGTTCATGAATTCAAACTGAATTTTTAATAGACTGAGTATCAAATTTAAATACTTCAAACACAAGAAAGCCCAATTCATTTTTCTTTATGAAAAAAATCACCTTGAGTTGCAGTTTAAAGAGAAAAATTTGTAAATTGTGATGGAATTTTGTGGCATATATACAACTAGGCACCAATTAAACAATACCTAGATAGAATATAGAAAGTACTTTGATTAATTAATTATTTTTTGATGATGTTTTAATGTCTGCTAAATAAAGGGAAATTTTAGCTAGACTGTTATACGATTCCAAAAAGACGTTTGTTGTCTAGGATTTGTAAATAATGTGTTTTCACCATTATGAAGTTTGTATCTGCGCATAGTACCGGAGCGCCATCTGTTCCCTTATTCATCATTAATGAGTAAAGGCAATATGAAAAAAGAGTTTTTGTGTGAAACAGTGAGTTGAGTGGCGAGCTGCCGGGAAGAGATGTGTGTACCATCAGCTCTCGTCAGATTAATTATTGTGTGATTAAAGGTGAATGACAGTCCGCTAAACGAGCATTTATTTAATGAGTTTGAGTTCTTTCATGAGCAATGACGACAAAGTTTTAACTTAAAATCTTTTCAGCTATGAACTTCTCTGACCAATACATTTTGCAATCCACGGAACTCAAACTTTGCTCTAATAGTATTCTTCAGGATAAAATTGATTGGCAGAAAGGATATCGCTAAATCCGATCAAAATCTACAATTTTTATATAAAGGCCGTATATTAAATTTCAGATTAATTATTTTGCCTCAGACAGACAGACATAATACCAAAAATATGTTTTTCGAACTGAGGAGAAGTCTAAACCATGGAAGTTCTTCAAAATCTCGAGTTCGAATTTTTTGACAGTATTTTTTCTCTGTACATTCTCTGTACCGATACATAATAATATTTTTGAATGCAGAGCTCTTTGAAGTACACTCCTTAAGCATAGGACAGGCAGCGGACAAGTCCGTTATCTGTCTTTCTTTAAGGTCACTTAAAGAATGAATGAATAATATAAAATAATGAATGAATAATAATGAAATGAATGAATGAATGAATAAAAAAATTACAAAAGAGAAAACACCAACATAGCATACTTTATTAAAATATAATCATTGCATATAAATCCGTTACATTCTTCTTGAAATAAATCTTCTGTACGATAGAAGAAAGATTTTGCGAATATACTGGAACCTAGTTAGTGAGTATGATACGTATTACTGTAAATGTGTAATGAACAATGCATTTTTTTAAAGTTTCATTAATGAATAAAGGGAAAGCAAAGTCAAAATCTATGAACTGAAAGGACTTTGCTACTGCTAATGGTTTAGATGCCATTAGTGCAAGTTATCTCTGATCTGATCATTAGTTCTGAATTTTTGCCAAATCAAGCCTTTAGAGTGACTTTCTTCCTTCGTTCTTTTTTTTTATATTGTTATTCTACTTTTAGGCATCTTATTATTTTAATACCTCTATGTACAAAAATTTCTATTTCCTCAATGAGTTTCCTTAAGTCGAAATCTATCTTTCTAATTTACAGTTTCATCAACAAAGTAGTGAAAATCCTAATCAAGTAACATATTCAAAATTAATCAATCAAAATGTGCCACTTTTTAAAAGAATAGATCTTGACGCACACACACAAAAAAAATAACTTTTAACGACGTTACGCCTGCGAGTTGATGGAGGAGGCAACAATCATAAAATGTGCAGAAAATGTTATTGAAAATGAAAAAATGATACGATAAATTTAAGAATATTTAGATATTTTAATACAAAATGATTAATTATCACCACTTAAATACAGAAATTATATATTTATTAAAATATATGTATTTAAGCATATATTTGTCATTTTTTGTTTCAACCCAAAAATTCTGTACTTTTGATACAAACGAATAGAATATCTTGTTAATAAAAATTTATTTATCTTTTATGGAATTAAAAATAATTCCATTCTACAGGCATGTATAGGTTCAAATAAAAATATAACTGAACAAACTAGTGCTTACTCTTAATTCCGAGGTATTTCCAACACAAGCCGTTTCGTGTTTCTTACAAAATTCTTTTAAATTGTTTGGCTTTTCACACAAGTTGGGGTTGCGTAAGCAAAAGCTTTCCGTTGAAATGCTGAAAAAGAAATAAGTAAAAAGTTTGAAATAAGTTTGAAGCAAATGCCAAATTTCGAAAATTTTAAAGCAAATAAACATAAATCTTGTTTTTAAAATTTCACTCTACCCATTCAACTTAGAAAAGAGTATTCAGATTATATTTTGACTTATCAAATATAAAATGCTAAGAAAAACATAAATTCCGAATCTCTAATTCTCGCTTCAAGAAATTATCATGCGTTGATCACTTCTGATTGATAATTGATGATTAATGATTTCTGTATTTAGCTTCAGCATGCAGAAATGTCCAGATAATCCTACCATCAAAGAGAGCAAGTTGTTGTTGTTTCTAATGGCACATATCATAGACAAGCACACTGACTTTTGAAGTCAGTGATTTTAATCCAAGGTTGCGTCTCTTGTTTTTTCAGTAGCGCCATCCAGGGCCAAGAGTACGACTTAGCTACACACACGTCACAAGCTTTTTTACGGGGTGAACTTTCATTCATGCGTTTCATTCACTCACCCACAGATCGTAATTTAGACCTGAATCAGAGAACGATCACTCCTGATCCAGTACCCCCAGTGGTATTACTCTCGACATGGAGGATGTTGTGAACACGACAGATTTATACGTGCGCCAGCCACCACACACACAGAGAGTCTTCGGCCGGCAGAGTTCGAACTCGCCACCCAAAGAACACGAATACAACTCCCTACCAACCAGGCTATCCCAGCCCCAAGAGAGCAAGTGATCCACGTAACAACATAAACTTTCATGCGATTCCAATTTAGGAAATCTTAAAAGAACTATTACGATTATTCCTTTTTACTTAAGCTATTATAAATGATTATCTCACATATTATCCTAACGATTATATTTTCTAATTCAATTTACTTTCAAACTCCCAGAGAAAACTTTTAAATGCAACAAAGGAATTAAAGAGTTGAGCCTAAAAACTACTTAGTATCATTGTTTTAAAACTGGTGATATATTTTAATTTCTTTCTTTGGACTTTGTACCTTTTAATTAAATATTTTATCAAATATTTATGAGTTCTGCATATTGCACAAATTACTATTGTTGCTGGTTTTTTTTTTTTTTTTTTTTTACTCTTTTATCATACACATTTTTTTTAAAATTTCCTTTAAATATTTACTGCATAATACGGGAAATTATAATTAGACTAGAAGATTTATTATTCGACAAATAGATTGCATATTTTATTAAAATATTTACAGCTTGACGGAGTATCAGTCCTGAAAAATCCTATTACTTTTTCATTAATGTCATTTTATAGAAAAAACGGAAATCATCCAGTTTATCCCGCTAGTAGGGCAAGACCGTGTCAACTTTTTTGGAAATTAGATAAACCAGATTTTTTGCAGAAAAGGAGCAGACATTTTTTTTATTTTATACAACATTTCAAGAATATTATTTGCAGTATTTACAAGTACAAACAGTTTTCTTCTTCCTTTTGGGGCCCAACTGAAACATTTTCCACAATAGATCCACCTTCCTTCTTTCTTGGAGAGTGTAAATGCATCATTACAAAATAGAAAATCAATGACTGATATATTTTAAAGGGTTTGTCGGAAGACAATAGTGGCTACTAAAAGGCGATTGAGGATTATATGTCTGGCTACTATTTCCTGTGGAAACTAGCACAACAAAGAAGCATTGTTTTCTCGTGCAAAGTTGAGCAGATTAAAACTCTTCGTATGGATAGCATCGCAAATTCCTTATCAAAAGAACTGTTCTTTCATATGATATCTTACAGAACTGTAGAAGCTTTTGAAACTAATGGAAGAAAATTTCTAACTGCATCGTTCATCATACAAACATAAAAATAAATATTCTTAGAAAGGAAGAAACAAAATCTTAGAAATATTCAAATAAAGTTTTTATAGAAGATTGTCGATACATTAAATAAAGAACAAATATCATAATTTTGTGATATTTGTATTGCTCTTTGTCTCATCAAATTGTAAAACTTCATCAAACCTTTATTCCCAGAAACCGAATTTCATTAGTTTAGATCTATGCGTTTTAAAACATGAGCTTATTTGGATTTAATCTTCTAATCTTAAAATAAAAATTTGCAATTTTATTCATAACTTAAAAAGTAAAAAATTGAAAAATAATATTTATCTGAATTTTTTTTTTATGTTATAAAGATAAAAAGCGGCCTGTTTCTATCTCATTTTTGAAAAATTCTGCCGATGCTGTTATTAAAAAGTAATTTAAATTATCTTATTAAAAAGTTATTTTAAACAGGTTATATATTTTTTCAAAATTAGAGTTCAAACTTTTTCAAATGGATACACTTAAAATTCTGCGAAATTCAATGGACAAATACCATTATTTCAACTTATATATATGAGCCATTTTTCCGTCATCAGCTTATAAATATGAGCCATTTTTCCGTGTTCTTCACATGAAACCAATTGCAGAAGCATGACGTATCTCAGATTTGTGCACTTTCACCACCTCATGACATTTTTTGTGGCTAATAGTGAGAGTTACGTTTGTACACTTAAAATAGTGTACAAACGTGTGTACAAAATAGTGTACAATAGCGATGCAACCTGTTTATGAAAGAGAAGAATCCTTACGTGTTCCAGAAGCAGAGGGTCACTGCTGGGAGCTTAAAATCTTTATTCACTTTAGTTTCCAGAACTATATTTGTGGGATATTCCATATATATATTGTAGAATTCTACAGATTGGATCACCACGAAAATTAGGCAGACAAGAAAAACTATTTTCCTGAAAGTTTTCCAGGCAACGGCTTTCTTTAGAGCACATCGGCTATTGATGTTCTGGGGTGATTCCTCTGCAGTGGGCGATAAAACAGTACACCCACCATCCTAGAAAAAAAAATTATTCACAGTGACGGTAAGATATCTTTTTGGAAAATTAAAATAAATGTTATGGAGAAACTTTCACTGAAATCATTATAGTCCATTTATTATTCAGAGCCTTAAAAGTTTGCTGTTAAACTTAATTTTTATTTGTCGAAAAATTGAAAAGAAACAGCCAAGTAATTAAGAAGTTACTGATGGTTATTATATTAGCATAATGAGAGTAAAATATTTTGTAATGATGTATATTTTTTCTATTTCCTCGAAGAAAAACGTATTGAAACATTTTACAGATATTCAGAATTTTCCTTTTGATTAAATGTTTAGAGTAAAATAAAAGATGTAATTATAATGTAAAACGTTCTTCGAAAGTATTGTTTTATGTGGAAGTAAAGGGGAAAATGTCAAATATCTATTTGAAAATTAGTAAAAATAAAAAGTTATTACAATATATAAAGTAATCATTGAAGTTGTAACAAATAGATATCACTGGTCTTTGAAAGGCATCATTAAACCACACAATTAGTTTACGCAAATAATGGTGAATCATCGCCAGTACTTCTTACATGCATGTAATATAAAAATAATATTTTTTATTTAAGTGAAATTTCATCTGTTTATGTTTCTAATGGACTGTTTCATTTTTTTTTTCTTTTCCACATACTGACTAAGAAAACACTCAATTTATTTTATAGTCTAGTCGAAATGTATTTTTAATATTTCTAATAATATAAACTGCAATTTCTAATAATTTAATTGCATTTATTTCTAATAATTTAAATCTCATTCTTTTTTCTTTAACGAACAAATTTGACGAAAATAATTTCATCTCTGCATTTTATAATTTCAAAAAAAATCAGATGTGAATTTTTGCATAAAAAAGTTTCAAAAAGTTTTTCCACAACATACTCTTAAATTAAAGATTCCTTACAGATTGGACTGTACATTCCTCAATAAAATAAAAATGTAAAGCCAAATTTTTCCAATCATCCATGATATAAATTAAAAATACTTTCTCTCATGTATCAAAAATAAAACCGAAAAGAAAGAAGGAAATTAAAATTTTAAAAGGACACTACTTGATTTTAATTAAAAAGCTGGACTTTCAAAATAAACAAGTACAAATTCTATAACTTTAGCAATTCTTTTAATAGCTAATATAATATTTCAATAAATTTATGAGAAATATAATCTTATAATTTTATTCTAAGTAATAAATTACTTCATTGAAATATTTCATATTTGTTCAAAATAGCATAAATCAATAAATTTTAAACAAATTAGGCATGGATTTGCTTCAAAATGACTTGCAGAATACCTCGAGTGAAGAATATTATAATTGTTTCTACACTACTGTACCTATATGTATGATTATTTAGTATTTACTATACTGGTTTCTACTATTTAGTTTCTGATATATTGATTTTATACTATTTAACCAGCAAATTCAGAAGTGGAAGATAATTATAGTTTACAGCAAATTTTTAATCTTTTGGAGAAGAAAAGTAAACAATTTTAATTGCAAAATAGAAACACAAAATAACTAAAAAATTTAGGAATTGAATTTAAGAAAGAACGAGTATTGTGTTGCTGAGATAATTATTGCATTACTATTATTTTATTATTCTTTATTTAATATAATCCATATTCAAGAACTTTTTACTTAATATTTGATAATGCAGTAATTTACTTTTTATTTCAAATTTGCAAATTCTGTAATATAAACAGAGATTACGAATTTAATACAATTTTTCAATAAATTATTATTAAGATAGTTAACTTTTTCATTTTTATGCTTTAAATATTTATTTCATTGCACTTTATAATCTAAGCTCTTAAAAAAATATAGGTTACACGCATTGAAATATCTTATAATTAAATATTAATTTTCTTTAAATTTACATCTGAAAAGAAGAGAGTTATGTTTATGTTTAATTCTGTGGGAAGTCATTGGTTTCTTTCTTGCCCTCTTGACTTTTTTTCCCGTCTTTAACAAAAAAGGCATTTAGTTTTTTTCTCATATACGAAATCAAATCAACCTTTTCACTAACACTTTCTATCTAGAAAAGCGACTTGGTGAAAAGTTTGCTTTCTTGGGCATCTTTGTAAGCTTTTGATTGGGAGTACTGTACGTATAAGCCAAAATAAAGGCAGAAACAGATCAAGATTCAGTAAATAAATTATTTACTTACATGTTCAGAGACGAAATTGTCCTGAAAAATTTCGAATTAGGTTTCTGGTACTGACTTGTTCTATGCTTTGAAAGTTGTCTGATTAATCCATAAGTTATTTTAAACATCTTCACAATTATTGGGAATCGAATATCAATATTCAAAATTTTTTTATCAGTTAGTAATTATTTGGATAAAATTTTGTTTCCATTGATTTTCTTGTCAATTTAAATACCTACCATTTAAGTAAAATACAGAATCTATCTCAATTTGCCATGAAAGCAGTGGACTGCCAAATCAAATGATGACCTGGCTTAATTAAACTGCAGACGGTATCAGTAACTTTTCCCCGAACGTTAAGTTCCATACCCTCTTTATAAAATGTTGCCATAAAATTCAATATTTAATTCGATTTTAATGTTCTTTACCAACCTATAATATTATCAAAATATTATTCGTTTTATTATACCCTATTGAAGAAATATTAAATCGATCATAATGTAAGATAATTACAACTTTAAAACTATGTTTAGTATCAACAATCAACGAAATACATTAATAATTCTTCGTCAGTGCTATTTCTTTTAAGTTTCATAATAATTGCTAAACCTGTTTTCATATTGTCGGTGTAGCTTGAACTTGTGAAACAAAAATTCTCTATGGTATAAAAAATGTGCATTCACTATTTTCCCTAAATTTATTAATACTTATTTTATTATACCAAGGTCTATTCATTTCATTTTGCCAGGATTCCAAGATGCAATTTTTGTGGCAAATTTTCAATTTAGGCTTTTAAAAAAACAATTATTTTACTCTAAGTTTTCTTTCTCTAAAACGTCTGTCAAAGACGTCAGTTTCCCAACATTTTAAGATATTGTGAATATTCCTTTGCAATATATATCACATATCGCATTGGAATAATTCTAGTTGATTATTTTCTAATATATTTCTATAACAATAAAGCAAAAGATAAATAAATACTTTTTATGTATTATGTCATCAAATCCATTTCCTTACCATATTGTACTACACGTTATACAATAATTCTAATAAATTATGATTATATTTCCCGCGAAAATGTCCTTTCATGTATGTTTATCTATATTATACAGCGTAGAAAACCAGTTTTGAACCAGTAAAGTTTGAATTTCCTGATTTTCTACTCAAATCCAGTACCAGATTTGAGCTTCAAAGAAACATTTTAATTGCAATAAATCTTGACATTTCTTCCTTTTTCCTTGCAAAAGCAAATCATATTAACCGTGCAAAAAACATGAAAATCCAAAGTATGTAAAGGCTATTCTAAATACATTTTGATATTTCATAATTTCTCAGTAACTAATAATGTATTTCTTTCCTTTTCAATCAAATAAAATCTATAAATTCAATGGCATAACAATAATCACTAAATGTGTAGCAAAATAATACAATGTTACAATAAAGAATAAATCGCAATAGCAGAGAAATAGAATGAAAAAAAAATTAATTGAAAAATCCACTGTATTGATCAGAAACTTACTTCGGCTTTATTCTTCCTGGTGTCCATCCTGCAGACTAGATTTACAGCGACTTCAAATACACTGTTAATAAAGAAAACATTGAAACTGGTTTTTATAGGGTTTGGGTATCTGGCAAAGAGGCACTCTCATAATATAAAAATAATACGATATTTCTGCGTTATAAAGAATTAACGTCGCTTTTTGATTAAGAGACCTTCGCAAGCACGCAATAAGCACAATCACGTAATGACGAAGAGAACGAAAATGAATGGCGTCCATCATCTAATTGTGCTATACTGACTGTTCATATGCGCATCCCTGTATCAGTAATAATTTTACATTTAGACAGATCTTACAATAGCAAAATACACTGCATTTAATTAATATGCTTTTATGAGCATATCATTCATAAATTTAGTTGGAAAACACACAGAATTTTCTCACTATGATCTGCATCCCTTGTGAAATTCATACATTTTTTCTCCATTTGAAATGCAATGTATTTATTTTGACAGTGAATGAAAGGCTTATATTCAATATATGTCATCATTTTCTAATAGAAACAAAAATCGAAAAAGTAAAAGATTGGTTGTAAAAATTTTTCTACAAGAATTCATGAACTAACATTCCAACCAATTATAAACAATATCGAAATGACTGAATGTTGCCTTATATTATTAAGTTTGGTTTTCATACTATTGAAGAAGATCTCGAAATGTCAAGGTATAATGAGATGACCAAGACAGCATTTCATATCTCCCTCTTCGTATTTTGATATCATACGTTAAAAAGACTTTTAACAACATGGCCTTAACGTGCATAGAATCGGATACTGAGGTATGTTTCGAATTGGAAATTCAAAAATGCCGTCTTCTTCCTGACTGCGATCACATGTACATTTCCATCCCCAAATAACTGTCATATACTTTGATAATAGAACTTCAATCGAATTAAACTAAACACCTTTGTTTCTCTTTTTATGAGTCCCACGGCGGGAGAGGGGGGCAACTCGTAATGGAGGATGAGAAGCTTCCGAGAAGGTAGTTGGTTCTCGCCACCCTTGTGGGTATATGAAAAGGTGGGAGTCGGCTCCTCCCATCGATGACGGCACGTACTTCCAAAGGGAAGGGTTGTACCGTGGCCGGTGATAGCCCTTAGGATTCAACCACAGTTTTCGCCAGTGTTGCTGTTGCGGTGGTCCGGTCATTCAGATTGCGCAAAATATTTCAATTCATTCAATCGAAATTAAATTATTTTTGTTTGTAATTGGCTTGCTTTGTTCTCACAGGTCATAAAAGATGACATTTCTCCTCGGCTCTTTGATCTGTGAGAAAAGTGGAAATTTCAGTTTCTTCAACAGTTTTTGGAATTTTTTCCTATCACAGGCAAATTTCAGAAAAACTTCAGGAAACACGTATTTGTATCGAGTAAAATAAGAATTTTATTTGATGACCTGAAAGAAAATCGAATGGGATCGATCCTTTTTCACATGATAAATATGAATATTCTGCAACGTTTCATTTTAAAATCCGCTGCATATCTCGCATGGATATAGGGAAGCTGACATAAGTCATTATAAGTCATATTAGTGGGATGTTGGAGTGATTAGTCAAAAAATCAGTATCTCCGCAGGTAATGTAAAAGGAAAAAAAATGCAGCGGACAAGAATTTTACACCCAATTTTACTAGCGTTATTTCTTTTAATTATAACCAGTCACCCTGTTACCACAGAACTAAGTTGTATAAACAGGGATTATTGTGACTGGCTCTTATACTCGTTAACTATCGAAATTTTAAGGACAATAAGAGGACAACAGTCAACAAAAGTTCAAAAAATCTTCAAATTGTTGCTAAAAGGTTAGAAATCTTTTTCATCATTTTTTTTTGTACTTTTGAAGTTTTAGGGTATGGCAATATTGTGTTAAAAATGTTATTATCCGTAATGAGTCTTCTTCTAAATTCATTGAGTTCAACTCATTTTATTATGTAGTGCTACATCAAGCCTGTTTTCCCACATACACGCAAGTATTGTATCGTATCCTTCCGATGCTGTAGAAGTATTCAAGAAATTATCAATGTCCTGATATAATTTGCACTACCATCGGATGAAATAGTCTTTTTATATTTGGTTCCGGTATGAATTCATACAATATGCATCCTTTTCTCGACATTATCCATCTATTCTGCCACTGCATAGTCATCTGTCCTCAAATTTCTTTCCTTAAAATTTGGAATGTTAAAATTTTGGGACTACAGTATCTATTTGGTCTTTCTGCGCAGCCCTTTTTGCATATCCATCTGCTCTCTCGTTTCTGCATATACCTTAATCCAATTTAATCTAATCCATTTGATCTCTTTAGCTTTTCTCGAGATTTCTTTCATTTTCCAGATTTCTTTATTTTTGATTTCCATGGATTGTATTGCCTGAAGGCTGACATGGAGTATAAGAATATAAAGCATCTATGCTAATCCTCCAATCCCTCACAATAATCAACTGCCATTTTTATTGCTAAGACAATAACTTATAGCTAACGTTTTTAGCTGGTACAATGTCTATGGATCAAAATGAAACATTTTTCTTACATATATTTTACATTTTATTCGACTTCAGCTTTTTTATGCTTTAGTAATTTAAAGATCTTCAAATATATCTATTAAATACTTTAGTTTAATTTGAATCGTGTAATGTTTGTACAGACAGGATTTTGTAATTGAGGTTTCACTCATTTCTTGATGGGCTTGAGTTTTGAAACTTTATGCTCTTTTGTATTCTCAATGAAGGAATTTTAATCTTTTTGGGACTTAATTATATTATATGTTAATTCCTTAATGTAATTTAATCGATTCCATACAAGTACCGCCCTTTGAAATTAAATGAACGTTGATAATAAGATCCACTACTATTTATTATAATAAATTATAAACAGGAAATTAAATATTAGAAGATAATTACATTATGAATTTTTAAACTTTCATTTCTATAATAAGTTTTTTAAAAACTGTTGACTCATTTTAATTTAGAAACATCTTAGTATGAAACAAATGAAATTAGAAATTTTATTTCGTTATATTTAATAACTTGGAGAAAAGGAATAAAATTAAATAAAGTGTTCACTTTCACAGGCATTTAAAATTATCTGAAATTTATGTTCTCGGGAAGATTGTTCATGCTACAGAAAGGGAGAAAAAGTGATCAAGTAGAATGTCCAGAATCAACAATATGAAGTAAGGGGATAGTCAGTTTTTGTTTATTTTTACATGCTAATTTTTATAATGCATAGAAAAATAATGCTTCCATATTATGAAAATCGATTATTGTGGAGTTTCCATGAATATTATTTCGCAAATACACAAACAACACAATAAATAATATTACAAAAAAAAGTAAACAAATAATAGTTATGAACGAATTGCATGACATGTTCAATATTAAACCTCCCTTTTATCAGCGATACATTTTTCATCTAGATAGTTACTATATTAACAAAACAGCCCTTCATTTCACTAAAATGTTTACTTTTGAATCTCTTAATAGCCTATTCATTAAAAAATGCATTTAACGCTACAACTTGCTCTCAGTTTGTTTTCCATGTGCTATATTTTTATGCATCCATAGGTGCAGTTTAAATGTCGTTTATATTTTTAATTTTAAATACATACATGCTTGCAGAACGGAAAGAAAAAAATTTAATTAATTTATTCTTATATTAAAAGGTTGTTTGTAGTTTTTAAAAGCAGAATAAAGGAGTAACTCGGTTTAGATCTAAAACAGTTTTTATTGGATCAAAAATCGAAAAATTAAAAAAAAAAGAACGAGCATGCAAATTTTCCTGTGTCGGTTCATTCAACTATAGTTCAATTGCTCAGTTATACATAATGTCAGGTTCGCTGAAAGAATTATTATATAATCCAATTTAAGAACTATATAAGGGACACAGAGCTTGGAATTATGAAATGTTATTAGATAACGAAGAATAGCATTCCTTCCTGGCACCATTTTCCAAATTCGAATATCACACCAAAGGAAGAATGTTTAATTAAACGAATTAAAAGTGAATAGAATGGGATACTCCTATTTTTTGCAGTTTTTGAGAATTCTATGCAGTACCGTAATGTCTTCATTATCAATTATGTTCTTCACGCTTACGAAATCCACTCCAAAAGAGCACTCAAATATCTTCAAAAAGAAGCTCTAATAAACCCACAACTATGCATTATTGTTTCGCTGTTCATGGTCACAAAATATTTATTCTTTCATTAATCATTTGAAATTAAATTAATTTTACTGTAAATAGTTTCACGAAGTCCCATACATTTCGGTGGTATTTCCCTGTACGTTGTGTTTGTATAAGACAAAAATATGTATTTCAGTCTCATCATCTATAAACCTTTTATGCTGAAATTTCAAGCAAAATCTCTAATTATACCTTAATTACTACGTGTCTCCAGAAAACAGGTTGCAAGAAAAGAATGATAATTAGAATTTTTTAAGATCGTATTTGAGAAAAGTGAATAGAGTTCGTGCATGCTCGTGTGAAATAAACGTAAAAAGTATCGCAACACTTTAATTTTGAAAACCCTTGCGTTTGCTGCATGGATATCATAATAATGCGACACACGATTAAACTCCAGATGATATTTACTATAAAGTCATAAATTATGTCACATTATTAGACGTTGTTTCATAAAGTACCCTCAAATATCTACTTCATCTTAAGCATCATTTTTCTGTTTCATTTTGCATCTTCGTCTTATGATCTTTTAAAAAATGGGAGCGAGTCTTTTTAGGATTGCTTTATAGATTCTCTGTCTCTCGTTATAAGTGCGAATTAAGCTATATAAAATAAAAATCTCAGACAACATCAATGCTAATGCTGATTGGCAGAGGTCAGATTCATAATGTTACAGGGAAAATTGAATCAAAACTAATGAAATTAATGAGAGGATTTTTTAACTAGAATATATCATAAAGAAATGAATCTGCACGGATTTCTATTTCTATTCCTTCTTTTAATGTCATTAATTGTGGGGGATGGGCGGAATTCCGCAACGAGGATCACCAGCTTTAATATTTTAAGGAAATGAGTCAACGGTTTTGACTCATGGAATAAATTATCCACTTTGGAGGTAGAATTGAATAATCAAGACGATGCAATTTGGAAATTGTGGGCAATGAGGTTATAAATAATTCCTGGAGTTCGTATCTTGTTAAAGGCCTGCCGAAATATTTACCTCAGAAACCCCATCAATCAATGATGAAATAATAAATGCGATATGATTTTTACGTATTAACGAGTAATACCTTCGAACGTTCTTACTAATGGAATTTCCGTATATGATTGATGTAAGATTTAAAAGCTAATGTTTTAAAAACTTATTTCCGTTTTTTAATTAATAACGAACTATTTGATTAAAAAATTCAAATAGTTAAATTTATTCAATTTTCATTTTTTTTATTTTTAAATTTCTAAATTCCAATCCATTTCTCTAGAAATCACAAAATCATTAAGTAGTTATTAAACGCAAGATTTATTATTCTCAAAATGAAAAATAAATCATGAATAATTAGAAAGAAGTATGCAAATTTTAAAAAAATAACATATTATCAGATAAATATTTAATTAAAGCATTGTGTCACTTTTTCAGTAAATACTAATGAATCCTAACTCAGTAAAATCTATTTGCTAATTATCAGTTAATTTATAATGTGCATGAAAAACTAGTTTTCAAAGAGATTTAAAATGAATTTCCGTCTCTACAACTCATAAATAAGACTGGATTAGCAAATTAGTAAAATATTCAGCGGTCTGTCCCCCCCCCCTCCAAGATCTTTTGAGGGATGAGGCTCGAAATTCTTTTTCAAGCATTTTCAAGACAATTGAATCATGTGATTTCATTTAATTTACTGGGGCTATCTAAATACTTGAACACATTCAAATTAAATTCTAAGAATGATGTTTAAATTTCAGAACATCATTCTTAGAACTTCGTTTTCTACATGACGTACAAATTAGTGTGATCCATTTTTTTCCCCCGCTATTATTTATCTGCCTTCCATTTAGATAGCTCAGACAAATTTTGCGTTAGAATTGTTAGATTGCGTTAAAATGTTTCGTCATTTTTTAACCGTTTTATTTAAAATGACTTTAAAATTAAAATTTTTTATTTGGAAAATACTGCATCTAGTTTTCCTGAACATTATCTAAAATTAAATATTTTGTTATTTAAGATTATAGTAGTACTTATAACTTTAAAAAAATGTTTTTGAGATTTAATTAAAATCGATAAAGATTTAAATGTGGGTGTTTTTGAGGATAAGTGAGTTCTCAAATTTTGCTTAAAGTCCCCACAAGTATCTCTGTAATCCAAACCTGCATTTAAAATATAAAAGGTAATGAGTGTTTCTCTATCCTATCGGAGTTAAATTTATTTCTCTATGTGTTTGGAATCTTAAATGTATCACAATTTTCATTTCTGAATTTTCTTTGTCATATTCATTTAAGTGGCCTGTCATAATTTCTGACGATATTGATATATTAAGTTATGTATCTCATAAAAAAATATTATTTTGCCTTTTTTTAACAGTGAAAATATGTATAGCCCTTTATTTTCCGCGTCAATTATTAAAGTTGGTTTAAATATGTAATTTTAATTAGTTAAAAATACAACTGCACTACAGGAAATAATGATGCTTATAACCTAAAAAGTATTATATTAATAGTAAATTATGATTCGTTTATATTATAAAGAGTTTCAATATATAATTGGATAAATAATGCGTAATTAGTTTAACCTTAATTAGAATGATTAAGTTAAAAAGTAATCTTCAGTAAATATCATATTTTTTAAGACATATTTTTAACATGTTTTTAACAGCTGAACTTAATTCATCGGTTTTATGAGATTAATAGTGAAGGAATGTTAGTTAGTTTCCGAAGCACAGTTCGGAGAAACTAGATACATTTTCAAAAAATTTGAGAGCATTGCATAAGTATACGATGAAATTGTCTTAAAATAACTAGTGCTTCGGATGTTGACTACCAAAAAATAATTTAAAATTTTTCTTCACGTTTAGTTTTATCAAAAAACATAGACTACTGTTTACACATTTTGTATATTTATGAACTATATAATATTATATCTATAAACTAATTAAACATAATTATGGATTTTGAATACACATTTTTATGAATATAAATTTTATCAAAGAAATAATTTATCTATTAATCTCTGTCAAAGTAATAAACTATATATTAAACACAATAATTGCAAAGAACACAGTTTAGAAGACATTCACTAACATGCAGCATGTTTAGTGCCTTGCTGTCCTCATTTTTAATCTCCTTCGCTACTCATCGCTCTATAAATTTTTCTACACCTCCATCAACGTCTTTCATCGTTCATTTTAATGGATGCTTTGAAAATCTTGAAATTCTACTTAATAAGTAATACGTATAGGATTTAACAAGTATTTAGACAAAATATGAGTAATAAACTATTCCACGGCAATATCAATATTTTTAAAGAGTAAATATATAAAATTATCACTTTTCTTTGCGAATTGGGCGGTCGTGACAGAAAATATTATTATATGAATTTAAAATGGTCATAAAGGAAGCCATTGTAATCTGGTGGTAACGTTTGATTAATTGAAAAAAAAAAAAAGAACTCAGTTCCACCTAGGCCTCATAGGGCTGTTTGTTAATGTTTTACCAAAAAGAAAGTTTTAAATTCGGGAGAGCACTCCCACCGGTTTAATAAATGATGCTTCAAAGCATATACAAATAGTATCTTTCTATTAATGTCTCCCGGAAGAGAAGATACTTTCTTTCATTTGAACGCGAATAATGATTATTAAACAAATATTGGATAATGAAATCAGGCTGAAACAAGAAGACTGCGATTAACTATAAACATTTTCGAAAGACGAAATCACGAAGGAAGTAATCAATCACCTTGAAATGACCTTCAATGGAATTTCCTCACCGGTGCTGACAGCATAATTGAAAAACTAATTAGAAAATCGTGCCTGTTATTGTCAAGGAAGCGGCTTAAACACGATGACTCGTACTGTTATATTTGAATATCATTCAATAAGCTCATCATCCTTCGGTGATGTTTCTCGTGATGAGCGGATAAAGGTTTCTGTTCAGCATTAACCGATATTGAAGAAGTATAAGACTGGATGTTGAATTTGTCGTTAAGAGCTTTTCTTTTAAGCTCCTTTCAAGAGTGCAATCCCATTTTAAGGGGACAATTGACTTTAAAATGAGCAAAAATGGACGAAAACGTGCAATTTTATTTTTATCGTTTCATCACCAAAATAAATACTTATATTCAACTAAAATAGCGTTTTAAAATGTATTGTTCAATAAAATAAATATTTGAAGGGTTAAGAGGGAAAAAGTACATCTTCTCAAAATGATATTGTAATTAGATTAATATATCTTTGAAATGTTCTAGGTGCAGGGGTGTTTGTGCTCCGGGGAAACCCCGGAATTCCGGGGATTTTGAACTTCGATACCCGGAAATTCCGGGGATCGTCGTTCAAAAGGAAGTAGGAATAATAATGAATTATTTATTTTGATCTGGGTAATTTTGTTTGCTTTGAAAGCAGAAAACGCAAGGTCAGTGTGTGTGGTGAAAACTTTTCCTTTCTTTCTCCAAAGGCAGTGATAATGCGTGAAAAGGGGGGAAAATCTTCTTTTTTTGTTCTTTCCTTATTGCGAGTTATGACTCATTCCCCCGGTTCTCGGACATTCTCTTCTGGATTCTTTTCGGCAAGTAGGCGCGGCAGAAAAAAAAGGGAGAGACTTCGTTCGACCAGATGTGCGATCACGTGACTCTGGGTTCAAAGGTCTTATCTCTCCTGGCGTGGGGCCAATAAGTAGAGAAGGGGGATTTTTCGCCGTATTAGCTATTTGTCATTGATCGCTTCGCAACTTTTTTTTTCTGCGCTGTGTAAAATTTTCATTTCATTTATTGATGCACTTGTAAATTTTTCGTTTCGTTTATTGAAATATTTTTTTATTTATGTACGCAAGAGAATTTCACTATGAAATTTCTCGATATAAATAGTGATATTATACAATTAGAAGAAGTTGTCCGGAATGCAAATGGTGCAAGAAAATAAATGTTGCTGGACAAGCATATTGTGTTTTTTGTAACTCACTGCTGAAGTATGGTGGGGAAGGATTCAAGTCTTTCACAAATCATTCTAAAACTGTGACGCACATAAAATATTCAAAGTGCATTAGACATTCAATGACTTTAAGTAATTATGCTAATTCAAAAAATACTGATGACTTACTGGAGACTGATGCTCGGCCATTGGATATAGTGACAAGAAAAGCACGCCAAGAGGTATTAATAACTTCGTTTATCGCCGAGAATTCTCTCTTTCAATGTAGCTCCCAATTTAATTGAACTCTGCAAACAGTTGAGCCGCGATCAGACGGCACTAAACTCGTTGGAAATGTCCAGGACTACTACATGTTGTAAGATGAAATATGGGCTCGCAAAACTATTTTAGAAAATATCATTAAAACTTTAAAGGAGACTCCATTTTCTCTAAATTTGGATGAAAGTACTAGCAATGCTCAAGAAAGTATACTGGCAATATTGGTGCAGTTTTATGATAACAATCAAAATGAAGTTGTAGTTCATCATTTTGCATCTCTAAAGATGGAATCTTGCAATTCAGAAGCTGTTTTTAAAGCAGTTGTTAATACTATTGAAGATAATAATATTCCATGGGCAAACTTAATTAGTGTATTAATGGACTCATGTAACACCATGCGTGGAAAAAAAAAGGGTGTTGAAACCAGACTACGCTCAAACAAAGCACCCCACTTATTAGATAATGATGGTGACACATGTCACACAGCTAATAACTGTGCAAAAAAATTTGCTTCATGTTTTGATAGATACTTAGAAGATTTGTTTGATGACATCTATTTTGATATGAAAAGCTGCAGTAAAAGATAATTTTTTCAAAATCTGTGAATCACTTGCCATTAAAAAACTTAAGCCCTTGAAGAGACCAGACCATAGGTGGGTGTACATTTTATGTGTTTTAGAAAGAATCAAAGACCTGTGGGATGCTCTTATTGCATTTTATTTTCACTACTTGGATAAAACTGATAAAGGGGATTATTTTTCTTATGTTGAAACTGTATACAATAAAAGAAATATTTCTGCAGCTCAGAAAAAAATTATTGAAGGGGTGTATTCTTGCTTGCATTCCGAACAACTCACAAAGGATACTTTAGCTCGGAAAAAAAGAATACTAAATGGGTTATTTGTTATGCAGAACAAAACTTTATTGCATATGGCATTATATTCAGCAGTATTACCAGAGTTCAACACATATATTAAATTATTTGAAACAAAAAAACCAATGCTTCATTTAATACATTCCAGTATTTATAAATTGATGGCAAAATTTTTCTCTTTTTTTTATGAAGCCAGAAAATATAGAGTGCACATCTTATAATGATTTATTAAAGGTTGATGTCACAAATCCAGAATTCCATCTACCTAGCAAAGTAATATTTACTGGTGCAGAAGCTTCCACTCTCCTGAAGAAATTATCAAAAAATCATCCAATAGCAAAAGAATTCCAAATTTCTCTGATGAAAGTTTATACTAATACAACACAGCATATGAAACAAAAATTGCCCCTTAAAAATTCATATCTAATTAGTTTTACAGCATTAGATCCAGAGCTAAGAGGTAAAACCATTACAATATTAGCTTTTGAAAAATTATCATCTTTTATGTCCATATTTTTAGTGATAATGAAAAGTCAAAAGTAGAAGCTGAAATAAGGTTATACCAGAGTGATATTGATATCACCAAAGAAATGCTCTACACGTCTGATGAAAGTGGAAATCAAGTCAAGTGTACAATTGATAAATATTGGTCTAAAGTTTTTAATTTAAAAGATGATTTCACAAATGATTGTAAGTATCCTACATTGGCTAAATTGGTCAAAGCCTGCCTTAGCTGCTTCCATGGCCCATTAGTGGAAAGTGCATTCAACTTAATGGATACACTTGTCACTGACTATAGAACCTCTCTTAAGATTGATTCCCTAGATGCAGTGCAGACTATTAAATATGATTTAATGGCTTCTAAAGAAACCTCATGTGAAAAATATGGCTCAAAAAATCCAATGACTGATCCAATTCACAAAGATCTCTTACTGAATATGAACAGAAGTTGGAAAACATATCAAGAGGACTTAAAAACATGTATTTCAGATGAGTCACCTATAAAAGTCTCTGAGAAACCTTCTACATTAGCAGAAAATCAAACTGCTTCTACCTCTGCATGTGCAGTTCTCGAGGAAATTTCTTCAACTGTAAATGAGGAAAATAAAAGTCAACCTTCCTGCAATTATGAAGTTCACCACAAAAGAAAGACAAGCCCACAAACATCAGAAAATAAAAAAAAGCAGCAGAAATTAGATAATTTTTTTTAAAGAATTAATTCAGGTAATTTAAAATATTTACATAAAATGTAGTAGTTTATATGTTTGAAAATTTATGGTTATTAATTTTGCAAAAAAAGTAATTCATTGAACTTTTATAATTAGGTCATTCAATACTTCATAATTGTAATTTTTCATTTCTCCCCCCCCCCCTTCTCGAAACTCCAAAATGTCGGTAGTAAGTCCGTAAAAGTTTCAGGGGATTTTTTGGGGTCCCACAAACACCCCTGTAGGTGTCTTCATTTTTGAAGAAATGAAACGAAATTGATAATGAAGATTTCGGTCAAACATTAAAAAAAAATAGGGTATGCATTTTGTGTTTCGTGTTTTTTTTAGATAATTAAAAATCAATTTTAATTCGGAAAGACATAAAATTCCTATGAAAATTTAATAAATATGCATAAAAATATTTCTAAAATATTAGCATTTAATTGGAATTACAAAATCAAACGTAGATTTGTTCCTAATAAATTTGCATTGGGTAATAAGAAATAATAATAGAAAAAAAATAAAAAATTAAATCACCTGGAATATTTTGAAATTTTTAAAAATTATCTATTTTTTAAATTTTTAAAAAATAATTTATTTTGTTTTAAAACGTTATTTTTAAGAAATTTGACGTATTTATATTTTAATACAAGTGCATAAATTTTTCAAAACCCTAAGTGAATAATTCACAAAAGTGCCTAATAGAATTCACCATCCTCTTAAGACCCTTATGGTTATTTGTGTATTTATATCAAATTGTCTCTACGAAATATCCAAAATGCTCATCCGAACTACAAATGAAGCGCATTACTGAGCGATTTTAAGTGAATTTTAGTCTTTTTAAATTTTTAAACTCCATTATTATTTATTATTTTATTTTCCAGTATCAGTGGAATCTTTATTTCTTGATTTTAGGAAGTATTGCAAAATCTGCTCCACAACGGGAATTCCATTGGGAGTGATATTTTCAGAAATGCATCTATGATGATATAAAAGGAAAATTTCTTCAAAAATTCTTTCCTTAATAAAAATTTTTACAAAAATAAGACAATCGGTTAAAAAAAATGGAAAATAAAATGACATGATGCTAACCTTGGTACTGAGGATTCAAAAACATTTTCCACAGAAGATCCTCCGTGTAGACGGGCATGACGCACGTAAAAGTTGCCATCCAGAAAAATAATTTCAAACTCGCGGGCTACAACGAAGGATTTTTTGTGGCCCACCAAACGTAAGAGAATATTGCAGCATTGAAGAAAAACAGTCGAATCTCCATGGCCGAATGGTCATGGCACTGTAATCAAGAGACCTTAAGTTCGAATTCCACTAGAGACGACAATGCGATTCATAGTACATGTAAATATTTAATTCCTTGATTTCATGTTCCAGAAGATTCTGGACCTTTCTTTAGTTTACCAGACAAGTGTTCTTACTGTCTCCACAAAAGTATTCTGGAACTTTCCCTGCTAGTATAAAAGCAGAAGATCTGTCAGTCACGGTGTTCTCAGTTCAAAGTTGAGTTAATAAACTGGTTTAGTTCTACTTCTTGTGTGTGTGTCATTGAGTTCCACACTAACGAACCTCCGTGACAATATAAAATATAATTATGAAATGCTTGCGCAATATGTCGTCGTAATTATAAAAAAATATATATAATAAAAATCATTAATAAATATCTTAAAATGAAATATGCAAACCAAGGCCATCGCTATCTGTTTCTTTCCATATTTGAACTCAAAATTCTGTGCATACTTTTAATTTAGTTATCGCAATTTTATTAATATTTTTCAAAAAGGTTTGGAAGCATAAAAATTGATGAAGGTATTGTTTCCGCGCTTGAAAATGTTTAACTGTATGAGCAACTATTATATATATGTGTGTGTGTGTGTGTGTGTGTGTGTGTGTGTGTGTGTGTGTGTGTGTGTGTGTGTGTGTGTGTGTGTGTGTGTGTGTATTTGCTATGAAGTCCCAGCAGCTTAGCATCAATTCTCAAATTAATCACTGCAGACATTTGTTGAAGAAGGAATTATGGTAGCAGAAAAAAAGAAGTGAAGTGGCAGGAAGAAAATAATAACTCCTGTTCGTCAATGGATTCTGAGACGACCACATTTCGACGATTCCATCTCCTTAAGGGGTGAAACGCGGAACGACGAGCACATTTCCGGTATTCACCTTTGACTTGACTTACCCATTAGATACTTTTTAGTTCAGTTTTTTTTTTTTTTTTTTTCATGTGTATGTGAGTGTTGTGTCGTTTCTGACCGCACTTTATTTTAACTCAAAATTTCTATTGATATGGCTAGTTCAAATGGCAAAAAAGCTTTCAGGAGTGGTGCGAAGAAAATTTTAGTAATTATTTCCTGTTATATATTTAAAAATAATAATATTCTCAAGTAGAAAAAACATTAATAATATTTTTAAGAGGCTCCATATTTACAGCAATTCCTTAAATGAAAATAAATGTTTAAAATAGAATAAACTCTGGATTATCCATTATTGTTAATTTTAAAATAGTGTCAAAAAATATAATAACAAAAAAAATCATTTTAATATGAAAAAGATCATTATTAATTTGTAAAAATGTAATTACCAAATTTTAAGAACAGAAATTTTTCATTTCTTCATAATTTAATGTTTATGCCCCTTACATTAAATAAAAATTGCTCTGAAATATTGTACTGTGCATTAGTACCTTTTTCCTTCTGTATTCTTAATTATCTGTAACGTTTAAGTCTCATAAAACCACGAGTTTCCATTGCTAAATATAAACATCTCCTCCACTTGTCTTTTCTCTCACTCCTATTTTGACGAATTAAACCCATTCTAACGCATGCGCAAAAGCGCGGAGGGTCTTACCATTCGTTGTCGAACAGTCTGTTATTACGCGTTTCATGTTCTTTTTTGAAACAAATCTTTCAGTGACAGTGGAATGGAAGATTTTTGTTTTTGTTTTTGCTGGCCACATACATTTACTTATTTTATGACTCTAGCTGAATTCGAAATCTTTGACCAAACATCTGATGTAGTATCCAAGCAAGAAAAATATGTTGCCAATTAAGATGTAATCGTTGCTACTTGAGGAATGTTAAATAACGAGATTCTTCTTCCGTATTCTTCATAAATTGAACTTATTTTCAGAGCACAAATCAATCACCTCGTCATTTTGAACCACTGTCAGATGACGAGTACAGCGCCTGAGCTGATGCCCCTCTCCCAGCTTCCACACCGCACCACCGTGAGGGCTTTTGGTCCCCACGGATTTGGCGTGCACTAGACCCGCTTACATGGTGTTTCTTCGGTGGAATCGGGTTTCGAAATTGAAACCCTCTGGTTCTAAAGCCAAAACCTTATCACCTGGTCCCCGCGGCCCATCACGTTTACTGAAAAACTTTAAAATTGTAATTTAATGTGAATGAAGTAACATCCATTAACTGCAACCTTTTGGCTTTGAAGGAATAACAGCCTTGTTCGCTTGCATTCAATTCAAATTATCATGACTAATCTTTCATGACGATTTTCTCATGGCATCAGTCTATTCTGTCAAATATTTCATTTTCTCGTATAGAGATGAAGGCTGTGTAATTATTTGCCAAAGCGTTTTCACAATTCTTGCGCACGTGCTGTTCATCATGGAATTTATGAATATGCAGGTGAGATTATTTAAAGGACTTTTGCGGCTGAGCAAACGATAGAGAGGAGCAGTTTCTCGAATGTAGAATTAGTAACCCATCCCTTTCCAAATTCTTCATCACCAGAGTCGGTGAGTTTTTTAGTAACGATTCTAATTAAATTAAACCAATTTAACGCTTTACACTCGGATAGCTGTTTTCAGGCACCATTAAGACGGTGCATCCTTTTGACGTTTTATTAATTTTTTTTAACATTCTTAAACATATCTATGGAGTTCTAAGATATAGATTAATTTTTCGGGAAAATTCATCTTAAAATAATTGTATGCATTTTTGGGGAACAATATACAAGTCCTTGTATTAGGTGAATTGTTATGCATCGAATTACTTTTCCGAGTGGAAAGGGTTAATGCTATCATTATTCATAATTCTCTCTTATCAAACTTTAAATGTTTATAGTGTATTGTAACACAAATCCCATTTTTTTATACCTTTTAAAATTCAAAATACTATTTTTCATGCGACACTTATCATATTTCTGTATGATTTCCTTCTCATTTTAACAACTTTTTAAAAACATTTTAAATCTTTATTTCGTTTATATGCATGCACCGTAACAACGATAATACTTTTTTTAGTATCCTGCCTGTATAGTTAAAGGTACATTTTTTTAAGCAATATAGCCGAACAGTTAACATAATATTACTAATAATACTTTCTGGATATTCTATAATTTATAATACTACCACTACCTCTTTTTGGAATAGAGGTATGGATATTCTTTTAATTGTTTTTTATTTTTTCTCCTTTTGATATATTTCGGGATTTTAAAAAATTCGTATCGGAAAACTTTCTGCTTTAATCGCATATTTTCCAGTTCGTTTTGCAGGTATTTTTGAAGAAAAAAAAATCTGTTTTATTTCAATTGTTAATTTTTTTAACATACTTTTGTTTTGCTCAATTCATATCTTTAACATTACTAATTTATCAAACCATGTAATTTTTCTGAAACAGTTGACAGTTTAGAATTGTTGATCCATTATCTTTGTATAGCATTTCCTAAATCAAACTAAAAGTGAGTATTGTTAGGCCATTTAATGTATAAATACTCGAAAAAAAAATATTCTTCCAGCATTTTTTTTTAATAATTAGCTTCTATTTTTACTACCTAAAAATTTTTGAAGTTAAATAAAAAAAAGTATATGGCTCACTAATGCCTGAAATTTAAGGAATGGTTACGATCAGCGGTTTGAAGTCTTCCATACATGCAAATGCATGCGAATTTTGATTAAGTAGAGGCAATGACTAGGAAAGGAGCTGTTAAAAAGAAACGTTGTTATATGGTTGGCATTGAAATAAGGTATATGGTCTTTACATAAAATTCGTAAATATCTGCCAAATTTTGAATGTAACTCATTCCGAAAAAATCTGCATGTCCGACTGTCCGAATAGAAGCAAACGGGAGAGTCTTATTTGGTGCACAGATTTACCATCTAAGATACAAATCCGTTCAAATTTGGAACTAAAACCGTCCAGGTTATTTACCGTCTATCTGTACTTTAGCACATATGCAAACACGATGATTCAAATCTTAAGTAAATGAAATATAATTCACAGCTTTAGCATCTAAAGAGTGGATCCTTATTAAATCTTCAACCAAATCTATCAAAGGTTTAACCGTTTTATTTTCACTAGTGTGTAGAATGCGACAACTCAAAAACGCAATGACTTAAATATATGAAATGTTGTGTGTCATCTTGTGGCTACAATTGTAGTTCTGCGTCAAATTATAGTTATAATCGATTGTAAAAAAAGGTTCGCCAAGGGCATGGGGTAAAATACACAGATACCGGTTTTCTTTGCTACTCTATGAGGCCATACAGCTCTCCTGTACGATATTCTAAAATGAAAATATAAACATTTGTACAATTTGCGACCTTACAGGAGCTGCAATTGGGCTAACACATTCATTGGATGGTAAGTGGTAAACTTTCGTTGGTTCTATCTTGGCTTGTCGATGAAATCTCTTTCTGATTTGATTCTACCGTTACTACAAATAGTAGCACTTTTTTTCTACTGGGTCGAGATTTTCTTTCAAGCTTGAAATTTTTTATCTGACTCTGAGGATTGGGCATCTGTAATTAGCTATAGTAAGAATTTGCTTGTGTATTTCTATCAGTTCATTGACTGTCACTTCTTTGCTAAGAGCGAACATCTCATTAAATTATGACTGTTCAACATTTGAATGTGTTCACAACATTCGTAATTTTTTTTACGTGTACAACGTGATCATTTTCTGCTGTTGCTTTCGATGTAATTTTAAGGAACGGACAATTTTAATAATTTTATTTATTTTTATATCTGTGTTTTGTATTTGTATCAAGAATGGAAAATATTTAACGTGTGGAAGAAATTTAAAAACCGCTTAGTTTCCCTTTCTTACACAAACTTGCACTCTTCAGTCTAACCCAAGCCGAGATGTTACTGAATATAAAAAAAAATGAATTCCATCATTTTTAATTAATAACTTTTATTAAAAATTTCAAAATATAAGATAGGATCTGTCAAAATTTTTAAGTATTTATAATGACAACGCTTAAAAAAATTACTATTTCAGAAGAAAATGCTGCTAAATTTTTTTCTTCTATTGACTTTGTTTTGATAAGAAAACGTCTTAACATCATTTTCAGTTTACAGAACGCTTTAAATAGTTCGAAGTGCATAAATCAGAAAATACAATGAGGAGCAAAATAATTCTATTTTAAACAAAATTCCGAAATAGCAACTGTTGTAAAAAAAAATCGACTTTAAAAAGTTGTGATTTTCACTCTATAAGTAATAGCTTATATGAAAAGGAAACTGAAGATAGCTCTATCTTGTAAACATTTACCTGTGGTCTTCTAGCTTCTGTGTTTAGTAGTCTTCAGAAGAGATATTTGAAGATTTTGGAAATGCACAAATTCTATATGAAGGCATTTTAATGGAAGGGGGGGCTTTATTTAATTTCACTCATAATCGCCATTTTTATTCTTGCAATTAATCTGCAAGTCAATCTCAAGGAAAGGATAACAGAACAGAAGAGAACAGAACGCCGTCTCATACCTCCGTATCCGTAACCATTTTGGTCATTGAACGGTTTGGTAGGCATGTTACGGGAATTTTATTTAAATATCAAAATATTTACAGTAGAAAAATAACTATGTACATAACTTACAAGCAAATAAGAAATGATATTGAGATGAAACCGTTTACAAAGATTTTCAACTTTGAAAAATTATTTGGAATAATATGCAGAATGATAAGGTGTGCGAAAATATATATGGATTCTGTGCTCACTTATTATCACGACATAGTAGATGTCCTCATCCACTATGTCTACTATGCAGTTATTAAAATGAAATGGAAAATAATTTGGTTAATGGTAACAAAGAAAAACTCTGATATTTCTGAATGAAAATGTATGATAAGAGACTGTAGTGCTTGTTTCCCCCTTAGTCTTTGTGAGTATAATAGTTGATGCTGATAGCTAGGAAGGCCAGAATAAATCGCTATTTTCACTGATAAGTTCAATTGTTCTATGGATTTTTTTGCCTGGAGAGGAAGTTGCTGGCGACTCTTTTCAGCCATTCTTGTTCATAGCTTGGTGATGGTTTCTTCATATGCCAAGAGATTGTGAGGATGCATTCCATAGCATAAAAAAAGTGCCGTGCCAACCATATCGCACCTGCACTGGTCACTCTCAGACAGATTGAACCTTTTGCGGTAGGCAGGAAAAGGGCCGTATTCTGAGAAGAAAATAATATCCTCTCTGATCCATTTAGTGGGATGAAGGGTAACTGAAGGCGCGATATTAAAAACTTTTCTGTCTGTATCACCATTGCTCCAATATATTTGCCATTCCTCTAGCATGGTTTTCTGGAGAAGGGCTTTTATATGTGGTTTAAGAAGCTTTGTTTGCATATAAAAGTGCCCATTTGGCATAGCGTCCTGCGCTAGTCCATTATTGTTCTGCTTGTGTTATTATTGTTCATTATTGTCTGCATGTGCTTTAACCCAAGAGACTTCTACTGTTGGACTGAAAGCAGGACACTAAAAATTTCTCTTGCTATTTGGTTTGTACTCTTTGGATTAAAGGATGCCATGATACTAGCTCTATGGTCTACATGTATTTTAAAAGTGCTGTTGTTTGAAAACTGAGATGCATATTTAACTGCTTCATGAAGTGCGGTGAGTTAAGCTTGAAAAACAATATTGTAGATATTCAATTTGGCAGACCAATGATAGGACCAGGAATCATTGATCAGGACACAAAGCGTAGCTCCAACTTCATGTTCTGTTTTTGTGTCATCTATGAAGATATTGATATTGTTCATTTGAGATATATTTACTCTTTCATCTTCCAATGAGATTTGGTTGGGATTGAGATGCATTTCTTAAACCCAAGTTCACGCTCACAGTGAAAAAATAAAATTGAACTGATAAAGAATGAACACAATAATCCTAAATAGGATGTGTCATCTAATTTGAAAATTAAATAAATTCGTCAGTAAAGACTAAGGATGAAAATTAGAGGAAATATCTATCCTCAAAAACATTTTATTCTAATCATTTCATATTTTTCTGCTTTCCGTAATTTAATAGCAATCAAATAATATAAATTGTATACAAATTATTTTTGAATTTTGAAATACAATGGATTTCTTCTCATGTGTTAAGAAATTTCATCAGTTAAAAAAATATATTTCACATATTAAAATAAATTTTTCAAAAGATACACAGTAACAGGTTAAATAACTTTTTCTTAACAATTTGACTCCTTTTGGAACAGAAATGCGAAAGTTATTCAATTCCAAAGACTTATCGAACGTGTTTGTAGGTTTCGTACACAATCGCAGCACTGGAAAAGAGTGGAGAATGTTTCGATTAATAAGTTCCGTTGTTTATTCTTCTGGAAGTGTGGTCAAAAGACGACGGAGAAGTTCGAACCAGAGTTCCAAGCTTCTACAATATATCTGAAAAAGGACTATGTCCTAACTAATTTTTAGTAAATTTTTAATCTAGTATTTTATAAAAGCATTTCTACTACTGTAGTAACAATACCACAGTTCTGACAATATATTGATAATCATGGCCTTTATAGCTGATTTAGAAATCTTTAATATTAGGTAGTACTTCCATTTAGGAAAAGGCTTTAAATAACGTTAAGAATCTTATTTTATGAATAGGTAAAAGCGCAGCTAAAAGATAACAAATTCTTTATTATAAATTTATATAGTTTCCCCTGTCCATAAAAATATTTTATGAAACACTTTTAAAACATTAGCATTGTAAACATAAAAAGTTCCATATTTCTGCGATCAAAACTATTCAAATTATAAAACATTAAATTTCATTATTTTCGCCTTTTCAACTTTACCTAGAGTAAATGCTGCTGTTAATTGATAGATTCTCCAAAGATTTACTGCAGAAATAGTCTAAAATTTCTTAAGATAATAATGCTCAAACCTTCATAACTTGGTGAGTTTTAGCGCACAAATGGGGAATTTTTTTGCTGCAGTATTATTCTCTCAAGAAAAATACATTAAATGTGACTAAATAAGACAAGAAACTATATAAAATTTGACTAAATAATTTTGTGAACATGTATTTACACAAATAAAATTATTTTTGTCTTCCAAAGTATTCACCTGTTCAAAGTATATTCATATCTAACAGTTTAGAAATTCGCTATTGATCTAAGATTAGACAGGTCATCATGTTGTTGCTTATGGAGCTTGTCAAAGAGAAGCCAGCTGACAAAGTCAGCAATTTTAAACCGAGTTTTAGCGTCTCTTGTTTCAGTAGCGCCATCTAGGGTCAAGAGTAAGTTTTAGCTATTCATGCGTCACAACCCTTTTCACGGGGTGAACTTCATTCATACATTTCATTCATTCATCCAGAGATCATAATTTAGACCTGAATCAGAGAACGATCACCTCTGATCCAGTACTCCCAGTGGTATTGTCTCAACTTGGGGGACTTTTTGATTACGACAGATCTAAACATGCACCAGTCACCATGTACACGGGCAGGTTTCAGTCGGCGGGGTTCGAACTCCGAAAACAAGGGATGCGAATACCAACCAGGCTATCCCCGCCTAGAACATCATATATAATGTTTATACATCAAAATTCATGCATAATATAAAGCATATATTCTGTTTAACTGAGTAATTTAATTACTTTAAAAATCTGATTCGTTGAGATGAAGTTTGCTCAGACACTAATACCATAATTGTTTCAGATAAATGGCTTCTCCTAAGAAAAGAATCGCCATCCTCGGAGCTGGATTTTCTGGCATGTGTTCGATATGGACTTTGTTGGAAGAGGGTGGTTTCGAGCCGGTTTGCTTTGAAAAAACTGACCAGCCAGGAGGTACATGGTGCTACAGAAAAGAAGCCATTGACGGCGTCGGTTCCATCATGCCCACGACCATCATCAACCACAGCAAGGAAATGGGTGCCGTGAGCAATTGGATTCCACCCAAAGAGAGCAGTAATTTCCTGCGGCACGGAGAACTCTACCATTACGCCCTGAATATCGCAAAGTCCAGAGGAGCTCTGAAATACATCCAATACAACATAGAAGTCACGAACGTCAAAAGAACTGATGATTATGAGGGGAGTGGGAGATGGAGAGTTACAACACAGAACACAGTTACTGGACAAATATCTTCTGATACTTATGATGGGGTTTTGGTTTGCGTCGGACACATCAATCGACCTAAAATGCCATCTTATCCTGGCCAAGATCTGTACAAGAATCAAATTATTCACACACATAGTTTGAAAGAGGTCGAATCATATAGAAATAAAATTGTGGTTGTAGTTGGCATGGGCTGCTCTGGACTAGATGCAGCTGTAGAAATTAGCAATGTTGCAAAGCAAGTATGTGAATTTTTATTTTGTGTGTGTGTGTGTGTGTGTGTGTGTGATATATAATATAAGGAATACCTCAGGCATATACACGGTATTTAAAAAGTAAATTTTAATTTACATATGACAGTTTTTTCTGTTTTTGATAAATTTAGTATTGTTGAAATAAAGGTTTTCATCTAAATTTGTCTAAATTTCTTCTAAAATTTCATCTAAATTTAGAAATAAACATATCTTTACATTGAAACATAAAATTGTGAATAGATGGATGAAGGAGAAATATTTTACTAAGTGGCACTTCTACATTATGGTAGAAATATTTTTTTTTAATTTAATTCTTTTTCCACTCAATTTTTTACAAAAGTGAAAATGTTTTCATACAATTTCTCCTTATTTAATAAAACTTTGTAACTGCTATATTCAGGAAAATAAAAGTTTGTTCCACGTTTTTTGGGTCAGCTGTACAAATAAATGAATGAAAAATCGTAAAGGATATTTTTTTTTCACTTCTATAGGTTACAGCATTAATTTTGTATTGATATGCATTTAATTTAAATATTTATGAATGAATGAAATATTATTACTTGTAAAATTTTTAGAGGAAATAGTCCTGAATTAATAACAAAATTTCAAATTAAAAATTATGTTAATATGCATTTTTTGAATTCTTAAACTTTTTATTTACTATTGAAAACTTTTCAATTTTAGGTATATCTCAGTACTCGCTCTGGAGCACATGTTTTTCAACGTGCTGGACCACATGGATATCCATTCGATTATATTCTGCTCAGACGTTGGTTGTATATTTTATATAGCATACTTCCACCTCACATCATGAGTTGGTTTTTGGAATCTATATTCATGGAACCTCAGTTTAGCTCAAATATGTATGCTGTCAAGCCACTTAACCATGTCTTTTCCAAGGATCCGGTCATTAATGATGCTTTAGCGTCGAAGTTGCTCTCTGGGCTTATAAAACAGGTGCCTGATATACTGGAATTCACAGAAGATGGTATCATTTTTGAAGGCGACACAGAAGTCACTAAAGCAGATGCTGTGATCATGGCGACAGGATATACATGGAAGTTTCCTTTTCTAGAAGATGGCATTTTGGTTCACAAACAAGGCAGATTTAATCTTTATAAGTGTATGTACCCGGCGCATTTGAATCATGGAACGCTAGCATTCATTGGTTTTGTTCTACCCTTTGGACCAGGTTTTCCTATTGGCGAACTTCAGATTCGGTGGGCAACTCAGATCTTAGCTGGCAACTGCAAACTTCCATCTAAAGAAGTGATGCTTAATGATATGCTGAAAAAATACAGGTATAATCTGTCGAGATATGTACCGAATGAGAAACGGTCAATACAAGTAGATTTCATACAATACTGTGATGATATAGCTTCTCAGATGGGAGTGAAACCTAATTTCGTGAAGATGCTTCTAACAGATCCAAAATTATTTTTGAAGTTATTTTTCGGACCTTCTCTGCCCTATCAGTACAGGCTTCAAGGGCCTCATTCTTGGAACGGAGCCAGAAAAGCCATCATGACTTGTGAAGAAAGAGTATTGTATCCATTAACGAAGAAAACTTCAGAGGAGATTTCGGAGAACATTTTTCTGGTGATTTTCAAGAAGATACTGAGACCTTTATTCTATTGACACATTTAAAATGATTTCACTAATGATTAAAAATTGAATTGCATATAATTCAATTTTATTCAACAATAAAATGCATAACTTATATGGATTTATCATTATCTAATCTGTATACCTTCTGAGTATATGTGCAAATATTTGACAAATGCTTATCTATTAATTATTATTATTACCAACGACTTCTGTTAATGTTGAATCCATTGAAAATCATAGTAATATATGCTTTAAATGGAAAAAAACAGACCTTATAATAAAATTTATTTTCCACGTAAATTATAAGCCATCTCATTCTAAAACGTCCTATTCTAATTTCAATTTTATTTACGTTCCATGTATGAGTTTAGCAAGAGTATTATATCATTATGCTTGAAATCTACTATCCTGATCCTTCAGTGTTGTTTTTGTCTGGATTTATTCTACTTAGAACAAATATGCTCATTTATTTAATCTGATTTTGACATACATGCACTCTATCACTAATTAAAAGTATGCACTGACTTATTTATGTCAATAATCAACGATTGCTGTAATCCAATACTTTGCTTATCAAGGATTCCTTAATGTTTGATACTAATGTAAGTTTATTAGAAATTATGCACTTGAAACGGGATTAGACATATGCTTTTATTAAAACGTAGAAATCTTTAGTTTTCCTGTAGGATACCAAACGTTGACAGAAATGATATTAACAATTATACAATATATTTTATGTAGAATATTATATATCGCACAAAACCCGACAGAACATTTCGTACAATTTATTAATATAGAATACCCGTAATAAGTACCGTTTTTAAAGTACGATGAAAAATTATAATTACTTCTTATACAGTATGGCCAAAGTTTTACAATGTATGCAAGAAAAATTTCACATTCTTATTTGTGTTTTATTTATTTTATATATATAATATTGTTTAGCTATTTGTTTAGAAAAATAAGTGTACCAAAATACAAAATCATTTGACATTTTTTTTATCTATAGATAATAAAGCGAATCATTATCTCCTTAACCAATACATATCTACAAAAGAAAAACATGTCTGAATTTGCAATAATTTGTCCGATAACGCGATTTTTTTTTATGTGCGAAACATATCTTCTGTGTTGTACTACCTTTAATTAGTATAAAATTAATTTTTTTCATTTTTATATCAGTATTTATCTAATTCTATCATAATTATAAAATATACAAACGTATCTTTCTCTTCCAGACTTAGTTTCTAGAAAAATTATATCAACATTTGGCTTCTAATAATAAAACATTTATGATTCTTTTTTTTTTACTTAATTTTGAATCAATAAAGCAGAATCCCTTAAAAGCAAATAGAATACTTTCCAGTGAAGTGTCTTGTCTATTTCTATTGTTTATTTCTTTGAAGAAAAGCTGTAAAAGTTATTGTGAATTTTTCTGCTTTTAAGATAGACATGATCGTTACCTCTTAGGAGATTGAAATAGAAGACGATTTACACTTGCAATCTGTTTTTTAAGTATTTGTAGATTCTCTGCTTAAAATAAGAAATGCTATGCGCTTTAAATGGGAAAAAAATGAAGATGCTCGTTGCGATTATTTCAGGCAGTTTTAACGAGACTCTTCATGAATTAGATTTTAAAGTTAGTATAGAAAAAAATATATTTCTTGCGTTCTAAGCTTTTAATTGAAATAAATTTGATACATTTTTAAACTTACACGCAGAGAGAGAGAGAGTATTGCATTTTTATTTTGGTTCTTTCAAATTTCTCAAGAAAACTTCGATGAAATACCCTTGAATTTGGACCATATAAAGAACATGCTCCAGATTACATTTTTCCCTAAAGATTTGGTCACGAAGATTTTAAGTGTCACTATCATGTCGAGATTAGAAAAAAAAATGTCAAAAATAAAATGGTTTCGTGATAAATAATTTTTGGGTTTTGAAAAAGTATATATGAATATTCTCCCGACAAATTGTCAGAATTTCGGATAATGTGAGCATACTCTACCTTAATGCTAAGTCCCTGCTCTTTAATCCCGTGAAAGGAGAAGATATTATTAATTCTTCTACGATTCATACGTTGCTGATATAATTTTACTGCTCACTGCATGCAGCACACTCCCGAGTATCCAGCCTAATATGGCGGAAGAACAGATCTGATAATGAAAAAAATCATGATAGGGCGGAGTTCTATGAATTCATTTCTTTGCCCATCAATACCAGAAGATAAAGTTTTTATGCCAAACTTATTACATAATAAGCATTTTCTCACTTCTTATTGAGTACGAAGCCCTTCCATTTGACTCAAGCCATATGGAATATGAAAGCGGCAGCGGTAAAGTGAATCATAAAAGCAGTTTCCTGTAATGTGTCGAGTTAAAATAGAAGACTCTATATTGGTAGTTTATATACTGCACTGCCCATTTAAGGAATTTATTAGAGATAAAATAAATTAAAAGATATAAACTTTTCCCATTTTAGCATAAATTCTGTAATGCCTAACTTACAATGCAGGAAACATAAACAAAACGTTAAAGTAAATCATAAGCCTTATTTTTAAGAAAATGGACTCAAATTGATTTTATTTTTCACTAGTAAATAATTACACAGATATGAAAATGTAACGCTAAGATGCAAGTCAAAACTTAGTTTTTGTTTTTGAAAAAAAAAAAAAATCTTTAATAGATGACTACTTCTGGAACGCCTTGCCTTCCTCCTTTAATTATGCTAAAAGAAAACTAGGCTGCGTAGTACGGAACTCCGATAGTCACGAGTCGGATACTAGGGAGTGTACTGTACTGTACTAGAAATGACGCTGTGGAATTTCGCAAATATTCTGACCTTATAATGGCTGGAAATGAAGCGATATAAAACAAAGTAAAATCGTAATTTTTTTGTTTAACTCGCCAACTTTATAAATTAATCATTCAATATATTAGGCCTTAAAAATTTATATTAATCTTATAAGATAAATATTATTCTACAACATAAGGTAATGCAAAAACTGAGAAAACAAGGCAGCAAATTCCAAAATGCTATAAATCGGGAAGCAGCTGAAAAATAGTTATTATTTACTTTACAGTAACATTATCAGCTTTCAGTAATGGTAATTAATAGTTAACTATCTTTTTTTAAAATTCAATGGCGCATTTACTCAAAGAAACAACTTAATGACATTTACAATTGCCGTCCCGAACAAATAAGCAATGTAAAAAAGTGCTTTCGACATTTTGCCATCTCAGCACTGAAATACAGATTGTTTAAGAAAAAATAGAAGAATAAAAGAATTTCTCAAAGACAAAATTTATGAATTAGCTTCTTAAGTTTTTAATAGAATTTTGCTAAAATTATTTTACAGAAAATTTTAACCACATAAGAATGTTCAAATGAGATTTTCGATCAGGTGTGTTATGCGCAAATTTGATTCACTATAAGAATAGGAGCAAAAATTAATTTCTCATTTTCGAAAGAATTTTTCTAAAATTTGTACAATTCAAGGAAAAAAATTGATTAATAGAGAAAAATATCATTACACACAATTTTATATCTGCATACATATAGACAATGGCGAGTGATATGATCATGGTTTCAAGAAGCTCTTGCAACTACACTCAAACAAATGAACATAGAAGTGACTAATGCTGAGAAATCATTTTCACGGTTAACCCTTATCGTGGCAAGATTGCTTTTTTCAAGAAAAGTAAAAAAAAAAATGTATATAGGTAGCATATTTTATATTTTATAAATTTTTTATACTTTATATTTTTTATATATTTTATATATATTTTTATTTTATAGTCGTAGTATAATTTTATAAAGTTGTATGTATGGTATACTATACAAAATGAACATAAGGGTTAAAGATAATGACTCCTGCTTGGGAAATCCAGTGATACAATAGAAAATGAAGTATCTAGCAATGCTGTTGATTTAAAAAAAAAAACCTAAATGAAAATAGCTAGGTCCTATATTGATCTGATAACAGAATTTTAAAGAAATCATCGAGGCTTTTTCTAAATTGAAAGATTGACGCCGATAGAAAATGTATTCAGTCCAATCGAATTATCATTAAAAAAAAATGTCAAAATGTGAGGAAAATGCGTAATAGCAGTTTTATTGGTTTAAGTTGTTGAGTTGGCCATCCAAAATAAACCTCTAAGTTTGCACTCAAATATGCTACTGGATAAAGGATTGAGCTATCATACGTTATTACAGCTTACTTAAAGGAGGAATAAATCTTTAAACAATGTAATTTTTTTAATTCATTTTTAGAGAAGTTTTTCAGTTTTGCTTAAATACAGTAGAAGTACTCTGGTAAAAATCTTAGTTCGATATCCACACTGTTTTGGAAAATGTCAACTTTTTCTTAAAATTAAAGTCATCGAAAAATGTCTATACCTTTCTATATATTCAAATGCAGCGATAGATAAAAGAATCTTATTCTCAACTCTAGAGACGAGACGAGAGGAGATGATGCGGAAAATACAGCATTACCTATCACAGCTCACAACTTCCAATCGATTAATTCACTCTTCGTACAAGAAACTTTCAACCAAATGCTTCAAAAAAAATAGATAAGTGATTATTACATCGCCTTCAAAGGAATTGAAACTACGCTTCCGAAGAACATCAGTGACTTCGCCATCTCCTTCATGCCCAAGTTTTTCATCATAGCTTTACCCCACAGACTATAATACTCTGGCCAAAAGAAAACTTATGTAAAATTCTGTCTTCTTTAATTTTTTTCTGAAATATAAATTATTACCAGTTTAATTCTATTGCTTAGGTTACCTAAATGTATTTCAAAACAGATCTTTTGGCTATACAAAGTTCATAAATCCTGTTTAAGAGAATACCAACGCAAGGAAAAATCCTCCGTCAAAAAAATAAAAGAATTTGGCACCTGTAGTCTTCCTAACAATAGCCAGGGTATCTGAAACTGCATTCAATACAGTCACCAACGTATGCAAAATCTACAAAATATCATTACCACTTTCAATGATACCTTTCAACAGTTGATTACAAACAACCAGGAACACACTACCAATACCTAAACGATCTAAATTAAATAAGAGAATTAAATGGCAAACTAGAAAAAAATAGATTAGGAAATCAATGTACTTGGCCTCTGCCCAATTCAAAGATTTACCAAGAACCTGTCCCCTTATGGCAACACTCAAATGAATACTGATCAGTCCATCCAGAAAATTGACAAAAGGCACACTACTTGGAGGGGGGGATTCTTTGGAGAATCCTGAAATTACTACTAATTAAAACTTTCCAATCCAAGAAAACAAAGCCGTCCAGAACTAAAGAAACGCCTCCAATAAATTTAAAACTAACTGAGGATTACAGTATTATTGTCCAGGACATAAGCAGAAAGTTTACTAATGCAACAATGGTTTCATTAAAATTACCCCCACATATGAGAAGGTTAGGTCAGCGTTTCTCAACCTTTCAGTATTCGCGGCCCAGTTTTCAAACATAATTTTCATCGCGCCCCCCACTTACAATAAAATGTACACAGCAATAATGTAAATTGAGTATTTTAGATTTTGTTTTTAAATTATTTTTAACTAACTGCGAAAACAAGAGTAAAAGCGAGCCAACGTTGGCGAGAAACCACATCTTGCATTTTGGACAAGCGGGCGGTGAACAGATAAAGCGAATGAAAGCGGGGAAAATTTAAATGTTATATTTGAAATGAAAGCCAAACAGAGAGATAACGTTAAAAGAGAATGAAAGTAGAAAAATTCTTTAATGAAAGTTAACCTAGACGGGGTGAGCTAAATTTAGAAACTGGGAATACATTTTTTTCGAATAATAAAAGAAATGAAACAGAAGCATGATTAAACAAAAGAGAAAAAATAAACAAGGTTTGTGGAAGGGAATCCACACGACCGATGCCGTCTTGAGCATACGCGCAGTAAATGTTTTCTCATAGGAAGAAGGAAAATGTTCGATAACTCAAGTTTCAAATGCAGCCAGTCTCATTCGAGTCGATCCTTTTATCGCTATCGAATCTATCATGAAAGTATATGTTATATATGTTTTCGTATTAATTGCAATTCACCATATTAAATATTCATGGCAGCAGATTTATACAGATTCATGGATAAATTTTAAGCGGAAGTAAGCAAGCATTAGAGATAATCAAGCATCAACAAGTACACAGACGAGGAAAATAAAATCAAGAAAATATTCAAGAAAGTAAATGAATAAGAAAGGCCCCTGTGTATCATTTGCTCAAAAATGTTGACCGCAGACAGCATGAAATCTAATAAACTTAAACGACATTTGGAAACGCTTCCTAGTGAGTACGTCAACAAACTCAGAGAATTCTTCGAATTAAAATTAAAATCATATAAAAAGCGAAAATCATTTTTTAAAGAAACTTTGTCTGTGAATAAAAAAGCTTTAATTGCATCTTACAAAGTTCATATAAAATAGCCAAATGTAAAAAACCTCACACCATTGATGAAGAGCTTATTTTACTAGCAGCAATTGAGATTGTAGAAACTATGTTTGGAGACAATTTTTAAAAACAATTGCAGTCCCTGCCTCTTTCAAATGATACTGTTGCTCGTCGAATTGGCGATATAGCTGAAGATGTACAGTGTAAGCTTTGCTCGATGTTGCGTGACAAATTGTTTTCAATACAGCTTGACAAAGCAACAGATGGTAATAAAGATGCTCATTTAATTACCTATGTTCAAATTTGTGATAATATGTCAGTAGTAGAAGAACTACTTTACTGCAACCAATAGAACTCAAAACAACAGCGCTCGCATTATTTGCTATTTTAAATGATTTTATGAACGAGGCAAGCATAGAACAACTAGGAATATGCACTGATGGTGCTCGTTCAATGTCCGGAAGATTCCAAGGTACACAAGCACTTGTAAAACAAAAATCACCTGAGTGCATACATTGCATGATCCACAGAGAAGCTTTGGCTTCGAAAGAAATGAGTCCTGGTCTGAATATTGTATTAACTACGGTTGTAACCGTAGTAAATTATATAAAAATGTATCCTCTGAAATTGAGAATCTTCTCCGCACTTTGTAAAGACATGGGTTCAATACATTCAGCGTTATTATTTTATTGCGAGGCAAGATGGTCATCACGTGGGAAATTTTTGCAATGTGTTTATGAATTAAGAAAAGAAATCGCCATTTTCCTAGAAGAAGAAAATACACCGGAGGCCGAGAATTTTCGAGATGGTTTATTTGTGATGAAATTGAGGTGCTGGTCGATATATTCGAGAAATTAAATAACTTGAATCATCAACTCCAAGGTGCAAATACACATATGCTGGATACGAATGATAAAGGTAATGTTTTTCGTAGAAAATTGGAATTGTGGAGCAGAAATTTAAAGCAAAAAAACCTAATATTTGCAAATGTGGATGATTGTACTGAAACTTACAAGGGTAAAGAAGAACATGTAAAAGTTGTTTTTGTAACCATTGGAAATCATTTAGCCATGCTGGCAAAGAATTTAAAAAAATATTTTCATACTGACGACAAACTGATTGCAAGTTACGAGTAGGTTAGGGATCCCTTTCATAAGACTCCCGAAGGACTCTCAATTGATGAGGAAGAAAAATTCATAGACTTCACGACAAGTGACGAAACTAAAAGACAATTTAGTAATAAATCACTATTTGAATTTTGGGCAGGAGTAAGGATGATTTTTCTGCACGAAAAATAAGGGCATTTCACATTCTATTACCATTCAACATCCTACCTTTGTGGAACTGGATTTTCTACTGTGGCTCCTTTGAAGACAAAATATAAAAAAAACTGAGAGTAGCTATTTCTAATAATAAGCCTTCCTTCGAAAAACTTTGCTCTGCAAGATAGCCCCAAGAAAGTGACTAATAATTATTAAATTAGTTTTTAATTTAGTATGTTTTTATTAAGTAAATTTAGTCGAAATGTATTTTGTTTTCTATGTGTATGTGTGCTTTCCTTTCAGTCAGTTAATCAATTTTTTAAAATATTTTCTTTTGAATATCTCGCCCCCCCCCTCTTGTGTGCTCGCGCCCCCCTAGGTGGGCGTGCCCCACAGGTTGAGAATTGCTAGGTTAGGTTACAAATTGCTGATCTTCTCAACAAAAAGAAAAAAGAATATGTAATCTTTGAAGACCCCTGTGACCGACCCATCAAAATTATTATCAAACGACTGCCTGGAAACCACAACAAAGTAGAAATGAAACCTGATCTTGAATCCCTTAACTTCAAATCTGGTCGTGTATTCGAACTAAAAAATTACAGGTTCAAGAGCCTCTGTCGCATATCCCTTGTTGAAGTGAGGATTAAAATTTATAACGATATAAAATTTATAGCCATCTGTCGTATAAAAGAATAAAAATAGCAACCAACAGATGCCCGGCCAAAACCACGATGTGCTTTAGATGCTCTGGATTCCATACAGTGCGCGGAATTGCAATTGCAATCCGCGTTGCATTAAATGAAGCAGAAAACCTCCGCGGTATACCAGCTCAAAGAAAAATGGCGGAGTCCATATGCATAAGCTGTAAGAGGAAAAGGTACTTGGCCTCTTAGAGTGGATGCCCAGAATATCCATCTACAGTCACAACTACCGGTTCCAGAAGATAATTTGCGGAAACTTTAAAACAACTCTTCAATAGACAGAAACCTGAATCTCTCTTAGTCAACCCGATACACCCAATCGTTCCAACTCTTACACCCGCCTCCCTAAGAAAGTCTCAGATGAAGCAGATGAATCCAACCTCCCTAATAGCTCTGAAATCAAAGAAATCATTGAATCTCACACAGAGAAAAGAAAGTGACTAAAAGAATTCCCCGGACTCATCAAGGAAGCACCTAAATTAAAAGGAACATCTAAAGAAGAGAGAAAACACATCCTTCTTAGTGCTATCCTTGAATAAGTTCTATCTCACCCGCCCACCTATTCAACGCAAACTTCATTAACTCACCATGAACGATAGAAAATAACTAAGCAGTCCCAGAAGTTCGGCAAAGTCCCACATGTCTGAACCTCTCCTACTCTCCTGAGAAGCAGCTTTGCTATTGGTCCTGACATCTTTTCCCGTCTCCCTCTCCCAGTCTTCCAGTGCCAATTCAGATTGAGCACAAGAGCTTTTCTCATTTCATTTACAGGAAACTGGCAGTTCAAGTAGCAGTCAGAAGCCAAGTCTCATATTTGACCAAGACAGGAGATAGCCTCGGGCTCCAGGCGGGTGCTCCAATCGCCACTGCTTTCTTTTGGCTATGTTCAACCTTTAAACTTTTTTTACTCTTTCGCACGTTCTGTCCCTTGGTTTTGTGTACAGATTGACTTAATAAAATGCACTTAATTACCTAGTGTAAAACTCGGCTAAACGCCTTAATTCATTTTGATAGCCATCTACTTCGAGACGCAGATAAAAGGCCGAAAGTAAGACTGCTTTTATTTTTAATATTTCGATAGATAATATTTATACAAGTAGTTGTCAAGGCTGATACTAAATAGCACCTAGAGATTATAATATATTTACTTTCACAAAGTTCAAAAACAATCCAAATCGTTATTTTTTTTTAAATTACGTTGTTGTTGTTTTCAGTGATTAGAATCAATGAATATTGGTCATTAATAACAATAAATCAAAAAGATCACTTGAAGTCATTTCAGGTCTTAAAACTCCTTCTTTTTCAATATCCTTCAATTTCTCTTTCACACTTTTGTCGGATGACCATTTAAGTAACGAATGTCATTTTTTCAATACTCATTGGCTTTGCGAACAATCATTTCTCTGTCACAATCAGTGTAACTGAACAAAGTTCTCGTTAAATTTTAAATATCGTAATGTTTATAAATCACATAAAGCTTGTGAAAGTTTACAAACGTCTGAGAAACGAAAGGAAAATATATGGTTATCTTAATATAGTTGTTCAAAACGATGTCGTCTCTTGTTGGCGAATATAACCATAAATTTATATAAAATAAAGTATTTTATAGACCATTATATAATTTGATGATATTTAATATCTAACTGAATTATTCTTTTATATAAACTCATTAAATATCAAAAAAATGTAAAATCATACAAATATTTTCAAAGTTCTAAATACTTTCATACAGATAAGCTTCATAGAACCAGTCAATAAAATACAACATAATGATCTCACTGCAATTTTAAAATGAAATTTTAAACTAAAAATATTCTTTGAATTTAATATTTCTCTACAATTAAGGATACGTAAAAAAGCTTTTGGCAGTATTATATTCTCCTTTCTTTTAATAATGATAATGTAAATTGCTTAATTAAGTTTCAACCCTTTAATTATATTATTTAATTATGAAAAATTCCTGACTTAATGATGATTTAAAATGTTCAACTTTATTTTAACCCCCTCCTCGCTCTGTAATTTTTTCTGCATTGTACATTAAAAAAAAAAAAAGAAAAAAAGAAACTTTCATCTCTGCATTTAATGAATTTCCAAAGAGATTAACAATTCGACTTCAAGCCTCAATTTTATTAAGGACAGTGTGGCCACCTTTGTGCATGCATGTTTTGTATAGAAATCAGATTCGGACTCGCATCCTATATATTTCTTCTGATAAACAGTGCATCTCAAAATTTCTGTTAAAACATATACAATTTAAAATTTCTTTTCACATTTTAAACTAAAAAGAAAATCAAAGGAATAATCAAATAAATTTTTACGCTACAAACACTGGACGTTAATTAAATGCGTGAAGAGATTTAGTAGAGATGCATAATCCACGATTTTTTGAATAACAAATAATATTGCTATTGTTATTTTTTAAATATGCGTTCCAAATATCTGTTATTTCAATCATATTATTAATTAAAAATTATTACTTAATATTAAATATAAAATTTATTAATTGTAATTAATACTTAATTTACTAATTTAATTAACGTGTGATTGAATTAATTTATCTGTTTCAGCTTACTTCTTAAATTTTATTTTTTTTCTCAAAACTATTTATTTAATTTATTTATTAGAGTGAGCCATTTTCTGGAAAAGATGAGTTAAAAATATATGTCATTTCTTTAAAATGTTTACTTTAGTCCTATATTCTACCAATAGATGGCGCGAGCAGTAAACAGAGTACATGTAATCAAAGTCAATCATGTCACGAGCAATAAAAAATTATCTGTATGGAATAGTGCATCATCAAATACGAATATCGGTCACTCCCGTAAAGTGGAGTGGTGACTTCGCCCTTTCCGGTGAAATCACCGCTGCGATAAATTTCAGTGATATGCAATTTAATGATACGATACGATAATTCCAATAACCGGTCTGTTCACTTTTCAATCCAATCACAGATTTCTTTCGAGAGCTTCCATTGAACAGATCGTATCGTCACCGCTCCGGCAAATTTCAGTGATATCGTATCGATTGTTAGTTTCTAGTAAATATCATCAGTAAGATCGTATGAAGGATTTGAATCACACCCCTCTTTGAAAAGTATTGATCACTTGTATTTATGACTTTTTGATATTGGTTACGTGATAACCGCTCTGAAAATATTCGTCATCCCTAAGATTTAGTGCCTAGGAACTTCTACTCAGTTTGAGTTAGTAAGGAGCAGAGGGAAAAACAGAAGTAATATACAATTGGTGCGGCAGTTGAGTAGACAAAATATTGCTGAAAAGCGCTGAAGACGAAAATTGAAGCAGTTCTTGAGATGCAAATTAATTTTCGGTTGAAGCTATGCAGTCTCTTTCTTGTCATTCTTATTCGTTTAAAGGTTTCCTTAAAGTCAACATTTTTCTTTTACATTCTTTAACTATTAATAATGTTCGCCATTTTTTTTTTTTTTTTTTTTTTTTTTCAAAATCACTTGCATCATGTACTCGTTAAATTGGAGTCATGGAAAAGAAATTATAGATAGAAGCCCCGGATATTCACTACAAATGTCCCACGAGTCCGTATTTTACGCCGAAAATACTTTGATTAGGCAGTGGATTCCAACTATTGCACCTGGTTTGGCTGACAATCGCCACCTCCACAAACTTTTGGGATGCACAATTTTTTGGCAGTTAGGACTGTTCTTGTATTTCTGTTGAGCGAACCAGAAAAGTATTCAATCGTGCATATTAGTCAGATTCTATATATTATATTCTATTAATATTTTACTTACTAATTTCAGGTACAAAGCTTATCTTTAAGAAAGCTTCAGAAAATACAACGAAAATGAAATGTTATCTACAATGGGCACTGCATATTAGGTACAATGTATTTTTATTTATTATTAGAGCCTCTATTATACGGGGAGATTATACACCAGTCATTAAAGCGTTTGGAATACGGTTCAGCGGAGATACCGAAATGTTAGCTCTAAAGTTTATCGAGTCAGCTAATTGTTTGCTAGAGAATCGGTCACTGTGCAATCTTTGAGGAGCAAGTCCCTTTCAATTTACCAACCAAAATATCAACAAAGGGAATGTAGAAAGTGAAGAAAACACAGAAATTTTTAGGCGTGTGAATTTTAAATATTGAAATATTCAACTTTTACATGTTACAGAATTAATAAGTATCTTTCAACAGTAAATTTATGGGGTAAAGCATTAACTATTATTTTTCAGATGATCCAATTTATTAATGCTTGCGTTGTGGCCTATATATGGTTTGAATGACTTCATTACAAAATAAAAATATTGATAGAAATGTCACCTAACAAACCTTTATTATTTATGTGAATGCAGATCAAATTTGCTCGTTATGCAATAGCAATATTCAGTTGGGAAATAACTCCTCAATTAGCTAAATGTTGTGGATTTAAATATCTTGAAAGTGATGTAGTTTCTGGAAAGGAGCTGTTGGCCAAATATAACAGGTTAGAGTCATGGAATAATGTGAGAACTGGCATTAAATATAAAACGTAAAAAATCAGAAAGCATACCAAATAAAAAATTGTTGAGTGAATAACCTGATTTATCCAAAATCTGTTTATCTATTTTTAACTCTAACCCCATTATTAAAGATATTTCTGAAGAAAAACTGTAACAAGAATCTCAGTCGTTTTCCCCAAAATATTTCGGAAGGTTCAATTTATCAATGCACCTCGTGTGACCGATTACGGTTTAAAAATGCTTTTCTCTGTAATCAAAATTCATATTGCAAAATAAAAATAACATTGAAATGTTCAACAGCAGATATAAAAAATAATATATATATATATATATATATATATATATATATATATATATATATATATATATATATAGTTTCTGTTTATTTATCTCTTTTTTTATTATTATCTGTTAGATACTTTGTGACATTCGTATAAAGTGTAAGTTATTAAAATATCTGAAGTAAATGTCAAGTTACGCTGTTCTCAATGTGAGCGGATAAAAGTACGTTATTACTTGAAAAGTATGCACACACACTTGATGATTCCGAAGATTGTAATAATTTTTCCAATTGAGAAGATTATCGACAATGAGAATGATGCGATTGCCGAATCTTATATAAAATGTTATATTTCGTGAGATGCAATTGGTGCACATAGGAATCAAAGGCAGAGAGATTAACAATGGCCCGATCCTGCGGCGACATTGCATTACTTCTTCAATATCAATATTCCAAAAGCTCTTTTAACCCTTTGTTCTCGGAAAAGTAATTCGATTCAAAATTTTTCAGCTAGCACAAGAACTTGCTTATTGCTATGAAATATATATATATATATATATATATATATATATATATATATATATATATATATATATATATATATATATATATATATATATATATATATTATAGTTTTAAGTTGAATTTTACCGAAAAGTTAATCTACATCTTATTACCATTCTTTAGAGAAATTTTTTGTAAAAAAAAAATTTAAATTAAAACGTAAATAAATATAACGTCAAAACGATGCACCGTCTTGAATGATGCGTGAAAGGCACCATCCGAGTGCGAATTGTTAAGTGTATACAAAAAGTTAAATAATAATATTAACTATTACTCTTATAGAAGCCACTTTCTTCTGTTTAACCGACGATCTGTTCATTAAAAAACTTCAGTGGAAGCCAGTAATTTGTATATACCCTCTAAAAGATGCTTAGCGCGAGGGAACTTCTCCTTCACCCATTCTGTATTTAGTCCTAAATTCATTCTTCAACAAATGGTCCATTAGTATGAGAAATTCCTTACAGAAAGCTAGTTCAACCGAAGCTCATTTGACGATGCGTTTCACAATAGAAATTATAAAAAGACACATATGGAAATTTCTAAAGATTACGGCAATTGCCTGTCATAAAATGTCAAAAATAATGTCTATAGCCCATTCTCTATTCCAAATAGAAAATTCTCATTCTTATAGAGGGCGCTAGTTCCTTGCGACATACTCTCTGGCATCGACCATTTTCGGAGCATTTATAAATTCGTTCCACCATATATATTCACCATAGAAATTATAAAAAGACATATATGGAAATTTCTAAAGTTTAAGACAATTTTCTATGGTAAATAGTGAAAAAATAATGTCTATAGCCCATTCTGTATTCCAAATAGAAAATCCTCACTCTTGTAGAGGGCGCGACGTACGCTATGGAATCAACCATTTTCAAGCGTTTATAAATTGGTTTCAATCTTCTATTCTCCTAAAAGATATTGTATTGAATGTTTAAATTTATTTGTACTGCCGACGGATGTTTCCTAAGAAACTTCTGATACATCAAAGTTCCAAATTGAAATTTTTATCGTTCGAGAGAGTACGCAGAAGGGTGAAAATAGTACATACAAGTACTCTTTAAAATTCGAACAGTTATGCCTTTCTTCTTTAGAATTGTATTAAAACATAGTATATGACGCCTTTGCACACTATTCTAAATCAGAAACATTCAGCATACTAAAATAAATCGTACTATAATCTACCACTTTTTAATTTTACAACTAAATAAGAGTATAAATAAACAATTTCAGGAGTGAAGCATTGGATTAGTTCTCAACTTGCTTTCGGAGCTGCGTCCGAGTTCATCTGTAACTCATTTGCTCTGGGGAAAGTCCCCGAACCCCTGTCGGAGAGCGCTCGCACTGTGAATCGTGCTGTCCTTCTCTCCGCTTGCCGTACATTGAAGGGCAACCTGAGTTGGCAAGCGTCACAGGAGTAGGAAATAGTTCAATTATACAGTTATGCAAGTGTGATAACTTACGGAATGGGGCTTAATGAGAATGAATCCAATATTTTATTATTATTTTTTTTCCGATGAATTCGCTCGATTATTCTTAATCTTCATTGTGAGGAACGAATTCGTTGTTAGTATTTCATACTGAAGGGTGGACCAAATTCAAGCTTTCAGTAATAATTTTGAAATGACAACAATAAGCAATGTAGACAAATAGTCGTAATATTCTACTTTATTTTCTTCTTTCAGTCATGCAGTAAAATCCAAAGAAAAGCAGACGAAGCATTAACTTTTATTTTCTTTGTCAGATTTTGTTCAAGTCCTGTTTTATTTTGTTTTAACTGAATGTCTACACATAGTTCAATTCAACATTCTACGCACAAATATACGCTGTACATTTACTTTATATAATATGCTTGAAATAAAACATTTAATAAATGAAACATGGGTGTTTGATTCTTACTTTAGCTTGCATTCAACCTTTCAATATTATTTCTGCAATGTTCCCAGAATCGATGCCCTTTCAAAAAATTACTCTTATTATATCCACCACTATTTTTAGAAAGAAAATTTACATATAGAATTTCTTCATCGTAAATTTGTTAGCTTTGCGCAGAGGCAGTGTCATAGCCAATGAGGTTCTACCGAGGCGTGACTATTGCTAGTTGAAAACTTTTCCCAATACCCCGCCCTGTCGACGTGAAATACCGTCGGCTGAGGCAATTTTTGGGAACTCCTTCGGGAGTTCATAAACATAAAAAAAAAGTATCCGTGTCTAGTCAGTAGGAGTGACTGCAGCGCCCTCATTCATGGAAATGTTCTCTTTCTTCGCAGGATATGTATTAAGCACAGAGAAAGCAGTCTCCTTCTCTGTGGTTTTAAGTAGGAAGCGGGACCTTCACTCAGGAGTTTGACGAACGATCGTAAAGTCCAGAACTAAAGACCGAAATCGTTATTAGTGCCCTGACTCTGTGTGAAGAAAAGATAGAGAGAGTATCATATATTTTGCTTACGCTTTGACATTTTAATATTACTTATTTTATTTCTGTCTGTACTCTGCTTGTTTGTCATCAGCGACATGAATGTGAACGCTGATAATGTTACGAAAGAAAAAATACCTCTAAGAAAGAAAAGTCCAGAATGAGAAGATTCTGTTCAGATAAAAGCAAACAACCAATTAAATTCTTATTCATTTACGTTTTGAATGAAAGAAAATATCGAATAAGTGTTCCGTTTTTGATATGGAATATTTGTGGCATTTTAATTTTTGCTAATTATTTTTACTTATATAATAATTTTCATCTTGTGAATGCATATTTCTAGCATTGATATTTATTAAATTACTTATATTATAAGTAAGTTATGAAAAGTCCTATTTAACAAATCCCTTTAAATAAACACATGAATTTCGCAAATGCTTTTTTGCCTTTTTTACATAATATGTTAAATATTAATTATTTTCATTATCTTATTAATGAAATCAGTTCACAATATTTTGATTGTTTCAATTTAGCACTGGTATTATTTTGAATATGATCTGCATGCTCCAAGATTAAGTAAAAGAGTGTAATTCGGAAATCACTTTTGAAGTTTAAAAAAATATTCGGAGTGTTAGTATAATAATGAGTTAATAAATAGGGGTGATTATGTGAAATAAAAGATATATGATCTGAAAGAACGTTTCTCAAAAGAGTAAATGTAATTTAATAGTTCAGAAAAACACTAAACTTGTTAAATGCTTATCAAGTTCTAAAAATTTTTTAATTTAAAGGTATATTACGAGAATATGATTACATCATTTTTTTTTCATGAATCATTTTATATTTTAAACGTACTGTTCGTGGGTAATCAAATAAAAGGGACCTGATCTGTCTTTTTTCCATTTATTATACATAAAGCAGCTACTGACGAAGACAACTAAAGCACATTAACAGAACATCACAAAAGCACGCGCACACACAGCAACAGGAAACACATCCGTTACATCTCTCATAGGCATTACAAAATTCTGAATCATAAAGCAATAAAAAAGAAGCGTATCAAAGTTCAACAGAAACTGCGCATGCGCCGGTTTCCTGATGACTACAGCTGGAATAGGGGAAAGGCGTCTCTAAGACGGAACATCCCGGCCCCCGTTGGACAGTTGTCCAACACCTTCTCCGAAAGGGAGTGGGCAGAGTCTGTTGATACTTCGCCGAAAAATTCCTTTAGGGGTTCTGATGTCTGCGACACGGACTAGTCCATCTGTTCCAGGATATGTCCTTTCAATTCGGGCCAAGTTCCATTCCATGGGGCTCTTGCTATTATCCTTCAGGAGTACCAGCTGTCCGGGTTTGATGTTCAGTTCAGGTAGTTTCCATTTAGCTCGAGACTGCAAGGAGTTGAGATATTCTTGACTCCATCTTTTCCAAAATTTGGATCTAAGAGACTGGATGAGAGACCATCTAGAAGATAAAGAAATGTTAGTCAAGGAATCACTGGGTTCTGGTATTGACAACAGTGGTGCTCCCACCAAAAAATGGCCAGGTGTCAAAGGTTGAATATCAGCTGGATCGGCAGAAAGAGGACACAGTGGTCTTGAATTCAAAACTGCTTCAATCTGTGTCACCAGCGTAGTAAGCTCTTCAAAAGTCAACACTGTTGATTTAGTCACCTTCAACAAGATCCGTTTCATAGCTCCAATATTTGCCTCCCATAATCCACCGAAGTGAGGAGATACTGGAGGTATGAAGTTCCACACTATACTTTCCTTGGCACAAAATCTTTGCACGGAATCCGATTTGCATGCTTTTAGCAGAGAATCCAAAATATTTTTTGCGCCCTTAAAATTAGTGGCATTATCACTCCATATGATTGAGGGTTTTGACCGCCTAGCTATGAATCTCCTAAGACAAGCTAAAAAGCTCTCAGTAGTCAAATCAGATACTACTTCAAAATGAGTAGCTCTTGTACTAAAACATATGAAAATTGCAATGTATGATTTCAAAGTCACCCTAGATCTTTTTAGATTAGGTTTAGTAATTATGGGACCAGCGAAATCGAGTCCCACCTTTTCAAATGGTCGAGATGGGATGACTCGATCTCTTGGTAAATCGCCCATCATCTGTTGAATAGTTTTATTTTTTACTCTAAAACAGGTTAAGCATCTTTTGATTACACTTTTTACTTTGGCTTGACCAGCTGGTATCCAGTATTGCTGTCTAATTAAATACAGAGTAGTTTGAACACCAGAGTGGAGTGCTTTTTTATGAAAGTATTCTATAAGTATATCTGTGAAATGGTGTTTCTTTGGTAAGAGTAGAGGAAATTTTTGTGAATCTGGAAGATCAGAAAATTTTAATCTTCCGCCTACTCTTAAAAGTTCATCATTATCTAAAAATACATTTAAGTTCAGAAGGGGATTATTCTTTGGAAGAACTTTATTCCTTTGTAGACAATTTATTTCAAATTCAAACTCTCTCATTTGTATAATTTTTATTAAAGATTTTGTAGCATTTTGTAATTTTGTTACATTTAAATGATCTTTCTTTCTGTTTTGCAGAGCTGATTTACAATTATGTAAGAATCTTAAACACCATGCAGTTACTCTTATTAATTTGCTGAAAGAAGAATATCTTTTAATCAAATCATCATTTAATGGATTTACTTTTGCTATTGTAGAACTTATTAGAACATTCTTTTTCAATTCTAAATTGTCTGCGTCTTCTTTGATATTTGTCTCATTATTTATTTTAGCTAATTTAGGCCATTTACATTCATTTTTTAACAACCAATTTGGCCCATGCCACCAGAAGTTAGAGTTTCTCAGTTCATGTACCGTTAACCCTCTTGATATTAGATCAGCCGGATTATCAGTTCCAGGAGTGTGATTCCATTCAGTGGGATTGGTTAGATTTTGGATTTCTTTAATTCTGTTTTTTACGAACACTTTAAATCTTTCAGGGTCACCCTTCATCCAATAGTAAACAATTGAAGAGTCAGTCCAGAAGAATCGTGTAACAGGAAAGTTAATGCACTTAACTATTTTACAGCTTAGTCTTGCTGCTAAAAGAGCACCCATTAGTTCTAATCTTGGGATCGAAAGTGTCTTCAGAGGGGCTACTCTACTTTTTGAAGCGACTAAATTTGATTTGATTTCCCCGTTTTTCAATAAGACTCTAATATACACTACAGTTCCATATGCCCTCTTAGAGGCGTCGGAGAAACAATGTAGTTGAGCTTCAACTATCTCATTGGTTTTCGCTTCGGCGAAAAAATATCTAGGTATTTTAATAAGATGCAAATTTTTTATTTCTTCGCACCATTCATTTATTTTAGTGATCAGTGTTTTCGGGAGAGGGTCATCCCAGTCTAATCCCAAGCACCAAATGTCCTGTATTAGACATTTTATCTTGATGGTAAAAGGTCCTAAAAACCCTACTGGATCAAAAATGCGTCCAGCTACTTGAAGAACATATCCTTTGGAATTTATCTTTTTAGACAGGAATTTCTCTAAGCTTCGAGTGTCAAACTGGAATATATCTAAATCGGAATCCCAGGCCAATCCTAGCACTTTACAAGGAGTTAAAGCAGAGTTATCATTAATTGAATATTTTTCTTCATCTATTTCTAAACCCGCCTCTCTCCATTTATCACGAAGCTCAACTGAGTTAGTTTTCCATTTCCTTAATTCCATGCTCGCTTCTTTAAAGATGTTATAACATTCTAGGCTTATTTTAAAAGCTGAATCAAAGTCTCTTTGGCTACAGATTAAATCGTCGACATACAATGATTTTTCTAGCATTTGACAGGTATTAGAAAATTGTTCTACATACCTCTTTAGATGGTATTGGATTGTAGCTGCAAGGAGGAAGGGGCTTGATTTGACACCGAAAAGAACTCGAGTCATCTTGAAAATTTCCTCTTCTTCCTTTTCCGGATCTTCCGTCCAGAAGAAACTAGTATAATTCTGATCTTCTTCGGCAATCTGTATTTGCAGAAAGGCCTTCTTTATGTCGGCAGTTATGGCAACAGCCTGTTTTCTAAAACCTATTAAAATCTCAAAAAGATCTGGAATGAGATTGATACCAGTATGTAAACAATCATTTAACGACAACTGTCCTTTCGCATGAGAACTTGCGTCAAATACCACTCTCAAACGAGTGGTAGTTTTATCTTCCCTTATTACCGCCCTGTGAGACAAATAAAATGAAGGTTTTTCTTCTTCCCATGTTATAACTTTCTTAATGATACCTTCTTTTAAATGATCTTCAATAACAGCTTTATAATCTAAAAACAACGAATTATCTTTAATAAATTTTGATTTTAAATGCGAAAACCTCCTTTAAGCCACTTCAAAGTTATTAGCTAAATATTCTTTCATATTTGTTTTCCAAGGAAACTTTACAGTATATCTTTTATTTTGATAAACAATATTTTCTTCAAATTGTTTCATAATTTCTTTGTCTACAGTATGTTTTTCGAAATCATCCTCTTCAACCCCTTCTACCCCTAAATTCTCAAGATCCCAAAATTGTTTAAGTTGGTCCGAAATATCCTTTTCATCTACTACAATCTTCATGGTCATTAAATCATTTGATAAACCTACGTGACCTTGCAAGCACCAACCAAAAATTGTTTCAGTCGCTACCAGTTTGTTATTTAATCTTTTTATTCTGCCTGAAACGATTTCATAATAATAATCTACACCAATTAATATTGAGATATTCTTGCCTCTATTATCAATAATATCAGCTAGCTGTAAATGCTTCAATTTATTGTACGTTTTAGTAATATTGTTGTTAGGTGCAGGAAGAGTAGTGGCTGAAATGTTTTCTGTAACCAAAGCTTCTACTTCAATACGTAAAGAGGGATCCTCACGGTTTTTTAATTCTACTCTCACTATATTGTAAGAATGTTCCTTTGCTTGTTTAGCGCCAAAAGAGTATACCGATAAAGATTCTTTTCTTATTACTTTTAACTTTAATTTTTCTGAAACTTCACGTGTTATAAATGTTCTCATACTTCCATTATCTAACATTAGTCGTACTGTTTCAAATTCATTTGTTTCATCATTGCGTACTAGGGCTGCACATGTTTGAAGAAATATATTACCGCGAAAGAAGCTTGTTTTGTTTTTATCGTAATGTGAAATTGCGGTAATTACGTTCTTATTATCTTTATTTAAATCGGACATGTTAGATTCTGCTTGAGAGCAAATAGATTTATTATGCTTCTTTCCACATATTTCACATGTCAAATATCTTCTCTGGCGGCATTCATTAACTCGATGTTTTGGCTTCAAGCATAAAAAACATCTGCCATCTTGTTTTAAAACACCTAGTTTCGTTTCTAAGTCGGTTTGAGAACATAACTCCGATCGATGCTCTCCTTTACAATATAAACAATTTTCGTTTAATGTTGACGCGGAAAAACATTGAAGATCTTTCGGTTTTGCGCTTGACCTTGGACTTCGCAATATATCATGCGAGCTAGCTGTGTTTCGACTGAAGTTGTTGAAAGGATTCTGTTTCGCTTTCGGGAGCGAATTTTCTTTGCGTCTATCGCCTTTTGAGGTATGCATAAACGCAGAGGATTCTCTACATTCAATTTCAATTCTTAAAAAATTTAGTAATTCAGTTACATTAAATTCGAACTTCACCGAATTATCAACTTTTTTTCTATTAAATTCAAGGACAAGATCTTCGGGAATCAATTTAATTAAAATGGGATAGAGTAAATGCCCATACATCTCTGAAGTAACTTTTAATGATTCTAAACTTCTTAAGTTTATCTCTACGGTATCATATAACTTCCTAAGACCATAAATATTATTTGAATCAGTTACTGGTACAAGATTTAGTAATTTTGACATGTGTGCGTTAATAACCAGTTCTTCTCTGCCAAATCTTTGTTTCAACAATTTTAAAGCCTGATCATAATTGTTAAGCCATTAACCGCAATCGCGGCCGCACCCCCCCCCCCCCAATAGTGACTTTAAATATGAGAATTTATCTATTTTTGACAGAGATTTGTTATTATCAATAGAATTTTGAAATTGATTCCAAAATTCTAACCAGCAACAGGGGTCTCCATAATATTTTTCAATTGTAAGTTTAGGCAATTTTATGGTCTTAAAATTATATTCGTTTACAGGTACGATGGCTGAACTTTCCTGAGTGTTGTTTATTGCATCTAAATTAGGATTTCCTGTAGCGCGTAATAAAGAAACATTTGATGATATTGATTGGCGCTCTGATTCGTCTTGTAAACATTTTAATTGCGCTGCTAACTTGGACAAACAAACTATGATTTTTTCATTGTATTCGAAAGCCGACTCAATTTCGGTTTCGAATTCCTTATCATCTTTGATTAGATTTTGTATAGGTTTATCATAGTCTTTTAACTGTGTAGACGATATATTCAAATAATTTAAGGCCTCTTGCAAATCTTTGGTGGCAAGAGAATCTATTTTCTCCTCCAAATCGCTATTAATTTTGTTAATGTATTTTGTAACTGAAGATCTATGCAACCCTCTGGTTTTTCTCAATTTAGAAAGTTTATCCATCGTTCTTATATTTAATATTCAAAAACTCCAAATTAAAATTGTATTTCTAATACATCAAATTTCAATATCAATTTTAGATTTATTCATGCATTATCAATCAATATTTCAATAGTATTCTATCAGTAACCAATATCTTTAAAGCGAATATAGTATTAATATGTAACAAAAATTCAACTTCAAATATAAAAATCAAATTTCACTATATTGTTACATTCATTCCTTTTAACTTCGGACATTCCAATCCATGAAATTAAATTATTTTAAATGTCCGAGTTTCTCTTAAATAAAGGAAAATATTCGCTCACCTTTCTGGTTACTGATTCCTTTCGATCTTCTTAGCTGCTTTTCCATTAGATCAGGCCCCACGTTGGGCGCCAAAATGTTCGTGGGTAATCAAATAAAAGGGACCTGATCTGTCTTTTTTCCATTTATTATACATAAAGCAGCTACTGACGAAGACAACTAAAGCACATTAACAGAACATCACAAAAGCACGCGCACACACAGCAACAGGAAACACATCCGTTACATCTCTCATAGGCATTACAAAATTCTGAATCATAAAGCAATAAAAAAGAAGCGTATCAAAGTTCAACAGAAACTGCGCATGCGCCGGTTTCCTGATGACTACAGCTGGAATAGGGGAAAGGCGTCTCTAAGACGAAACATCCCGGCCCCCGTTGGACAGTTGTCCACGTACTATTAATTTTTTATTAAGAAAATTAAAGTGAAATGGAATATAAATAGATAAAAGTTCTGCTTCAAAATTGATTGTGGAAAACTATATATTCTTGAATTTTATAATATTCGTCCAAAATAATAATAATAATAAACCCTCGCTTATTGTTCATTTGGCTATTAAAATAATACATCAGAACTTTTAAAACTTCGTTAGAATGACTTATTTTTGTTAGTTCTGGTCACTGCCACGGGTGGCGCTACAGTTCTCTTTGGGCAAGAGATGTCAATCTAAAAAATAATAAGCTTTATTGAATCTTATGGAATTAAAGATGTACTTTAGACCTCAAATTAGTGTTTATGTTTCTTGTTATTAATTATTTTCTTGGCCTTATTAATGAAATCATTCCACAATATTTTGATTATTTTGAACATGGTCTGCTTGTCCCATGAGTAAAAATTTCAGTTTTATAATTTTGAGATTTATTTATGAATATCTGGATAGCAACATTTTAATTAGAATTCAATAGTTTTACACAGATAAAGGTTAACAAATGTTCCACTAAATGAGCGTCATTTCACATATAAATTCAGACTGTTTTGCCACTCCTCCAGTGAGCAGAATTAACAAAAAACAAGTTATACTAAGGAAATGGTAAAAGTTCTGATATATTATAACAGTTATTTTATTTATTTAGGTATATTGCAAGAATATGAATACAATACTTTTTTTATGTGTCATTTTATATTCCAAACGTCCTATTAATTTTTTATTAAAGAAAATAACTTAAGTGGAATGGAATATTCTAAATCTAAATCTTTTCAATTCTCCCATATAACCTAATCTTTGCTCATTCTTATATAACCTAAAAATGAATTCAAAATAATTTTTAATGTTGAATATTTTTTTCCGAATTACACTCTTTTACTTAATCTTGTAGCTTGCAGATCTTGTTCTATGTAATACCACTGCTAAATTGAAATAAACGAAATATTGTGGAATGATTTCATTAATAAGATAATAAAAATAATTAATATTTAACATATTATGTAAAAAAGGTAAAAAGCATTTGTAAAATTCATGTGTTTATTTAAAAGGATTTGTTAAATATAACTTTAATAATTTAATTTATTTAACTTTTTTAAATTTGTGTGCTATAGAGAGGTTCAAGGTACTGTTTAGAGACGTTACTGCTATTTTAAATTACATAGTTACTTTTGGGAATTATATTTTAAAAAAACACAATTTCTTATCTTCATGTTGTTTATTCGGTAAATTGCTGACTCCAAAATCTTACAGGTTACCAGAGCAACACCAGAATCAATTCGCGCGTCACCACGTTTCTCACAACAAATCAGGTTATTTTTACGGTTATGTTTACCAAAAATGTTATTGCAATGAGTTAACATAAAATATTTAAAAATTACAACAATGCTTTAAAAATTGATAATATATACTGTAAAAATTGATAATTTTTATTTACCGTTATATTACTCCCTTGCCAGTTACAAAGTTACGCTAACTGGCAATACATGGAAAGGCATGCTCTGACAATTACTTAATTAAATTCAACTTTTTGTATGAAACCTAAGGAGAAAATAAACAATAATAACAACATTTACATAATACATGCAATGATTCTTAGATATATATTCAATATTGCACCCAATATTTCTGAATAATAAATACATAAACAAATAATTACACAAATCAATATGACACATTTTCAACACTCCTGCTTGTTACATTATTTCAATTTAGTATTATTTACAATGACATAAGAATCTCCATGTTCTTTTACAACAGAGAACCGCAATAGAAAACACTTAAGTAATCATTGAATCATGTGAGCTAAAGTATCAGAACTTAATATTATTTTCAAAACAAGCATAATTGAGCAAGAACATTGAAAGGTTAAGAACTGTTATTGGAAAGATATTCAACATTTATACAATAAATAACAGTTTCAACTCCGAGTAATAAATATAATGTGCATTTACAAGTACTTTAATTTTTTCAATTTGCACAACATAATAATAACATGTGTTATGTAACACAATGCAATACCAGTTGAATGCAATATGTAATATAAGTACACACATTTTAAATATAAAGTATAGAAAATACTCAATTCAACAAGGTATCCACAACTATCATTTGCATTTAAGATATACACAACTTTTAAATCTATGTAGGTTGTACATAATACTTAAATTCTGAATAAGTCACACCTTGCATTAAAATTTTGATACTCACTGTAATAAAAAAAGGAATTATGTACAAAGAATATTACACAAGCAATTCAATAAAATACAGCTTAAATACACTTTTCTTGTTTACATTCTTGCAATACAACGCTAAATTCAATATTACGAATAACAGCATGAAATTATATTTTCTAATACTTTATTATACTTGCAAAATTTACAAGAATATAATGTGGTGATATTTTTCGAGTATCTACGTATTCAAAGTATAATTAAAACTTAATAAATTTTTATACAAAAAAAAATAATTAGCAAACTATGTACACTATATTTTAATCCTTAAACCTTACCGACTGTTTTATCTTTCGACCACACCTAGAAATTTTTGATTATCAGATGAGAAGTGAGGGTCCTCTTGCTCTGCATTCTCATCTGGTTGTTTAGCAGGAGTTGCTACTTTGTCAGATATTGGGTCTGTCACTAACATATAAGCGGGTTTCAGCCTATCCACTGATATGTTTACATTCTTGCCCTTCACTTGCACTGTGAAATATTTCTCACTTCTTTCCAACACAGGATAGGGTCCTTCATATGGTAGCTCAAGTGCTTTCTTAACCCTGTCAACTTGCACAAACACATGGGAGCAAGATCTTAAATCTTTATGCACAAAAAACTTTTGACGTCCTGTAGTTTCAGACGTAGTTGTAGATATAGATGTAGTTTTCAGCTCTTCCATCAATGTTTGCAATCTGGTGACAAAGGTTTCAGGATCAATTTTAGTTGTGGGTGGATCAAAAAAATTCACCTGGCAATTTGATATTTGAGCATACACCAATTGAGATATGGAGTGATTACTGTTGGGTCTTAGAGCAGCTCTTAATCCAAGAAGTACAGTAGGTAGTGATTTAGTCCATTTTATGTGTTATGTGCTTTTATAGCACCTAGCACCCTTCAAATTTCTGTGGAAACGTTCCACTTCCCCATTGCATTGTGGGTGATATGGAGTTGTATATGCTACTGTAGCTCCACAAATTGCAGCGAAACTTCTGAATAATTGGGACTCAAACTGTCTTCCTTGATCTGTAATTATTTTTACGAGTACTCCAAATCTGAAAATCCAGTGCTCATAGAATGCCTTTGCCACTAGCTCGGCTGTGATTTCAGACAAAGGAACTGCTTCCATCCAACAAGAAAACCGGTCAATGAAGATCATACAGTAAACCATGCCTTCTGATAGTGGTAGTGGGCCAATTAAATCAATATCACATTAAATCTTGCATCTGGTACTTGATAATCTCCAAATTTAGATTTAGAATGCCTATTGACCTTTCTTTTTAGCATCTAATGCATGCCTTTGCCCATTCACCTACTTTTTTCTTTATATACACTCATCCAATTGCAAAGTCTGACGCATCTGTTCATAGGGATAATGGCAATCCTGATCTCGGAAAAGATAATAAAGCAGCTTCCATTTGATTCGATTTACATTTCTTAAAGTGGGTTATTGTTTCTTCCGTCCATGGCACTTTTCTGCTATACTTTTTCTTTACTCCTTTCAGCATGTCATGTAGAGGAGCTTGTGTTTTTGAAGCATCCTTCAGATACCTTGAATCAGTGTTTCTCAACCTTTCAGTATTCGTGGCCCAGTTTTCAATCATAACTTTCATCGCTCCCCCCCCCCCCCTCTTACAAGAAAATGTATACAACAATAATGTATATTGAGTATTTTGGATTCTGTTTTTAAATTATTTTTAATTAACTGACAAAACAAGAGTAAAAGCGAGTCAACGTTGGCGAGAAACCACATTTTGCATTTTGGACAAGCGGACAGTGAACAGATGAAGCGAATGAAAGCGGAGAAAATTTAAATATTATATTTGAATTGAAAGCCAAATAGGGAGATAACGTTAAAAGAATATGAAAGTAGAAAAATTCATCAATGAAAGTTAACCTAGACGGGATGAGCTAAATTTAGAAATGGGGAATACATTTTTTCGAATAATAAAAGAAATAAAACAGAAGCATGACAAAACGAAAGTGAAAAAAATTGGAATGTTTGTGCAAGGGAATCCACACGACCGAGGCCGTCTCGAGCATGCGTGGAGTAAATTTTTTCTCATAAGAAGAAGGAAAATATCCGATACGCAAGTTTCAATTCCAGCCAGTCTCATTCGAGTCGATCCTTTTATCGCTATCGAATCAATTGTGAATTTGTATGTTATATATGTTTTCGTGTTAATTACAATTCACCATATAAAATATTCACGCAGCAGATTTATGCAGACTCATGAATAAATTTTTAAGCGGAAGTAAGCAAGCATTAGACGATAATCAAGCATCAACAAGTACACAGACGAACGTGGTTCCGAAAATAAAATCAAGGAAATATTCTCAAGAATACTTAAATTTTGGGTTTACAAGTACTAAAGTAAATGAAGAAAAAAGGCCCCTGTGTATCATTTGCTCAAAATTGTTGGCCCCAAACAGCATGAAACCTAATAAACTTAAACGACATTCGGAAACGCTTCATAATGAGTACGTCAACAAACCCAGAGAATTCTTCGAATTAAAATTAAAATCATATAACAAGCAATAACAATCATGACAATTTGCGTGAGAAATTGTTTTCAATACAGCTTGACGAAGCAACAGAGAGTAATAAAGATGCTCATTTAATTGCCATGTTCGAATTTGTGGTAATATGTCAGTAGTAGAACTACTTTTCTGCAAACCAATAGAACTTGAAACATCAGCACTTGCATTATTTGCTATTTTATATGATTTTATGAACGAGGCAAACATAGAATGGAAAAATTGCGCCGGAATATGCCCCGATGGTTCTCGTTCAATGTCCGAAAGATTCCAAGATATACAAGCACTTTTAAAACAAAAATCGCCTCAGTGCACACATTGCATGATCCACAGAAAAACTTTGGCTTCGAAAGAAATGAGTCCTGGTTTGAATATTGTGTTAACTACAGTTGTAACCGTAGTAGATTATATAAAAATGAGACCCCTGAAATCGAGAATCTTTTCCGCACTTTGTGAAGACATGGGTTCAGTTTCAGCATTACTATTTTATTGCGAGGCAAGATGGTCATCACGTGGGAAATTTTTGCAACGTGTTTATGAATCAAGAGAAGAAATCACCATTTCCTAGAAGAAGAAAACAGACAGGAGGCCGAGAATTTTCGCGACAGTTTGTTTGTGATGAAATTGAGGTACTTGGTCGACATATACGAGTACTGAGACTGGCTATTTCTAATATTAAGCCTTCCTTCGAAAACCTTTGCAAGACAGACCCAAGGAAGTCGCTAATAATTATTAAATTTGTTTTTAATTTAGTATGTTTTGATTAAGTAATTGTTTTACTTCAATAAGTTATTAAATATGTCGAAATGTATTTTGTTTTCTATGTGTATGTGTGCTTTCCTTTCAGTCATAGTATTTTCTGTTTTTCTCTTTTAAATAATATTTTCTCTTGGATATTCTCGCGCCCCCCTTCTAGTGGAATCGCGCCCCCCTAGGGGGCGCGCCCCACAGGTTGAGAATCGCTGCCTTGAATAAAAATTTATCATGCTTAGGAATATACGCAGCTCATGAATTGTTGTTGGCAACTTGTAATCTCTTATAGCTTCCGCTTTTGCTGATAGAGGACATGAACCTTTATCAGTAATGAGGAATCCGAAATATTAAATTTGGTATTATTCATAAGTTCTGGTATTCGAAGTTCTCGTATTCGAAATATTCAATACTGATTTAGACACATTTATTCGTAGACCATATAGATTAAACGTATAAAATACCAAAGATAGATGCTTTTTATGCTCTTCTTCTGATGACGATGCTACGAGCACATCATCCAGATAGGGGAAAACAAAATCTAATCCATGCAAGACTTCCGTTATGAAAGGCTGGAAGGTGGATTGTGCATTTCTGAGTCCAAAGTTCATGATATTGAACTCGTACAGTCCGAATGGCGTTGTAATTGCAGTTTTTTTCCTTATCTTCCTCTGCAATTGGAATTTGATAGTAGACCTTCATTAGATAAATTTTTGAGTAAATATTTTTATTTTTCAATATAAAATGGAAATCTTCATTTCTTGGAATTGGGTATCTATCTGGAACAGTTAGGGCATTCAATCTTCTGTAATCACCACATGGTCTTAATGTACCATCATTCTTATTGACCAAGTATAAAGGACTAGCCCATTGAGATTTGGATGGTCGTATTATGCCATTTACCAACATGAACTGGAATTCCTGCTTGGCAAAGTTAAGTTCATTAGGAGCTAATTACCTTGCCCTGGGATAGACTGGTTGTCCTGTAGTTATGATATTCTGTTTAATGCTTCTGTTTATTAGATTAGGCTTTGTTAGGGCAGGATATAAATTTAATAATTCAAAATATTTTGATGTCCTATTAATGGTGCTCAAATCAAAATTTTCTTGAATAGCAGTAACTTCCCCTTTTATCGAAAGATTTGCTACACTATCAATTAATTTTTTGTTACATAAATAAATTAACAGTTGGAATTTGTGCAAAAAATCTGCACCTATAATGCCTTTAGATACTTTTGAAATCACAAATGGCCATTGTAATGGCCACCTTAAGAATAAATCTAGGGTAAACATCTTAATGCCATGTGTTGGTATCTCAGTTCCATTGGCAGTATACAATTTGTATTCAGAAATTTTGGACTCACCCTTTTTAGAGGGAATAATGGACAAATCAGCTCCATTACCCACTAGGAATGGCAGCCCGTTATTTCGTCTCTGACAAATAGACAGGATTTGCGGCCAAGTAAAATTTCGGCATCAGGACTCGCCGCGGCGTCTACTGCCGGGATTGGTTTCCCGTCTCGTTTCAGCTACATGATTGTACCCACTTTTTTGGTCAGCACTTTTTCGCAGACTAAAAATGGAAATTGCAGAACTTGCCTTGAGAGTTATAACGCCACCTTGATCTATTCCTGCTCCGATTTTTTCGGGACGGTTTAGGGGACGGCGATCGCCGCTCCATTCTCATGCTGGCAATTTGGTTTTCAAGCGAAGTTATTTTTGCCAAAAGTTTCTCAACATCTGATGAATCCTTCTGTACTACAGCTAACTGTTCTCCTCTGGGTGACATCTCAACAATCTTGTCAACCATCGTTGCGAGCTTATCCAGAGATTCGTCACTCACAATCACAATAGAGATGCATAATCCACGATTTTTTGAATAACAAATGATATTGCTATTGTTATTTTTAAATATGCGTTCCAAATATCTGTTATTTCAATCATATTATTAATTAAAAATTATTACTTAATATTAAATATAAAATTTATTAATTGTAATTAATACTTAATTTACTAATTTAAGTAACGTGTGATTCAATTAATTTAACTGTTTCAGCTTACTTCTTAAATTTTATTTTTTTTCTCAAAACTATTTATTTAATTTATTTATTAGAGTGAACCATTTTCTGGAAAAGGTGAGTTAAAAATATATGTCATTTCTTTAAAATGTTTACTTTAGTCCAGTGAAGTCACCGCTCCGGCAAATTTCAGTGATATCGTATCGATTGTTAATTTCTATCATGATCTAAAACCTGTAATCGAAATATCATCAGTAAGATAGAAGTTCTTATCAAGGATTTGAATCACACCCCTCTTTGAAAAGTATTGATCACTTGTATTTGTGACTTTTTGATATTGGTTACGTAATAACCGCTCTTAAAATATTCGTCATCCCTAAATCACAATGCTTTTCACAGCTTCGGACAGTTTTTAAAGCCACAGCGTTCGAAGGACTTTTTCTGTAATGTTTGATCCTCCTAGGGACTTCATTTTCCGTAGAAGTTGGCTGGGCGCCAAATCGCCTAATTCCAGATCAGTGATCAGCCGTTTAATTAGTTTTGTTTCACTGTCTTTGAAAGGGTTCAGGAGTATTTCTTTCGCTGTAGAGTATTTTTCAGCAGCATTACTGGAAATAATGTTCCAGATATTTTCCAAGAAATGTGGTTTCAACTGCGCTACTAGGGTGATTGAATTTACAAATTTGGAATTGTGCTTCCACCTTATAAAACCAAATTACAGGTTTATCCGTCCAAAACGGGGGTATTTTTATGCTGATCGCACTCGCTTCCAATGATGTCGGAGTATCAGGCATTGCGAAACGGTGTTCAGTCCAAAAAAACGAATAAGTCCACTAAAGTCCAAGGTCAACATTGTTAAGAAACGTTAATGCTATGTTTAATTAGTTACTACTAAGATTCATATTTAAAAAAAAAAAAAAAAAAAAAAATTCTTAACTCCATGTTGTTTATTCGGTAAATTGCTGACTACAAAATCTTACAGGTTACCACAGCAATGATACAATCAATCCGCGCACCACCACGTTTTTCATAACAAATCAGGTTATTTTTACATTTATGTTTTATGGTTTAAAACTGTGAGCCTTCGTGGCGGGTCGGAGAGTTAGATGGCTGACTTACATTCATGTTTAACAAAAGTTTTATTAGTTAACAGAAAATATATAAAAATTAATACAATGCTTTAAACACTTACAATATTTGCTGTAAAAATTAATAATTATTATTTGCAGTTACAGTACTATATAAATTTTACTCATAAATAATGAGAAGAATAAGGAATTTTTATCGAATGCTTCATGATTATTATGTAAATTATTTAAAATTCATTTTTAATTATTTTAAAACTACGCTTTATTGCATTGTATTGCTCTAGATCTACTGAAAAAGACTGAACTTTTATTAACACTTAGAAATTAATCTGAATAAGATTTGTGTTGTCGTTGTATTGTAATAGTTTTTATTTTATTTATTTTTTCCACCGATCACTATCGAAAGAGAAAAAAATTTTTAATCAGGTTTAAAATAACAGGAAACATAAACACTAATTTGAGGTCTAAAGTACATTTTTAATTCCATAAGATTCAATAAAGCTTATTATTTTTTAGATTGACATCTCTTGCCCAAAGAGAACTGTAGCGCCACCCGTGGCAGTGACCAGAACTAACAAAAAATAAGTCATTTTAACGAAGTTTTAAAAGTTCTGATGTATTATTTTAATAGCCAAATGAACAATAAGCGAGGGTTTATTATTATTATTATTTTGGACGAATATTATAAAATTCAAGAATATATAGTTTTCCACAATCAATTTTCAATATTTCTGCTCGTGCAATTTTGAAGCAGAACTTTTATCTATTTATATTCCATTTCACTTTAATTTTCTTAATAAAAAATTAATAGTACGTTTAAAATATAAAATGATTCATGAAAAAAAAATGATGTAATCATATTCTCGTAATATACCTTTAAATTAAAAGATTTTTAGAACTTGATAAGCATTTAACAAGTTTAGTGTTTTTCTGAACTATTAAATTACATTTACTCTTTTGAGAAACGTTCTTTCAGATCATATATCTTTTATTTCACATAATCACCCCTATTTATTAACTCATTATTATACTAACACTCCGAATATTTTTTTAAACTTCAAAAGTGATTTCCGAATTACACTCTTTTACTTAATCTTGGAGCATGCAGATCATATTCAAAATAATACCAGTGCTAAATTGAAACAATCAAAATATTGTGAACTGATTTCATTAATAAGATAATGAAAATAATTAATATTTAACATATTATGTAAAAAAGGCAAAAAAGCATTTGCGAAATTCATGTGTTTATTTAAAGGGATTTGTTAAATAGGACTTTTCATAACTTACTTATAATATAAGTAATTTAATAAATATCAATGCTAGAAATATGCATTCACAAGATGAAAATTATTATATAAGTAAAAATAATTAGCAAAAATTAAAATGCCACAAATATTCCATATCAAAAACGGAACACTTATTCGATATTTTCTTTCATTCAAAACGTAAATGAATAAGAATTTAATTGGTTGTTTGCTTTTATCTGAACAGAATCTTCTCATTCTGGACTTTTCTTTCTTAGAGGTATTTTTTCTTTCGTAACATTATCAGCGTTCACATTCATGTCGCTGATGACAAACAAGCAGAGTACAGACAGAAATAAAATAAGTAATATTAAAATGTCAAAGCGTAAGCAAAATATATGATACTCTCTCTATCTTTTCTTCACACAGAGTCAGGGCACTAATAACGATTTCGGTCTTTAGTTCTGGACTTTACGATCGTTCGTCAAACTCCTGAGTGAAGGTCCCGCTTCCTACTTAAAACCACAGAGAAGGAGACTGCTTTCTCTGTGCTTAATACATATCCTGCGAAGAAAGAGAACATTTCCATGAATGAGGGCGCTGCAGTCACTCCTACTGACTAGACACGGATACTTTTTTTTTATGTTTATGAACTCCCGAAGGAGTTCCCAAAAATTGCCTCAGCCGACGGTATTTCACGTCGACAGGGCGGGGTATTGGGAAAAGTTTTCAACTAGCAATAGTCACGCCTCGGTAGAACCTCATTGGCTATGACACTGCCTCTGCGCAAAGCTAACAAATTTACGATGAAGAAATTCTATATGTAAATTTTCTTTCTAAAAATAGTGGTGGATATAATAAGAGTAATTTTTTGAAAGGGCATCGATTCTGGGAACATTGCAGAAATAATATTGAAAGGTTGAATGCAAGCTAAAGTAAGAATCAAACACCCATGTTTCATTTATTAAATGTTTTATTTCAAGCATATTATATAAAGTAAATGTACAGCGTATATTTGTGCGTAGAATGTTGAATTGAACTATGTGTAGACATTCAGTTAAAACAAAATAAAACAGGACTTGAACAAAATCTGACAAAGAAAATAAAAGTTAATGCTTCGTCTGCTTTTCTTTGGATTTTACTGCATGACTGAAAGAAGAAAATAAAGTAGAATATTACGACTATTTGTCTACATTGCTTATTGTTGTCATTTCAAAATTATTACTGAAAGCTTGAATTTGGTCCACCCTTCAGTATGAAATACTAACAACGAATTCGTTCCTCACAATGAAGATTAAGAATAATCGAGCGAATTCATCGGAAAAAAAATAATAATAAAATATTGGATTCATTCTCATTAAGCCCCATTCCGTAAGTTATCACACTTGCATAACTGTATAATTGAACTATTTCCTACTCCTGTGACGCTTGCCAACTCAGGTTGCCCTTCAATGTACGGCAAGCGGAGAGAAGGACAGCACGATTCACAGTGCGAGCGCTCTCCGACAGGGGTTCGGGGACTTTCCCCAGAGCAAATGAGTTACAGATGAACTCGGACGCAGCTCCGAAAGCAAGTTGAGAACTAATCCAATGCTTCACTCCTGAAATTGTTTATTTATACTCTTATTTAGTTGTAAAATTAAAAAGTGGTAGATTATAGTACGATTTATTTTAGTATGCTGAATGTTTCTGATTTAGAATAGTGTGCAAAGGCGTCATATACTATGTTTTAATACAATTCTAAAGAAGAAAGGCATAACTGTTCGAATTTTAAAGAGTACTTGTATGTACTATTTTCACCCTTCTGCGTACTCTCTCGAACGATAAAAATTTCAATTTGGAACTTTGATGTATCAGAAGTTTCTTAGGAAACATCCGTCGGCAGTACAAATAAATTTAAACATTCAATACAATATCTTTTAGGAGAATAGAAGATTGAAACCAATTTATAAACGCTTGAAAATGGTTGATTCCATAGCGTACGTCGCGCCCTCTACAAGAGTGAGGATTTTCTATTTGGAATACAGAATGGGCTATAGACATTATTTTTTCACTATTTACCATAGAAAATTGTCTTAAACTTTAGAAATTTCCATATATGTCTTTTTATAATTTCTATGGTGAATATATATGGTGGAACGAATTTATAAATGCTCCGAAAATGGTCGATGCCAGAGAGTATGTCGCAAGGAACTAGCGCCCTCTATAAGAATGAGAATTTTCTATTTGGAATAGAGAATGGGCTATAGACATTATTTTTGACATTTTATGACAGGCAATTGCCGTAATCTTTAGAAATTTCCATATGTGTCTTTTTATAATTTCTATTGTGAAACGCATCGTCAAATGAGCTTCGGTTGAACTAGCTTTCTGTAAGGAATTTCTCATACTAATGGACCATTTGTTGAAGAATGAATTTAGGACTAAATACAGAATGGGTGAAGGAGAAGTTCCCTCGCGCTAAGCATCTTTTAGAGGGTATATACAAATTACTGGCTTCCACTGAAGTTTTTTAATGAACAGATCGTCGGTTAAACAGAAGAAAGTGGCTTCTATAAGAGTAATAGTTAATATTATTATTTAACTTTTTGTATACACTTAACAATTCGCACTCGGATGGTGCCTTTCACGCATCATTCAAGACGGTGCATCGTTTTGACGTTATATTTATTTACGTTTTAATTTAAATTTTTTTTTTACAAAAAATTTCTCTAAAGAATGGTAATAAGATGTAGATTAACTTTTCGGTAAAATTCAACTTAAAACTATAATATATATATATATATATATATATATATATATATATATATATATATATATATATATATATATATATATTTCATAGCAATAAGCAAGTTCTTGTGCTAGCTGAAAAATTTTGAATCGAATTACTTTTCCGAGAACAAAGGGTTAAAAGAGCTTTTGGAATATTGATATTGAAGAAGTAATGCAATGTCGCCGCAGGATCGGGCCATTGTTAATCTCTCTGCCTTTGATTCCTATGTGCACCAATTGCATCTCACGAAATATAACATTTTATATAAGATTCGGCAATCGCATCATTCTCATTGTCGATAATCTTCTCAATTGGAAAAATTATTACAATCTTCGGAATCATCAAGTGTGTGTGCATACTTTTCAAGTAATAACGTACTTTTATCCGCTCACATTGAGAACAGCGTAACTTGACATTTACTTCAGATATTTTAATAACTTACACTTTATACGAATGTCACAAAGTATCTAACAGATAATAATAAAAAAAGAGATAAATAAACAGAAACTATATATATATATATATATATATATATATATATATATATATATATATATATATATATATATATATATATATATATATATATATATATATATATATATATATATATATATATATATATATATATATATATATATATATATATATTATTTTTTATATCTGCTGTTGAACATTTCAATGTTATTTTTATTTTGCAATATGAATTTTGATTACAGAGAAAAGCATTTTTAAACCGTAATCGGTCACACGAGGTGCATTGATAAATTGAACCTTCCGAAATATTTTGGGGAAAACGACTGAGATTCTTGTTACAGTTTTTCTTCAGAAATATCTTTAATAATGGGGTTAGAGTTAAAAATAGATAAACAGATTTTGGATAAATCAGGTTATTCACTCAACAATTTTTTATTTGGTATGCTTTCTGATTTTTTACGTTTTATATTTAATGCCAGTTCTCACATTATTCCATGACTCTAACCTGTTATATTTGGCCAACAGCTCCTTTCCAGAAACTACATCACTTTCAAGATATTTAAATCCACAACATTTAGCTAATTGAGGAGTTATTTCCCAACTGAATATTGCTATTGCATAACGAGCAAATTTGATCTGCATTCACATAAATAATAAAGGTTTGTTAGGTGACATTTCTATCAATATTTTTATTTTGTAATGAAGTCATTCAAACCATATATAGGCCACAACGCAAGCATTAATAAATTGGATCATCTGAAAAATAATAGTTAATGCTTTACCCCATAAATTTACTGTTGAAAGATACTTATTAATTCTGTAACATGTAAAAGTTGAATATTTCAATATTTAAAATTCACACGCCTAAAAATTTCTGTGTTTTCTTCACTTTCTACATTCCCTTTGTTGATATTTTGGTTGGTAAATTGAAAGGGACTTGCTCCTCAAAGATTGCACAGTGACCGATTCTCTAGCAAACAATTAGCTGACTCGATAAACTTTAGAGCTAACATTTCGGTATCTCCGCTGAACCGTATTCCAAACGCTTTAATGACTGGTGTATAATCTCCCCGTATAATAGAGGCTCTAATAATAAATAAAAATACATTGTACCTAATATGCAGTGCCCATTGTAGATAACATTTCATTTTCGTTGTATTTTCTGAAGCTTTCTTAAAGATAAGCTTTGTACCTGAAATTAGTAAGTAAAATATTAATAGAATATAATATATAGAATCTGACTAATATGCACGATTGAATACTTTTCTGGTTCGCTCAACAGAAATACAAGAACAGTCCTAACTGCCAAAAAATTGTGCATCCCAAAAGTTTGTGGAGGTGGCGATTGTCAGCCAAACCAGGTGCAATAGTTGGAATCCACTGCCTAATCAAAGTATTTTCGGCGTAAAATACGGACTCGTGGGACATTTGTAGTGAATATCCGGGGCTTCTATCTATAATTTCTTTTCCATGACTCCAATTTAACGAGTACATGATGCAAGTGATTTTGAAAAAAAAAAAAAAAAAAAAAAAAAAATGGCGAACATTATTAATAGTTAAAGAATGTAAAAGAAAAATGTTGACTTTAAGGAAACCTTTAAACGAATAAGAATGACAAGAAAGAGACTGCATAGCTTCAACCGAAAATTAATTTGCATCTCAAGAACTGCTTCAATTTTCGTCTTCAGCGCTTTTCAGCAATATTTTGTCTACTCAACTGCCGCACCAATTGTATATTACTTCTGTTTTTCCCTCTGCTCCTTACTAACTCAAACTGAGTAGAAGTTCCTAGGCACTAAATCTTAGGGATGACGAATATTTTCAGAGCGGTTATCACGTAACCAATATCAAAAAGTCATAAATACAAGTGATCAATACTTTTCAAAGAGGGGTGTGATTCAAATCCTTCATACGATCTTACTGATGATATTTACTAGAAACTAACAATCGATACGATATCACTGAAATTTGCCGGAGCGGTGACGATACGATCTGTTCAATGGAAGCTCTCGAAAGAAATCTGTGATTGGATTGAAAAGTGAACAGACCGGTTATTGGAATTATCGTATCGTATCATTAAATTGCATATCACTGAAATTTATCGCAGCGGTGATTTCACCGGAAAGGGCGAAGTCACCACTCCACTTTACGGGAGTGACCGATATTCGTATTTGATGATGCACTATTCCATACAGATAATTTTTTATTGCTCGTGACATGATTGACTTTGATTACATGTACTCTGTTTACTGCTCGCGCCATCTATTGGTAGAATATAGGACTAAAGTAAACATTTTAAAGAAATGACATATATTTTTAACTCATCTTTTCCAGAAAATGGCTCACTCTAATAAATAAATTAAATAAATAGTTTTGAGAAAAAAAATAAAATTTAAGAAGTAAGCTGAAACAGATAAATTAATTCAATCACACGTTAATTAAATTAGTAAATTAAGTATTAATTACAATTAATAAATTTTATATTTAATATTAAGTAATAATTTTTAATTAATAATATGATTGAAATAACAGATATTTGGAACGCATATTTAAAAAATAACAATAGCAATATTATTTGTTATTCAAAAAATCGTGGATTATGCATCTCTACTAAATCTCTTCACGCATTTAATTAACGTCCAGTGTTTGTAGCGTAAAAATTTATTTGATTATTCCTTTGATTTTCTTTTTAGTTTAAAATGTGAAAAGAAATTTTAAATTGTATATGTTTTAACAGAAATTTTGAGATGCACTGTTTATCAGAAGAAATATATAGGATGCGAGTCCGAATCTGATTTCTATACAAAACATGCATGCACAAAGGTGGCCACACTGTCCTTAATAAAATTGAGGCTTGAAGTCGAATTGTTAATCTCTTTGGAAATTCATTAAATGCAGAGATGAAAGTTTCTTTTTTTCTTTTTTTTTTTTTAATGTACAATGCAGAAAAAATTACAGAGCGAGGAGGGGGTTAAAATAAAGTTGAACATTTTAAATCATCATTAAGTCAGGAATTTTTCATAATTAAATAATATAATTAAAGGGTTGAAACTTAATTAAGCAATTTACATTATCATTATTAAAAGAAAGGAGAATATAATACTGCCAAAAGCTTTTTTACGTATCCTTAATTGTAGAGAAATATTAAATTCAAAGAATATTTTTAGTTTAAAATTTCATTTTAAAATTGCAGTGAGATCATTATGTTGTATTTTATTGACTGGTTCTATGAAGCTTATCTGTATGAAAGTATTTAGAACTTTGAAAATATTTGTATGATTTTACATTTTTTTGATATTTAATGAGTTTATATAAAAGAATAATTCAGTTAGATATTAAATATCATCAAATTATATAATGGTCTATAAAATACTTTATTTTATATAAATTTATGGTTATATTCGCCAACAAGAGACGACATCGTTTTGAACAACTATATTAAGATAACCATATATTTTCCTTTCGTTTCTCAGACGTTTGTAAACTTTCACAAGCTTTATGTGATTTATAAACATTACGATATTTAAAATTTAACGAGAACTTTGTTCAGTTACACTGATTGTGACAGAGAAATGATTGTTCGCAAAGCCAATGAGTATTGAAAAAATGACATTCGTTACTTAAATGGTCATCCGACAAAAGTGTGAAAGAGAAATTGAAGGATATTGAAAAAGAAGGAGTTTTAAGACCTGAAATGACTTCAAGTGATCTTTTTGATTTATTGTTATTAATGACCAATATTCATTGATTCTAATCACTGAAAACAACAACAACGTAATTTAAAAAAAAATAACGATTTGGATTGTTTTTGAACTTTGTGAAAGTAAATATATTATAATCTCTAGGTGCTATTTAGTATCAGCCTTGACAACTACTTGTATAAATATTATCTATCGAAATATTAAAAATAAAAGCAGTCTTACTTTCGGCCTTTTATCTGCGTCTCGAAGTAGATGGCTATCAAAATGAATTAAGGCGTTTAGCCGAGTTTTACACTAGGTAATTAAGTGCATTTTATTAAGTCAATCTGTACACAAAACCAAGGGACAGAACGTGCGAAAGAGTAAAAAAAGTTTAAAGGTTGAACATAGCCAAAAGAAAGCAGTGGCGATTGGAGCAACCGCCTGGAGCCCGAGGCTATCTCCTGTCTTGGTCAAATATGAGACTTGGCTTCTGACTGCTACTTGAACTGCCAGTTTCCTGTAAATGAAATGAGAAAAGCTCTTGTGCTCAATCTGAATTGGCACTGGAAGACTGGGAGAGGGAGACGGGAAAAGATGTCAGGACCAATAGCAAAGCTGCTTCTCAGGAGAGTAGGAGAGGTTCAGACATGTGGGACTTTGCCGAACTTCTGGGACTGCTTAGTTATTTTCTATCGTTCATGGTGAGTTAATGAAGTTTGCGTTGAATAGGTGGGCGGGTGAGATAGAACTTATTCAAGGATAGCACTAAGAAGGATGTGTTTTCTCTCTTCTTTAGATGTTCCTTTTAATTTAGGTGCTTCCTTGATGAGTCCGGGGAATTCTTTTAGTCACTTTCTTTTCTCTGTGTGAGATTCAATGATTTCTTTGATTTCAGAGCTATTAGGGAGGTTGGATTCATCTGCTTCATCTGAGACTTTCTTAGGGAGGCGGGTGTAAGAGTTGGAACGATTGGGTGTATCGGGTTGACTAAGAGAGATTCAGGTTTCTGTCTATTGAAGAGTTTTTTTAAAGAGTAATTATAAGTGAGTGGTAAATATAATTTGGATATATGCCAAAATTCTGAGAAGGGAGAATGCTTTACGGATAATTTTGCACGAATGATTATATATGATTTAAAGTCGCATGATGAGTTGATGAGCTATTAAATCAAGTAGATTGAAAGGGCTTGTTAATTTAGTCCTCATAGTACTGCAAAACTTGCATTCACGAAAGCAGCCAAGCATAGAGAATGGATGCACTTTATCTAAATCAAATGCAATCTGGACTTGAAACTGTTCTTTTCTCTTGAATGCTTGGTAACTTATTTTAAATAAAATTTAGTTAATTGCAACACTTGAATTCGAACAATGTAAGTATATTAATAACATATAAAATGCAGCAAGATACAGTCAGATACATCATTACCTTGGAGATTTATTCCAAAATGAAATTTTTTCATTATTAACTACATCAATAATAGCGAAAATTCCAGTCTTGGTAAAAAAAAAAAAAAAAAAAAAAAAAAAAAAAAAAAAAAAGAGGAGCATGCTTTTTTTTTTTTTTTTTAGACTTACTCTAGATTTAAGTCACTTCAGAGAAATTTCATTTGAAGGCAGAGTTATTGATATGAAGGTAATTCCGATTTATATTCTCTAGCTTTCATCCTGCTTTAGATTCACCCAGACCAGAAATAGGACAATTATTTTATTTAAAAGCTTATATATATATATATATATATATATTAATGGCAAGAGATATCATAATGATTTTTCAGTATAAAGTGAAAAAAAATATCTATTTAGAAATATTTATCCAAACTAGACATTTCCTTGTTCATCTATTTCATTGAATTTAGTATTGAATAATGCTTTCAAGAAACGCTTGAGATTGTTAGCTTCTTTATTGTTTAAGAATTTTTTCTTTTTCTGCATTTCTTTATAGCAAAAGCATTTTTAAAACTAATCTTACTTTATAGCCTATTATCAAGACTAAGAGGAAATTTAAGGAGAAAACAATAAAACCCCTGAAACTGCAATTAAATGAAGCAATAAAAATTTTTAACATATTAACAGAAGATGACGCCCAAGATGAAATAAAACAATAATAATGAAGCTCGAAAATAGCCACCTGGTTATGATTTCTTAATTCAACAATAAGTGAATCGATTAAACTATACAATAAAATAATTAAGAGTTTTTTTTTAATTCTTCTTGACGTGATGCGACTTTAATATACTAAGGATGCCCCAGCTTTATTGACTAGCCTTGTTACTATTAATCTCCCTTTAAAAAGCTCAAAATGATATTTCGTGCTGCACAGATATATTCGATTAAGAATGTACATGCATAAACAGAGCAAAGATCCATAGTTATAATTTAAAGTAGAATTTTTTTAAACAGTTATGAATACTGTTTTGAATTCCAATAAAGAAAGGTTTAATTCTTTTATTAAAAGTAACACATTGTATTAATTTCTGCCTGAATTCAAGAATATGTCCGAAATAAAATGTAATGCATTGTTAAATTTATCTTGTGCAGATTTTGATATTTCTTTAGAAGATATTTTAATGAAATATTAAGTTTACAGTCGGCATTTGCTTGTTATCGAGAATCTTATTGGTCAATTAATTAAATTTGACACCGATTCATGAAATTATTGTAACAATTTTCTCACGCAATATTAAAAACATTTAATTTTGTTTGAAATAAAAAAAAATCATTCATTTACTTTAGTTAAATATTAAAATAAACTGAAATCAGTGATCATATCAGAAATTCTATTAGTTTCTTTGGTTTCTCTCTTCCTTTGTATCCAATTCTTTTCGTTTAAAAGAATTCATAATGCGTCCTTCCACCAGAGAAGATTTATCTGCATCTCGAATGCTTATATCTTTTTACTACTCTCCTTATTGTTACAGAATGGACTCCATCTGTAATCTTTAAGAATAATTAGATGTTGTTGAATAGATTTCTGATCGGATTTGATGGTTTATTGTCATTTGAATGTGAATGATCTAGAATTTCTCTAATTACCATTACCGTTTGTGGTTGTCTAGAGATGGCTATTTAGGTTTCGGGAACTGCTCGCAACGCTTCAAGAGACAACATACCAGGATTGTTTAAAATTGATACATTTAGAAATTTGTAGTCTCTTTGTTATGGTTCATTTGGTTTTACAGTGATTTTGTCCGCACTTGAGATATCCCGAATGACTGTCATAATTATCTCAACTACTGTAAAAATAACTGCAGTTCCAGAACTGTATCACATGAATTTCTGAATGCTTTCTATTTTAATTTTACGACAAAGAAGGGTGTTAATTTTTCAACATTAAAATATCTAGCAACTTGAACAAAATGCATGGGCTAGGATTATTTTTGTTCTTTGTTGAATTAGTTAGACCGCAGTTTTGACTACAGAATTTAATTTATGATTCTTATATCATGGTTGGAAAAGTGATAGCTTTATCTTTTATTTAATTTAGTACCAAAAATGAATTGTTAGCTTTCAGTTACTTTGAGTTCTCGGGAATTTACTAATTTCTCGGACTGAGAGAATACACACACACACACACACACACACACACACACACACACAACACACACACACACACACACACACACACACACACACACACACACACACACACAGTCTATTGGAAAAGGTTTTTTTAAAGCTTCTGTGGCTATTCGTGTCTCTGTTAACTTTGACATATAGATCGCAAATTTCACAATAAGTCAAGAAATCAAAAATATCTCACTTGCTGGATGAAACGATATTTCCATATTCTTTTGAGCTAGAATAATTCATTTGTCCGTTTGGATTTTTGAAGGAGATTTCCAAAGTAATTTTAATTATAGTATAACAATTTCATTACTCAAAAGAAATATTTTCTTCAATTGCTAGCTTGTCATGAGCTAGAAGCTAGCCAAAAGCTCAAATGCTATGATATTATTAGTATCGTTTGTTCCCTAGGCGCCCATGATATTTTAACCTTCTTCATTCGAACTCATTTGTGACTTAATCGTTCAAAACATAAGCTAACATGAAAATGAATCAGGTTAGAGGTTTGATGAAGGTGCAGGAGATGAACATCGAAATCATGGGGCAGCTATGTGGAAAGTCTTTACTTGGAAATTGAACCCTCATGGTCTTTACTGTTATACATATATAATATTTCTTCCCTGTGCAGTACTGCTGGTAAGAAAAATAGTTTTACAGATATAGGAAAGGCTGCAGAATAAATACCGAATCAATGACCACTGGAGTAAGCAATAATTTTAGCAATCAAAATGAAGGATACCGAATTTTTAAAATCTTAGAAATACATGCATTAAGATTTGAATTTCGGGCGTTTGTTTTAGAACATTCGATTTCCTGTCATGGAGGCTATTAAATTTCGAAGGACGGAGGGACGGAGTCAGTAGTCCAAAAATCGAGCTGAGAGAAGCGAACAGTCAAGTGAATAATTTCTTTGGGGTCTTGATCACTAGCGATTTTTTTTCTGCACGCTTCGTGCTGTTACGATTTTTTAACAATCATTTGCTACTTATGTGCTGTTGTTTTCGTGTACACTTCAGCTGTGTGTATTTTGCTACCAAGGATTTGTGTTTTCGTGTAGGATAAAGAGTCGTTATTCATTAATAAATCTGCTGAATTCTTCACCATATATCCTCAGGATGAATCTCCCATTAGTTTTATGTCGAAAGAGTTTTTTTTTTCCTTAAGCATGGTTTAATTTCTGTAATCGATTGATTTATGTTGATGCTAATCGGTTTAAATCCTCTTATCAATTAAATTCTTGGTTCTTCTTCAGGAGTTGTAGTTGATAAACCCATCATTAAATGTATTTCAATACTTGCCTTACTCCTTTTTGTCGCTGATATTCATCAATGAAGTTTACAATGTTTTAATGTTGCATTTAGAATAACAATTCTTTCAATATTCATCATTCCTTAATACGCAACCATTCTATCCACTCCTAAGGGATATGACACACACTTTCGATTAGACATCAATTGGTCCATTGCCGGTAATTCCTCAAATCCGGATTTTATCATTCACTTGACGGATTCGGATTCGTAGAACTTGTTTTGAGTAAACGTCACGTTGAGTAATCTGTTGTTATTTCTATCAATCACAGTCAATCATTCGTATAACAACAGAAACATGTTTATATTAAATATCTTATAAAAAAAGTAACAATCTTGATTTAAAAAAGAATGGCTTGGCAAACTTTATGCAATGAAGTTGAATTTTTAACACAGGTAAGCACAAATATCTTTAATAAAAATCGGTTTCAGGTGTGTGCTGTTAATATTATTTATATATAATGCATATTTGTGATATATATACATTACTATTTGGTAGGCATTTTACTGATTTTATGCTTTAGTGTTTATTTAACACGATTTCAAACAAATAAAATCTCTAATTTTCAGTCCTTCTTCAATGAAATTTACCCTCTAAAAATCGGATAGAAAAATTGTTCTATTGAAAATACATATATATCATACTTAAGTCCTTTTACCTAGAATCTGATGGTTCCAAATAATTTTGTATGATAAATGATAGGTAGTTTGATTAACATTGCAAATGTATGAGAATGATCTTTAACAGAAAATCTATTTTTGCGTTAATTCCGGAAGAAATCAAAGTGGCTTAAAAATTGCATTAAATACAGAGACTGAAATTGATATTTCGGATAATAAATAGCGTAAAACGTTTGAAACGTCTGTATTGATATACATTTTTGATTAAATAAAGATTGGAATATTAAAAAAATAAAATATTGTCTTGTAGTACCGGGAATATTTTTGTGTGTTTTGTTCTTAAGAAATTCTGTAATAGGGAAAATAAACCAGTACACACCTAGTAATCCATAAAAATTAGCATATTTTTGAAAGTAAAGGCAATATAGATTTATTATAAAGCCTTATATAATTAATGCTCTAATAAAAATTGTAATTTATAATCTAATAATTACTGTTTTCTCTACAAAGGCTACTTGAAACGGAAAATTATGGAAATGTTATAGCTAATTGAGGCCCTGATTCTTTTGTATGATACATTCCATAGTAATAATAATATAACTGTATTTTTCTTCCTTATGCTCCATTAATATTCATTTAAATATAAATTCTACAATAATTTTTTATATCTCAAGCACTTTTTGTATAAAGTTATTTTATAATTCAATTAAATTATATTACTTGTTGATGTTTTTGTCTGGTACGATTCATTATTTATGAAGTTCACCTTTATTTTTTTTTTTCAAGATTGTGTCGTGTCACCTTTTGTCTAGTATTTTCAATATTGCCGTAGTAGGTTAGCTCTGAACTTTTCATGATATAACTTACTGTAACACTGTTCCTGAATAGAAAAACAGAAATTTGTTTTAGCCTATCCTTTATTGCAATTATAATCTGATGTTTCTTTAGGGACACCAAAGTATGATATGGAATTGCGAGATAATCTTAATCCCTTTTCCAGCATTTCATAATATTTCCTGATCATACTAAATAAGTGACCAGTTAATGTGGATGGTAATTTCTTCCTAGAATTTGAATTTTAGGCACTTGTTTATTAACTACATGCAAATGATTTATTGAAAAAAAAAACTGCCAACAATGTTGCATTTAATGCAATCAGATCGTCAGATACATCATGTTAATCATAGCTAAAAAATGACTATGTTTACCTATCATTAAGCCAAAATTTTGTTAATATACTAGTAATAGATTTTATTTTTCTCCAATTATAATATGATCGATTGTTTTAGCGAATTGTTTATTTCCATTCGAGTAATTTCTAAAAAAATATAGAAAAATAATAGTGATGCTATTTTGAATTTTATCTAGTTTTTATATCTTAAAAGCTGCTGTACAATAGAAAAATTTTTACGTATAAATATTTCTGATTCTTTAAAGTTAATTGAAACTTATAAATGGGGGAAACTTATAATGGGTTATAATGGGTCATCATTTTTCTGAGACTTAAAACTAGCAAAATCAATTAGTGAAAACATCTCTACATTCTTAGAAAGATTCAGCAAATAAGATGGTAATCTTATTGATTACTATTATCATATCACATGGCAATTACAGCCCTTTTTGTGCTACAAATTATTAGATCTAATCTTATTGTACCTAAACTAATTGGAAATTTAAATGGATGTATGGATAGTTATTTACCGATGTATCTCTTTAAGCAAATTACATTCAAGTTCATCAAGAAGGAAGACATTGAAATTACTTCAGTTAAAAAAGTAAATAAAAAGAGCAGAAAATTTTCCATAAATAAAGATGAAAGGAAAAAGTATTTAAAATAGTATTAAATTGTACAGAAAATCTTAATTTAATAATTATATTTTGGTACTTTTGTTAGCAAGATTCTAATCATCACCAGCCCTGTATGTTGATGCCGTGGCATTTGTATTATTATTCATCAATATCGACGAGACTTATTATTATGATTTAGTGGCAGCTCTGCTAATAATATGACATTTGTTTTTAATTTATTAGATGCTAAAAATAGTTAACTGATTTGCTTGTTACAATTATTGAATTTTTAAATTTATATAAAATTTATATTTAATTGTATAATAGATAATCATAGACATTATAATTCAGTACAGAAGTTCTTTGAAATCTATAAGCATTGAATGAAAGAAATCTATAAGCATTGAATCAAAGAAATAAAACATTCCTAAAATAAAAGATGCTATTAGATGTTTTAGAAAAACCTATACTTAAGAAATTGAATTTAATTTTAACGCCAATTTTCTGTGATTTATTAAAATAGACTAATTTGTCAATTATAAACTGATACATATATTACCTTTAGGACAATTTGTATGTTAATTAAATGAACTGATTTTAATTACTTTAATGCAGTACAAAGATGTTCGAGTGTGATGAAATATTGAAATGTTTTTAGAGTATTTGATTATTTTTTTTAAAGTTATTTACTTTTAATTTCTGTGTAGTTATGGGGAAAAAAAGCCATCCAGATTTATTTTGCAATTGATAAACTTATGTGAAAACTAAAAGTACCATTTTAAAGATAGTAATGAATATTAAAAGAAAGCTGCTTCTGAAATTTTTGTAAGGGGCTGTCCAAATATTTAAAATTGTACAAACTTTGAAATTTTCTATGGCAACACCCTTTTTTCAATGAATAAATTTTTCGGGGAAAAAATACTTAAAGTACACCTTTGGTTAATATGCTATGAATACATTAGGAGATATTTGACATTTTCAGTTAAGGGGTTGTTTCTATAATCAGATGTGTAATATTTACATATTCTCTGGATGTTGGTAGTAGTATTTTTATTTATCATACTTTTAAAGCCATTTTAGTGCTTCAATCCAGATGGTAAAATCATTTACTATTTCATTCATGACAAAATATTTGCAATGGAAATTTTAGAAGAGTACAGATTTGTTTCAAGAAAAAAATATTCAAAATCATTGCAAGTTTTATTTAAATTGCACCCAAGTCTGATTTTTCGTTACACTGAAGGCACTAAAATAGAAAGTTTTATTGTATGAGTAAAAGATATAAGATTAAATATATTTTTTATTATTTAAATGAAATGTTCAATTTTATAATGAAAATGAATACTAGGCCAATTCAGAGAGAGAAAAAAAAGTAACTGATTTTTATTTTTTGTGTGCTTTATTCTTGCATGTCTTTATCATTATATATTATCATCACAGTTTATTATTCATAAATAGACATGAAATGATACTCTGCTTTATTTTACAAGTGTACAAAAAAGTAGTTCATTTCATTCTCTGATAAATTTCATATGAAAAATAAATAAATAAAAGATTTTTACTCACCGATGCAATTTTTTCCCATGCTTTATAGGCAACCACGTACTCTATGAAAATGGTTTTTGTTTGCCAAATATTTTATTGTCTGAAATCAAGTATACAAGATATGTGTGTGTTATAGATATGAAAAGAAAATTGCAGAACATCACTAAACATTCATTCATATCTTTAATTTCTATTACTGTTGCATTTTTTAACGCTATAATTAATTTTGCTGCTTCTTATATAAATAGAAATTCAAAAAGAGGTATAGCTATAAGAATTATTATATATAACTGTAAGAGTAATTATATATAAGTATTATTATGTACAACTGTACGAATAATTATTATATGTAGATAATTATTCCTTTAAATGCCTTTAAGAAATACCACCTTAATAAACTAATAATCAAAAACTAATTCAATAATCAAAAATTTATGTTAGAACATATTTGTTTAAACAAAACAAGTTAATGTAATTAAATTGGGATTAAAAAATTAAATATTTATTAATAAACTACATTAAATACATTAATTAAAGGAATAAAATGAATTGCAAATTGTAATGTTATGCTATTACAATTATACACATACACACTCTTACACAATATCAATATTAAAGGCTTGATAAATAATGTTTGGTTTTTTAACATTCCATTCATGATTATATATGATAATTACAATTATGGTAGATTAATCTTATGAAATTTGAGACTTGTGTAAGAATTATTGAGCACTTAAATAAATATCAGTATATTTAAGCAAACAGAAATGGCCTTTTTCTAGTTAGAAAATAGGGAGTTGTTTGTTATCCATAAATTATTAAATGAAATAATTTGCCAGAAGGTTTTTAAAATTAAATAGTTAAATTCTACAAAGCAATAACTACAAAAAAAGATCCAATTTGTCGGGAATATGTTATATTCTGATATTACATGAACTCATGAGTAAAAACAGCATTTTAATGCCTAAGAAAGATCTGTCGACATTTTGAAATTTGTGAATATGCCCATAAAGGCATCATTTTTGTAACAATGCAGAAACTTTTATATAATAGGAAAACTACTTGGAGGATTGAGGTGAAATTTTACATAATCCCATAAAGTGACCTTGTAATTTGATTCATGCAAAAATGGTGCAATTAAAAAAATGTTTAAACTCCAAATTTGTAACTTTTTTTCCCATATTAAAAATTACTTTTTTATGTTAAATATGCATGCAAAAATGTCTAGAATACCTTATATTTTCATAATGAAAAGAGTTTAGGTCAATAACTTTAAATTTTTAAGATATGAATAAAAGTTCAAAATTTAATTTTAATGTTAAAAAGTCAAAAATTTGCTAGCTTACTATTTCAAAACAAATAGGCCTAAGCTAATGAAACTTTTGATGCAGTTTTAAATTCTTATGAGAAAAATGGGTGTTACAATTGAAAATTGTGAAGTGTGCTCTTATTTCAATATATAGACAATCCCTTACAAACTTTTTAATTAAAAAATTTTTAAGAGTGCATTAAGCCTTTTCAAATATTATCTTTTTTTTTTTTATTGTTCAATAAAGGATGCCAGAATAAAACTTTATTGATCCTTTATTCCCCCCCCCCTTCTACTCTGCATTATTTTTATATAATTATTTAAAAGCTTTATTAAATTTGTTTCTAAAAATATTTGTTGTGTATTGTTTCAGCATCCGGAAGTTGGGTTAGCCGTTACTGATTCCACTGCACCAGTGCCAGGATATCTTTTCGGGGAAATAAATGGTAAAATGCTAATTATAATATAGTTCAAACAATTATTTATTTTAATCATAAGAAAAGGACTTAAATTAGGCATCTCAAAATTAGAATCTATGCTTTTTTAATGTCGGACATTTAGAAAGGAATTTTTAAGTTATATGACACAATTATTTCTATCAAGCAAATTGTTGCATTGGACCAGTATTACTTTATAAAGTTGCATTTTCTTTCCATTATGTTGGTATTTATACATGTTATATTTCTTTTTGTCTTAAAAACATAAATTGGAAAAATTTAATATTTTAGAATTGTGATAATTTAATGCCTTTATTTTTCAATTAATAATGAGATTTTCTTCTTTTTTCTTTTGCAGCTATAACCTATGTTGACTATGGAAATCACTGTAAACCTCTGGTAAATTTTCTAATATCCAGATTAGAAGCTAATTCTCCTTTAGTTTCCACAAAGGTAATTGTTAGTGAAATATGTATTGCTTTTAGAAGATAATTTATTTATTATACTGAATATAAGCTTTGAATATACATGATTATATAAAACTTATCTAAAGTTATTCATATATATATGATTGGTTTAAATGATATATAGTTGCTTTATTCTGATTTTGTATTTATATGTTTTTTTTCTAAAGCTTTTCTTAACTGTAAATATTGAGTTTTTTTTTTGTAGAGATTTAAATTATTTTTACTGAATATAAATATTTGCTTAGAAATTCTTTCTATGTTCTTTGCAATTTCAAAAGGTTTTTTTTGGAAATTATTTATTAAATTAATGTGTAGAGGGTACAGCAAAGTTAATTTTTAAAAAACATTGTGATATTAATCCTCCATACCAAAGACTCTCTATAATTTTTATACTTCATGAATAAGAATAAAAAATATTTTTAATTGTCCTAAAAGCATTTTCTGCTTAAAAAACCCCCAATTGTAAATGAAATGTCTGAAATCTAAATATAAAAAAAATTAATTTATATTATTCTTTTATATTAATAAATGATACTTTTTGGTTTTAATAAAATATAAACATACTAAACATTGTAATGATTGGTGGATAATAATATATAATATACCAATTGTTAAGATTTATTACTGGGCAAGTTTGATGAATGGTCTTATTTCATGGCAACCAATTTTAATACATTGGGCTTTATCTTCAGTAATTTAACATGCAAGTCGGGCTCAAGTTACAACCAGGCCCTACATTTGTTTTTAATTGATGGTTGTAGGGCTTGAGAGCTTTGTGAAATCAGCTCAGATTCTAGTTTCACTAAGATACAATGTGTTTAGAAAAGTGCAATGTAAGAGAAATCATAAGCTGAAATGGCCCTTTAATTCTGGAAGTGAAATTGTTATTAAAAAATCTATTGCTGTTTTTCGTAATAATTTCTAGCTAGCATATTGCTATGGATGCATAGCAATTGCTAGCATATTGCTATTGATGGAATATGTCAATTCCTATATCATCAGTAGCCAAACACTTTACTATTTACATAAGAAGCTTTGTACAGTAAATAGAATAAAAAGGACTTATGATTACTTTTATTTCTAAAAATTTGTTGACTCAAAACTTTCAGTGTTTGATTGAATATAAGCTTTGTGCATTTCACAATAAGTGACATCATTGTCTTCTCAATCAAGATAGTCTAAGAATTTAAAAGTGATGGCACAACATTTGCTTTACCATTATTTCTGGGCAGTTTTAAAACAGTATTTTTTTTGTTAATAATAAGTCAATCCTTGTGCACCACAAAGTACAGCACAAGGCTTACAGAAGTAAGTAGAATCAACTACATACATAGATAAAAATATGTACATATAAAAATAAGGATATAAACAACAGGAAAAAATAAACAACAAAACTAATTAAAAATTGAAGCAGCAAAGCAGCAATAAATTTAAAAAGCAGCAATAAATTTACAGAATGAGAAAAAAGCCATTTTGTGGTAGACCAAAACATGAAGCGGAGGTGGAAACTTAATATTACAGGCATCGAGATCCACAATAAAATCTCTTCTCCCTTCAGTAAGTTTGGAGCAATTAAAAAGCAAGTGTTCGACATTTTGAACTCCATCCACACCGCAAGAGCACAGATCACTGTTCGATAATCCAAATTTCTTGAGATAGTACTTGAAATTACCGTGTCCAGTAAGAAATTTTGTTAAGTAAAATTCATTGAAGAAATATTTGTTATTCAACCTTTGAAAAATTGTAAGGAAAAATAATTTAGTTAAAAACAGTATTGGGAGCAAGAATTTCCTCATTTTTCTCTTGATTTTCATTTTGTAATTCCATCTTCCCCAATATTATAGCCAATTTGCAAGTTCCACAAGTGTTATAATCAGCAGAATTCAGTAAGTGATTATTAATTATTTCTTCATTAGTGATTACTTCATTTATAGATACTTCAGGGGTGTTTGTGCTCCGGGGAAACCCCGGAATTCCGGGGATTTTGAACTTCGATACCCGGAAATTCCGGGGATCGTCGTTCAAAAGGAAGTAGGAATAATAATGAATTATTTATTTTGATCTGGGCGATTTTGTTTGCTTTGAAAGCAGAAAACGCAATGTCAGCGTGTGTGGTGAAAACTTTTCCTTTCTTTCTCCAAAGGCAGTGATAATGCGTGAAAAGGGGGAAAAAACTTCTTTTTTGTTCTTTCCTTATTGCGAGTTATGACTCATTCCCCCGTTTCTCGGACATTCTCTTCTGGATTCTTTTCGGCAAGTAGGCGCGGCAGAAAAAAAAAGGGAGAGACTTCGCGACCAGATGTGCGATCACGTGACTCTGGGTTCAAAGGTCTTATCTCTCCTGGCGTCGCGCCAATTATACTCTGTTTCACCCTAACTTGGCAGTAGTGTATATTCTAGGCAAGCCGAATCGCAGTCGTTGTCAGGGGAACTGGGTTACTTTAAAGTACGAAGTTACTAGAAATGCAGATCGCTGGCGAAACTTTATCTCGCAAATTTTTCGCCAAATAGTAAATATTTATTTTCTTTATTATATTATCACTTTATCGGATAATTAATTGTTTCCTTATTTTCATCATTTTTTCAATATTATTGATACATTATTTTAATAAATCATTAATGTTATTTCATTTCGTTTCATCGTTTCTCAAAAGAAAACCCTAAATCTTTCAATATTCTGTAAAGCTTAGTTCGGCTAATGTTTTTCGAAAAGATATTTGTATCATCGTTCACATCTTTTAAAACTTTATCTAATGTTGGGATCTCATTTCTACTAAAAAATGCATGGATTTTTCGTCAAATACAGGATAATGTAAAATTATCATATTTTACAAGACCTGAATGTTTACCTACTGAGCCAGGTCGCTTCTTTCCAGGGATACTTAAAGGACTGGATGCCTTTATTTCTTTTTTCAAAAGGAAAACTGTTCATTGCGAAACACCTGTAAGGTGCGAAACTTTATCGACGATTTGATTGATAGAATCTTGAGGGTTTTCTCGGAGTTGAGAATAAACATTTAATATGTTTCTGCATGCTGCACTTTTTGTTGGTTTTACTCGTCTTGAAGGTGTGCACAGCGTAGTCGGTGATAACACTTTCTCTTTTTCAGACATTTTAGAAGTGAATAAAATGACGAATCGAATAAATATTCAACAATGAAAACTAATAACTACTAATGTGATTAACAGTATCAAAAATATCAGCTGTTAAAAAAGCGAGAATAAAAAAGTAGGAAAGATGATAACGGTTGCGAACTGAATGAAACTGAGTTGGCGGAGACGTAAAAGAAAAGCGCGCCAAATATTTGACCTTGAAGACCGGTTCTAGCCAAAGTGGAATCTTTTAGTTTTATTCGTTCGCTTTATTTACAAAATACTTAACAGATAAGCACTTCTAACTTGAGAATAATTTTAAATACATACTGATAAAAAAAGGATTTATGTAATTTATGATATTATTTGATAAATTTCCGCGCATTTTAAGTATTTTAAAGTCGGAATTGATGGGGAACTCTTTCCCAACGCGGAGCGTCACATTTTCTGCCTTTTACAATACTGCCAAGTTAGGGTGAAACAGAGTATAGTAGAGAAGGGGGATTTTTCGCCGTATTAGCTATTTGTCATTGATCGCTTCGCAACTTTTTTTTCTCCGCTGTGTAAAATTTTCGTTTCTCTTATTGAAATATTTTTTTATTTATGTACGCAAGAGAATTTCACTTTGAAATTTCAGCATACGAAACAGAAATTACCCCTTAAAAATTCATATCTAATTAGTTTTACAGCATTAGATTCAGAGCTAAGAGGTAAAACCAGTACAATATTAGCTTTTGAAAAATTATCATCTTTTATGTCCCATATTTTTAGTGATAATGAAAAGTCAAAAGTAGAAGCTGAAATAAGGTTATACCAGAGTGATATTGATATCACCAAAGAAATGCTCTACACATCTAATGAAAGTGGAAATCAAGTCAAGTGTACAATTGATAAATATTGGTCTAAAGTTTTTAATTTAAAAGATGATTTCACAAATGATTATAAGTATCCTACATTGGCTAAATTGGTCAAAGCCTGCCTTAGCTGCTTCCATGGCCATTAGTGGAAAGTGCATTCAACTTAATAGATACACTTGTCACTGACTATAGAACCTCTCTTAAGATTGATTCCCTAGATGCAGTGCAGACTATTAAATATGATTTAATGGCTTCTAAAGAAACCTCATGTGAAAAATATGGCTCAAAAAATCCAATGACTGATCCAATTCACAAAGATCTCTTACTGAATATGTACAGAAGTTGGAAAACATATCAAGAGGACTTAAAAACATGTATTTCAGATGAGTCACCTATAAAAGTCTCTGAAAAACCTTCTACATTAGCAGAAAAGCAAACTGCTTCTACCTCTGCATGTGCAGTTCTCGAGGAAATTTCTTCAACTGTAAATGAGGAAAATAAAAGTCAATCTTCCTGCAATTATGAAGTTCACCACAAAAGAAAGACAAGCCCACAAACATCAGAAAATAAAAAAAAGCAGCAGAAATAAGATAATTTTTTTAAAGAATTAATTCAGGTAATTTAAAATATTTGCATAAAATGTAGTAGTTTATATGTTTGAAAATTTATGGTTATTAATTTTGCAAAAAAAGTAATTCATTGAACTTTTATAATTAGGTCATTCAATATTTCATAATTGTAATTTTTCATTTCTCTCCCCCCCCCTTCTCGAAACTCCAAAATGCCGGTAGTAAGTCCGTAAAAGTTTCAGGGGATTTTTTGGGGTCCCACAAACACCCCTGATACTTGAACAGCTGTAACTTTTTCTAATCATTTTCTTTCATTTTTATAGCTTTTGCAATCTTTTCTTAATTGATGCAATATTGATGCAGAAGTGTACAATAGTGTCGATATCAGTTTCCTGAGATAGTAATAATAACAAAACAAAACAACAACAACAAAAAAAAAAGTCAAAATTTTGAAATGTCCATGGTTAGCTTCCAAATGACTCAGAATGCAACTGTCATGAAACTGGAAATTATTAAGGAATCGAAACTCTATTAAGGAATCAATTTTATATTATATGGTTTTAAAGTCCTCAGAAGTCCAATGCCTTTGTTCCCATGTTAAATAAAGCAAAGTGACAAATATCATATGAAATGATGTTAGGAGCTTATTATTTGGAAAATTAAATTATATTTAAGTTATTAAAAACATAAAAAAAATTGCTTAAATTAAATTTTACTCCATAAATTTGTCTAGAAAATAAAATGTTTGAAAGGAAATTCTTAGAATTATAATGTTACTTTTCTCAAAAGATTTAGTGTGATATTGTGAATAGTTTCTATTATTGTTTACTTTTTTTCAAATGGAATAATTTGGTCTTCAGTATATTTACACTTGTAGCTTAATGTTTTTAAAATTCAGTTATTGAAAATTCTTTTTGTAACTTTTAGGTATTGAAGCTTCTTTTATATCTTGTTAAAAATGGACATGCAGAAATGGTAGAAGAAGTAAAGTTTCATGAAGTAGCATTGAAAGAGGCTTTGAGTAAGTCATTATGCTTTCATTATGTTTAATTTCTTTTTTTCTAAAATATCTATTTTGCATAAGTATATATATGTAAACATTAGCTGCATTTAGCAACCAACTCGTTTCTCTGATGTAGTAGTGGTTTAGTTTCATTTCAACCAAATCTCTTAAAAATGACATTTATTAAACTATGTTTAATAATTACAACTTTACTCTGCTACTTTTATCACTAGCAAATACTGATTCCTTGTAATAATTGTTGCTTCAAACATCAAATTTTTTAGGAAAGTTTAAAGATGCTTTTGCGAATGTAATAGTCAGTTATGCTTAGATTTTGGTGTACTTTCTGTAAAACTGGATAACATATATTTGAGTTAATTTTTGAGCATAGAATTATGGATATAATTTTAAATAAACAAACCAAGTTTTTGTGAAACATCAGCAGTCTGAAGAGATCAGAATTAAATTCAAGAAATAATGTGATAATATCAAATTAATTTTTATGTTATTGATATGTTACCTACTTTTAAAGGTTATTTTTATTTTAACAAAAAATATTATTTCTTAATTTAATTTCATTAATTTGCCTGCTTTTGCCTCTCTTAATACCCAAAAGTAATTTTTTTGCTTCTTGTGAAAAACCTAATATTATTAATGCAGTGTGTTTATTTTGAATCATGATGAAAAATGGATAAAATTAGATTTTTGACTATCGATCCACAACTGTTTATATATTTGAATTATTATTTTGATTTTGCTCTTTTTTTTTTTTCAAATATTGAGCAAATTTTTTTTTTTTTTTTTTTTTTTTGTATGTGCAGTTTCTACCATACTTTGAAAATGAACATTTTAAAATAATTATTTTTTACAGGGAAATCGATTGCATTACATTGAAATTGCTTTCTGCTTTGGTAGATTTAAGCACATTTCAGTTTTATTTATTTTGTTAGAATATTTTTATCTTTTCATATGAATCCAAATCTGATCTTCATAATTTACTGATTATATATACATTGTATTTATTTATTTTCAAATACAGATTTCAAAATTACATATATTTGTCTGTTCATGAAGTTTAGTTAATTAAACTTCAATTTTTTTTTTTTAATTTAGGTTTTTATGGAGTTCCTGATGATCTCCATGGAAAAGCATTTTATGAAAATATTCGCAAAATGGCTAAGGTATAGTTTGTAGATTTTCAATTTCATATTTAGAGGTTTTTAAAAATGCTTATTTTTTCTAAATCATATAATTAATTCTATTTGCAATATCATTTAAATTTGTGTACTTTCATTAATATGTATAGCCACAAATATACCAGAATTGATCTAGATGCACAATATATTTTCATTTAAGCAAATTTGAATTTGCATTTAAAATATATTTAATATATACCATACTAAAACTTTTAATTTGCAAGTTTTTCAAAGTTTGAAATCATTTGAAAATCTCTACTAATATAGAAAAATCTATGCATGCTTGTCTGGATATTCTATAAACCATGTCACTGATCTAGAGGTACCAAATATGACACAAATATGATATATAAAAAATCGGAGGAAGAAAATATACACCTCAGAGCAAATTTTGTGAAATTTTAATTTATTAAAAAATGAGATTTTGATATTTTCAGCGATAATTTCCCAAAATATAATTTTATCAAAATCATTGTTAAACCATTTTAAAATATTGACTTTATACTGACATAAGTTTAGTTATTGTGCAATTTTCTATACAATTTTGTTAATTAAAAGTATTTTTAGCACAATTTTTAACTATATTTTCCATATTAAAATGGAATACACACCATTTCCAATGTTTGATTAAATATTTAATTGCTTGACTTTCTTCCATTGTTGAAAGCAAAGGAAGAAGGATTCTAATTATTATGTGTGCAATTTAAATGCAGAAAGAAAAAAAGAAATTTTATCACTTCAAAAGACAAACTAAATTAGAAGATAGATTACTGGACAATTATGTTTTTAATAGCACCATGGTATTATGGAACTTGACTCCATTAGCAAGGGGCAGGTACACAATACACAGACCTGTTGTAAGACTATTAAAATTATGTGCTTTTAATGCACTCAAAAATACATTGTTGGGGGAATCATGGATATGCATAAGAGATGTAATTGAAATTTAACACAATAAATATTTCCGATAAATCAGGGTATTCACCAATTTTCACCATTTTTCTTGGTTGGTGCAAATAAAAATGTGTTATTCCTAAAGATTATTTTTTTCATTGTTTTTCTCAATGTTGAATATGAATTATTAGCTCTTAACTTCCTTTCTTTGGCTAAAATAATATTCTGCATATATATATATATATATATATATATATATATATATATATATATATATATATATATATATATATATATATATATATATATATATATATATATATTATTTTTCCTTGGAATTATGAAATGTATTAATTTTTTTGAAAATATATAAAAATGTATTTTGTTTTCTAAGATTTTTAGTAATTTTTCTGCATGATTCATTTATTTTTATAAATAGCATTACTCTTTTTTATTTAGTTATTACTTAAAATTTTATGGTATGAATATTTATTATGTTTTCACTTTAAAACACCAATTTGATTGTTCAAATGAATTATAATTACTTTCTAGAAGTATTTAATGTCAAGGCTTAAAAAAATAACATGATGAATAAAAAGTTTCAAATTGCATTTCTTCTTTACCCTAAAACTGATTCTTTTGACAGTACACATTATTATGCCATTTTCTTATCAATGACATAATAATATACTTTTATACTTTCTTTATATACTTTTATTGTTGCCATTATTGTATTGAAAGTATTGACTAATTTTTATCATAGAATAATCTTTTAATTTTTTACTTATTTAAGTTTTCATATTCTGTTTTAAAGTGGACTGAATAAGATAATTTCAATATTCTTATATGTTGTTAATTCATGACACTTTCCTTAAAAAAAAAAAAGGATCGGTTGATTTGATTAGATTTGTATTGTAATACTCAAAGCGAGGTATTAAACACCATTTCGTTCCAGACATTTTTTTAGTTCTTTAATTTCTATTTTGTTTTACAGGAGATTTTAGACTATGTATTTTCAGAAGATAAAAGAACACATGAAAACGTTCTTCCACCTGGTAAATTTTTTTGAAAAAATTATATATGTGGTAATTTTTTCTGGTTATTGAACTATTATAGAATAATGTGTTCTTTATATATATAATTATTATCCACTTTTTTATTTTTGCTTTTTCAGTTGTCTCTTATAAAAACTTAATATTCTATTGATGCTGACATCCTGTTCTTTTCCTTTGTATTTTCCGCTTTGTTTTTTCACTTCACTGTTTTTTTCAAAGTATTACACAAAGCTTGTCTTACAATTTCATGGCAGGCTTTTTACATAACATACTTATAATATTTTATTTGAATAAGCTAGAATCTAGAGCCTAAACTTAATTTAATAGCAAAAAATAACAATCTATATATTGAAAAGAATAATAAATTTTTTTTATATTACATTGTCTTTGGTATCAGATACTATAAAATATATTAAAGCAGAACACATCAAATATTTACTGAATCTGAAACTTTTGATTTCTAATTAAAGTGAATTGAATTGCATGATTGAATTTTGAATCTGGATTCTGTTATTTCAAAGTTTTTGTTTCATGTATTATTTATTTATTTTTTAAATTATAAATCCTTCAGATAATTTATTTTGAATATGAAATTGTAGAAGTTTTTTCCTTCTGTTTTTAAGTTTATCATTCCTAAACTAGGAGAGTGTTTCTTTTCATTCTTTATTTATCAAAAACTGTGAAAAGGTAATCTGAATATTGTATTATTTTTTATAATAAAATACAATCAATCTCAATATTCTATATTTTTTTCTCTTGCACATAATATTAAATTTTGAAATGATACCATTTAGGTATTTTGCTTGACATTCTGAATTTATTAAAATTTTTATTTATGTGCTTTCTTATAAATTTTAGTTTTTTTTTCAAAAATCCCTTTTTGCAATTTTTATATTATTAAAAGGAGTGGATAAGTTTTATCTAAAATATACTGAATTCCATTTTTAATGGTGGTAGTCTGATTTTTTTTGTTAGTTAAATGCAGTCATTATTAACTATGACAAATATTTCTATGATTGTTAGTATTTATAAGTGTTTTTTATTAGTACAAAGATGATCTTATAGATTATTTTAAATTAGAAAACTAATTTTTTTTGGCAAAAAAAAAGATAATAATAATAAATGTATATTTTTAGCATCAAAAAGAAAATGTTAATTGCTCTGAAATTTAATTTTTTCTGAACCAGTTTTCTTACCTCTTAAATTTTGAAAGTGGAGGAAGTTTTTTAAAACATTCATTGAATGTTTTAAAAAATCCAAATCAAATCAATCCAAACATTCATCTTAACATATTCCAGAATTTCAAGGTTTTCAAAAGTATTGAATATTTTTTGTTCCATTATTTTATAGTAGTATGTTTATAGTCTGTTTGCAGACTGTTCTTTATATTTTGGGAGTTAAAGAATCTATGGACACTATGTGGGAAAAAAAAAAACCTCTTAGAAATTTAGAGATTGAAATTCGTTTGTTGATTTATAATCAGACTAACAAATTAATGAATTTTTCTATGGGATCCCTTGAATATTCATAATATGTCCACATGATATAAGCACATGATTTCATGCCATATATTTGCTACCATTTGAGGAAGAAGAAACCATAGCATAGCATGGTATACTATTTCTGTTCCATAAATATATTACAAACTACTTAATTGATATTTGTTTCAAATTTCGAATGCAATTATTAAAAAAAACAAAAACACTTATAACATTATTTATCAGACTCTGAGAACAACTGTTATGTAAAACAAAAGTCAGTTGATTTGTTAACCTAAGTTTTAATGAGTTTATAAATTTTCAGCTGAATGTGCAATCAATTAGTCTCTCTCTCTCTTATATATATATATATATATATATATATATATATATATATATATATATATATATATATATATATATATATATATATATATATATATATATATATGTCCAAAATATTTGATTGATAATGTTATAATCTCTGTATGAAATTGTATTGTTTCTAATAAGACAAAAATTTATTATGTGAAAATTTAATAAAATTAGTTTAATAAACACTTTTATTAGTGTATAGAAATAATTTTTTATTTTAATTACTTTCTACTTTTTAATTTTTAACTTATTATTATTAATGTTTATAATTTTTTTTCCACAAATTCACTATCAACTAGCCCCATTTATATGAAATAAAATTATATTAGATTAAATAATTGATAGTTGATTTCTGAAAATATTGAGATGGTAAATGGACATTGAGAGAGCACACTTACATATTTAATTTTCAAACTACACATTTGGAAATGAGTGAAATATTGACTTAAAAATTTCACTTTTACAAACATTAAAAAGACTAATTAAGTGCCTTTGTTACAGCTGCATCTGAGTTGACTGGTTATGGATCAAGTGCAAATTCAAAAAACCTCCAAGGATTTGGCTTTTCTTTAAAAACTCAAAGTAAGTTTATTTTTGTATCAATCTCATGAACTTGCAATATAAAATCCTTTTAAAACTATCTGTATCATTTTATTAAGCATATATCAATTTGTATCCTTATTTAGTCAGCACAATTTAAACTGTCAAGTTGTCAGCTAAATTTGAAACTTAACATATTTACTATGATATATACGATTAACATATATACATTATTATTTAACATATATACAGTATCCATTAACATTTATACTATATTACGATTAATATATTTACATGATATATAAAAAGACATGTCAAGACTAAATTAAGCTATGCTTTTTTTTCAGGCAATGCAAGTTTTGTAGGGTTCCCTTTTCTCCTCAAATTTCTGGAACCAAATTTTTTTATTGATTTTAATTTTTTATAGATATATGTTACATTAGTGTGTATTTAATTTTTTAAGTAACAAATATTATTACAAACTAAAATATAAAAACATTTCATTGTGATGATAAATTCTTGAGACGATGTTCTGACATGCAACAGAAATATTAACAAAACTCTTGCAGCATAACTGGAAATGGCAGTTTAAATTTTGTCATTGTACTAATGATGATTTGAATATTATATAGATCTTTATATGAAAATGTAATTAGGTTTTGCACCATTTTATTTTGTTCTTCATATAGTGAAAAAAATTTCAATTTTTTTACTCTTGGTTTTTTTTTTTATTTGTGCTGCTTCTTCAAATTTGAAATCCAGAATTTTTTATAACTCTCTTCCCTTATTTTATTCTTTTTATACATTAATACTACATAGCATCTTAGGGGCGGAAATTCAAATAAAAGTAATCAAATAAAAGTACTAATAAAAGTTTTTAAAATAATGTTTCAGAATCTGTGTCTGAAAAGATGAGTGATGGTATTTCAAATTTTGTTGAAAAGTTATTGCCATCAAATAAGCCAGTAGAAACTGCCCATGTTTCTCACTTGAGTGAAGCTTTACCACAGTATAAGCCATTGATCATTAATAGGAGTATTCCAGATTGTGAAGAAGTCCCTTCCCAATTAAGACCTTCGCCTGTACAAATGCCTGTACCAACTCTTAGAACCAAAAAGAAAGCTAGTGGTAAGTCTGATTTGATATTGATACAAAATGTTTTAACTTCTTAAAAAAAAGGAATTAGATAATTTCACTTTCTAATTGCTTTAAAAAATGATGCATGCCACCTTGAATTGTGTGCACCAACTCTGACATTTTTTTTTTTCCAAATTGAAACCAATTTTATATAAAATTTTATGCCCTATGATCAAAATATGACTTCATTCCCCCACTATATGATAAGCTTTATTAAATTATAATTTTCTATGAATTTTTATTTATAATTTAATATTTTAACTATTAAATTTTAAAATAATTAATGTACTTAAACTCTCTATGCTATAAAATATATTGCAACTAGGAAACAAAACAATATCTCATAGAAATACAAAAAAAAAAAGGAATAAATTTAAAAATTTAGAATTTTCTTTTTTTATTGACAACATTATCAGATTTTTTTACAAAACATAAATTCTCCACTGTTGTCAGTATGCAAGATGTAATCTCAATTTTTGTAAATAGCATAAAAAGCTGAATTTGTTTAGCTCTGATATGACAGTGTCGGGATCAATGCTTTCTCAGTATGTTAAGTGGTTTTTTTTTTTGTTTATGTTTTGTTAATGAGTAGGTAACCAAGTTTATTTTTTTAATAAGCACTGAATTATAAAAGTTTTTACCATTGTGCAAACCTCCTTCATCTAAAAGATTGAATTCAACAGTCCAGATTAATTTCTATTTCACAAGAAAACAAAAACAAAAATTTAACTTATCCATTTACTTACATGACTTAAATTTATATATCCTAATCTCTAAAAATTTAATGTGGCTCTACAGAAAATATTGTGGTTTACACTGTTATAAAGATTGAAACTCATTATCTGTAAAATTTTCTTGCCACTATAATCCCCTTTGTATTGTTTCAAGTGTCATTAGTATTTCTTATTCTTATGGTAATTTTTTAATAACCTTCTCATTATTCACTGTAACATTTATTACATTTTGTTACAATTTCCAAAATGTCATCCTTCATATAATATTTATTAGTTTTCATACCTTTCAGATGATGCAATTTCTTGCTCACCTGATTTATTTGATACTGCTGAATATTTTTGCAGTATTTTGTAGAGGGAGGAAAAAAGACAAAATAAAAACTTTATTTGAAAAAATTTTGCTATATGGAAATTATTTTTTGTAATATGGTGAATAAATAATATTTAAATGTTATTCAAAATCAACATTCAATAGGAAATTTGATTAAGTAGTAAACTTGATCAAATTTGAGTTTTTTTAATAGAGACTTTTTGATTCTGGAATTCATTAAATTTGACTGTTAGTGGTAGGAGGCTCTATAGAATCTTTAATGTTGCAAGAAAGAATGAAATTGCAAATTGTAAGATCTAAGGAACTACATAATAAGGGCTAAATTATCATTACCTTATCCGTTAATCCAAAGTCAAATTATTTTTGCAGAGTGATTGTGGTAGCTCGTACAGAAAAGTGAAAATATAGAGATAAAGATTAATAATGTGTTCTTAATCCTGTAATCAGTATTAAAGAGGGTGATTTACATTTTTTAATTTTAAAACTCTGTGATAATTAGTTTTATTCCATACTTATTATAATTTAATTGAAAATAAAAAAAAACCTTCAATCAAGCAAAAACACATTTTTTCTCTAAAACTTAAAAAAGAAAAAAAGGGGGGGGGGTATTGTTTTAATCTTAATGCTAAAAAATGTGCATTTGAAATAAACTGTTGTTAGTCTGTTAACAATCTGTTAAATCGGATTGTTAACAGACAGCAGATTAATTACAAAAGTTGCAATAGAAAATGTTATGCTTGCTTGGACTATAAAGGACACACAGAAATAATAAAAACTGTTTGCATCAATAGATTTAACAAAGGCATTAACATTTTTCTTAATATTATAAACCCAATAAATGATATAACTCAAAAAACTCATCATTTGTTTTTTTCCCCTGAAATTGTGAATCATAAATATATATATATAGGCATGTATATGTCATAATTAGCAAAGTTTACTGTAAGAAAATTAAGAATATATTGCAAAAAGAAAAAAATAACCCTTTAGTATTTGTATTTAGCTGCCACTGAAAAAAATAGTTAAGATTCAAAATTAAAATATATATATATATATATAATATATGATTTTTTTTTCTATGAGAGAGTCAGTATCTGAATTAGAACTTGACAATTTCCATTTGAAACCACTTTTAATGTTCAATTTATTTTTGAACTTCTGTTTAAAAGAATCTAAACTTGAAGAAGCATATTTATATATATCACTAGTATCCTGCAGATCGTAGGTTTCAAACTACTGACATATATCAAAAATCATTGTCATTTCAAAACATTCCTCCTTATTGAAATATGTCATTTTTTAGGAGAACTTAATACCAAGCACACAACTGCAAGTAAAGAATGTTAGTTCAGCATTGGTATATCTTTTTATGTTTACCTTTCTTAAATGCTCAATTTCTCAAGTTTTTCTTGCCTTCTTAATAAAATTAAGCAGTGATCCGCCTATCAATGTGAACAGCAATATATGTGATTTGCAAAAGGTTTTACAATTCATGATGATTGGATGATATATTATTAAATACATATATGCACGGCAGTTTTTCTGCATTGAGTAAATTTGCATTTTCCAAAATAAATATCTCAGTATAAATTTGTGATAAACTTCTCCAAATTTTGAAATAAGCATATCTCTGTAAATTTTGCAAAAATGGAATGAAATTTTTATGTGCATGGTTGAATGTAAGAATTAAAGAATTAGTGTAAGAATAATTACCTTACTAACTGTCACTTTTATATAAAAGTTTGATATTTTTTTAAAAACTTTTTATTATCAATTTCTGCTGAAGCCGAAATTTTTTCATACATTTGCCTATTTTATTTAATGAATCTAAGTAAAATGCCAAGTGCTATGTTTAGTGAAATAAACACCTTGTTCCTCATTTTTTGAGGTACATTATATAAATATAATCCTTTGTATGCACACCTTTCAAATTATAATTTCTATAGTTTTCATTTCCTCAGCTAGGTATCTTTCCTGATCAACTTTTTGAGCCTCTTAAAACACTAATTCCTTATCTGTACCTTAAAATATTTTTTTAAAAATTGAAAAATTGTTTATTTTTTTATTGATTTTATAAACTATTTCAAGAATTCTGTAAAACCATTTTTTTCTTTCTGAACAACTCTAATCTTTTTCAAATAATTCTATAATATGTTATTACATTGTATATTACATTGTATAAATCATCATCATGAAAAAAGCATTTAGTTTGAGACATTTTCTGTTCCGTTTTAGTTTACAAGCCTGGTCGTCCAGGTGGTGGATGGGATGATTCTGAAGATGAAGAAATCGAAGCAGAAATGGCTGTTCCCGAAGAAATCAGTCACAAAAGCTGTACATCTGTTGACTCTATAGATTTTAGGTAAATTGCAACAAACAATTTTCATTATTAAGAAACAATTTTGTTTTAAATCTTTTATTAATTAGTATTTTACTAGAACATTATTGTTCAATTGCTGAAAATATCTTGATTTTTAATATTTCTTATGAAGTTATGTGTCCTTCAAAAAGGGAAGGGGTAAAGATATTAGGTATGTTTTATAAAATCTCTTACAACCATTTTCATAGCTTTTAATTTTTTTTTAAAAAATGTGATTATACCAGCGTGTGGCATTTTCGTCCATGAAGAGCCATTTTTAGAATATTTATCAAAATAATATTTATGGAGTTCAGCAACCTTAATTATAAACTATATAGTTTATTTAAAATTAAGCTTAAGTTTTCTTTTTATGTTGAATTAATTTTTGTTTGTTTGAAATATGTTGAAATAAAATATGTTGCATTTCAATTACTTAACAACAGCATCACAATAGTCATAATTATAAAATGCGTTCCTTACAGAGAAATTATTTTAAATATTTTTACATATAAACTATTCTTTTTTTTTGTATGAAAAAATACTCAGAAATTTCAAAAGTTTTTTTTTTTTTTTTTTTTTTTTTTTTTTAAATATTTAGCTGATATTAATCATAAAAATAAACTTGGTGTTTCATAAGAAAAAGAAACATAATATATAAAAGAAAGAAAAATAGCATATAATTTCGAATGAGATTTCTGTTACTGAAATTCTGGAAAAGAAAAGTTTGTCAGATATTGGCGAGTATGACATTATTGTTATTTTTAAACATACAAAATATTACTTGATAATTTAGAAATATTTGTAGATTGCTGTTTCTTGAATGATACTTTCTTTACTACTTTTCATCTTTTTTTTTTTTTTTTTTTTTTTTTTTTTTAATTCTAAATTCTGCTATATGATTTAAAAATTTTGCTTTCAATGGCAAGTAAGATTTATTACTTGTAATTGTGAAGTAAATCAGGTCTATCATTTTTTAGGTTGAACAAATAACTTGTATGAATTCTCTTCAAGAATAGATGATTTTTTTTTTTTTTTTTTTGAGGTTGCAAGATTTGATATGATTGATCTGCATGATTTTGAGGTTGTATTTCTAGTTTTGTTTGACCTCTAAGAATTTGTCAATAACAGCAATAAGTAATTTCATATGAAAAACATGCTAATGCATGTTACAGGATATTTGAAGTATTCGGAAATTGGTATTTTCATTTATCTATATTATCAATCAATAATCATTTACATTCTAAAATCAAATTTAATGGAATAAATAATTTTTTTAAAAATAAAATTTGTTTAATTGTATCACTGATTTCTTCAAATGACATTTTACTTATAGCATCTGTGGATATTTACTTTTACTCTTTTTTTTTTCTTTTTAAAAAGTTTTACATTTTATCATTTTTTTTTAACCTATTACCATTTTTATCATTCTTGATTTGTTAGGTTTTACTTTTTTGTCATTTGAGTATTGCCAATCTTTTCCAGTACTCACCATTTCCAATTATTTAGTTGTTTTGTATTGTTGCTTTAAATTATATGAAATTTATATTCTGTTGTATTTTTTAAAATACATTTTTCAAGCCAGCTATTTATTGATTTAATATTTCTATTTCAGTAAAATTGAATTTAAGGAAGTTACTGTGGATTGGGTGGATGAACACAAAGTTGTAGATGAATTTACAGTAAATGCAAAACTAAATAAATTAGATAATACAACTATATTATCGCTTGCAAAAAGGTAAGAATTTTGTTTAATTTACTCATTCTTAATTGTTTTGAAGTTTATATTTTCCTATATTAGTCCTTAATTGTTTGAATGATAGTATTCTGAAAGTTTTAATACAAATCAGAACATGTCTATCAAACCTGCAAATACTGAACTTAGTAAAAAAAAAAAAAAAATTTATGAGTTTTGTAAAGTCTTAAATTCTATTTTTTTCTACCGGAAATAAATATATTAATTATGAAATTTAGATTCTGTATTTTGAGAGGCTCTTAAAAATTTATAAAGAATTTAAGAAATTATCTCCAGTAATAAATATGCCCTTATTAATTCCCAAATGATTTTATTTGTACATAGAAATAACCATGATATTATTTGTTTTTACAGACTTAGAAAACTATTATTAGATTATAGGTATATTGTGTATTAGGATTTATTTGATTTAAAGATTTGATATTTTAAAAAAAATGAACATACAGGAATGAATTAAATTTTACACAGTTCAGAAATATACACAAGATATTATGTAACAACTTTTAAGTATTCCGTGGGACTTCAGTGATTGCACAATACATGCTGACCAATTACTTAAATTATACCCATATACATTGATTATCTTAATATTACTTCATTTATAAAAACTACCGTTTCAGATTCAATTATAAATAAGCTGCCTTAATATCTGCAGAATATGCATTTTTTTTTCTTAATAAAGCAAATTTCTTAAATTATTATTCAGCTCTTGAAAAAAAATTCAGTTTGTCGAAATTTATTTCAATAATAATATTTTTTTTATTGTTTAATGAGTAAAATTATTAATTAGAAATGTAATACTTATTTAAGAATGTTATTTAATTAAGTCAGATTGCAAAGAAATATTATTTCCATACCTTCGTCTATACTATGAATTTAGATATTGGTAATATTTTGATTCCAGTCTTGTCAAGATTTTAATTTGTTGGGGTTACAATTCAGATTACACACTCTGACAAAGAACAGATAGTCAGTTATGTTAAACAAATGATGAAACCATAATGTAAGTGTCAAAGCTTGAATTTCTGTGCACTTCATCCAGCATTTACAAAATTTTCTGCTAAGGACTCTTTTTATGTCAGTAAGGCAATCATTTTTTTTTTATATAAACATAAAATATCAATTAAATAAATCATTTATATAAATGATGGAAACTTGAAATCTTGAAATCTGTCTAAGAGTACCTAATAAATCTGCCTATCAGAAGTGAAATAAAAATTACCTTTTACTATTTATTTGCAATCAAAAATTGTCAGATAAGATTTTTGATACATCCTAAATAGTTCTATATAAATCCCTAACAAGGTTTTAGGTTGTTGTCTCCCTATGCTAAATAAAAATTTATGAGAGGTATTTTTGCATTTCATTATTAAATATAATATAACATGCGTAGGTGTATATAATATTAATCCTTTTTCTAAGCATAGAGTAAACTTTAGTCTAATTTTTTCCTCTGTTTTTCTTTCTGTTCAACTTATTTTATCGTAACTAAAACATTATTATCTGAGATGGCAATTTTTTGGATTATTTTAATCATGAGAATTATTTGAATTTCTTATGTAAAATTCCTTATTAATACTTTACTCGCGTTTATGGTGTAGCTTTTTGTAAGTTATATTCCCCGTTCTATTATAAATAAATTATATAGAATAATTGTATATTCATAATCTTGCAGGGACCTGGCTAATTTTTGCAGCTGGTTATTTTAAAAGTTTTTAATAAATTTTTCGTAAAAATAATTTTCTAGTTTAAAATTTTCTAAAAATTCTGTAAAAAATGTTTTTAAGGTTCAGTTTCTGAATTTATTTATAATGGAATTGTTTTATTATTTTTTCTGATCAAATATTTCTAACCACTTAAAAAAATCAGTGCTGGTTTCTTCAAAAATAAATTGTTTTTAGAGCTTTATTATATATATATATATGTATGTACGTATGTGTGTGTGTAAAACATGATATAATATAAAATAAAATTATGTGCAAGTTTTGACATGTTGAATTAAATACTGATATTTTCCCACTTCTATGTTTAAAATTCTAACAGAAGTTTTTCTGCTAATTTTATTTTTGGGAAAAATACACTTCAGTTGAGTCAAATATACAAATAAACATGTTCAAATTTACATATGAACTGCATATGAACTTTTATTTGTGTAAAAGATTATTGTGATTTATTTGTTTAAATGATAACCAACTTGATATGAAAGTGCCTAATTTTAAATAACAAGGAAAATTAAAAAACAACCCCAACTGGGATGCAGTGTTACTAATTTTTGTTTCATATGAAATTGTTGACTATGTCACCAATGGTGGACAGCCCTCTTTCATTTTTATTTCATATTGGAAAAGTGATTTAAACTTAATGAGCTGAACTTCTAAATTTGATAACTTTAGTGAAAATGATCTGAATGAAAACACTGCACATTTTCTAAGTGTAAAAATTGCAATAGAATTTTCCAGCTGCAACCGCCATGTTCTTATAGTCAAATGTGACTTTTGCACCAGTAAACCATATACAAACAACCAGCAATTATTATATCAATTAAAAAAATATTCATTTCGTATGAAAGCTCACAATCTCTTAAATACATAGTCAATGCCTTTTCCCCTTTTCAATTTTTGAAAGAAGTTTCAAAAACACTATTTCGCTGTATATTTTCAATGAAAGAAATCAGAACTAAGTTTCCCTGTTAACTAACAGGAAGTCAATTTCAACAATTTATTTCAAAATGAAAGCTTATGATGTTAAGATACATTAACAGAAGTTCATTTTCTAGAATTATAGCAAAATAAAATCTCTAGTGCTCAGTTTTGACAATTAGATCAACTGGCAATTAATTTTGCTACTTATCTGTATTGCAATCCATTTGGTATGCTTTATGTATATTGTATAAGTATGATTAAAAGAGGACTTCCGTTTTGAGTGTTAAAATGTGGTCATCAAAATTGGTGAGAATTGCTGAATGAATGCTTAGGATTGGACATCTGTGCACCAAAAATAGATAATTACATTTCTCCTCAGTTATTTTACATAAAAATTGTGTATAGACAGTGTGGTTTCTAAACTTGTGTAATTTTTATTAAGGCAGTTGAAATAATTTTGTTTTTTCAGATGTTCATCATTAAACTGTGACAAAGTGCTTAGTTTTCTTGTTGAAAAATTATCAGAAAATGAGGAAAATGTTCAATTGGTAACAATGTGTTTTCATTTCTTATGCTCTCTCCTTCTGTGTGATATATATATATATATATAAGTTTTATGACCTTAAATATTGATTTCGTAGCTGATTTTATAATAACTTCAAATGATATTTATTCATTTAAAAGGAATCTTTAATGTTAATGAATATTTGTTTCTTTTTTATTCATTTTATGATAGTAAATTATTGTTTTTCCACTACTATTTGTTTAAAAGATTAAATTTGAAAATCAATGTATAATTTGAATATGGATCTAAAGTGGGAATTTAAAATATGCATAATTTATCTAAGTATAAAAAATGTTCAATAAATTAAATATATAATTTTATTATTATATTTTAATACTCTTAACATTTTACATTTTTTTTTCAAGAATTAAATAATTGAAGGGATAAACTATTGAGAGTAAGATTTTATATACATTAAAAAATATTTAATTTTTGAAAAGATTTTAATTATTGTAAAGTATCTATGATTCCATGATATTTTGCAATTTGAAGTTGTTATTATTTTTAGTTATGGATATTTCTATAAAGGCATTCTTTAGACAGAAAATTTTTAAGGCATTTCTTTTGATATAAAAATTTCTCTTTATTTTAGAGAGCTTTGGTTTTTATGGAATATTTATTGTTCCATGACATTATCACCTTGGAGTCATTGCTGAAAATTGTTCTTCCTTCTTTGAAGGAACTAAATGAAAAAGAAGATGAAATTCCTACTGCAGTTAAAGTCAAAGCCAAAAAGGTGATTACTATTTCATAAATTCATATCTTTCTCTTGTAATTCATCTGAAAAATTCTTTTTCTTGTAAGAATTATAATTGCTAGTTCTAGTTTTAAGTTTCATTTTGAGTTTTTATTCTTATTCAAATTAAATGTTCTTTTATTCTTATTTATAGTTTTTACTTATCCTATTTTAAATCTATTTTTTTAAAATTTCATTTGATTTTTCAATCCTTATTGAAGCAAGAGTTAAAAATTTTAGAAGGCACTGAAGATAGTTTTATTCTTTGACATAATTTTTAATAATTCACAGAAAAAAAATAGCTAGTTGTATTGCATTTGTATTCCTTTAGAAAAAAATAATGATTTAATTCTTTGATATTTACTGTTATGGCTTGGATATTGTTATGGGGCCAGGAATTGTAAAAATATATTTTTACAAAGTTATTTTCAGATTGTCCTAAACATTTCAAAGAAAGTAATTGTTAATTTTTAAAAAGTAAAATTGGCCAAAAGTATTTGTTACAAATGCAACACTTTTTGAGAGTGTTATTTTTTCGTGTCAATAAAAGATAGTATCAAATAATTGATTGAGATAGATAGATTGCACATTAAAAAATTCTAATTACATAAGTTTTGAGGAGTAATTAATATACCAAGGCAGTTAAATTATGTGTCTGCTAATCCTTTTTTTTCAATTCATTTAATTATATTTAATAATTGAATGAAAAATTGTTAATACAATTGTAGTGTTGGGCAGGTATACTGAAATAAATAATTTTTTGCAATAAAACATGTTGTTACAAATTCAGTGAATAATCTTAGCAATAGGCTGTTTGTTGTGAATTAAAAAAAAAATGATATTGACAAAAAATGAACATTTGATAAAATATGCAGCATAAGTTTAGCAGAATATAAATTTTCAGTGGTATAGCACAGTATTATGTCTTTGGGAATTTGTATTCTACTCAATCTTTGCTGTATATTTTAATATTACCAGTTGTACGCAACATACTAAATAAAATATAGTCTAGAAAGCTTTTTAAATATTTTAAAAAAAAAGGGCTCAAAGGATTTGCCTTATGAAGTAATGTTTTCTGTGTTGTTATTCATATGTTATTTTTTTGTTTTATTATTATTTTATATTCCTTTGAATTTGCAATGCCCACATCATTTTTATGCATATGCCTGTTTTTTTTTTCTGTTTAATTCTCCGATAGATCCCCATTACTTAACCCTCTCTTGCATTGATAAATTCATTTTAAAATGATTTTTTACCCTGCATGTCTGACTTCTTAAAGTATGTAAATGATCGTTTTGGATACCCTGTATTGCCCTATATTTTATTTATTAAATTTAGATTTTTAAAAAAAATGCATTTTAATTTATTTTAAAATTTTCTATTATGCTCTATACTATGAAATTTATATTATATTTATTTATTTGCAGATAATCTTAATTATTGAAAATTTAAATAGAATTTGCCAACAACGACAGTCAAAACAACTTGCAGATACTTTGATTCCTTGCAACAGCTAATGAATATGAAATAAGTATAAACATATATATATATATATATATATATATATATATATATATATCAAAATGCATTATATGTATAATAATGTAAATAAAAAAAAATGTTGACTAAAATTTTGTTTAAAAAATTTTTTTTATTTTGATTATATTTTAACACATAAGTTTGTTGCTAAATAAAGATTTAAATTATGATCAGATTACTGGAAGCATATCTATATATATAAAACGCTAACATTCGTGGCAAAAAAATCATTCTTTTGTCTTATTGCCAATGGTATTAATCAAACATAAACAAACTATCATAGGAATTCCAGATTGCTTCATTGAACGTTTGTACGGTTGCATTGAATTTATCGCTCTACTTAGATGATAAATGGAGCTGCAAAATATTATTGGAAATGTTCTGAATGGGCTCATTCTGTCTAAAAAGTCCATTCAGGGAGAGGAAAAAGTTTATAAAAGAAATCAGGGAACATGCTTCAAACAAAGCTTAATCGAGTGCAAATATAGGCTTTGTTGTCGGCAGATGAGTTATTGCCATGACTTGCCTACAAAAATGGATATCCAAACCTTTCAAAACAATTACTTTAGATTCAAAGACTGAACACGGTGTCTTATTAATGATGTCAATTTGATTTCTGTATAATTCCCCTCTCCCTTAATTTAAATTTTTAAAAAAAATTGAATTTGATACACAATCTGTTTTTGAATTTTACGATGGAATTGGAATTCATCTATCAAAACATTCGATCGTCTGCTTTTGCAATTATTAGTAAGATTTTCACTTCCTCTTTTATTTTGCTCATATACATTTTTTTTTAATTTGCAGTAAACTAACTTGTTTGATTTCATGTTTTTCAGTTGTATCAAATAACAAGGTGAAATTTTTTAAAAAAAACCCATTCCATATTAATCATTTAACATCCAAAAAAAAATCAATAATCTAGGCACACAAGTTAGTTAGTAAAGGTGGCTGGTTTCTATTATTTCACAAGGACTGATGTATAGATAAATTAGCACCGTTTGAGCAGTGTAAATCGTGACCTGTTGGTATGGTCTTGGTTTCATGGCATGAAATGTCTGAAGAACATTTTTAATTCTTCTGAACATTCACAATTTATGTAAATTTGATATTCTTAATATTTAGTTACGAGTTAAGTGTTCTTGCATTTGAAGAAGTTTTGGCATAGGTATCATGAATCATCTGACTCCAGGTCAAATAGCTTAGGATGATTTTATTAGATCATTTGTATCTTTATAAATCTTATAAAATATGAAGCTACAAGCAATATATAGACATCCTTGTTCTTTATTTAGGAGTACAGATATAGGATTTTTGCCTTATGTTTACAAAGACATTTTTTTAAAATCAATTTTCAGTTTTTAAAAATTCATATCTATGTATTGGTATGGGTTAACTTTTGTCAAGAATTTAGAATTTGCTGAATCTCTCATATGATCTTTGGAGAGTTTTGGGCGATTAATCCATGACATGCGGTTAATAGTATCCGAAAATCCAATTTGTGTTTTAGACGCATTTTTTTCAATCGATTGAAACAAAAATTATACCAATTACAATTATGATTACAAAACCACATACCAAATTTGATATATTTAAGTCATTGCATTTTTGAGTTAACTTGTTTACATGTTTGTAAAAGAACAGGCTGACAACCGATTTCTTGTTGGATTTGCTGAAAATTTGATATGTGGTCTGCTATAGATTTTAGAGAGATATTTATGCCGAATTTTATCCATCTAGCTCTCTGCTTTTTGTAATTCTCGTGTTAATTTATATTCGAACAGCTAAACAGACTGACTTTCTCTAAATTGATTTTGTTCAAAATTTGATAGATATTTACAAACGTGGTACAAAGGCCATGTACCACATGCCACCCGTCTAGCTGAAAGCAGAGAGCGACAGACAGACGGTCAGACATTTTCCAGAAACATATTTTTTGAATTCTCAGAGGTCTACAGTATTCTTCAAAATTTCATGTTTGAATTTTATGACAATTGCAATAGTTTCTCCTTGCATGCTTCATAATAAGCGAAAGTGTAAAAAAATTGCACACTTCTTCTTCTGGATCAGTAGGATCTTCTCCATCTTGTTCATAATCATTTCTAACTGCGTTTTCAATAGTGGTTACATTCGGAATGATGCAGTTGAACTTAACTGCATGACATAAGAGAGAATAAAATTACATGCGTTTTACTTGCTATTCTGTTGAAATATAACAACACTTTTATCTACTTTTTTTGTCATATGTCGAAAATCCCCTTGTTACTAGTCTAATTACTATTGATCTGTAGATATAAAGTACAGAAAAAAATCAGCAAAATTATTAAACTGAAATATTTTCTTGCATTATACTGTACCGCATACTATATTTTATATGGTATAAAAAATCGCTGCATTGTCTGTGACCTTAATGAATTCAATTGTAAAAGACATTCTTTCCTTAGGGAACTGAAAAGCTGATTTTTCTCATTTCAATTATTTCCTACTCTTTGGCTTTTATTTTACCATTTTGTTATTACTATGCAATCTTATTGTTTCTGATATTTTCTATAATATGATGCCATTCACATGGGTTGGAAATTTAAATGCTTTAATCGATTAATTGATAGTTAAATTCTGAAAATAAGTTTAAGGCATAAAATAATGATTTTTCATGAAGTTTCTGCAAATGAAAGAAATGTGAAAACTTTACTGCATCAAGAAGTGAGTGCAAAAACAAATTCCGTCTTTTCAAACATGAGACATTAATTGAAAAAGTGTAAAATAGTTCGCCAACAGGTGGCGTGACAAGAATAAATTACGTCAGGAATTAAAGTATTGGATCACCTTCGTCTTATTTTATTTTAAAAAGCAAAATGAACTCCCTAACTTCGTAGGATATTTTTAGTTTCTTCTCCTCAGCCACTGCTGATAAGAGTTTTAACGTGGTTGGATTTAAGTATGCTACGCTATTAAGGAAATTAGCTGATTTTTGTCTCCTAAAATATTTAATATGTCGAAAAATTATGATCGTATTTTTACGTGCTTGTAAAGGATTACTCAAACTGTGGCAGAGAGTTTCGTAGAAAAATATGATACTCTCCTCATCTCCAGAAGTTGTAATTTATATATTTATTTCAGTTTGTACCGAATTATTTTGCCTTTTTTTCTTTATGCGTATCCTAAAACTTTTAAATAAATGCAGTATAACCTCGTTTTTACTTTCCTTTGACCTTTCATTGGTCTCCCTCAAATAATTCATATTTAGAATGTATTATAATCCGAATGAATGTTTGTGCCATAAGATTATTGTAATTATTGAATGTATTCAGATTGTACTTGAAATAATTTATATTCAGAATGAATGTATTATTTTATATTCAGAATGTTTTAAAATCCACAAAATTACTTTTATGAACATTTCTACTTCTCACTGTTTACATTAAATTATTCAATTACAAAGATCGAAAAACAAAGCTTAATAGTATTATAAACTAAAAAAAGAATTCGAATAATAATGGCAACATCTTTGGAAGGAAATAAAAATGATTTCGATATTTTTTTATGAGCCTGAATGGCAGATAGAAGAGATAAACAATTAGCGAAACAAATAGAAATCCGTTTTGTATGGCATATTTCAGTAGATAGTGGTAAATGTGGCTTTCATCTGAAATAAATGTTTGTTAATATTGTAAATTGTATATATTGTATTATTTATTTATTTTTTTTGCATTAAGAGGAAAGATATGTGTTGAATCTTAAGTGATTTATTATCTGTTCTAAGATAAACAAATTAAAAGTACAGTGCACTCCCGAGTATCCGGTTCGCGACTACCCGGTTTTCGTACTATCCGTCCTTGTTTTCTGTTATAGTAATTAAAGGCAGGAACTAGGAAGGCAAAGGCGTTGCATTGGCAACATTGCCAAGGCATCGAAAGCGGGCGTCTGCTACGATCCTCCTACATGCCATGTGCAAAATTGGACAGGAAAAAGCAGGGTTCTGCTCGTTGTTCATTGTTCCGTCAGTGTGTAACGGACCTCAATTGTTGCCGTTGGTCCTGATTATAACTGCACAGTACGTACAGTATTTGTAAATTGTACTTAGAGCGTTTAAATGTTTTTCTAAGTGTACCACAGTGAAAATTTCAAAATGAATGATGGATGTGACTTTGGAGGAGAAATTACGCCCTATACAGCGACTAGACTCTGGTATAACAGCAAAGAATGTAGCTCCGGAGTTATATAAACATATATAAATTACCAGTAGAGAGCCTCCTATTTTAACTCGATACGTTACCGGCAACTGCTTCTTGCATTCACCAGGCTGCTGCCATGTCCACATTCTACTTGGCTTGAGATAAATGGAGGCCTTAGTACTCAATAAGAAGCGATACAAGACGTATCATAACAGTTAGTTTAATATAAAAACTTTATCTTTTTGCATTGGCGGGCAAAGAAATGAGTTCATAAAACTCCAGCCTATCTGGCTTTTTTGTTATTCGGCCTGCCCTTCCGCTACATTGGACCGGGTACTAGAGTGTGTACTGTATATATTAACTACCTTTCTCCTGGTCATGGAGAGCAGAATAACAAAAGGAGAGTAGCATCAGAAAGTAATCCACTCTGGATATTTATATGAGAATGAAATTCTGTACAATATTAATATTGTGCGTTTGTGAAACAATTACCTTTATTTTCTTTCCGAACAGTTTTGACTTGGATTTTCACTTGCGTACTGTTTAAATCCCCCATTCCTCTACTTCCTTGAAAAGTGTAAAGGCAGGGTAATAATCATTCTTTCAGTGTGTTTTTTAACCTCTTCGCCTTCCGTAACGCGTCTAGCGCGTTCAAGTGAAACTTCTGCAGGGCGGCCGTAACGCGTTTCAAGCGTTCTTTTAGAGTTTAAAACTTTTTTTAAATGTTTACTTGTTTGAGTTTTTATTTTTGTTTGTTCTAATGAGGCGAAAAACAGAGAACTGCTGGGGAGATATTTTCGCGGACGGGAGAGGAAGGCGAAAGGGTTAATGTTTTTAGGGTTGAATGTGTATAACTTTTAAAAACATAAATGAATGATGTGCTTTTTTTTTTTTACGTTTATATTGTGTATTTTTTTGTCGTTTATTTTGTGATGAATTGTTCTTTGTGTGTCCATTTAATGTTGTCTATTTTGTACTTTACGGCATTGCAGAAAATCTAATAACTTAGATTAGCGCGCATTCTCAAATAAATGAATAAATTAATTTCCTTAATATTACAAAGCATAAAGTCTGTAATTAATAGTCTTGTTAATAGTTACATATATCTTGTGGTAAATAAAATTTGATTTTGAGCTCCAACATTCATTTGCATGTCTGGCGATTTATGAATTACTAGCCGCCTTTGGCGACCAGCCGGTTCGCCAGTATTACCGCTAGCTAAAATTTTCAATAAAATATTTTAAGTAACTGGTCTCTTAATAGATTCGCAAACAAAACATTTTTAATCTTCAAATTTTGATAGTCATACCAAACTTATACTGTCGTTTCGTTCAACTTACTATATATATTTTCCTAATTTGTTGTCATTTACAGTAAAACTTCAACTTTAATTTAAAGTGGAAATGCTGAAATTGAAATTAATATAAAGATATTTTTTAATAAAACAAAGCGTTTTATTTTATTTATCATCTTTATTGTTATTTATTTATTATTATTTTTTATTGAATATGAGTATTGCAAACAGAATCGCTCGGTATTTAAGTCTTATGTGAACTACAAATTATTTTTCATAATTTATGTAATGTCAAAAGAATAATTCCACAAAAATTTCTCAGATTCAGCATAAAATTCAGTTTTTAGTTTTGCTTTCAAAAGGATTGAAATGAAATCGATAGTAATATTTTGTTCCGGCTTATAAATATATTTAAAAAATTATGAATTCTAAATTTAATGCAGTAAGGTATCATATTCTGAGTAATATTCTGGACACACCAAATTTTAAATAAATGAATGAATGTTTCTATTTTCCACGATCGACTAAGATTTATTTATGAAGTTTTGAATGTTAAAAATTTAGAAAAACTCAACATTTTCATAATCTTAGGTCAATTAATCTTGAGAAACCTGCGCGCTGATTGGCGTATTTTCTTTGAAACGATCGATGGAAAATATAAAATTATCCTTTTTTTATTGAATAGTGATATTCAAATTTTCATAAATAAGTAATTGATTTAGTTGATTGGAATTTAACTCTTTTTATTTAAAATATTAGTGTTTCAAGAACATTTTGTTAAACGTGATTTCCACAGCAGAAGCTTTATGTAAAATCAAAAATTCGTTATTTATTGAATCAAGTTACATATAATCTTTTTCCATTTAGACCATTTTAGCAGATTTGTGTCTATTGCTAAAGGTTTACAAATTAGCTGTGTGGCCCCGATTTGAATGGATATCCTGTTCATATTAAACAAAACTTGCCTTAAAATGTAACTGATTTATTGGATTAATAATATAGAGAGTGTAAAAGATCATAAAATAATTTTTCTTGAATTTATTTTTTAGAAAAAATAATATTTCATATTTGTTTCATTTTCTACAGACGCCTGCTGAAATTTATATTTTGCAGATTTCATTTCCAAAAAGATTTAATTTATTTTTAATTGGAGCTTTAATCAATGTGATGGCAACACTTTGAAAAGAGCTAATTTTTTCCCATGACTGCAAAACGTGCTCGTGCAGCTTAAATTTTATTTTTATTTTGTAAGAAAAAAATTGTTGAAAAATATAGTTGAAATATTTATTTAAAAATTAATTAAAAATAGAAACTTAATTTTAAGGTTAAAACATTGGTATCGTTTAAAAGGCAAATTTTTGATCTTTAACTTCATTTAAAAATCTTTTTTATGTGGTAATATTTTCGGAAGTTATAGCAGAAACACGCCAAAATTTCGCTTAATTTTTAACTAAATAAAATTCTAATTAAAAATTCGAAAAAATAACCCCCAGGTGCACATTTCCGGCCTCCAAGGTATACATGTGCCAAATTTGGTAGCTGTAGGTTGAATGGTCTGGCCTGTAGAGCGCCAACACACACACATTGAGTTTTATTATAAGTATAGATAACCGATTAGGTCAGAAATTAAATTTCTTTGTCAGCATCAATTTAAATGCAAAATTTCGGCGACATACAGGGTGTTTATAAAGTCCCGGACCCATTTTGATGTTTAATAACTCATAAAATAATAAAGATATAAACACACTTATGGCATTTATTGATGGAATAACTCATATATTTTCCTTTTCAGGTTTGAATATTTTTACTTTTGTAAATATCGTCTGCGGGTGTGGTTAATTTCAGATAATTTCATTTTCCAGTCTAAATATCTGTACTTTTCTAAATATTGTCTGCTTATTAATTGCATTTTTCTCTCTTTTGTTTTTGGCAACTATTGCAATGTTATGTTTACTTTTGATGTGTTTGTTCTATGTAGTACTTTTGTATGTGATGTTTTATTCGAGAGGATATTAAGGAGAATGCATACACCACAAGAGAAAGCACAGATTTTATGGTGGTTCATAGAAATGAAATCGATAGTGCAAGCACAGAGAAATTTCAGAAGAATTTACCAAAAAGATCCTCCATCCAAAAACAGCATCTTGCGGTGGAAAAAGAATTTTCTAGAAATTGGAAGTATCGAAGATAAGAAACGTTCCAGACGTCCTTGCACAAGTGATTTTGATGTTGAGCGTGTCAGAGAGACATTTTTACTCAATCCTAGAATATCTGTGAGATCAGCGGCAACAGAATTGGATATGCCAATTTCGACGGTGTACAAGGTTATTAAGAAAAAATTAAGACTACAGGCATACAAAGTTCAAATTGTTCAAGTTTTGGAACCGAACGATAGGCCTAGGAGGATGGCCTTTGCAACAGATATGCTAAGGAGGATAGAAGATGCTGCTGATTTTCTGAAGAGCATAATGTTCTCCGAAGAAGCATCCTTTCATGTTTCTGGCATTGTTAATCGCCATAAAGTGCGGAAATGGCTCTGTGGATGCCGACATGCTTGTCGCTACCTGGCGTGAAATTGACTATCGACTTGATATTCTCCGTGCGACGAAGGGGGCACACGTGGAAGTTCATTGACAAGGGTCATGAAACTTTTTGAGTCTATTTAACCATTTATGTTATTAATTTAAATCTATCTTTATTATTTTATGAGTTATTAAACATCAAAATGGATCCGGGACTTTATAAACACCCTGTATTATTTCAATCTCGGAATTTTCAATTAATGCAATGAAGAAGAAGAAAATACGAAATATCGCAACCAACTTCAAGAAAGTGTACTGCCCAGCTGACCAAGTCAATTAGATAAAAGAATTTCACGATCATGATTTCTAATACCTAATTTCCAGATAGTTAGTTATATATATCTAAAAGGAAAAATCGTTCTTAAAAGAAGTGAAGAACACTAATTTATGCAGTTTGTGTCAATAAATGTTTCCGATAAATAACGAATTTCATATTTTTATACAGACCTTTGACCCTATGAGTCATCATTAATAAAATATTATTGAGACACTCACATTTTAAATATAAAAGGAAGACTCTCTCTATAGCGACTAAAATTGAGTGGCTAATAAATATTTTAATATTACTATCTTCAATATTTTTTTAACCACTCCATTGATTTTCTCAAAGAAGACAGCCAATCAGTGTCCATATTTTCATCAAGGCTGATTAATTTAAAATTGTGAAATTGTTGTTTGTCCTAAAATAGCGATATTCAAATCTTCATAACTCGGTCAGATCTGGTGGTAGGAAGAATTTTTTTTTTTTAAATTTAAAAGTTGGATTGCCTAGAATATTTCACCAATTATGATTCTTTATGATTAAAGGACTGTATTTAGACTTTTTCAGTATATTTATCGATTGAAATAAAAGAAAATATTATTATTTTTGTCTTTTAAATTCTTTTGAAAATAAACTAAAAGCGGAATTTTATGGCGAATCAAAGAAATTTTTATTGAATATTATTTTGAGACATTATTTAAATTATTAAAAAAAATATTCTCTAGTGTATACATAAGACTTCAATGCCGAATGACTCAGTTTTCTGTACTCATATTTTTGAAAAACATTCTTGGTTTCAGCAAAGTAGTATTAAATATTAGTACAGGGTGGTCAAAAAAAAACTTCCCCTATATATGAAGCCCTAGCGGCCTATCCGCTCGACCAATCGAACCAAAATTTCAGACATGGTTGTTTGAAGGTATGTGCTGGAGATTGTGATGATTCTAAACAACGCAGAGCTCAAGGTTACGGTTATAGTGAGAGAATTTTGAAATTTTCGAATGGCAACACCCACTTTTTCCTTGCGCAAATTGATCAGTGTATTGAAAAACCACAAATGACGTTGGAACGATTAGCGTGTGACGAAAATTGCCGGCGTAAAGCATTTGCAAAGAAGAGCATTATAAAGGACTAATGACAATACAGAGAGGAAAGAAAAAAAAAAAGCTTTTATTGGAGTGGAAAGTTATAATTACAGGTTTTCAACATGTTCGCCTTCGCAGGTGACAACGCATTGCATTCGGAAGATTGTGGACAACAATGTCGAACGTAACATGAAAGAAGGAATCTGCATAACTTCACGCGTGTTATTACATCTTGCAATTCTGACACATCTCCTGGACCAAGCGTGTACACCTTAGATTTCAGATAAACCCAGAAGCAGAAATCCATAGAAGTGTGGTCGGGGATCGCGGTGGCCACGAAACCTCAAAGTTATGAGAGAGGACTCTATCACCAAAGTGTTGTTACAGCACTGATCGAACACATTGGGTGACGTGTTGAGGAGCCCCATCTTGCATCCATACAATGCCACTAATGACATTTCGTTGCTACTGTTTAACCCTGTGAATTATGCAAGGTGCGTCAAAGCTCCTGCTCTCAGTGTTGTCATTAGTCCTTTATAATGCTCTTCTTTGTAAATGATTTACGCCGCTAATTTTCGTCACACGCTAATCGTTCCAATTCCATTTGTGGTTTTTCAATACGCTAATCAATTTGCGCAAGGACAAAGTGGGTGTTGCCATTGAAAATTTCGAAATTCTCTCACTGTAACCGTAACCGTGAGCTCTGCGTTGTTTAAAATCATCACAATCTCCAGCGCATACCTTCAAACAACCATGTCTGAAATTTTGGTTCGATTGGTTGAGCGGATAGGCCGCTAGGGTTTCATATATAGGGGAAGTTTTTTTTTGACCACCCTGTATATAATATTAGTATTTTGTATTAAATGAAGTTTAATTTATACCGCTTCAATTTAAAGTTCAAATTTTACAGGAGCTGACAGATCAGAGAGTACGATGAACAAAATGGATCATAAGACTTCCATAATATTATGAGTTAAATAACGATCAAAATCTTAAGTTTAAAAATATTTTGTTGAAGAAGCTATTTAGAGACTGAGTTACATAAATTATTTAATTAAAATTTTATCGAACATTAAACCTGGCAAAAAAGCTGGGAGCCACAAGCGGCTAGTAATTAAAAGTTCGATTATATTCGGCTGAGCAGATTTTTTTTCCGAGCAATCAGAAACAATTTTTTACAGTAACCCTGTATTTGAACTGAATTTAGTTTTATTTTTTGAATATCTGCAATTGATATTTGAAGTAATAAAACTACATTTAAAACGAAAATTATTTAAATTCGGGAAACTCTTTCTATGGATGTATCATATGGAGATATACGTATAACACCATTTGCCAGTTCATACCCTGTTTCACATTGTTAGTTTAAATTGCCGTTAACTACCGTCTTTCTTCACTTGTGAAAGCAATAAAATAAACAGATTCAAACAACACTTTTATTACTTACTCGTGCACGAATAATGCAGAGAAAGTATTACAATATTCAGAAATATGATTTCTGTTGATCGATGTACATATTTTAGACATTCTTGAGTCCGTAAAAGACATTTTTGGAATCACTATTCGTACATCGACCTATGACTGAGTAGGTCTCATTTTAACGATGCGCGGTAGCTGGCCATTAAGAGTTTTCAGTGTAGCTTGCAGCCAGATTGCAGTTTTCTCTATAGTTAATATTCACGAAATGTTCATACAAAAATGACGAAAAAAAAAAAAAAACATCGTTCATAAGCAAGAAGAATTGGTGATTATTTGTTTTTTCTCTATGAGATTCAAATTAAAACCATATGAAGCACTGTTTGTATTAGGATCTTGAGACTAGTACTTTTCGACGATTATACTTCACTGATTGTACACAGAAAGATGAGCAGTTCCCTATTAGCACTCATATATTATACAATATTGTATGATATTACACAATATTCGCAATATTGTATGATATTACACAATATTCGCAATATTGTATGATATCACACAATATTCGTAATATTGTATGATATTACACAATATTCGCAATATTATATGGTATTACACAATATTCGCAATATTGTATGATATTACACAATAGTCGCAATATTGTATGATATTACACAATATTCGCAATATTGTATGATATTACACAATATTCGTAATATTGTATGGTATTACACAATATTCGCAATATTGTATGATATTACACAATATTCGTAATATTGTATGATATTACACAATATTCGCAATATTGTATGGTATTACACAATATTCGTAATCTTGTATGATATTACACAATATTCGTAATATTGTATGATATTACACAATATTCGCAATATTGTATGATATTACACAATATTCGTAATCTTGTATGATATTACACAATATTCGCAATATTATATGGTATTACACAATATTCGCAATATTGTATGATATTACACAATATTCGTAATATTGTATGATATTACACAATATTCGCAATATTATATGGTATTACACAATATTCGCAATATTGTATGATATTACACAATATTCGTAATATTGTATGATATTACACAATATTCGCAATATTGTATGGTATTACACAATATTCGTAATCTTGTATGATATTACACAATATTCGTAATATTGTATGATATTACACAATATTCGCAATATTGTATGATATTACACAATATTCGTAATATTGTATGATATTACACAATATTCGCAATATTATATGGTATTACACAATATTCGCAATATTGTATGATATTACACAATATTCGTAATATTGTATGATATTACACAATATTCGCAATATTGTATGGTATTACACAATATTCGTAATCTTGTATGATATTACACAATATTCGCAATATTGTATGATATTACACAATATTCGTAATATTGTATGGTATTACACAATATTCGCAATATTGTATGATATTACACAATATTCGTAATATTGTATGATATTACACAATATTCGTAATCTTGTATGATATTACACAATATTCGCAATATTGTATGATATTACACAATATTCGCAATATTGTATGATATTACACAATATTCGTAATCTGGTATGATATTACACAATATTCGCAATATTGTATGATATTACACAATATTCGTAATATTGTATGGTATTACACAATATTCGCAATATTGTATGATATTACACAATATTCGTAATATTGTATGATATTACACAATATTCGTAATCTTGTATGATATTACACAATATTCGCAATATTGTATGATATTACACAATATTCGCAATATTGTATGATATTACACAATATTCGTAATATTATATGGTATTACACAATATTCGCAATATTGTATGATATTACACAATATTCGTAATCTTGTATGATATTACACAATATTCGCAATATTGTATGGTATTACACAATATTCGCAATATTGTATGATATTACACAATATTCGTAATATTATATGGTATTACACAATATTCGCAATATTGTATGATATTACACAATATTCGTAATCTTGTATGATATTACACAATATTCGCAATATTGTATGATATTACAGAATATTTGCAATATTGTATGATACTGTATTACATTAAATTATATAATGTAATATTGAACAATAATGAATAATATTGTACAACAGAATGTACTACTAAGGTTATTGAGCCTCCTATTTTTGCTTATAATCTGAGTTCAATATGTGCTAAATGTGAAAAGTTATACACATTCAACCCTAAAAACATTAACCCTTTCGCCTTCCTCTCCCGTCCGCGAAAATATCTCCCCAGCAGTTCTCTGTTTTTCGCCTCATTAGAACAAACAAAAATAAAAACTCAAACAAGTAAACATTTAAAAAAAGTTTTAAACTCTAAAAGTACGCTTGAAACGCGTTACGGCCGCCCTGCAGAAGTTTCACTTGAACGCGCTAGACGCGTTACGGAAGGCGAAGAGGTTAAAAAACAAACTGAAAGAATGATTATTACCCTGCCTTTACACTTTTCAAGGAAGTAGAGGAATGGGGGATTTAAACAGTATGCAAGTGAAAATCCTTTCATCTTTCCTCTGAACCCTGTTTTTTTTGTTTTGTTCTTTTTCATAGTTGATAAAATACACACACACACACACACCTGACGCATGTGAAAGAGCTCCGAAGGTTTCCGAATCCGAGAATGAACAGTGCAGTGAAGTGAATTCGTGTTATTTTTATTTCATAAAGTTAGTGATGTATACAGCATCGTTGCTTGATGCTACTTTTTTTTTAGTATGTGCATGTGGGGCAATAGCCTTATCTGCACAAAATGCTCAACAACATTATTGCAACATCTACACGACATTTGCCGGTATTCAGACTGTTGGGAATGCCGTGCAATAACTTGTACGAAGACAGGATTAAGTACGTTTGCTAAATAGTCATTCATCTCCACTGGACTCATGTGCAGAGTTGTCTCAACAAATGTGCGCATCTTATAATAGAATAATACGGCTTTCCATCAGAATTCTAGCTAAGAATTTGAGTGCGTGCAGCCCAAGAAAAATACTTACGAAATAAAATAATTAAAGACAAAAAGAGTCAGTTGGAGCTTGCAATTGAACGAAAATAATTAAGACATCAAAGAATTAAGGAGGAAAAAGAGAGCCAATTGCTTTTTGATTAAAGTCTTAACATTTGTATTTTTTAAAATATGTTTTTTTAGGTAGTTTTTGTTAACCTTGATTGTATATTTGATTAATTTCAAAGAACATTATCAAAATGTGTTTTTTCTATGTCTTTAGTTAATACGATTATATAATTACGTTGTTGACGGATTTGGGAATTGAAAAGATTTTAATTAAAACGTCACAAGCAAAGATTTATTTTCAGCTGATTTTTATTAATATTTACAGTTGATAAAGCAAAGGCAATCCAGTCTTCAATAAACAACAATAATTCAAACTAGCTCACTCACCGAGTGCGGGAAAAATTCAAAACGCTACTCGACAAATGGATTTAGATTTTCATTCAAATTCAGCAGTTTCATCTCGTCAATGATCGCGTGTCACATTTTACTCAATGAAAACAAAACAGTAACTGACTCATCGACGTCTATAGTAAGCAGACTTCTGAATTTTTTGGAAAAGAGCAGAAACTTTCCCAAACGTGATGCCAAAAGCCTTACTAACAAGTCAAATAAGTTCAACTACACGTTTCATAACAATTTACTGACTATTTAATTTGATGCTTAAAATATGTCCAATCATTCATTTCGTAAATCTTTTTATGTATTTAAAATTATTCATGGGTATATAAAAAAAGCTTATTTAATTTATTAGGTATAAAAATATTCAAATAAACGCATTTTAAACGATATAATACTTTTAAATAATATGATGTATAAATTTATATATATTTATACAATGCAAACGTAAATTTTTTTTAATGCAAAATTTTTATTGCATTCATTTGTGACAAATTCATCAATAATTTTTGTGTGATCTAAATTTTCTAAATCACTTTGTTCTATTGATAAAATACATAAAAACAACAACTTTAAACTTAGATTCATCGATTGATAATTTAGGCTATTTTAAAGATGGTGAAATTTTTTATTCAAATTAAAATAAAATCATTCTAGTAGACATTTAAGCGTTATCGGATAAAGAGCACCTATGGGAGATTGCCTATTGGGGCCGTTTGATAAAATGGCCCAGCCCTCGTTATCCGAGGAAGATCCAGTAACATACGAGGAAATTTCTTTTTGGTTTTGTATTTTCTTTCTTTTTGTTTAGTCAGAAAAAAAAAGGCGTTTTCTTGTTCCGCTGTAAATAGTGCCGGTTCTTTTATTAGTTTCCAGCAACTTCTAGAATGCTTTTGAAGTGCTCAATAACTGTGTGCAAATGTGATTATCGACACTTTCGTCAAAAACAACCCTCTTCGTTCTTAGGGATAACTGTTTGCAAACTGTTTTCTTTCATCAATGTCTAAAATCCTCCCTGAACGCCCACTCAATTAGGAGGATCACTGCTTGGATTGCGGAGTCCCAGCCCCAAAGAGGATTACGCATTGGAGGATCCAACTAACTGAGAATGTTTCTTCTCAAAATTGTTTCACAAAAAAGGGTCATCAAAACCCCTTTTCTCATAGATCAAACAAATACATTCTGAAAAGCTGAACTACGTTTGCTTGTAAGCGAGAAAATTTTATTTTGACGACAAGTTAACCAGGCTAAACGTTTAAGAATTTCTAATGTTAAGTTTTGTTTCCTTAAATACCACGTATATGATACCATTAAATACCACGTAATATGATGCCATTAAATACCACGTATATGATACCATTAAATACTTCGTATATGATACCATTAAATACCACGTAATATGATATCATTAAATACCACGTATATGATACGTACCTGTGAATGTCTATGTTCTATTTTTCCGGGAAAATTACTGAAATTGTTTGTAATGTTAGTCAAAAACAGCATTTCCTTCATGACCATTATTAGTTGAATTAAGTTTCAACTCATTCCATTGTAACTTTTTAAGACCTAAACAATAATGATTTTAAAAGAAATATGGAAACATTTTAATTGAAATTTTATGTGTTAGTCATTAGTCAGCTCAAATCTATTTGATTTTGGATTGTTTTTATGATAGAGTTCATTGATATAAGACATGTTTGCTCAGTGCGTTATTTTAAGATTTAAAAATACAAATACTATACGATATTGTATGGCATGGGTCGATATTCGCAATATCGCTTAATATTGTGGAATATTTATTACTATCTTATGATATCGCATAATATTGTGCATCAGGTTGTGCTACTGGAACTTATTTGATTTTAAATGATTATTCATCATTGTACCACAGATTCGAAGTGCTCATAAATATGATTCAGGATTGCTCTCCGTTTTTTCCTTGAACTGAATATTGTTGGAAAGTATGTTTGTGGCTGGAAGAGTTCTTTGTGACTCTTTCAAAACATTTCATTGAGATAGGCTAGATAAATGTTGAAAAACATGTTTATTTTGAGACCGTTCTGTGCAATTTTATGTCTCACGCATCAACTCCAGTAATACCATAATATTGCAAAATATTTTGGAAAATACAGTACACTACCGAGTATCCGGTTCTCGACAATCTGGTTTCCGTACTATCCGGCCTAGTTTTTTTTAAAATCATAATTAAATGAGAAAGCTAAAATGCAGAAGCTGTCATCTATTAAGAACTTTTCAAAAACTAAAAACTGTCAGTTTTGACTCTTATGTTAGGGTTACCTTTTCATATCTGTGTAATCATTTATCGAATGAAAAGTAAAATCAGTTTAAGTCGATTTTCTTAAGAATTATTACCTACGATCTAAATAAATGTTTTGTTTATGTTTCCTACATTTAAGTTAGGCATTACAGAAATTATGTTAAAATATGGTTTATATCCTTTAACTTATTTTTGATCTAATAAATTCTTGAAACTTGCAGTGCAATATATAAACATATATAAACTACCAGTACAGAGCTTTCTATTTTAATTCGCCATCTTACCGGCCAAGTTTACGGCATCTTACCGGCAACTGTTTCTATGATTCATCGGGCTGTGGCTGTGTTCACATTGAGATAAATGGAAAGCTTCGTACTCAATAAGAAGTGAGAAAATACCTATTGTAACAGTGAGTTTTGGTATAAAACTTTGTCTTATTCTATTGTTGGGCAAAGAAATGAGTTCACAGAACTCCAGGTTTCTCCGGATATTTTGTTATTCGGCCGGCCCTTCTGCTACATGAGGTCGGATACTCGGGAATGTTAACTATTGACAATATTGTGAATACCGTGGAATATCGTATCAACAATATTATACAATATATACCATTATTTAAAAAGCCTGAAAATTTAAAGAGCGTTGGTACAGAAAAATTCTAGCCCAAAAATATTAGCTTCAGCGTAATAATTCTTTTAATTCGAAATTCCATTCCAAAAATTAACTGCAGCAATTTTTTACTAAAAGTCGAAAATTGTATAATATTATGCAATAGTAAACTTCTGACAATTTCTTATTGATAAATGAATGGAATTCTAAAATAAATACAATTCTACACTGCAAATTCTATTTTCGATTAACAATATCGTGAACATTTCGTTTTTCAAAGTTGCTCAGCATTGTGATGTTAATACTGTAAATTCTGTGTTTAACAGGTTTCTCATTTATTATGTGCTTTGTCTGAAGTAAATAGGTAATCCGGATTTATTCTTTTATATTCTGATTTTATATGAACTGATTTAAAGAAAAACATCCGACTTTTAATAAAATGTCCTATTTGGTTCTTTATTTATTTAAAGTAAAATAAAATAATATTAAAAATGAGTAAAGGAAATAAATAAGGGAAATCAAAAGGAGTTAAATAAAAAAATAAGCTGCGTGTAGATATGACGAATTTTTCTTTTTGAAAAATTCTTCGTTTAAGTTTTATTCTAAATAGAACATGTCAAAACTATAATTTTGTTTTACAGGAAACTTTGTTTTATCTTTTTTTTAATAGTGACATCATTTCTTATAAACAAAGGCATTTGCATGCCTTTTATTTCAGTTGCTTTTTTTTGTTAGGGTTTTTTATAAAAATAAAGTGATTTTTATACTTTATAAATAAAATATTAAACAAAAGTGGAACTAAGATAATAATAATAATATGGAATTAATATTAAAAAAATTAATCAAAATGGAACTCAAATAATGTTGTGGAGGCAAAATTGACTACATCTACTCAAGGCTGTATTACTTCTCTGGTGACACTGATTTTAATTTTTTTATCGTCTCCTTGACTTAAATTTTGTACCTCACCATTTAGTTTAAACTGAGAAAGCGAAATTTTACTTTGGCACGATTAACAAAAGTTCTTTTTCCTAATCTTAAGAGAATTCTGGTGCAGTTTATAATGATGTTTATATGCGTAAAATGTTGCACTTACATCGATTTGAAATGGGTCAATTTATGCTCGTATGGCGCATGCCAAATGCGCAGAGCCGATTCCATTTCGGATGCTATTGCGCATCTTGAAAGAAAGATATGATGTCATATCACAAAGTTAAATAACATGAAGTTAAGTGACATGCGCAGCTGTGTTTCTCATGTTATTGTTATGGTTTTGCAAATTGTACCGGATGTATTAAGTCGAATTGTACCGTATTTATTTTCCACTCTCTTCCTTTATCTCACTTATTAAAGAAACGCAATTTTTTTAAAAAAATTATTAGTTTAGCTTTAGTGCAAAATTTATGTTTCTTTTTTCTTATATATAGAATACTTGAAGAGGAGCTAATGGAGTGATGGGGGAAAAAAATCGATGTTCAGCTTTTCTGAACTTTTGTAAGAGCTACAATTTCTTGAGACAGAAAGAACCATTTTTGTAATTCTGTTCTGTATTGATGAAATGTGACAAGCAAGACAAATGAAATTTAGTATGCTGTCTATAGAGCAAAATCATATATTTCTATCAGTTTTAGACCCTATTCATCAACGGATTGACTATCACTTTGTTCATCTATCTGCATGTACGAGAAAAAAAAAAGAAAAAAAAAAAACTGAAAAGTACAAGAACTAAGAAAAATGAAACTTGGTAAGCGCCAAAATTGTAGGTTTATATTAAATTTTGGTCTCTATCAGAGGCCCAAAATGCATGATCCATTTTCTTCAACATACTACGAAGATAAACTCAATGCGCGTTGTATTGATGAAATATACATAAAAGTCGAGAAGAGAACCCATATCTGCTTAAAACATGGATTGTTCGATGACTGTGTTTTGTTATATTCTCCGTAACAAAATAGGACACATTCACTCATTTCGAGGTCGAAATAAAACAAAACTTGTCATTCTGTTCCCAATTATCTATGAAACGGTATCTATCATCTGTTTCTCTATCAATAGAGAAAGGGATATTTTAAAACGAACTATTGTTTAATTGCAAAATGCGATATAGGAAGTCATCTGTTTGAGATATAAAAACCAATACGTAAAGAAATATCAGGTAGATAATGGAAATTGCGAAAATAAACGAATGGAATAGTTGGAAATTCGTTATATACAAACGTAGAGAGTTAGTAGCTCAGAAAATAATGGAAAAAGTCGAATGCTGACAGCAACTATTCGTCGTCGATCTTATCTCACGTGTTTGTGTGTTGTTCTTGCGCTACCTAAATTGATCTAGAATTGGTTGTTTTAACATCTGTGTTTTGCCGCCGAATTCCTTTATCTTACAGAAAGACACCGACGCTCACTTTCTCACGTGCTACTTATCTTGGACGCTGTTAAAAATGGTTTTATACGGAACCATCGCAGATTGAAAATCGTTTGCCGTTCCTCTTCCAGTAGTTTCATCTGAAAAAATTAATTTTTCAACTGTTTTGTCTCAAGATGGGAATTTACACACATGAGTCAGATTGTAAGTACTTTTCATTTTCTTTTCATATGCTCAATATGAACTGAATGCATTGTTGGTAGAATATTTTATTCATAGATGTGTGTTAATATGTCTAATTGAAAATGAGAGGAATCACATAAAAAAAAGTCGGATTGAAATAAACAGGGCATGAAAATAAAAGAAAATGGCAATTTTTAATTTAAAAATGATAATAAAAATTTATATTTATTATGTAATAAGAAAATAATGCATTAAAAATAAAAAAAATATTAAATACATCAAGATTTTTAATAAATAAGAGATTTCTTGCTCTTTGAATAGAACAAGTGTGCAATAAAAATTCAAAATAAATATTGCTATTCACATCTAAGGTCATTAATTTTTTTTAAAAGACATAAAGTTATTTATTACCTTTTTATTTGAATCAATTCCACCGTAGTACAAACCTTGAGTTAATGACGGATCTCAGAAAATTATTCACTGTAAATTCAAGGTACAAATATTTTAATCATCAAAAATAATTCAGAAATAAGGAAAAAAAATTATATTTTCTGAATTTGACTTAGAATGAATCATAAGAAACGATATTTTAGCTTCATGTATATAATAAGTTATAGGAACCAGAAAAAAAAAAGAATTTGAATTACCGAAGAATTAGCGGTAAGAATACCATTTGAATTAGTCAAGTTCCACAATATTAATTGATCGATCACACAGTTCATGATTAAATATGTTTTCTTGCCTTGATCAGAAAAAATGATGTTCCTATCCGTATGGTTATTTTCTTTTGACATTCTGAATACTATATTAATGCTGTCAGGTTTTCCGTAGGGATGAATAAATTATGAAGGAGAATATAATAAAGAATGATTTAATTTTAGAGCATTTTTCATTCTTTGCATTTCCCCTTTTTTAGCAAAAATTTCAAAATATTAAAAAAATAACAGAGTAAATATATGACGAGACAAAACACAAATAAAAAAAAAAACTTGCAATACCAAGGCGCAAAAAAGAATAATGTATAAAAAAAGGAGAAGGGGGGGCAAAATCCAAATCAAAATGGTAACGCATTCTGAATATAAGGTTCAAAGTAAAAATAATACATAAAATTAATTAATATAAAAACACTATATCTTGATAATTGGCAGAAGCATTTAGTTTTTTGAATTATGATAAAAATTGAAACATGATACAGAAACTATAACAAATTGAAGGAAGCATAGCAATTCTTCAACTCTACAGAAATGAAAAACAAATATAAGCTGTTACTCACTCACTCACTCACTCAATCACTCACTCACACACACACACACACACACACACACACACACACACACACACACACACACACACACACACACACTCACTCACTCACTCACACTCACACTCACACTCACACTCACACACACTGTAGTTTTCATTGAAAAATTAAAAAAGTGTTTTAGTTATTCCATTTGTCCTTGATATTTATTCTTTCCATCCCCCCCCTTTGCTTTAACGTGCCTCTCTCATAATGAAATTCGTCGGACGGCTTTCATGCAAGATTTTTAATCGGTTGATTGACTTGCAAAATATATTCTATTTTAAATATTTAAATTTTGGTTACATGCATTTCTGATGCAAAAGACTCATTTGCCAATGGTGTAGCGAGAGGAAAATTTACTGCATAATTTTAATATCATAAGTGAAATTGGATAAAAATAAGACCTAAGCCGCGGGAGTCATTTACTCTGGCTACGCCAGCATATAATACACGGTGTGTAAACGTTTTCATAATTACATTTTCTTTTTATAGAACATTCGAAATAAGGAATAAAAATTCTTGTTACGGGTCATTTAAATCGCATCAAATACCCTAAAATAATGTAAGCGTAAAAATTAAACTATTATCTTATTATTATTATTATACATTTGATGACTTACAATAACAATTCTCCAGTATAATTTACTCTATGCAATACGATTATAGACGAAATTGGTGATATAAAATTTTCCAGAAAGCTGGTTGTGAAATATTCATTTCACATCTGGTAGGAAATGCTTATTTTTGTAATCTGAACCTGAAAAAAAAATTCCCTACTTTCGCCTATTACAACTTGTGAAATGCTTGGTTTTTAAAAACTCTTTCTTTCGTGTAAACAACCTGTCTTCTGGAATGGTGAAACCACCATAGGATATTATGATGATCTCGCTTATCTAATCCACATTATTTTTTTTCAGATTACTGAAAGCACTGAAACAAGCGATTAAACTTTCTCATATTTTAAAACATAAAAAAAGTGTTCTGCTCATTAGTCTCCATTTTGGGCATGTGACATTGGAATAAACTTCGTTACTTAACGAACGAATGAAAATGTGCTTTTGGTGCTACTTGTTGACTTGGTGATCTTATACGTTGCTTGTCTACTAACGTGCCCAAGCAGCGCATCATTTCGTGAAATTTGTAAAAGTAATATTACAAAATATTTAATCAAATATATAAAGAGATCGAATGTAAATAAGTTCTTAATAATATTGTAATATATTTTTTCATGATAATGTGTAATGCTATACAGTATTGTATAATATTATGTACATTATTGTACAATATACGATACAATATTGATTATATATACATATTATATACAATATTGATTAATATTATATAATATTGAAAATGTAAAAATTAATTTATTAAATTACTGGTTTTTTTTATCTTCGTACATTCTAGTAGATTCTCTCGATTATTCTCTCCATTGCTTCTAACATTTTTTTTTTCACGGTGATTGCAAATAAGTTTGATTTTCTGGCCCTTTTAGTTGAATAATCAATGCAAAATGAAGGAAGCCTGTTGGATTTAAAATATTTGGACTCATAGGGATATATTATGGATACGGAGTATCACTTGAGGAGTTTTGATTCACGTGAAGCATTATCACATCTAATTTTGAATAATCCTTTAAATTAAATTAATTTTTAATTTACTATGCAATTTAAGATCAAAGGAGAGAATTTCAGTCGTAACTAAAATTTTAGAATAAATTTAGAAAGTTACGTTAAAAAATAAATAGTTTTAAAAGTGCGAGACATATTTTTTTGGAAGCCATTTACTGTTGTTTAGGTTTGATTTAAGTTATAAACAACAACATTCCATAAAAAAAATAAAAAAAAAACCCTCCCGTTAATTAATTAACAAATAAAACTGTGAAACATAGATTATTTTTCGAAGCTTTTGGTATTTTCCTTTTACAGAATACATTTGTAAGAGCTTATAATATCAGTATTAAACAACAGTGTCATTTGAAATAAGCATTAATGCTTAGTTTTTTTTTACATTGTGTAGTGAGATGATTTAAAATGAGATGTGAAATTAACACATACATTTTTGCATTGTTGAAAATTAAATCCAGTTTTAAATGTTACTACGTATCAATTACACGATATTATTAAGTTCATATTGAACAGTGTTAATCAAACGTAAAATTTACAAAATAGTTTTCATTGTATAGATATGAGATGTTGGTATCTATTGACTTCAAGAATACTTTTACTTTTAAAAATCCACTTTTCTTTTTGATTTCAAAAAATTTCTTCTTTCCTCTTAAAAATTTACAATGCATAGCTTTTTTTATCTCATTTTCAGTGCATTAGTGATGTTTTTACCATTTGTGATATTTTTGAAATATTTTCAAAATTAAGTAGACATTTTCCATATTTTCAAATGCGCTTTTTGTCTTCTTATATAGCCTAGATAAACATAAAATTTATAATATCGTTGTTATTGTGTTGTATAACATAAGTTTCAGCATCTTAAAGAATAATTGCCCTAGTGCATTTTCCAGTTCAATAATAATTCAAATTTTAGTGATGTTGGCCAAGTGCAGTAATAACTGAAATTTTATTGATATCTGGAGTCAAAATTAATATTTTTTTTAATATCTTTGAAAATTTAGAATTTTGGAAGTATTCATCCATTTTATACGATATTTTGGTATAGTATTCTATTTTGTGTTCTTTTGTATTCATAATAATGACGCGGTGACATGGTGGTAAGGTCTCGGCTTCGGAGCCGGAGAGTTTCTGGTTCGAGATACTATTCCACTGAAGAACCGTCGTGTAATTGGACCTGGTGCATGCTAAGTCCGTCAGGGGCAAATGCCCTTCCGCTGATATGGTGCTTAATCTTGGAGAGGGGGAGCCAGCTCAAGCATCTTCCTCGTCGTATGGCCACTGTTCAAGTTAGGTCCGTCCCAAAATAGCCCTAGTGTTGCGGTAAAACAGGACGTTAATATAACTAGCTTAGTATTCATAATATTATATAGCATTATGCAATTATTTTATAACATTCCTGTTCCTTTTAGGATGTGAAATTATTATTTTAAATAGTGAGAAGAATGTATTCCTTCTTCTTCTACTTTATTTGTTTTGAAGGGTGTGATTTATATTTTTAAAGGATTTAAATAATTCCCAAACCCCTTTGATTATTTTGTAATTACTTTCTGCTGCTGTGATGCCGTCATGAAGTCAAGAGGATGTAAGTCGCCACCATAAACTAATCGAAATAGGCATCGAATTGTTGCTGTAACCTTTCTGCGATGTTGCATTTTATGTCCAAATGGCGACATTTTGAGTAAATGGCCTCGAAAGAAAATGTTTTCAACTCTTTGAAACTGATTTCTACTGGACAGTAATGATATAAAGCTTCCACGCCTCATTCTTCCCTAATGCTATGTTCCATCGCCAAAATGGCGCTTCCAGAATCCGATGTCATGAACTCGAGATCCATCTTCTCTCGTTGCATCTCCATTTATTAAGTTTGCTTTTTGATTCGCTTCGACCCATTGTTGAGGAACTCTCTTCTGGCTTTTAGTTTTCTTTCGCCGTGTTGTCTGTCTCCCGTTTTCATCGACCCCAGCTTGGAATCGATTCTCGTCTTTGGAACTGCGAGATCTTTCAAGAAATGACGTATGGTTCTGCCGGGCTGTCGTCATAAATGGCGCCTTGGAGAAACGAACTTTCATAAAAGGATGGAGAAACTGCTGCTAAAGCATGTCTTTATGGAATGGGGAGTGATTACGGTGGAGTATTTTTAGATGGGGAAGCTTTTCTTGAAGAAAGCACTTCGTGATCTCTTCGATGTGGAAATCATTTATGATTTTGGCCAATGAAACAAGACACTCGGATGCATTTTGTGGGAGCTAAGAGTCTGAAGTGAGGAGTTTATTTTAGGTCTTAATGAGTTTGCGCCTTAGATATTAGTAATCTGTTTTCATCTATGATAATGCCGAGACCTAGTTGGTTATTTTGCATCATAATAAGATACAATGAGCAAAGGAGGTTCATCCGTTAGGGCTGCAGAGTTGTAAATTTCCCTGAAATTGTTTACGAAGTTTTCTTGTTCTTAATCTTGTTTAATTATTTTCCACGTTGATGGTTTGATGAACAGCAAAAATGAAAATTATAATATTAAAAATAAAGAAAAAAAAAAGGCAGAAAAGAAATCAATAATCAAAAGATACATAACTTGGGGTTACTGGAGAAGCAGTAAAAAGACCCAGCTTCGGATAGCATTCCCACTACACGATATAAAAGGCAAAAATTATTTCCATTGAATTTGGCGGTGGCTGGGTTCTTCTGGATTAAGTTTGATGCACTGCTAACTGTATGAGGATTTTTCTTTCTCTTGATTTTTCTTTCTTGCATTTTCCTCATCATCTGTTTTACTATTCTGGTTTCGCTTTCCCGTCGCTCCGATGGAAACTCACCTGTTGTAAAGCCCATTCATTTGAAAGTATTGTAATCGTCAAAAAATTCGAATTCGAGGCTTTGGCGAATTTTCACGTTTTAGACCTACCAGAGCACGAAAAATATGTTCCTGGAAAATGTCTGTCTGCTTGTGACAAAGGTTATCTAACGATGTGAAATTTAGTATACGGTCTTCACATCAAATTCTTAGACTTCGGTTAAAGTTTGAACAAAATCTATTTAGTAAAAGTCTTCCTGTCCGCCTGTTTGATTATATGTAAACACGATAATACAAAAAGAAGAGAGTTGGATGGTTAAAATTTGGTACACTGATTTGACATGTGTTATGTAGACATCTTTCAAATTTTAAGCCAAATCCAAAGGGTTTTTTTTAATGTCCACCAGTCTGTACTTTCAGAAGCATGTAAACGCAATTTACAAAATTTGGCATGCGATTTTGTGAACTGCATTTGTAGTTACGTCACATTTTGTTTTCTGTTAGTTGGGAAAACGCATCCAAGATGCTAATTTTCCTTTAATATAGAGCATGCGAGTTTTGGAGAGAAAACTAACTCTTGCTGATCATCTGTTAGAAGTTACTCATCGAAAAAAGATACGCGTATATTTTTCTAAAATACAATAATGATGATTACAGTGAAATAATTCTAGACTATTTAGAAGCTATGTTACGTTTTTAAGAATTGTATATTAATTATATCCTCTTGTGAAATAGTTTTTGCAAAGCTGTTTCCCTTCTGAAATGACGAGCCACAACTGCATGAGAAAAATGAAACTTTCTGCAAGTTCAACATTTTAGGAATACATTTAACTTTTAGATTTCATGATTATTTAATTTAGTTATGCCTACGATTCATTTTGAAATAACGTGAGGTCAGATGTATTTGGATCAACTTCGTCAATCTGAGCTGTTATCAGAAGCTGAAAGTCATAAATGACATCTTTTCTTTCTCTGAATCTCCGAAACAGAGAAGCGACACTTGACATCAGATTTAACATACACTTTAGCGGAACAGTACAAGTCGAGGTCTCATCACCAATGATAACGGAATGTAGAAAAACTTAATTATATTCTTTTACAAAGGAGATTTGGAAGAAGAAACAAGAAGATTCTTACTCTTTTCTTCTAAGCAACTGGAATAAATGATCTATGGTGCCCTTTGATTGCTTTCTGTACTATCAATCCTAATCCAAGCGCTTAATTTTTGTATAGAAGTTGTACAAGCTCGAGACAAAGGGGAAAATTCGCTGATATATCATCTGTGTAGTCTTAATTAGTTTAACAAGATTAACGTTCCATTTGGGAAGCTGTTGGGGTGTTATTTTGGGATGAATCTGACTGTGGGTATTTACACATTTTTTTAACGGTTTTGACCAAGAATTTAAATAAGCAAGTGTTTTGAAATAAAAATTTCTTGAAATAGCTTTTTATTTGAAATGAGAAGTATTGATAATAATTTTAGATTTATTCTTCTTTCAAAATGTGACATACAAACAAGTTGTGAATTAAAGGTTATGCTTTTGTGCTTTCTGAAGATAAATATTCCTATTTTATACTTCAAAAACGTTATGAAATGCATGCTAATTAAATTTATAAGTGGTAAATGAACAATAGTTTTAATTGAAAAGGAAAACAATCAATCATTCCTTCTATATGGAAAGAAGACTTCAAAGGAATATCCGAAAAAGGTAGCACTGTTTCAAATATTTCTACTGTGAAGTCGCTGGTAACAAGACGCCGACGCAGAAATCAGTTGCAAAGTTTTTAAATACATCTGCAGCAATAATAAATGAAAAATTATAAACAACGATTTATAACTCAAAAAATATTTAAAAAATATTATGTTTACCAATTTTTGCCGACACATGAAGTTAAACGCAAAACATTTTATAAAAACTAGAGAAAATTAAGGGGTTTATGATTATTGCTGATTTTTCTACAATGACGAATTAAAAATAAAAAGAGAGAGAAAAATGCTAATATCAACTAAAGTTATACGTCCTATACTTGAAGAAGAAATTCCATTAAAAAAATCCCAATGACTTTCAAAGAGTGATATTTCATCAAGCCGTAGCTATAAGTCATACTTCGAAAGGTAAAATGAAGATTGATACAAATATTTCATATATACCTTTCAACAACTTTTCGCGTTTTGCTATGGTACTTTTTGTTTTATTGAAAAGAGCTTATTTTAAGCTTCCCACGATTGATAGATTCTGGAAAATAGCAGAAGACGAATGGAAATGAATACCTTCGGATCTATTCTATTATGGGAATAAGACAGCGATAAGAAATTTAATCCTAGATGGACTTCACAAATATGGTAGATTTTTTGGTGCGGTCGCGGTTGGAATTCACTATCCCCCAGTTCCAAACTGTCTATAAGGAAAAATCTTAAGTAACTTTATGACTTATATGAAACAAGATATTCTGATTTTCTGAGCCCAGAACATTTCAGATTTTGGACGAAACGAGTGATTCACATACCGAGGCACCAAATCGGAGGCCGTATCTTCCCCATCTGTAATTCGGAACGTATGGTATTTTCATAGCATTAATGATAGAAGAACCTTCCCAGATTTTGTCAACATTCAAATAATTAAGGTATAAAACTGAGAGTACTCGCTAAGAAAAAGTGATCAAACATTGCAAAATTGGGGAGGAATAAATTCTTCAACAGCTTATTTCTTACTTTATGATTTATTTCTTCAAATTTGAATCAAATGGATGATTTAAAAAATATTTTTAAATAAATCTTTTATCCAAAAATAAAATTCTTGGGTCAGGTTACTCAAAACTGGAATGAATGATGGACGAAAAATCAGGCAAATACTGGATAATCCGAGGTGTCTAATCACTTTGTGTAGACCCTTAACAAGTATAAAATAAGTATGAATAATTCTTTTCATTAATTCTATATTTCCTGTTTCAGAGTTATAAATGAATACATTTGGTTAAGGGAATTTCCCTAAATCCATTTCACCACTTTTTATAAAATAATTTTGCAAAATCTATTATTATTTTCAAAAATATATTGTATACTAAAATGCAAAATTAAATAAGTTAGAAAAAAAGATCATCGCTTTCTTCTAGGTGTCTGTTTGGTAGATACTCCTATGCGCCATTTATTTGGAGACATTCTAGAGAATTATCTATTGTTCAATAATTCTTATCGAACTCTTTGATTCCATTCCGAAACTAACATACTTCTGGTTTATGGTGCTGCTCTATATGATACGATGGATTAGAAATATAAGCTGGGGGGGGGGGGGGAGATAACTTTTACTGATATAGTAGGAAGCTTTAAAGATCTGTTGCAAAATTTGTAGTATTTTTGGTAAGGCATGAATCTTTTTAAAGTTTAGTAATCAGATAAAACAATGTTTTTTTTAAAAATAATTTGTAATATGTATTTTAATTATTTGTAATCGATTAAAATACGACTGAAGATGAGATTATTTTTGAAATTACAATGTGCAAAAAGTAAAAATACAGAATATGTGAATTTGGCATCATAAATGAGTAAAAAGTTTTTTATTTTCTCAAAAGAATTACAATATTGTGAACAAAAAATCTGAATAAACGAATTCTTTTGGGGAACAAAAACTCAAGCAAAAAAAAAAAAAAAAAAACACTTCCGTGCAATTGATAACGTAAAACACAACACAAACGTAAAACGATTTGCCGTATATACGTTAGCTTTTATGATGCAGAGGAAATCGGCTGCCATTATCTCTGGTGCAGCAGGTGGCAGTGAGCGTATGTTCCTTCCTGCCTCCGAAGCGTACTTTTTCCCTCTCTGTCATTCGAACTGCTGCAATCGTCTGCTGAAGGAATGGCGTTCGACAGAATAAAAAAGGCCACCATGCCACAAGAAAAGCAGGACGACTCCGAATCAATAAATGAAAATTCTGACAGCTCAAAACCTGAACCAAAAGGTACAGTAAATCACGCACTATGAGTAATTTTTAGATGATGCTAGAACTGCACAAGAAAGCAAAGTTTCACACATCTTGCCATTTTTAAATATTTTTTCTTTCAGTGATCCAGTACATGGATAATATTTTGAAAAGAAATTTTCATACTGTTTACAGAAAGCGCTGAAGTGAAAGGCGCTATGAAATCTTGAGTTGACTTTTTTGCCCTCGAATGAAAGTGACTTTCGTGAAATAAATGTTCATTTGAACTTTTTCTTCAAGTTTCAAAATTTTCATTATATAATCGATCATTTTTAATAATTATACTACGCATTTATTTATGTAAGATGCCTTTTATCTTTGAGGAAATTGTTTTGCTGAAATTATAGAAATATTTAAGATTGCCTAATAATAATAATTTAACTGAAAAATAAGATTTCTTTTAAATTTCTTTATTTTCAAGACTTTATTTATATATGATATCAATGAAATTTTAACAAATTTTTTCGAAAAAGAAAATTTGATGAATAAACGAACAAATTGTAAAAAATTCTCGTCGATTAAAATGACTCCTTTTTTCCCTAGAAATTGATAATGGAAATAAATAAATAATAGCGGCGAATTATTATTTATAATTCGCCTCTAAATTAGTCTTTAAAATTTTAGAAACACAGGCACAAAACAAATCATTTGGCAATAAATGTAGAGATAAGTGTATTTAGAATATCAGTTAAAAATCCATTTCGTGTAATTGTTTTTTATCCGCTATCATTTTACTTGATAAGGTATTCTAATCAGTGGATATTTTTTCTGTGACCAATTTATTGGCAGTTTAGTTTTCATATACTTTTGCGGATCGTCCAAATTATAAAGAATCCCCTCCATACCCCCGCCATTTCTAAGCATTTTTTTTCTTTCTTAAATATTCTTAATAGGTTTTCTTTTAGTTTTAAAGATCTCCAAAGAGTTGTTGGATTCATTTTCAGAATTTGTTACTCATTCTTATTCAGAATCTCCTTTTTATTCTTATTGCTTGTGTTTCAAGAAAGAATGTATATTTCCAGAATTTGAAAAACAGCAATTTTTTTAAACTCAAATGAATACGAAAAATTGTAACTAAAGAACTAACTTTTAGAAGCTGTTTCCGTATTAAAGAAATAGTGTTAACTTTACGAATTTCCGCAGAATGGGGTGGTTTTAAATAGAACCAAATCAATTTTTTGTTACTATTTAGGCAATTTACGTTAAAAAAAGCAACTATACTTGAAAGACAGATAGGAATGTGCTAAATAAAGAAGAAATATAATTTACACAATGAATGATTAGAATTTTTTTTTCTTATGACATTCATTGTTACCTTATATTCTTCTCCTAATGATTTCTGCTTTATACGCTTTTAGGATTTTTGTTTTTACCTCTTGATTTTTAATTTTTTTTAATACTAGTAACAGCATTTTTAAACAGCTTTTTTGTATTTATTATTTTATAATTTTTAGTCTTTATTTCTTATGGTGTTCATTATGACTTAAAAAAAAAAGAAAGATATCACAGCTGCTTAACCATATGCAAAGCACTGTACCAAATCGACCCATTTTTTAGAGAAGTTAGTAATTATACTCTAAATAGCTTTGTAAAATTTCATCTTGAAAAAATATACAATTCTACACAATAATTAATATTTCAGTTCATATTTGCAATTATCCTAATCTAAGAGGATTTTTTAACATCTCTTTTAGTAGTATTTTTTAATTGCCAATTGCAATTAACCATTTTAATCAAAAATATGGATGTCAAAATAAAACTATAAAAATTTGATATTCTGGAGAAATATTCTGTAATTTTAATGATATTAATATTTTTAACTTTCATTAAATATCCAAGAGTTTCTTGCCCTTGCCTTTTAATTGCTATATATTACTGTTTAATTTCCGATAAAAAAATATTATCTAGTGATTTTTACTGCATTACAAACACGGTGTTTGAAAACTTCCCTTTTTATAATTGTCTATTTTTTTAGTTTTTAATAGATTTTGTGATTCTTGATTACAATATTAGGTTATCTAAAAGTAATCCAGTAGCTTCATATAACTTCAGAACTCTACTATAAAAGAGAAAAACGATTCCGACTTAAAAAGAAGCGTTTACAAACAGAAGATTTCGACATTTAAAAGCTTTTTTATTTTATTTTCACACACTGGATTTTTTTTGAAAAGTTAAAGCACTTTTTTATATTTATTATTAAAGAGTTTTTATATGATATTTTGGATTAATAACCGGGGATAATTGAGAGTTTACTGTATTTGTTTGTACATTTTAAGGTACAAAGTCTTCTTTATATTTGCATTTCAATTGCACTGTTGTCGTCAATTATATTGATTAAAAGATATTGTGCTTTAAACTAACCGTCTTCATTGCCTTTATAGGCTCACGGAATTAATAGCATTCATTCCGTCATGTCAACTGTCCTTATTGAGCTACAATTTATCACACTAAATGAAAGTAATAGCTCAAATGATATTTGTCCAATAAACATAGAGTATTCTGATTGGTTAGCAATGCTCACAAAGCGGCGAATTTAATTAACGAATGAGATCATTCTAGTTGCTGGGGCTGGGAACTCTGCCAAAGTTTCATTTTGTAATATCTCTCGAAAATGGAAAGTGATGAGGGATGGAAAGGGAGAATTGGGATAGTTGATGATGTATGCAAATATCGTTTGCATTTACGAATAGAAGGAAATAAGAATTGGGAAATTTGGTACAGTGATTGGATCCGGAAGATTCTGACAAGATTTCTTCTTTCTCATAGAGAATGCACAGTTAAGGAGTGTTTTTTTAAAGATTTATTTCGGAAAAGAGGATTGTTGATGGATAGGCAACCATTGATAATTAATATAAGGGTCATAATTTTTCATATGAAATAAAAATTGGCGAAATAGACACTGCATTTGTGATTGGGGGGCTCAATCGGGTTTCTTTCTTTCCATAGAGAATGTATAGTGAAGTAGTATTTTAACATTTCTCAGGTAAACGGATGGAAGAAAGAGGCCAATGATTATTCAATATCCAAGGGTTATGAACTGTCACCTGAACTATTGTCGAAAGGGGGAGGCCTACTGGTTCTTTGGTTTTTCTAATAATTTTAAATATATAGATAATTTATGGGAAAATACTATATTATTTTAAAGATCATGCTTCATTGCATTTTACTAATTTGGGTCAAAATGAAGGAATGGGAGGAATGGAATCAATGACAAAATGACACCTCAGGACGTCACTGACTCAATAAAACATTTCAAGGCATTGCATTAAAAAGGAGTCAAAATGACTAAGTTTTATACACTTGTGCGTTTCGGCAATATTAAATAATTTTTTTGTATGTAAAAGTTATCGTTGCTTTATAATTAAGAGTAGATTTTGAAAAATAATATGAGCACAGACGAGTTTCCAAAATTATAATCTTTGAATGTTTATATAAAAGTTTCGAATCTTTAAAAAAAAATTTCCCTCTTTATCCATGGACGTATTCCCTTCTCATGCGCAATAGTATTATCTATATAGAAATAATATGCAGAAAAACTGTTCAACTTCTATGAGCTTTTCCCAGTTCTTCTTTAATTTTGTAAGCAATTCGTATGTAATTTATATTTATCATATTTCACATATTTACATAGTTCCTTGCACTTATTTATGACAGCAATAATTTCAACATCCGTTGAATATAAGAAACTCTCTTCTTAAATGCTCACATTTTTCCCCTTAAAATGATAGCACCAGCTCCAGAGATTCCATTTCAGTAAAAAGATAAATATACCTACATATGTAAAACATTTTTTAATGGTAAAAGGGGATATAAATATTTAAATAGGATTTCGTAGCCTTTCATTCAACTTAACTGGTTTCTTTATTGTAAAGATGGAATTTTTCAATTGAATTTTCCTTCATTTCATAATAATCTAAGTTCTTGTCATTTGACATAATGATGCATTATTTATGCTATAGATTTGAAAGAAATATTTTAAATTATATTTTGATGTAAAATAATTCTTAATTTAATTTAAGTTTGATTTTTGTACCAATAAAAAGTCACCTGTAGTGAAAAATGTGAATTTAAAATTCCGTAATATTTATAATAATGAAAGCTAAATTAAAACTAAGAAGTGGAGAATAGTTAAAAAAGAATTGTACTTAATACGCATATGAAACTATTTTTAAGAGTGTTTTTATTTTATATATTATTAAATTACAATTGAAAATTTTACCTATACTTGTTTCCTTGTTTATTTTTCATAACTAATATTGTAAAAAGGAGCAAAAGTATATGTTTCCATTTAAAGTGGAAGGGCACGGAAGTGGTTAAATTCCTTGTTTGAGAACCTCTGCTGCCATTTTTTCTTGCTAAAATGTGATTTTTTTATATTTTCAAGAAAGTGCTTTCTAGTTATGTGGCATTAAATGGATGTTGCTAATATTTAAAAAGAAATTTAGCAGACATTTTTCGAATGATACGAAAAACATTCATTAATCGGTAATGGTATTATGTCATTTTTAAAGTCCTCTTTAATTAAATTTTAAAAAAATCTTCTTTTAATTAGTTAAAGAAAAGGTCCTTGAAATTTGTGTAGTATTTATATAGACATATAATTTCTATTATTCAAGAATTTTAAAATTTCGTAAAGAAAAAAATAATTTATAGTTTTGAATCTCATCTGTTATAACCTAAAGTTTATTATTTATCGAAAAAGTACGAATAAATCTTTAAAAAAAATGAAAAAGAGTACTTTTTTGAAAATATGCATTTTTATTTAATTGTCACTATGTTTAATTTAAAATGTGTTTTTATAGCAATTAAATATTAAAAGAAAAACTACTCTGAATAGACCTTACTTTTATATGATATTCATTTTTACTATGCCAAAATTAGAAAAAGAAATTTTTTAAAAATTAAACAAAAAGTTGCAAATAGTAGAAAAAATTAAAATGTAAGCGGATTAAAAGAAAGAGATTTATCAGAAAGAAATTCTAATGAATGTTATCATTAAGATGGAAAGAAAAGGGGAAAAAATAAATAAGAAAATGCTAAAGCAGTAAAATGCCATTACCTTTAAATTTAACTCTTACTTTCGATGTAATTACGGCTTGATAATTTCATTTCTGTTCTAGATTTAATTAAAAATCGAAAACAATCCGAAAATACAGTTTCTATTTCTAAAAATGTCTCAATTTTAATATAGCAATGAAATTCTTCTTCTTTCTATAAGTGCGCATATTTGCATCTTTTTCTGAAAATGAAAAGTATCAGTATGCAATTGTTTCCACAAACTTTAAATCGAAGAAGCTAGAAATTAATTTTTAAAATTAGATATTTCATTAAAGACAGCTAAAAACTTTTTGGATGTATTTGAAAATGAAAATGAAACAATAAAAGAGAGAAGCTTTTGACTTTTTAAAATTAGAGAGGAAAATTGGAAATAAAATCTACAAATTAAAGAAATTTGTTGTATATTTCTCTTAGAAGCCATCTGATAAATACACATAACAAACTTGTAAATTAAAACGTAATAAGCAAAATAAATGAAATTTGGTATGTCATCTTAGGTCCAAAGTTGAAGATGAGCACACGACAATGAATTGAACCAGGCATTGGAAAGGAATCCAAACCGTAATTTCTCACTTTTATTATATTTCACGCCGATACATAGCTAAACACAAGGGAGATAGTGTTACGTAATTGACAGATGAATTTTCCCCCTGTTGTTATTCATGTGCTTTGTTCTCTTTTGAAATTAAAAATTTAGCTAGCAGCTTTCAGTGACCAGCTCTTTTCATACTTTCCGCATATTTAAAATAACTAGAAAAAGTAAAGAAACCAATCCTCAAGCCAAGCCACTGTATCGATTTTGCCAATTTTTAATTGAAATAAACGCTGATGATATAAATGCGTTATTAATTTCCTCCTGCCTATTTTTCTCAATTTTTGAGAAAAGTCTCAAAGCCATTATTCCATTACGCATTCTCAATGAAAAAAAATTGTAAAGTTCCCTGTCATAATGACTAAATAAAATATGTATAGATTTCTCGAATTTTTACATTATGTGAAAGAACAAGACCCCCTAAATATTTATCTTAAATTGTTTGTCCTTTTTATCCCAGTTTAGAAGATATTGCAAAATAGACAGCGTTCCAAACATTTAGATTGATTTCGGTAATTATTTTTTTTTCACTTTTCAAATATAGCTAACTAATCAGAATTCTGTATCATTATTATTATAAAATAGTAATTTAAAATGCCACTTTTTTTCTATTTTGATAAGATATATTTCATCAAAATGTGTTCTCATCACTAAATTAATTGGTCGCTATTACCATCATTAATAGGGTCGCTCAAAGGGCTTAGCGTTGATAAAATTAATTTAATCATAGTGTTGATTTTAACGAACTACATCTTATTGTAACGAAAGTAAATTTCAAGTAATAAAAGTGAGCAAAAGTTTTATTTAGATTATATTTGCATAATAATAATTCATAATAATGAATTCTCTTTTGTTATCTGTACTAAGTGATGAAATTATAAAGACGGTGACGAAAATGGGCCGTTTAGTTCTCTAGACTGAAGGCTATCAGCGTTTAATCGAGCAATATCTTTCGAAATGGAGAGGAAAGGGATTAACAACCATAGAAGACATATTTAAGAATCATAATATCCAAACGAATTAAAAATTTCGAAATCTCTCCTGTAGTTCGGTCTCACGAAATCTGTGAATAACAAATCAGGTATGGTAAGCTCAATCCCTTTTTTTAATCCCTCTGTCAGGGATTAAAAAATAAGGGATTTTTCTGAGAGGAAAACATAAATAACATAAAAATACATTTTATGTTATTGTATTTTTGCTTATAAGTGGTCGTAATCTTCTAATTTATTATTTTGTTTTTCTTTTCTGTAAAAATAGTGTATCTCTTAGTCCTAATTTCAGGGGATTTTCGAGTCACGAGGAATCAATTGTTGGACTTTTTAGTCTGTTTTTCCTTACAGAAAAAAACCCTTTTTTTGAATCCCTGTCTGAGGGTGATCCTTGAGAAAGTCTTCAGGCCGGATTCTTATTTTATTTAGTTTATTTTTGTTCCTTTTTTTCCTATTAACTTGTTTTTTATTACTATTTTATTTACTATATATATATATATATATTGGAAGGTATGAACTTTCATAGGAAATTAAAGTTATCAAAATCGTTTCAGCGATTACGGCTGAGAAACTCTATTACAAGATTTCTCCTTTGAGAAAGCATTGAGAAATAGCGTTTTTTCGATTTTTCTCTGAACTAAAGGGTTCAGGAAGGGCGGCGAAGATTGAGGAGATATTTAGAGGCCATGAACTTTCATAACAACCGTAAAGATGCTAATCGGACCAGTGTTAGACTGATTAATTGGTTTTGCTTATTATTTGAAATTTATAAATGAAACCCCATCAGCGAGTAGTTGTTATCCCATCATCTATATATTTAAAATAATTGGAAAAAACAAACAACCCTCCCACCGTTTCTCCAGTCACAAACGCTGAACCGATTTCACCCATTTTTATTTCATATGAAATGAATGCCACCAGTGTTCATACGAATACCATGTCAAATATGTGATGCCCTTCTCCAACCACAGTCTGTTCTCAGACATATATTTTAAAAGCAATAGTTCGTTGTGTATTTGTAGGAAAAAAACCTGACAGAATTCGCGAATCCTATCTACTAAATTAAGGAATTATGAAAAAAAAAAAAATGAATTCATAAAAAAAGGAATTGGTAAAATCGGACCTGTGAATGGAACGGGATGGGGTATTGATTCATTAGTTTTGTTTATTTTTTAATTGTATAAATCAAATGTGTTTGATTTTTGTCTCTAAATTGTTGACACACACGGAGATAAAATAACTTCGTTATTTTTTATGAATATCTGGAAGCGAATAGCAATTTTGAAAACTTACTTATGTCGTCACACATCACATTGCACAAGGCCGTCTTGGAATGCGACATTTAAAGATGCGTTGTTTCTTGTCATCTTAGTCATTTGACCACAATTCGAAGATATAAGAGATTCGTTTTCAAAGTGTCAGTGTTTTTCAAAACGAGGCTTTTGTATTACTAAACTGAGCTAAACATTGAAAAGGAATACGATTTTTATATCTATCGTAATATCTTTAATGACCTTGAACAGCATTTCTGAATGTCCTTTTTGTTACTGCTTATTGCTTTATTGAAAGAATTGAAAAAAGCAATTTATTCAAAAGATGAAGAAATCATAATGCACCGCCTTCGAGAAGACATTGCGTAGAATTTCAGGAATGAATGTCTCTGGCAGGTGTTACTCACAATGAGTTAGTGATTTCTGTAACCTGTGACTGAAATATAGTCGGTACAAGGTTACGATTTATGGCTATATGCAGTCATTTTTCTATAATAAACTGTTATCTAAATACCTAACTGTAAATTTTTTTTTAAAAATTAAAAGACTTTGAACTTTTAGACTGAAAATTTGTAGTATGAAAATAGTTTAAAATTAGTGTCCCTGTTTTTATATTATTTTTAAAATATCAATTCTTAATTATATCGGAGATGAAAAGAAGTCACAAATTGAATATCGTCCCAACACGCATATATAAATTCAACAAAAAAGGGAAATGTTATTAAGATATGTATATAATTCAGCCTATTTTTAAAGATTTATTAAAATAAAAAAAACGAATAAAATAAAATTAAATTCATTAAAAAGTTATTTTTAAATTTAAATTAATATACCCCGAAATTAAGAAACAAATTAACTTTCTGTGAATTTTTACTTGAAAATCCAATTAAAATTTTGAATTTTTGTTTCCATAAATTCTTATTAAAAACAAGAGAGCGTTGAATTTGGTGATTGCAGCACAAGTGGTCTCTGCCGTTGAGCATTTTGAAAGATTTTGCATCATAACGTATATCTCATGCCGTAATTCGCTGATATTATCCAGTTTTAAACAATTTTACAATAAATCAGTCGATATTATTCGCATATTCTCTAATAAAAGTATTATCCCTATTCCCCTACAAAACACTGTGGACTTTGGAAATGACCATGAAAGCCAAAAATGCTCAAATTTTTATATTAGAATCCTGTACATGATAATTTCCTGTTTCTTAGTAAAGAAAACTGAATGTATATATTTTGCACACCTTCTGTCGACCGATTGAAACCAAAACCCCTCAGGGCCAAACGTTCTCCCGCTGGTGTGATGTGGAAGTTTGGAGAAGGGGTGCCAGCTCAGGTATTGTACTCGTCATGTAACCGCGGTTCAAAATTACGAGGTCCTTCCCGAAAATAGCCCTAATGGTCCTTTAAAATGGGACGTTAATACAACTAAACTAAATCAAACGAAACTTATACCAAATTTCATTTATTGTTGTTGCGAGTTTGAGTAATCGTGTTTACAAGCATGAGAAAGAACAGATGGATAGAGGATGAATTCCTGATTTGCAGAACATATTTAGTTCGGAATTCGATATGGATTTGCACTTCAGATGCTACATCCGCAAATTTTAAGTATACAGTTCTTTGAATTTTGTAGTAATTGTGTTTTCCTACGCTTGGACAACTAGACAGACATAATTTCTGAAAATGGATTTCGTTCTATATTTGATAGAAATATACGAACTCAGGATAAAGCACATACCAAATTTCATCCATCTTGTTCAAAGCATTTTTGAATAATCTTGTTCACAGGCAGACAGACATAATTTGAAAAATGTGCTTTTTGGACTTTTAAAGGTTTGAAACATGGAGATTCGCCAAAACTCGAATTCGAAGTTTTCGATTAAAATGCTTTATCTTTGCATATGAAAAAGTAAAAATACAACTAAGAATGTGAAACTGAATGTAAAAAACGATTGAAAGAAACTAAACAATGTCACTATTATTGAAAGTAACAAAGTTAACTCATTAGCGAACAAAAAATATATTAGTTATTGTTCTGTGTTGGAGTTATTCCTTGTATAAATTAGCTAATATTATGATTGTAAATAATTAAATAAAAAGGCAAAAATATATTTCGTATATAAAATGAATAAATTTTATTTTCTTTCAAATCTAATGACGAAAAAATATAGTTTTTATAGTAAAATTATTAAATAAATAGTGTTTAGATTGTCCTTAAAAATTCCTTATTTTTTACTACTTTCTTTATAATCGTTTCAAACCGGGATCTTGATTTTTTTTCTTTCGAGAAATACTGCCATGAATTCTAGCGAAAGAACCCCATCATTGTTTTCTTGTCAGATTAGCAAAATTTGTTTACACAATTAATTAAAATCAATAAAAAATTCTGGTGTAGGAAGTTAGAGAATGGAAATATGGGCCCTGAGACTTGCATTGCCTACTTCACCCAGACTTGATTACGTGTACTGGAAGGAGATGGAAACAAATAGCATCACACGCAAAGTAAGGCAAAGTATATGCAGTTTATTGTTAACTGTTATATGGATATTTTTATAATACTTCATGTGAAGTTATATGATTATGACTTTACATGAACTACTCCGTTATGCAGTACAATTTTTTCAATAACTTTTTCAAATCAGATCATTAACTTTGCGTTTATTAAATGAATGAATGCGCAGGTGAAATATTTTAAAACTAATTCTTTTGGTAATGCTATTTTAAAGCATTAATACATTCAATATCGTCGGAGTCATTGGTAGCCTGCACTTGACTTGCTGACACAGGTGACCGGAGCGCCCAGATTTCTAGAAAGACATGATTTAAACAAATGTCAATACTGGTGAATTTTTCATCATTACTACAGTTACTATAATGGTGTGAAGAAAGTATTGCATTATAAAACATCTAAAATAATTTTATTTATCTATAAAATGTAAGTCTATTGTTTTTGCACATTGTAATGAGTCGCATTGAAGCACTTCAAATAAAGAAAGGTTGAACCAACATAGTCTTTACAATATGTCATAGCTCCGTCGTACAACTTTTTTTGCAATTGCCCTTCTTAGTTACTCTGAATATTTTTCATAAAACGTTTTGCAAAATATTCTCAAAGTTCTAATCATTTCTGTCAATGCTTTTAATTTGTATCGTGTTTTCCTAGCAAGATTTTACCTGGAGAAATTCAAATCTCGATTTCCTTATTGTAGCATTTTGTTAACACTTTCAATGTTGTGAGAATCACCAGGGACCGGCATTCGAATTAACTGTGGCACAGAGAGGATCAACAGTGATCCACATTAAATAAATTCAAACATGATTATACACTGTAACACATGTGCTGTAGATAATATTTTAACATTACAATATACTTCTGAGTATCCGGTTCGAGACTAGCCAGCTTCCCTACTATCTGGCTTAATTTTCTTTTATCACTCTTAAACGAGGAAGGCAAGGCGTTGCATTGGCAATATTGCCAAAGCATTGGAAACGGGTTTCTGCTACGATCCGCCTACGTGTCTTATGCAAAATGCAAATTGTGTTAGGAAAAGAGCAGCGTTCTAGTTGTTGTTTATTGCCATTTATTTAAGATTTTTCAAAAAACCAAAAGCTGTAAAATTTGATTCATAACTGAGGGTTACCTTTTCATATCTGTGTCATCATTTATCAGTGAAACATAAAATCAGTTTGAGTCCATTTTCTTAAGAATGAGACCTACGATTTACGTTAATGTTTTCTTTATGTTTCCTGCATTTAAGGTAGGTATTATAGAATTTATATTAAACTGTGAACAATCCCTTAACCCTTTAACTTACTTTTTCTAACTTTACTTTCTTTACTTACTTCGCTTCTAATAAATTCTTGAAACGTGCAGTGCAGTATATGCACTTATATAAACTACCAATACAGAGCCTTCTGTTTTAACTTGACACATTACCGGCAACTGCTTTTATGATTCACCCGGCCGAGTTCACATTCTACGTGGTTTGAGATAAATGGAGGGCTTAGTGCTCAATAAGAAGTGAGAAGTTACCTATTATAACAGTGAGTTTTGATAAAATCTTTGTCTTCTGGTATTGGTGGGCAAAGAAATGAGTTCATAGAACTGCGGCGTATCGGCCTGCCCATTCGCCTCCTTGGGCCGAATACATGGGACTCTACTGTATATGTATTGCATTATAAAAAAACTGATCGCGGCATCATAATAAATCCCTGTGAAACTCATGCGAGATTCAAGGTGTGGCAACAATTAGTCTTACTTATTAATTAAAAATTATTCCTTTTTTAATGAAATTTCCTGCTGAAGTTGGATTTGAAACCAAGAAATTAAGTTTAATATTCATACCAGGAGTAAGAAAAGTACGAAATAAAAATCAAAATCATATCCTGAAGTTTTGAAAAAACCCTTTTCTCCAAAGAAAGGAATTCCTCGTTAAAAATGAACGAGATAGGATCCAATCCACTTTAAAAACAGTTAACCACCTCTCACATGCCATTACTCTTACCATTCCTAATCCTTATGAGATTACAGATCTTTCGATTCGGATGTTTGCTCTTTTGTTTTTATCTCCGCGCACGTGATAGCGGGTTGCAGTTACAGTTAGTGCAGCGCTCGCGAACCTTTTCTTTTCCGATTCTAATTTTGATCCATCGTTCGATTCGTTTTTATTTTCTTTCCCACCAACCAATCGATTCCAAGTAGTAGTGCAAGGAAAGAGGTCAGGAAGATGCTAGTTCAGGGCTTCTTTTTTTTTTCTTTGACTCGGTTTCTTGGATGGAATTCGCTATTCTTCTGCATAAACCATGGAGCAAAAATTGACTCGATTCAATGTTGTTTGGTTCCTTTTTTTGTTTGTTTGTTTCCTAGATTTTTTTCAAAGGAAAGAAACTGGAAGAAGAAACGATAAACGACTGAAATCTTTTGAAGTTTTGAAGGAACTTTTTTATTCAGATGTTTCATCATTCTAAATTTTTTATCTACAAAGGTTATTTAATCTTTTATAAGATTGAATACTAGCAATCCTACGAAAAGTGATCTAGTGATGATTATTTATAGTGATATATATTAAGAGCAAAATTATTTCATAGTTAATCTAATAATAATGAATTTATCAGAAAAGGCTTTTGAAAAAGCACGGCTCCTTGTATTTTAAAAATAGATTTTTTTTCCTTTTAACATTATATATAATATAATATTTCATTTCCTACATATAATATTTATTTTACATATAATATTTATTATGTTTATTTTAATTTTTATATTTTATTCTTTATTTCAAAAAATTATTATTAAAAGCATCATAAAAACGTGAAACTAATTCCTTTTAAGATTCAATGAGTAAAATATAATGAAATCAATCGATTAATTGTAAATTGAATTTTGAACATTTAAAAAAAATATTGGCTTCGAGAACATTCAAGATTTTAAAATTTCAAATCACTATAATATCAATAAACAAGAAAAAAAACTGATTTTAACATTCCATCTTTATAATCATGAAACAAGTGAAATTAAGTAATAGTGTATATAAAAAGAAAAAGAATGTAGAACATACAGTGAATTAAAAAAAATAACTGCTTTTTAATTTCAAACAAGCATTAAGCAAATTCTGTTTGATACGTCAATGCTCTATTTTGAGTAAAAGATGTACGTAGCTTGTCCAATAAATATGCTAATAGTAGCCATAATTTTATTCCGTCAATATTTAAGATAAAAAAAATTGCTCTCCTTCAGAACACTTTCCATAACAGTATATTTACCCTGTTCTCATTTCCAATGTTCAAAGGAACTCTTACTGAAGAGCCCTTGGGAATCAGGCTTTTCAGCTACCATTTTGTCGTTCCCATATTCTTCCAGTATCCCTTCATGAGAATATTTTGAATTTTAGACACGCAAAATTTATTAAAATGCTCAAGTTCAGTGAATAGCCTGGGTAATACAGGAAAGTGACAGAATTGCGGTCAGGAACTTATGAATAATCCTTGATGAATGTGCAGAGATCTGGCACGATTTTGCATGCAATTTTTTTCTTACTCGTTATTCAATTTATTAAAGAATGGCAACATAATTTTAGCCTGATCTCTTTTGCGCATGCTGAGGAAGCTTGAAGAGTAGACTAATGATTTAGTTGTTCATTTCGAAACGTGAGGAGATTTCTCGTCGAGAAGTTATAAGAGATTACATTTTCTTCTCCAAGAAACTCTTCTGCAGAATTAAAACAAGATGTTAATAAATTAGTTAGATGATAAGGTCTTTACTCATTTAGATAAAATAAATTTGAATAAATTTGCTCTCTAAATTTTCACATCACTTAAAAGTGAGTATGCTTGAACATTGAGAACACATTCAACTTGCTTCAAGTGCATATATACGGGAAGAATGAAATGAGATGGATGAATGGGATGGTGATCTTCGTTCAACGGCTAATTCAATAATAAGTGGAAAATACAAAGTGCGTATGAAAAGTACGGCGAATCGGAACGTAAAACAAATTATGGGAACAAAATATCTTTATTCTCCTTCAAAGTAACATCCATTGGCCACAATACATTTTTGACATCGTTGATAAAGCTGTTGGAATGAGTCAGCGAAGGCCTCTTTTGGGATGGAGCGAAGCACAGATGCCACACGTGTCGTTGGATGTCTGGTACGTCTGCAAAGCGTGTGTCCTTCAGGATCCCCTTGAGGCGAGGAAACAAAAATAAGGAAGTCCGTAGGCACCAAATCAGGTGAATACGGTGGGTGTGCGAGGAAGTTACACGGTGTTTGCCAAGAAGTTGTGTGCACGGATCGCAGTATGGAGACGGACGTTGGTCATGTAATAGACTCCTGTACCAGTTTTATCAGTCCTGTAAAACTATGGACGAAAACGTTGGATGCTTAATAGTAACCTTTTTTCCCAATTTAAAACACAACTTCATGTTAATCCGTAGATACATTTCAATTTGACGTGAGTTTTCGTACAACACGCCATTCGACTGCCCGTAGAAGGATAATCTGCGTCAATTCTTACGCTCCTTACTACATAGCGTCTCTCCATAGGTCTGAAGTGAGTATGGGATGCGCTAAGATAGAACCTGGGACCTTGTAGTTAGCAGTCCAGTAACTAAACCATTTTACAAAAAAAGCTCTTCGGGTAGAAGAGCTGCTACTGGCTTATATGCTATTCACCACAGGTCCCACCCTGCGCATGAGCCTGACCGCATTTCTCACTCACGTTACTTTTGAGATATTCAATCATTGACCAAACTTTTTAGACGCACTTTTTAATATCAAGCAAACGAATCTTTTTTTGAAGCCTCGTTCTGAGTAGAGCAGTAATCAAAGACATACTAAATTCGCATGATAAATAATATCAAGCAAACGGGTCTCTTATGGTTCTGCCAATCCGAAATATTGTTCCCCTACGAAGATTTTACAAATATTTTAATGGTTGTTGATGGATACCAGATAGACGAATATTTCAACATTGGCGATGCATTTGGCGAAAAAAGTGAAAGCTCCTGAAACTATTGGAATTTTGACAATATGTTGTTTAGGAGAGATGATATGATATCTTTCTAGAAGCTTATTTGTCTTGTCATAGAGACTATAAAAGCTCACGAGACAGAGCTCAAGAAGTAATCGAGTCGTTTCATCGGACGGATTCAACAGCATTCCTGCAATAACAAACAATTTTCAATTCATCTTCTATAATAACTTAAATAATTACAAAAAATAAAACCATTTTATTAAAAGGTATTTAGATATATTAAACACCTTCATGCATAGAGCAAAATTTAATTACATTTTTTTAGTAAAACATTTTGACTTCTGAAAATTATTGAAGAAATAAGTGTATATGTATATAGAATTCATTGAAAAAGTTGAATTAGAGATTTTGAAAAATTCTATATTTTAGATCTTCCTCAAAACGAGGAGGATATTTTTGGAAGCGAAGTAACTAAGTAGATAGATAAAATTCAGTACCTGTATTCAGTAAGAAAAGTCTAAACTCTGAAATAGATTTTGAACGAATTACGTTAATGAGTAAATTGTTTTTATATCCTTGTATGTGTGAATGTAAATATTCCTAAACAAGATCTAGATAAATACAAATTGATATGTAATCTTGACTTTAAATTTGTAGATCAATTTCAAATTTGAGATTCATTGATTAACTTAAGTTTATCCCAAAAAAAGTACTCGATTATTTCGTTATGCAGCAAAGTTAAACAGAAATCTTTCACTATTGTGTGAACATACAAGGAAGTCCAAAGTAGAAAATTCATCTTGGTTGCTCCAAATTCATCCAACACCCTTTTTATTATTGATTTTCTCAGACACTCTTCAATGTTGGATCCATACACCTGTAATTTCCTAAATTGGAACGATATAGCCTCGAAAGAAATTTATCATAATCATAATAACAGTTACCTAGCCGATTTAAAAATAAATTCAGATATATTTAGTGAAAACTCGAGCGAAGCGGTTATTACAGCAACGGAAATGCTTCTTTCATATCTTTTGTTTATCTTGCAATTTCGAAAATCGCACTGTTTGCAGAGATCTTCAAATATCTGGGAAATAAAATAAAGACACGAAAGCGATCCTTTACTTCGCCTGCTTTCAAAGATTAAAATTTTGTTTTTCTGAGTCACAGATAACTTTACATCAATTGGTTTCAGACATGAAAACTGTCAAAATATTTACTTTGTGAGAAGCACTGCAGCGACTTTTGTATACAAATATTTATCAATCGACAGAGCAAAATGAAGTTTGCTGGTATGTAATATATCGGATATATTTAGCCTTAAGTAATGGAAACAGATTCTGTGAATTTTAGAAATAATATCTGATATAAAAAATAATAGAATTTTATTCGTTATTTGCTACCAACTGGTATTAATTCATTTCTAGTTACTAACGAAGTTCAACCCAGTGTTGCTTAAATTTTAATTTAATATTTTCATGATTATTTTTTTAAATGTGCATATTATTTTTAATATAAATATACTCTAATTAAAATATTATAATACACAAATTCTTACTGTCTACAAATTATTTTTAAGTAAAATAAGATTTCATCTGCTCAAAATGATTTTTTAAAAACTCGTAGTGATTAGAAAATCATCCCGTATCTAATGGTTTTTAAAATATTGTCGAAAATTAATTCTTTCTTAAGTATTAGCATTTTATAAAAAAAGATTTAAAACTGGATTTAGCATTGTGAAGGGCATCTTTAAATTATATAAATCTAATAATTAAAAATATTTGCAATGTACTTTAATTTAATAAGGATAGTAAAATTAAAATGAATCTTTTCTATTGAAGGATACAAAGTTTTTAATTAAAAAATAACTAATTATCATATACATTTTATTAAATTTCATTTACTTTGTCAGCAAAATTTAAAAAAAAATTACTGAGTATTCTGAACTTTAACGATTATACAATAGTTACAGTAACTTTATTTTTAAACTAACTTACGTAAACTATTAATGAATTTTATTTTTATTTCTTTACATTTCAAAGTTAAATTGCGTTTGACAAAATTTATACGAAGAAAATCGCTTTAAAATATATAAAAGGATAAATAATTAATTTCAGTCTTAACAATTATCTAAATTTGTAAGCTTTTATTATTGTTCCGTAGTTTAATTTAATTTACATCTCGTACATTTATTCTTAATTGTGTAATATCAGTTTATAGAAGAGAGAGCGAATCATTCATACGATGAATGGAATTTTTCATTTCCATTTTTTTCTCGATTTTTAAAGGAAAGGAACTTTTTTAGATTCATTTCCTTTCAAAATGTTTAACTTACAATTTTATTTAATGTTTTGATGCAATAAAAAAGACATTTATATTTTTTCCTTCTTTCAAGATAGGACTTAAAACATTTTTCCAAACATCGTATAAGCAACAATTATGTTTAACTGCAAAATAACTAAAATAAAAATACAGTAAGGAAATCTGAAGAAGATCGCTTTCATATGCAAATTACTATCTCAAATTGAGGAAAAGCTGCTTTCTGATGAGTATTCAAATTAAAAATAAAAGAAACAAAAATCCACTATTTTGATTCCATTTCCATTAAAAGCTTGCATTCATTCGCTTTTGTCCACAATTGATTATGATTTGTAAATCACCCAAAATGGAATGATTTTTATTTCAGCATTTCTTTGATATTTATAGCATTCAATTATCTGTGAATGCCATCAGTTTTGCATTTCACGATTTTTTTCTTCATTATTATGGTTGTTGCATGAGATAAATAAAAAATTAAGTTCATGATCGCGAAGATATTTCAAAACATCGTGGAAATTATAAAAAGAGATTCGCTACAATTAAACAGACAAAGAAGGACACACCTTCAAGCTTGCATAAATATCTTGCACTATTATTTATTTTTATTAAATATTTATAATTTTTTTATTTTATATTTTACTTTGTTTTTTTTCAATATATGCAGTACAGATTTGTATATGAAAAATTCAGCGGCTCTATATTCGAACTTTATGCAATTCGGCACCTCTTGACGGATTCGAACAAATTTATCATATGTGTTTCTTAGTACCTAGCAGAATTTACATTACTTTAAAAAATGTGTCACGATACTCTAAAGGGGGTGGAATGGGAATGAAAATATGTTGCTGTTTTCTACCATAACTTTGGAACATATCATCACACACAAACTATTTTTACACCCTATTAAAATTTAAAAAAAATTAGCTTTTCAAGGACCTTAATTATATATTGATTTTATTTTTTTAAATCAATTTTTTCAAAATCAATTTAAGCAGGATTTTTATGAATTTCATTTTTTATCGGATTGTTACACTTATTTCATTCTTCAGTGATACTTATTATTCGCTTTTCTTTTTAATCAGGATTAAATTTATTTATTCAAGATAATTTCCATTTTTCTTTCATTAATTATATATAAAACAAATAATTTTTCTTCTTATCTAAATTTGAAGTTAGATATACTAGGCAATTTATTTAAAATTTCCAGTTAAATATTTTTAAAATTCAGAAAGGTATATGTGTTGCAATGAGTTGGATTTCAGTTGCTCTGCGGGAGACATTAAAAATGGAGTTTTTCTTCAAAATTTTTTTAGAAACTTAAATCTTTTATTAATTATATTAAATTTTATTAAAGTTATAAATGTGTCAAATATCCTTGCATACTTATAAATGCAGTGCATTATTTAAATTCTACTGCATTATGTGACGATATATCATGACCCCATACTGTATATATTGTAGCGACAGTTTGGAGAATGTCTGCTTTTGTTTCAAAATGATGGTCCTCTTGTGAAGAAAACATGGGATGAACAGAATTGGTTTACTGACAATTTGTCTGGCTTGTTCAGATTTTAAAACTGAAATTCATAGAATATTTAGGGAAGGAATTGGAACATAGAATTCAAGATATGCCATAACGTCCCAGATCAGTGACAGAAAATCCTGTAAAAACAATCCAAAAATTAATGTAAAGCATTCTTTATTCGTAGCAGACATTATTACAGCAAAAGAGGGCATCATCTAGGAGATACTGGATCAATAAAGTATACAGGTATCTGAAGGATTTTAGTTATATAATGAATATCAAATAGTATAATGCGACAATTCTATTGCTTGTTCAAGTAATAGAATTACATAATAATATTAATTGCTATACGTGATTAATTCAGTGTAATTTAAATTTCTATAAAAGAACTTTGAGTTATTAAGCATATTTCTGATCTTTACATAATTCAATAAAAAATGAGAAAGATTCACATTAAAAAAATAATATCAATAAATGGAGAAAAACTGCTATTAGCTTTTGTTAGTGAGAAACTGTAATTCAACTGGCTTCAAAGCTGACATCTTTTTGAATTTTAATAGCATTCAAACAGAATTTTTTATACAGAATATCTGGTATACAGTACCTTGTAATTAAAAAAAGAAGAAATATAGAATGTTTCACAAATGCGCAGTTAAAAATTATTTACTATATCTATTTATTTTTATTAGAAAATTCAAAATGTTTACTTCGAATTTGAATATAATGCTTGACTGCCTATTGTCGTCGCATATTTTATATGATATGATTTGATTGGGAATTTTACATGTTATAAGTAAAGGGCATAAGGAGCATTTAAAAAACATCTTAAAATCCTCTAATATGAGTGGTATTCTTATGTTTATGTTCATGTATTGCGCACAGCAGACAAAACTAATGTTCAAAGTCGCAGATCATTGCATTTTTTGAAAAGTGGAAATAATTTATATCTTCAACCATTCACGTTGGTCCCCTAAATATTCTTATGATAAATTCTTCAACGGAAATCAAACAACGAGTTCAAGCATACTCTTTATATAACTGACGTTCAAGGGAGATATCCAGAAAAACGTGCCAGTCAAGAAGCAAAAGGTTTATCAATTTACGAACCACTATATAAATTTGTATTTTTCCCCTTTTCACATCTTCTTGGATATCATATTTTATTACCATATCTTTTGTTTGCTTCACAACCAGCTTTTATGATTCCTGCTTTCCTTAGAGAAATAAATAAGAAATAATAATATGTATAAGTGTGGAAATTTATACTAAAAGTTTTTAAAAACAATTATAACGCATTACAGAATTTCACTGGATCTGATAAAAGTATGAATCTAAATAAAAAACGGTTTAATTTTTAAATTTGACTTCATAATCGAAAAAAAAAATCCCTATGATGAAGCTATAAAGATTCTTAAATTAGGAAGGTGTTTTCAGAATAATGGAAACGCCCTGATCATTTTTACATCCAGGTGTTGTTCCCTTCTCTCTAAACTCACTTTGTTACACCCTTCAACTACATACAAATGATTCATTTTGTTTTGAACATAGTTCTTCTGAAGCTTTTAATTAAAATCCTCGAACTGATTAATATACTTCCACTAAAGAAAGCTCAAATATTGAGCAGAAACAAGCCACCAGAAAGCTACCGTTAAATGAACGTCTTTCCAAAAACTGAGCATGAAGAGAATTGGAGGCAGTTATGCATGTTGGAACCAAATACCGTTTGAAGGATTTCGGATTCTCTATTAAGTGTATACGTCAGAATGTGTAGATTGGAATGCAAAATGGAATAAAGTGTCATAGATTTAAGAATGTAACTAATGCGCCTTTTATGAATGTTGATATTCATCCATTTGTTTTGTAGAAAAAAGGCATTATTGTAGATTTCGGTGACAATAACGCAAAAGAGAAAAATGATCGTAGGAAAGGAGTTTTCACATTCAGTTTTCACCTTAATTCAGAGTTATCAAAAATATTAACAGCGAGAATATTCGACAAAAAGTACAAACGTACATTTTGGTATATATCGCATTCTTTTGGCCTACACTGTTTTTCTAATTTATTTGCGAATAATTTAATACCTTATAAGATTTAAAAGCCAATACGGTTGGAATTCGACTTAAATTAATAATACTGATGAACACTAATGGTGATGTGAATAATAATAATAATAATAATAATAATAATAATAATAATAAAACCGAGATAAAATCAGCGAAAAGGAATGCTTGTTTACTGTCACAAAAGTAATCGGAGGAGTCGAAATCCATTTTCCTCTCTCTTTACAGGAAACTATCACTGTTGACTTTTTGTATAATTTTTTTGATTCAAGGAGAAACTGGTGTACAATTCGTTAGCAATATTTTTTAAACTTTACGATGCTACGAAAAGACTTCAATTTTTCTCCATTATTATGATTCAATTGCGAAAATCATGACCAGCAGCAGATGAGGGAAAAGAAATTGTGAGAAAGTATTTTGAACTTATATAGCTTTAGAATGGAATTTGATGAAACAAAATTTTGGGATGGCAAGTTTTAGAGTTAATAATAAGAAAATAAAAAATCTATGCAACCCAGTAGTTAAAATGAAGCCGCAGTTTAAGTGTTTTAAAAATAATTATGTTTAAAACGTGAATAAATTGAAATTGTTATATACAAACATACGTACGCACACACACACACTCGAACGCTCTCTCTCGCACTCACGGGATAGCTAAAAAAATGAATAAGTTTCATGAATGAAATTCGATACGTAATCCTAACAACAAAATGTATGTATGAATGAATGGTGATCTGTGTGAAATATGAGCTCAACGAATCAAAGAAAAGAAAGAGACTATAAAATACAACACACACACACACACACACACACACACACACACACACACACACACACACACACACACACACACACACACACACACACACACACACACACACACACACACACAAAAAAGGCTCGAATATGTATATAAGAAAAGTATAGGGGGAAAGCGGCCAGCAGGTTTCTGTATTGTGGTGCGGGAACTCCTATCTCTCGAGTTGAGCATTAAGCAGATGGTTCCTGATTGCATAACCACTTTCACTCATTTTTTTCCTTGTTAAACCCACACTCTACATAGAACGATATGTCATCATCTGAGAAAAGTTTTAGAAATCAATAATATTGATTCAACGACACATTACAGATAAGATATCCGGGAAACCACTTCAGAATGAGCAGGTCGGCCGTGCTTCCTTGCTTCGCTAAGATAAAAGAAAAATGAATTCAATTAACGATGTTTGAGCGGGCGACGAAATGTTTTATGCTTCAGCAAAGAAGCCGAGACGCTCCATTAATAAGAAAACCAGATGATTATGCTATCCTGAAATTTCAATTTTACGACCTGCTTTACACAACGCAATGCCGTCGAAATAATTTCTATGATAAAATCTACAGCAGAGTTTTTTTTTTCCTCCTTAGTTACACAGAGGGAATGTTCGACAATCATAATAGGTATATACTCCCATTCGAAAATCCCTTGAATGATTAAAATAATAAAATTTTACGCTGTTTAAGTAAAAAAAAAAAAAAAAAAAATGTATTGCAGAAAAAATTAGAGTCCTGTCTACATTTTTATATAGTCCTGTGAAATAATTACTATATTTAGTAAAATAACCTAGATACAATAATATTTTAAACAAAAACAATTTCGTTCTTCTTCGACAAAATCTGTGTGAGTTGTAAAGCTTTGAATATCATTATTTAGGACAATCAATGGCCATATATATATAAAACATCGTTCAGTGACAGTTGGATCTTCCTTGAGGCAGTTATTGAAATGGTCTAAAAATTATAAAAACTTGCTATTCAAAGCAATCAAGAATGTAACTTGCCCAGAAAAATCTATAACGCAAGCGTAGTTAAAAATATCATCATCTCTTTGTTCGGTGTCATTATTACACGTGAATTTTAACTTCTGTTTTAGTTTCAAATAACTCAGACATTTGGTTATCATTTGGCCGTCATATTAATTTAGTTGAAATGAATTAATATGACGGCCAAAGTTATGAAAACCCCCAATATCTCTCATGCGCATAATATGTACATTACCTTACAAATCATATTAAAAATAAATATTGTAAGATTTAAGGATAATGTCGGATTTCTAACCAAGCACGACAAAATTGTACCAACCTTCTAAAAACACGCCACTTTGGATGATTATAAGATATGATAAGAAATAACTTTTTGGGTTGCAATAAAAATGTGAAGTGTTATATTTAGCCAAATATCCTCCAAAAAAAATTCCAATTTTGGTGAAAGGACTTTAATTTTAAGTAAAGTCATAAATATTATATTTTTAAAATTATGCACATATAAAAAAGAAAGCTATTAAAATGTTTTTTAGACAGAAATTTCGCTTTACCCTCATTCTATGAAATTTTATGAACCTTTTTAACCGAGAGCTTAGCTTTTGATAAATAGTTGCTGCCCAACAATCTATATAAATTATTTGATATCCGGCGGTTTTTAATAATATTTTGTAGTTATCAATAAACCAAGTGGAAGTTTGAATTATGTGCAGCTATAAAAACAAAGCATTCAGTGAAGCAGTTTGAAATGGTCATACGACGTTTTTCTTATCTTTGACTGCTATCATAATAGCGATTTCTGTTCAATGCCCTTTAGTGTTTTAAAAATATAGATGTTTAAATGGACAGGTTTTTTTCGTAAAGTTTAGGATTTTGTAATTAATTTTTAACTTTGAAATAAAAATGAATTATGAAATCGTAAACTTCATATTTTATTTACATTTTTTAAGTTAGACTGTAGCAAAGGTGAGTGAAAGGAGGTCAATGCGTATTTATGCTGATTCATTATATTTTCATTTCAGAGACTAGTTAAAGATTATGGCCAATACTTTCTTTCAGCTTTTAAAAAAAATTTGTATTTGTCATTGTATTTTTTTTATCTGTTAGTGGATTATTATGCGTTCAATACCATTTTGGTCATTCGCTTTTATTTTGAGAGTTTTAAACTTTATGCGTAGAGAAAATAATATCACAAGGAAGCAAAAATTACCAATAGAAGGAATTTCCTGATTACAAAACGAAGCAAAATCAATTTACATGTTTAACCAGATCTGAAATATCATTAGCACCACATATTCTACTAGATGGTCACATCTTCTAATAAAAAAGGATGCATATAAATTTGATTTACCGTAGACTCCCGATTATCCGCGGGCGGGTTATCCGCGCCTACCGCACTAAGTTTTTTTTTTTTTTTTTTTTTTGCTTTCAAGCAAAGAGAAAATGCTTCCAAAGCAAGAAACAAACACAAATGACTGATTTCTTCCAAAAGGTGTAGTTTTACAGTTATGCTTTTGTAATTACATAATACATTACAGTATTAAAACAGTACATATGTATTAATTTTTCTGTGTATCCTTGGCGCCTCTCGTAAGTACAAAGCACTTTTCTGTTTTCATTAACAAAATGCATTTTAGGTTAGTTTTGAGTGATATACTAAAATATTAAGCGTTAGTTAAACATTTCCTGCTGTTTATTTTACGTTTTATTGTACCTAAAACGATTTTTCAAAGTCGGTTCTTTTTTGCTATACCCGTTTTTAGCTTTTTCCAGATAATCCGCGATTTTTGTTATCCGCGGCGGCCGCGCCACCCAATTCCGCGGATAATCGGGAGTGTACTGTATGTGAATTTTTCAACAGTACTTTTATTGACTCGAGCAAGATAAAATATAATTTTCCTTGCCATTTAATACATTATTACGATTTCTGACGATCTGAAAATTAACTTTTGAGCCCACACTCTATATTTAGCTTATACAATATAATTATGCTAAATGATGTGAAAATAATGTATCAGATAAAAAACTATAGTTTTTTTTAAATGATTTTTTTTTCTTTTCACGCTTAATTATAGTTATAAAGGCATTAGAGTTTTACTATTTAATTAGTATTTAATAAAATTATAATGTGATTATTATATATGCCTTAAGAGGCCTTGATTGATTTGCAATAAGATCTAGGATTTATTAAGAAAAATGCTAGGTAAACTTTGGTGCCGAAAAGAGTGATTGGGGAAATTAGCTTTAAATTTGACGTTGAAGGTCAGCCCCCCCCTTCCCCTGTCGTGGAGTGGAATTTAAAAAAAAAATGTATTGTAGATTACGCTTTAAAAACGTTCAAAAAGTTCATCTCAAAACTAACGTAAATACCGCCGTGGTAAAAAAGCATTCGGAATCTTCATTTGAAATGCACCTATATCAGATATTGTATTCAATCTTTTACCAAACACTTCTACAGTATCAATAAAAATCTGGCAACAGTCAGAAATGCACTTCATTTTTTGCCTGAAAATAAATGAATTTTTTTTTAATGAGATAAGAATTTTAACTTTGATGATTTTCCAAAATGGCGAATGTAACTGAACAAAGAATGCACATTAAAATCTAGTAAATGAATTATGGTTTGAAAGTCTGTCCGCTTCATTTTATCATCAAGATGTCAAACGGCTCAAATAATTTGTGTTTAGTCATCTTCGTTTAACTGTTACAGACAATAAATACTGAGCAACAACAACAAATCTCTTTGTCTCTTCTTGATCCCATTTCTAGATCATTCATTAGACACAAGAAAAATCTACTGCAAATTTTGAAAGGGTTTCACAAAAACGACTTTAAGGCCCATTTCAGTCACTGGATAAATCATTGAAAGAAGCACATTGCAACAGAAAGAGATTACTTTGATGGAGATGCAATAAATAATGCTTTTATTTCATGTCATCCTTCCGGTATGTATTGATCGTGGTAGCATATAATAAACAGTGAATATGACCTTCACGAAATCGATATACATAGCTGAGATTAACGTGAACTAAGTCACAAATCCGAGAGTGCCTGAAGTGGAGAGGTTATTACAACCGTCTTCAACACTGCGTCACATCCTTATTCGATAGAAAATAAAAAATATCTTCTTCAAGACAAAGATTCAACACCTCATGTTGATGTTTAGAAAAAAAAAATCTCCATCATCTTTCAAAATTTTAAATCGGCTTCCGTCTTTTACCATTTTCAAGATAACTTTTTATTCACTTCTTCAAGAAATTGCTAAAGAACTTTTATAAAATCGTGTCAACTCTATTAAATAACCTTTGTGATAGACAGCTTTATTTTGCAATTTTTGGCGTGCCAAATTCTTTTTTTCGCTTTCCAGTCACATGACAAGACTTCGTCATGCGAAGAATTAAAGCAAGCAGAGACTTCTCGGTGAAAACTCTGGCATTTATCCGAAGAGAAAGTGACAGAAGCATCGACGACACGTCATTCGGGTTGATCGCACAGGTGTCAAAAAAGAATAAGTGGAGGTTTTATCATGCTACCACAGAGTCCATTTCTGTATGAGGGTTATTCGTATATGCGTCCGTTCTGACCTTGGCAGAAGTGCCTTCAATTCTTTGAGACACCTGTCCGGTTTGTACTTTTTAAATACAAGGTAATATTTACAGAAAAACTAAATAGCAAGAACTTTTTTCTTTTGATTTTGTCGCCTACTTAGATAATATAAAACTTTTTGCTAGCTTCGTAGCATAGTGAGGAAAACCGAATATGTATTATGCGCTCTTTCCTTTCAATGGATTGTGTCTAAAATTTGATACAACTTAAACTGTCGATACTACATATCACTTATCTAGCTCGCTTCGTTTTAATCATTATTACATTTTAATGTAGACCAACAGACAATCGAACCGTTGTCTAATTTAGCACCAAATCTGACGTAAATCTAAATGATGATAAAACCATGTATTAAATTTCGTCTCTCGTAGAATTTTTCAGTTATTCTTTGACATATAAATAGATGGACTTCTCATAGAAGGACCGAGTCCCAAAATAGATAAAAAATATATAATAATGATGAAAAATAAAATTTTACCATCCCTTCTTATTTAAATCAAATTATCCAAATAGCATAACATAACATAAAATTCATTACAGTTAACGTAACATAGCATATCATAGCATAATTCCAAGCCCCTGCCTTCATAACTTTTAAGATTATTTGAATAGTGTCAGAGACATGAAGACAAATCACACTTCCTGAGGTGGGTGGTCTCTCTTGAAGGTTTCTCTTCAGAATTCCAACGCCAAAATGTAGTTATTAAAATTAAACAGAAAAAAAAATTAAAAGGAGAAAAAACAAACAACTAAAATGTGAACAAAAAAGTGAAAGAGTATAATAAGTTAAAGAAATAAAAAAGAAATAAATGAATAAAAGTATAAAACACAGGCATACACATAAAAATAAAGTGAAGAAAAAAACTAAAATAATTTTGTAAATAAAAAAATGCTTGAAAAATCCATGAAAATCAGAAAAAAATAATTTAGTTTAAAAAGATAGTCTTAGATTTTTATGATAAAAAAAAAGTTCGATTTAAAACATGGGATTTGTTGTTCCTCTCGAAATATTGCCCTATAACTGATACGAACCTACTCCTAATTTCTGTCACTAAAAGAAAATGATGCTTTCATGAAGGGATAAATGAGCTCTTTTGTTTAAACTAATTCCTCCCATTGCAAGAGATAATTACTTTACTTTACTTATATTAACGTCTGGTTTTAAAGCAACACTAGGGCTATTTTGGGACTGACCTCGTAATTTTGAACCGCGGTCAGATGTCGAGGACGACACCTGAGCTAGCACAACCCTCTCCAAGCTTCCACACTGCACCAGCGGGAGGTGCAAGAGATAGAGAAAGGTGATAACCGGTATTGATATTTTAAGATGATGCTGTATTTGAAAAGAGCGGAGGAAATTTCATGTTGGTCGGTAAGCAATTCACTTCACTGGGAGAAGAAATGAGTTCTCTTTAAAAGCGTAGAGGAAAACAATGGAATCTAGATGGAAAAGATATGTTTCATTTTGAGTACATATAGCATTTCATGGATTTTCTTTCTTGACGTTGTCCCTTGGCATGTGCCATACGGTATGAGGTTAAGAGGAGGCATTCAGTAACTTAATCGATTGGGATACTATTTCCTCCATAGGGCAATATGGAGTTTCCATAAGATGGATTGCATGGAAATAGAATGAGAAAGGCACATATAATGTTAAAAAAAAAATCGTTTTGTGTCCAGTTGATTGGTTGCGCTCTTATTTTAAAGTGATATTATGAGTAGGTCTTTATTCATGTTCATCATTCCAAGCCATTTGACAACTGGCCATCATATTTTGGCGCATTATTGTTTTGGTGCCAAATTTTCAAAAACTGAGCGGCGTTTCAAGCAAATTTTCACTATCTGTCTGCTACTTGGGCCAAGTATGTCTGCTTCTTTATTTCGGGTAAAAACAAAATGAAGTCTGATCCGTGACCCTCTCAGAAGGATTTTCTGAGCTAAAGCATATCGATTGCCAATCCTTTAAAAGGTTTAATTTCGTAAAAAACACAATCCTGGTTAAACGACAATGTATTCAAAATTACTCAAATATATTTTTGCGTCTTTGAGTTGCCGTAATCCCATATGCACAGAAGCGATAAACTTAGAATTCGAGGATTTCATCCAAAACTTTACAGATATATATTATTTTAATGACAAATTCGACAACATGGTGACAAAATTTCTTTCGTGAGCGTGGTAAGGTAGAGGCTTCGGAACCGGAGGGTTTCAGGTTCGAGATCGGATTCCACCAAAGAATCGTCGTGTAAGCAGGTCTGCTGCACGTTAAATCCGTCGGGGCCAAACATCGAACCGCTGGTTTGGTGTTGAAGTTTGAAGAGTGTGTGTGTGTGTGGGGGGTGCCAGCTCAGATGTCATCCTCGTCATCTGACCGTGGTTTAAAATTACGAGGTCAGTCCCAAAATAGCCCTAGTGTTGCTTTAAAACCAGACGTTAATGTAAGTAAAGTAAAGTAACTATCTCTTGAAATGGGAGGAATTATTTTAAACTAAAGAGTTTGTCATCCCTTCATCAAAGAAGCATCATTCTCTTTTGGTAGCCGAAATTAGGAGTGGGTTCGTTTCAATTATAGGGCAATATTTCGAGAGGAACAACAAATCAAGAACTGTTGTGTAAGTGGGTTTGGTAAACGTTAAATCCGTCGGGGCTAAACATCGAACCGCTGGTAAGGTATGGAAGTTTGGCGAAGGGGGGTGGGTGCCAACTCAGGTGTTGTTTTCGTCATCTGACCACGGTTCAAAATGATGAGGTGCGTCTGAAATCCTTGCATTACTTCCTTGAGTCCATGAGTTCTTGTATTGCTTTAAAACGGGAAAGTAATATAACTGAACTAAATTCATGACCGATTTTGAGTTATCATATTTAAAAAATTAGATGGCTTTTTGGAACCAAGGAGGCTTAAACAGGAATGTCATCAACAACCCGCTGCTGAGTTCTTTGAGGATTTTTATTTTGTTCTCCGTACACCAAAAAAAATTTAAAATAGAATTAAAATACTGGCAATACATCTTTTCAAACATTTTAATAATAAAAAGATCCCTCAAAAAACAAATTGCCCTTTTGTTTTCGAGCCTCCATTAAACGGGAAAATAACTATAATTATTCTAAATGATATATCGCAGCAGAAAATTACCATTTAGCAGCCGTTCCATTGTGGGTTCAAAGGAGCCGTGTTTATGTACAAAATTAGGTAAACAAGATAAAAGCTGTAATAGGAAGACAATGGGAGTGAGCCGTTCGAAATCTAAACAGAGTTAATTATCCATTAAAAGGACGGAGCGACGTCTTTTGAGACATTTCGCTGTGAAAGGGGAGAGATTTATGCTTCAGTGATGCTCTCTTCTTTGGAACTGTTAATTAAAGTTCGTTCTGCAGACTCAGGTTTAATCCCCGAGATCCATCGTCTTTGTGTGATGCTGAAGAGTGTACAATTGTTAAAAATGAGCAGGGATGAGATAATTAGTTTTATGAATGAATAATTGACGAGCTTTTATTTAAAAATCTAAAGGCTTTAAACCTAAAGGATGCGGACACTTGGCCAATTTGTTATTCATAGTCATTTTGTTATTCATAGTTATTCAGTCATTTCTTCGTGCTGTTTTAAAACGCAATTCCAATTTATCTTTATATATAAAAGGGGTCATATACACGCCCGTTTTTATCGTCACTAGGCACGCGTATGTTGATGGCGTATAGAAATAAAATGGGGCACGGTAATGAATTAGCATATGTGTGAATTACGGTCATAAAATATTAAAGATTCGAAATGACATTTTTTAAATTTATTTAATATCAAATAGTAACCATAGAAGGTTACTTCAACCATCCCGAAGGCACACTGAAATTTTGAATGATCGGAACGTCGTCACAGCTTAGGCGAGAACTATGTCCCAATTACCATCACCAGCCACAAAATAACACTTCCCGGAGGAGGCGTGTCCCGTTATCAGCAGAGGATATTTGACCTCACACCATTTCTCTACCCAACAAGGGGGCAAGAGCACATATCATACCGAATATTTGACATCCCCATGCCTGAAGTGCGCCCCCCCCCCCTACCCCGAGGTATACGTTAAGTAGTGAATTCGTTTTTTTAAAAATGTATTTTCAAAAATATTCTCCATATATTCTCATCTAAGAACTATAATTTTTAGATTATTGCTAACCTTAATACCCGTGTTTTCATCTACTTTTTCTATCCTATATGTTGTTAAGAAATAACCAAGCACAAATACAATAGCAAACACAAAACATACAGCTTTTATACTCAGCTCCTTTAAAAGTTTTAAAGTTCACAAGCGTATTTAATCTGAAGATTTGGGTAACAAATATTTTTAATTTCAAATTTGGTACATACATATAAAGATTACTTGGAGCTATTAATATTATAATAGAATTTTGAATTGAAACATTGAGTTTCTAGTTTCACACTGTATTTTATAAGCGATTAAATATTATTTTAAGATATTAACAACATAAGAAAAGGCAATCTAAAAGCTCTTTTGTGTCAGAAATAGGCCTAAGAGTTAATATTTGATGTAATAACTCATATTGATGCCATTGATGACATGAATATATTGCAAGTAAACAATTTTCTCGGAATAAAATGCAATGTGAGCATTGAAAATGCCAATACGTATATAAATAAAAAGTTATTTAGTAATTATTTTTGGTTATATCTATTTATTTTCTTCTAAAATATTTTTTGACTTATAGCAGATTTTATGACCTGCGTTCATTTTCGCTCTATTCCACAAGCCTTGTTATTTAAAATTTCAATAATATCTAATCAAATATATTTAAAATACAATGCTTACATTCTAAACTTGATGATATGGCAAGAATAAAGAACAATTACAAACAAACAAAAAAACCTCACCTTTCAATTTCAGATATTACGAAGTGAAAGGCCAAACGTCTGTAAATGAAAAACTGAAAGTAAATGTTTGTTTAAAAATGTTAAAAATAGGGATTGGTTTTCCCGAAATTTTCTCGCAAATTGTCTAAAAAATGGTGTTATTCCAGAAAATGGCTGAATAATATTGGCTTACAATTGTTTCAGAATATGAATATCACGATATTGTAGTTGGCTTACAATGATTAGGCAATACGAAATATAACTTAATTTTTTTGTGGATTAAGCATTTTTACCGAATCTATAGGGTGATCTTCGGCGAATTTTTTGGCAATTCATTCCTGACATGCGATTAATAGTATCTTAATATAGAATTTGCGTTTTAGACACGTTTTCTCCAACCGAATGAAACTAGAATATGGAACAAAACTCTACTCGTAGTCACAAAATGACATGCAAAATTTCATATATTTAGGTTTTTGCATTTTTGAGTTATCGCGTTTACAGGCTTCTGAAAATACAAGTGAAAAGACGATCCAGTTAGATTTGGCACAAAGCTTGTAATGTAGATGTTAGATATGCGCACTCACCTTTATTCATCTAATTCTCTTCATTTTGTAGTTACCGTGTTAATTTATATGCAAACATACAAAATTTCTTTGAACGAATTTTATTCAAAATTTGACAAAAATCTACAAAATTGGTGTAAAGATTGTATACCAGAAAGACAGACATCTCATCCTTATCTTTGAAAATATGATTGGCATTTTAAATTAGTGAAAGTAAAGAGCGACCTGGCAAGCGGTGGCGAAACTGAGTTAAAAATATTCAGATTACAATTGTTGAAATACATTCAATGTTTTGATTCTAAAAAATTATATTTTGGAATATTTTAAAGCATAAATGAAATGAACATAGATGAAAGAATGTTTTAAAATGTTTTCAATATATTCTTGTTTCCAGTTCTGGCCAGCTTCAATAAGCACTAGGTAATGTCTAATAAAAAATACAAAATTTAAAAAAATAATTATAAAATATGTATTATTCCATTGATGATATTTTATTATTTAACAAAACTTTTTAATAACTATACAAAATAATTATATATTTTAAATGTAAAAAAAAGAGAAACGGCTCCCAACTAACTTATCCCATCAATCACTTTCTTTCTGTCAATCTCCTCACTTCCAATAACACCATTCTAATCAGGAGGTTCCGGCGCGTCTAGTCCAGTTATATTATCAGAGAAATCATCAAACTATGGAACATCTCTCTCTTTTCTGTTTTAAGTTATTCAATGGGTCTTCCTAAATAGGCCAATATATTTGTTCTCCGATGTTTGGGCGGTTAGAGGCAAGAAAGATGAAAATGTGGAAATATTGATTTTCCAAATGGAAAGCGAAATTTAAGTTGAAAGTTAGAGCTACTATAAAAATCTACAATATGAGGTGCTAAATTTTAAGATAGGTTCATTCAATTTTTAAAAATTTTTGCATTCCCTTTAAGAACTGTTGCATAGAAAGGGATACTTGGTAAAAAATTTCAGGTCGATAGATACATCGTGTTTTTGTCGAAGTATACAGAGTCAAAATTGTTTAAAAGGGCTTTTGATATCCATTCAAATTAGATGTAAAAAATGTGATTTGAAAGGGTCTATTTGTGTCTAGAAAAGAGTCTATTCTATGGTTTTTAAAATTTGTTACAATAATCGATTAAAAAAATGAAAATGAAAATGGAATTTAAAGGGACCCCCCCCCCTTCCTCAATTTTTAGTAACCGTTTTCGAAAGATATTAAACAGCAGTTAGCTCACGCATTAAAGTGCCTGGTTTGAGCCATCAGAAAATGAGTTCAGACATAATCATTGATGCAAAATTTAAAGTTCACTACTTTTTCTGGTAATTGTGAAGTATTGCACTTTTTCATGTCAAAGCATCATTTGAGTGAGCAAAATATGCGATTACTTTACTGTTCAGATTCTTCTGTGAAAAGGAGGCTTCGGTATTGGAAAAATATTCATAAATCGAGCAACTGGTTTAGGATTTGGAGTTTTCATCCAATCTATTGTGTCCAAGTAATGAGTGCTGGAATGGGACGTTAGTTGCTGAATAGGATACTTTTTTGACTATTCAATTATCAGGGCTTAATGTCTGACTTGCACTTTTATATTCCTATGTCATTTTTTTTTCATCCGTTTGTTCGAAAGATATTGTAACACATCTTTAAATTTGTCCCATGAATACCAAAATACTCTGTATTCAATACGGCATGTATCACAAATCACAAACTGCCGACTCCGACCAGCCAGGAGGCACACGGAAACACTTGAATGACCGGACTGGCACGACAGCAATACTGGCGGAAACTGTAGTTGAGTCTTAAGGGCCATCAGCGGCCACGGTACAACTCTTCCCTAAGGTCTCGTCATCGGTGGAAGGAACCAGAGCCCCGTCTTTTCGTGTATCCACAAGGGGGGCAAGAACCAACCACAATGCCGGAAGCTTCTCATCCTCAATTATGGGTGCTTCCCCCCCCCCCCATGTGGGACCAATACGGCTTATAAAACAAAATGGTGGCGCATGGCTGTAGTTAAAAAATAAAAATGTAGAGTCTTTATCCGTTTAAAAATAAAATCCCAGTTTTTACATACAATCAAACAAAAATCCTTCAAAAAAGACCTGTCTTTGATCAGATCATACTAATTAAGATTAAAACTTCCTTATGACTCATCAGGAAAATTAATTTTACAGAACTTGAATAAATATCTAAAGAATATTTTATTTGAATGACTAATTAGTTGGCTAGACATCCATTCCCGCATGAGAAGAGACGGTGCCTCTTTTATTAATCAACCAGAAATTAGAACGAACAAACAAAGCATAAAGTGCATTCCGGCTTTGATATTTAATTTCATTATCAACAGCCATTTGTTGAATGGATTAGACTGTGTCTATAGCAAATGCTAATTTAGTAAAAGATAGTTAAAATCTTTTTTACTAATATGTCAAAACTCAGCTGAGAGCATGCAGCCCAAATGAATAGTTTTTAGTTTTGAAGTAAAATCCAAAACTCATTGAGGCAGAAGATTTTCTGGGAATTTATTGCGTGCCTCTACTGAATAGAAAACCATAGTTTTCTTGAATAATCCCCTGGAATGAATAGAAATACCCTTCATCCAAAGAATAAAATACGCTTCAAAAAAGAGGCTCCTGAATTCTAATTTATTTTTATCGGTGCCACGAGCTGTCTGATGTAGATTCTGGATTTCAAAAATTCTATTTTAGGATGTTGAAAGGGAAGTTTAAAAAGCTTATTTCATTGCTTACAACCCTAAAAGACTTCTGAAAGGAAGTATGTATTTAAATTTGAACTGCTTCCTGGAAACTTAAAGATTCCGTGAGATACTTTATGAATGAAAATTCTTTCGACATTTTTCATTTTCTCTTGAATAAAGAATCAATACGACCCATCTTTGGGTTATTGAAGATTGAACATCCTCCTTTAAAATCATTTCTTTTTTTTATAAAAGCGTTGCGTAAGAACTATTTTTTTCAAAATGAAGGGATGAACTAGGAAAGTTTTTTTTTCTCCCAAAGTAACAAGATATGTCTAATATTTGATAATTATTCTTTTTCTTTTTTTAATTTTCAGTGTTTTGCTGTAATAAACCAGCCGGAGGGGTCTCACCAAAATTTTCTCTCATAGATTTTAATAAACTTGTCATGCCAGAGAGCGCTTCACATAACATTGGAGTACAATAGTTACGAAATCTTTCAAACTCTCGAGCTCTAATTATTGATATACTTTCTCAAAATTAAAAAATTATTTAAAAAATAATTTTAATTTGTCTATGATTATAGATGCCAGCCTTCTTTGATTTTAGTGTTTACAAGAGAGAAAGAATTGTAATCGAAAAATGAGATCACGAGATCTTAATTGATTTCAATGCTTTAAATTTACCTTAACCCTGATAAAAAATTTTTAGAATTATATAAATCTGTCTATTAAAATATTTAAAAAATGGTGCAAGTCAACTGAAATTCGGTTTTATTTACCTATACCCATATCACGTTGTCTATCGATCCATCCGTCCGTCCATGTGTATCCAGATCGGATGATCAAATAAGAAAAGTAATCAATTACTATGGGCCTTGCAACTTTAGATAATACTAAGGGCTCGATTTTTTTTCTTCTCATTTTTCATACTTTTATTTCATGCACGAACAAATTATATTTATGAGAGAGATTAATTATAAGATTAATTATGAGATTAATTATATTACGTGCAAGAGTCATGCAAAAACAAACTATAATTAGTGTTAACCTTTTAGAATATCATTTTTTTCTGTTTTCAAATTTGCTTGCAGATTAGTGTGTTCCAGTCTGTTTCGTCTTTGACTGATGAATCGACACCTCTAGAAAAATTTGTATTAAAAATTAAGTAAAAAGTTTTGAAATATGTTTTTACCTTTTTTAAAAAAAGTTAATATTAAATAATTTTTTTTCATCCGAAATATTTAAAATAATTACCTAGAAGGTAAACCATAACCAATTGTTTTGTAATTTTACTTTGTTACAATATTTGTTATTTAAAATCTGCTTTTAAAAGATTTATTAAAAATTCTGTTTCGTAACTCAAAAATCAATACTAAACATTTGATTTTGGATGTTACGGAGGAAGTTTCTGAAATGTTCATGTCTGTAGATTTCCAAAAGATTTAAGCTTTCTTTGATGATGATGGAAATTTCCATCATAACATTTAGTGAATAAAAAATGGTACTCAAAACAGGTGCACAGTCAATGGGTTGTTGCTGGCAACTTTTTTCACTACTATTGCGTAATAAGGAAAGTAGCTGTCATTTCTCTATTGTTGTGGTTGGAAGAAAAGTGCGATTTCTTTAATATTTTTATAACTAAACTAAGATTTATTTTTTTGCTAATAAAAGCGATAATGAGTGGAGAAATTTAAAAGAGTGAATATTGGAGATCATGTACTGAGCTTAACATTTAAATTTGCATTTTGATGGATCTTCCAATCATACTGTTTTTTAAAATTATTTTGTATTATATATTTATACTACTATTTTTTAAAATATTTTTCTTTTAATCTAGAGCATGAATTATACCACCCTGATTTATTTCCCCCAAAAAGAAAAAAAATCATGAAAAGAAGGGTTAATCAGGCATGAAAACATAACAATTTTAAACACAACAAGCTAAAGGGATAAAATTTGACATGTAATTTTACTCCTGGTTTCACAGACCTATATTGATATCTGGACCAAATATCGCAATGGCTCAACAGTCTGGATATTCGAACAAGAATAATAGGATCAAAATGCTCTATTCTCTTTCACATACGACGAAGCTAAGCAAAAAGAGCGGTACGCTGAGGTTGATTGATGATTGAATGGATGGGGTTTACTGGAGCAAAATATATTTTTGACTGTACAGCGCTAAACATGACATAGGATTCGTAAACATAGGATTATGCAAACATAGGATTCGTAAAAAAGTATATGATCGTATATTAAGAGGTTAATTAAATTCTGTTCTTTGTTACAAATAGTCAATTTGTTGATCTGAATAAAAAATGTGAAATCCTGAAAAAAATCTGAAAAATCAAACTGTGGAAATAACCGAATATGTCGAAATAATAAATTTTATACTGATTTAACATAAGTGTTTGTATCCTTTTATTTCAAAACATTCATTAAAATAAGGACAAATATCACATCATTTTCTGTTTCCTACCGCTGGTGTGGTGTGGAAATTTGGATTGGGGGAGGGCAAGCTCAGGTGTCGTCCTCGTCATCTGATTGCGGCTCAAAATTGAGTCCCGAAGTAGCCTTTGTGTTGCTTTAAAACAGGACTTTAATATAACTAAGCTAAAATTAAACCACAGCGTTTTCTGAATCATCAAATGATCTTCTACAATGTTGAACTCAAAACAAAAAAAAAAATTATGCTGCACGAGATATGTAAAAATATCCTTGTGAGTCCCTTATGTAAAACTCGAAACTCCAAATTAATTTAAAAAACATTAAAATGCATTTTCCATTTAGCTTTCTTGCCAGTTTGGAGCATTTCAAATTCATGAGTTCTTGAATTGTGTAATCGTTCCCTGAGGATTCAGATTACGACAGCGTTATTCTCCCGACCGCAACAGATTAATTAATCTCATTAAGACAGGAGTCCTGAGTCAGCACTCGAAGAAAGCGGAGGCGTCGGAAAGCGCTATCCATTAAGCCTCCTCGAGACGCGCTTGTTTTTCTCTGAGTCATTAAATTTAATGCCCCAGACACCGAGGAAGCGAACTGTTTGGTTCCCGTTTGTGACGCTGTGGTTTAGACGATTAACAGCACTTTGTAAAGACATAAGTTTTGGTGAGAGACGACTCTCGCTTTGTGAATGCTGCGCCGAAAGCAGTTTGTAATTCTATTAAGCAAATTATCCAATTTTATTTCCGTTGTTGTTGGTCTTGTTTTGAAGCTATGTAGGAGCTGTTTCCTGACCAACACCATTGATTTCGACTGCGATTTGAGCCGGCTGAAACATGTTTCACTCGAGCATCATGAACGAGAGATATTCGTTAGATTTGCATGTCAAACGGAGATGAGGGAAGGGGTGCAGTGGCTTAGTGATATGGTCCTGATTTCAAAATGGTAGAGCTAATTACAACAAAGATCTGTTGTTATACATGATACCTGCAGAATAAATGTTTTCAAGCTTATTTCATCTGAAAGTCTGGAGAGTGGGATGTCTACTCAGGCATTCATCTTAGTTTAAAATTGTAAGGTTTATTTCATCTTAGCCTTCATATTACATCAAAATGAAAATGTTAATTCAACAACTCCACTCACTTATGAATTTATGTCGAAGACATTTGAGTCTTTATCACACTTGAGGTCACAGTGGCCTGATAGTAAGGTATCGGCTTCGGAACCGGAGGTCTTCAGGTTCAAGACACGATTCCACCGAAGAACCGTCGTGTAAGCAGGTTTGCTGCATTTTAAATCAGTCAGGGCTAAATGCCCTCCCGCTTATGTGGTGTGGAAGTTTGGAGAGGGGTGTTCTAGCTCAAATGTCGCCCTCGTCGCCTGACCGCGGTTCAAAAGTAAGAGGTCCACCCGAAAATAGCCCAAGTGTTGCTTTAAGAACGAGAAGTTAATGTACCTAATATAAACTAAACTTTATCATCTAATATATAAAAATTATTTTTTGTTTGTTCGTACCTTATGCGCTGCTGTACCGTTCAACCGATTGCGATGAAAATTTTCCAACTTATTGCTTGCACTTAGGCGAATGTTATATTTTAAAATTGACAAAAGACAAACGGCAAACAGCACACATGTCTTTCTCAGTTAATCGCACATATATCAGATAAAACAAAATTATTATGATTGATGCCAATCAATGGGAGTGAAATGAAATCAAAAACATTTAGTGCAAGAGCTAATTTTTTCCTTCTCATTAATGAATAGTCATCTACACAGGATGTTGCCATTATTGAGCACAATATTTTGTCTGAGCTAAACCGACAAAAGCATACTGTCAGACTGGCAGTATGCTTTCATTTCACACTTCATCCATTAATGGTGATTGATTTTCTACTTTTCGTTCAGTCCGCATCAGTCACCGTTGACTGACAATATCAGTTTAGTTCAAGATTAGTTCATTCACTGCTGACTGACAATATCAGTTTAGTTCAAGATTAGTTCATTCACTGCTGACTGACAATATCAGTTTAGTTCAAGATTAGTTCATTCACTGCTGACTGACAATATCAGTTTAGTTCAAGATTAGTTCATTCACTGCTGACTGACAATATCAGTTTAGTTCAAGATTAGTTCATTCACTGCTGACTGACAATATCAGTTTAGTTCAAGATTAGTTCATTCACTGCTGACTGACAATATCAGTTTAGTTCAAGATTAGTTCATTCACTGCTGACTGACAATATCAGTTTAGTTCAAGATTAGTTCATTCACTGCTGACTGACAATATACATTTTTTAAAATATATTCTCTTAATAAATTTGAATCTGGAGATCACAAAATAATGCACCTCAATGCATGGCCTTTTACCGCAACTTTACTTAGATTTCTGGTTGTTAGCGTGTTAAAGAAATCGAGTATTGCAGACTAAAAGGAAGAAAGCAAAAATGGGTTTGCTACTTAACATTTTTATCTTAGAATAGCTTGAAAAAGATAATAGTCTAGTATATCAATATTTTCCAAGGACTTGCCTTTGGAACTGAGTTACTAAACTTAAAATGAAAGTGTTTGTTTACATCTAAGATTAGAGTAAATAAGAACGAACAGTTTCAATGGGAGAATATTTCGCAATTCATTTTTTTCTTTCGCTACCTTTATTCTATTATCAGTGAAATCAGTTCAGAATGAAGGTCTTTAATGTAATTGCGTGTTGTTTCTGCTTTTTGCTCCCAAATCTTTCACATCTTCAATCTCAGAATACAGCCCAATTTTCATTTAAAAAGAGAAGCATTTTCATCCACTTTTTTATGATAAACTCACGACTTTAAAGAATCGCATGATTTTTTAAAATGCGATATTTCTTTTTTGTTGTGATAAAGCGAATTATTTCAGATCCGGGTAAGGTAACGATAACATGATGGTAATGTTTTATTTCTTCATCCATCACGTTAGAACGCTGCAAAAATCCAGGTTAGCTGATTGTCACATATAGCTCTCAATTTCACTCCTAAGCTAAAAGCTTCAGTGGTGCTATTTATTGTGACTTTGAGGCCGTGGTGCCCTAATGGTAAGGACTCGGCTTCGGAACCCGGTTTCACTGAAAAGCTATCGTGTAAGCGGATCTGGAACACTCTAAATCCGTCAGGGCCCGATGGTGTGGTGCGGAAGTTTGGAGAGTGGGTGACAGCCAAGGTATCATCCTCGTCATCTGACATCGGTTCAAAATGACGAAGTCTGTCCTAAAATAGCACTAGTGTTGCTTTTAAATGGGACTAAGACTTATTGCGACTTTGATTCGATGGCTTTATACAGCTTCGAACTGCATCCAGTTAGCATCCCAACATAAAATAGGCTTTAGCTGATTGCGGAGCTGAACCGTAAGAAATCATTAGATGCATAGAAATTTTGATGTGTGCTTTTTTTCATATCAGTGATTTGAGTTGTCATTAGATGGTAAAAGAGAGGTAAATGAAATGGTATATTGCATAATGTTCGATTCTCGCACCAAAATGTATCTTTATGCTAATTGACGGAAATGTTTTGTTCTGGATCCATTATTAACCTTCAGTTGCTTTTGTAAATCAATTTTAATGAATTTTTTAAATTCTAATTGTAAGACTTAGAATTTTCTGCCAATTATCACCATGTAAAATTGAATCTTGGTTGTCAGCTTCTTTTTGTATTTATTTATTTATTTGTTTGAACGTTTGCCGCCACTCCTTAAAATATTCAAAAGAAATTCAGCACATACGTTTCATAGCCTTTAACTATGGTACAAAAAGTTTATTGTCCTTTTTAAAAAGGAGTGAAAAAGAATTAGTAAGATTTTGGCTCACAGCTTCAAATTTTATCATTACTCAAAATGTACTTTTAGATAATCTAAAAAAGAAAAAAATTAGCTTTCCAGTGACATAAATTTCATTCTCGAATTATTGTTTCTTTGATTTTGATTCATTTTTCACTATTAATTTAAAGGATTCGTAACAATTCGTTTTTTGATTTCGAGATATCAATTTTTTTTTGTTTAATCATTTCTATTATTTTCACGTTTTGGTTAATATTAAAGTTAGGTTGTTTCTTCTGATTTTTTTCACTTTTGCTTTTATTTCTTAATACGAATGCATTTCAATTTGCGAGTGTAATAACTTAACTTTAAATACTGTTTTTTAAAACTGCTGTCATTTTTTTATTGCTTGTCTTACTTTTCTGTCATATTTCAGCTCTTTCAAATTTTTGATTTCTCATTTGACATATCAATTACCTTTCTAATTATAAATTTATAACGAACATTTTCATCTAGCTTTGACAAACTACAAACTATAACTAATGGGAAACAAGGTTGCATTTGCACCACATACAAATACAAAAGTTTGAATCCTGCGCCTTTCAGAACACAAAAATGGAATCAGACTTCTAGTCTCCACAGCTCTTAAATAGTTAAGTTGATTCCAACGAAGAACATTGGAAGTGAAATCTTCTGGAAGGGAATCAATTACTATGTGAAGCCTCCGCTCTCTGGCATACTGTTCTTCCCCATCTTTCTTAATCGAGCAACATTGGATACATTCTTTTTACCATGATAGTGTTTATCAGCTGGATAGTCTGTAATTGAATCATTCGAATAGTTCAAAATGTTCACTTGGGTAAACTATTGGATTTAAAATTGGGGAATTTGGCACAGAGTTACTTCTGGAATAGAAAGATATCAATAAGAAAAGGTTTTTCAACTAAAAAGTTTCTTCAATATCTTTGGAGCACAAAAAGACACTTTTACAAAAATGCAAAAAATGAGCGTTTCAGTGAAAGCGATTTCATTTCGTGTAATTTTTATCTTCTGATTTTAATAAATTTTTAAAAATATTTATGTTTTGAAACAATACTTTTTAATTATTGTTTCAAAATATAAATATTGAAACACGAATTGAAATAATATTAAACACCTCATGTCTTTTTTTATGTACGTATGATGAATGCTATAATTATGTCATTTCTAAAAATGTGTTCTTAAGAACTGATAAATAAAACTTATAAAGTTATCACAGTACCCTATTTGTGCTGAAGGTTCGAATCAATTAAAAAAATTTGTGTGTAAAGAAAAAATTAAACGAATCTTGAATAAAAAAAATTGGGAAGATCTAACATCAGTTACAAAAAAAGATCTATGAGATTCATAATTATGAATATGAATGGAGCCCAAATCAGTATTCAGCCTTCTTTGCACTATGAGAGGGCTTCGCCACTTAGCATATAATTTAGAAACATGATCTAATGACGAATAAGATACACAAAGCCACACCCTATTGCCTTACCTTTCATATCACACTAACATGAGGGAAACTGATCCCCGAAGACAATTTTAATATAAACCAGTTATACTAGCATTTCGTTCGTATTTGCGACCAATAAATCCCTTATTGATAAGCGAAGGTTTTGCCAGATAAAGTCACCAAGGGTCTGAAAGGGCCTTTCATAATTCCAAAATGTTGCTTCCTCCTGGGAGGTTTTGTTTCTAGGACGATTCGGACTCCTCTGCGACTAGTATACGTGATCATTCTGGGTGTCATTATCCAAATTCAAGCTCCTTCAAGCATCTGTTACTCACACTGCAGCTGAATCAAATATGAAAAGGAAAATGGCTCTCATCGGTGCAATAAACTAATAAACCACTTTTTATACGGAAGAGTTCCTGCTGAGGAATTCTATCTGGAGACAAAATTTCCTGCTTTTTTCATCTCTTCAGTCTTATTTTCTAGAGCCTCTGACATGAATCCGATGAAGAAAGACCCCTTGCCTGCAGGAAGCTGGTGGTAAAATTCCGAGTTCGAACCTGATAAGTTCCAAACTCCCACCCAGAGTGTCTTTTAAGATCCACTGTGTCTATGGTCCTGTTAATGTTATATGTGACTTCGAACGTCAACCATCCTCCGTCTAATGTGAAGGCTGATTTAGAAAAAGAACGTATGTGGGCATCTTTCTCGTCAGCTGAAGGCCACCATGGCCTGGTGGTGAGTCTCGGCTTCGCAACTGGAGGCCTTCAGATTTGAGACACGATTCCACCGAAGAACCGTCGTATTAGCGCGTCTGGTGTAAGTTAAATCCGTCGGGGCCAAACGTCCTCCCCCTAATCTGGTGTGGAAGTCTGGGGAGGGGGGTGCCAGCTCATATGTCGCACTCGTCATCTGACCTCGGTTGAAAATTACAAGGTCTGTCCCAAAATAGCTCTGGTGTTTCTTTAAAACGGGATGTTAATATAACTACACTAAATTTCTGCCGGCGTCCTGGCATAGGGGTTGCGCGTCTTCCCCGTGATCTGGGCGTCCCGGTTTCGAATCCCGGTTTGGGCATGATTGTTCTTCCGTTGTTCTATCTGTGAGATGTGTGAATGTGCCCTCCTGTAAAAAGGGGTTGTGCAAGCGAATGTGTGATGCCTGAATAGCAAAGTCGTACTCTTGGCCCTAGTTGGCGCTACTGTAAAAACAAGAGACGCTCCCCCTCCAGCTTAAATCGCTGTCTTCGTAACAGCGGGCTTGTCCGTGGCAAGTGCCATAAGAAACAACAACTACTACAACAAATTTCTTGTCAGCTGATTGCATTTGAAATTGAATTTGATATCCGTTACGATAGAAGCTATAATATTGTTTCAAATGGAGCTTAATACGACTAAAACCAAACCAATCAATTCTCCATTTTATCACAAATGTGATCAGAACATTGAGCGAACTCACAACTTCCTGCATACTGGAGCCTGATGTTGCACAAAGAAATGTGGGACTGCTCACCCTGAAGTCATTTAAATCTTAAATGACCCCTTAGTTTTATGATTATGATGCAGATATCATTATAGTGCTATGATGCAATAGTGATGAAATAATTATGGTACGTGCATAAATGCGGAAGGTTTGGTCTTTATTCCCTTCCTTTCATGCACTTTTTTTGTTACTAATACAAAACTGCATTAAGATTTTAAATTAGTTTTAGCATCTTTTATTTTATGGCTGTTCTTTTTTATATTAGATGAATCCATTTTATTAGACGTCTCTTTAGTGTGCATAAAAATATTTTTATAAGCCTCCATAAAGACTTTTTATATCCAAAAAAAGAGGTTAATAATGTTTCTGCTGCATATTTTTTATGATTTTTTTCTAATCCTTAATTTAAAATATTAGCGATAGAAAAGTTTTTGCTTCTTTTTGACAAGCGCGTGCTTAACTGTCGACCGGGAAATAAACTCTCAATTAGTTCGTGGTTCAAAGAAAAAAAATTGTTCGTGTTTTTCTTTCAGTCGGGCCATTGCTGCTTTTGAAAGCAAAGGAAAAATTCAATTGATTTCTGTTCCACCGTGGACTTTTTTTCTGCAATAAAAGACTTTATCGATCTACCTTTAAGGGAAAAGAAATGAATATGGCCGGCGTATCCGTGGTATGTATGTTGTTTGGCAGACATCGAAATTTATCACTGAGTCTATTCTATCTCACAGTTTTATATGGCTATCTTACCAGAAAATGTAAATGTTAACAGAATGCATAAAGTTAAGTTTCAGTTGAATATCTACACGGGGTCTAAAATACAGATAGGAGCATGGGAAGTTTCGTTGGGCTTATATTAGAAAATTAAAAATATAAGTCAAAGATCAAACTCGTTAGTGAAATGAGTTGAAACTCCACTCTTAAAATGTTATAAACCTGATTATTTTATGGTCTTAATTTTTAAATATTATACTCAGGAAGTATTTCATGGAGTATTTACTATGTAATGTTTCATTGCATAATTTTTAACTATGATAAATTTTCTATCATTTATCTTTAATAATGCGCTTACATAATTTTTTAATTAATCTAACTTCACTTTTAAATAAATGAAAAATAAGTATCAAATATTTAAATGAACATCGTGAACTATGTCTTGAAATCCGATTTTGTCAAACATTTCTTTTCTTTGAGATGAGTATTGATAGATATTTAAAATTGTATGTCTGACTCGTAATGTTAAATTAAAAAAAAAAAAAATGAAATAATAATTTTTTCTTTTAATCAATCTTGACGGAGAAAAATTTTTAGCATTTTTTGTTGTTGTTTTTGGAAGAGTATATTGGTGATCTATTTTAACATCCATTAATTGTCTTTATTATTAATAAGGTATCGATCAGATTTTAAGTTATTCAATAGGAAAAAGAAAATAAATTTATTTTCTGTATTATTATATAATTGACATAGAAATTTCAGGTGACATTGAAAATTCAGGTGCATATTTGTTCAGGTGAAATGTTCAGGTTTAATGGTTTAAAAGTATAAAATTCATAACTACCATGCAGAAAAAAAAAGTGACTGCTAGAGGTTCTGAATCGATTGTAAGAAAATTTCTACCTCAAGTATCAAATTCAGGAATAGCTTATGTTAGGCAAGGTCTGAAAGCCTTTTGTTTTTAAAAAAATCTTCCTTCAGCTACCAGATTATGGTGGTATTATTGGTTTGTAAAATTTCAGTTGCTTTTGTTTTGTACTTATTCGTGCTGGCTTTCTCGACGCAGTATTTTTAACCTTTAAATTGTAATAATCATGTAACACGTACTGTTTTATAAGTCTTATACAATTATATTTATTATGATTACCTCCTTATTGTGCTTCTTTGTTCATTACGCTCAAGCTTTTCTAATTCAATTTTTAAAAAATTCAGCATATTATTAGAAAGCAAAAGATCAAATTAAAATATAAAATGTTTAAAAATATGCAAGCTTAACAGATTCATTACTTATGAAGTTAAACATTAGCTGCAATTATCACAGTATTCCAACATTTTATTTAAAAAAAACATGCTTTAATATGAAATCTCTTCAATATGGAAATAAGAAAAATGTTCATATCTTGATTCACCAATAATGGGAGAAAAAGCATAAAATTTTAGTTGCGACAATGGAAATGGTTTGAGTATCAATTACAAAACTGAAAGTACTGTTACAAATTATACATAAAATCAGCTTTGAATTAAACCGAGAAAATATTTTTTAGCAATTAAAATTTTTTTATAGAAACTAAATTAATTAAAAAGATAAAATGAATTTTATATCGGTTTAACAATTGTTTTTGTGCCATAATGATTACAAAAGCTATAGTAGAAAAGAAATTAGCCTAATTTCTAATTAAAATTTAAAAAAAAACCCTTCTAAGTGCACTTTTGTATTTTTCAAATTTATATCTCAGGTAAATTTGATAACTGTAGGTAAAACAGCCTAGACAGTAAAGCAATAGCACTTGCATACGTACATGCTTATATTAAATAAGATATCTGCATTACAATTTGAATTTAAAATATGTATGCAATCTGAATACTCGTTTAAAATTATTAATAAGGTTTAAAGGATATTACAATATTAAAGATAAGTTTGCTTCCATTAAAAAAATTTATGAAAAGCTCAAAAGGTGAAGAAAATCGAATTTTGTATAACGAAAGATACATCTGATGATTACAAAAAAGCCAGTTAAAAGCTAAAGATATTAAATTTTTTGTACTATCAACTAAATAGTGTAAGCAAGACAAGTTGCATATTTAGTTTGGAATCCGTTAACAAATCTATTTTAAAGAGAACTAAAGTTTTTAAAACAATTAGTTTCATTGAGCTAGTCATTCTTTGAATCTTATTTAACAGTCGTAATAAAACTGTATCTTATTTTATTACGTTTGAGACTTGGAGGCTTTGTGAGCGATAAAGTTTGCTCGTAACATCCAATCGACACATAAATTTACGACTCCGCAGGAAATTCATTATATACTCTGTATCATTAAACTGGTACGCAGTTGTTTGCTTTGTAGATCATGAAAGTTAAAGGCATCATTATGAATGTTGTTTCAAATGACACAACAAAGCCATTACGACTGCTAAATAAAAGCGTGAAACCGAAAGTTGATTCGGGTTTTTATTATCTTTCTAATGGTCAGAATGCGTTAATGCTACTTGAATAATTGGTTCCCTGTGAATACATTTTATAACGATTATGTTATGTTTGAAAAGTTCCTTTTTCAGTTAACTTTCAACTCGATGTTGAAATCGGAATACTTGTAGTTTCGAGATAGGTAATTTTTATTAAGAGTATTAATAAAACGTATTAAGAGCATCTAATACGTAAAATTCCTAGTTTTAATTTTACAATTATAACTGATTAGTCTACTTATTGGGTATTAATTAATATCTAGATATAGAATTTAAGTCTAAACACTTTTAATTCGTTTCATGTTTATAAATGTTTCATAATTAACACGCATATTCTGTATTAATTATAAAATACCACCTTTGCTAATTTCACATGGAACGTCTGGCCGATATGATCTCATTATGTGTTGAATATTTAGTTGTGGAATTGCAACATACAAGTTAATTTATGCATTCATTCATAATGCATTTATTTTACTTCAGGCTTATGGAGTTGAAACACAGTCTTTTTTTAAATATCTATGTTCTGTATTACATTAAATGTTTTCAAGCCATTTCAGTAAAGATGAGAATTTTGAAAGATTTAAAAACATTGAACATTTACTCGAATTGTTTCTAGTACTACTCTTCGCTTCACCGATGACTTTTATCCCTCATAGCGATACGAGCAAATTCAGTACCATTACCGGTGCGAATGTGCGAATTTTTTTTTGCCTCTTAATGTATTAAATTTTTGAAATTTTGTTCGCGTACAAGTTTTGGATATCGATATACTGTTTTAACATTTTCAGAACTTAATCAGCAGTTATCTATTAAATTAAATTCCGTATCTGTGGTATTACCTGCTTAAATGATTTAAAAATAAAGTGGAAAATTAGTAAAATAAAAAACATTTTGTTTGATGTAGTGATAAATGTTTTTGTGAATAGTTTTTAGTAAAATTTATTGAACTTAGAGACGTCTATTTAAGCTTGAGTTACGATGTGGAATTGTCTGATATATTAGTTGTGTTGCCTAAAAATTCAACATTCTCTAAAGTGTCTCGAGGGATTTTGGTAATCTGATATCATTATCTCTGCTTCGAGGTTAGAGGTATTCTGTCGAATATCTATGTATGTTCCAGTGGAATAATATTCTAGACATCGTTTCTCAGTCATTTCGTACTATTTTGTAGGCTAAGCCGTTAGAGCATAACATAAAATTTTTATGCCGTTGCTTAAAGTCTTACAAGAAAATTTTTGCATCTAAAGACAAAAGTGTTTTTGCTTGAATAATTTAATAGCCCACAATTATCCTGTCAATTGCAGTAAAAGTGAAAATAAAATCACCCTCCTCCCCTTAGGTTAGAGAATTAAAATTGGGGTGTCAAAGATGGAGGGAAATTGTCGATTTGAATTTTTTTCTTATAATTGGCATGAAAATCTATAAGTTATATGAAAACAAACAATCCCAATAATTCTTTTGTAGATTTAAAATAGAATTATAGTAAATCAATGATGTTTCTAAATTTTTTTCTGCAATTAGCAATTTTTTGAAATTTTTCAGTGCACAATGCGCCCAATGAAATATTTTGTTTTCAAAAGAATCCATCGATGATATCTAGATTATTATGATCGTTGTTGTTGGTCATTGTTGTTCGGTTAAAGTAGGAATTGGATTTAATTTATGCTTTGGGTATTATAGTGTACTAATAGTTATTGTGGTCGTCTTGTAAAGAGCTATGTTATACGAAATGATAGGCGAAATTGGTATATAATTATAATATTATGAGTTCCGATACCCTAAAACATGGACTTTTTAGTTTTTTTTTTAAAGTTCTGTTTTGATGATGCTGTAGTGATGATGGTTGTCACGAATAAAGACTGACACCTTCAAAAGTGCCACTATTGCAGCTGTCGATTACTGTTAAACTACATTACTGCTTTTTAAGAAAATCCAATAATTGTTTTCTTATTAAATTTATAAGGATTTTTAAATGCATGTTTATGATTGAAGTATTCATAATATGTATGGCGAAGCCTTAAAACTGAAAATTTTGATATTTCAAATTATTTTTAAATATTTTCACCCGAATAGGCTTTTGCCCTTTATGTTGAGCCAATAAAACAATCAGAAAAATGAATTGCTCGATTATAAAAAATAAGGACAGTTTCAAGATGTGTTAGTTTCGATTTCGAGAAATACTGTTTTAGATACGACTTGTTCCAATAAAAAAAATCTAATATTTTACTACCATCAATGTTTGCTCAAAGAGATCGAAAGATTTCAATCTAGGAAACACTCTTAAATTTTTAATATAAGATACAAACATCAACCCTTTAAGAGAAATATTCACTTCACCTCAACGATTTGGTTAGTTTCCATCGTCTATTTTGGCCATGATTAGAATTTCAAAATGTATAATCTTTGAGAAGCACTTTGCAAATATTTTCGAGAAAAATTGAACTAGAAAATTTCGATTTGTTTGTTCATTTCCGCGCCGCCCGTAGCCAGTTACGTATGCATGATGCCTTTGAATTAAATTTAGTAGCTGTCTATTTTGCATCTTTTATGTAATACTAAACATAGATATGACTATGCAAAAATACTGTATAATCTCTGAATAACAATGAATTTTTTTTAATCTCTGATAAAAAGAGCATACCTTCAAAAGCAAATAAACAATATTATTTATATGAAATATCGATCTTTTTGAATATATTTATAATTGGCTATTAATATTCTATAACAGAGGATAGTACGGATTTGGATATTTTTTCTTGGCCTGTGAAAAGATTGAACATGAGGAAACGTAGCTTCTCGTTTAACTTCATTGTTAAACGTTAAGGTAAATACAACAGCTATGAATAAAGTAAAGTTAAGCTATGAACAAGAAAATTTTTAAGTAAATATCGCTTCGAATCTGTAATATTGCTTCCCTTCATGGTTAGTTTCATGGTAGCTAAGAGATTTTTTTAGATATTTTAATGGTGCAGAATGGATGACCGCTCAACGAACCCCAAACTTGGCGACATCCTTAACTGCCATTTGCCGACTTTAGCAGTAAAAACGAACATTTCTGAAACAACAAGAATATATGCGCTATCTCGATAAAGGTGAAAATAGGATATCCTTCTAGAAGCTATTTTGTCCTGTCTGGAAATCAAAAAAACCAAGACAGAGCTCAAGCGATCAATTAAGTGAAATCTTTTTTAGAATTACTGATCCCTAGCAAGTTCTGAGTGTTTTGCGATTTTACTTATTTTAAGAACGATTTATTTCTTGTGTGTTGATTTCTGCAAGTGCTGTTTTGTGTACGCTTTGTCAGTGTTCTTTTACCTGCGTTTTTTGTATCCGTGTAGAATAAAGCTTCATACGTACTATTATTGACCCTGTTGTTACCACCTATCCATTAGGGGGAGTTTGTTATAATATAGCATCTATAAAGCACAGAACGAAGTATTACGATGCTGGTCGTAGAAGTACGAGAAACGGGAATCATTTCCGCATCTCTAACACATTCCGTGAATCCAAAACTTTGCCCTATGAGACTTTGACTTTAGAATGAGCAATTATAATACTTCAAAGAAGTAAAGACAAATTACGATTTTTTAAAACAGAAATTATGAAAATACGAATGAATGGAATCTTGTGACAATTTGCTCTACACATTTGTAGCTGAGAAAAAAGCATTGAATTTATTTTCTAGCCAAGTTTGAAATTCTCTATTCGTTGATCAAAAAAAAAAAATAAGAAACATGCTAAAGTTCAGCAATCCCTCAACAAAGAATCCTCAAACAATTTCATCTTTCAAAGTTTTGCTCCAAAAGTCGATTTTTAATAAGCGCCACCTATAATTTTTCTTTAATTAGGAAATTTTTTTCCCTATGTCGATCAATTATGTTTTCTTGATATTAAGGAGGATATCCTTTGTCCCTAAAGGTCCCAATTAGTTCATTAAAACTGTTTTTCTTCTAAATTTATTGTTTATACCCTTTGCACTCGCAAAAGTAATTCGATGCATAATTATTCACCTAATACAAGAACTTTTTTATTGCTTCTAAAAATATATATAATTGTTTTAAGTCGAATTCTCTCATTTAATTTGCATCTTCTTGCTATTTTGCAGTATTTTTAACATTCAAAATTAAATAATTGAATAAATAAATAAAACGTCAAAATGATGTACCGTTTTCAATGATTGAGTTCACCATCCTAGGGCAAAGGGTTAATAATTGGCCATTTTGATGCATTCGTTTTTCGAACGGTCGCGGTGGCCTGGTGGTAAGGCGGTCAGATGACAGACCCTTCGGAACCAGAGGGTTTCAAGTTCGAAACCCTTGTTGTTTTAAAACGGGGCGTTAATATAACTAATACTAATTTTTAGAAAGTAAAAAAAAAAATGAATGAAAAAAATTGTAAGAGCAAGAAAGACCCAGAGATTTCGACATATGCAATGGAGCATTCACCAACTAGACTGAACTTTTCAACCACGTCTCAATTTTATAAACTTGATATTTCCTTAGAACTTTCTACAAAACGGGCTCAGCAAATTATACCTTTTGAAGTTCGTCAGACCTTCACAAGGAATGAAAATTAATTGAATTCGTGTGAAAACGTACGTCGATCCTCTTGAAAATTAACTTAGAAGATTTTAAGAGATCTCTTAAATTTTAAGAGATTCTGATTAATGTATTCAACAGCAAACGATACTTTTAAAGACGAGGCCTCAAGCTTTCAAATAATTTCGCGTTTTAATAAAAATGCTAAATACTCTTTTAACGAAGTAGACGTTTTGTCATATTGTTTTCACTCCACTGTCTTCAGAAGCAGATCTTTTTGAAACCGACGGAAGAGGAGGATGGAAAGATTTGCATTTTCATAATCGGGTTCTCTCAGGCCGTCATGTAATCGTGATTATAAAAGTGGTCTGAATAAATTAATCCAAAAAGATGAGCTAATTTCTTATTTCTCGCTACATTAATTCAGACAACCATTATTTTTATCAACTTTTAGCCAGTAGTAGTAACTGAAGAGTGGTTGTTTCGTTATTAATCTTGAGAGCTCTTTGTCTGAGAAACAGGAATGTGCGTTACCGTTCTCAACACACTGAAAAATAAGATTTTTGCAGCAAGCTCTTGATTATCCGGCCTTCGTATTATATGATTTAGTCAAATAAATTCTCTTTAATAAAATCGTAAATAAGTGGAATTTCCGAAAATTAAAAATTGTTATTTGGACTTTTATTCTTACAAGAGGAGCGTACGGGGTTGAAATCTGAGATCGGGATGAGATTTAGTATGATGATAGTATGCGTTTAGAATGTTCATTCATGAAAATATTAAAACGCAATGGCCAGTCAATTTTGAGAAAATGGTCCTCAAACCTGTGGTAAAGCTTATAACTTGACTCCCGTGCCGATGATCCCGATGGCATGTTTGTCTAGGTAACCGTCTCGTGTACGGAAGGTCAGGGTTCGAACCTAAATAGGATTTTTTTTTCTTTTTTAATAACTTTTATTCAATTTAAAATTTACAAATACTCTTAATGTTTTTAATTTTTTTCATCCAAAATAAATATTTATTATCAAAATACATAATAAAATTAAAATTTTAAAAGAAAAAAAATTATAAATACAGAAGTATTTTTTAAACAAAGTAAAATTATTTAAATTTAATTAACTATTTGCAGATAGTTTTAATTAATACGCTACTTATTTTTATGCGAGTATAAATATTTATTATTTCAATTCTTAAATTGTAATTTAATATTTAAAAAAATAGTTATAAATATAACATAAAGGGTGATAATGATTAATTATAAATACTTACATCATAAACAAATTATTCAATATTTCTAAAAAAAATTATCCTATATATACATATACTTTCGATTATAGACAAGAACCAAAATGATAACTATAGTAAAAACATTGGAAACAAAATATATTTCGACATCTTGCACAATTGATAAATGATGATTGTCCACAAGAGGAAGGTTTCTTTAAGAGATGTATGGGAAAACAACTTCATTTGCATTTAAAAATCTTTCACCAGAAAGTTGGGCAGCGTACTATGCATATCTTATTAAAAATTTGTGATGACAATTGATAGTGTACAATTAATTGAATTTTTACACTATCTTCGCAAGAATTTATTTCTTGATCATGTTCGATTAAATCTTCGTCAAGTTAGAATTGATAATTTATTATTATTAAAATCCAGGAATTTGAAAATTAATTGTTTGAAAATGATGGAAGCAAGTTAAATTATCTGTAGCCATTAATATTACGTTTTTAATTATTTTTCCTTTAATCATTAAATTATAATTTAAGTACTAAAAAAATAAACATTTATCCTTGCATAAAAATAAGTAGCGCATTAATTAAAACTATCTGTAAATAATTAATTAAAATTAAATAATTTTTTTTAAAAAAATGTATCTGTATTTATAAATTTTTCTTTTAAAATTTTAATTTTATTATGTATTTCGACAATAAATATTTTGGATGAAAAAAAAAATTAAAACCTATCAAGAGTATTTGTAAAGTTTGAAATGAATAAAAGTTATTAAAAAAGAAATTCCTAGCCAAGTTCGAAACCTCACCCTCCGTATACGAGTCGGTTACCTAGACAACCATGTCATCGGGATCATCGGGAGTCAAGTTATCAGTATATAAGCTATATCAAAAGTTTGAGGACCATTTTCTCAAAATTGATATGCCATTGCGTTTTAATATTTTCATAAATGAACATTCTAAATGTATACTATCATTATACTAAAGCTCATCCCGATCTCAGATTTCAACCCTGTGACCTCCCCTTGTTAGCCTAAATTGAAGTATCTAATATTTATTTTTTTTATTTTATTTCAAAAGTGCATATAATCATTAAAGTCTAATGTATATTTTGTTTTCTATAAATGGGCAAGTCTTGTTTAAATTTATCTTAAGGCATACATAATACTATTAATAATTTTTATTCTGTGAAAACTATTTAAAGCATACAATACATAATGAAGTTCTAGAAAATAAGAACAAGAGATAGGAAACATCAGAAAATATAAAGTGCGTGTTTCGTTCCAAAGCATTTATTTTTAATGTTACAGTTGGAACAAGAAATACAGGTGGGTGGAGAAATGAGTGAAAAGATGTATGAATAGGGGGTTGGACCACACTTTGACTAAATTACAGATTGTATGTGACGCAGTATTGTTATAAAGAGGTCATGAACAAAATTTATTGGAATATAAAACCATTCTTCTTCTATAGCAGTCTGTAATTCCGAAAGAGTATAGATACTGGAGGAAATCGAGTAAGGAGTTTACATTCCAAATTTCCCCACAAATATTCAAGCCAAGAATGGCTGACGGGGCAAGTATGATGTTATATTTCTCCTCATGTTCGGGGACTAGGTGACCTGGTGGTAAAATCTCGGTTCGTGAGCCGTAGAGTTTCAAGTTTGAGACCCTATTCCACCGAAGAACCGTCGTGTAAGGGGATCTGTTGCACGTTAAATCCGTCAGGGCCCGACGTCCTCCCGCTGGTGTGGTGGTGTGGAGATGGGGATGCCAACTATCGTCCTCGTCATCTGACCGCGGTTCAAAATTACGAGGTCTGTTCCAAATTATCCCTAGTGTTACTTAAAATGGAACATTAATATAACTAAAACTAAAAATTCATCTCATGCTCTTCAAACCATTTTCGGAAGAATTCAGCAGTGTGGATAGGAGTGTTATCTTGATAAATTGGAGATTCTTGGGGAAATAAAGTGTGGTGAAAAGGTTGCAGCTGATCTCCCGTAAGATCGACTTAATGAGAATCTACAACCTTCCCATATAAAGTAACCAGAGGTTCAAAACCACACGAATATGTCGCATCCCATATCACAAGAAATCACTTCCATCTCTACAGTGGATAAGAGGCAAACAAGAGTAAATGCTTCTGTGGTCGTTCTTTACACATGTGTCCATTTTCCTGAAATATGGTGAAAGTTGATTCATCAGACCAGATGACTTATTGCCGCTGTTCTGGAGTCCAGTTTCTGTGTGTTTTACACACTGAAAATCATGGAGTGAGGTTACAAATGGTTTACAAATTTCAACTTTTCTATAAGCTTTTGAAGCATGAAGTTCCCTTCGAACAGCTTTTGATGAAATGGGGTTACGGATATAAGTGTTCTCATACGGTTATCTAGGATAAAGATTGCTTTCGCTTTCTGGACTCTGTGACTCAGCATCTTTTATCGCTCTTAATAAGCTTTCCTTTGCTTCCCTTGTTAATCTCCTGTCATAACGGCGGAAACAGTACTCCTCGCACGCCCCAAATAATTGGCTGTTTCCATCACCAAGCAAACTGAATTCCTAGAATCATGCCATTTTCAAATTCTAATGACTGGTCTCACATCATTATTGAGTTTATCAGAAGGTACAGGTAGACGCATGCAACCCCTATGGCAGATATTGAGCGATTGATCCTTATTTTTCGTAATTACTGGGGGAAGACTTGAGTCTAAAGTGATAAGTGTGAACTGCTTCTTTGAAATGGGCTATGACTTTTTCATGGGTGTTCGTATTATTTTTCACACCCATTTGTAAACCTATCTGACTTTTTCTGTAATTTGGTTTGCTCTTAGGTGTCTTTAGATCGGATAATTGCGAATCTACCACAGTTCCTTTCATATTTCCATGAAGTTGCTTATTTTTGTCTTCATTGAATCTGTATTGTCCATTTGATGATGCTGTAGTTAAAGTAATATCCAAGTTGAATATTGTTCCGAGGGGTTGGACATTCTATTCAATGATTGTTTGATTTAAAAAAGAAAATCTAGTCGCATAAGGAGGGGAAAATATTTAGTATAGATTCCAGGCCTTCTATAAGCACCAGCTAACTTAAGTTGATGATCATTTTGAAATTGTGTAAATAAGTAGACATTTTTTTTTTATCCAGAAGCAATGCCACCTCGTTGATGCAGGATAAAATATTATTCACATAAGTATTTTTCTGTAATGAAAGATAACATATTAATAATATGTTGGATGGATATTTCTGGAATGGATAATTGAATGGATATTTCTGTAATTTGAATGTTCATATTTTTCTGTATACATTTGAGAATTAAATATCAAAGATCATACTAGTATTGCTTTAAGGGACCAGTGAAATAATGGTGGAAATGGTGAAAAAGTGTACCTACCAGGAAACAACACATGACTACTCCGCCCCGCCTAATTAAAGGCATTCGGGTTAAATCTGAATGACAGGACAGACGCCGCAGCATTGGCGGAAACTAAGGTTAAATCCTAAGAGCCATCAATGGATAGGTACAACTTTTCCTGTTGAAAGCATATCCCGCCATCGTAGCCAAACCCCACCACTTCTATACCCACTCGGGCGATGAGAACCAACCACCATGCCAGAAGCCTCTCATCTTCATATGAGTCGCTCTCATTGGGAGAAGCAATTTAACATAAGTAAAAAATTCTCTTAAGAAACACATTATTACTGTTGAGCATCGTTATTGAACGTTATTACCATTATAGATTACTTCATTTTCATTGCCATTATTTGAATGAAATAATATATTTCCTGACATTACTCTGCCTTTGTTATGCCTGTTATCTATAGAATACAGTAAGGATGGTAGTTAAAATATCATGTAATATGTTCATGTAAATGGGTGACCATTCATAGTAAGGATGTGGAATTATTTAAGACGGAAAAAAATACTCTTTTTGCATGAACCATTCATATTTTTAAATTAGTATTTGTATGTAGAATCTTAACAAATATTTATTCGTGATAAAAGTAATTTCTGCTTCCTATTGAAAGTATATTCCAAAATGGATTTCTGTTTGCTTCTCATATTCCTTATTCTTTCTCTTTTCCTTTCAAATTCATAAAGATGATTTACGCTACTTTCACATTCTCGCCTATAGATGGCTCCCCAAGCGTTTGTCTTTTTCCTCTGTCGAGCTGCTAATTGTGGCATAAAATGTAGGAAAAGTAACATTTTATTTAAGCTCGAGGATTTTAGCACATTTGAATATTAGAAATCTGAGAGTCATAAAAAAAAATCTACTCGCAAATTTTAATGTAGACGAAGATAAAATGTTATAAATACAATATTATACTAAAATTAGTATATTTTATTTAAAATTAAAACCAATTTACATATTTTCTTCTGAAATAGGAAATTTACTACATGCTATCAATACTTTATAAAATATCGATAAAAAGTGTTTTGAAATCTTGTAATTTTCCATCTGCTTATTTTCATTATTATTTTTGGTCTGTGTACCGTTACACCTTCATCCTTTGCTTTTCCATCGTTTTTTCAGTCAATTTTAGATTATTTCCTTATCCTGAAGACAGAGTGTGAAAAGAACAAAATAGAATGGCCTACATCTACTTGAGTGTGCGTTTCCTCTTCACTCGCTCATTAAATAATTCTACATTTCTTCGGTCTACATTTTAGAATGAAATCCGAGTTTTTATAGGCCCCATTACTTTGAGATTCCCAGTTGATTGGGTATCGGATAAGAGAGATCGGATGAGAAGTTTTTTTTCCCTCTCATAAATTTTGATGCATGACGGCAGAGTTCGACAAATTCATGATATGATGGTCATAGGTTCCAGAATGGATTATACTCCAGATTTACTGAATCTGAACATGCTGTATATGAACTCTATTTGGAGGGCGGGGGGTTGATTTTTGCTAATAGTATGATGTATAAGTTTGGAAAATGGAAAGAATTTTTCCACGAATATTTTCTTTTTATCCGTGACAAACACAGCATGACAAAAATGTGTATTTTCTTTGAATATAAAACTCGCTCATTCAGATAGTATTAATCTGTATAATCTCTTTATACTATAACGTTTTAATATTTTGAAAATAAATTATTTAATTAATTTTAATCAAGTTTTAATTTCATGTGAGAGATGGTTACTTTTAATGTATGATAAGAAAAACCGATTACAATGTTCATAATATTTATAATAATAAATAATAAAATATATTTAAAAATAAATCGCAAATATTTTCGAATCACTTTTAATAGTGTATTAGAAATTTTATCAAAAGTATAGAAGCCTAAACAAAATTACAAAAACGTGCAGATCAATCAAAAATACTGTAATTTATCTACTATAAACATAAAAAAATATTAAAAAATATATAAATTTTAATTCTTTAACCTGTAACTTACAATTTAGTTTCCAGCTACATTATTTTTAATTGCATTTTTTCCTTCTAATATCCTAATAAGGGTTTCTGAAAATTTTCTTTACATGCATCAAGTAGAAATTTGGTATTTGTAATATTTTACGACGAAATATGAATTGTATTAATACCAATGATTGAATGCTTCTCTCCGTCTGGGTTAGTTTTATTTCCGAGCCATTTGCTTCGTCGCTTTTTAATTGAAATATATACACAAGCGAAATGAACTTCATATAAACTTTTTTTATTTTAGAACAATTTTCTGGTCTCAAGTTTTGAAATAAAAAAAAATTTAAATACATGAAATGAGAAAATAAAATAAAAAAAAAACATTTTAAATAAATATGAACAATTTTAAGAAATATTTATATATAATTATATATATATAATGTTTTCATATATAAGATAAGTTATTCCTTAATTCTTTAAATTTTAAATATAATTTGTAAGAAAATGCAACTCTTAATCGCGAACGTTGAAACCTGAGACCATTTCTAAAAGTAAGTTATCATAAAAATTCTTTCGAAGAAAAATAAAAAAAAAAAAATTCATTAAATAAAAATATTTTAAAGAATTTTCAATTATAATTATTAAATAGCACATCCGATTATTAGAATTGTAGTATTCTTTTGAAACATAATTTTTAATTCAATACCGTAAAATATCTAAACTATTTACCGGATATTTTTCCTATTAATATTAAATGCTTGAAAGGAAATCAGGCACACATTAATGAAACGGAATGTTTGAATGTAAACTGTGAGCACACTTTGAAAATGCTCTATAGGTTATTCAGAATTTTAGACAGGTTTTCAGAATCTCGTACTGGCGCCCTCTTTTCTTCTTGGACCCGAGACCTTGGAATATTATCTTTTTCAACCCTTTTGCTGGACTGTTTGCTTTTGTAATGCTCTGAACAGGAATGCTTCAGTTCAAATCAATTTATGCGTAACTAAAGTGGAGAAGGCAGGGCAAATGCCTTGGATTCAAAATTACAGTTTAAAAAATTGTAGCCAGAAAAGTATATATTCTATTATTCCCAGTTTAAGATTCATATATTGAATTTGCTTAAATATATTCTTTATAATTAGTTATGTAAAGGGCAGTTATTATAACTTAAATTTGTTTGATCAACGATAAATAATTTTGAAGTCTTTCTAACCGCTATAGTAGTTAAATGTGATGCCTAATATCTAGTATAAAATTGCAAACATTATAAATATAATAATTGTACGCACCAAAATTTATTTCAAATAATGAATTTTTATGTTTTCGTAGTTTTCGATTTATTGTCTCGCTGGTTGCAACAATTAATGTTTCAGTGTAAAAAAAAAAAACAAAAAAAAAAAACCAATTAATTAAATTAAAATTGGCTGATATTATGAAATTGATGTAAATAATTTGATTGACCAACTGATCATTCAAGGCATTTAGTTTGTAACAATACATAATATTAATTCAAAAATTTTATTAACAGCAATTAATAACAATTTTAGTATAACATTTTTATTAGTAAACATAAGTATAACAATTTTATTATTTCGGCTTAGTTTCAAATTCAGTATAAACATTTCTTATCGTGAAATTTCACTAGGAAATAAGCGGATTGCGGTTTTTAAAATGCGGACATGGATGCCATTTGATATACTCTGAGCACCATTTTACGCAAATACGCCTCTCAAATCATTATTTATTCTCTGACATGATTCGCTTTCGTAGTTACCGTCACATGTATTTATACAATTATATAATACATTGAAAGGTTCTTTAACCATCATCTGGCCGGGCAGCGAAAGTCCTTGAACATGAAAAACAGGTTTCTTCCGCTGCCTCATCAGTATTCTCGATCCGTTTCCTTCCCGTTGTCTTCGTACTTACGGCGGCGCGAGTGCGCGAAATTTGCACTTTTACCGGCAAAAAATTCTTACATAGCGGAGTCTGTCGGAACGCGATGAGACACTTCTAACTTCTGCGAAGCGACATTAGAATAGAAAGCATTCAGCGTTTACATAAGCTGTAAAATAATACTTCGCTAAAAGGACTCGCTTGAATATACAAGTAAATATTGTTTTATATTTTAGATATGATTTTTAAGATTTTTTAATTAGAATTTTCTTCTAGTTATAGCGAATAACTATATTTCCTGAATGGTACAAATGTTGAATCCTTGAACCAATTGTTTTTCACTGTTTTCTAGAAAATAGAGATATGGTACTGTCTTGGTTTCTCGCTTGGGAAATGACAGTTCCTAAACATGTTGTATGTTAAATTGCCATAGGGAATTTAATATCCTCCATTGATGTGGCTTGGAATTTTTAAGGATGGGATTTCAGCATAAGAGTCTTTGTCACCAGCTGATTCCCCCCTCCCACCTTTTCAAAATTATCTGTATCATCTTGGAATAATCTTCATTGAACTTAGAAATAAGATGTTAAATAAAATTTTTATTGAATTAATTTAAATGCCTTGTTATAACCCTAAAGAGCGAGTGATGCTAATGACAGAGCTTCTCCTAGACATATGGAAAATGGAGAACCTTATTTTTCTGTTTTTTACATTTTTTATGTATATGTTGTTTAAATGCTTGAATCCTCGTTTTAAATAAGTTTTGAGAGTTTTATCACCCTCATTTAAGTAATCTCTCGCCTGTCTAAAGTTTTCATCCTGCCAAAGAATGCAATGATTTGATAAGCTTCGGAATGATATCGATTGCTGGTTTGGATCTTCCAGAATCCCAGAATCGATATCTCAGAAAACTTGCTGTATGAGTGAGGTTGAGGCTTGTTAACGTTATCATTGGTGTTCAAATATCTAGAAGGTTGGAATGTGAAATATTGGAAAAAGGAGGTGCAGTTTGGTATAACATTGTTGCTGGCCTAGGATCAAATCCTATAGTTCGCATCCTTCAGTTTGCATGTGGTACCAACATTTTAATCACTCTGACATGGTTCTTTAAGATGTTAACAATTTTGTCTATTTCTCATGAGAACTCGTTCTAGAAGGTAACGGAAGCTACATAGTAATATTTGAACAAGTCATTCTACGAAGTTCCATATCTTGGTCAAATGTGTTATTTTGAACTTTCGAAAGTAATTTTTTTATAATGGTACTTGATGGAATATGGGAAAGAATAAACCATTTCATAACTCATTTAAATAATATTCATTTTAACATGGAAATGCAAATGCTTGTATTTTCATTCGTGAATTAAAATATCCAATAAAGAATCAATCAGGTTTATCAACTCAACAATCAGCAAAATTACTATAAATTTAGTATACATACTGTTTTGAAACAAATTTAAAATTGGTGAAATGAAAATTAATTATAACGAAATAATTGGATTCCAACCCAGACGAAATCTGTATAGATAGTAGCTATATATATATATATATATATATATATATATATATATATATATATATATAATATTTCAATTCGAATACCGATTTGTTATGAATATTGTTGTGCTAAAACTTTTTCTATATTTAAATAATTTATTGTTAATTATAATGAATTCAAAGGGAAACGAATTGCTATTAATAGCAAATATTTCGATGAATATACTCTGGAATGGATTCGTTACATTGAAATGCCAATACAAAACATGAGTTATGAAAGCAAGCATCTAAGAAATATCATTTAATGCAAATTACAAAGTTGCGATTTCAAAAATAAATGATTAGGTAAATAGCTAATAATCATAATAACTAGATAAATAACTAATAAGCATGTCATAAGTCACTGGAATATTTAAAAAAAATTCTATAAATACTATTGTCAGTGAGTAAATTTTTGAAGCCTTTGGATCTTTTTAAATTTTTAGAGCATACAGGTTTGAAACCCTTTTCCTACCTAATAGCCGATTACTGTTTCTCATCAGATCTGTGACTGAAAACAAATCTTTCCCCTGGAGTGGAATCAAATTTTAATGAGAAGAGTGTCGATCTATCTATTTTCCCATCACCAAAACACAGCTTGAAGTTAACAAGCTTATTATATTTTTCAAAACAGGGTAGTGAAATCAAATAGAAATGAAATTGATTAATGGAATTGGTTCTCTACTCATACTTTGTGTGCGTATTTCAGAATGGCATCTTTAATCGATTTGCTTTCTCAAAAAATGTTGATTATTTTAGTAACTGCACAAAAAACATTATTACGTATGTAACTCATTTATTTTTAAACTTAATTACTCTTTTTACAAATTTCTAAGCAAATTTTATCTAAGAAATCAGTTTAATTTTAAAATTATTAATTATTTTGATTCTCAAATTATTTCTGTCAATTTATTTAATTAACTTCTTTTAAGTTATAATAGTGCGAATAAATAGGTAATATAGGTTTAAAATTTAAAAGCCAATTGATTTAATTCCAGAAGTTGGATATTGATGGATGAAACAATTAGTCTTTTAATATTATAAATTATGTTTCCTTGATTATTTAAGTGTATCCTTAACCTTCTGTAATTGCATTTTCTCAAATTCTCGCAACTCTATCCGAAATATTTAATATAAAAAACATTCTTTATAATAAAAATAACTTGTCTATTTGTGACAATAACTTGTTTTCGAATTTCTAATTTGAAACATTACAACACGCTAATGCCTTTTTTGATTAATCTATCTCGATTTCATCAGACATTGCTATATTATATGTAACTGATTTTAAAATCCTAATTTACAGAAAGAATATTTTTAATCTGTTTGTTAGTCTTAAAATAACTTTTTATTGCTAGTTTTCGTCCACCCCCCCCCCACTTAACAAATTTCTCATCTAGTCTCGCCATCTGTAAATTGAAAAACAGCATAAAAATATTATCTCGTATAAATGTCGCACCTTCGTATGTATTTAAAAAAGTATGGTATGTGTGTGTGTGGGGGGGGGGGTGTATGCTAATTTCTTGATGTCCTGGTATCTTTATTCTGATATTTTACAATAATTGAGTAAACTATACCATTTTTGTTAACTAAATAGTTTAAAAATTTTAGAATAATTTAGTAACGTTAATACTAGTTAATTATAATACGAGAAGTTATACATCATTCAATATGGGGAAGTATTGCATACTGCATAGCAAGCACTGAGGATGATCTAATTTAAACCTACTATCTTTATAAATTCATTTTTGGAAGAAAGTTTTTAAAAATTATTAGAATAAATTTTCATCCTTAATGGTCGTAAGTCACTTCTCTCTTGACAAAAATGTTCTGTCAGCTATGTCGTGTACAAAAATCTAGTATTCGATAAGGATTAAGGAATTTTAGGATTTTTATGAATTGAATTTAAATTAAGAAGTTGGCTTAAAAATTCGAAATATTTCATATTTTGATCTAATATTTCAGCCATGCACCGTTTCGAACTGAAACACATCGCGGAGCTGTTTTATAAGAGTTCCACGACAAAAGAAGAGAAAACGCCGATTGTTAAGAACAGCACCAAAGTCCCCGACAGCGGAAGCATCACAAAGGAATCGAACATGAACGGAGCCCTCGATTCGAAATCGACTTACGACAGTTTGATCGGAGCAGATGCGGACTCTGGCGAGGAGGACTCGGATATCCCGCCCAAGATGACCTTGCTACGGAAGCTTTGTTTCTTATTGTCACTGAATGGAGGGATCGTGTACGTGGCAGCACTGCTATGGTGGATACCTTGCCGACATCCCCTTTGCATGTCCACGCAAAACTGGACAGTCAATATCAGTAGTCGTAAGTATAATTTGTTTCATTTTCATGCCAGTGGCGTGCATTCAACCGAAGTTGATGAACAATGTTTCTCAGACGTGTCTTATATATAATGTATTCTAAAACACACGAAAAGAACATTGTTTTGTCTGAACGGATGAGCAATAAAACGGATTTCACAGTAAACCTCCTTTTCTTTCAGTATTTTTGATTTCCCAGGCGCTATGTTGAAAATGTGTTTTGTCTAAAACTTTTATAGAATTATCAATAGCTATTATGAGATTAATATAGCTTACTTAGCTATATAGATACTTAATATAGCTTATAATAAAGTATATACAGTACACTCTAGAGTATTCGATTCGCGACTACCCAGACTTTGTTTTATCCGACCTAGTTTTCTTCTATCATAGTTAAATCAGAAAGGCAAGGCGTTGCATTTGCAACATTGTCAGGGCATTGGAAGCGGGCTACAACTGTAATCTATTAAGGACTTTATCGAAACCTAAAAACTAAGTTTTTATTCATATCTTAGAATTAGTTTTTAACATCTGTGAAATAATTTATCAGTGAAAAATAAAATCAGTTTGAGTCAATTTTCTGAAGAATTAGCCCTACAATTTGATGTTTTTTTTTCCTGCATTTAAATAAGGCATTAAAAAATTAGTTTAAATGTGATTTACTTTTTCTCTAATAAATCCTTGAAACGTGCAACGCAGTATATAAACATAAACTACAAGTACATAGCCTTCTATTTTAATTCGATACGTTACCGGCAACGGCTTCTATGATTCACCGGGACGCGGCCACGTTCTCATTCTACTTGACTCAAGATAAATGCAGGATTTGTTATTCAAAAAGAAATGGGAAAATACGCATTGTAATAGCAAGTTTTGATATAAAAAAAACTTTGTATTCTGGGCAAAGAAATGAGTTCGTAGAACTCCGGCCTATTCGGCTTTTTTGTTAGCCGGACTAACCCTCCGCCACATTAGGCCGGATACTCGGGAAGTGTACTGTATTTAAAATGGCTTACAAACCGAAGTTTGTAACAATGCATAATATCACAATTTTGTTTTAGATTCTGAGATTTCATGCTCGGTAATTTAATATACATGAAATTTGAAAGAGAAAATCTCAAATTTAATGATTCGAAATGATTCATTCTGTTGCAGGAACTAGAAATAAACTCATTTTCAAGTAATTTGGAAATTAGAACTGCGATTCCTTTCGATCCCTTAGCTTTAATATTTTTGGGTTCCCTCATCAGAAATAACTTTAGAAACCGCACTAGGTTGAGAAAGGAAACTTATTGAAACTGATATTGTGCTTATTAGAATGAGAAATCTTACCGATTCGGATTTAAAGAAATATTCAAAGGGAAGATGTATGTAAGAAGCGAGACAGGTGGATGAAAATTTCTAAGGCCAGGTCTAGAATGGTCCATCGGTCAGAGATAAGACGACCAAATAACTCTATTTTCAATAGCATGCTAATTTTATTCGTGAGGATTATGCATGATTTGAAATTATCTTTTTACATTCATTTTAACAGAGGTTCTGAGTGAGATTAAGGCCACGGAGGCTTGGTAGTAAGGTCTCGGCTTCGGAACCGGAGAGCTTCAGGTTTGAGACCCGATTCCACCGACGAACCGTTATGTAAGTGGGTCTGGTGCGCATTAAATCCTTCGGTGCCAAACGTCCTCCAGCTTGTGTGGTGTGGGGAGGGGGGCCAGCTCAAGTGTCGTCCTCTTCATCTGATCGAGGTTCAAAATGACGAGGTTCGTCCCAAAATAACTGCTAGTGTTGCTTTTAAACCGGACGTTAATACAACTAAACTGAGCGAGATTAAATGAATATACATGAAATGAATCGAGAGAAGGTGAAAGAGAGGAGTTAATAAAATTTCTAGGAGATAGTTAAAGCTTAATTAAGAATTAAATAATAATGAATGTAAGTTTTTAATTCTTACTAATTGTTTAATTCTTTTACGAGATTGTAGAGATGTTATTTTGTGCGTTTTGTCAAAGTGGATGGGGATACATTTTAATGCCCAATACTTCAGAACGAGATCTGTTCTCGGAGGATCTGTGTATAGATTGTGTATCAGCTTACTTGCAGAAAGAAATTTTACTGCCATCTTCATCACTTCATTACTTCGAATTAGAGGTTTTGACTTCCCTTTCACACACACACACACACACACACACACACACACACACACACACACACACACACACACACACACACACACACACACACACACACACACACACACACACACACACACACACACACACACACACACACACACACACACACACACACACACACACACACACACACACACACCGAGTTCTGAAAACACATTTTTGGCATTATGTTCTGCCCGTCTGTCTGATATAGATAACTTAAAGGCTTTGAGCTAGACTAAATAAATTCAGTTTGAGGACTTTCTGTCAAAGATTAAACGAAATCCCTTCTGAGGAAATCTGTTTTGCCCGAGTATAAGTGAAAACAATAATTACATAACGTAATAAGCTAGATAGATGAAATTTGGTACACACATCACATCTAAAGTGCATGCTCTTAAATTTTGAACAAAATTTGTCAAAGAATCGACCGTCTGTAGGTCCGTACTTTCTCTTGCATGTAAACGCTGCTATAACTGAAAAACGCAAAGACTTAGATGAATGAAATTTGGTATGTTATAAATAATATTGTAGTTCTGCATTAATATTTAGTTTCAGTCGACGCATTTAAAATATTTGTTCGATTTTTGGGTACTTATTGCTAAATATCTGGGATTAATTGCCATCATATGATAGATTCGGTAAAAATGCTAACTTCAAGCCGAAGAGGAATGTTTCGTATTGACTGTTCGACGCTATCATGCAAAGCATTTGCGGCGTTATCATTCGACTACAATTTTATGCGGAAGAAGGAGGATAGGATCTCTATTGAAGTATGCGAGAAAGTTTTGGGAAGACCCCTTCCGCTGGATTGCAACGAGGTTCGCTTTTTACTATTAAACCATTGTAGGACAGAATGAAACTGTTGGGGCCCTTAAGCTTTTTGGGTTAAAAAAGGAAGTTTTGGGCCTCTTCTTTTATATCCTCGATTTCTGAAATCTTCTATTTTTACTGAATATCGCAGATCTAGTCTGTATTTAAGAGAGCCTTAAATTTCAAACCCTATGTCATAAATAAAAAAAAAAATATTTTAATCGCAAACCAATTTAAAGAAGTAGTTTGTGTCTCGCATGTGAAATGAATTCAAGTTTAGAAGTAATTTTAAACAATATCATTATTTTAAACGATTAAACAAAATTTATATTTTAATATAAATTTTAATTTTTATATTTTAAATACTCTAAAGTGAAAAGCTTTAGAGTATTTAAAATGTAAATGCTCTATTGTGGAGTTTCAAGCAAACGGTTGAGTTGCCCGTTAGTAAACCTAATATTTAATAACACTATGGATGTTTTTGAGAATAGGAAGATATCCCGAGGATATTCTAAATTTTAAATGATACTTTATTTCAATTTAAATCGGTTCAAATGCAAGATCTTTATAAATGAAATAAAACAACTATAAAATTAAAATCGTGTAAAAAATTAAAAAAAAAACTTTGCCTTGCCTTTAAATGTGTGGAGCCTCTTGGCAGTTACCTACTTTCTCTTTTTGATAATCATTACCAACTAACCATTTGTCGCAAGCGCCATTTTCATTAACTTGACAAATCCTCTATTTCCATGCTCTTCTCTGGAGTAGTTATTTCTACCATTTTGACATGCAGCGTCTGTTCTGGAAGCAGCAATATTCTGATACTTGAAGATGCAACAATGCATTAATTTTGCTGATTACAGAATTTCTACTATTCAGATGCATGATCTTAATAAAAGAAATAAATGAACAATTTTTATGTATGCCATATGCTACAGACTTGTCGAAATGAAATCCCCCCTCCCAATTCAGACAGCTATGTACAGCGGTGTAAAACGTAGAATTTTGTTTACGGACACTACAGACCATGCGCTCGAGATTATTGGAAAAAAAAATCAGCATAAGAAGTCTCAGATGACATTCAAACCATGGCAAAATGGTCTGCGTAATTTCTGTATTAATCATTTCAACTCTTTCCATCGCAAACTATTGCATCCACAGCGGAACGTAATAAATCCTCACTGATTCCATGAATAACGCTGTCTTTCAAATGGTTGTCCTTCAGATGGAATAATGTTGTCTTCTGACCAATGTTGAGGGTTGCTCTCCATGGACCTGATATTTTATGAATCTTCATAACCGAAGGTCGCACAGAGTGTATATGGCAAGCGAGAAGGCCACTCTTTTTGAAAACAAAGACTGATCACATGTCCGTAGGTGAAAATTTGCCATAAAACTTGTTTAAAGCTACGATGAATATAGGGAGGTGCACCGTCTTGCATAAAAATTATTCTGAAATTACAAATGCTTTCAGTATGATATTTTAGTGACGGGGCTGAGTTACAAACCGTGTTTAGTCCCCAAATACGCTTATTATTTTTTCTTTTTGAGCAGGAATTCTCCAAATTTCGTATTCACAAAGTTTCATTTGCAACAACAGAAAAGCGAAAATACTAGCAAAATGGAATGGAAGCGTTGTTTTCCCTAAGGTGGTTGCCATGTGGCGATCATTTGAATTGCTGGCTCTTGTTCCACGCGAAAAAAGACGAAAGGAATGATTCAATTTTATATCTACCAAATTGAGATTAATGGCAGATTAAATGAACAAGCAAGATAAACATATGACATCTTAAAAATTCATAGTCTGTTAGCCGGAATTAAGAATAAAAATCAATATCAAAGCTCTTCTACCATCGGAAACACTATATCCTAAAGCCTTTAATTCGAATCTATTTACTATTAAGACTTTTATTAATAGTAGTGAATTTTATTTAATATTTTTATACATTAACTGCTTTCGAAGGCCAGCTGTACGTCCGCTATCTATATATTTGCAACAACTGACTAGGGCAAAAGAACTAGTTCTGAAAGTAAAAACACTGAAATCAATTTCACCTATTTTTTTATTTCTCATCTCCAAATATATCATCACCATCCATTTTTGAAAAGATGGTGATGATTCACTATCAGAAGCACTACTTCACTGTAAATTCTTTAGTAGAGAAAAAAACTTGACTGAACTCCCAGTCACAACCACTGAAAATATCTTATGTTCCGATTTCGCTCATTTCTCCTGCCATAAAGAGAAAAACTAAACTTGGATAGTGAATCCAACTTTTACAACTGAGCAGTTTTCACTCATTTGAAAGCAGAAATCAACAATCAAAATGCCCCATCATTATTATGTAATTATATTTCAAAATAGCATTTTCTTTTGATTTGAAAATATATATTTTATCAAAATTATCGACATGACTCTATTAGTGCCATTAATAGGGCAGCCGAAGATGGCTAGAGATAATAATTTTCCTCTCAATCCATCTTGATGAATTACATCTTATCATAATAAAATTATAATTGCAATAATATAAGTAAAAATTGCAAAATAATAGAGCATTCCCATTGATTAGCTAAACTTCAAAATGATGAAATAATTCAAGTTGGCTTCGAAAATTGACGAAATATGTCCAGTGAAGGTTTACGTCAAAGAATTATCGAACTATCTCACTAAATGGAAATGAAAGATGGCAGGTGAATGTTAATGGCATATATTAAGATCGTGAGATTTCATATGAAATTAGAAATGTTCGAAATCATTTCATCAGTTAAAGGGAAGAAATCTGTAACGAGTTTCCTATACAGACAATGTACACTGTGATACAGTATATGGATACTTCAAATTTGGCTCATTTTCCCTAATATCTCAAGAACTCGACGAAATGGATGAAAAGGATTGTGGCCTATTCTGTTGAACAGAAAGCAGATGTTAATTTGGCTTTTAAAACAATGATTTTAATTATTTTGTGAACCATTTGCATGAATTTTCAGAAGGATGTAAGGATTCGTTAAAATGCTAAATTACTGTATAAGAAATCCTTTTTACTGTATACGAAACATAGAGAAAATGTTATAATCGTTAAAAAATCTAATTCGAGATATTACTGAATCTATGCCATTCAGACCTCTCAGAGACGGAAAAGCACATTTTTGGTTTCATATCCATCTGTTTGTCTGGCAAAGGTAAATCAAGAAAGCTTTAAGCTAGACTAATGACATTTGGTATATAGTCCTTAAACAGAATTTGTAGATTTTGAATGTAAACATACAAATGAAGCCTGTTTGGCTGAATGTTCAAATGCAAGTGAAATCAATAGCTCCAAATCGTAAAGAGTTAGATAAATAAAATTTGGTACACAGGTGTAACATCTGAAAGTAGATTTTTATGAACATATCTGTCAATGGGTTGACCATCTATCGATTTTAACTTTCGCATGTATCTAAGCACAATCATTCATAACACACGCAAACGACAGTGAATGAAATTCGGTATGTGATCTTATGACTATATGGTGCGTTTATGAATGAAAGTTAAAATCGACAGATGGTCAACCCATTGACAGATATGTTCATAAAAATCTACTTTTAGATGTTACACCTGTGTACCAAATTTTATGATGTTTCGTGGTTCACAATGATGGTTACAATCGGTAAAAAAAATGGTACCCGAAATACTTATTAGATCAACAGATTAAGTAAAATTGTTAGTCACTCCAGAGATCTAAATTTCGTACGATTGCTCGCCAGCACCATGCAAGGCATTCGCGGCTTTACCGAAAATCCACAACTTTAAGTGGGTGCGATACATTTTAGGGAATTGTAAATTTTATGATTATGATATTTTAGAATAAACAATTGCGTATTGCAATTGTTTAAGTAATAATAATAATAAAAATATTAAATGCGAAGGAAAAAAAGGACATTTGAAAGCTACAAAACTTAAAGAAATCGGAAATTCCCCTCTGTTCAAAACAGCTTGGACGTTACCGTATGTTCCGAAAAAAATATTTTATAAAGAACCAAACAAAAAAAAGTATTCGATAAGAAAACAGCAGAAAAAAAATAAATAAATAAAAAATTTTTAAAAAAATCCGGTTTTTAGTTTCTTTCAGTTGAAAAAAAAAACATTTATTCGTTCCGAGAAACGGAACTGTAAGAAAGATGTTCCGAATATAAAAGAAACTGCTTTAAGTCTCTAGTTCAAAATGCTTGTTCTTTCAAATTCTGAAGAAGTATTTTCGTCTGTAGCCCCTAGTATTCATCATACATCAGCTCTTTTTTTATAAAAGAGCGAAGAATTATTTCTAATGCTCTGCTCTCGTGATAGATAACACGTGGAGTGTCCAGAATACTTCAAGTAACAATAAGCTTTAAAAAATTCACGTGTGTTCCCGTCTTACTGTCATCATATATTTAAATAATGCATCTTACTATAAAGAAGAAATTTAAGAAGACATTTTGAGGCAGGAAGCATTTTAGATTGATAGATTCCTTTAGACATGAGTAGCAATCAATGCTTTAAGTGCGCCATTTGACATATGTCTACTATTTTTGTGATAAAGCCGAGAGTGAAACTTTATATTGAACTCGTTTCGTTTTTCAGTTATTTTGTTCACCCAATCTGGGAGGGGGGCAGGTCATCTCCCCAAAACATTATCATCGGATGCTCTCTAAAGTTGTTACCCAAGAGGACCTCTTGTAATGTATTGGTGTACAATAATTATGGATATCAATGTTTGGAGGAAATATGGAATTTTTACTGAATCTAACGTGTTTTCCTTGGAGAGTATTTTGTCGATTAATCATTGACATGTGGTTAAATAGAATCAGAACATCGAATTTGTGTTTTAGACGAGTTTTTCCCAACCGACTTAACGCTGCAGTGACCTGGTGGTAAGGTCTCGGCTTCAGAACCAGAGGGTTTCAGGCTCGTGACCCAATTCCACTGATGAGCCGTCATGTAAAGCGGGCGGGCTCACACACACACACACACACACACATATATATAATATTACGTTAGTATGTAACAATATACTTCTTTCTTCGAGGAAAAATTCCTCAAACTCTTAAAATTCTTAATTTTTAATTTTTTTTTTTTGTGATACATTCAATAGATTAATAATATAATCTTATTCATTTCTTTGCCTCTTGTAATAGATTAACCAACAGTGAAACTTACAAATTCTTGGGAAGCTCAAGGCTAATGATCATAAGATAATTAAGCAATTCTTTTGTTTTCTGTGTTAGTATTAATTATGTTTAAATCCATTACTTCCAAGCGTATTTTTTTCTTTGCTAGAACTTGTCATCTTAGTCTCAAAAGGCGAGCAAAAAATTCCTCTAAGAAAATGTTACTTCAGACTCAAAAACTTGTAAAACAGCTGCTGCATTGACCCGACGATGAGGAACAATTACCCTCGAATAAACATTCCTTCTTAGAATTCTTTTCTTCACTAAAGCGCATTAGCTCGCGCCATTGGTTTCATTTCAGCGAATAATTAACATTGTTGCTTTTGGTTGCTTCAGCTCTTTTTCCACTCTTTTTATAGACCTTTTTTTCTTTTTCCTTTCCAGAGCTTGCGACAAACATGGAAATAAAATCTACTCAGCTGTCGTCTTCATTATTGTTCGGGATTGCGGACCAAAATGGCGGGAAACTTGCCTCTCTCTCTATGGCCAGTGGAACAATAGGTTGGGAAAGAAACACAGGCATCATTTTGAAGGACGTGTTTTGCGATTTGAATTATTTCAGTGATGAAAGTACGAATATTCCTGACTGTATTGGGACAGCGTATAACTATATTAGCGCCTTCAATGCTTCCAGTGGTAAGTAAATTTGAACTGCTTCCCTAATTTAAACGACATTTTCCGAAACCTTGCTATAAGGTTCGGCTTCAAAGAGTTACAGGTTTGAGACCCGTTTCCACCAAAGAACCGTCCACAGTATTGTAAGCGGGTTTGGTGCACGTTAAATCCATCGGGGCCAAGCGTACTCCTGCTGATGTGGTGCGGAAGTTAGGAGAAGGGGTGCCAGTTCAGGTGTCATCCTTGACATTTGGCCACGGTTCAAAATTACGAAGTCCGTCCCCAAATAGTCCTACTATTATTTTAATACGGGACGTTAATATAAATGATCTGAACTGAACTTAAACCTTGTATTAATACCAGTACTTGTATCAAGAGTAACTGGGATCTGAAAAAAAACCCAAAGAAAAAATGCAAATAATAATCGTTAGGAATTGAATAATACAAATCACATTAATACGATAAATATAAAATAAAATCTATATTATCCATACAAATAAAATATCCATATCCATTTCACAAACATTTATTGATACAATAAATCCATTTGAAATTCAGTTATGTTCTCATTTCAAATTCATATACTAACAATTATTCTCACCGTAATCAAATACATCAATATAAGCATCAATTCAGTACAGTCAAGTATCTACTATAATTTTATATGTTAAAAAGGAATACTTATTTAATCAATTAAATATAAGACCACAATAACACAAAATTTAGATGCTACTTGCATCAGAATGATACCCGCTTCAAAGACATTAACTTCTCATGAAAGTTCCAACAGTTCATTAACAATGATTGGTCCTTCACTAGCTATAATAGGTCTAAATAGATACATAAGAAGAAGAGTTTCATAATTCTTTGGGGAATATTTAGTCCTTATATCTTTGAACATGTTGTATCCGTAGATGTAGTAGGAAAAGTTATCCTTATGAAGTTCACAACAGCCATCTTTTTTGAAAAAAAAAATCGTTTGATAAGTATGAAAGATTCCAAGACCAATGAGTAGTTAGTTCAAGTAAACATTTACATAATATCTCCAAGTCACCCTGGGTCTCAGTTTGAAAAGACTCCTTGTTTCTTTTTAGGGTTTTCCTGCTCTCCTGACGTTTAAGAGATTTCTCAAGTCTAAACGTAATTTATGGTATTGATATTCCAAAAATAAAGCTTGTTTCCTAGACAAAGTTCCTTGTTTTAGACAAAGAATCAACTTTTACATTACCAACTATGTACTTACATGAACTTTAATTTCACATCTGTTATTTGCCTTATTGTGAATCCATTTTTTTTATTTCAAAAATAAATTCCACATCATATTATGGTGATTCAAGCGTTCTATAAAATGAATCTTTAATTCGTACATATTTGGAATTTTACATTTAAATACTCTTTTTTTTTTCTAGTATGGTATTCTTAATTGTTGGAATTCTGCAAGAAAAATTTGGGATTCTGCTTTATTGTTGGACTTTCAAGAAAACTCTTTGGACAGCTTCTCAAAAATAAATAGCTACATTAAATTCAATTCTATCGTCACAATTATGAAACATTGGTATATACGTTATTGCTTCAATACCAGTACAATCCTTAAAATTCCATGCCATTTTGTTATTTTTCCAAGGATGGTCGGAAAGGAAAGTTATCTAATTTGCTCCGATTACACTCTATTAATTATTAAATTTTGTTGAAGTTCCAATAGATTAAACTTATGTCTTTTAAAAGATTGTAAGAAATTCCGCTAAAATCTGCTCAACAGTAAATATAGTCCGATAACAATTAATGCAAAGTAAGGCATGCCATTTTAGCTGAACTAAATTTCTTTACATAAATATTACACCTTTATACAAAGTTCAATATTAGTGCGTGTATATTACAATTCTCTTTAATAAAAGCTTATGAATATCGATTCTATATCGAAATTCCTAGTAGCTGACACAGTACAAGCTGTCGCAATCTTTTTTGAGTGCTAGACAGATGTTGCTTAAACGAAGTTTCTAATTCTAAATACAATTTGTTACCTGGCTCTCAGGAATTGGAAGTACGACGTAAGAATTGCATATCAGACGTGTCTATTTTGATAAGTTAAGAGATAGAAGTAAATCAAAGTTCATCATATCTGGCTGCATTTCCCTCTTTCATAACGTGCGATTCATTATGTCTGTAATAAAAAAATGCGCGGCGTAAATGCAAGGGATTTATCTCACCGTTATAATTTTGTCGTCTCAAATTTTCCCCTTCTAGAGAAATGCAGTTTCTATCGGAGGTCAAAGATCTGTCGCCCGTTCAATTATTTATCCATATACAAGCTGCATTATTAAACAGGTTTCTTCCTCCCTTCTTTCCTATGTATTAATCTGGTGGTCCCCAAAGTTTTGCCCGTGTCTGATTGACTTTTGTTCAGATTTATGAGTAGATCCATTAAGAATAAGGGAAGACATGTAGAGGCGGCGTTAGTAGGGGGGCAATTGGCCTCCTGTCAGCAACCATTTGTCCCCCCTCGTCAGCGAGATTGAGAGTTTTATCTGTAAAATTCAGCACCACTTCAGGATGGTTGTGGAGAGCTGTACATTAACAAATATTATAATTTAAAAGCCACCTTAAAGTTTATATGTTACAAACAGTCGAAATATCCAAGTAACTGTTGAAGCGTTTTGATTCTATTTGGCAAACTAATCGATAGGGTGCAGGTCAAAAAGATGCCGGATTTTGGGGGCACTTTTTGATCGTCCGACTAAGAACTAAATGCAATGGTTGTGGAAGGCATTAAGTTCACAGATTTCTAGAAGTTTGATTCAAATGCTCTTTATCAAGCTTATAATTTACACTACTTTTGGCAATATATCCGAAGGTGATATATTGATAAGAGTTGAATATATTAATGAAAGCGAAATAGTGGCATTCTGCCGACAAGTTTTGGAGAGCCGGCTATAAACTTAATGGGATGGATGTTGGCGGCATCAAGTTCGCCAACTTTCAGACATTGGATTTTAATGTCGTTCAGTCAGCTATTGTTTCACTACATTTTGTAGAATAATCAATCTGGCAAGTGAATAAGACGCTGCATTTTTGTCAAACGCTGTCTTTCTGTCAAGGTGTTACCATAGGTTATGAAAAAAAAATTGTTTTCATTGAGATTTTTTTTTTTTTTTGCCAGTAAAAATAATATGAATATGCCGATTTTTTATAATATGAATATGCCGATAGAGTTGTTCTTTCTAATTCGGAATTCAATGAATAATAATTCTAAAATGAATCGTCGTTTTATTCGTCTAATTATTTCCTCGGTAAAAAATTGGTAAATTTATTCTATTTATTTCACTGTCATAGTTCTCTGTCTAAAATCTAGTTAATGGTTAAATTTAATGGCACTCTTTTCTCTCGATTATCTTATGTCATATGCATACTTAATGCAATCAGAAATTCTTTGATGTAATCAAATTATGTCAATTCATTATAAATCACTGGAATAAGTATATTGTATGATTGTAAATTGTTTATTTTATCAGTAAAATGTTTTTGCAATCTAATTTATTGGGTTGCAATTATTATACTAAAGAAATATTACCGACTGCAATTGAAGACAAAAAGTAAATGCATGTGCTATGATGGCGTTTTAGCTACATAAAAGAGCTTATCCAAGTACGCACCAAATTTGTTAAATTACTAAACAAATCCTTCGGATTCTACATTCAATATGATAACTAAGTAATCGGCGAAAATATTTTTTTCTTTTTCATTTTTTTTCTTTTACTCTTATTGGCAAGAACTGTAAAATTTACTAGCACTTTTAAAGACTTGGAATAAGGGTGTCTTCATAAAAGAGTGTTTAAGACTTATTCATAAGATATTTATATATAACACATTAACCACTTGATATACGAATTTACTTAATTTCCCAATTAGATGGCCCATTTGCGGCAATTGCTATTATTCTAATTTCTAGAATATGAAGGCATTTTAGGTAATGCTGCGTCTTCAAGCGATTTTTGCATTTTAAATTATTTAATACTTTCACTTAATTACATATTAAAAATTTAGTTATTCGAAGCTTGAATCACACTCGTCATCGTATACGAAGGGGTTAAAAAAAATCTAATGCATTCAACTGAGGATATAAAACTCGCTTTATGGGAGAATGAAGTTTACAATAGCTTCGAGGGAAAAACGTATTTGACTCTAAGAGCATGTGCCTAAAATTTAGATAGATACATATTCAAGTTCTAATTGATTTTTTTAAATAAAAAATGCATTGGTTTTTTTAAAATCTTAAATATACATTTTAATACAAGGGGAATCTAATGTTTAAATAGTCCATTTTTCACAAATACATTCTTTCCTATCTTACCTAAAATAGTAAGTTTGTACACATATTTTCTCCAACCATTTCAAAAAACAATAACATCATTATATTTTTTCTGCATTCTATATTGTTCGTATCCGAACTATAGAATTTTTTTGCTGTGGACGCGCGCTTATTAACTTTCGATTTCGAAATGCATCTGAATTCCTGCCCGTTATTGAAATTCTTTTTTAAAATTATTTTAGGTAGTATCTAAGCTAAAAGCAAATTTTGGCGAAAACATCGGTTTTTTAAAATTTATTATTCTAGTTTTCTAAAGTTTCTTTTACAAAACTTTTTGAATTTAGTTTCTATATTTTGATTTTTTAATTAGAATTTTAATTAAAAATTAGGCGAAATTTTGGCGTTTTTCCGCTATAACCTTCGCAAATATTATCGTGCAAAAATGATTTTTACATCAAGTTAAAAGTTCAAAAAGAAATTTTAAAATGATTAAAATGTTTTAACCTATAAATTGCATTTCTATTTTTAAGGAATTTAAATAATACTTTAATCATATCTTTAATTTATTTCGCGCAAAATAAATATAAAATGTAAGCTGCAAGAGTATGTTGCACGTTAAGGGGAAAAAAATTAACTTTTATCAACGTGTTGCCATCACAAAGATAGAAATTTAAATTAGAAAATAAGTTAATAATTATTGCAAATTAAACAGATAAAAGTGTCATTTTCAGCACGTGCCTGTATGAAATGAATGAAATACGAGATATAATATTTTCTAAAAAATAAATGCAATGTAAAGTTTTCTATGATCTTTTACAATATCTACATTCTTACAAATCAGGTTTATTGAAGGTAAACACGGTTTAATATATATCCTTTTAATTCAGAGTCCAATGGCTAATTTGTAAACCTTTAATAATAAAATTACATGTGTCAAAATCGTCTAAATGAAGTAAATAATTATATTTTATGTAACATGAGCCAATAAAGGCTCTAATAAATTACAAAAGTTTTATCTGTAACCTCTGTTCTGTGAATCATATGTAACAAAATAGTTTTGAAACACTAGTTTTTTAAATAGAAAGGGCTTTATACCAATCAATTAAATCAATCACTAAAACTGACTGACTTTTGAAAATTTGAATATCACTATTCAATAAAAACGGGTGATTTTAAACCATTTCATAGACCGTCTCGAAGAAAATACAACTTCCCAGGTTTTCTCAAGAATGATTGGTCTAAGGTTATGAAAATATTGTTTGTTCTGAAATTGTAATATTCCAACATCATAAATCGGCCAGTTTTCATTGTAGAAAGTAGAAACATTTATTTAAAAGTTGGAGTGTGAAGAATATTTTTTAATTATATTTATATACCTGAGCAAAATAATATATTATTATTGACGTCATTTAAATATTTTTGAAATAAAAGCAAACTGAATTTTACGATGAATCAGAGAAATTCTTAATGAATAATTCTTTGAAATACTCCATAAATAAAATTATGTAATTCACATGAGACATCATTGCCGAAGGACTCTGCTTTAAGTTCTTATATTTTATTAGAAGGACATGCTTGGTTTCAATGCTTTTATATTAATTGCAATTTAATCATCTTCCCTTTAATTTAAAGTGGAAGTCTAACGGGCGCTGTCAGAAAATTAAAGGAAAGTATGCAGAAAGTCTTAGTCTCCATAACAGTAGAATATCAAAATATGAAGCTTGAAATATTCTTCAGAAGAAGCTATTATGAGATCAAGTAACATAAAATAATTTATTGAAACTTTTAACGAGCATTTATATTGGCGAACCGGCTGGTCGCCAAAGGCGGCTAGTAATAAATAAAAGAAAACGATGCATATTTTCTCAAATTTATCAAAATAGACTTAACAGAACGAATCATTTGCAATTTTATTATATTAATATATTGTTGAAAAAAATCTAATATTGAACATTCATTAAAAGGTTTCTCATAAAGTGTACTGTCAGAATCTCAAAGTGGCTAAATTCGCTATTGGCCATCAGACTTATTAACTCTATAATTTTATCCTTGCAATTTTCTCTTATAAAAACTTCAAAACTTTAAAAAAGATTAATGGCTCTAATTAATCAGTCTGGCTTATACGCCATCATATGGTTGCCATTTCGATTAGCAAAATTTCTTGAAATCTTAATATCTGCATTAACACATTCCGAAAGTATATATTAGAAAAGTCTGGTTCCGCAAGTAATTTGCAAGTTCATAATTACTCGGGACTTAGAATAAAAGTGCGCTTTTATTACTTTCTGTTCCGATCTGTTCACTGATTAATTAGTTAATATATTTTGACTAAGCGTACAGTTTTCAAATAAAAGTTACTTCAGTTCCTGTGAGATAAAATGAAGTCACGTGAAGGAAAAAAAAATACAAATATGAGAGTAGGTTTTTTATGATTGCATAGTAGAAAATAATGTTTCTTGTTATAGAAGTTTATTTTTGTGTTAAAAATTTTTTACTGAAAATCGGTAATCCATGACTTCTGATTACAAAATTTATATCATTAGAAATTACATGTTGTCTTTTATGTCAAAGATACTATATCTATAAATACAATACTATATTTATAAATATACTATACTATATATATAAATATATACTATACTATATTTATAAATACAATATCTCGAAATTTTACCACTTTGTATTATTCCATAAATACAAAGTGGTAAAATTTCGAGATATTGTTTTTATTCAGTCGCTCTTTCATTTCAGTAGCTGAGTTTTTAAGTTTTAGTTCAACTTGTTAAGTGACAAAATGTAGTTTTGATAAATTCCGCCAAAAAATAAAACATGTATTCTCAGATTATCAAATTTATAATAATAAAACAGAAAATAATAGTCAAAACGAAATTTGTCACTTGACTAAATTGCGTTTTGACTATTTGTGTTATAACCCTCTCGAATGTGAATGAAGTGTGTAATATATCGAAGTAGCCATTTTGTTTATTGTAACATCACAGGAAAACATTTCCTTTCTTTACATTTTCCGTAAACATGTCGGGCCAGTACAAATAAATCAATTTATTGGCTTCCTTTGAGAGATTTGTACTAAAATGTTCTAAAAAATGCATAGAATAACATGTAACCGTGCTGTAACATTGATTTGAAATGGACTAAGGGGCTTGTTTTGGATTTTATGAATGCCTTGACGATTTGTAAAAACTTCACATCATGAAATCAAGGATTTTTGATCTCAAGGATTCCAACAATTCAACTGAGGGAATTGAAGAATCATCATCCTCACCTTGAGGAACAGAAGATAGCTAATTCTAAGATTCCATTTTTTGGATTGATCGAGCGACCTCGCATGGAATAAAGCACGGAATTTAAAGATATAAATTGTCGGTTGTCCACCTACTCAACTTCATAAGTATCAATTCCCTTCAAAAATATCTTTTGTGTACCCGCAAAACGAGATTTTAACCAAATAAATAACATGGTTAACTATTCAGTATTTTTTAACGTTTTATTGTACGGAATGTTATAAAATATCTGCCGTGATTGTAAAAGCTGGTATTCGATTTTTTTGCCTTTTAAGAATGTGCGATATAATGGAATATGATTAGGAAATGGTACTTTGTGGTGGCGAAGAGTGGTAAGGAAATAGTTATAAATGAAGGTGTTTTTCACATCGGGTATAGTTAATTCGGTTATCATTTGATATACGTCCAAGTAATACGATAAGTTTTTGTGCTAAGGTGGTAAGATCTCGGCTTTCTGTACGGATTATATTAGCTTCGAAAACCAGTTTGACCCAAGAACCGCTATTTAAGCGAGTTTAGTACACGTTAAATCTGTCAGGGACAAATGTCTTCTCGTTATTAGGATGCGGAATTTGGAAAGGAGGTGCCAGCTCAGGTGTCGTTCATATTATCCGAGAGAGATATATGTTCAAATTTCACTTCCGTCCCAAAATAGCACTAGTGTTTACAAAAAAAGAAAGAAATCGGGGCATTAATATAACTAAATATGTTCTACATCACATGCTTATTGACAGCTAGGTCGTTATACGGCCGCACGTTTAAATATTTATAAAAATATCTTTCTTGATTTGAGTTTAAATTACATTTCGTCTGCTTCTTACGTATGTAGCGATATATTGTATTCAGTATCAACAACAGAAATTATAATTTGTGGACTGCCACAATCCCCCATTTCCGCATATTCCATCCTTTAAATGTTGATACCTTAGGTTTACCTTCTGACTGCTCTATTTTTAAAATCAGTATTTAGATGCGACATTTGCAAATAAGTTCAAATATTGTTTAAATAAAACGACTGATTCTATATATGGCACGGCAACAATATGATGTAATAAAAATCTGTAATCGTGAAAATAAACACTCCAAATTGCGAAAAACACGGTGCAATAGAAAATGGACTGATTGCCAACCTGCGGAAATCGCTAGGTTAAGCAGGTGGAGGGTTAATTTTATAGACATTGAATAAACATGAATTTGTAAGAATTGTATATTTATTTTTAAAAAAATCCTAATTTACTCAACAAACATTTTCGAAACATTTGTTATCATGGGAAGAGAATAAAATCATTTCCCAAAGGTAGCTCCACATTTTGAAGCGATAATAATATGCTACTTGTTATTTATCCCATGCGATCTACTTTCATATAAATCTTTGCCTAATGAGGTTACCTGGATTTCTTTCCACCTTACTTTATAAAATGCAAGCAACATTATTTTTTATTTATGGGCTGGGAATAGGATTTAATAGTCCAGTAGCTCAGAAAATGATTAAACCGATGATGCTTTGGGATCTCTCACTCAACAAGATTCGCATTCTAAAGAGAAAAAAAGCTTCACCATCTGCATTTTTCCGCCATTAAAAATTCAGCTTTCCTGAATTATTTTTCTACGCGTTTAAGAATTCATATCCCTTTCTTTCCAAACTTTCTTCCATTTATTTTCAGTCTTCGTTTTTGCATAATGCATGCCGCCTCGCAAAGCAGACTGAAGAACCACTCGCCGGCAGTTTTGAGTCTTGTTTATGATCAGCATGCCATGCCGTAGAAGTCGTAGACTTGTGTAATAAAAGAATTTATGCTTATGTGTTGAAGACATTATGCTTGTTTGCAACTTGTTACTTTCTCGTTTAAAAAATATAAAGAAAATGTTGTAACCATAAAAAAAAAAACTACGAACTCGATATTTTGACGAATCTCCATGTTTTATAGACCTCTCTGAGTTTAAACACATTTTTTGGTATTATGTCTATTTGTCCGTCTACATATGACAAAGGTGCTTGAAACGGATGAAATTTGCTATAGGGTCTTTATACACAATTTGAAGATTTCTATGAAACTTTAGGCAGAATTCATTTACAGGAGGTCTGTCCGGCTGTTGGAATATAATCTAACACAATAACTATTGAACGAAGACAGTTGGATAGATAAAATTTAGTACACAGATTTAACATGTGTATTGTAGGTATCTGTCAAATGTTGAGCCAAATCCAAAGAAGGCCCGATCATCTGCCCATTCATACTTTCAGAAGTATGTAAACACGATAACTTGAAAATGCAATAACAAACGCATCCAATTCGATATGATTTTGAGACGGCCATTGCAGTTCTGTCACAGTTTGGTCTCCATCGTCTGGGGAAAAACGCCTCTAAAACACGAATTCACCTTTATTAGAGAGTATGAGAGAAAGTTTTGAGGAGATCATTCCTCTGGTTAACAAACTTCCATGGCCCTTTTATTATAATTTTGCATTTAAAATAGCTCTTACTGATCTGGTAAGCCTATAGATTTCCTACATTTCTTCAGCTATTGCAAATGAATGGGTGTCATTGTGAATAAAAATCTTGATGGCTGTTTTAGCTGTTGAAGGACCCGTCTCATTTTTATTTTGCATAGATTAATATCTTTACAAACTTAATTCCTCTTTTTTATAATTGATTTTTTGAGAGAAGATAATGAAATAATGGAATGCAATATAATACTTTGGAAATCGGTTAAATGGAGTGTTTTCAAATCGAATGTATCCAGATTCCTTAAGTTCCTGCTAACATAATGTAATCACGGCACATATAAGATACAAATTTATTTGGTTAATCTGAAATTGGAATGAGATATTGTAAATTTAAAAAAAAATGTTTTAATGAGCTGAATAAGTTCGTATGCTTCGTTTTTAGTCATTAAATAGATAGTTTTTAAGATGAGTAACACGATGACATACATGGAGTCGAAAGTTTATCATTGACTCTAGTACTTGTTTGTTTATTTATTCAATAAAAATCAATGAAACTTTATTTTGAAATAAAACTTGGATCACGTTAAATAAAAATGAATGATCGAAACATTTTTAAGCGACAAGAAATAATGAAAGCTTTGTTTCAAAGTCTCATTTTTTAGTTTGTCGTCATTTTTAATGTGGCAAACGCAAAAAGAGCCAGGCAATCCAAATATCCTGATCCGAATGCCCCCGAGTCCTGCGAAAACAGTTCCTTTCTCCGCTTCGACTCTTAGAGTGTATACAAATTTTAGCTCTTTACTGAAATGTTTATTTTGAATTTTCACCTGGTGAATTGGTGTATGCTTTAGTTTTATATACTCTTTATTAAAATTATTTAATTTTGAAATGTGCTGAACTTAAAGTACTTAGAAATTTAAGAGCACCAGAAATTAGTTTATTAAAATTGCAAATTTTATTTCCAGTTATAAATAATCGTTTTACTCTAATAACTTTTAGTTCTCTTTTTAAACACGGCTTAGTTGAATGAAACAACCTTGCTTGAAATGAAACAACTTCCATTCGATAATGAATTGCATGAACATTGCAAACAATGATTTATTTTATCTGATACATCAGGTAAAATCATAAGTGAATATGTATATATGTAATCTGTACGAAAAATGGCATTTTTATGTAAACGAGTCATTGCAATTTCTTATGAAGGATTCTTTTTAATATTTGTTTTAAAATATCATTTCTATCAAAACCCCGAATTGGACAAATAAGTGCAAAATAAATTCCGTTTATTTTAAAATAAACGCACCCATACTAAAAGTTGAATTATAACATAAAAGTTGTTCCAAATACGATTTTTTTCATCATTTCTATGGAAAATAGTAGCACATTTTGACTTCTTTAAAAACTTCTTTTTGTTATACGACTATGATGTTTTTCAACAAATATTATATCTAACTTTCAAAACAGTCTTTTTCGAATGCGTTTCTTGAATTTCATCTTTCCAATTTCGATTGAAAATAAAACGTATTCTGAAGCAGGAGAAACCAATTTATATTTTATTGTAACTCTTACCCGTTGGCTTAGATACTTTTTCGCATCGCAAACCGAACAAATACTTGACATGGAGTCTACATTCACCATGCTTTCATACTTACTAAGCACTTCTATTCCATTGTGTAACATTCAAAGTTAACATTTTTTCCTCAGCTTTTCTAACTTTTTTATATTTAAGTCGCGCTTTCTCTTCAGTGACTCGCTGCATTTTTTCCCCATGAATATTCGCTTCAAATCTGCGTTATTTTTTTCAACAGTTTCTATCTTTAATCTGCATTCTTTTTCAGCATTTTCCGATTCCTCCTATTTTGTTTTGTTTTGTTTTACATTTTTACGCTGCTGAAGATTTGTCAAAAATAGCAAGTTTTTTTTAAAAATAAAGATTCAAACTTCATTTTCTCTTTACATGTGGACGCACAAGAAGAAACAACAAGAGATTCTTTACACAATAACACTTTATTTTATCTAATTTAAAACGTAAATTTAAAAATCTTTTAATGAGCAGAATATTCTACAAAATATGCACTGCAAAATAAAATACAAAATGACAAAAAAAAAGTGATTTAAAAATTAAAATACGAAAACATAATATATCATCTTGTGTGACAGTCATCATAAAAATAAAATTCTACGCTGCGTGCGCAAATGTGTCATCACTATATTTTATCTATTGCACATATACTACGTGGGAAATAAATGCAGAATACGTGGAGACATGTGGAATTCAAAATCTTTGCCTCAAATGTTACTGCACAGGCTTGTTATCATCAAACTGATAGTGAAGTTTCGCAAGAAGAAAAACGGGAGAAATAAAGAGGGGAAATTGGAAAATTTACGCAGGAAGGTATTTAAAAGGAAGATTTAACTAGAAAAAGGATTCCTGATCTTAAAAATGATACAAGAATAAATTCTACAACGAGAATGTATTTAAATCTTTCGAACTTGCTACTTAATATTTTACAAATATAATTAATTCAACTATTAAAAATTGCATGATGCTAATTCATTATTAACCCATTACATTAATTTCATTTTGCTAGTCCATTACTGTGCGAAATTTGGTCCCGATATGTTAACCGCTGCGGGGGAAGGGGGGGGGGAGTAGACTGAAAACGTCTCGCATGCACACACATATCATATATAATATTTAAAAGGGTAGATAAAAAACAACTATCTAAAGTTACAAGAAAATAAAAGATCGTTGAAAGATTGAATATAAATTGGAAATTTGATTATATTGTCTGTACATAGTCAGCGTGGCTCAAGAGTAAAGTACGCGCTTGCAATGCTCAAGGTCAAGGGTTCGCATCTCAGCCAAGTAGCATTAATTTAAAGGTTGAACTTAATTTGAATTTCTTATTATTCATTTTTTAATGTTCCAGAAGCTTCTAGAACTTTCAATGACCTTCTTTATAATTCTAGATTATTCTGTATAGGTATAAGTTCCACAAGTAGTGGGATGAGTTCTTTGCCTGCATGTTACGAGTTGCTTAAAACTAATAAACTTGATATAGTGCTACTTTGTGACTTATTATTCTTTGCATCTTCGTGACAATATTCATGATGCATTTTATTTTTAGAGAAGCATTATTAACTTTTTTCTAAAATATCACTAGCAATTAATTTTTCTTTGCATATCATTTTCCACGCCTCTAGCTTTTGCATCTTTATTTGGTCAGTTATTCTTAATGGAAATATTATTTACTTACTAGCAAACAAATAAAAAAAACCTTTTCTAAAGGCATTCTTTTTGTGTTATCTTATTTTTCCGAGTTCAATTTATGTTTAATTCTGTTATAAAATTTGTGGAATCTTGAAAAAAAAATTTTTTTTCAAAATGTTTACCTATGATACGATTTGTATTGAATAATATGTTAACCCTTCTTTGATATGTTTTTTTTTTTCGAAATAAATCGGTGATATAATTTATGCTCTATATTAAAGGTAAAAGGTTTTTAAAAATCCTAATATAAATAGATAATATTAAAATAATTTTAAATAGTATGGTGGAAAAATCCACCATCATGCAAATTTACATGTTAAGCTCATTACAAAATTTTCAATGTCCTCTTCTAAATTTCTCCACTTATTATCAATTTTATTAGCAAAAAAAAATCTCAGGTAAGTTATAAAAAATATTTAAGAAATCGTACGTTTTTTCCAACCACAGCAAACAGCGGACCGACAAGTTCAAACCCCGCTATAATGATAGTGACATTTGATATTTTTAGACAGCTACCCTCCCTATTACGCAATAGTCGTGGAAAAATTTTCCTGATTCAACCAATTTACACCTGTTTTGAGTACATATTTTTTTTTTTTGTTCACTAAATGTAATGGTGGAAATTTCTATCATCATTCAAAGAAGTGTTAACTTATAATTTTTGATTAATTTATAAGAAATTACGAGAGTATAACTTTTTTTGTTATCTGAAACACGCAAACATAAAAATTTGAAAAAAAAAAAAAAAAGAGTAGAATTTTAATTAGGATATTCCATCTTTACAAACATGAAACAAGTTAAATAAAATCACGTAAAAATACAAGCATTTTCTCTATCTTCAGGTGCCATGTTATGGGAGAGGAACATTACAGATGCCTCCGGCGTGACCATTCGCAAAGTTGTGTTAGCAGGGAAGCCTTCGACGGGCCCTCTCCTCATAGCCCTCAGCGATGAGGAAATGTTTCTGTTGGTGGCTAAAAATGGCACGCTGGTGTCGACCATCGACCTTCCCTGCTCGGGGACGGTCGGGCTGAAGCTGGTGGGATCGTGGTCAGCTGAGAACGCATCGTCCTGGACTCTTGTTTGCGAATATGGAGATAGTCTCGGTAAGTCTCTTCATTTTAAATGTAAATTTAATGTGTTTGATATTCGCCAGCTCAGAAATTAGATAACCTCTCCGATACCCTACGGTAAATGAGAATTTAATATTCAGCCATATTTCATGTTCCTTTACAACTATTTATTAAATAGGTAAAGTTGGCAAGTACCTAGGGTGTCGCAGCCCGTGTGTTTCGGAGTCTCTATTTTTTTTTTCGGTATCTTCAGAACAATTTAATTTTGTATTTTTATTGAATTTGCAAAGGTGGTGCTCTCGAGCTTATTAAAATTAAAGTTTGGAACATTATTCTAATAACAATTTTAATTGCCTTTTGCAAATCTAATATTACGTTGCTTATAATTCTAAAAGAAAAAATAGGTTTATTTATAATGAAAAGAAGTCCGAACTCATAATTAAATCAAATTAAATTGTGTTAAAAAGTCTTCACTTTTTTTTTACTGTTTTGCATAAAATTTTTTTGAATATTAATTTTGAATTTTTTTATCTGCGATATACTGAAATCAAATTCCTTGAAAATGAGTCACAATTAACATTTTATTATTCCATTTAGTCAAAAATTTGTTACTTAAAATTATTCATGTAGAGATTAAATCAAAATCAATAAAGATATCTCATTTTGAAAGTGGATGAATGAGAAAAAGAACCTTGGAGGGTTTAATCAAGGCCTGTATTTCAAACATTAAATTTTTATGATTGGAACATATTTCAGCTATAGCAAACGGATCTGATAAGTAACAGTTCAATGTCATTGTGACAATTCCATTTTGCAATAAGGAATAATGGAAAAATAATAAGAGCATAACCATTCTAACATCATCGAACAGAAATTAAGGGTAGGTCACATATATTAAAGCAAAATATTTTTGTAACAAGATGTAAGATTGCAAAAGCAAAAAGTGATCGATGCAGGGGGGCTTATTTGCCAATGAATTTAGTAACAAAAAATGAGTCCTTTAGGTAAGGTGTTCCACTCTCTTAAATAATTCATAATCGCATAAAAATGAAAACATTATACAAGTCACAGGCACAGCCAGTGGTAGAATGGCAAGCATAATTATTAGTATAAACGATGAAATACCTATAATTTATGTGCAAAGAATTTGTTATTCGAAGCTTTGCATATTGTTATCATGCAGTTGTGGCCTGCTGTTACAAATCTACATCTCGTTAATCCAGTGTTGCACATACTGGTGTTTCCGTTTCTTTTACTTAAGTCAATTGCAATGAGGGTCTATAGTGATTTCCCTTTGCAACCTTAGTTTCAACTTTAAAAAAAATGATTTGCTTCTAATTGTTTAATCTTCGCTTAAAAATTGCCCTATCAATTCAAAACTATCTTGTATATTAAATGGGAAAAAAAAGTTGCAGTTGTAGTAGAAGTGAGAAATAATGATCATGGGTATTAGCATTTCTGATCTGTGAATTCCTGTCTTTCCCCTGTTATCATATATCTTAATGTCTTTGTTTTATAATTAACAGCCCTATTTTGAACATTATTTTGTGTTGAGAGCTCTTTTTAAAAGACAAAAGTTGCGATCAGAAGCATCCTTGTTTTCATCAATGTTGACAGTGGAAAACACTGTTACTTAACTGTTTGTCTGTTTCAAGGTGGTAGAAGCAACTCATTATCAATAATGTAAATGCATTTCAAAGTTTCATTCGTAAGTTTTATTTAAAAAAAACTTCCATTCTTTAAAAGCTAAACCAATGAATACAAATTTCTTTTTTCTTTTTTTTTTTTTTTCTAAGTCGCGAAACACGGTGCATGCCTCAACTTGAGGTTTCTTGATTCTTAACATCTAGCTACTAATAGTTTCGAAAGCAGTACCTACTCTTTGAACGAGAAATAACACTTTAAATCGTTTTAGATAATTCTGTTAAATGAAGAAAAAAAATGACGCTTTTTTATACACAATTAAGAGAAATCCATCTTTAATTTAATCCTTCGCAATTTGAAAATTAATGAAATTATTTACATTTGAGCATAAGGATTCCTTTTAGTGCTTAGAAATCTCAAATAGTTATAGATTTACTATAATTTCGGAAAATGAATGTGAAAATGTTTGCTCTTATACGACTTTCATAATAATCATTATCCAGTGAAGACGGCCCATGTGCATCCTGCACAATGGACGTAGAAAGGACAAAGATGGAAAGGTTTCGCTTTATTTGGGTTGTGTATTGTACATTTTGGGAGATGAGAATGGATATGGTGTTACAGCATGCACGTTTGTTTTGTGATATATATTGTACAATAACTCCATTCAGATGAAATTTCAGTTATAAACAATCGAAATACCTGTCTTTTGTGTAGTTTATTTTTTTTTATCAACTAATATATCATTCAAGCGATTTCTTTGCATTTTAATATCGTGCATGCATTGCAAACGATTCATTTATTCATATATTTGATAAATTGTCAAAAGTTTATCGTAAACTTTTCATCTATTTTCATTTACTTCATTTGAATTTATTATTTTTGAAACAGCTTCATAATTTCGATTATTTTGTGTAATATTTTCCCGGAAAAATGCGACGCAGGGATAAAGCCTAGTGATGAATAGCGGAATATTTTTCAGAACATTTTCGCAGAAATTAATTGAATGCTATTTTTGTTCTGAAATCATTCTTGGCGGATTATTTGGCGAAAATAGTGACAACCTAGCAAACATGCTGTGCAAATAAGACAAAGTATCTGGCAAAAGCAAACCTTAAGAGTTTTCCTTCTTTCCTATCCATTGATTTGTAGCAAGTGTCACGGAAAATAATATCGTCACAGAACATCTATCGAACTGAAGCACCGGCCACATGTTAACTCTCACGGCCGCCATTACAATCCGGAGAACAAAGAGCGGTGCAGGTGGTCTTGGAGATTGTTTTCGTACAACCCTCAGAATTCCCTGTCATGTCTTTGCCATCTCATGCTGCTCTATGATGTCATTACCCTGCCTGCAGGAGCCATAAAACTTTCAAGAATGATCAATAAAATGATTTCTATTAAGCAGCTTTATATACTTCCACGTTTTATGGAGAAGCGTTAGAGGCGAAATAATGGACGTGACGGTTACAGAGGAATTTGTAATTTCAAAGTTAGATAAAAGAAAGATCAGCGTTGGGCTTATGAATTTCTTTGAAATCCTCTTCTTTTTTTATTGTTATTGTCACTAGAACTGGATTTAAACATGTTGGGTCTTCAGGCAATCCGTTTCTCCACCCACTCCGCTTTTTCTTTCCGACTTCGAAAACTACATGTTTATTTATAGTTTTTAATTTAATCTATAGTTTATACTAATTAAATTAACTTTCTAGTTTTTTAAAAACAAATATGACAAATAAAATAAGAATGCCATTAATCACTTATTGTTTTCTTTAAGATTTAATAATTTGTATAAGAGGAATTTCAATTTTTTTAAATAGTAAAAATAAGCTAATCGAAAAAGTTGACTTCTACCAAAAAGTTGACTTTCTCCTCTTCCCGGGGCCACGGTGGCACTGATGGTAAGGTCCCGGCTTCGAAACAGGAGGGTTTCAGATTCGAGACCGATTCCACCGAAGAACCGCCGTGTAAGGGGTCTGGTGCACGCTAAATCTAAATCCGTCGGGACCAAACGTCTTCTCTTTAGTGTGGTGTAGAAGTTTGGAGAAGGGGGATCAGCTCAGGTGTCGTCCTCGTCCTCTGACCGTGGTTCAAAATGATGAGGTCCGTTCCAAAATAGTTCTAGTGTTGCTTTCAAACTGGACGCTAATATAACTGAACTAAATTATCCTCTGACAAAATAGCCAACCACAAAAAATTTGGTAATACTGATCATCAAACAAAGGAAAAGAATAGTGAAAGACAGAAAACATAAGAAATCCTGAAACTTTATCAAATTAAAATGGAATATTTATTAAGTTCAAGGACGCATCCTTTTCAGTCAATGAAAGCAAAGCCAGATTGCCTTGAAAATGCCGAGGAAAAAACTCCTCGTGACCCATCCAAAGTTGCGGGAATGCTTCAGAAAAGCCTACCTTTTCGATGTAGTTCTGATTCAGACGTGATGCACGAGTTTTTGAGCTCAACTCAAGTCTTGTGCGGACGCTGAATTTGAAAGCCTGCCACTCATACTGAACTATGGATCATGTGACATTTTAATTCTTTGTACTCGAGGATTAAAATCATTAACTAATTGTTTTCTTTAAGATTTAATAATTAAGTGGACTTTCAATTTTTTTTTACATAGTAAAAATAAGCTAATCAAATATTCTAAGGTCACCATTCAAATATTCTAAGGTCATCATTCAAGACAGTGCATAATTTTGACGTTTCATTTATTTATTTTTCAATTTTGATTGTTAAAAATACCTACAGAAATAGTGAAAAGATGCAAATTAACTTTTCAGAGAAATTCAACCTGAAACAATTATATATATTTATTTTTCGGGACAATAAGCAAGTCCTTGTATTAAGTGAATAATTTTGCAACGAATTACTTTTCCGAGTTGGTCAAATAATGCACATAAAATTTGGTATCAATTTAATTTTAAAATTCATCATGCATTTTGCTCAAAAAAAAAAAAATAGTTCGAAATGTCCTATTTTATAATGATTTATCATGTTCGGCATTTCAAATGTCTATTTTCATCCGATTTTAATGCGTCAGTGAGTTTATTCTTTGCTCGGAAACTTTTCTATCAAGCAATGTTTCGAAAAAACTCAACATCAAAGAAGCTACGATATAGAAAAACATTCAATGATTCGAAATATGTTAAGGCATTGACGAGTAATAAAATTCTAAAAAAATTTGCAATAGTTGCGCATACTTAGAAATCCTTTGGAATAGCCGATATGAATTAAATTCACTAAATAAATTAGAATATTGGATATTAGAATTAAATATTGAAATAATTCGTAGATGGAATTAAGATTTTCTTTTACTGTTTCTACGCTGGTTTTATAACGCATTGCGTAGTATAATGCTCGGTTTTATGTTTAATTTATGAAGTTATAGGAATTATTTTAAAAAACACAGGTACCTTCCTTATATACGATTATTTCTTAAATTTCGAAATCATATTTAAGATGTTAGCAAGCATTCGGATATTTAGTTATAGAATTAAATTATTTTGATCCTCCTGTAACATTAGAGCAGGGGTGGGTAGACTTTTCCAACATACCGATTACTTTTAATTTTTTGAAGGTGTTGATGCCACCCAATGGCGCAAGTGTGAGGAGCTAAAAATAGATCTACAATATTTATTGTAACTTATACGGAATATGTACTTATCTACTTAACTGCAAACATAATAACAATAACCACAAATATAATATAAAATGATGCACTTAATATCAAACAATTCAAAATACATTGGAAAATAAATAATTTTCATTCTAAATTTAGTTCTAGTAATATTTAGAAGAATATTTTTTCCGCCAATTTTGAATATCTCGGTATATAATTATTAACTGCTAATCTTTCACTGGATTCTAAGTGGTCTTATATGAGACGGGAACGATATGCATCTTAATTATGTTTATCGTTGAAAATGCAGATTCACACAGGTAAGTGGAGCCCAAAGAACGATGTTAAATGATATGCAACTTTTTTTAGGATAATTTACTTCGACCATTAGATTCAAAAAGTTATGCTTAGGTTCTGAACTACGTGCTTTAGAAATGCCATTTTGAAAGAGAAAAAATTCATTTTCCTCAAGCGATAAAGAGAATGTATAATTTAAATTTTCAGTTATTTATTCCTCATCAACATTGCCAAATGAGTAACACATGAATGTAACAATTGGCTCTAGTCTAGTAAATTCTTGAAAACATCCCTCGAATTCGGGGCGAAGTTTTATTATTTCATCACAATATTTCTCGTTGTTTAATGTACTCCGCTTTTAAATAACTCCTCAGAAATATTTTTGTAATTTCTCATCGGTGTTCGATAAATGTTTCTTATAGTGTGAGAGTCTTGGATCTTAGTAAAGGCAGTCGCCTAAAATTGTCTTGGTGGTCCACTGGTCGATCGCAATCGACTCAATGTCCACCCCTGCTTTAGAGCATGCTGTAAAATGCCTCAATGTAAAAAGGGGATCTAAATTTTCATATATCACACAGGGTCAGAAAAAACTCTTTAGGGGACCCTTAGGTGATGGAAATCTCGAGCTCCTTTTTAACTCCAAACTTTAAAACCTAATATTATTTATCGATTGTAATTTAATTTTTACGCAAGTAGTTTATAATATCAAATTTTGACGAACTGAAATAATAAAATCCTTAATTTTAAATCATTTTCTAAAAAGTTGGTTTCAATGTATTACGTATGAAAAATGCTGAAATTTAAAAGTAATTTTAAGCAAAATAGTAGAAAAATAGCAAAACTTTTCTTAACCTGTATTATATATAAATAAGAATTGACATTTTTTCTTAAATTATAAATCTTCGCATTTTTTTTTGAATTATAAAAAAACATACAAAGCCTGCATATTTTAATTCAGGAATGTTAGCGGAATAATATTCCAAATTTAATTAAAACTATATCTTGTCTTAGTTTGTATAAGTTCACACAGCCTTTAAAATTAAATGAATGCACACAATTAAGTAAAATGTCGCAAAAAATATCTCGAGGACCCTCTTGAATTCCAATTCAGTTTGCTATTTCGCTTATTCAACAATCGAGCCCTGCCGTTGCATAGAAACGGCGCTCTAAAGGGTGTTTCAAAAAGAACTATTGTAAGAGGATTTACGTTATCGTTGAACCTTTTATTTGGAAACTGTCATTAATTAAGACATACTGTCAAAATGCCCTCATATTGGAAATGATTTAAATTTTTGCACCGTGTTATGTTGAGAAACGTTGCCATGCTGAAAAGTTGTTTGTAGTGTAGAAATTCTCTATTATAAAGCTACTACGGTACCTTGTCCATGCCAGATAATAGGGCCACGGTGGCTTGGTGGTAAGGTATCGGCTTCAGAACATGAGGGCTTCAGGTTCGAGGTCCGATTCCATCGGAGAACCGTCGTGTAAGCGGGTCTTGTGCACTCTAGATCTGCAGTCATCCCTCTTGTGTGGTGGGGAATTTTGGAAAGAGGGGATTCCAACTGAGGTGTCGTCCTCGTCATCTAACCATGGTTCAAAATGACGAGGCCCGTCTCAAAATAGCGTTAATGTTGCTTTAGAATGGGGCGTTAATATAACTAAACCGAACCATGCCAGATAAGTCTTCGGCTAATTGAAATTACAAGTTACTTTTCTATCATCTGGCCAATTTGAAATTTCAAAAATCGTACAGATGCTTAAAATTGAAACAAATTCATAATTTTTTTTAATGTAAAAACAATAAAGTTTTAAAAATGATTATATTTATTATATTATGAAAATTACACATTTCCGAAAATTACATAATTCCGATGGTCTTTCAATTTAGAAGGTCTTAAGAATTCACTGTATATGCAAATCTCACTTACCCATTACATACTTTTACTTCAATGACGTATATTTCGAATTTCACCTTTCAAACATATTAGAAACGTAATAGTTAGTGTAATAGTAGGATAAGTTGAATAAATATTATAAAAACCTTATTTATAATTGGGTGTAGTACTAATTTTTTTGAATACCAAGTGTCTGTCTTAAGATCATTCTAACAGCATCTTAAAATCAAGCATTAGTCTAACAGCACAAGGATCGATTCTCCCAAATGCTGTTGGGTATGAAAAAAAAAAGATTAATAATATATAGAGGAAAAAGCACTGCTTAAAAACATTATTAAACAATTTGTTATTCAAGGGTGACTAACTTTATAAAATAAAGTTACATATTTTAATATCGTCACTCTATTTTTTTTAACAAAGCCCCTTGGTTTTGACATGAGTACTTTTTTTCATTTTAATTAAAATAAAAAATATATATTATACAGAAAAATTGCTTTTGTATTAGGTGCTTTTAAAAATGCTGTTTAAGATATTTTCGAGGGTAAAAAAAAAACTCTTTTTATGATTAAGGTTCTTTTATTTAGGCATTGCAATAAGCAGTGAAAACGAATCCTTTTTAATGTTCTCGTTTAGGAAGTGTAGAGAAAGTATAGTTATCGTCAAAAAATTCGGGCTCCAGATGTCTGTCTGTGAACAAGATAATTAAAACACTCATTGAGCTATTCTGCTGAAATTTGGTACATGGAATTCTGACCAAATTTGTAGATTTCTGACAAATTTTGAACGAAATCCATTTAGGGTGTCTGCTTATCTTTTCGTGCACGAATGCACTGGATGACTACAAAATATAAAGAGCTAGGTAAATAAAATTTGGTAGCAGATTTACCTATGGATACTTATCATACTGAAACTTAGCTAAGTATAAATTAAAATTGATTTTGTTCAAAATTTGATAAGTGAAACAGTTGACCGTTTATCAGATTGCACTTTCTCGCATTTAAACGTAATAACTCATAATCACTTGGACAAAAAGACGTCCGAAATGCACGTTCTAGAAATAAATTCGGTAAAAATGTCGGATTCTTATTTGTTTTTCTTAATTATTGTTTACCAATACCATGCAAGATATTTGCGATTTTACCCAAGGTCCTCACATTTATGCGGGATATAGAACTTTAATCGGAGAACATGCGAGAATTTTTCGGGAGACCACTTCCGCTTTTTTCATATATCATAGTAGTTTTTATAAAACATATTCCAATTTAAAAATTGATATAGAATTATGAATTTTCTGTTTCGTCGAGCAATTGTTTTTACATTTCATCTGTATGGTTTTTCACTCTGATATTTTTAGTTAATTGTTAAATTTCGAAGATAAGGAAAATAAAATTCAAACTTCATAAAATAAAAAGCAGTGATATCATTTTTATGAAAGGATATTTCCAAGTGATGTTCATCTCTGCCAATCCTAGTTTCCAACCTTCACTGTATATGCAATGGATTTTTAAACCCCGCCACAAATTTTGTAAGCAGGAAACATTTGAAATTATGACACAACACTAAGAAATTTATTTTGCCGGAGGTAATATTAATGGTAATTATAAATTGTTGATTTAATATCAGCAGGGAAAGTTCCAGAATACTTTTCAGGAGACAGTAAGAAAAGTCCAGATCACTTATCTGGTAAACTAAAGAAAGGTCCATAAACTTCTGGAACACGAAATAAAGGATAACATAAATCAAGGAATTAAATATTTACACAAATGTTCAATCTTAGTGTCGCTAGTGGGATTCGAACTCACGATCTCTTGATTGCGAGACTAGTGTGGTGACCATTCGGCTATAGAGTCGATTGATTCTTTTCAATACGGCAATATTTCCTTGCGCAATGGAGTTTGGCACGATTTGAAGCAGTATATTAAGACATTAAAGACCGCTCTCGAATTTTCTCGTGTTTTGCGTCCCAGCTGTTAAGGACAGCTCACGAGTTTTACTCGTGTTGCGTGTACTGTCTGTTCTTGTCTCATAAATAACAATGTTATGATTTTAGAATGTACGAGTTTGCCTCAAAAAGTGCTGTCCCAGACGTATATCTTCCGATTTCTTTGCGGTCCTTAACGTGTTAAATATTTGCTTTTGGTTGGTTATGAATCGATTTAGCCGAAAAGACATGAAAACGAGATCTCGTAGCCCGGCCACTAAAACCGAGAAATCAGGTGACCCATATGCAATGTGTTAACAGAAGAACTAATGTACAATTAGTATGGTTGAGTATTGTATTGGACATAAGTATTTTACTCATCATTATATACTTAACTCAGAGCAAGCCCCAGCTTGTTCTTAATGTAATGTAGATTTTACTGTCCGTCATAATTTAATCGAGTTTGACAGTTTAAAAAAATCATAGAAGCTAATGATTTGGAGATTCCCATCCTCATTTGCTCGAATTATTGGGAGATCTTCCACATCCTTGTTTTTTCTCATTTCTTGCTGAAATTGATTTTGTGAAGGTCGTCTAATTCGATGTCCTTGTGGTTCATCAGAGCCTTGCACGCTTCCTTTATTTTTTTTCTAAAATCCTGAGCACATGTATCCTATTTATGCATTGTTTGTCACTGTAGGTCTATCTTGGCCCTAGTGCCATAAAACAATAACTCACTCACTTGCTCATTTTCCAACATTTTTTTATTGGCCGCGGTGGCCTGCTGGTAAGGTTTCGGTTTCCGAAACAGAACGCTGCAGGTTCGAGACCCCATTCCAATGACAAACCGTCGTGTAAGCGGGTCTGATGAATTTTAAATCCGTCGGGGCCAAAAGTCCTACTGTTGGTGTGGTTTGGAAGTCTGGAGAGCTACGTGCCAGCTCATGTGTCGTCTTCGTTATCTGACCACGGTTCAAAATGACGAGTCCGTCCAAAAATAGCCCTAGTGTTGCTTTAAAACGGGACGTTAGTATAACTAAATTTAAACCAACATTTTTTATTACTCCAGTGACAGTATGTTTGACTGAATGGATTTTGCCATCTTGAGTTCAAAATTTAAGAGAACAATCTGTAACCAATTCTTTTTCCTGATATCCAGTGAATGGTGAATCTCAAATGAGAGACGATATTACAATCTTGAATCTAGAAAATAGGGTGAATAAAGAGATGAAAAAATTACTGTAATAGGTTAGAAGGCAAGTGCACAATTGAATCAGAGTGAAAATAACAGAATAACTATATATTCAGGTCAACAAAATAATTTGTGAAAGAGTGAAAGTTATTTCAGATAAAAAAAAATTACGTGGGTACATTGCGAAATTTTATATAAACTTTAAAAGGACTTTAAACATTTTAAAATCACTATATACATAAATTCCTTTTTTTCTGAAATCAAGTACGCGTTTTCATTTTTCATTTTATAATTTTAATATTATATATTTAAATTGACCGGATTTAGTGAACTAGGATTTCTACAAACAGCATTATAATGTGTGAACTCTTAAATTATAAAAGTATTTCCAGTTATCCGAAGAAATAACTTTCTTTTCCGGCATCGACGAGATACTTTCATTGATATAAATGGGATTGATTCTACTGCATTTGTCTAATTGTCATGACGAAATGTCGGGACACTGGTCAAAGATAATAAGTACTCCTTTTTACATGTTCTCGTCATCAGTGGATCCAATTTTTCGGGGGTTTATCGCCAGAAATCTTCTTTTAAATACGAGATGGAACATGGATTTTTTTATACCAAGAGAATAGCATTATTAAATAAAAGCAATGACTCGAAAAAGCAATGAGCAAATGAAAATCTAACCATTTCTATTTAACAATAAAATTCCCGATCTAAAGAGGCGCGATATATTTTCGATTCAACCTGTTTGTCTAAAATATGCAAGAAAAAGCAAAACATATTTTCACATTATGCTGTTTCCTTGTTCCTTATTCGCTCTCAACTTCTAATTAATAATACCTAAATAATTACTTCTCTATGGCTTAGATAAAAAATTTTTTAGTCTTGGCATTTACCGCAGATATGCAAAAATTGTTTGGAGTTTTCAATCTAGATTCGGTATTATATAATTGATCTTGGGAAAGAATGTAGGTTTAAGGAAGATAGCGCAGCTTTTAGAAAATATCCGCCCACTTCATTAATTATAATGGCGAAAGCATAACCAAGACTTTGAAAGTCGAACTGCATATCATTTGAGATAAGAAAAATATTGAAGAAATGTGATGTTCGCTTGGAATGAATTACGCCGAGAGTAAGTTTGTTGACGCATTCATTACGTAATACGGATTTTATCATAATATTTAAATATAAGTGGTGGAATTTTGGGTAGTTCGGCAGGAAAATAAAGTAATATCAGCATCAGTCATATTTTAAAGGTTTGTAAATCGTAGAATTTTAAGGAATTCTTTAAAGATGATTTCATTTATATTATGAACTTCCAATTCACATCCGTAGTGTTTTAGAACTTTTAATATCCGAAATTGCTTTAATATTAAATCAAATAATCATGAGCCTCGGTGATATGACTGTAATATTAATAGAAAAAAGAAGTGCCTAAATTTCAGACACTCAAAAGTAAAAAGTAAAAAAAGTTGAAGATCAATAGTTATAATTCAAAATATAAAGGGAATGTCTTGATTATAAAGGATGATTGTAATACATATTGTAATACATGTAATTGTTACATAATAAAATACGTAACCCTGTAATAAAAATTGACTGAGACATAGGTGAAAATTGAGTATTATTCAATGAAATTGTTTCCGCATTTTTATTTATTGACTATCAACTAAAGCTTAATAAATTAGAGAAAATTTAGTATTGGTATCAACGAGTGTTTAGTACATTAAATAAAGATCAGAAAATAAGTTTTAAATAAGTTCCGAGTTAATTCTTTTTTTGGAAGCATAACACTAATGAATGGGAACGGATAGATAATAAAATTAAATGAAAAATGATATATTAATTATTGACTAAATAATTCAAATGTCAATCGAATAAAAAGCTAAAAGTATGTCATTAACCAGAAGGCGTGGCCTCCCTAATTTTCGAGCCTACACCTTAATCCTTTCACTCGATTTTTGAGATTTGGGTTACAAAACGAATGCTCAAATTTATTATTTTCAGAATCCAGTAGATGAGTGTTTTCAGCTTCTTAGTATGCATTTGGAGGCCTCTACGTCAAACGACTGAAACTAAAATCCGACCTAACTACAATTTTAATACCAATATACCAAATTTCCTTTATCTAAGCAGTTGCATTTTTATATGCAGTACACTCTCGAGTATCCGGTTCGTGACTACCCGGCTTCCGTACTATTTGGCCTAGTTTTCTTTATCGTTATTCATTGAGGAAGGCAAGGTATGGCATTGGAAACATTGCTAAGACATTGGGAGCGAGCGTCTTCTAAGATCCTCCTACGTGTCGCATGCAAAATACAAGTTGTGACAGGAAAAAGAAAGTCTCGTTGTTCATTGTTTCCTCAGTGTGTAATGGACCTCAATTGTCGCCACTATTACTGATTATAACTTCTCAGTACATTATTTGTAAATTGTTCTTGGGGTATGCTTAGTGTTTTCTTTAAGTATACCACTGTGAAGTGTGAAGAATTCATGTTAAAATCTGAACAGTTTATCCTTTAACTAATTTTTTTCTAATAAATTCTTGCATTGCAGTATATAAACATATATAAACTATCAGCACAGAGCCTTCTATTTTAACTCTACACACTACCGGAAACTGTTTCTATGTTTCAGCAGACCGCGGCCGCGTTCACATTCCAAGTGGCTTGAGATGAATGGCGAGCGTAGCATTCAATAAGAAATGAGAATATACGTATTATTATAACAGTCAGTTTTGGTATTACTTTGTCTTCTGACAGTGGTGGCCAAAGAAATGAGTTCACAGGACTCCAGAAAATCCGACTTTTTTGTTGTCCGATCTGCACTTCCGCCACATTAGGCTGGATACTCCAGAGTATACTATAATTTGTTTACAAGAATGCAAATATATAGGTCGATCTACAGATGGTCAAATATTTAAAAAAAATAGATGAAGATTTGACATATTTCTGTGCTTTTGATGCTAAAATTGTTTCCAATTTATCTACTTGGTTTTTACATCTTTTAATTATGGCGTACTTTTGCAATCAAATGACCGAATTTTCGAGTGGATAGATTTTAATTCCAAAGCTTATAGATATCTTCAAATTAACATATTTCATATGTCTATCTCGCATCATTTTTGATTTATCGTGTTCACAAACAAACATAAAGCATCAGATAAATTCCAAAAATATGCAGGCCGCTTTGGCCTAGCAGTAAGGTATCGGTTGCAGAACTGGAAGATTCTAGGTTTGAAACACGATTCTATTAAAAGATCTGCCATATATGCGGGCCTGGGACACGTCAAATCTGACGCCGTTGGCCAAATGAGGATGGCCGTAGGAGTGATGAGGTAATTTAAAAAAAGTGGATGCAGGTCAGATATCGTCCTCTTCATCTGACCATAGTTCAAAATTACGCGGTCTGTCTTAAAATAGCTCAAATGTTATATAAAAGATCTGCATGAAAGCTACTAAACCTATCCAAAAATGTTTTTCAAATTTGAGCAGGTCTAAAACATAGAAATTCGTCAATCTCCCGATTGAATTTTTTTTTACGATTACAGTGCTCTGTGCATATACATTTTATGCAAAAAAAGAAAAGGACATTGCAGACTTGGCAGGAATTTGTCACTTTTAAAATATATGATAAAACTATGTCTAGTATTAAAAGAAATTGTAATAATATTAGACGGTGATTAAATGCATTTTATAGCTTATTAAAATAAGTACTCGTAGTTCGAAATCAATGTAAAAATGAAAATCTCCGAAGACATTTGTTCTTGAAATTGGAAAAGTACGTGAATAATAAATGATTAAAGGATGAAATATGTTTATAATCTCAACTGCGAGAACAGAAAAAAAAAAAACCATTGGAATTATGTGAAACGAGACAAAAATAAAACCTGAATTAAGAAGGAATGCTAGAGGGTGTACATTGTACGACTCGCATTGCATTTCGTACCCTGTATCCGTTGTCAACATTCCCTTTTTTCTTCTAGTGTACACATAGAAACCAAAAAATGCCATAATTGTCAAAAAATTTGACATCGTGATTTTGACAACCTGTTTCTAAAAAACGCATTTGGAGAAAATGTCTAATAGAAAAATGTTTGAACATGAAAATTCAAAAATGTTTAGAACTAAACATATGGTATGCGGTTTTACTCTAAATGTGAGAATTATTCATTTATACAAAATTCGTTCGCAAGAATTTTGTCTGCTCGCCCCAGCGCAAGTGAACATAATTGCAAAGTACAGCTGTAGCATGTAAAATGAAGATCCCAACCAAAATGATATCCGTCAAAGGTTTGACCCTCCGTCGGTTTATACATTCGCATATATATATATTATATATATATATATATATATAATATACGTATGGATTTGAATAAATGAAAGTATCTGATCTTTTTATTAAAAGTTTAGTTCTGTGTCAAATTTTAGGTTCAATGTAATGAAAAAAGTGAGGAAAAAATGAGTATTAGGTTTTCTTTACTATATTACAAAGCACAAAGCGGACTTATGCACTGATACTGGAAATAAAAATCTGAGAATTTCTGTCAGTCTTTCCAAAGATTATAATATTTTGGAAGATAAATGAGGGGAGGATGATTACATATTTATTAGAAACTATGCAAGATAGTTTCGAGAAGATGGCTCTTTGTAGTTTATCAACTGCCTCTCAACTTTTACAGGAAAGAAAGTATGAATGGATCGGATTCTTTTTCCAACTTCTAATACAAAACACGTTACTTTGAGAAACATTTTTCTTTTTGAGCGAATGTATGGTCTATAAGTATTAAATTCCATTGCACAAACAAGAATTCTTTCATATAATTTCGATATTTATAAAACTGTTAGTTGTTTCATTTATTTTAGACAATGATTCTGTTTTGCTTTTGGAATTTATACAAATAATTTTTAAATTATTTAAAGACTAATTCTTTTAAATTCGATCTTGTATGCATAGTTTATATATAATGTTTAGGTAATTACATATCTGTTACCTAAACACGATCCGTGCATTTATACATCTGTATAATTAACATATTTGATATATTTCTTGTCATTGTTTATGTGGTATATATAATTGGTTTTTAAATATTAAGTACATAATTCATCATATAGATTTAAAATATTTAGATGTTTTCAATGTTTAAGATTAAGGAAAATGGACGTAAAATTTCTTTGCTGCATTAAATTTATTTTAAAATAGAGGGAGTAAGAGAAAAACACTTGGTAATGATAAAGTACTTCATTAATACGATAGGATGCAAAAATTCGGTGCGTCATTTTCTCCCTTTCTAGGAATCGGTAGTATACATCTGCGGTACCAATGCCATGTCTAGGGAATTGATGAATGAATGAAAAAATTTGTATGGTTCTAATTTTAATAAACATGGGAAATAATATAAAATTGTTTCAAAATATCCGGAAACAATTAAAGCTAAAAACAAAATTTAGGAAATTTACTTAATAAAATATTTAAAGACACATTACATTGAATGTACATAAAATGCTGCTTCAACTAAAGCACAAACGAAACTGTTCAAAAGAGAAAAGCAAAATTTGAGCAAGATTCAGGATTATTGTGCATCAAAAAATAGAAATAAAAAAATGAATCGGACTTGAAGACTTCATCAAAATACAGGTAGGGATTCAAATATAAATAAGGCAAAACATAAAAAGAAATGTGAGCATCAAATCTTGGTAAACAAGAATAAAAAATTAACTACAAATTTAGTAAGACGACTAAATATTTAGAAGTTCAAACAACTAAACTACAAAGAAAATTATCTTCTAAAAAGGTTTGAACAATAACTGAAAAAATGGCTTACCTGATCCCTTTCTTATTTCAGATTGAATGTTTGAATTTCTCAGTTGATGTTTTATCGTATCTGTATTTTGTATTTTAACTCACTCTTCCGAAACAAATTTAGGAATTTGTGATTTTCTTAATTTGTTTCACTGAATTTGTAGCTTTATTTTATTTTTGTTTATCTAGATTTGAGTTTTGAATTTTTTAAATGTTGGTATTTTAACTCATTTGTATTATTTATTAATTATATTCCACTAGAACATTTCTTGATTTTCGGGTTACAGACGATCAATTTTTGAATGAAAGTCAAACAAGTCACAGAAAAAGAAATTTTTCTACCTTAAGGTGACCTCTAATCAAGTCTTCAGGTCCAATTCATTTTTATTCCTATTTTTTAAATACTTAAATAATCTTTAGTCTTGAATAATTTCTTTTTCCTTTTTGAAGTTATTTCCCTTTTTTTCAAAGATCCAATAGACTCCATTGAAGAACTTAGTTTTCCAAAACGCAAATGTAAAAAGGTTCTGTGAACTAGTTTGTTTCATAATGCCGCACTTGATATCCATAGACACTTAGCTTACAGACTTTGTTTAGTTAAATGTCTATTTGTATACATATAAATATTTGATACGTGCGATAAATAAGGATTTTTCCCCATTTTTATTATAACTAACCGCCTTTGTGACCAACTTGTTCGCCCGGACTGACTTTTGGAGCTGTTAAATATCAATGCAGAATGCATATTTAAAAAAATGTCGCCTTTTTTATTAAATATTCAATTAAATTCATATTTTTCTAAGTCAAAACCAATTATAAAATAGACAAATTTAAAAATAATATTTACTACGAAATGAAAGACGAAGTAAAAATCCTCCTTTAGAATGAAAGTACAAAGAAAGCATTTTATTTTAAAATTTTAACATTGGCAAAAGCACGTGACTGAGTGTTTTGATGGATGAATTGGATTTTCATTATATTAAAAATTCGTTATTTCATATAGTTATTACATTAATAAATTTATTAATTAAAGAGAATATTGTACCGAAATGAAATTGGCATTTTTAAAAAAGGTAATTGTTTCAGTTTTAAGGTGATGCAAAAACCCTTTTTTGAGAATACTTTTGGAAGATATGGTCATTAATTTCTATAAGTAAGCCATAGCGATTACCTATCTGGCAGCAGTTAAGCCTATTGACGCATAGCGATTGAACTTCGTTTGACGCCTATTTCGTTTTCTTTTACACCTTCTTACTTTCGAGTGTATAGAATTTTTGGTAAGCCTTATCCAAAGCATATCTAATTATATTTTTCAACTTCATTCATTAGTGAAGCATTGAATTAAGTTCATCTGTAATAACATTGCATGAAGTAATTTGAAACATTCGTAAAATGATTTATTTCCATTTCATTGCTGCCATTCTATAATGTGAAATAAAAGCGATTTTTGCGGATCATACGGTAGTGCCTATATATCAATGCTTTATTTCAAAATTATTTCCATATGTTGTAAAATACTAGCACTATCTTAAAGAAGCACTTGTAAATTAGTACTTTTAAATAAATTAGTATTAGTATAATTAAACTTTAATAATCAAAATTGTTTGGTAATATTTCATTAAGACCTCTTTTCATGTATATCGTTTTACATCAGTCCATTGAAAATTCGGTATTTTTTTACTTATATCTAAAGATCAAAATCGCATAATTCCACGATTCAACTTTCGAATACAAAAATATATTTAGCATATGTATCGAATTGATAAATTGTGATGGATCTATGACATCTAATCCAACGTAGCGATGTTTATTTTTTTTTAAATTTAGTAATTGAGTCGGAATATCATATCGAAAAGACAATGATTTGCTTAAATGTCCGTCCTTACGGTCATATAGAAATCCAAATAATTCTGAATGGTCTAAATAGGACGTATCCCCTCCCCCCCTTCTGCTAAATGAATTCATAGGTCATAAGGTTCAAATATGGTTAATCTGGAATATTAAATGAAATGAATGTCCCTTCAATAAGATATTCCTAGTTGTACCTTTTCGTCAAATCTCGTGTCATTGAAGAGATGGTAACAAGTGTTGCATGTGTAAAGATTCCGTTCTGCGGTTTGATTTTAAATGTTCATCCCAATCTCGAGTAAGACGAGAGTCATCGGCCAAACGGTGCCCACCGATGCAATGGCCTGCACCCCGCCTCAACCGCAAAGAACACAATCGATTATTCTGTCGGTCGGATTGAAGGGGGTGGGAGTGAGGGTGACTTGAAGCAGGCAACCGTCTAATCGATTTCTCTTTTCCGATTGTTTTGCAGAGGTCTGGACTTTCCTGGAGGAGGAAGTGCTGAACCTTGCCGAAGATTATGACGAGGGCCCCCCCTTCCGCCTTTTGTTCAGGTAAGAAAGAGAATCCTTTCTTTGACGGCCAGCCCGCAGGCGGGTATCGAAGCTTTAGAGAACACGACCGGGAGCTTTGGGAAGAGGATGATGGTTATGTAGCATTTTCCGAGAACTGTTCATTTTCATGACTGAAAGGATTACTGATTTCTAATGGGCTGTGCAGATGATATGCTAGATTTTTTTTTAGTGTACTGGTTGGTGGAGGTACTTGAACTTGAAACCTCAGATTTTAACCATTCGTGAAATTATCTGCGGAAAGTTTTTAAAAACTGTTGTTCACAGTACTATATACTCCTTTCTTATTGTATCACTACAAATTTACCACTGACATTTATTACGAATAAGGTGACTCAAATAATGCAAATGGGACGATATAATTACCAAACGTTCGAAAGGAGTAAAATCGCACTGTTCATCTTTAAATCTCGAGATTAACAATTTTCAATGGTTGTGCTTCATTTAGAAATGGTACGAAGAAAGATGAATGGTTGTGACGTCTCCTAATATCGCGAATAATCTCGGTTCATCCTATTATTAAATGAAAACATCTTCTCCTTTCATTTTTCCCTCCCCCCCCTTTATTTTACTAAAATAAACACCTCCTTACGCATGCGCAAAGACCTAAAAGGTTTCCGAATCCGAAAATGAACAGTATTTTTATTTCCAAAATCTCGTTTCAAAAAGTCAGGTTTTTGGTGGCTTTATCTTGTAGGTGATTGAAGATAGTATTTAATGACAATTAAAGCGTCACTTACAAATATAAAATGTTGTGCGGATGAAAATGCTAAATTCTGAATAGATCTGAATCGTAGTTTGTGGTTGTCTATTTAATACATCATAAACTCATTTGGAGATCATAGATCACACGTGCTTGGAGAACTGAATATGATATAAAATAATGCACTAATAAATAAATACTGGATAATAAGCTATGTAAGATAATTCCGATTATATTATTTAGTACACTTTAAGCCAGTCTATCAGATCGATCGTCCTTTATGTATAGTGAAAATTTAAAAATACATTCACAGAGGGGTCTTTCCCGTTATCTGACAGCGACCGAAAATTGAAATTCGTTCTTCACAAATGGATTCAAAATAAGACATTTTGGTAACAAATGAATGATTTCAAAAATAATGAACTAGGATAATTTCCACCTATACATAGAAAATCGAACTGTTTGGAATAATTGCCTGAACTGGATAAGTTTTTAGGGTAGGCCAAATGTACAGAAAATATACCTTTATAATACAACTCGGGATCCCAAACGGAAAATTAGTAGTACAAGAGGCTATTAAATTATCGGATGACTTCAAAAAAAATGAGTTACTCGTGATACCATCAAAGGAAACGAAATACCATAAAGGAACGATATTTTGACTGCAGTTTCTTTAAAGCATATGCCCAAAAGTGATGTGAAAAACAATAGCTCATTTTCAGATAATGCGAAAAAAATGTGAAGAATTTTTAATTTCATTTTAATTGAAAACCAATCTTTAGAATAAAAGCACAAATAACGTTGGAACAATCTTTCCAACTTAAAAAAACACCGAAGCTTGGCTGGCTGAAATGGGGCCTCACAAAATAGATTTTTTTATTTTTTATAATCGCACTATATTTTACTAACTCGCACTATTCATCTCTTTACATTTGTGATTCTGCGGTCTATTTCAAAAAAAAAAAAAAAAAAAAAAAAAAAAGACTCTCATCTATATACCCAACATGATAATGCAATCTGAAACTTGATCAGTGACTCAATAGTTCAAGGGAGGCTGCAAAGCTACAGCTTCCTCTGTCAAAAATTAAAATCAGAGGGAATGGTCTCCACAAATCTTTCTCGCATGCTCTGTAATGAAAGAGAATCTATGGGTGAATCCGAGAATAACTTGTAGGGCGTTGGAGTATAATAGTTATGAAATGGGAACACCTGGAATTTCTTATTCGTATTGAATCTATGGGTGATCCTTGGTGAGGTTTTTTTTTGCCCTTCACCCCGGGCATGTAATTAATAGTATGCAAAAATTCGAATTTGGGTTTTGGATACATTTTATTTCAACCGATTGAAACAAATATTTAGCCAGAAGCTACACTTATAGTTACAAAATCCCATATCAAACTTGATATATTTTAGTCATTGCATTTTTGAGCTATCGCGTTTATCTTTTTCGCAAAGTACAGATGAAGACAACCTCTTGTTGAATTTGGCTCAAAAGTTGATAAATGTCTATACTATACATCATAAATATATGTGCCGAATTTTACTTATCTAGACTCTCTTCGTCTTGGAGTTATCGTGTTCGTTATATTCGAACAGACAAACTTCCTTTGAACGCATTTTGCTCAAAATGGATAAAAACCTAAAAATTGGGTGTAACAATCCAATACCAAATTTCAGCCGTCTAGTTTAAAGCTCTTTGTGTTATATTTGTCACAATGAAACATTTCCCAAAACTGTTTTTCAAATGAGGGAAATTTAAAACACGGAGATTCCCCAAAATCTCTATTTCGATTATTTTTTTTTTTTTTTTGACAATTACAATACTTCCTCTTTATATCGTATGAGAAATGAAACATTATTATTTGTCTATTCTTCCGTCTTAGTAGTATTATAGAAACTAAAGAATATCTTTTTAAGGCAATGAATAATCTAGAGTCACAAGAGAAGTTAAGAAAATTCATTGTCATTCTATGAAATTCCAACTAAATGAAAGAGCTTCTTAAGAAACGGCTTTCAGTGCGTCTCGGACATCGTCTCAAAATAACAAAACTCTTTCCCAAAGTATCTCGTGCTGTTTCAAAACAGAATGTTAATTTAGTTTAAATATACATAATTAAATGCAGTAACAAGTTTGAAGAAATTATTCATTTCGATGGCCTTATCTGAGTTTGAATATTTGCGTTAGCGAGAAGAAAGCTTTTTGAACCAGAATCACTCTTTAATCCTCGGATTGTACATTTGGTTTTCCTTTTTTTCACCTCATATTCATCCATTGTTTGAAATTTCTACGAACCTTTCCGTTTGTATTATTACAAAAGTATATCTATATAAAGGAAAGATGTTCCAATAACTTCAGCTCATGTTTTTATAATAGAAAGAACATTCCAAATGTAATCTTTTACACTTGGGTAACCCACTTCTTAAACTATAACTTTAAAATGGGAGTAGATATAATTATTTTATAAACAATTTTATTATTATAAAACAATTTTTAAATGATTTACTTCTATTATTTATCTTATATATAATGATGTAATGTTATAAAAAGTAGTAATTTTAATAAGATAGTATTTAATCCTATTTATTTGAATACATAATTATACTTTCTTTCTTGCTTCATTACAAAACTGCAACTTTGATTTATGAGTTCCTAGTCTTTAACTTTGCCTAGAATTAAAATTGTTTTTTTTTCAACTGTGAACTAAGTTACAAATGAGTGTGTTAATCATTAAAATTAGCAGAAAGCGGGGGCTGGAACAATTTGGTTAAGAGGGTATTTGCTCTGTTTATCGGAGAAGAAATTTAAAGAAAAAATTTTCCGTTTAATTTAATGAAAAGAAATTCCAAAAGTGTAAATAGAAAAAATTTTACCTATATTCGAATAAAATCCCTTTTTGATTGGTTGAAATAATCTATTTTAAATTAAATATTATTAAGTAGTATTCGCAAATTCATAATAAGCGGAATGCTTTTTAATTAAAAATCGAACTACGGAAAGGAATATATTTGAGATTTATTCTGTTAATCCGGATGTCTGGGCCCTTCATTTGCGTCCACTCAATTATTTATTTCCTCATCACGCATTTTAATGCTGTCATAATTAATTTCGAAGTGCTTTTTTTATGGACTTTTCAAAACCAATTGACCTAATTTTGCACGTTCTCAGCATATTTTCTTGGTATTCTGTCGGTATAAATACCCCCCCCCCCATACACACGCGAATGATTTAACGATTTCAGCAATATCCCTCTTTCCATTTGATAAAGCTGCATTCCAACTTTTTTTTTTCCTTCCAAGTATTGATTTTGATGCGAAAATACTTCCTATTTTATTAAACTCGTCTTTCTTTCGCTTTCTTGAAACGTCTGACAAACATCAGTTCTCAAGTGAAATATAAATAAAGTTTAGGAGAACGCATTTTATTCATCTGTGTTTTGTGCACTCTTTGATTAAATGGGGGTTTATTTTTTTAAGCTATTTATTTTATTGGAGGTTGAAAGAAAATAGATTTTTAAAGATAAGATCTTGAAATTTGTTTTATTTCTAATTTTGAATATCGGCATAAAATTTTAACATGTGTACAGAAAATAAGAAGAGTAAAAATTATTTGAATAAGAAAATTTCGTTATTCGGCAATGTAAAGACTGGATACTTTAATCGTGGTCTAATACACGATTTCTAAATCGATAGAGAAGAATTGTACTTCCGGTTGGAAAAACGATTTAAATGACGCGTTTTGAGTAAATAGGCCAATAAATGCACTTATGAAAAATAATGTCTAAAACTTTATACCATTTCCAGGATTTATATGTCAAAATCTGTTAAATATTTTTGTTGCCATTTTTAAGGAGAAAAAAAAATCCTCCTTTTATAAGATAGACTTTTATCATTTTATATCAGGCAACGGATATTTCGAGGACTCGCAGTGATTTGATTGGTGGATTTTCCTTCAAATACGAACCAAGGTAATCTAATATCGTCTAAATTACTGATCATTTTAAACTTTAACATCTAAGAAAGAGCCGCGGTGGCCTGATGGTAAGATCTCGGCTTTGGAGCTGGAGGGTTTCAGGTTCAAAACCAGATTCCATCGAAGAACCGTCGTGTAAGCGGGCCTGTACACATTCAATCCGTCTGGACCAAACGTCCTCCCGTTGGTGTGTTGTGGAAGTCGGGAGATGGGGAGTGCCAACTCAGGTATCGTCCTCGTCCTCTGACCATGGTTCAAAATAATGAGGTCCGTCCCAAAATAGCCTAGTGTTGATTTAAAACGGGGTGTTAATAAAACTAAACCAAACTTCATCATTTTAGATCAATCAACGGGTACCTCAAGGATTCACCGTGTTTTGTTTAGTGAATTTTCCTCCATGTGCCTTTAACGTAAAATAAAATTATTTAAATAGTGATTGTTTTAAACTTTCACTTTTAAGATAGTTAAAAAAAATTTGAATTAAAATTCCTATTTAGAATCCATTTTCTTATTTAAAAATGTAATAAATTATTTCATTATGAAAGTTTTTTTTTAAACGATGGAAATATAATGCAACATTACTGTGCAGCATAGTATTAAAAGGAACTCGACTATACGAATTATTGATGCTTCTAATTTTCACTTAAATTCTTTGTTAAACTCTCAGGGATTTTGAAATTAAGATTGGTTTAAAAAAATTCTCTTTCTACATTATAAGATTTTTTCTAATGGTTATTCGTTACTAAATATTTTAAAGAATTCATAATTTTTCATTCGACTCGACTTTTTTTCATGCACCACGACGGAATAAAATCTATAATCTGAATAAAGCTTATGAAAGTTATCTTTCCGAAACTGTCTTGAGTTATTACCCTAGTTTTATTAAAAGGCGAGTTCATTTCCAGTCTTACGAATAATCCATCTTGTCCAATAATGCCATGGCAAGATACATAGAATAGTGAAATACGTCGGAAGCTCTTTTGAAGTGCATTTGACATATCGAGAGCCATTCGTTCTCGCACGGTCTTAAGACTGTAATGCATCTACTTTGTTGCTTAGCAACAAAGCAAACGATAAAATATTCAGTATGCCATTAGCTTTCTTTAAAAGTATAATTACTTTGAATAATAACTCATCGCCAGATCGTTTGCTTTTAAAGAATGTAAGCCGACTGTCTGCAGACATTTAAATTGAGAAATTTTATTTCAATTATATTACCGAACCCAACTGAAGTGAAGCTAGAATTGGAATTTAAAAATAGGTAAGGTATATATGAATACATAAAAATGGAATATATACGTATACATATCGCTTCAGAGGACATGTTAAGTATTAATGCATATTTGTCGCCTTTGGCGACCAGCTTGTTTGTCTAAATTAGAAATGATTAATATGAAATAAATAATTTTTGTCTTTCAATTCTTTCACGTCCACGCAAGCATAATAATCTCACAACGCAAGAGAGATGTCATAAAATTGCATATGTTTTTCAAGAATGGTAATGTGAATCCAATTTTCGTCTAATAATGGGATGACTCTCCGTTGATCTGAGCATTAGCAGACGATTCAAAGATCCAGATGAATGAATTTTGATACAGGAACTTTACATATGAACTCTGTAGATCTCTGCCAAATTTTGGAATAAATCCTTCTAAAGATAATATCTCCATGTGTAGAAGTACACTATAATTCAAATGCAGCAAGAAAGATAAGCTGTTTTTTGGTTTCGACACCAAATGAGTAGATTTGTATCAAATTATGAACCTATTCGAAGGTTTGAAATATGATCCTAAAATGAGCTGTCAAAAATAATACTGGCTGAAATGTGGAAACTTATGATAAATCTAAGCGAAGAAAACTCTCGATTAAATTTCTTTTTCTTGAATGAATGGATGTATCAGTCGGAGAATTCTGCTTTGTACGAATTCAGGAACCAGCACTTAAAAAAAAAATATATCTTTTATCATGTTAATACATTCCATTCCAAATATTTTCTCTTAAAAGTGTAGTTTATTTTCACCTAAGGATTGATTTACTTTGCTATTATATTAAAATCCATGTTATAGCAGATAATAAGAAATAATACCAATGCCAAAAGCATAGTACGCTAATCCAGCCCCCCCACCCCTCAAAAAACCTACAGACACCATAAAAAAGCTCGTTATTTTTTAGTAGAATAATAAACCTTGATGTTATTTTATTCTAGCAAGAATTCATGACCGTAGTACTTCGTGTTAATGTTATGTCAATAACCGATACCGTTTGATGTTGCCAGTCATTTGAAAAGTATTGAATGCGACAATGAAATGGGCGAAAATATTTTCAACTGTGTTTTAGCACAGTTCATTTAGGTTTTAGATGCTCTGTACGATTTCATGCAGTTAAAAGTCAGTTCCTATCTTAATGAAGCTGCCAAACTTTAAATTATTTGAAATTTTGAATGGTGGAAGAACCTTTTACAGTCCGCAGAAGAAATTCATTTTTCATCTTCATGATTTTATTTAAGAGAATTTTTCAATTTTTCCTTGTTATCGTGGATGCATCCTGATGCCAGACATGAGATTTCAGTCACGCACGGATGTTCTCCTTGGATCCATTGCATTTTTCAAGATATGCAAGAATCTGAGAGACATAAATCAGCGAATTTTCAGACAAATCTTTTGATGCCTTTCGTTGAAGGATTGCCCGAAGAGGGTAGATCCTTTTAAAGAATCTGAATTTTTCAGAAGATTTGGGCAGCTTTTTAAAAAACATGGCATATAAATGGATGTATCGAACTGTTCAAAATAAGGCGCAGATAGAGTGCAGCGGGCAAGTGACGCTCGGAACTTGCTATATTTTGATGTTTATCTGTTAAGTTTCGTAAAGCAAAAATGATTCAAAATACGTTAAAAGGCAGACTCATGGGAACTTAGAGTTACTAAATGTGGTTTGTCATTACTTTTTGGCTAATAGCTGATTTATTAGAAAGAAATTTCAAGATTATAAATTTGAAAATGAATACTCTTTGAGTGCTTCATCGGTAATTTTGGAGCATATTAAAGCACAAGTTATTTTTACATCACCTTAAAATTTGAAAATCAGCTTTTCGATGCAGCTTATTTTATTTATGAATAATTTTCTCTCATTTTAATATATTTAAAGTCGTTTTCAAAAACTATTTTCTAGTAACGATTTTCATTATTTTATTTTGCACTATAACATTAATAAATTTGTTAAATGTGTCTTTTTTATTAAATATATTTTTGTGTGTATATTATTGTTTCTATATCATGAAAATAAATTTTTGAAAGTAAAATAGGTATTAAAAAATGTAGTTCTGGAATGGATTCATTTACGATGTTCTGAACTGAAAGCTCCAATCTTTTATAAATATTTCATTCCATTAGTAAGCAATTTCGATGGAAGCATTTATATATAAAGCCAACTGAGGGATGCAATCAGTTTTTATCTCCATTCTCCTGCTTGCATGAATCATATCCTCTTTAATTTCACGAATTTAAGTAAACGAACAATGTTTTACCAATTGTTTTTATTATGTGACAAAACATAGTAAATTTCGAATGATCTTCAAGATTGGTTGCTTGCCCATTCACGGATATATTCAAAGAGATTAAAAAAAAAACAACCTCAATCTCTTTACAACCTTTTTGACACTTATATAATTTTTACTTATAGCTGGGAGCCTACTTATATAATTTTATAAAATATTTTTCTATATGCGCATGCTTTTTGGTTTACTTTTTTTTAAAAAAAAGGTAATTTGTTTTTGTGTTTGAATCAAAATCCCTATTTCGATTGTGGTTGTAGCTTTTCAACGATTTTTTGGGAAGAAAAAAAGTAAACATATGTGTATTATATTAACAAGTAAAATTACCGTGAAACCCGACTTAAAGAGAAGCATTAATTCTCATTATAAGAAATTTAAGATTATCTTCTGTTTTTAACCCTTATTTTCACAATGATGAAAATTTCCATCATTACATTTAGTGAACAAAAAATGGTATTCAAAAACAGGTCCACGGCAAATGAGTTGTTGCTGGCAGCTTTTTTCACAACTATTGCGTAATAATTAACATAGCTGTAAAAAAAAAAAAAATCAAATGTCACAATCATTATAGCGAGTGTGAACTTGCCATTCCGCTGTTTGTTATGATTGGAAGAAACGTGTCATTTCTTGAATATTTATTTTATAATCAATCTGAGATTTATTGTTAGTAATAGCGATAATGAATGGATACATTTAGAAGAGGGACACTGAAGATTTTGTACCGAGCTTAACATGTCAATTTGCATGATGATGGACATTTCCATGACATTGTTTTTTATTATCTTATATTATATTTTTATGCTAGGATTTTTTAAACATTTTTTCTTTAATCAAGAGCATGAATTATATCACTTTGATTTATTTCGCGAAAAAAGAAAAAAAAATCATGCAAAGAAGAGTTAATTCTGGAAGGGATTCTAGTCTATTTTTCGGATCTATATTGACTAAATGCGTAAACACTCAAATTCGAGATGTATTTATTCTCGAATGTACCTTATCTCTATATTTATTCTTCTGCCGTATTCTCTCCTAATGTTCACTTAATCTTACAAATAACAAGAATGTAAGACACATTAATGCAGCAATTGTCTTGTCTGATTAATGGTTAAAGGCATTTACCTTAAAGCAGTTTTGAAAAGACCTTTTCTCTACATCGATATATCATTCGATATAGAAAAGATGGTAGCAGAAAAGACACAAATAATCAGAAATAAATTCTGAGCTTTACATTTTTTTTAATATTGTCTTCAAAATAATTCTATTTTGCTTTAAAAATAGCAAGTTTTGCTTTTATTGTGGCCACATAAATTCAGACTTTGATTATTTGGCTCATGATTGTATTCACTCTTAACATTAAATAATGGATTTGAAATGAAAGAATGGTAGACGAAAGGTTTTAAATTTACTCGGATATAAGCGTTCCATTTGGGAAAATCTTTGTTAGTAGCATTTATTGGTTTATTTAATATCCGAAATGAATAAATCATAAATTCTTTTGCAATAGCAACTACAGTTTTTCACTTGTATCCTACACTAAAACTTCTCTAAAAAAAAAGGAATAATTCTAGATTTAAGCTGCACTTTCTTTAATAGAAAATCTATCCAGTATTTTGGAGTCTGCATTTCCGACGCAGCAGTTAAATAAATGCTCTCGTCTGGAGAGTGAAGCCCGCGATAATAAAATATATCTTTTATCAAACTGATGCTCCAGTTTTGGCTGCATGACGTGTCGAGCCGTCTTGGGAAGCGGCCAAATAGGAACCAAAGTGTTCTTAGAAAGGTCAACAGTTCTCTGCCGTTGTTTTTCGGATTTTATTTGAAATATGCATTTTTTTTGCTCAACTTCTTGCATCAAATATAAAAATCTCTATTCGGAATTTTTGACAGATTCTACTTTAATATTACAAATGAATTAAATTATCTTGTGCCTGCTGTGCCCTGTAGGATTTATTTTAAATCAAAACTTAAACTTAGAATAAATATTCTATTTTCAGATTCTTTTATAACGAAAATCGGTGATGGTAATATGAGAACTTTGAAGCAAGATTCTTCATTTTTAACAAATATTTCTCATAGTCATCAACAAATTATTTTTTAGATCCATAGTAATGTATCATATATTTGTTACAAAAAAGGAATTTCTAATTTTAGTTAAAGTATCAACCGTGTAATTATTTATAAGACTTTTTTTAAATCACATTTTTTTTAAATGTACTTTATTTAAAATGTTATAATTTTGGACTTGCAAATTTGGTTCGATTCAATTTGATAATTCTAACTGTACTAAAACAAACTTTTTCACACACACAAAAAAAAGAAAGAGCTCAAACTACGAATGTCACTGTCTTCAAAGTAAATCATTTTGTTTTTTACAAATTTTATAATAAAGCTTCATACTTCATTTTGTGCTGTTTTTGCAGATAGATAAAAGATGTATTCTCTGGCTGTTTATACCCAGACTAAAGATAATTTCTTCAAAACAGTTAAAATTCACTAAAGATAATATTTCTTCAAAACTGTTAAAATTCAAACACCTTGCGATATGAAGGAAATTTCTTGCGATATTTTACATAATTTGAGAAAATGATGCATTTATATACGTTAGTAACTTTGAAAATTTCTTCAACTGATGTTTTAGTATCCGTTACTTTTTTAATAGATTCCTAAGCGTACATACGGCGTACAGTTAAATAAGTTCTCAGTTAATACGGTTAAATAATGTTAATAAAATGTAATGCATTTAAATAAATATTCAGTTAAATAAATGCATGAATGTATATTAATAATAATCTGAATATATACGATGTTTTAAAATCCAACTTTAAAAGTAATAAACTTTTTTTGTTTATTACATAAAAAACAAAGAATGGTTTTAAAACCAGATAGATGAGCTTGATGTGTCGCTCGCTACTATTGTGATTGGGTTTCATCACGAAGTATTGGGTATTCTTCAAAATGTTTCACTATCATTGAGAAATGCGCTTACTTTCCTAATATCCTGCTCATTACTTTCAAAGTGTAAATGATCGGCAAATGAATTTCGGGACAATTACGTGCCATGGACCGAACAACATTTTTTAGGCTTGCCACGCATGCTCTGTTTACTGGCCGTCTTATAACTGGCCGAGTGTAAACCCACCTTATTTTATTATTTGGAGAAAGAATATAAGTTAAGATGTAAAGTTTTCTATGAAGCTTTTATTCTTATTAAAATGTTTTTGATATGCTTATCATTTCATTGTTAATGAACGTTACTACCAATGACAGAAAAAAAATCCAGAACTTTTGTCTAAAACATAGTTTGTGATAATATTTTAGATTATGAGATAAGCCTGCCTTTATTTTTTATACTCTTAATTATGGCAACACTAAGGAGATCACACAAAGAAAGTATTTAGTATCGTCTAAGTGTATTTTATCGTATATATGCAGTTACTAAAGCAATGAAAAGTGTTATAAAACATGTTTAAAATATTTTTAAACTAGCCCCATTTGATGACCAGTTTGTTCATCCAAATTACTGCCTATTTAAACAATCAATATTGAATAGTTAAGTCTTAGCGATTGTTCATCTGGCGATGGTAAAGTCTGTATTGGCGCTTGATAAACTTTGTATGGTATCAATTTCTAGATTTGTTTTTTACGTCCAATTTCTTCTTTCTGAATGGGATGCGAGTCCATTTCAGAGCACTTCTAATAATAGTTTGCACTTCCAGTAATTTACAAATCGTTGAATTAAATACAGTTATAAAAAGATTAAATATGAAAGTCTGAAATGCTCGTATGTGATTTGTTTAAATTTGTCTGTTGTCATTTACAATGATAATAATAAAAACGATTTCTGATCCGCGTATGTTAGCGTTTTATATGTATAGGTAAGACTGGAGAAATTGTACGAAATTAAAAGTAAGCGTCATTGAAAGTAAATATTTTGAACTTATTTTGAAAATAGTTTTTGTGGAATTCGTTTTGAAGTGAACGATGGCAAATGTTAATTTTTATTCAAAATTTAATCATTTTTTTAAAAGTATGAGTATCGATTGCCCTATAAAATTTTACGCCTAATAGTTGGTAATAAGACATCCAGCAGGCTGTCTGTGAAACGCTTCAAACAATTTTTGTACCTTGCATATCGCACCATACAATTTATATATAGTATCCAGCCTATAAATTTTCTCTCCAAACTCTGCTGTTCTGCATCTTTTACTTTTTCCATCATTGTAGCTGATACGGTTAAATGGTGGAGAAATAAGTAAATATCGAATGGTAGCAAATCGGAACTGTGGTTTGGATGACTGTTTTCACTTTTTAAGTGCTCATTTAACTTGAATATATCTTCAGCAATATATAATTAAAGACAGTAATTACATTCTTCTTTTCAATTTATGAAGTAGTCAAGAACCAAGTATAAATATTAGTCTCTGTCCCTCAATTTTAGATCGCACAGATGAAATATGAGTGTTCCAATGAAAAGCCGTCCATCCGTCTCCTCAAGATAAGATCAAGTTAAATATCTAATTCAAGATCTTTACAAATTTCCTAGAAATTTTCAAATTTGCTTTTGTCAGTCGCTGTACCACCGAGTCTGTTTCTTAAACATGTTTGGCAGACTTCTTCCTTAGCTCAAACCAATTTCGTGTTATTTGCCATATAGCGAAAAGTAGCCTTCCAGAACTGATTAGGCAGCCAAATATTTTTCACCTTTTGACTTGTTCTAATTATTCTACATAATATTCTTTTCATTATTTGTATTAGATGTGTTTGATTTAGTATGTCATGTCCTCTGTATTCTGTATATTCTTCGCTTTGTGTATGCATTTTTTTTTCATAATCTCTTTTTTTTTTGTGCTGGCTTCTTATTTTCACACTATTTTACTTTTTATATAATTCCCTTCTGCATGCAGTTTCATTTCAATTTAATTCTTACACCTTTCTTCCTTTCTATGCCTATCTAACTGAAATTGGATTAAAGTGATTCTCCATTTAATAACAATTCGAAACCAAATGCTCCTCTGCACTTCCTTAAAAGCTTTTGTGTAACTTTAATGTCTGATACAAATTTGATAAAATCGTCGACTCTTTTTAACCTAGGTGTTTGGTGCGGTATTGCCTACATTGACTTTTAAGCTATAAAGCCCCAAACAAAAACAGACTTCACTTAGTCAAAATCGGTACAATACATCAGACCTCGGATGATTTTCTGCGAATCTGGCAGGGAGGGAATTTCTAAAATGGAATTCTTTCATCTTCTTTGCTGTATCGGGAAAAGAAAGGAGAATCTCCTGAAGAAAATAAATCCTTTTTTGCCGCATGCCCTGTCAAGCTGCTTGCGCAATTTTCGCTGTTCCGCGCTCTCCCAGGGGGTTTCTGGTTATAAATCAAGAGCAGACGATTTAAAATGGGAAAAACTCTGTACCAAATCAGAGGAAAAATCTAACATTTATAAAAACGGGGGAATCAATTCTTGTAAATGTCGGGGGATTTAATTTTCCTTTTTTTTTTAGTTTTTTGTATATGTTGAATATTAGTGAAGTTTGAAGTTTTAAAATAGGAATTGCCAAACAGCCATAAATTTGATAAACTGACAAAGAAAAATTGTACTGTTTTGTGAGAATTTGTGGGAAGTAAAATCTTCCTCAATAAGCACTCAGTGAACCAGCACTGCAAAGTAAATACATAGTAAATTTATTTAAGGCCTATGCATGATGTCTTTATATCTTAAAGGCTGCCTTTAAGGCATATAAAAACGCAGGATCTTTTAATCCAAAATTAAATAATTTTTCAATAAAGACCTTTAGAAGAATGAATATAATAGTAAAAATTTGATTTAATAGTTTCAAAATTAATTACAAATATTCACAACAGGTGACGCTATAAACAATAGTCACGATATAGAGTGAATATAGCTAGTTATCTCCTATCTGGAAAAAGGATAACTAGTTATAAAGGACCATAATGACATTGTAACTGATAAGAAACGTGCACCTTTTGCAACAAAGATGTGTCATACAGGTAATCAAACTTTCGGTTACTTTTCATAACACATTAATGCAAGTGTGCTTATGTGCAAGATGGTTTAGGAGAACAGTGCTTTTAAACATATCGCCACAGACGCAGGGAATAAGATCGTTAGAATATGTAAGTCGATCTGTGTCTATTTCAGTAAATATGGAATATTTTGAAGCAATGATTATTTTGGAAGTATTTTTCAAGAAAGATAATACCCGCTGCTTTTCGTTGTGTTAAACACAAGTCTTGCATAAACTGCGAAATGCATGGCAATGGCGTTACGGGGACGCTTAAGCATAATAATGTTTTCGCCTTCAATCATCAGTGGTTGGGATTGTTGTTTCATTCCTTGATACTTAGAACCGTCTTATTAAAAAAAAAAATTTAAAGTGTCGGGGACATTTATAACCTTTCCCCTTGCTCCCCTGGTCTTATGTTCCTGGTGCCTGATCGGTACTTAAATGCTTTTACGAGAAGGATTTCCAAAATCGCAACGAGCCTTTCAGTACTGATCGTTGTTTCGAGTTTTCGAGATCTTTTCAAAGAATATGTTTGAGATGACAGTGTACAGGGCCTCTTGAAATCATTACATTTGTAACTAATTTTAAGATTTTCATATGAATGTTTCAACTTTTTCAAATTTATACTGCTGATTTTGTTCCATTAATATCCATTGTGGATTTAATTTTAAATGAAATTCTTTGTGGTTCACTATCTACGATTTTTTTACAGATAAATAGGGACATAGAAAAAAAAATATCATTTTTTTTCAAAAATTATGACTTTATATCCTTTTGTCTTCATTTGTGCGAATAAGTACTTGTACAATTGTCAAAAAAAGAACACTTCTGCAACTTATATGTTACTTAACATCGCATCTTTCACAAAATTCGTGTCAATAAAAATGACCTAAAGGGACAGGCTTTTTATGATAGACAAATTGATTAACCGAGTTGATTAACATATTTAATAAATTACTGTCTCAAAATTTTTTCAAATTTGAAAATCGAGATTTTTTTAGTAATTCTGTTCAGCGGGTCCTTTATATGCATTTGTATCGAACTTCATTCTAAAATTCACGGTAGTTTCCGAGATAATAGTGTATGCTGAAAACTCCGTTCAAATCAAACTAACCCACAGGGCACCATATATTAAGTAAATCTCAGCTCAAAATAAGATTTGCGTTTTTATTCACACGGCAGAATAACAGATTTATCTTTATCACGAGCAGGGTTTTTTAAAATATAATTTTTAAGTATTGAATAATTTCTATTACAGTCAATTAATCGTTTAGCCTTTTTCGTCGATCCCATCCTAAGAAATATAATCTTAATTTTTATTATTAATTTAAAATCATAAAAACCATTAAAAAAATCAAAATGAGAGGCGAAAACTGTAAGAACATTTTAAGCCAATGAAATTGTCGGTGCTTATAAAAAGAGGGAATTTTATTTTCAAATGGAAGTATTGTTAAAAGAATAGGAAATTTAAGTTTAATGGAGTTATTTTATTGCAATAAAAATATTACCTTTTTGCACGGAAGTTAATAATATTTTAATTATTTCAATGCTCTAATTAAATGTTAAATATTTAAAAATTTATGTGTTAATAATTAAAATACTAAAATTTTAAATTACGAAATTATTACATTACGAATTAATTTTAAATTACAAAAATTTAAAATTATGAGAAGCTAAACATTAATCAGCGGGATGAAATTTTATTTGGTTAAAGAACTGCATGAATGTGATATTTAGGATGATGTAATAATATTTGAAATAAACATTTTTTTTTTATTTCTTCCGATATGAATTATACGACTGAATGTATAAATAACTGCTAAACAATTTCTTTATTTTCAAATTATTTAATTTACTGAATGGTAAGAAATGGTACGGACTTCTCTGGTTTTTATTTTCTTGCAAACGATAACTGCTGGTAAAGAGTGAAAATTAAAGATTCCTAAACTCAATCTGCCCTGCAGTCAAATTTTATATCGTCTGAACGTAAAAACATTTATTTCTTTAAAGAAAATAAAATTCATATTAAAATCGTTTGATCTAAAAATTAATTTGCTATTTACAGAACTGCGGTATTATAATGGCTGTTAAATCTCTTGTTCTGTGAAGAGTACATCTATAAATACAACTTTAATAAACAGCACCTCAAAAAGTGGGCGTTGTAAAACAATTGTAGGGATTTTACAATTTTTTTAGATATACAGTGAAAGTCAAAAGAAAGTAAACACCAACTTTTCATGTATAAAATGCTTTATTTCAAATGCATTATTGACTTATAATGTAAAACAAATACTTAAAATTAAATGTTCATTTAATTAGAATTTAACAGCTTATAAATGTTAAGCTAAAACAAAATACAAAAAGAAATAGCTCAATTTAAACAAATGTCTAGCCAACTTTCTGAGTCAAAAAAAAGTAAACAGATAACTCTGATAGCAAAATAGAATGAAAAAAATTAGCAATTAATACTTTGTTTGCTTTCCTTTAGATTTTATTACAGCTTTTAACCTTCTAGGCATAGATGCTACCAATTTTTTCGTCAGTTCGGTCGGGATTTTCTGCCATTCTTCCAAGATAGTTTTTTTCAATTCTTTATTTGAAACCGTTCTTTGGCGTACTTTTTTATCTAAATATGCCCATAAATGTTCAATGGGGTTGAGGTCTGGAGACTGCGGAGGATGGTCTAAAGTCTTGGGTGTCCGATATAGTAACCATTCTTTTACAATTTTAGATGTGTGTTTTGGATCGTTGTCATGCTGGAAGATCCAAGTTCGTGACAGTCCTAATTTCTCAACACTGGGGCCAACATTTTCTTTTAAAATATTTAAGTAGCCTATTTTATCCATCGTAGATTCGATAAATACCAAATTTCCGACCCCTGCTGCCGCCATACATCCCCAGACCATAATAGAGCCACCCCCATGTTTAATTGTTTTAACTGTACATTTATCATCAAATTCTTCGTTCTTCGATCGCCATATTTTCGACTGCTTTTTAGGGGCCAAAATTTCAAATTTTTTTTCATCACTAAATAAAATATTATTCCAAAAATTTAAATCATTTTTTTCGTACTTCCTAGCAAAATTCAGGCGCTTATTTTGATTTGTTTTCGATATGAATGGCTTTTTACGCGGTATCCTACCATGTAACCCATGATCATTAAGAGTTCTTCTTATAGTACTTGCGCTTACTGATTTTCCTGATGTCTGAGATACATTTTGCGCTATCTTTACAGCACTTTCAGCTAGATTTTGTTTTATCTCTCGTACTACAGTTCTAACTTCTGCATCAGTAAGTCTTCTTGGTCTTCCTGTTCTTTCAAAATCCTTAATCTGCTTATACTTCGTATATTTGTCAATGATTTTTTTGACCGTGCAATGATTCCTTTGGACAATTTGTCCTATTTCACGTAATGATTTTCCGTTTTTCTTCAAATTTATTATTATTTTTCTCGTTTCTAGTGATGTTTGTTTCCCCATATCCAGTTTTCTAAAAATGTTCCAGAAAATTTCAGAAATTAACAGAAGAGCGAAATGTACATCAAGAATTCACTTTTGTTTAAGATTCTGTGAAAAAAAAGTGGTGGCACTTACAAAATTGATAACGTTATAGTGAAAGACTTGTCAGTGTTTACTTTTTTTTGACGCTCAAAAATGGGTGTATTTTTTGATTAAGCGGCTTATTTCTTCTTGTAATTACAATTTGTTTAATATTTATAACGATTTAAATATTTTAATATTAATTATTTAACTATGCAATATTAATTTATGTTACAAGTCAATAATATATTTGCTATATATTGTTTCACACATGAAAAATTAGTGTTTACTTTTTTTTGACTCGCACTGTATTCAAAACGATTCAGGATATGCACAGGACTTTTTGGATTCCGGCATTTTATCATGTTTACTTTGCTCTTATTCAAAAGTTGTACTATGTTGCAATAATCTTTTTTCCAACATCCAAGTTTAAAATTCACAAAAGAAATTAAATTTGTGCTATTTATACATTTATTTGATGATTTTATAAAACACGATATTTTAGGTAAGTCAAAAATTTTTTGAGAAATATTCAATAGTTTCCGAGATATTGCCGAAAGCTCGTAAGATTTATTTAACAATGGAAGCTTCCATTTTCAAAACCCTATAACTTTCGAAATTATCATCAGAATTCAGGACAACAAATCAATTAAAAAAAAATCTGAATTTCCATAATGGAAAAATTCCGAAATAGTAGTTAATTATGTTAATTAATTTTGTTTGGAACAAACCTATCTTCTCGTGTCATTTTCAATGACACTAAATTTGTGGAGATGCGATAATAAGAAATGTAACACCGCCTGTAACTTTATTTTTTAATTGTTGATGACTGTATTAGTATAAACTATGTCCTCCTTTAACAGTAATTATCTCAGGAATTTATTATAGCATTGATTCTACTGAATACCAATTTTTTTAATTCATTGTGTGCACAAAGTTTTACAGCATTCGGTTATTTTTTAAAAATTTATTATTAATTTTATTGAATGGCTTATTTTACATAAATGTCTCATCAAAATATATCCCAGGTTTTCTATTGGAATTCATTCTGTTGAAATTGTAAAATGATTAACTAATTTTATTTTCTAATATTCATTGTTCCATTTTCAATTAAAATGAGTTCAAATCATAATTGCTAAAAATGAAGAATACTAATTTGTATCATTTCTATGTATTATTCATCAAATATTCAGCAGGGATTATCATTTTCTTTGAAAAAAAATCACGTAATATTTACTTTAGGAGGTGTATTGCAATATAACAGTAATGATTGGTTCTTAAGGGCACAAAGTTGCTTCATCTAATGCCGTTTGCTTTATAATATTAACACATTGTATACAGGTCACGATATCTCTCGCTTTTAGCAGGCCAAATGTTATGGACCTGCTAAACGGGGTCACGACACTTCTCGTTATATTGGCTTTCATAATCGCGTTATAACCACATATATCTCACAACGGGTCACGACATATCTCGTTCATAGTTTTAGACTAAATAGATGCATAATCAACCAGAGGCAAATATTTAACATATTAAGGACCGTAAAGAAATCTGAAGACGTAAGCCAAGGACAGCACGCTTTTAGGCAAACTTGTACGTTCTAAAATCCTCAATTTTGTTATTTATGAAGCAATAACCGACAGGACACGCAACACGAGAAAACTCATGGGCGGTTCGTAATGTCTTAAAACAAGACACTGTTGCAAATCGTGCCGAATACCACTGCACAAGGGAATATGGTTTATCAAATATCACACTTTAAAGCATTATTCAAGTGTATGAAATAATAGTTCAAAACCTTATATAATAAATATATGTATAAAATATTTATCAATATTTAAAAATACTTTAAGTAATTGTTTAATACCTAATACGTTGAGCTCGCAGAGTGCCGTACGCGGTGTGTTAAAAAAAGCGAGTTTTATTAAAGAAAATTACTTTTTTTTTCAGTTAACTGTTTATAATTTGATCTTTTTGGCTCATGCTAAAATTATTTATTTCCATTTTATCAATGAAACAATTTCTATTGTTTTTGCTCTTCTTCCAATCAGGCTTCTAGATGTTTTCGGCATTTCATTGAATTGCATCAAAACCGACAGTCAATGAAATCTCATTGTTTGTTCTTATTTTTGGTTGATTAGTTTTGATATTCAAGATTAGAATTTCATCGTTCCGTGGAAGTGTTTCTCATTTGTTTCTCTTTTGAAGAGATTATGAATCAAGTGACTTGCATGCCCCGAAAATCTTTGTTGCATTTGTTTGACCTACACCGAATACAGGAAAAATGTCTCACGCTAATTAGAAAGCAATCTTTAAAAGTAATCATTTTTATATTTCTTTGGAGTATCTATATTTCATTTTTAAATACTCGGAAGCAAAATATATTTCCAAGGAAAAATTCTAACAACCGTCTTTCACACACGAAACTCATCATTGAAACTCATCATCGGCGAATTGTTTTCGCCGATTTAAATCGATCAAAACACATTTTTTTATTGCGAATTTTAGCAGTAACACTTTCTTAAGATTATAATATAGATTTAATCCTGTATTATATTAATAAAATTAAAATTTGGTATTCATATCATATTTCTGTTTAAAAAAAGAGCGAATCTATCACAATTAATAGTTTGCTTATGCTCAAAGTAGATTACAGATTTAAGAAGCATTTTATATGGCCTTTTCAAAATAATTCTGAAGAGTGTAAATCTTTACTTTTACTGTATGTGCAATTCTGTGAATGATATACTCGAGGGCTTGATTGAACTTAAATACGGATTTTGACCAGGTCCAAATTTGGTACAGATATACAATGCTGGTGTGAGGCTTAATTTCATGTTTCTCTTTTGAAGCTATCGTGTATCTTTTCAATGGTATGTATGAACAAATGTAATCTCAAAAATGAATTTTCGAATTAGAGGGGATAAAAATAAATTTATTTGCCTTGAGATTGAAATATTTCAGAGGGGTACGCTATTTTGTGTGTATATTTAAAATGAGTTGTTTCTATCCTGTTTGGTTCATTATATTTAATTGGAGTTGTTAGAGCAAGTCAAGTGTAAGAAAATGAATGTCGTATTTTTCTTTATATCAAATAAATTTGTTTGCCTCAGAATGAGACATTTATTCCCTGCCCTTAAGGATAAATGATTGTAGAAATGGGAGGTGATGCAGATGAATCGTTCAAGCTGCATCATTCGTCAAAGCAATACCTTCGAGAGGAAGTGAATGCATTTTAATGTACGGATATCACAAATGCAGCTGGTGGATCGGTTTCATCCCAATCAGTATATCTATGCTATTCATTTGGAACATAAATAGGCGGTTACATGCATGACATAAATAGGCGATTGTAAAATTTAAATCTCTTAATGCTTTTCCTATTTTTTGAAGTTTAACAAATTTTGAAAATTTATATTTATTTTATTTTGAAAATTTTTAAGATCGTATTTCACGATCATTTTTCAAACAAGTTCTTTTTTCTGCAAACACTTCAGATTGAAAGAGAAGTAGTTCTTAAATCTAAAAGCAAATTCTTAATTGAAAATCACCAGGCAGCTACTGTACGCTGACAGATTTATTACTTGAATGAACACTCAGTACTGTTCAAAATCCCTGGCCTTAAAGGGAAGATGATACTCGGGAAGCTTACCCTTTGTTGGAGGAAAGCAAAAACATACCCAGCCGGTTTAAGAATGTTCTGTCACTTTTTTACAGCAAATTGTGTCCACCTTTAACCTGATTGCGGCCGTTTTAAAACATTCTGAAGTTATACAGCGGCGCTCGATGGGATAGAGTACGGTTGAATGAAATTCAAAATTTTTTCTCAATAATTAGGTTTTGTATGAGAAATAATTAAAGTTGGTTTAAAATGACCACATTTAATCTGTCAGAAAAATCGTATAAAGGGAAAAAAATCTTCATAAATCGGAATTTTATAAATTTTTTTTCTTGCCTCAGGGGAAGTGGCCCCCGAGGTTTACGAATTTTCAACCTACTCCTGCAGCCGCTGAATGTAAATGGTGAATCTTTCAGCAAAAACCAATAACACCAGGGATATGGCATTGCGTTTTTCACCCTTCATTTTAGCGGCATTTACATCCCATTTATTCCTCCCTCGGCATTCTTTTAATGTAAAAACTCGCTCTTTTCCAAACTTAATGACCGCTTGTTGCAGATCAATATTTTATCAATGTATATTATGCACTGCATTATACTGTCGGCTTTAAAAATGCATTATAAAGTCCAAGAATAAAAAATATTGGTCTTATTTTAAAATAAATTTTATTATGATTGATAAAACTGCACTCCTGCTAATTAACATGAATATTAAAAAAATATTATCCTCAAAAGTTAGATTAATTCTTACCAATTTTATTTAAACCTGTTGGTCAATACGAACTATAATAACAAATTATTGTTGATTATAGCTGACGCTTTTTTTGATACATTTGAACAAGGAATAGTATTCCGGATTTTGCTACCAATTTTTATAACTTGTTCTGATAATCGAATAGTTCATTCATTTCAAGCTTTTGAAAGGTAAGATATGTTGTACTGTTCAACCGCTTACATATTACCTATTCTTATTTTTCATTATTAACAAAATTCTGTGCTTTACAAGATTATATTTTATTTTTCTGAGCTAAGGCTGTCTACTGCCATAAGTAAACGATTAAAGTTTTGCATCCATTTATACCCCTTCATGCATAAAATTTCATCTCATTTCATTCCAGTTTAAAGACTGTATTCAATAAAAAATAGTTTGCTAGAATATGAAAACTGTCGTTTCAAGACCTTAAAAAAATTCGTTTAAAAATAATTTACCATAACTGGAAACGATTAAAAGTGTCAACAATTGTTTACATTTACGTTTATATAAAGCTTTTTTAATATACAATTCAAAAGCATTGGCATTCATTTTTGGAAAAGTTTTGAAAGTATTTGCAGCAAATGACTGGAATTTAATTGGTTCATTGGCGGAATGAAAAAGATGTCCATGTTTGAGGGAGAACATTTTCTATTAAAAGAGTTCTGGCGTCTGCTGTATCAAATGAATCAGATTTAAGTATTCATTCTTCAACTACCACAACAAGGCGAATTTTGAGCCCAATTTTATTGTATAGTAAAGATGATTAAGCCACGTTTTGATTTAAAACTTGGTTAGAAATCTGCAATTTTAGTGACAATACTGTCTCAAATTTGCATGTAAATCATCGTGTTCTCATGCAAAAAGACAGGCAGACGGATTTAGTTTAAGATTAGACGAAGATCTACAATTTTGGTGTGATAATCGCACACAAAACATCCCACAATCAGTTCATTGCGTTTATAAAGTTGAGCTAAGTATCATGTTGACAAACACTCAACCATGTGGCTCAGCGTTCATTCCGTTGGCGCATTTGTTCCAAAATGTTATTTCAATTTTAAAGGTCTAGAAAAAAGAAATGGTTGGATTTTTTTACAGATTCATAAAGGTATTCAACCTAAAGTTCGTCCATTTTTGCAGTGAAATTTTTGGATAATTACTATAATTTATCTTATTTGAAAAGTGGAAACTAACATTTTTAATAAAGTTTTATCCTTGTAACGACTGCAATATCTTTTATTTGGTAAGCTTCAAGATTTCGGTTTGGCATGTTTGTTTGAGTGCATAAGAGGACTTCTTGCTACCATTGAGCCTGAGTAGATTCCCTTTCTTTGTTGGATAAAAATGTGACTTGGAAACCACATAACAAAACATTTTCTTTGTATGAAACAAGAATACAAAAAGGGAAATAAAATAAAATTCGTGATTTTCTTTTCTTAAATCAATTTCGGAAACCTTGTTAGCTGAACTTCGCTAGTCTATGCGATGAAAAGGGGAAAATGAAATCCTAGGAGGAAATCGAATATTCAAGCTCTTTCTTCCACTTCAGAGCGAAATGTGATTGCATCCCAAATTAGAAAAGATGAGGCGATGGAGAAAGCGCTCGCGAATAAAAGTTGCAAGCGTAATTAAATGGATTTTCGCTCTAAAACCTAATAAAAAAATATCTTTTTCCCATAGCTATAATTCCTTTTGGCTTTGAAGATAAAAAAGATGAATTTACTCTGAATAGCAGAATTACAAGATTTGCAAATCCTCATTTGTAGCTTAATAGCTTTTGATATCTTTCGATGCTGATGCAGAGTGATAGTATTAAAATGTTTATAAACGTAATTATAACATTTGTATCCACTTTGCGATTTTTTATTTCTGGAGTAAAATTCGATTGTTTTAGAAATGATTTACTTGCATTGTTTCGTATCATCCTAAATTAAAATTTTCCACAAATACCCAATTATCTTCTTTCTTATCTACTTTCAAGGGGCCGCGGTGGCCTGATGGTAAACTCTCGGCATCAGGGCCGGAGAATTGCCGATTTTACCGTCGTGTAAGTGTGGTCTGGTGAACGTTAAATCCGTCGTGGCAAACGTCCTCCCTTTGGCGTAATGTGGAAGTTTGAAGAGGAGGGTTGCTAGATAAGGTGCGGTCCTCGTCATCTGATCGTGGTTAAAAATGACGAGGTCCGTCCTAAAATAGCCCTAGTGTTGCTTTAAAAGCGGGACGTTAATATAACTAATCTACTCTTCGAAATTTTGAAGAACTTTCCAATTTAGGCCACTCTTCTTAAAGGAACCCCATTTTTGAAATTATTTTATTATGTCTGTTGGCTTGTATGTAAACTTGATAACTTCGAAATGAAACCAATTGGACGTGTGAATTTAGTATTCGATATTTATACCGGCGTTGTATATATATTTGAAATTTTGAATAAAAGTTGCCAAGGCAATCTAAACCAGCCACCCGAAGGAATGTGAACACGATAACTCGAAAACACAATGAGGTAGAAAGGGAAATGAGACGCATCGTTTTATACTAGAAGTATAGACTTGTTTTGAGAGTTGTAGTAGATTTTACATGAAGTGGTCTTATCAATTCTTGCAGTTTGAATATGATAACTGAAAAATAGAACAATAAAAAATTCCTGTATGGTTAAAATACCGGAAATGTACATCTATATAACTTGTATCCAACTGGTGAAAGAATAAGCTCCAAAAAGTGTCTTCAAATATTATTTCATTCTACGACTAGGCAAGAGCAAAAAGCTGCATATAATGTCTAAATGTATGGGAAAATGGATTGGAGAGCATTCTAATGAATTTTATATAGATTTATTTTCATCTTTTCGCTATTCCCTTTTGTAGAATTAATATTTTGTGCATAAAATTAGTGTGGTAATGCTTTTCTATAATGTATTCTGCAATTTTACTATTTTTTTGTTCCCAAAAATAGGAATTCAAATTAACTTGCAGAAGTTTGAATTGAGGAAAAAAATTGCCTTTAATAACAAAAAAGCAATTTCCATAAGAATTCACAATGCGCTAAAAAGCCTCGAGCTTTAGATTTAATTAGCTGAACATTCAGTTTTTGTTAAGTAGTGGATGCATCGTAAAAGGGCGATCGGTCCGTAAATTTTTTTAAAAGCTTCGACAGAAAGTAATGGAACAAATTGTTGCTCGAAGAATAAAGAACAATTTCTGACAAAATTGTAGCGAGATGCAGGTACATGGACAAAAAAAGAGGGGGGAGATGAGCTTTTAATTTTAATCTTTTTTCCTGGTCCTTTGATGAATTGCTAATTTTATTGAAACTAATTTTTTTTTAAATATGACACAAAAGAAACGACATTAATGTAAATTGTTTTATTTTTTGGGCAGAAATTTTGGCTGTAAAAAACATTTTAATTTCTCTCAAACATGTCAAATAACACTGGCTTTATCTTTAGATTAGGATGGAAAGAAATACCAAAATAGCCTTTAAAAGTAGAATTCAAACAAACAAGAAATTCTAAATTTTTGCTAAATACTAGTTCTGCAATGCACACCCAATATACATACAGTATCGGTTTGTTTTATTTCTGAAATGTAGCAATAATCATTAAACAGGGTGATCATGATGGTTACAACTACGACTTGCATGTAACTTACTTTCTGTATCTGTAACATATTTCTGCAAATTTCTTATGCTCTGGTTATTAAAATAAAAGAATTTCTTACGAGTAACAGTCACTTTATTAACAAAAAGCACAGCACAGAGACATTCACTAACACACGAAAGGAACAAGAACAGAACTACGCCGTAGCTTTTTTAACATCAGATCATGCTATATAAAATTCTGACATCAAACAGTGATGTAATGGAAGACCAATCAGAGATCGCGCATTACATCCCTTCAAATTCTCTATTACGTAAAGGTTATGATGTCACACGTGCGATCAAGGACGAATTCGTGAATATGAAATAATCCAATGGCGTCGCAACAATGATTAAATAAGTTAATTGCAAAGACTGTAGCTGAGTTAACGCATCACCATTTCCATAAGCATATGAATATGGAGAATTATATAATGTGCATGTGCATATGTAGCGTTCTTTGGCAGAAGTAATGAATAAAGGAGTGTCTTCAGATAGTTTTATTCTTCAATTTTGGACTTTTTTTTAAATTTAGAAGAATTTAAAATTTCTTTTATTTAAACGCCGGTTTGGAAACAAAGTGACATGCTATAGAGCAGCAGAAAGAAGAAAACTTGAGTCGCTTTACTTTCAGGTGATGTTGCAACTCAACGGTAAATACTTCCAGAAACTATCTTTCAGAAATAAGAGAAGATCGGTAGGGAGAGGACCTTTAAATTTAAGCGATAGTAAAAAAAAAATAATTTTAAAGGCACATTTACATTAAATCTATATAATATGTAATGCAAAGTAATATTTTTCGACCATAGATAAACAAGGTGCTGCAGGATTATTTGCAATCCTTGTAATGCAATATACTGTATGATATAATAAAACATTGTTCGATATCATACATCATTATCAAGAATTTTGTAATATATGATGCGGCGACTGTTGCACTCTGCAATGTATAGACAATAATATAGATTAGGACACTAAAATAAGCTATAAAAATGATAGACTGGTACATTTTGTGATTGCCTCAAATTCATCTAAAAATTTTCTCCATGCATGTTTTTTGACATTTAACTGGATTTTCATACTTGGAATTTACTCGTTGACTTTACTTTTTTCATTTTAGGTTACAAAATATGTCCAATAAATTCTTTACGAGTAGGGTGAAATATATTCATGCTCAAAATAGCACTATCGACTGCATTGCAGATTGCCTCTATTGATCTGTCAGATATTCATTATTATATTGTCCTTTTAAATCGATTTGATTGTCCACATACCTGGAGCACACTACCCCTTTTTAAAGATTACAAAAATGACAAGGTCAAACAATCTTCAAAGTACAAGACAAAGTAAAGATAAAAAAATCTTTCGTTGGAAAATCTGAGCTTCGCATTTGGCTGAAATCTCCAGATTTTAGACTTTTCGAAGTCTGGGGGGGGGGGGGAAACTTGTCATTTCCAGAATCACGTCTGATAACTCGAAAACACAAAGATAAGTAAACTTAAGCAAAAGAAATTTGGTATTTAAAGCATAATTGCAGATTTCTGTCAAATTACGGAAGAAATTGTTCATTCACATGCTTATGAACATTACTCAAAAGCATTACTAATGAGTAGGATATTTGGTGCAGAATTTTATCATCAGTCATAAATGTATATAAATGGTTTGACGAAGGAAAAACCGAAACTAGCTGTAACATTTGCAAAATTATGAATGTGTTAAAAGTATTTACGTTTTTTGATAGTAATTACTTTTTTACAGCTTACTTATTCATTCATAATTAAGGAATAATACTACTTGCACGTGAACACCCAAGAATCACGAAGGACCGCGGTGGCCTCCTGGTAAACACTCGGCTTCGGAACCGGAGGGTTTCAGACTCCAGACCCGATTCCATCGAAGCACCGTCATGTAAGTGGGTCTGGTGCACGTTAAATCCATCAGGGCCAAACGACCTCCCGCTGGTGTGTTATGGAAGTTTGGAGAGGGGTGCTAGCTCAGGTGTCGCCCTGGTCATTTGATCGCGATTCAAAATTGCGAGGTCCGTCCCAAAATAGAATTAACGTTGCTTTAAAAAGCGGGACGTTAATAAATTATACTAAACTAAACCCTTCACAAATGAGGGAGTTACGCTCCTTATTTGCTCCACTCACAAACACCACGCTACGATTCTTTTGGGATCACTAAGTAATCCTAGCTCGCTTACCGTATAACTATGCACTTCTGTTCGTAATAAAAAGACATAAATACATTCCTTGCTAAAAGCAAAGTTAAATTATTTAAATTGCTAACCTAAAAATTTCATGAATTACTGAAAACTAAATTTCTAAAATTAAAATTTTTTTGGTAGCAGTGAGAAATTATGAAAATATATAAAATATATATTCTAAGATGTTTAAAAATCAAAATTGAGGTTGCTTTTTCTTTCCCTGCTTATATAAGGCGTATTTCATCAAAGTGGATCGACACAATGTTAATAAAACTGAAATGTCGACTTAAGATGCCAGGTATTAATGTTTTTATGTGGCTCCACTTTGATAAATTACATCTTATCTCAAAGTAATTTTTGATTATTTTCATCGTATTATGTTAAACTATATTAAAGGAATAATGATAGAGAATTTTGAGTGGTTAGACGTTTTTCAAAGTGTCGAAATCGATTGGCGATTTTCACATAGTTCGGAAACTTCACTCCGTACTCGAAAAAAAAGTTTACTTTTTCCGAATATTCCGATCTTCTTATGAATGATTCTTCAACATTTTCATTTATAAAAACTTCCATTTCATAAAAGCTTTTGATTTATAATTGAAACTCCCAGCCTTAAGCTCATCTTTACGTATTATCTGACCCCAAAATATAATTTTCTCAGATTTTTCGCCGTGCCAAGGATGTAAACAATCCAAACGTGCGTGCAGTTACCAAATGAAAAACAATAAATTTTGCCTGCTCTGTATCTACATAAGCGTTTTATTTATATATATATATATAAATATGTATCAGGAAGCATTGTGCCATTTTGTTGATTTTAGTACTAGAAATATTTTCTCAATATCTTCAATTACAACTTGCATCAAGTATTGGGCAAGTCGTAACAATAAAATAAATTTCCTCGTCATTATTTTATTAAAGTATATAACGTATTTGGTAATTATCACTTGGTGTTGTGATGTAATAAATGATATCAAATGACTTACGATGATATATATATAATTTAACTAAGCAAGATAAGTCAATCTGCATCAGAACTGCAGTCAACACAAGCAAAATCTGTCTTCCTATCGCATACATTTTGTACACAAATTTTACAAATTAAGTATTGAATCGATTCTACACCACAATTGCGAACTATAGTAGTCTGTTTAGAATCTTTTGGCTACAGGATCAACGTGTTCGAATACCGAATTCTCCGACGAACAGCAGTATAAACGGGCGTGCTCGTTAAATTTATTGGAACTGAACGTCTTGCCACTGGCGTGGCTCGACAGAAGAAGAGTCAACTCAAGTGCCGTTTTCTTGCTCAAAATTGCTTGATCTGTCCCAAAATCTTAACGTTACTGCTTTTGATTTTAATGTAACATATTGAAATATATCATCATTACAGAGATAATACATAAGTAATACATCTATATACATAAGTAAAAGAGATGCGTTGCATGCAAAACCAGGTAAAATCATTCTTCTTATCTGTATTTAAGTTTAAAATCCTCGACATCTTTTTTTCTTTTCCCACCTGAAATTTTTCTCTCCTTAATCTTTTCCCTTTTTTTCTAATTTTCATTTCTTATTTATAGCATTTCTTTTCCACCGTTGCTTCTTTATCAAATAGGAAAATTATAGTAATAATTATTTTTCATTACATAGATTCTGTCGGAGATGAATCCTCAGAGAGATATCTGGTATTTCCGGGTGCGAGTTTATATGTGAAAAAGAATGTCTAACTATATGAATCACTCGCAAATAAAGATAAATCTCACAAGTTGAAATACGTTATAATTTGCTTCTCGATTTTATTACAACTTTTCCTATGGCATAGTTTCGGTCATATTTGTTTTACAAAAAAATATTGAGATTTGTAAAAATTAAAGCAGTTTTTTGAAAACTTAACAATAGAAAGCGATAAGTAAAAACATTTCGTAAAATGAGTGAGTTATTTTTTTAAATGTAGTTTCCTCTTTGCTAGTTAAAACGAAGTACGTGTTCACTACTTTTCACAACCAGTTTCGACTGTCCACTGACTGCTCTGATATAATAGTGTTCATCAGAAGAATATTTAGTGGAAGCTCTGAATTAAAAGTAAAATTTATTCAATTAATCTGAAATTAAAATAAAATTGAAAACAATTAAAATCTGTTAACTTTTAGCTATTTTTAAATTGCGTAATGTGCGTGTTACAACTACCCTCTGAGAGAATTAAAATAGATTCTGTCGGTTCGCTTTGTGGATATGTGAACACAACATATTCGATGCACGAATTTCGATATAAGGACTTGATATCAATCTACATCAGATTTGGAATTGTATCCGGTCTGTAGGAAAACTAATCCGGAAATGCATATTCGATCCTTTTATGACAAAATCTTAGTTTCGAAGTGAACGCGGCGTATTGTATGAGTATAGGGGGTGAGTTTGGGAACACCACTCCCACTTACTACCAGTGGGAATGGTGTTCACCAAATATTCTTCACATATTCTCTAATAAAGTTCTTTTTCAATCACCATAAAATTTTGGATCTTGTGTAAGCCTGCAAATATCTTGTATGGCATTTGTGAACAATAGATAGGTAATATTCATCTATGGTGTGAAAGCATTTTTAACTCAATCGATCGTGTATTTCTCGGTGAAATTTTTGACGATTGATTTCTGGCTTGGCTAATAGTACTCGAAAATTGAATTTATGTTTATGACATAGTTACGCTTATATTCTCAATCACATGCGAAATTTGATTCATCTAAATCATTGCGTTTTTTAGTTATCGTGTTTATATGCTTCTTCAGACCGACAGACGGTCAACGTCTTTTTGGAGTTGACTCAAAATGTGTTTGGAGAGTATCTACATTATAGATGTTAAACCTGTGTACTGAATTTTATCTATCTATCAAGCTATCTTCGTTTTTTAGTTATAGAGTTCACTTATGTGAGACGCATAGACACATTTCTTATGGAACTTGTAGATTTCAATTAAATTTTGGACAATTTTGGGTGTAAGGACCCTATATCAAATTTCATCCATCTAGCTCAAATCGGTTCTGAGTTAACTTCGTCACAGATAGGCAACCGTAATGCAAAAAAAAAAAAAAAAAGGGGGGGGGGGCAAAATAATTTTTAAACTCTGGGAGGTTTAAAACGTGGAGATTCGTCAAAATGTCCTGATCGAATGTTTCGACGATTGCAGTACTTTTTCTATACTTCGTATGCAAGAAAGTAAAATTTCGAGTGGAGAGCTCTTGTTGGTTTCATGATCTTTGCTTAGTATTTATGAAGTAATCTTTTACGTTTATCCATAGAAGTAAATACAGATTTTCCGTTTAAATTAACTACAACAGCAGTTATCTAAAGTTTTCCAAAGAATCATCTGGAATGTTAGTTTTGATGGTGTCGTGTTTCTCCTGTGACTGTCTTTAAATTTATAACTCATCTAATTACATTATTGATGATATACGTACAATGCGTGTTCCATTATTATTTAAATTTGTTTTTTTCTGTCTGTCAAGCACAAGTGATAAAAACTAATCATAATCGTATCTTTGCGAGATTAAACGTCTTGAATCTCTGGCCATTGAGCGTGGCCGGTATCAGCAAAATTTCTGACTCTAGTCCTTGAACTTTTACAGCAGGGGGAGCGGCAACGCTGGGTCGATGGATCTGGCCGGTGACGTCACGAAGACTCCAAACTCCCTCGCACTCTCTTGGGCCGATAGCGTCGTCATGGTTACGGACCAAGCACCTTTCCATCACCTCCGAAAGTCGTGGGAGCGACGCTTCGGGGACACCTCGGCTGTCACGTGAGTCCTGTTTTTGTTCCTTTTGACGATGGGTCGTTTTATGGGCAGAAGAAATGGGTCAGCGGGAGCATTAATAGAATGGTGCATTCCTCATTATTTGAATAAGACGTGAAAAAGTGGATGGCCCCGTTAATTGCCCGTCATTAATTCTTCTTGGAGGAGTTCCAAACAGCAAACAGGATGGAGCTGTGCAAAGTTCAGCTCTGATGAGAAGTTCATTCTTAACTTAAATGTGACTTTTTAATTATGAAAATCCTTTTGCTCTTTCGTTAATGAACTTGTTGAATTCAGTCCGTTTTGAGACATTTGCGTCTGAGAGCAGGTTCAAATGCAGCACGACTGCATTAAAAAAAAGAATTAAGAGAAATGTAGAACACTTTAAACTTATTTCCTAGATCAAAATAATTCATACCAATTCTCGTAAAATGAACGAAAAATATAGAGAGATCAACTATTCAAAATAAATTTCATGCCATTCAAATGTAAGCAGTGAAGCCACATACTTCGTGATTATAAACATTCAAAATTTCCCATCGCGAGTAAAGGCAAATCGGTAGAATATCATCCTGTTAATGTGCCAATTCATAGGTCTCTTAACGCAACAAATAAAACCTGAAAATGCCACACTCTTGTATACTTATTGCATTTCCCCTCAGATCAAGAATTTACTCTTGGAGACTCAGGCTCTAAGAGTAGCGACTGTGCCATGTCGATTTTACGGTCATTCACATACTATCAGAATGCCCTGTCTACAATCATCAACGAATACGCTATTTTAATACATCATGTCCGAGTATCAGTGACTGAGTGGGAGAAAATCCCCATTGTAACATTTTTACATTTCTGAAAACAATTGGATTTTATCATCATATTTAAATAGCAAATCTTTTTCACTTTTAACCTTGTTTACTATAGTGAACACTTCGTATTTTAAAATCTGAATTTGATTTTTACTGAAATAATTCGCCGTACCATTAGACCAGAAACTTCTACCATACTATTGGCGCAGCATGGCCAAATATGGCCCTTGCGCCAAAAAAATCGCAAACTAACTAACTAAGAGTAGCGACTGAGATATTATAGGAAGTAGCAAAATGCTACTTGTAATCCACATTTATATCTTTCTATGAAAGATGAAATATAGTAGCACTAAATAATAATTTCAGAAAAAAAAAAAAAGACATAAACAAGTTTTATTTGTATTTCATACCTCTATAGTAGTGTTTGTACCAAAAAGCAAGTATGTTCAGAACGATGTACTGAAGAATGGAAGCAACTTTTATACTCCATATTTTAATACTTACTCTCAGAAGAATTGAATTTTTTTTGTTTAAAATGTTAGAGGAAAGTTAAAATGTTATGATTTAAATGTTATTAAATACCTTATAAAAGTAGGCAACTGTACAAAAAAATGAATGTATTGCTAAAAATTATGAAATCTTATTAGCCGAAACAACATAAACATAATTCATTTAGAGTGTATTTCAAATTAAATGTATTTTTAACGGTTTAAAAATGAAATATTACGCCATAATTAGAATGACAAGCAATCAGAAATTTGATTATATATTATCAATGCTGCTGATACATGTAAAATTCTTAACTGTTTTGGCTGAAATTTGTCACACAACATTTTACGAACTAGTGTAAAAAAAAAAGTTTGAGATAGAATTTGATGTAGAAATAATTGCATTATGAAATGGAAATTCTTTTTATTTTTTTAAAAGTTAATAATTTTGTGGCAAAGCTTTTGCGAATTTAATTTATTCTTTTACTTTCTCCGTCTTTTTCTAAGAATTATTACTATTTAGTTTATTATCGAGATTTAGTAAGTCATCTAACTTTATTTTCTTTAATCTTTTACGCTGAGAAATGAATACGGCCTTTTAAGGTAAGCCTATGTGCTCTAAATGCATCACAGAGAATAGGGTGAAACACAAAGTAGAAATATACTCTCATCGCTTTGTTTTACCATTGTACTCGCTTGTGCCTTCATTATAACACGCTAAACAAGTAACATATCAACAAGTAACACGCAAGTAATATATCGATGTGAATTCTAATGTGTATCAGTCTTGACAATTCGATCGGTACCTGGGCATAAAATTATTTTATGGCATATTCGGCTTTAAAATTGACACTATTGCACAAACGTTTCATTCTTGTCCTGTCTAAATACGGCTGATAGTTGGCCTACTGTCATTTTCTATTCATAATGTATCAGCCCGGCTTGCACAATGTTTGATGTGCTAATAAAATAAATAAAAATCGCAAATAATGTTGTAATGATGGAATAAATCGCGCTCTTTAAAAGAGAGATCAGAAATCAAAGTTCGAGCATTGCGTAAAGCAACATGTCATCAGATGGTAAAGTATGCAGTTATACTTTCCGTAAAGATAAGATTCCTCCCAGGGGTGGCCGCGGGGGCCTGTTAGTAAGGAACTGGAGGGCTTCAGGTTTGAAACCCGATTCCACCGAAGAGTCGTCGTGTAAGCGGGTCTAATGCACGTTAAATTCTTCGGAGCCAGACGTCCTCCTACTCATATGGTATGGAAGTTTGGAGAGGGGGTGTCATTTCAGGTGTTGACCTCGTCATCTGACCGCAGTTCAAAATTACAAGGCACGTCCCAAAATAGCTCTAGTCTTGGTTTAAAACGTGAGGAACCAACCAAACCTTCTCTGTGGGGTACCTCAGTCATGGGGAGGCAATGTTTTCGGAATAGTGGTTAGTTCTTACTGGCCTGGTGAGTACAGAAATGTTGAGAATTCAGCTACCACTTACCGAAGTCGGGCCGTGCGTCCTTTAGAAGAGACCCTACAGTGGCCCGTGATCACCTTCAGAAATCAACCTTAGCTCCAGAACAATGCTGTTGAGGTGTTCGGGTATTCATATTTTTCCTAGTGCTTCGAGTGTGTCGGATTAGCCGTTTATGGGCATGGTTTTCATACAGATGTAGAGCAATCCACATGAAAATTCCAGCTACGGAATGAATAATTGTAAAATCTTATAAATTACAAATCCTAAATGCCGATCACGATTTGATTACTTTACTAGAGAATGAATTTATATTATGCATAAGAGATTTAATCAAAATGAAACGCAACTAATATTCCTTGTGAACCAATGAATCGTCATAGGCCGATTGTGTAAATTGGAATGAAATGAATCTTCGGTTGAAAACCGTCATCATTGTTCAGTCAAACATTCCCCATTATAGGATCCATTCGATAATTAGAGAATCATGAAATTGCTTTCATTTGACGTACCCGAATGGACTAAATTACCATTTCAGATTTAGTTTAATTACGAAAACAAATGAAAAGCAGTACATTTTTTCCCTAAATGATGCTACTTTTACCCTTTTGATAAATTCCTGTGTGCCCAAGGCAGACTGTAATATAAACATCTTTCATTCACCTTACAGGAGCATAGTTTCTGGACGCTTTACAAATCCCAAAGAAATTCAGATCGCCGTCACAGTTCAAGTTGGAACCAATACCACGGTATGTTTTGAAGCTCTTACTTTTTCTTTGTCAGTTCATTTCTTGTTAATTATGAGCTGTAAATGTACATTTTTTTTCTATATTTACATTGGTCACTTATTTGTTACTGCACTCGTCTCGTTTTTGAAGGATTTTTGCTAATCGTGTCATTCTTTCATTCACACTCAATTTATGTGGAATACCTCATCTGATATATCTTTACACGCTGTTATTTAAATAACTCATTTTAGCTTTTTAAAAAAAAATTCTGAAATTGATATTTTTATATGACAGAACATTGAGAATTTGCATCGTTGCAGGCTTCCTGGTGTAATATAATTTTGGAAATAGCTTTTAATTGAATCAATATTTTATAGTTTTGATTTTATATAAGTTATATAAATGTTGAATTTGAGATGCAATTTATCTTCTTAATATTTACAATAATAAAATACAGAAGGCTGTGTTAATGAGCCGACACATTTAAAAGGTTGTTACTAAGCATCACAATTGGAAGAAACTGCAATGGACCGTCAAATTCGAAGAGTTGTTACTAAGCATAAAGAGAGAAAAAAATGCAATTGGACGAACAAAATCGGAGGTTGTTATTAAGCATGAAGGTGAATAGAAGCTGCAATAGAACTCGAAGGGCTCATACTAGGTATCAAAAGGAATAAAAATGCTCAGATAGACAAATTCAGAGGATAGTTATTTAGTATCAAGAAACGGAAAAAAAAAATTGCAATGATATTACAAATCTCATTGAAATCGCGAGAAACGTCTGCAGTTTTCGAAAAGGCATTGCAGTTGAATAGGCATTGTTAACATACATAATGCACACATGTGATTAATTAATAATTCTTATATCGTGGGAGTTTCATTGGAGGTTTAATGCCCATGCGTAAGTTGGAATCCTCGTTGGTTATCCCTTGGGACTTTATTTGTTGCACGAATGGGTGAATAGAGCAACGTATTTTGTTTTGCTGCAACGCATTCTCCCGAAATTGCGAAATGTGCCGATCGCACAGCAGCAAAGCGTATAGTTCATATAGGATGGTACTCCTGCATTGGGCCGGGTTTAGCTCTCTTAGGGCTCCGAGGCAATAAAGTCTCTGGGCCCTCTTTACCTCCACCCCTTTTAAGTAGGTAATATTTTGTATTTAACTTTATATCATTATAAGCAATTTTAAGTAACAAATTTTGTCAACTTGAAATGTGTAAAATATTAAAAGGTGATCGCTTTCAATATTCAGCATATCAAGTATATACAAAATTAAAATTTAAAAATAATTTTACACAAGATACTATAAAAAAAGACTCAACGCTTTTTAACACAATCTAGATAAAATTTAACTATAGAGTCGGACAATTTAAAATTATAAAACACCATTTTTTAAAAATTACAAAGTAATATAAAACTTACAAAAGATAATTACGAATGTTGTTAGAAAAACGTTCACAAATTTATACGATATTTAATTTTGATCCGAATAGTTAATGCACGACCTTGGTAAATTCAATAAAAGTGTAAAATCAAGATACTCCTTAAATATTACAATTTCGAGGCTTTTGTTCTCCTCTTCAAAGTTGCGGACCCCTAGGCAGTTACCTACTTTGCCTCATTGGTAACCTGGTACTGGCCCCTGCATAATTTCTCCACGAAGTGCATACTTCGATGTTACATATCGGAAGAAGTGGATTGAAAGCGGAGCACTCATTGCTTGTATTCCACTTATTCCTGCTCTTAATCCTTGTGATTTTTTTTTCCTTTGAGACATTTTAAATCATTCGATGCCAATGGATTAATGGATGAACTCATCTCGAGGATTGCTGTTGGTGCAGCAGACATGAAAAGGGTATTTGATCTCTTCGATCACATCCTGAAATCCTCTTCATTAAATATACTTTTTTGTTATTCTACTTCTTGTCCTCCCAACCTGCACCTAAACACCGTGCGTGCTCCCTCAATTTATTCCACTGCAATTTTTTTTATGCCTACTAATAATTCTCAGATTTGGACTCTCCATTAACAGAGCATCCTATATATTAAAGACTAAAATATTGAAAATAAACTTTTTAATTAAAATTTCTTAAGTTTTTCAACACATCACTCTTGTAGGTTATTTTCCTGGAACTTTTTTTAGTAAATTAAAAATGGCATATTCTAAAAACTTTCTTATTTGCTCCTTTTTAGTTTTGTAAACATTCTATTATAACAAATTAGGAAATATATTAATCAGTCTTCCTAAAATTTGGTATCGGATGGTGTTTTTCATATGGAATCGAAGTTAAATATAATTTTTTTTTTCTTGAAGTATTAAAATCTAATTCTTAATGTTAAGAAATGAATGAAAAATGTTACTATGAAATTCCATCTCTGCAAACACGAAGAAATGGGCAGTTCTTTTTACTTTCTCGCATATTAAGTATGTGAGAAAAAAGTGAAAATAAAAAAGCGAGCTCGAGATTTTGATCTATCTCCAAGTTTCAGACTTCTCAGAGTCCGGAAAACATTCTTTTTGTAAACCCGATATTTCAAAAGCACTGAGCCTTGATGATATTATTTGGGATATGGTCTTTATATCAAATTTATAAATTTCTGTCATTTTGAATGAAGTAAATTTTGAGGAAATTTGTCTGCGCGGATCTCCGAATACAACTTAACAAGCTAATTACAAACCGAAGATAATTAAATGAATAACATTTGATACACTAACATTTAAAGTATAGATAGATATGAAAGTTGAAATCAAATCCTTTAAAACTTGGACAGTCTATCGGTCTGTATTTTTGCATGTGAATGAATGTAAGAACTCAAAAATCTCCCCCCCAAATCAAATTTGGCATATGGGTTTAAGTACAACATTATGTCAAATTTGTTTCCAATAGTGGTTGGAAAAAAGACGTGAAAAACATATTCAGTTTTTAGGTATTTCAAGCATGTGAACCACATGCAATATCGACAAAGCTGGCAAGCTAATATGCTTTTACTTCATTTGTTTCCGCCAATAGTATGTGGCAATGAATACACAAATGCCGATTTATTTTTGTATATTGTAAGCACATAACACACATGAGAAACACTGAAAATAAAAGTATGAGTACTCGATGCGTTCACGGCCTTTTCAAAAGTACTTTTTTTTTCGCAAGCAGGGCATGGAAATAATACATTTATTTGAGAGTATGCAAGAAAGATTAGGGACTCTGCATCCGTGAATTTTATTATTTATCATGATCAATAAATAGTTTTACAATAGGTCATAACTAATGGAAATTATGAGAAACAAATTATTAGTGGAATTTATGAATAGGAATATATATTACAAGCTCTCTTTTGAAAAAAGAATAGAGAGGGAAAAATCTAGCACCCGTGCGAAAACTGTATATTGAATTTTTTTGTCATTTCTGATATCATAAAATGTTATTTAATATCGAAAAAGAAAGAGCCGAGTTCTTTTATTTGCCCCGTTTATTGTTAAATTCGCACTTAGAATCGATTTGATTTTTCTTCCAACCTGGAAAAAAAGAACACGGCATTCTTTAACTGGAATATTGGCATTCTGCCAGGAATCTTTCATGATTCGTTGTCTTTATCGCCCAGTAGCCTGCCTGCTATTTTACTTCTGATAATAGAACACATTTAGTAGATAGATTTATATAGGACGGAAATATAGGGCTTGTTTGAGGATAATTTGATTGTAGTATTCATTGAAAATTTCAATTCGAATCAAAATTTTTTATTTACATTGTTGAATTTATAAATCAGAATTTTAAACGTGGAACTTAATAAGCTTTCATCCCCAGCACTAGTTGAAACTTGTTTAGGAAAATATGGAATCTTATCCTTCGGAAAAAGAGAAAAGAAAACGAGATGCATAAATACAAGTTGTCAGATATCGTTGTTCATTCTGATTGCAGTGTTCGAAAGTAAGCGATTCAGTTTCAAAATGTCATAAGAGCAAAATCCTACAAGTTCATGGGCCGCGGTGGCCTAGTGGTAAGGTCTCGGCTTCGGAACCGAAAAGTTTCAGGTTCGATTCCACCGAAGAACCGCCGTGTAAGCGGGTCTAGCACATGTTAAATCCGTTGGGACCAAACGTCCTCCCGCTGGTATGGTGTGAACATTTGAAGAGGGGGGTACTAGCTCAGTTGTGGTCCTTGTTATTTTGAGCGCTGTTCCAAAGTACGACGTCTGTCCCAAAATAGTCCTAGTATTGATTTCAAACTGGATGCTAATATAACTAAATGAAGCTAAACCCACAAGTGCATGGCGGAGCTCACGCCTCTGAGAAACTTTCATTTTCCATGTTCCATTTACTTAATGCGTGTCTGCCATTCTGCTTTCGGAGACAAATATATTCTACCTTTCGCTTTTCTTAAATTAGAATAATGGTGACTTCCCTGCTTTGCACGCATAACGTTCCCACCCTTGTCTTGTATATCTCATTTTTTATAGGTCTGATTTGAGCTTTGCAGATATATAAAAACACTTTTATATCATTTTCAAAATGTTAGTTAATAAATTGATATCTAATATTTTAATCTCTTAGATGAAGAATTGTTCATCATTTTCTGCTGCATATGACAAAACTACTTTGGATTTATATTCATATTCACAGAATACTTCACAAAATTAATGTAGACATGAAATTATATATATAATTGAAAGGCTACTTAAAGGCATAGATTGAAATGAATGGGATCGGGAAAAATGAAAATTTCTGCCCTTATGAAAATTTTTTTTTAAATAATGTAACCTACTTATTAATTTTTTTTACACATTTAAAAATGGAAAAAGAATTTGTTCTGGAATATTGTGATTAGTTATCTCTTCTTGTTGAGAGTTTGGGAAACAAGAGGTGGATATAGGGATTAAAAAATCTGTTTGATTTCTGGAATTTTTCTATTTTATATCAAAAATTACTTTGAAGTTTTGATATAACACATTTCGCGTTCGTTTTAGTTCATTTTTCGGATTTAAAAAAGTTCAGTTTTATTATTGTTACGAAAGTTTTTCATTCTGAATTCTGATAATAAGTAGGAAACTGGAATGCAGAAACTAAACTGAACTCTTTTCTCTGAAAAAGTAAGCAAATAGTTGATAGGAAAGGAATGAACAGTTACGAATGGTACAGTCTTTTTAATGATAAAATGGATATGATAGGAACCTGAATCTCAGATGGCATCTAGAATCCAATTATGATTGATATAAGGAGAAACGGGTGCTAATATGAATTCTTTTAAATGAAAACTAGTGTAAAAAGATTTTAAAAACAACAAACAGTTTTCTTAACAAAGCAGTTTTCTAGAAAAAAAAACTTATTGACGGGAAGGAAATAAAGAAATTTAAAACTGTGAAGCCATTTTTTACAGTAGCTTGAAAATAATACACTTCTCATGCCAGGGAACGCCTTGAATGGTCTTAGCGTATAATAATTGAATAATATTAACTTTTGGCATGAATTTATCAATTTGAATCTATCGCGAAGATTTTGCCGATGAATAGATTGTATGCGATTATCAATATATAAAAATAAAATTTATATTTTAAACACATTTTGTTTCAACTGACCGAAACAAAAATTTGATATAGAGCGATACTTGTAGTCACAAAATCATATGCCAAATGTGATAGATTAAAGTCATTGTATTTTGAGTGATCGAGTTTGTACATTTCTGAAAGCAGACAGACAGACAGACAGACGACCAACCCCTTGTTAGATTTGGCTCAATATTTAACAGGCTCCTACATTATAGATATGTTTGTGTACCTAATTTTATCTATAGAGATCACTTCTTTTCATAGTTATCGTGCTTTCGGACACCTGGAAGATATTTCTTCTACATGAATCGTACTACAAATTTGACAGAAATCTACACATTTGGTATAAAGAAAATATACCAAATTTCCCCCATCTAGCTCAAAGCGTTTTAGTTATTTTTTTATCACATACGAAAGAAAGAAATGTGTTTTCCAAACTCTGGGTGGTCTAAAGCATGGAGATTCATGAACATTTCGAGTACGAATGTTTTGACGATTGCAATACTGTCTCCATATTACGTATACGAGAAAGTAAAAAGTTCCCTTTCTATAAATACTGAATCAGTCTGAAATAGAATGTAGTGTTTTAGGCCTGAAGCGTCTTTTGTATTTTTAAAACCTTATTTTTAACTCTATTATGAACTTAAGGAGCCCACAAAAAATGCATTAATACAATGATCACCTCAACGGCCTGTCTATATGCAGTAGCAAAAATGCTTTTTTAAAAAATATAATTAACATTAATGTTAAAAATATATTTAAAACTAAAAATATGCGAATCAGATAGACGATTATTTTTCGAATTTAAAATTGAACATTTAATTTACGTACAAAAAAATACGCTTGTAAATGTATAAAAATGTTAATACTTCGATTCGTTTCTCAATAAAAGTTTTGCAAAAAAGGCTTTAATAGTGACTACATACAGAAGTGCGTGCCACATTTGAAAGCTCAAAGTCCAACAGTCTACCTTGCAATCGGTCACAACAAATCCTGTCTATACTGCCTCGTTCAGTGGTAGCGGGGTGGTCGGCTGTACCCAAGAGAGAGCCTACCCTGCAAAATGTTTTAAACGGTTTTTAAGTCATGCTTGTCGAGTCACGCTATTTACCTATAACATTAAACCTATAAACAATTTTAAAAACTCCTGCAAAATGTGAAGCTTCGATACAAGGTAGAAGCCTATCGAATTGCATTCTAAGAGAAGGCTGTTACAAAAGTGAAAATGCGCAGATAGCAACATTTATTTTGAATCGATTTACTTTCGTATTTATGTCCGATTTACTTTTGCAAAATAAGGTGAAATTTTTATTTTTGTACATATTTGCGCCAATTAATTCAGCAACACATTTCTTGAACCGAAAGTACAGGACCAAATAAAAAGTTTCATTTTAATTGTTTTTGATATTGGCTGATTGACAATTTGCAGAAAAGGGTTATTCTTTATCTCCTTTTACATGATAGACTTCTAAAATCATCGCATGGCAATCGACTTCATGCTAAATGGATTCATTCATTCAGAATATACTCAAGTTCGAGCAAATTCCCTTTTGAACGTTTTATTTTTTTTACTCCGAATTTTGGCTTATATTTTTAAATTTTCCTTTTCTTATTCCAGCTTCACATTCTGGAGACCAGAAATGGCACGTCTGAAGTGGCGACCAGTCTGGGATGGCGAAGTGTGATGTCGATGCGAAAGATTGCCAGTGGAGAAAGGACGATAGACACGCTCGTCATAGAAGCCGTAAGTATACTCGCATTCAACTTCCTTTTACTCAAATTTTAAATAATTTTAATTTTTTTCTGGAATTCGAAGAATGATTCGACAAAATTTCGATTTCATTTGCTCAATTTTTGATAATTTGGTACCTAGGTATAAGTTTATTGTTTTTGCTATGTTTTTTTTTGAGGGGGGGGGGTACTAATTTCCACCCAAAGATATAAAAATCTTTGAGATTCAATGCAAATAACTTTGAAAATAGAGGGAAAGTCAACTGATCCTTTATATAAAAATAAATATATTTGATATATCCATGCTCAATTCGTGACTATTACCAAAATTTGTAGTCACAACTTGAAAGATTTTTAACTCGTTTATTTTCAGCCTCTGCGCCTTCTCGGGGCATTCTATGCTTGGTAAATTTATTTCTTGCCATTTTTTGAAATTCTAAAATTTTTAGAATTAAAAAAAAGAAATAAGAATAAAATAACAAAAGTTAAAAATTATTACCGGTGTCATACACGTCTTTACTACTTGCATACTTGCAATAAAATTTAAATTTTTTTAATGAATATAAATTTAAAATGAATTCATCTCAAGATATGTCCTGGCTTATTGACTTATTCAATCATTTATTTTGTTAATCATTGTAATATTGTCTTTTAAATCTCGATATTACATGCAGCCTACAATATGAAAATTTTATAGAAGATTTAACTGTATTCTAATACAATTAGTATCGGAATTTGATTACAATTGAAAGGTTGTTGAATATGTTGGTAGTTATTTTTAAAAATGAATTAAAATTGGATACTCAATGCTTAAGGTGTCCAAACGCTATTCACTGTTTTAAGTTTACCACATATAAAATCTTCTTAAATCCAGATGTAGGTATTGTTTATTTTCGGATTTAGTAACCCTTCACAATTTTGCGCATGCGTCAGTTCATTTTTTCGAAAAAGGGTTGAGAAGAAAGATGAAAAGATATATTTGGCAATAGGGATCATCCATGGAATAAAGAGGAGTAAAATATCACTTCTTGCCTACCATCCCGTTGCGATGTGGAAACGTCGAAAAATATTGGTCTTGGGATTTTGAAATGAACAATAGCTGGTGGAAACGCTTAATCACTGTAAAAGAATTATACGAATTAATTTTTGTAAAAAAATGATTAAACTTTGGGCATAATTTTGAATGAGAATTTAAAAAGGTGTTTTCTTTTTGACAAAAAAAAAATGTAATTTTAAATATATGTAACCACCAAACTGTGAGATACAATTTTTACACAGCTAAAAGTGTTTTTCACCAGCGATTCTGAAGGATGCCATTATGTTCACCAAGCATGAATTATTGTTGTGTAATTATGTAATTCTTGTCATAGGTATGCGTAGGTAGGTCGCACTTACAAATAACAGAGATACTGTTTAAGAAATGAAGTAATGATGTTCTGAATGTGCAAAACTTTATTTTTGATTTTCTTTGATCGAGACAGGCATATCGTTTATGCACAATCTTTTCCAAACTGTTCCTTTTCAGACATTCTCTTCTTGGCCTAACCACAAAGCAAGAAGTAAATGAACCTATTTTGCAAAGCCAAAGGCATAAAAGATGCCATGTTCTTCAATACGAAACACTGTCTTGCTTTCTTTTAAATACATCGTTTACTAAATGAATGCTTTCTTATTCATGCCCATCAAAAAACACAGTGAGTTAGATCGTTCCATGATTGGAAAACCGGAAATGGAAAATGTAATATTCTTTAAGTATTTTTTAAGGTATATGTTGAAAATGAAGCGTTGATTAGTTGTTTTCACGTACAGTTAAGGTGACAGTCAATACTATAGGCATCTCAAATGATGGCATTTTTATTCGCATATAATCACTTCGGAATTTGTATTTGTACCGTCATTTCCTCTGTAGATTCGATTTTGTATTTGAACTGAGAAAGAATCAGAAATTTAAAAATTCTTTGCATGGGGTTGGATGAAACTAAAATGATCACTCAAATGGTCCAACCGATTTCAGTTTATTTTTCACATCTTTATCTGAAATTTATTGAAAATTAGAATAAGTAAAATGGAAATAAAAAAAAGCATAACTATTGATTACGGTATCCACCCTATTTCAAATAAGACGAAATATGTGCATTTCCTCCCTTCACTTTCTTTACAAAATCGACGGCCAAGTCTTTATTTCTGTGGGACAAGCTCATCTATCATCGATAGGAAAATGTCAGGAACTTTTTTTGATATATTTTTACAGCTTAGCGGAAGGAAGCAATTCTCTTTTGGATGACTGAAGAAAATGTGAGAATTTGGTCTTCCATGTTCCTTATGCCTACTAAAATACATCGTGTCCACACTAGTCGCAAACTTAAAGCTGATTTCCATACTGTTAGAGATGCATATACTTCAATTTTAAAAACACTCCAAATGGCATGAATTATAATTTGTGGAATTTAAGTCCGTAAATGCGTTGGAAAAAAAATTAAGATTTCAAGTTTTTTTACAGTACTTTTTTTAAAACCAAGTTTTATACAGTACCTCAGACAGTATTGAAAATCTTCTGAATTCGTGTAAAATATCAATTGTAAAAAGTGCCGATATATTAAAATTTTGAATTTCTTAAATACAGTACAGTCCCGAGTATCCGGTTTGTGACTATCCGGCTTCCCTACTATCCGGCCTAGGTTTTCAAAAACTAAAAATTGTAAATTTTAACTCTTATCTTAGGGTTACCTTTTCGCATCTGGATCATCATTTATCAGTGAAAAATAAAATCAGTTTGAGTTAATTTTCTTAAGAATTAGGCCGACGATTTACGCTAATGTTTTGTTTATGTTTCCAGCATTTAAACTGGGCATTACAGAATTTACGTTAAAATGTGAACTTTCTATATCCTTAAACTTACTTTTTCTCAAAGAAATTCTTGAAACGAGCAGTGCAGTATATAAACAGACATAAACTACCAGTACAGAGCCTTCTATTTTAACTCGACACGGTACCGGCAACTGCTTCTTTGATTCACCGGACGTTGCTGCGTTCACATTGAGTTAAATGGAGGGTTTAGTACTCAATAAGAATTGAGAAAATACATATTATAATAGTGAATTTTGGTATAAAAACTTCTGGTATTCTGGACAAAGAAACGAGTTCATAGAATTCGGCCTATCCGGCTTTTTTGTCATCCGACACCTGCCCTTCCGGATAGGATGCCTGGATACTCGGGAGTGTATTGTAGTTTAAATCGAAAATGAATCCTGTCCATTTCCGGATGATTTTAATTAAATATATTAATCATTTAGTATACAATGACAAGTACGATTCGCGTATCAATTTTTTTTTTAATTTTAAATCTGCAATAAAGTGAAAATATTAAGTAATCTAAAAATCTATTAAAAACGCTTCAATATCTCAAATGCCCTTATATTATTATAGAAATTAAAATAATATTAATAAATGTCCCAAATAGGATGTGTCATTTAATTAGAAAGTTAAATAAATTCGTAGGTCAAAGGATTAAGTGTGCATACCATATTGGTTATAATATTTTGTGAGTTTTGATACTTACAAATCCATTGAAGATTATTTGAACATTTTTACATCCATTTCACGATCCATTTACGTTTAAAAAAATATGAAACTATCTCTTTAGAACGGCTTTCTAACTCACAAATGGGAAAATTCCTCTTTAGAGTGGAATTTCCTCATCTGGGAGTTAGAATGCCGGTTCATTTTTCACGTGCTTTATGCATTTTTTCCGCGTACGGAGTTTTATTGCCAAGCAGAAAATCATAATGTTTCGGGTCTTTGACGTCACAGCATGTTTTGAACGGATGACGTCATCCGATTCATATTTTTACGCCCAGTTACTTGAAAGTGAGGATTTTTCTTCTGTCAATAAAAATATTTTCAATCATTTTAAAGTCAAAGAAAAAAGCAACGATTTTTTTTTCATATATGATGTTGCTTTCTTTGAAACGGGAGAGTAAAGAATGGATGGCGGATGTGTAACGCATTTATGTATATATATAATAGAATATAAATAAACTTTATTCGAAAATCTAACGGATAACGAGACACAAAAAATGCAGCTGACATAGTTGAGATCAAAACGAAAATGTCTAAAAATGGCTAAATTCACAAAAAACATGATGCGCGTGCAGAAAAGCTGCGATATGCAGTTACAGGTACTAAAGTCACGTTCAGACGGAATAGCTAAGTGGCAGGATTTTCAGATTGCTGATCGCGGAAGCGAAGTTGGATTCTGTAGATCTGCAGTGCGACTGGATCATAATGAGCTTAAAAAAATAGAAATATCGTGAGAAAAATGCAGCTCATACGACAACAGCAAAGTGTCCTGGAAAAGTGTCTTTTTTTATAAGTTCGCTTATCAAACCCAGAACTTAAAGTTATTTTAACTGAGCGGACAAACTGTCAGAAAAATTCTAGAAATTTTTTTAAATCAAATGTACGGATATCAAAGTTTAAATTATAAATAAGTAGGATAAGTAAGTAAAGTTTAAATATATATATCAAAGTTAAATTATAAATAAGTAAATTCTCTAAGTATATCAGAAGTTGAATCATTTACAATATTTAATGTTGATTTAATACCTTAAGATTTTTCTATTTGACATCTATTGCAAGCTAATTTCATTATGGTCTTGTTTCTAACGCCTCACGCGCTTTCAATTTTCGTTTTAACCTCCATATCTTTTGAAAAATTATTTGATATCTTAATTATTAATAAAACTGTGCTTTAATTAATTTTAATATTTTTTGCTTTTTACATTGCATTTCACTACTCGTTATAATAACTGTTTGGAAATCTTTTAGAATCAGTTTTTCTCTCATTCAGAAGATGGCACTTATCTCAATATATCAAAAATAAAGAAAATAAAGCGATTGTTTCATTGTTCTGAAAATATTAAAATGCTGTACTGGCATCGGGAGAACGCTAGTATGCAGAATTTTGAAAATTTTCTACATCAGGAAGCCGTGATTGATCCATCGCAAAGTCCCATGTCTATAAATATTAAACAATTTTACCAGCGGAATAATTTAACCACTGTAAGATTAAAGATTTTGCCGTTACTATCGCACAGAAATTTAAATTATTTAAACTGCAATATTCAAGGCAGATATTGTTATTTTTTTTTCCTCGTGAATTTTTTAATTTTGTAATCTTGCATTGATTTGTACGTAACATGCAAAAAATACAGAATTTTTTTTACATGAATGACTAATTAAGCCATGTCATCAATAAAATACTCAGAGTATTCGAATATTCTAATCAAATGACTTAGTCACTGATAGATGTTAGAGCAACGTAATCGCACATTACATCATTTACTTTCAGTATCAGTACGCCAAAAAAAATAGAGCTATTTCATTATTTAAATAGTAATTTCTGTTGGCTGTCTGCTTATTTTTATCAACTGTTTCTAAATCCTGTCTGAAGTTTATATTCTTGAATGAACTGCATTTTAATATTCATGCTTTTTATGCTTGCCAGAATAGAGATAGATGGTAATAGAAACTGTTTATTTTGAAATTTAATAACGCATTCATTAATTTATGCAAACTTGTAGTAATAGTAATAATGGATGAGGATTTTTATTTTTTCGAAGTGCCCCTGAAGTGAAAAACTCATGTTTTTCGAATTCGATATATCATTACACATTCTCTCATTATTTAGCCCAAACAAGGGGGCCCCAAGGAAAAATCTTTTTATTCTTTATTAATTCAAGTCCTTCATGCTTTACCTTCATCTGTTTCTGGAACATTGTTTGCGGATGATCTAAATATCTCCTATGATAATAATAATAATAGGATGACCAGCTCCAGAGAATTGTTAACAAAATTATTGTATTATGCAATGTTATGAGAACTCGCCCTTCTCCTGAAAAAGGTCTCCACCCTGATCATCTTCACCATATGACAGATTGCAATCTTTGCTTAAAAAAGTAGGTTTGTGATATTTCACAGTAATTCCCCACATGTTCTACATTTGTGAAAAAAAATAATAAATCGCACGCTATTTGGAAAAAAACTTCTTATTTATCAATTTGTGACATTTTCCTGTTGATTATGGATACGAAATTTCTAGTTCCGTTGTCTCTGCTTTATGAATTTGAACATTACTTGAATCTTTATAATCAACATACCAAGCTATCCAATACGTGTTATTTTTATAAGATATTGTTTGTCGGTACTAATTTTCCAACTGTGCAAATCTGTCCGATGGATTTTCTATCCATTCAGCCTTGCGATATTCTAGAAATGACCCTTTATAATCTATTTTACCAGCATTGCAAAGTTACTAAGATTATTTTCCAAGAATAATTTTTATCATCGACATCCATTTCAGAATACACTCCCATTTTTACTGATAGTCCCAAAACAGCATGTCCTGTAGAGAGTTCTGTAATCATTGCTCAAAATAACTACAGTCGCCGATAGCATATGTTCTGTTTTCATAGTTTAACTAATGAGGTTTTTTGTTTAACAATTTGCGGTGGAGAGCAGTGTCAAGCACGTCGAGATGGTTTTGTCAAAGAATCGCCAACAGCGTGCTTACACGCTTCAGAAAGCAGCTATCGCTGAAGTAAAAATGGCGTGCGCGACGCGCCGACTGAGATGGTTTGACAGAGCTCATTTTACAGGGGAACAATCTTAGGTAAAAAATAAAAAAAATTCAGTCAGAAGATATTAATCTTTTACCAATTTCAGTAAAGTATTTGTTGCTTTTTATGGCCTCTCGACGACTTATAATGGTACAGTTTTAGCAAGCACATCTGTGTTTCTTGCCATCGCGAGTAGTTAAGTTTTTTTAGATTTCATGAACAAATTTGACTGCGCTTCTAGCAGCATAAGCGGTCTTGTCGATTTCTGCCATCTCCATAATAACAGGCATTCGATGGTTTGAAATATACTTTTACAAATTTAGGCTACTAGATCTCTAAAAGGCCGTGTTACATTAAACTACGCATTAAACTGTCATGGTTAATTATCCCTAGGTGAGAACTAAATGTGTAACTAGATTTCTCATCGATCGTATCCGTTTCACCCCTTGTTGTCTGATAAATGATATTCTTCATGCTTAATATGCTCCACTCATTTTACGGAGTGGAGCCTATTTTTTTGGGTAGATTTTTTAAAATTCATATTTACTCTGAATATATTTAAAATATTATCGACTACCCATTTTTTAAAACATTTTCAAACATTTGTGACTTTATCGGAGAAACATTCCCTTTGGAACTTTAAGTTATCGAGATTTACGGTCATGGTTAAATTTTACGAATTTTACAATTTTATTCTTGTAGTCATCTTTCGCACAGATTACTTTATTTTATTATTGGATTGTTTTACCTTTTTTACATCTAGACCTTTACATCTTGCTTATGTCTCCAGAATGTTTAGCACAACATATCCAAAAAATCTAGTTCTTGTTCCATAAAATCCGAGATAATAAGCAAAACTAGATTTGGCGATTTTTCGTCAAGATTTCAAAGACTTCTATGCGCCCTCCATTTTGTCCTGTATTCATAAATCAGATTAAATCGGGAAATGGATTTTCAATGTTATCGATTTGTTGATCGATGTTGAATCTTCAGCGCAGAAAATATGCAATTTGCAAAGAAATGAAAGCCCAAAACCTTTCTAATAAATAGCATTAGTTACCATGGTAATAAGATCCACCCTCAAACACTGAGTTCAAGCTTTTCAATTTCTCTTACGTGCTGTGAATAATTTATCATCGATGATTGTGTAAGAAAGGGAAAAAACTGAATCGATTTTGATGTTCATTCTGTTTGATACGCTAAAAACAATCTAGTATTTGCGTTTAGAATAATTTTTATTTCACGAGGAAACCTCAAGGTAACGAATTGGAAATATCAACCTCTTCTAATCCAGAAAGTAATTTAAAAGCTGTAAATCTGCAAGAATAGGTTATGTAATAGTATAAATATTTAACAAATTATTATTTATCTGTAGGATAAAAGATTTAAAAGATAGGTTTATGGTTAAATGTACAAGAAATGACTTTTCAGGGATTAGAAAAAGTTTGGCATGAAGACAGGATATTGCACTAGCCATAGTCAGAATAACACATGTGGCTAAATTAATTTTTACTTTTTTCTAATTAAACATAAGCATAGAGAAAAGGTTAGAATAAGTTAGAGATAAAAGACAAATTGGGAGACGATTGAAAAATATCTATTGTACATCGCTAGTTTAAAGACCAAACCACGTTCAGAGACGAATTTTTAAACAATGATGTTTTCCTGTTTAAAAAAAAGTTTTCCATCGCAAAATCTCTCGGAATTTTCTAGAAATTTACATAAATTCAGACAGAATATAAAATGTTAACAAGATCCTCTAAAAAAAATGGCGACACCTATAAAACTAAAACATTTAAAAGATAAATTATGACTATTTTTTGACGTATAAAATTGGAGGATCTTAAGTTCAAATGGAGTTATTTTTTTATATATTTTATTTGAATTAAATGTTTACAAGTTGTTCTGTTTTGCTTAAGTAAGTTAATAATTATATATATTTATTTTGTATTATTAGTTCATAATACATTTAAAATAATACATTTTCTAAATCAATCGTGAGTGTTTACTTTCTTTTGACTTTCACTGTAGGTATCACGGCAATGAACGTGTTAAATTATTTTCAGATAAACTTATTTTTAATCTAGAATATTTATACAGAACACTATAATAGAAAACCCGTACAAAAGTATAAAGGATCGATGTCACTTAGTTTATTCTCTTCATTTGGAAAAAGATTGAAATGCTATTCATCCTTAATAGTTTTGTCATCTACATTGTTTGAACGTTTCTCTTCAATCCAATAAGTCCATCCGCTGTGATTCTGTCATTAGATGACACTTCCCTGTTTGGAATAAAAATGTTTTAATCTCCCTCGATTGTGGTCTTTCATCAGACGATAATTGATTTCTTGTAATTAATTTTCAGTTTCCTTCCCAATTTGCTGCTCAAAAAATTCATAAAAATCTATCACTCGTTTGATTATGGTTAATCGACTTTTATATACTACACTCCCATCAATTAATTAGCTTCGGATGAGTCTACCGAGTAAATAACAACTTTTATCACCATCTGAGCTCGATTAATGAATCTTCTCGTCCATTCTGAAAATCCTTTTGGGTTTAAAAATAGTGCTGTTAAGAGATTTTGCCAGACTGAGTGAAAATCGGCATTTCCGCTAGCTATTAAGAGGTGAACGGCATTCAGATATCGATTGAGCATGCTGCCTCGTCCGATTTGGAGGAAGTATAATTTAATGAGACTCCAGTGGATGCATATCGTTATCCTTCGGCGAATCTCGGACAAGAATCGATGCCACCTTGCGGGAAAGTGAATTGTCCGTTGCTTCTGCATTTTACGTGTCTGAGATCTTTTTCTGACATGACGAACCCTTTTAACTATATTTGAAGAATGTGCTTTATACATGCATCAAAAGGAGGGGGGAGGGGATAGAATTTCTGAGTGTGACTAGACGTTTCGTACTTCGTCTATTTGATCCAATTCTTGCAGAAGTGGCCACACCAAAATGTATTAATAAATAGCAAAATAAGGGTGTAACCTCCTCTTACTAAATATTGTAGAAAATGGGTGAGCTTTGAATAACATGAGAACTCAGATTTTTATTCTTAGTCTCGCACATGAGCATTTTGTACTTCGTAATATATTGAAATTCGAATACGCATTTGGACTTCTATTGATATAAAAAATTTGATATAGAATTACAATTTTAGTTGTAAGAACGCATAGCAATTTCATTTATTTGAGTTGCGGTTTTGAGTTATCAGATTTTATTTGTGCCATTGTACTGGACAATGGCTTATGAACAAGATTATAGAATTTAGAATCAATGGTTTGATTCTAAATTTGATATAAACCTACCATTTGGATACTTAATTTTTGTATCAAATTTGATCCATTAGCTCTTCGTTTTTTAATTTTCATTTCTTAATATTTCAGCAGACAAATGCCTTTAAATAGATTTTACTTAACTTGATAGGAAGCAGCAAATTGAATGTTAAAAACAGATACCAAATTTCATCCGTCTGTACGTTATCATACTCACAGACAGGCAGATATCGTTCCAACCAGCGGGAATGGTCTAACCAACATTTTCTTGCTCACTTTCTAATAAAAGTGTGCAAGGAATGTTTTGCACCACCCACGTAAAAAAATTGTACTGCTGGGATAAGGCAGAGATAGTCTTGCATGCCATTTGCATATAATAGTTGCGAAATATTAACCTTTAGGGAGACAATATCATTATTTTTCAGAATTTATCGTGAAATCTCTGGCGAGTTTTTGGCGTATCCTCTTTTGCATATGATTAATATTATTCGAAAATCAAATTTTATGGTTTAGACTCATTTCTCACAAACTTCAAATCAAAATTTGAAAGAGAATTGCAGTTGTGGATACAAAATCACATACAAGATATATTCAACTTAATTTATATTTTAACTATGAGTTAAACTGATATATTTAAACTATTTCGTTTTTAAAGGATCGAGTTTACATATTTCTAAAAGTAAAAACTGATAATTGTTCCACCTTTTGTTGGATTTGGCTAAAAATTTGACAGGTTTCTGCATTATAAATCTTAAACCCGTGTTTAGATCTATAATGAAGAATTATTATTTTATCTATCTAGCTCTTTTCATTTTGACAGATAGGTTTCCTTTGAAGAAATTTTGATCACAACTTGCTATCATTCGAAATTTTCAACGATAAGAATACTCTCTATATTTCGTATACGAAAAAGTAAAAAATGTCTTTTTGGATTCAAGGGGACTTGAAACGTGGGATTGCATCTTATTTTTTTTAATAATATTTTCTTTGTTTATGAGAAATTAAAAATGTCTTTAGTAGAATTAAATATTTGAAATAGTTGTTTACATGAAGGAAAAAATAAAAATAAGAATAATTTTACAGAAAGTTGTCATTTTTAGAAATCCAAACTCTCGACTTCTATTGCATTTTTGGTGATTGACAAAAAATTACTTTTAAAAATTTATTTGGTTTTCAGCTATGTGTTACTACTTAAAATTGGCGTTGAAAGAAGATTTTGTCCCATAAACAAGTAACTTTTAAATCTTCAATAATATAAGAAATTGAAACTGAATGACTCTAATCTGGGAGGACTTTCAACTAATTATTGTGTTAATGTATATATGTTTGCATAGGTTTCTGAGGTTAATGAAAGGCTATAACTCCAAAAATATTACATAAAAGTGTAAAGCCTGTTCAATTGAATCATCGTATTGAAGCATGCCTAATTAAATGCTGCAGCTAAATTTGAATTTTATTTTATTTCTGTAACCTGATGCGAAGTCGTGAATTTTCTTTAGGGGCATGTTTTCTTTGTTTCTATTCATAGTAGAAGAAATTCTTCTCAATGAGCGAAGGATAAAAGTAAGTTACTTTTTAAAAGAAATGTGTATGACAGAGAATTCAGTCATTAGATTTTCATCCAAAAAAAATACTATTGCTAAATAGGTGATAGTATAAAAGCATTCTGAATAGAAAGTGGCAACTCAAACGGAAACGAAGTATTTGATTAAAATTGTTACTTGCGTACGCGCCATTTACTTATTTATATATTCACTTGGTTCATTTCCCTTGTTAGTTAATGCTATTGAAAAGGATTTACTTATTTCTGAGCATTGGGGAAATTAATATGCCAAATAATTTATTTTCTTATAATTAAACCTTTATATAGGGAAAAGTAATTCATGCATAATTCACCTAATATAAGGCATTGTTTATTGCTCCGAAAAAAGCATAAATTTCTCCGAAAAAGTAATCTATATCTTATTACCACTTAGTAGATATTTTTAACAAACAAAATTTAAAAAAATAAATAAAACGTTAAAATATGCACCATGTAATATTTCCATCAATACCGATCAAATAAGAGTATAGTAACAAAATAATTCTTTTATTTGCAGATTTATATATTTACAAAGAGCAACTTGTTTTCGTCTAGCTTAATATTATTTACACAAATCAAACAACAGTTTAATCACGAAATAATTCCACGATCAAATCGGAGAATATGTCTCAAAAAAAAAACCCGCTAACAGGCTGTTAGCTCTCAAGCTACTCCAGGGCAGCTCCAGAAAGCAGTTGATCTTTATCGGATGGACCCTAACACAGAAGGCCGAATCACACGGAGCTTCTCAAAAAATCGGGAACCATTTTTCCGCGCTCCGAAGCCTCTCCGATTTCTAATTCGAAGCCTTTCTCTTCTCTGAAAAAAAAAATACCTCGTTTTATTTTAATCAGATATCTGCCTCCGGTTTCATATTCCTGAACTTGAGTTCCCTATCACCCAATAGCTGCTCAGCAACGCTTCCTCAATGCCTTAACACGAATGAGGGAGTGTCTGTTAAGGAAACATCTTTGTGACCGTCTGCCTATTGAGCCCATGTCAGCTAGTCAATTCGTGATTAACACCGGCTGAATTTTAATTAGATTTGACACTTAATGACCATAGTTGTTGGTGATTGATCGATTCTTCATGAGTTGAGGAGTCTCTTCATAAAAGGAGAAAAATGTTTAGCATTTTGACATTCCTCTTCCTTGAAGACTTGATGAATCTATTTGAAACGACGGGATAAATGTTTTCCCACATCTTGATATAGTAACAATTGATCAGACGCAATGACTTTCCTAGTTAAAAAGATCCACATCTGGAGATCCATATGCACTTAATTAAGTGTGGGAAAGCGGGAACACTACATCTGGTCTGGATGCCGTAAAGCATGTGAGGGAAAGGAGAAACATTATACCGTCTTGAAAGGTCCTTGAGAGTAGAAAACCTAGAGCAAATGGTTAACCTATAAATCGCATTATTTAGAGTTTGCAATAGGGTTGAGAATTAAAAAAAGCAAGGAAATGAAAGAATAGCGAGAGGCCTGATAAAAAGAAATTTAATGAAATTCAATTTTGTATAATCTGAGTGTAAATAGAATCCGAAGAGATTTCTTATTCGATATAAAAGAATTTTTGATACGTTTTACGATATCAAAATCTCATCAAATGAATCGTATCATCGTAGGAACAGTATCATTACCTCATTTATACTCTACTTATGCACTTTTACAGTTTTTGCTTTCAATTAAGCATCGACATTTTCCCTAACATCAGACAACCGCCGAATGTTAAATGAAGTGAGAACACGGAATGAATAGGAGAGTAAACCGAAGCAGAGAATGTCTGATGTACAAGTTCGGTATCGCTAATGGATTCCGCAAATCAAGCCTGCGCTCTGGCCGGGTCCATTCTTCACTTCATGACCTGACATCATGGAAGTCCACAATTATCTAAACTGCTCACATTTATGCCATTAGAGGAATATCTAGACAAGTTACAATTACATTGAAAATTGAAGTGGGATATTCGAGTGTTGCGTGCAACCTCCATTTATCTCAATGTAGCCGGTTTTGCAAATATGAAGCGAACGTGACAGTTTTGATTTTGAATTGATGGAAGAGGGTATGAAATTGAAATGAACTGGAAATCGTAGCCATCAGAGATGCAAATTTTATTGACAATAGGAAAGACTATGAATTATTACTCGCACTATTTACAGTTTGTAATGGTTGGTTTGAAGTACCGTGCATTTAGGATATTTGCAGGAATTTCGATTCTTCAAATCTTTTTGACGCTTATTCTTAAAATGATGCCAGCTGATAAAAAAAATGAGATGTAACGTTAAAGCTTGCCTAATCAAACTCTAATAAAAATTGGATCTTCACATAGCTTTGTTAATTTTGCAGACAGTAATATTTCTTGTATTCAATTCTTACTCGGTGAAATTTTTCCGACAAAAATAATCAGAAAATGTATCGATTTTAAATGGACGTAGAAATACGACTTTTAAGATGAAATTTTAAAAATGTTAATAAATTTTTATTGTCTGCTATTTTAGTTTAGAATATATATATATATTATTTTATGTGAAGCAGAATGCAGTTTGAAGACAATGAAGAGACTTGATATTTCGTGACGTCATTTTATTTCATTTTGAAGAAGCCGGCATATGTACAAGAGATGAAGACACAGAAAGAGAATGAGGAAAACGCTCTTGGACATTTTATCCCTGGTCTTATATAACCTATGATTTTGATAGGGAAAACATTTCTTCATAGTGCTAATATATTAATAAGATTCCGATAGGGATTTCTGACGCATGTCAATCACATGTAAGGGAAACACAGGGATCTTTTAAAAAAGAATGTGCTTACTGGACATTTTTTACCCCTTCACGCCGAGCGTGTGAAAGTATCGGCGTTTAGCCAATTCAGAAATTTTATAAAGCTTCTCTTGAATTAAGTAGAGACAGTGGAATTGCATCACGAAATAAGAGAATGAACTTATTATGGGCTAAATTAAGATAAAATCTTGGAAATTAATTAAATTGAAATTATAGTTAAAATAGCATTATATATATATATATATATATATATATATATAATATAAACCCTTTGCACTCGAAAAGATAAATCAATTTATAATTATTCATTTAATACAGGAACCGGTGTTTATTACACCAAAAAAAATAAATGCATACAATTGTTATAAGTTGTAGATTCATTTTTCAGGGAAACTCAACTTTTTAACATTCTGTAGGTATTTTTAACAATTAATTTTTTTTTTAAATTTCAAAATGTTACATCTACTTGAATGTTGACCGGGAGAATGTCGAGTGCAAAGATAAATAGGTTTCCAGCCAGATAAGTGAAAAAGAATGGGATAAATGAGCCCTGAAGTGGGGGAATTAAAATACTAACTATGAGAATCAATTATTCATAATTATAAAATTATAATATATTTAACTATTACAAAACATCTTCAAAAATGGCAGGTGTTAACTTTAAAATGGGTTTTATGTGCAAAGTTTTGTAACAATGAAATAATTAGATCGAATTATTTAAGTAGATTTTTCAGATCAATGCAGTAAAATCGGGAAAGTAATAGAAACTTTGAGAGTACGCTTCCCAGTGTTTGGTAATAATTTTAGTCATTCAACAGTTACTGCAAATCGCACGACTTCTAGTCTTTATTGCTTTTCTAATACTTGTATTGAAGCATGTAATTAATTTAGCTCTTTTCACTTCGAAAATGAATAAGATGTATAATTATATATGTGCAAGTGTAAGGAATCCTTTTATTGCTTAGTAGGCTCAAAAATAATTTTTGGTTTATTATAATTACTAAAGCCTAATGTGAAAGCTTTGCTATTGTGACTTTTAGAATAATCATTATCCAACAAGAATATGAAATATCCTGGGGAATGGCAAGTCGGACTCGATCTAAAAATACAAAATGTTTATAACTCTTTTCGCATGTGCGTTGCAAATGCGTGGACCTTGTTTTGGTTACTGGCGGAATAAATTTATAAATGTTTAATATTTTTCTTTGCGTATTGGTGGTTTATCTTAAACATTTTGGAGTTTCTATCCAAGTGAAACTAAGCAATTTTCGACACATCTTCCCTTTCTCATTCTATAACTCCACTTGAAAGCCAGACTGATTGTTAATCAGGAAAGACCATAATAGTAATTCACAGAACCATAAAAATTAAACACCAACCTAATTCTACTTTTGTTTCATTTGTGGGAAAAACATAATGTTTTAAGATATCTGGTGTTAAGAGTGTACTACATTATTTTTGTTTGCAAACTACATGCATACAATAATTTTCGATAAAAATGTTAAAACCTGAACTGGAAGTTATAATTTTCACAAAGATATGTCTTCCATAAAGGAACGAATGAAATTGTCTTGAAATACAAAACAGATTTGGTTAGTTTCTTCTAAAAGAAAATAAAAGCACTGAAAATATCAATTACGACAGTTAAAGTTTATCTCATCGAAACGCATATTGTAAAACCCTTTTCAGTTAGTAAATTAAGAACTTTCTCTCTAGCATTTAAGAAATCACTATTCATCGCGTAAAGAATCATTAAAATTTTCTATATCTTCTGGTATTTGGGGATTCGGGAACATTCAAAAGACCCTTCCATTTTGAAATTCAAAGGTCCTGTGTTGGGCCAACAGGAGATTTGCTCTTCGCTGCAAATAAGACTTCTCGCCAAATTTCATTCATATTTTTGCTCTTATATTCTTTTTCTCTCAATAACAAGAGAAGTTTTATTTTCCGAATTTGAACAATGGCAGATATAGATTTCACAACTGAACGCACCTTTTAATTCTTTCATCTATTCATTTATTTGATCTTCTAATTATATAACATCCAATTTGGGATATTTATTATCATTATTATCTACTAAAATAGTAAAGAACAAAACTAATATTTACGCGTGCCTAAGCGATTTTTATTCTCTTTTGATTTATTCACAATCAATAATTCTGTATGTCCATGCGCGAATGAGACACTGCATTCTACGCAAAAGGATGAAAGGAACATTGGAATAGTATAATGATTTGAGCAGCTTTTGTTGAAAGAATGAGCGTTCTAAAAGGGCATAAATCATGTTGCAGCATGCGAACAACGAAGAAAGCCGAGAATCCTGAATTTAACAAAACCCATTATGGAATCTTAATATTTATTAATTCACAATTCTATAGAGAGGTTCTTGAGAGTCTGGCCAGAAGATCCCTGTTCATTAAGGAAATAGTGAGCAAAAAAAAAAAAAAAATGGACAAGATTAAAATTTAGTGTCACACGAACGTGTATAATTCTTTTTTTTTCCTTTCAGATATCCTCAAATGAAACGGAAAAGAATCCTTCCAATTTGCCTTCCAAACTGTCGAGAAGAGAATATATGACGGTGAAGTACTCGAAGAAGACGCCCGAATTTGAAAACATAGCTACAGCTGATGTCTACGGTAAGTTACTGACATTTTTTTAATTAATATTATATCTTAATATTGCGATATTGGGTGTCATTATACACTTATTGGTACATATAGTAAGTTCTTTCCAACTGAACATACAAGTGAAGCTACTTTCTTTCTATATCTTTTCTTATCCGGACTTCTTTCTATATCTTTTCATTAAGCGTGGCTGTTATAAATAGAGAAATTTTATGCATCTTGATTTAACATACCCAATTAAGTTTAAATCCGCTGCAGCTTTTCGGACAATTCCTAGAGTAATAGGATACAAATACAAAAATCTCAGTTGAGTGATTGGACAGCTCAAACATATCAAAATAGATCTATCAAATGAATTCAAACAGAGAAATAAGTGTCCAGCAGCCGTGAATGATGAGAAGTTGAAAGGAGTCGAAGGTGGAGAATCCACCCACAAACACCCGAAAACGTGTAGCGTTCATTCCAGAGTTTCTCATCAATTCGCTCCACAAGTCGTTGAGTAAGGGACAGGAAACTGTTTCGGGAAAAATTTCATAGGGTAGTGACTCTTTTACTCCATCTGATACTGCATCCGACTTCAGCTGAAATTTTGAGTTCCGACTCCAAAATAGTGCACATGTTACGGCCAAACAGAACTTAAATGGATGAATTGGGGCATTCTCTAAGAGGAGAGAATATCCACAAAAATCCAAAAACAGTGGTTTAATATCTGTAAAATAAGCCAAATAGCGTTTAAAAAAGTTTATGATCAGCTTGGAATTTTGCTCTGATAATTCACTTTGATATACAGGGTGTTTATAAAGTCCCGGACCCATTTTGATGTTTAATAACTCATAAAATAATAAAGATAGATTTAAATTAATAACATAAATGGTTAAATAGACTCAAAGTTTCATGACCCTTGTCAATGAACTTCCACGTGTGCCCCCTTCGTCGCACGGAGAATATCAAGTCGATAGTCAATTTCACGCCAGGTAGCGACAAGCATGTCGGCATCCACAGAGCCATTTCCGCACTTTATGGCGATTAACAATGCCAGAAACATGAAAGGATGCTTCTTCGGAGAACATTATGCTCTTCAGAAAATCAGCAGCATCTTCTATCCTCCTTAGCATATCTGTTGCAAAGGCCATCCTCCTAGGTCTATCGTTCGGTTCCAAAACTTGAACAATTTGAACTTTGTATGCATGCAGTCTTAATTTTTTCTTAATAACCTTGTACACCGTCGAAATTGGCATATCCAATTCTGTTGCCGCTGATCTCACAGATATTCTAGGATTGTGTAAAAATGTCTCTCTGACACGCTCAACATCAAAATCACTTGTGCAAGGACGTCTGGAACGTTTCTTATCTTCGATACTTCCAATTTCTAGAAAATTCTTTTTCCACCGCAAGATGCTGTTTTTGGATGGAGGATCTTTTTGGTAAATTCTTCTGAAATTTCTCTGTGCTTGCACTATCGATTTCGTTTCTATGAACCACCATAAAATCTGTGCTTTCTCTTGTGGTGTATGCATTCTCCTTAATATCCGCTCGAATAAAACATCACATACAAAAGTACTACATAGAACAAACACATCAAAAGTAAACATAACATTGCAATAGTTGCCAAAAACAAAAGAGAGAAAAATGCAATTAATAAGCAGACAATATTTAGAAAAGTACAGATATTTAGACTGGAAAATGAAATTATCTGAAATTAACCACACGCGCAGACGCTATTTACAAAAGTAAAAATATTCAAACCTGAAAAGGAAAATATGAGTTATTCCATCAATAAATGTCATAAGTGTGTTTATATCTTTATTATTTTATGAGTTATTAAACATCAAAATGGGTCCGGGACTTTATAAACACCCTGTATATTAGGTCGTCAATATATTGCAGTGATTATATAATTGAACTTATTTTTCTTTAAAAATATATAATGTTGTATAAATTGGTTTCAAAAGAATAAAAAAGCTGCTTTGTTATGGGATCAAAGGTTATTTTCAAATAATGCGTTGGTTTGTGGTGGCTTAGTGACTCATCTTCGGCTATGGGACTGGATTTACATTTCTGTCCACCATCCCGTTATGTACTGACTAGATTGACTGTTATAGAAAAGTCTTGATGTACTTGTAGGCAACTTCACAGGCAGAAAAATAATTCCGAAATTTTAAAATGAAAGAAAGCCCGTTACTCTTTTTGACAGAATATTTGATATACCTATTAAGTAAAAGTTTATTGCTTAGTTTAAGCTGAAAAAAAAAAAACGTGCATGATTTTTTTGATGGCAGAAAATGCCCTATTTTTTAAATCTGTCCAATTACATGTTAGGAATCAATTCAGATGATATAGGTCATGTGATAAACATTGCACAAGCGTTTTGTTGTTTCTTTTCTTCCTTTTCCAAGATCTTCCATGAATTTCAGAATTTGAATTGAGACAGTTGATTTTCTGATTATTATCGATATATTTTATAAATTTACTTATGTTAACGAAATATTTGTTTTGATGAGCGCACTTCAAAAACTCAGCAGTTCCGGGAAAGCAGATATGCATTTATATATTTAAGTGTAACCAACTTTGGCGGTGTTATTACCTCAAAAATATTTTTAAGCACCAAATTATTATAAATATTTAATCACTGTTATTTTAATAGCGTTCCATCTGCTCTGTTCATTGTGCACATGAACATTCTAAAAGAAATATAATTACCACAATGACCTTACAGGATCATAAAAAGAAATTACCGGCGCAATATAACTTCTAATGGCGCGAGGTTTTTATCGGTTACTGTAATCATCATGTGAGCTGTGCAGATAGTAAGCATAATATTTCATTCTTAGCTTTCAACAACAACAAAATCAATTTATTCAAAAAGAATTTTAGGAAGTTAGGGCGGAAAAACCGATAAAATGTCTAATTTCGCCACTTTGTAACTGTACTGAACCAACCAAAATATTTTTGTAAGTACAATTAAAAATAGTACTTTCATATAATGCCACAAGTTTTAGATCATCAAAGTTGATTGACATGAGTAAATTTATATTATTAATGTGGTGATCGAATATCTGGTCACTGAAGGCGGGTATTTAATTACCATTAAGTATCCGTCAAGTATCAGGTTTTAAAATGTCTTTATTTTTACATTTTGCTAAATAATATACCAAGTCCAAAAAAATTCCATATCATTGAAGGCGGTGAATCTGGCAATTCCAAATAAGTATCTAGGTCATTAAAGGCGGATAATTAAATACCATTCAGTGAAATTAGTATTGGTGAATATGTAGAGACTCTGCTAGAATTATTTAGTTTTGCATATATGTGACTTTAGCAGTGAAAAATAAAAATTCATTACCATGAGGTTAAATGATGGTTACCCAAATATTTACTAGAAGTTAATGTCATTTATAACTGTACTAGTGTGCATTCTTTTTTCGGCACAATCTCACTTTATTTTACGGTTTTTAGTTTTTATTTTAGAATTTGTTTCCATTTTTTTTAGTACATATAAGGAATACTTTAAATTCACATATTGATGATGACGATATTTTTGAAACAACGATGCCTGTTTTTCAAGTTTGTATTGACTTTATGGTCTAAAAGAGGGCCACGGTGATCTGGTGGTAAGATCCCATTTTCGAGAACAAAGGGATTCCAGGTTCGAGATACGATTCCACCAAAAAATCATCGTGTAAGCGGGTCTGATGCACGTTATATCCGTCGGAGCCAAATGTCTTCATTCTGGTGTGGTGTGGTGCGGAAGATTGGATAAGGGGTAGGTGCCGGCTCAGATGTCTTCCTCGTCATCTGACCATGTTTCACAATTACGAGGTTCGCCCCAAAATTTGCCTCATGTTGCTTTAAAAAGGGACTTTAATATAACCAAACAAACAATTGTGGCCTAAAAATTCTAGATTTGATGCCGGATTCCTCTGAAAATCCGCGATGTATGAGGGACTCTTACAAACTTAAACTGACGTCGAGAGTGGAATGCTCCTACACAGGAGGTGTCATCTCAAGTATCTTCCATCCTGATCAAAGTTCAAAATATCTGTGTTTCTTCGAAACGGAACATTAATGTAACTAAAATAATATCTGGACAGTGGAATTAACGAACTTTTCTTTTTTCAGATTCCACTTTCAGCCAGTTCGCAGAAGGCGCAGCTAATCTTCTGATTGCCAGTCAAAGCCAAGATTCTAGCAATGTCATCAGCCGATACGTTCTAATAAGCAAGCCAGAAGACAAGTGTGGCTAAAAAAACATTATAGCCAAATTGTGAATCAGAAAACCAGAGTTTTGACCTCTTTGCTTTGTGGAAGAGAGGATCTGATAGCTCAAAATGGCTAGTTTAATTATTAACATACATTTAAATAAATGTTTTGTACTTTTGTTGAGTTTCATGCAGATACGAAGCATTGTCTTGTTAATCTTAACTTTTTTCGTCATTACATTTCTCAGTGATTAAAAATCCAATATGTTTTAAAGTGTTATAACATTTAAACGTGTCCATGGGAAAGCTTTCAGCGTTTATTTCACGCCTATGAAAATTTACGGGTATAAAAATTAAATTTTGTTAATTCATTTAGTGATGTAATCATTTCGTAGTCAGTTTATTTTCTAAAAAAAAGCTAAAATTTAAAATTATTTAGAAGCTTTATTACGTTTATATAAATAAATAAATCTAAACTTTTTTATTAATATGTTTTATAACTTAAAATATCTGTGATACGTTTCACCATTTTGTTAGGAATTTTAGAATTTTAGCTCGTATATTTCAATTTCCAGCTGCTGTGCTATTTGATTAACAGCTTAACTATGCATATTATTTGGATTGTTCGTGAAATACTGAAAGTTGAAATTTATAACCTGAGATATCATTGTGAAAGCAATGCAATGAGCTTTAAATATTTTTGATGAATGTGTATGTTTGAAATTGTTGTATCAAGTTTTAAAATGTCTTTATTTTTACGTTTTATTTGTGTAATAAAAATTTGTTTTAATTTCTGTTTTGTGTAATTCATTGAATATTTTCAAATTATATAAAACATGCGTTGATTTGCTAATTTCCAATGAGGACAAAGATAAATTCAAGAGTAAATGGTTATTTATAATTTTTGCAGCATCTTGCCAATCTACAAGTTTAGGAAAAAAGTTGTGCAAGTTATAAAAAAGAAATGAAATTTCTTTTTTAGAAAAAGCAGAGTGCAAAATGATATATTTTGTATAGCCTTTTATATTTTATATTTTCATATTTTGTACATCAAAGTTTATTTTGATGAAAAGAGCATAAAAATGTATAGAACTTTAATTAAATTACCTAAATCATAATAAGTATATAATGTTAAAGATGTAAAAAAAATTTTAAAATATCGGACTTGATAGCTTTTTTTATTACGATAAATCTTCATCACGATTTTCCTTGATAGAAAAGCTTTTTCTATAATTTCGAGGATCTATTTCTTTTCTGTACTTTCCAAAATTCATCCATCGTGGTTTGTTTTAAAAAGAGCTCTTGTCAACAGCTAATGGAACAATAATCCATTGGCGAAACATCAGGAGACTTTGTAGGAATATGTTGAAAAGATATAAATGCAATATATTTCATATTTTCAATAAAAGCAGGGTACTTTTTGAAATATGATTCTCAGCTTCGTCTTGAAGTTTCACTCTTTAAAAATCGGGATAAAAGGATGGAATTTCTGCTCTAAATAGCAGATATAAAACTTTACAGTTTGAGTTGATTTTGACATTTTCTTTCATTCTTATAAATTTCTTAATGTATGAGAATTCTGCGATAATCAAAATTCTCTTATCGACTTAAAAAAGGTTTATACAATTTTTTTCTTCATTTTCTATAATAAATAGACTTATTTTTACTGCATTCCTTTAGGTAAATACAACCTTCTCCAAGGATCGCAATGCATCTCCATCCCCTTCATGTTAATTAATTTTTTATATAGAATTCTATAAACTGCATTGTGTTGATATCCAAGCTTCGGCAAAAGCTTGCGAATATTAGGCTTTTTAACTTATTTTAAAGTTGTAAATCAGCGGGTGCGTACTTGTTTCGGATATTCGTTTGGAGACTTCTTTCCTTGCAGAAGCAATGATTGACAGTTTCCGATTAATAATGGTGCAATTTTTGAACTTAGAAATTTTAATAACATGCATTTCGCAACATTTTTGAATTACGGAATAGGAATATTCAGAAAGCGCTAAGGCATATCCTTCAATCCATATCCTATTTATATGAGGTATTTTGAAAAGAATAAAAGTAGTAGATAATATTTTTAATTTCAAATAATATGCAGCCAGAAACTTTTATTCCAAAATATGCTTTTAAAAATATTCCTTACACATCTTTAGAAGGATTTTGGTAAGTATACTCTCTGTATGTCTAATATTTTCAAAACTTATTCATCAGTTAATAACTAAATTTTGTATTTCTATACGAGTTTGAGGAACGATATTTAAACTATTTCATTAAGTATAGATATTTAATCTATTTTTTTAACTGAGTTTGTGTGTAGGCTCAAATGATACTATTATTTAGTTTAAACAGTCGGAAAATATCTGAGTGTGTATATATATATATATATATATATATATATATATAAAATATGTAATGATATTTTTAACTGATTTCAATTCTAATTAATGTACAAAGTTTTGTCTTAATTTAGCCCATAGTAAGTTCATTCTCTTATTTCTTGATCCAATTCCACTTTCTCAACTTAATTAAATCAAGAGAAGCTTTGCAAAATTGCTGAATCGGCTAAAAGCCTAACTTTCCCACACTCCGCTTGAAGGGCTAGAAAATGTCCAATAAGCACGTTCTTTTTTAAAAGATCCTTGTGTTTCTCCTGCCTAGTCGACGCGTGTAGCAAAAAATCCTTATCGAAATCTTAATAATCTATTAGCACTGTAAAAAAATATTTTCACTATCCATATCTCATGCTATATAAGACGAGGGATAATTTATTTCGCTCTTCATCTTCCCGGCTTCTGCTTTTGTGGCGCATTGTGGCAGACGTGACATGTCCGCGGCTACTTGTAAATAATCATGCCTGCCACTCGGAAGAAAATAAAACGAATTTAAACTATTCGAAGTCTTCACTGCTTTTCGCATTTGCATTCTGCTTCACATAAAATAGTGCTTATATATATATATTCTTAAGCAGCTAAGCATTTTGATTTTGAAAAGAGAATTATTCTTTGAGCAATAGAATAATAGAATTTTCAAATAATATTCGCTTGAATTATTTCTGAAAGATTATTTATAATTTGATATAAAATAGACAATTTATGCTCATTCGTTGCTCCTATAACTCCTCTTTTTAAATTTTGGAATACAATGCACAAGAGAAAACTACATGCAATTACAGGATAGAATACTGCAATTAAGGTGACGTGGTGGTAAAATCTAGTCTTCGAGATGGGAGGTTGCAGTTTCGTAACTTCTTTCTGTTTTAACGAAGAATAAATATGTAAGCGGACCTGTTGTGTGTTAAAATGGCTGAATCAAATAATATCTTATTAAAAAGACATAGAAATTTGGGAGAAGAATGTCAGTTTCAATATGATCGTAATTTGACCATAATACAAAAATACAAGTCCGTCCCCAAATCGCTTAAGTATTGCTTCCCATAAGGACGTAAATAAAACTGAACTGCAGCATGGCATCAAATGTGCGGGCGGATAACAGATGGTATGGAAAGTAACGTCTGCCATATGGCAGTGATATTACTGTCCCCTTCTTTATTGCTTATTTATTTCTTGGTAAATCAATGCTTAATACTTAAATCAGCAGATCACTTCAAGATAAATAATATTAGAGATATTGAAACAGAAAAGAGCAACATTCGTCTAAAAATGAACTCCTTTTTATTTTCTCGTTTATGAAGCACAGGAAATGTATTGTAATTATGAAGAAAAAAAAATCAAACTCCAGATTTGGCATATCTTAAAGTTTCAGACATGTTAGGAATCGAAGAATACATCTTTGGCATTATATCTGTCTGTACGTTCTGTGACAAAGATAAATTAAAAACGCTTAGAACTAGACAAATGAAAGATGACGTTACATAAAATTTATAGATTCCTATCACATTTTGAGCAAACTCTATTCAAAGAAAATCTACCCGAGTGCTAGAATATAAGTTACACGATAACCACAAAAGGAAAAGAACTAGATGGAAAAAAAATCGGTGCACAGATTTAACATCTATAGATATCTGTCAAATTTTAAACCAGCTGCAATAAGGAGCTGACTGTCTATCGGATTGTACTTTCAGAAACATATAAATGCGATAACTTAAAAAGCAACTTGAATATATCAAATTTGATATGGGATTTTATGACTACAAATGGAGTTTTATTAAATTTTCGTTTCGGAAATATGTGTCTGAAACAGAACTTCGATTTTCCTTTACTATGAATCGTATGCTAGGGTTTAATCATCAAAAAAAATCTCCAAGAATTGCACAATGGATTCAGTAAAAAATCTAAATTCTCGCCATAGGTCAATGCTTCGTAACTATTGTATGCCAATGCCATGCTAGGCATTCTCTGGGAAACGCCATCATTAAAGAGTATGCGAGAAAGTTTTGGGAAGACTACTTCCACTGGTTTCTCTTCTAATTTCCCCCTTTTGAAACTGTAGTTGCAGCGCGTGATTTCTGATGTAATTATAATGAATTCTCACTTGATACGCTTTAAGAGAGTTGTAACATTAAATACGCATCTTGCCTTGGCAGCAAGACGTGGTAATTTCAATTAGCAAAAGAAATAGTATAATTTTATATTGAATGGCATGCACGTTGCTTTTTACATATGGCTTGATTGCATTACCTAATGGACAGTTAGATAAAAAGGGAGAGTATTTGAAAAGCCAATACATTGTTTACGACGCATCCGAAACGTGAAATGCATCGATATATGTGGCCCCTATGGCTCCTGTGTCAATATTGTAACTGAAATAGTGATTTATAAACATAGAAATTGAGCTATTTCACAAAATAAAACATAAAGAGCAATAATTATTCTATATTTCAATTAAAGTGATTTTTATAACTCAGAAAACAATAATGAACTGAATGGGAAAATTCGGTATCGGACTCCTTCGGACTCAATTCCTTTAACTTTCAAAACCAGTCATTCAAGCAATTATAAAAATCGATTTGAAAGATGCCAGTTTAATCTCTGATCATTGAAATAATATATCAAATTAATCTTAAAAGAAATATGCAACTTTAAACTGAATGAAGAACTATAAATACAACTATAGGTACATGTTTCAACTCTACGCTTATTTTTGAAAAAAATAAAATGTAGCGTTCCTGCACTGGAATTCCTTTCATTTTAAAAACAAGAAATAACATCTGTTTCCGACAAATCGTTCGTTCCGAACATACGAGTAGGTTCATTGTGTCCAGGAGGCTGAAATACGACGCATGTTAAGAGAAAAATATTGCAATTCAGAGGAACAGTTAGACTAAGAATAGCGTGAGATTTAATATTCTACTCAGGAAACTCATTTATAAAATTATAATGTTTTAAAAAGGGTTATTTAATATATGTATAATACAAAAACTAAGATTTTTTAAATATTTTTTTCTACTTTTTTCAATAATTTGGTCTCCGGACTAATGATATTTTTTCAAATTCAATGTGCCTCAGGCATCCCTGGAATAATCTGTCTTTTATAATCCCTAGATGTTATCACTTGCATTTATATTGTGTTTAATGCTCAAAGAGGACAATATAAACTGGATTCAAATAAATAAAGAATGAATGAATAATTACTAATCCTGACAAAATGAATAATTTTAAATATGAAGTATTAGTATTTCTAAACGTTTCTTTTCCAACTTCTTTTTTCTTTTACAAGCAAATAATAAATTGAGCTGAAGAGAACTTACTATTATTTTTATGAAGGCAATATGAACAAATGGAAGATTTACTTCATTTTTTTTAAAGTTTTAGCAGTAAAATGATTTATATTTAATTTAGTTTTATCTGTCATGTTGTAAGAAATATATCAATTAAAGAAAAATCATTGTACCTTTTGTCAGTTAATGCTAATTTGATGCAACAAAAAATTACCCAGTAAAGGGAACATGCTTTGTAGAGAAGAGTATCACAGGAACTATAAACATAATACCAAAGGAAACAAAAAATTCTACTGTCAGCGGTAAGGTCTGATAAGATCCCGGCTATGAGATTGGAGGATTCCAAATTCGAGATGTTAATCCAGATGCACATGAAATCCACCGGGAATAAACATCCTCTCGTTGGTGTGGTGTGGAAGTTTGGAGTAGAGGCACAGCTCATGCGTCATCCTCGTCATCTGAACGAAGCTCAAAATTTCAACGGTCGTCTCAAAATGACTTCATTGTTTTGAAAAGGGACTTAGTGTAAATGAACCTAAACCTAATAAATTGACAGCTCAGACCTCAACAATATTTCACTTTTATGAATCGTATGATGGCTTTATTAAGTATTTTACATACAATATAGTTTTGTGATTACCATAACAAAAGATATTTAAGAGTGTGTTTAAATGATAAACCTCTTTTATTGATATTTGATCGTTTGTAATAAATGTGAGAAAGATCATAAGAATAGTGAATGTTCATTCGATGCTTTATATATTAATCTCAAAGAATAACAATGAAAAATTCAAAACAAATTATGATATAAAACATTATTATAGAGGCAGAGGATGCAATATTTTTTTAAAAAAGAGATTAAATTCTTGAAAAAAAAAAGAATATTGTCAGTTATTGAATTAAAAATGCTTTATCATTTATTTATGAAAATTATTGTTATCATTCAGTATTTTATTTTCTTATCTTTACCGATTCATTAAACTTGCATTCATTTTTGACGCTACATATATGCATTTATAAACAGAGTTCTTTATTTCGAATCATGATCAGAAGATGAGGAAAATACTATTATTCATTCTCCATCTCCATCACATCAAAATAGAAACTACTAACTAGTCTGATCTACTACAAAACAGAAACTACTAACTAGTCAAAACTAGTCTGATCTACACTAATAAATGCAATAAATAGATTTTTTTTTTTGAAATCTGGTCTTGATACTGGAATAACAAAGCTCTTGCTTTGTTATTTCTGTATCTTTTTCCAGTATTTTTGTTATTCCAGTTTTTTTTTCTTTAATTTAGAAATCATTACGGGTTTTTAATAATTGGGCACGCAAATCGTTTCATTCAACAGCAACTCAGATAATGGAGCTCGAATACTCCGCGCTGAATTGCACTCGTTAATGATGTCATATCTAAGAACGCTCAGTAAAACAGCGACCCATTTTTCTTCCGCAGTTGGGCATTCAACAGTTTGACACTAAAATTTTATACCATATTTTATTCATTAACAGCGCATCGCGTGATATCTGACTTCGAAACGAAATACGTGTGGAAAGCGAAAAACGAAAAATAATAGTTAAAGTGCCGACCATCACGCAATAGCCTCATATTTTGAGAATTCAGTTTAGAATGCGAAGAGCCGAGGCTGCCGTTTGATGCGGAGGGAGCCTTGAAGGGTATTTAATATACAGTACCTGTTTTAGTAAGTTTTTCAGCAGTTGCATTTAAAAAGAGACGGAGAAGATATCTAAAAGAATAGTAAAAAATGGTTTTAATATAGAAAACGGTTTTATAAAAGATTCATTTAAGTAAATATTTTGCATGAAAAGTGATACCTGTTCTTTTGCAATGAAATATTCTATTTAAACGAATGACTGTAAACAACTATTACTTAATTCACATTTTTTTAAATACCAAACTCTAAAAATATGTTTCAATATGATAGAGAGTTATTAACCTTTTGAGCTGTCGATAGCTGCAGATTTCCAATTAGGTAATTTTCTGCTGATTATCTTTTTTGATTGGTGAAACTCCACATCCTCAAATTTTTACTTTTTGAATTCAATTGGATTTTTATGGATATATTTAAGCTGTATTTATTTTAACTGCATTTCATTCAATTTTCATATTTGGCACTTATAATTAGAACGAATTCCGATTTGTTTAGCGCAGTATGGTCAAAACGATGGGTTCTTGCACTATAAAAATTCCAACTAGGTCATCTAGGCTGATACCTAAAGCCACTTGAATGAGATTGGGAAACAAACAGTGGATTAAAAATTTTGTTTTTCTAATTGCAAAACACAAATCGTTTATATTACAAATTCTACGAATGATAGAATATTTGCATAATACTAACACTTTATGAAGTATATTCGATCAAACTCCTGTATGTTTCATAACATTCATGTCATTATTGGATTATCTATAAAGAAAGAAAATGGTTTCAGTAACATTGTGTATAAACATCGAAGAAATGCAATCGTGTGTCATAATAATAAAAAAATAAGTAAAAACATTTTTGCAAAGGCTATAAAATAAAATATATTACCTTATATAAGTCATTAATCTATTAAAAATGAGCTGAAACGTAAAATCAAATTCGCTATCTTATTACAGAGGCATTACGTAATATGCATTGCCTTGGGCCTCAAAATACCTAAATCCGTTACTGATTGGCGCTAAAATTTCTCTGAAAATATCACAGCTAACCAATTTTTATCGGTCTATAAAACTCTACCCGTAACAAAAGTTATCAACAAAATGGGGTAAGGATAGGGAAATTCATTTCTGAATGAGACTTGGTATATTAAAAGTATACATTTTGAATATTTCCTCATCGAAATATAAAACGTAGTAACCATTCAATACTGGAAAAATCACCCTCAAACTTTCGGCATAGTTTATGTAATAACTATTTGGTACCCAGCGTGGTGCTGCCACGAAAGAAATAATTTCAAAAATATCCTTCGAAATTTGAAATAGTTATCTTGTTTCATTAGGAATGATAAAAGGAATGATATTTATTTTCATATCGGCAATGAGTTCATTCATTGAAATTGAATGATATATAAAGGAGAAATATAAATAGTATTTATTCTATTTTTTTTTACTTTAAGTATAATAATTGTAGCATGCCTATAACCTTCAGGCAAGTGCAAGCAATAAGTTGGCAAAGTTTCACCGCAATCGGATGAATAGTACGGCAGCACAAAAAAAAAAAAAAAAAGAAAAAAAATACGAACAAATAAACATTCATTTTTATATATTAGATACAGAAATAGCACTATGCCTATAACGTTTGCGCAAGTGCAGTAATAAGTTGGCAAAGTTTCATCGCAATCGGATAAACGGCAATAAGTTGGCAAAGTTTCATCGCAATCGGATAAACGGCAATAAGTTGGCAAAGTTTCACCGCAGTCGGATGAATAGTACGGCAGCACAAAAAAAAAAATACGAACAAATAAACATTCATTTTTATATATTAGATACAGAAATAGCACTATGCCTATAACCTTTGCGCAAGTGCAGTAATAAGTTGGCAAAGTTTCATCGCAATCGGATAAACGGCAATAAGTTGGCAAAGTTTCACCGCAGTCGGATGAATAGTACGGCAGCACAAAAAAAAAAATACGAACAAATAAACATTCATTTTTATATATTAGATACAGAAATAGCACTATGCCTATAACCTTTGCGCAAGTGCAGTAATAAGTTGGCAAAGTTTCATCGCAATCGGATAAACGGAAATAAGTTGGCAAAGTTTCACCGCAATCGGATGAATAGTACGGCAGCACAAAAAAAAAAAAAATACGAACAAATAAACATTCATTTTTATATATTAGATACAGAAATAGCACTATGCCTATAACCTTTGCGCAAGTGCAGTAATAAGTTGGCAAAGTTTCATCGCAATCGGATAAACGGCAATAAGTTGGCAAAGTTTCACCGCAATCGGATGAATAGTACGGCAGCACAAAAAATGCGAACAAATAAACATTCATTTTTATATATTAGATACAGAAATAGCACTATGCCTATAACCTTTGCGCAAGTGCAGTAATAAGTTGGCAAAGTTTCATCGCAATCGGATAAATGGTACGGCAGCGCATAAAATACGAACACACAAAAATTCATTTTTATATATTAGATAAGTTGTCAACACAGCCCATGCAAAACAGCATGGGCGGTGGCTAGCAACCTACTAATCAGGTGGAGTCCAATTGTGAATGGGTTGTTTGTCTATTTTTTGTGTTTTGAAGTTAATTTTAAATTAAATTATACATTAATAGATATTTTTTTAACAATATTAACCATTTGTACAAAAAATTACTGCTCATTTATAAGTTATTTGAATCGTATTTATTTTTTTAACTAAATAATCCTTTTAAATACAGCTTTTATGACAATAAAAAAAATATTTATATTTTTCCTTGTAAGTTTCTAAGTTTGTTATACCCTTGTAAGTTTTTATTCATATATTTTAAATTTTTGAGGCCTTTTTATTAGAAATCTGGTTATTTTACAAAAGCCAGATTTCTAATTATCATAAATACAATGGAAACAGAAAATATTTCGTATTTTTCAGAACTAATAACCGGCGACTGTGTGCATTCACAAGAGCGATATTTCTCTGGATATCCGTTAGAAAGCTTATCCTAAATTCTGGAGTACAAAAGACAAACGGCTACTCTCTTTTCCGTGTGTGTTCCAACTAAATTCGTAAATTTAGAACGACATGTTGTGACATTCTAATGGGTTTAAAATATTTGTAATAATGAAATATTTAATATCATTAAAGCTGTTTTAATGATTATTTAACTGCTTAAAAATTAAATTTTTACTATAATTCATTTATTTTAGGAATGAAAAATTATTTTACCGTCAAGAATAAGTAATATTTTAATAAAAAATATTTGCAGATAAAAATTTAATTTGAAGCTATTAATTTCAAAAAATAAATAGTTCAACTAATTACAAAGGACAGAACTTGATCACCTGCTTTACAAACTAATGCATTAAAAACCATGCTACTTCGCCATTGAATCATCTCCCTCATATTAGTTTATAAGCAATATCGAAAATTCGAAGATATAAGGAATTGGATGGCTAAAGCGCTTTACTGTTTTAATGATCAATCACCCAATAGCTTTAGGTTTACGACTAATGTATCATGTCACATACCAAATTGAATTTCTCAATCTGTGGCCTATTCTTGTAAATTCGGGTATCGCAAGTAACTTACTTTTACAATGAAGATAACTAATTGCAGTTCAATTCAATTAAATCTATATGCCTTTACAAGAAAATACCAGAACCCTCAAATCATGTTAAGATGGCTAAATAAAAAAAAATGAATAAAAATAATTAAACAAATAAATATACATAATGTTTTATATTTTAGTAAAGAAATGACTTAGTTATTCATTTATTGGAATGAGTTAGAGCAGTGCCAAATTTTTGTAGATATCTTCCCATAATTAACCTCTTAATTGTATTCCCAAAAGTGATATTCGAGCATTACAGAATTTATAAATTGAAATTAATTTATTTACAATGTTATAACACAAAACATTAATACATGAACTTTTCATCATTCTGAGGAAACACAGCTTAACAACATGAAAAAACGTTTTTTTTTTTTTTTTAAATTCTTATAGTAGAGAAAATAATATATTAATCAGTTAAAACTTGCAACTGAAATACGAAAAAAAATAAATTAGTACAAATACAAAGCCAATATAAACTCTATTAATTCTAAAAAACATAGAAAATAACATCTAATTAAAACACACACACACACACACACACACACACACACACACACACACACACACACACACACACACACACACACACACACACACACACACACACACACACACACACACACACACACACACACACACACACACACCAAACCTGATCTCATTTCTTAATCTCTGTTATATGGTTTGAAACTGTAAAATTCGACTGATCTTCAACACTATTATTAAATCCAAAATAATGGATTGGTCGAACTGTCAAACTAAATCCCACCGTTTCTATTTATAAACTACGAATTGAAACGTTCTTTTCACTCACTCAGCTGTTCAGAGAAATGTTGTTGATACACGACTTTTTTTTCAAGCAAATATCATCAACGATAAAATAGGGCGCTTCTAAACGACATTTGCATCAATTGATAGCAGCAAATGGAAAATAATTCTACACATTAAAATTGTTTCTAAAATTATCACATTATCAACACATTTTTTTTTTTGAATTTCTACTTAATGGCAACTCATCCATTGGGGTTGTAGTCTCCTCATCAAAATTTATTTTTAAAAATTTACTTTTTCAATTTTGATCTATTTTTCACATGGAAAATGCGTTGAACAATAAAGACAGCAGAAACGGAGAAAAGATAATAAAAACGTAGGAACAGAAAGTGGATCAATAAGTAGAAGACAAAAAAGTTATGGCTGGACACTAAAGCATCAAATTTTGCTTACTTTTGCTGTGCTATCGGACATAGTGAAAGTGAAGATAGACTTTTATTGAATTTGACGGTGATGCGCCTCGCATTCATTCATTTAGTTTTATGTCTTTGCCTTTTCTTGTTTGCCGTTATTTGATTATGTTTTTGAATGTACTTGCGTTTCCCTCTATTAAAATCCATTGTCTGAAAAAATATATGTTGATCTAAAATTTTCTAAAACACAAATCAAGTAATTACAATTAAAAATTTGGGGATATTTAAAGTTAAAACTGTTTTTAAAATCGTATTTCAATTATAATAGCCATCTCTGAGGACCAGTTTGTTAGTCTAGATTCTTGACTTTTGAGGCTGTTAAATTATTAACATGGCTGTTAAGTTATTAAAAAACATTTCACCTTGTTATTTGATACGATTCTAAACTAGGAATTCAATTGTTATAGCTTCCTGCAAATTAAAACATATATGCTAGTTTACGAAATAAAATCCTACATGGGAGTTAATGATTGGAAAAGAACTCGCGATTTAATGTTTTATTGGATGAGTTTGAATTCCATAAAAGCATTTAAAGCATTTCAAATAGCGTATCAAATTAAATAAAAAACATTACGAAAATTAAGGAAAGCACTCTACGGAAATAAAATTTATATCATTGAATAGGTAATTTTTAACTCTTAAGATAACAAAGACCATTTTTGTTAGAAAATGGTTTTGGAAGATATAAATATCAATTTCCATTGACAGTTTTTTATTGCAACCCTAAAAGCAATTTGTTACTATTTCTGGTATCCACTGTGGATAGTAGACATTTGACGACTTTCTGGATGATTGGCACGATTTTGACGTATTTTCTGAGAAACCGTACATTAATCTTAAGTCTTACAATAATTATTTATCTAGAATGGTTAAGCCTATTTTTGCCCCCGATTAAACTTTCTGCTTAAAACCAATGTCCTTATTTCTTTAATATCTTCTTTCCTCTGACTGCAAACTATCATCAAATCATTTCCATTAATATTTTGCAGCTCCATTCATTACCTAATCTAAGCAATAAATTCAACGCAACTGTGAAGTTCTTATGACGGTATCTTTAACTGCTGCCATTCGGCAATAAGTAATAAACTAATAAATGTGATTTTTGTGCCACATACTTTAACGTTATATATATATATATATATATATATATATATATATATATATATATATATATATATATATATATATATATATATATATATATATATATATATATATATAGATATAGATATAGATATAGATATAGATAGATAGATAGAGAGAGAGAGAGATTAATTAGGATTTTTTTTGCACTATTTTTGAACCACCAAGAGCTAATGATTCAAATGGTTCAAATGAACCATAAATTGATTTTGGCGTTGGAGCTGAAAAGAGACGAAACTTTAAAGTAGTTGGCTAAATTACATTTGTTTTTGATTCAACTTACAAATAATTTTGTTATATTCTCGTGAACTGATGAATTGCGCATATGAAAGAGGAAGTAAGATGGCATATAGCGATCGTCATGCTAATGTAAACATAGCATAGATTTTACTTCTACCAATATCCTTTGGTGATAGAGAAGAATTATCCATTCAGTTTGTGGTAAACATTCCGAACTCCATTAAAAAATTTAAGAACATAATTTTAACTTAAAATTTTTGAGAACATTTTTATTTTCTGGAACACAAAGTACAGAGGAAGTATTGTAATGACCAAACAACTCGAACTCAAGATTTTGACGAACCTTCTCGTCTTAGACCTCCCTGAGTTCCGAAGATACATTTTTGGAGAATGTCTGTCTATCCTTCTGTCTGTCTGTGACAAAGATAATTCAAAAAAAAATTTGAGTCAGACGAATAAAATTTAGTGCACTGTTTTCACATCGAATTTATAGACCTCTATCAAATGTTGGGCAAAATAAGTTCTGAGGAAATCTGTCTGCCGGCTGTTTGAATATAACTTAACACGATAATTACAAAACGAAGAGACAGAAAGATAAGATTCGGTATACAGATTTAACATTTATAGTGCAGACACCTGTCAAATTTTAAACCAAAAACTACAAAGGTTTGATTGTCTGCCGGTCTTTATTTTCAGAATCAGATAAAAGCGATAATCCAGAAATGCAATGACTGAAATACATGAAATTTGATATGAGTTTTGTTACTACAAGTGCAGTTTTGTCTCAAATCTTTGTTTCAAACGGTTAAGGGAAACGCGTCTATAACATATTAAAATAGAGCGTACGTATTCTAAGGATTAATCGCCAAATAACTCGCTAAGAATCACACGATAGACTCAGTAAAAATGTTAAATTCACGATAAAGGCTAAAGGTTATCACTAAATGAATCATTTCTTTTAAACTACTTGAAGCGCATCAGAAAATAAGAAACTTCAGCTTGAAGCAAAGGCATTTCTGACGAAGAACAGGTCATATTCTGTACGGGCATAATTGTGTTAAGTCTTTCTCGCAATTCCAGCTTCAAATGAGAGCGGGAACGTCAAATATTTCTTTTCCTATGCATTGGGGTTTGCTTTTAATTGGCAGAAAGGCTTATTTGGCAGTTTGCCATGAAACATCTCAATTCCCGATTCGGAATCAAAATTATTTGCCTCCAGCTTCGAATCGAATTTTCTGCAAATTGATACGGCGGAATAAGAACTCAGGGTTGAAAGGCGTCAAATGAACAACATGAAACGAATGATATTAATGAGATATTGGATATTAAGAAGAAAAATGCGTTGTATGTTTATTGGATTTAGTTATGATAGAGTAATGATTATGAAACTTCTTGATATTTTTATTTTGATAGATAGTCGGTGGCATTTACAAAAGTATATGAATATAGAAAGTAAAGAAACCTGGCTTCGAATGAATTCATTCGAAGGCAGATTTCTTTACTTTCTAAATCACATGAGTGCTTATTAAATCAACATTGCATGAAGAACTCAAAGTGGGACCGTCTTTTACTTAAAATATAAAAATTAATTCAGGAAATATTAATGAAAAATAATGCATATATCCACTGCTTTTTTTGTACTAATATGATGCATTTTGGTTATTTTCTCTTTTTATTGATAGAGTCGAATATTTGATACAGATTTGCAATGTTTCTGACAGATTCATATACTGAATTTCATTTGCCTAAGTAGATGTATAGTAGAGTTGACTTGAACATACAGTGGCTCAAAAAATTGAGAGTACACGCTTTTACTTGATAAATCCGACTTTCAATATAAATAACACATTACCGGGAAGTGCAAACATGTTTTTATTTTTACACATAACAAATGGTTTAATTTACAGTAAAAATAACGAAAAACCAACGACAAACTTCTAAATTGAAAAGTTTCAGAAGAATTTTATATAAGCATACATAGAATTTTGCCTCAAAAAATTGAGAATACACCAATGTAATTTTTGTAAAACTCGCATAGAAAGAACGTGTCAGTATTTAGTTGCATGTCTTAAGGCTTTTATCATGGCCTCTAAAGGTCGTGGCACCGATTCGACCTATTTTTGGTGGTATCTGAAGATATTTTACTTTATTCTTCTTGCATCACTTGTTTTAAATAGGTTTTGTTTCTTATTTTGTGTTGTTGGACCACTGCTTCGAGTGTGGCCCATAGATTTTCAATGGTATTGATGTCGGGGTACTGTGGTGGTGTGTGTAACTGCTGTTTATAATGAAAAAGACACCATATTTAGGCGTTACGTGCATTCTGTTTGGGGTCGTTGTCCAACTAGAAAACTAAATTTCCATCTAAACCCAAATTTTTAGCACTTTCTTTTAGATTGCTGTGAAGTATATCCAAGTAAACCATAACGTTTATAATGCCATCCATAAAAATTAAATTTCCCACCTCGGATGAAGCCATGCAACCTCAAATCATGACGGAGTCACCATCATGTTCAACTGTAGGACGTACATTTTTTTTGGATACAAAGCAGTATTAGGCATGCTCCATGCAGTACAATGGCTGTTCACTGCCAAAAATGTCGAGTTTTTTTTTCATTACTAGATATAGCTTCCTTCTAAAGGTTATTAGTCTTCAATTGGTGAGTTTTTGCAAACTTCAAATGCTTTTTCTGAATTTGCAAGCTGATGAACGGTTTATCTCTAACAATTCGACTTTTATATCCAGCTTGTCTAATGGCATTTCGCACAGTTTCAGCACTTGCATTTCTGCCTATGATTTGAAAATTTTCTGCAACAAGTTGAATGAACGATATGGTCGCAACAATCTAAAGAAAAGTGTTGAAAATTTGGGTTTAGATGGAAATTCCTTTTTCCAGTAGGACAAAGACCCCAAACAGAATGCACGTAACGTCAAAATATGCTGTCTTTTTCATTGTAAACAGCAGTTACACACACCACCACAGTACCCCGACATCAATGCCATTGAATATTCATGGTTCATACTCGAATAAGTGGTTCAAAAACACAAAATTAGAAACAAAACCCATTTAAAACAAGTGTTGCAAGAAAAATGGGATGAAATATCTTCAGATACCACCAAAAATGGGTCGAATCGGTACCATGACGTTTAGAGACCATTATAAGAGCCAAAAGACATAACTTAATAGTGACAATTTGTTTCTATGTGTGATATTGCAAAAATTTCATTGGCGTATTCTCAATTTTTTGAGGCAAAATTCTGCGTATGTTTATTTAAAATGCTTCTGAAACTTTTCAATTCAGAAGTTTTTCGTTGATTTTTTTTTTATTTTTACTCTAAATTAAACCATTTGTTATGTGTTAAAATAAAAAAAATGTTTGCACTTTTCGATAATGTGTTATTTATATTGAAAGTCGGATTTATCAAGTAAAAGTAAGGTGTGCTCTCAATTTTTTGAGCCACTGTACGTCAAATAGTTGACTTCACAAATCTACATGTCGACAGATTGTCAATTCTTACATTGATTGTGTACAAAATTCGATTTGGATCTATGATTCTAATAATAAATGCATTTGCTTAATTTCCTTCATTTGTCTATAAGCCGTTATTAAAATTATTGCATTGGCATGATATGGGTCGATGAAGAAATTGACTTCGAACTGAGGGATTTTATTCAAAATTTGACAAAATATGCACATTTGACGAAGATGCATATTCCAAATATTATGTCTGAGGCGTTATATTTATTAATCATTATGTTCCCAGAATGACAGGTGGCCATAAATTCTAACCAGCCGAAGTGGTCTTTCCGAAAGTTTCTCGCATACTATCCATTAAGGATCTTAACCTCCTTCATCTGCATAAAATTGTAAATATTGGATAAGGCAACAAAACTTTGTATGGTACTGCTGAACAACAGCTACGAAATAAAGATCTTCGACATAAATCTAGCCATTTTACTGAATCCGTCGTGAGAATATGCATATTGGGTGCTTTTTTGCCGGTCAATAGGCACCACATTTGACACGAAACGGTAGTTGTAGTCATATGATAACATACCGAATTTCATTGTCTTAAGGTATTGAGTTTGCATGCACGCGAAAGTACGATTGAAAGAAGGCCAACTGTTTCAAAGATTTGCTTTACAATTTGATAAATATTTATATTTTAGGTGCTTAACTTGGCTACAAAATTTTATCTACACAATTTTTTTTACGTTTTGTAGTTATACTTGAACAACTAGACAAACAGATAGACTCCTTGTGAATTTATTTCGTTCAAAATTTAATAGAAATCTAAACATTTGATCATAATTCTATGCACCAAATTTTTGCTTCTAACTCGAAACGTTTTTGAGTTATCGTGTTCACAAACAGAGAGGCTGATTGACTGACGGGCACAGGGCCAACGATGTGTATTTAGAACTCAGAGAGATATGAAACGTGGAGATTCGTCAAAATCTTGAGTTCGAATTATATGACAAATTCAATACTTCCTCTATACTTCGTATATAAGAAAGTAGAAACGCGTTTGAATTACAGAGGGTAGCCTGAGATAGGGTGATTCTTTCGAATGTCGAATTATTTGACATTTATAATACTTTTTTTCTATAATATTTCTTCACTTGAAAAAAAAATCAAGTTACTGCTTTCAAAATCCCAAGATGTGTGCCAGATATACTTCTGACATAGAAATCACACAATTGGTAAAAAAAAATAATCCGTGATTCATTTTTCTATTGCTTTATAGACGATAAGTTTCAGAGACGCACTTCAATTCGATGGCCATTTCTTAGTTACGGATTTCGTATCGAAGTTGACCTTTGAAACGATCAGAGTCATGGCAATATAACTCGAGACTTTTTGATTCTATATAAAAATGGTTACAATACATTCTAATTAGAAAGCAAAAATGCTAAATGTTTCATTATGTCCTTTAATGTTTTTAAAATGAAATTTCTTCAAGTTTCATAATTAATTGTTTTTACTTGGTACTTATTTTGTGATATCTCAATGTTTATTCGAATATTTTTATTTCGGCGTACATATTTTGCATGTAAATTAATTAAATCATGTTGCAGTGTAAAATAATTCATTTGTAATGTCAAATAAATTAATTATGATTATATAAACTACTTTTTAGTTTACAGGATTTTTTCTTATCAATAAAGCGCGTCTCTGATCCTATTCTGGTATATCTGGTGAAATACTTTGCCACTGAGCATTTAAAAATTTTCTTAAACGTAATTAATTTTACAGACGCTCTTAACTTATTATCTAGAGATAATAAGATTATAAGTAGGATACAGAATTTGTTAACATCAATATTAGTTTGGATGAAGAATGCTTCTGATCTTATTTTAAAAAATTAGAATTCTTTTTGCATTTATATGAATGTGTCATCTAGAAAAAGAATTTAAGGGAATAATATATTCTATCAGCCGCCTTTCTACAATAACTTCTCTGCAAAGTTAAAAATAGCAATAATTGCGAATATGTTAAAGTAAATAAAACAGCTATTCTTAGAATTTTATTTTCTCCATTTTCTTCATCCCAAAAATATATTGCGTAATATAAAAATTTAAGTGAAATGTCTGTCATTATCATGCATTTTTTTCTTGTTGTATTGATACTTAAAAAAATAATGTTATCTTATTTCATAAATATCTGTTTTTTCTAAGAATTAGATAGTTATTGCGACAATTTAAGTAGAAAATGACCGGAACCTCATTCAATATCCTCCATTATTTTTAAGTAGATTTAGGAATGTTAAAAATTGTATTGATTTTTCATGACACGATTTCATCTTTTTCATAAATCATGGCTCTTTAGAGCCCCAAGCCACCCACCGTTTAAAATCATAATATCATTTTTGTAGTGGAAGTTCTTCTACAACTGTAATTACTTGGAAATTAAGAGCTGAAAAGTTTTTCTCTTCCCTAATATCGACTATGTTTTAACCTAAACTTGTGATACTTTGTGAGTTTCATTAGTTGCGTTTTCTTTCTTCTTAGTAAATGGGGTGTATCTTCTCCCTCCTGCTTGTCGATTATTTTTTTAAAGTAAATATTCATGCGTTTTTTGCAGTTATCTATTACCATTTAGCCTCACCGGATTGGTACTACTGCAATCGGTACTCTTGATTTCATGTTTAATACATTTCTCTCCACGGTGTTGTGGCAACAAAATTCAAGAAAGAAAATCAATATTTTTTTTCTCTTGAAAATTCTAGCAGACGTCCGATATTTTTTTCAGCGATATTGTTTCCATTAGAGTACAATGAGACATGCTTTTTTCGATACTAGAATTATCGCAGTTTTTGTTCTCTACATCTTGAAAGAGTGGCCCCAGTTCAGGGAAATCAGTCATTTATTTGGACGTTGTCCAGATAAGATATAAGAACATAAAAGTGGAAGGAAAAAAAGTAAGCATTTGTACTGACTATCAAATATCAGTTGACATAACATTATTCCGAAGATGGATGTTTGTCCTAGAAATATGGATGCTATTTTATAAGTTTCATGAAAACATTCCGCTGAACAGATCTACAGTGATAAAAATATTTTTATATTTTCAGTCGCAGAATACTCATCGAACAATGGTTAATGCATAAAACATTGTAAGAGACACATTCTTGACTTTCTTGTTGCTTTCAAGTAAGAATATAATTGCAAATGTTAATTGGAATTCCCTGAGATCGCATATTATATCATCAAACATTATTAATTGACGTCAATAAACTTATTATCGTCATAAATATCATTTTCCACCGATGCGTTTTTAGCCATTTTTTTATTTTGTCATTTTGATCTTTTCGGCGATAATCTCGGAAAAAATGTATGATAGAAAAACTATTTTTATAACGTTTTACTTCCATGGTTGAAAATCCTAAATTTCCGACCTTTAGTTTGAAATATTGCAGATTATAATGTTACAGGCGTGATTTGTCTAGCTCGATTGCTTTAGTTAGTTGTGACATCAAGTGCAATTCTGTGTCGAAGTTTTATTTCAATCATCTGGGAAAAACACGTCTAAAACACAAATTCGATTTTAGTCTTTATTAATTGCGTGCCAAGGATGAAAAGCCGAAACATTCGCTAAGCATCACATGATAAATTCAGCAAAAATGCTAAATTCACGCCAAAGATAATATTTCTTAACTACTGTACGTCAATACCATGCAAGACGTTCTCCGCGGATAACACTTTTATTAGAGAGTAGGCAAGAAGATTTTTGTTTGTTGAAATTGCTATAAAACTGTCAGTGGCTTAGAGGGTGCACCTCTTTATCTGAAGCTTAGGATGGTCAGCAAGTCGTCCTTTCAAGCGTTCTATATCATGCTTGTGGGAACATGCTTTACCTGACAAATTATATATGCATCGCATCTGTGTTGAAGACTGTTCTATCATTTGACATCAAATAGATACAGAATCGAATCTCTGAAAAAAATCTACCCAACGGTTTGAAGCCTTTTCAATTGAAGATCATACGATCTTTCGTTTCTAGCTTTTAGAATTATAAGTTTCTTTTCAAAAATATTTTTATGTAGCTTCAAAAATGAACGTAAATTCAAACAATAAAATAAATAGATTCTTTTACAACAGGATGACGTAAATGTATTTCCCCGGTCATAGACATGTGAAGCTGAAAAAAATCGAGAATGAAACCGAATTTTCTATGCAGATTGTGGAAGACAGGAGAACGTGGATTTCACCTCAAAACCCACCCGCCTTTCACACGCTCAAAAAAGTGACAGAAACAGCTATGCTATATCTTATAAGTCAGCCCAATACAATTGTTGTTTGTGGGCCAGAGAATCTTAATGTTGATTCATAAAAGATTATTTTTATGACTTTCATATTTTATCTCTTTTATTTCTATGTTGATATTTCTTTTAACACTTGAACATCATTGGAGCTTTGAATAACCCTTTTTTTTTATCAACAACCGCTTTCGTACGGATAGATCAAAACTTCTCTGATCAGTGGCATTTGTTGCCATTTTTTTTGTGAAAATCATTTGGCCTATAATTTTTTGCTAGAGTCTCTGTCTAGAATTAAATTTCATTCTGCAGATGAGTGTTAGCTATAGGTGACTCGAAGAGAGGGAGGTTATTTTAAGGCCACTCTGTATATTTCCACTAAATGTTTGTAAAGCGTTCGAATGTTTTATAAAAACCCAGCGCAATTGTTTTTATTTGCACAAAATGTTAATTTTTTTTTTTAATCTTTTGAGCATTCCAAGTTACAGATACACATACTAAAGGAGATTTAGCACACAAATAATTTTACAAAATATTACAGCATTCATTTTGAAGAAGTAACAAGATAAATCGAGAACTTTCATTACATATTCAGAAATTTTATGAGATCCTTATTGCAGATATCTGATTTCAATACGATGTGGTGCGTAAATAATTAAAATTGTTTAATGTGGATAAAAATTCCTATCATGTCATTCGAACTCGCAGCAGATTAATTATCAAAGCTATATTACCTTGGGGGTAGGAAATTGAATTTGTAAGTCTTGAAATCGTACTTAAGTACGAAATATAAATAAATCAAATGTTCAAAGTTTCGACGTAATTAACGAATTACGCGATTGAGATATCAAGACAGCAACAGCTTGTATAAACAGTTAACTAATTAGAGAGGCGAAACTGAGGGGCGGATAATTAGTTAGAATGTTTTCAAAGATAACAGAAAATGAGACACGTGGAGTGCTGATGGGTAGAATAGGGAATTCATTGGCATGTAAGAATTGTCGTTAACACGCTGGAGGGGGATGATTTCCGGTACTACGACAAGCAAAATTTATTTCAGAAGTAGCTCTTTTCATCTCAACTTTCGGCCTATTCCATTTTTTGTCTTATCTTAGCATTTAAACATCCCATTTTAAAGTTGCATGAAGTGTCTTTTACACGATTTTTTTTTAAATATTTAAAAATGATGTCACCAATCTGACATTTGGTGTTTCACTGACTATTTGAAAGAAAAATTGTCCTGAATTATATTTCAAAATTTAATAAATGCTCCTATCCAATGCAAAATAAAATAAACTTTAATTGTTTCATTGGAAGTACCTACATTTAAACTTGATTGGGACATGTATTTCAACATTTTGAATGGGCTAGTAAAACAACTTTTCTTTTAACATTAATAAATCCTCATCACCATGATCATCAGTATAGTTTATAAATTTTATTTTCAGCTTGAAAGCCGCTGTAAGATCTCAGCTTCGAGATCGGAAGTTTCCAAATTCGATATCCCCTTCCACAGAAGACCAGTCGCGTTTGCGTGCCCTTAGCCCGGCGGGCTTGATGTACTTTGAATCTGTTTTCCGTTATCACATGCTCTCCTGTGGAAATTTGGACATGAGAATGCCACTTCAGATGTAATCCTTGTTATCTGACCGGGATTCAAATGTGTCGGAGGTCTGTCACAAAATAGCTCTCGTGTTAATACCTAACGGGACGTTAATATAAATAAACCAAATCCTTTTTAGTTAGCAGATATTTTAATTTGTTGACAACGTACAGAATGGAACGGTTTAAGTTCATATTCATGAGATAATGGAGTCGGCAAAAATTAACAAATACTTTTTGACAAGGCAAAAAGGTAAAAATGATAGCATAAGTTCGCTCTTGAAATAAAAATTGTTGCGAAATTCCCTTTTAGAGCTGTATTGCTTCAGGTAACATTAAATGCCTTTTTGATGCTAAAAATATTCTCATAATAGAAATGTAGCTCTAGTTTTTTTTATATATAAAATTGCTCATGGGATAAACTATCAATGGCGTTATAATGTGGAGGTTTTGAGGTGGCTAAACTAGTTACGTTAATATCCTTTTCGATATTTACCATCTCCCTGATCGAGCGTCTAGGCGTGAAAATATTTAGGCCATGCAGAAAGGCATTTTTATTCGCATTATAATGACTCCCAGAGTTCCTGAACCCAAAACATTGCAGTTGCTTCGCTTTATTTTCTTACTTTCGCTTTAACCATCCTTCAAAATTATTATTTTTTTTTCTGGAGGGGGGGGGGTCTTCCCGCTTGTTCTGAAGTATTTCCAATGTTCTAAAAATATATTAATCCAGAAAATTTAAGTGAAATATTAATTAATCTAATGGTAGTAGATGGATTGATTTAAACCAAATATTTCAAAGTGTTCGAAGTTGGCAGAGGACGAATGCACGGAATCAGCATAAAGAGACATTCATTCAAATTTTCATAGAACCGTTTCCTAGGATATACATTTTTTTAAAACCATAAAATCGCATTTAAAATCAATTACATGCCATTTTCTTCAAAATTGTAATCTGGAATTCCAATGATCGGTACTGAAATGTATTAGTTTTGATATTATGTTTTGGAAAACGGAAATAAGAATTTAAACATTATTTTTCTTTTTATATCGCTATAAAACAATCCTGATACCATCTTCATCGGTTTGAGTAATAACTTTTATTACTCCTAGAAAAGATATATAATAATTGTTACAATTGTAATCCACAGTTTCTGCAAATATCTTATGCTGTGGTTATTGAAATGAAGTATACTCATTGCTTAGGAATTAAAATCGCTTTATTAACACAAATCACAGCACAGAGACCTTCACCAATACACAAACAGAACTACGCTGTAGCGTTTCTGACATCGGATCATGCTATACGGAGCCGGCCTTCTCTTCAAAAGGACTTGGGTGCAAAAAGTCATTTGGGGTCCTAATTTTTTTGTAAAGCAAAAAAAAAAAAAAAAAAAAAAAAAAACCGAATAAAATACAAATTTGAATATATATTATAAATGCATATTTATTTCATGCGTGATTTTTTTTTTTTTTTTTTTTTTGCTAATACATCAATTACTTCAGAAAAATTACAATTTTTTGCAATTTCTTTTTCGATGTTTAATACAGCAAGTGCATTTAAGCGTTCTGAACATATACTTGACCAAAGATAATTTTTTATTCATTTTAATTTGCTGAAAGAGCGCGCAGCACTTGCTGTAGTAATTGGCAACGTAAAGAAACGTTTTAACACAGTAAATACATTTAGAAATAACGCATTATAATTATTAGTTAGTATGCATTGCAATATGTCTTGTGCGGTATTTACATCTCTTCCATTCAAAGTCAAAGCACGTAAGAAACAAACTTTTTGTATTAGATTTTCATTTACATCTGTGTTATAAAACTTTACAAAGTTTTTGGAACATTTTTCTAATTCATATTTTGGGTCTTATGACAAAGCCTGACGACAGCTACGCAAACACCTTCAATAGCTCTTAATCTCTTACTTAGAATCTTAGAATAAATTTCAATTTTTCTGGCTTCTTTGTGGTTTCTAAGGGTATAAGACTGAAATCATGTATAAAGCTTAAAGGATAAATGAGGAAGAAGGTATATAAATTATTTATATCATCATTTTTCAAAATATTAAGTTTTTTTCATGGATAATACAGATTCCTAATTAAAGACGAGTTTAACAGAAAATGAAAAAAACTACAAAATACTAATTATATTTACTAAATTCTATATTATTAAATTTTAACAAAATGAATGATTGCATTTCACTTTCCAGGGTTTGAGCATCATTTGTGCCATTTGAAGCTTCAATTCAGTTTCTGGACACTTTTTATAGTAAGACACAATAATTAAAGGTTTGGTAAGACTTAAGATTAATGTCCAGTTACTTGCAAAACATGACAAAATCATCCCAACTTTCTTAAAATTCATCAACAGTCAATCAAATAAGAATGGGTCGACGGTCTACCTAGTCAGGACTTATAATAATTAAATAATATAGTTTATACATAATACTTTAAGTATAGATTTATAGTTTACACTTATAATAGTTTAAAAGAAATTCGAACTCCATATTTTGACGAATCAGCATGTTTTAGATCTCCCACAATTTGAGAAACTTATTTTTTTAAATAAAATTACGCCTATGAGGGAACGCAATAAGTCAAAAGCGTTTTCAGCTTGATGGATGAAATTTTGCATTGGGTCTCTACTTCAGATTTTTAAATTTCTATCAAATTTTGAACAAAGTGCATTCAAAGGAAATTTGTCGATTCGGTGGTCCGAAAGTAATTTAACACGATAGCAACAAAACGAAGAACGCTAAATAAACAATATTTGATGTACAGATTTAACATGGAGGGGTCCAGTAGCTTCTGAAGATGAAGACCCCTGAGCACCCGAGGGCAGAAGTCTGACTTCCAGCTCATATGAAGATGGCACTCACACACTCGCGTGCACAACCCCTTTTCACAGAAGGGCTCTTTCACTCATCTCACAGATAGAACAACCACGCCCGAACCAGGATTCGAACCCGGGATGCCCACAGCACGGGGAAGACGCTCTACCCCTATGCCAGGAGTCGACGATTTAGCATCTAAAGTATTTCAAATTTGGATTGACCGCCTGTCGATCTGCTCGTTTGCAAGCTTGTAAGCGTAGTAACAGCGACTTAATCTGATAATTGATCTTATCATTAAAATATTTTGGCATGGAATTTTGAGTTTAATTTGGTTGACAAATGAGCGTCCAAAATGCACATTCGGTTTTCTTCATTATTTTACGAAGCACTAAACGCTCATGTAAGGGATTTTGAAAATTGGTGCTTCTTCAGTTAATGTTTTTTCTGCATTAGTTTCGCGTGAATTTTATCCTTCAGCATATTTTTGCGATTTTCTTCTCTTTTTCTTTCACTTTTCTTTTACCTTCCACTTCCTTTGTTTAACTAATTACTACACTGATTCGAGATGGTAATTTACCTCAAATACAGTACAGGGTAGAAACTTATTTCTTAACATATTACGTAAAAAGGAAATTTATTCTCAAATTTTACTGAACACATTTTTTTACAAATTTTAATCAATTTCAATCTCGATCGATGGTATTCGTTTTAAATCCCTCATGAAAAATCTAGTTAATATTCGAAAAAATTTATAAATTAAAACTCACATAATTTAATTAAATATTAACTCCCCTCTTTGCCCCGCCCACTAGTATTCTATGCTTGATTACTAGATTTATTCCATTGTTAACTTAGTAATAATCATTGGTTATAGTTCAGTTGTTATTGGATGCAGAAGGTTTCAACAATCAACTCTTATTATTGTTGTTAGCAGAAATATTACTGTTTAACGTTAAACAAACGCACAAAATACAAACAATATAATAGATGAAACAATGAATCCACCTTCTGCTGCTCTGTTAAGAATCATTTCTCTTTTTGCAACTGATCGTTGTGTGACTTTTTTTTTGCTGAGCTATGCGTGGTGTTTTTTGTGAACATTTCAATGAGGCTACGGCCATCGTTGGATGGATTGTCCTATGGACGATCTTGGAACTGTTGAAATATCACATGTTCCCTCACTTACCCACAATCGGAGATCTGTTTTTCAATCCCGATTTGAATCAAGATGTAGATTCACCATCCGTCCCAGTGGTTCGCTCCTACACGGTATACCTCCTACCAGGCTTTAGAACTTCCAGCGAAACTGGCTCCATCTGCAATCCAGAAGTCTGATATCTCTGTTGTAGAATCCTATACGGTCTACAAGCTGTGTTCTGCTCTGGGTTTGCCTGCACGGATGACTCCTGTCGGAATGTCAGTTGTAGAATCCTTTACGATGTACCAGTTCTGCTTAGCTTTGGATATTCCAGTGAGATACCGGTCGCAGAAGGACGCAGTTTAACATCAAAACTGTCGTCGGCTGCCCGATGCAGTTTTCAGATCAGAACTGTCTTCGCATGCAGCAATGGAGGGTGGGTGGGCGGGGAACAAAAGTAGCCCACCTCCACGTGGTGTTCCCTGGGCAACGGTGCAATTCTTTGGAACTGCATCGGCTAAGAGGCTACTCAAGTATGAAACAAATGAACTTTTTATTTAGTTTGACAAAACTACACATCTAATTTTTGAATTTGCGTTCTAATGCCCCATAATTTCATTACAAGCATCAAATTCAGAACATGCAGAACGTTTATTTATGGTAGAAACAACTACAATGTTTTTTAGATATACCTAACAATTATATTTCTTTTATCCTAAAAAAATAAAAAAAAGAATTTAAAATATGTATTTGACAAGGAATTATTGTAGAACTCACACATACAGAAAATCAGTAGCGTTGACAATCATAAATCTGAAGGAGGAATCTTATAATGATTTGAATTTGAAAAATTATAGTGACAAAAATTTACAAATTCATAACATAATTCATCGCCATATATTTATAGCCGGTTATGACAAAGTAGATTAAAGGCCTTATGGTCAGAGCCAGCCTTCTCTTCAAAGGAGCTTGGATGCAATAAATCATTTGGGGCCATAATTTTTTGTAAAGAAAAAAAATCTGAACATATATTATTAATGAGTGATTTTTTTATTGCTAATACATCAATTACTTCAGAAAAATTAATGCAATTACAAAAATTAAAATGCAATTTCTTTTTCGATGCTTGATACAGCAAGTGCATTTAAGCGTTCTGAACGCATGCTTGACCGAAAATAATTCTTTGTTAATTTTAATTTGCTGAAAGAGCGCTCAGCACTTGCTGTAGTAACTGGTAACGTAAAGAAAAGTTTTATCAATACATAGTGTTAAAACTTTTCTAACTAAAGTTTTAACTATTCAACTAAAAGTTTAACACTAACTTTTCTAATTAAAAGTTTTTCATAACTAAAAGTTTAACAATACATTTAGAAATAACTCATCATAATTATTATTTAGTATGCATTGCAATATGTCTTGTGAGTTATTTACATCTCTTTCTATCTCTTCTATTCAAAATCAAATCCCGTAACAAACAAATTTCTTGGATAAGATTTTCATCTACATCTGTGTTATAAAACTTTATACAGTTTTTGGAACATTTCTCTAATTCATATTTTTCTGAAGTTGTTATATCAGTGATTAATTTGAAATCAGAAAAACTATTTGGTATACTTTTAAACCAATCTTCTAATTGTACAACAAGAGTAGCAATTACAGTGTTAAAAAATATCTAAATTCCTCTACTGTTTTTTTTATAACTTCGGAACATAATATTTTTCTTTTTTTTTAATTTGTTTTTCAGGAAAATGTTCAAATTATATGTTAGCACTTTTGCTTCGTCAAAAATTGTGTTAACCCTTTCTAGCGCCATGGGAAGTATGCTTCCCACCAAATTTATCAATCTTTGTATGAAATTATGTAGGTTGGCATAAGTTCTGACAAATTTTTTTAGTAAGTCAGAATCTTAGATGCTTCAGTTCTTTATCTCATACAAAATGATGTGTCTTGATTTGTTACTTAATTATTAATTAACCAAATTATTTAATTAATCAAATTAAATTTATCTAATAAGCTAAATGAATCCCTTTTCTTATTCTAATTTCAAGCCTAAAAATATTTTAACATAATATGACTAGAAAAAAAATGGTCCTTTAAAGGGTTAAAGTTTGTCCTTAAATTTTGGATTTCAGTTTTAATTTTACTGATTAAATTGAAAACCGAGTCAAGAACAACTGTTTCTGCTTGAAATAATTTATTGATAGAGTTAATTTTGGAAAAATATTGCAAACAATACTATTAAACATAAAATAAATGATATTTCTTGCACCTAATAAACTTTTAGCTTCAGATATCGCTGTATTATTGTTACTTACATCATTTAAACATCAATAAATTCTTCTAAGGCGTTACAAGTTCCTTCTAACTGTGTATGCACTGCTTTTACCTAATCTATTTTGGCTTCCCAACGAGTGTCACGTAAGGGTTTAAGAGTAATGTTTAAATGCTTTGCAGAATTTCTCATCTTTTTCCCATTTCAGAAAATAAGCAATATAAACGTTTTAATATCCCAAAAAGTGTTTTTACTATATATACTGCTAGAAGTGGCATCACGAATTAATAAATTAAAGGAATGTGATAGGCAAAAAACATAAATTGCATGCGGATTTAGAGAATGTATTCTTGATTGCACTCCTTTATATTTCCCTTTCATGTTACTACCATTGTCATAAGCTTGACTTCTATAATTTATAATATATAAATCAAACTCAGTAAATCTTATCAATAGAGTTTCTGTTAGTCCTTCACCAGTCCCACCAGTTACTTCAATAAACCCTATAAATGACTCGTTTATAGTTTACCTTTTCTCTTCAAATTTTACATACCTAATAATAATCGAAGTTTGTGCCTTATGGGAAATATCAGGAGTACAATCCCTTTGAATACTATAGTAAATGGTTACTTTTATATGATGTTTAATTTTGTTAAGGATTTCATTTCCTAATGCAGATATAGTTTGTTCTTTTGGACAATGTGCTAAATGATGCACAATTCTATTTTTCGAATTTATTATTTTTCTTATATGATCTGTTAGCACAGGTCGTAATTACTTAATAATTCGATCAAACATAAAAAATTTCCATTATTAGGCTATCCTTTTATTTCGCGATTTCCTCGAAGTAGAAGATTAGAAAAATAGAATCATTTAATTTGATTTGCTTTACCAATAGTTGAACTTAATTTCGTCGTTTTAGTAATTCTTTCCAAACAATAAACGAATTAAAATGACAACTAGAACGTTCATAATCTTAGATTATAGTTGACAGCTTTCTCCTGTTATTATAGTCACCTATAAATCGTGTAGTTAGGCCATTTCTTCTTCTTTTGGAAAACAGTATACAACAAAAACAAGACATGGAGTGTTGCGTTTTTTAATAAATTAACCATCTGAGAAGTTGGGTTGTACCATTTGGCATTTTTTCAAAGTAATACGCAGTGGAAAATGATCTACCTTAGCACTTTAAGCAAAAAATCCATGTGTTGTATAGGTCTGCTTTAACACAAAACATTCTAAATTTATCAGTTATAATACTTGGCCATAAACCAGGATTATTTATACTCTCTTGATCGTATTTGTTATTGTTATTTCCGTCATTATTTTCTGATTCGGTCATATTTGTATAAACACACGGTTCTTCAACAAATCTCACCGTTTCAACATTTTCATTGTAAGACTGTGTAATTGGAGTAGAAATTTCTTCCTCAGTTGAAGTTTGAATTGTAATTTCTGAAGTGGAAGTAATTTCTTTTCCAGAATTACTTCGAAATCAAGAAAACTGATCTACTTGTGACTTCTTTGAAGTTTAGCTTTTCTTCTTTTCTTCTTCTGGTAATTTTCTTTTTTGACACCCAGAGCGATATTTCATTGGCATGGACATGGTTATATCTAACAGTATTAAGCAGTTTATAGAATGAATTATCAAATTAATATACGCATTACTCTACGCTATTAATAAGTGAGACAATTGACTGTAAATCTACTAAGAACACTTGCCCTGGACTATAATATGTACTGTAAACTTCGTATATTTCCAAATCAGTCGACTGCTCCATTTAAACTTCTTCCTTAATTCTTATTGCGGTCGTTTCCGGTGAAGAAGTAATGTAGTGTGCATTGCTAGAAATTGATCGTTTAATTTATCTTTGTTTTACTCTTCGTTTCAACAACTAAATATAAACAAATATGCACAGGTGCACACATAAAATATATTACATTAGATGTAGAAAAAAAGTAGATAGTTGATGATTTACAAGTCTATTTGAACCCAGCCTCATCCTCGACTTCTGGGAGCCTCATGCGTCCAGAAGTCGAGCCGCTCTGTCTAAACATGTCTGAATGGGATCTCCTTATTCATAAATGAACTCCCCTCCCCTTTTATAGGTATCACTGTGATCGTAGTCCAATAACAGCTTAAATCAAAGCCCAACCAGCCACATGGAAACAAACGTATACTTTCAGTATGTGTAAACGCTATTATTGTTCAGAACACTATTTTAATTCTTAATCACAGCGGGGTCCCTCAATCGCGAGGCCCCGTGCATAGCATGCACCTCTACCTCCAGATGTAATATTAAAACTCTGACATCAAACAATGATGTAATGGAAAACCAATCAGAGATCGCGCATTACATCCCTTCAAATTCTCTCTTACGAAAAGGTTATGATGTCACACGTGCGATCAAGGACGAATTCGTGAATATGAAATAATTCAATGGCGTCGCAACAATTATGGTAAGCATGAATTCATCTGTCAGATTTAGAATTCATGATTTCATCATCATTATAATCAATGGTTTAGTAAGATTTTTCCTGGTTCAATAGATCAATGGTTTAGTAAGATTTTTTAAAAACAATTTAATATTTAATACTCTTATTCCATCATTTATAGATTCATTACACTTAGCTTAGATAGTTTCAGTTTCAAACGTATTTATGCATTATTCTCTTATTATGTTTTCAGTCATTTCTCTTAAACTAATGAAGCCCTTCATTTTTTAAAAAAATTATTTTAACTGTAACCTCAACTATTAGCATTTATGCGATCTGTTATTGAAAATTGCTTGGATTAATATCTATAATAATATAATAATATAATTGCTTGGATTTTGACTCTACACGAAATATTTTGGAACAGACCGTTAATTTAACTCGTGCTAGGATAACAAGGACAACCTTTCTACGCTAGTGAATGAATGGTATTTAAATCTCGACTGAGTATCCGTACACATATGGATTTTTCCTTGAATCGAGTTTCGAACAGACGCTTCTTCCTGCTGAAAGTGAAGATTTTGATACGAAACGAACGTGTTTTATGCAATCTTGAGCCAACTGCCGTGAGGAGGATTCCATATTCATTATTATTCACTATTCCTATGGATATTTAAGTTGAGATGAAATGTAAAACAAATTTTTCACAATAAGTTTTCGAAAAAATTCATTATTAAAATCCATTCTATATTATATTATTTATATATGCATATGTCGAAAATGATTACATTCATCGAGTTCCGCAGTATGCATAGTAGTATTCAAGAACAGACTGGAAAACATCTTTCATTCCTACACTTCGAAAGTTTTCATAGCATTCTTACATAAATATTGGGTTTACCAGTCAGGGTTTTTTTACCTCCATACGCCTAATGCGTTACAAAATCGATAGGCTGGAGTTCTCCAGTGAAATCAGAAATAAACGAAGCTCTATATAGAAAGCAGACAATTCGAAACCACCCACTCCCGCAGACTGAGAATTTGTCCTTCATCGATCGAAAGGTACTTGTTAGGACAGATTTGGATTTTCAGGAGAAGATATATCGGAATTCTTTATCCATTTTTGATGTCGGCATTGAATTTTTAAACAAAAACTTAAAATATTCAAAATAATCTCAGAAGAATTTCAACATTTTTGTTAACTTTGTCATACAAGTCAACTTTTATTTTAAATGAACAAGCTATGCAATAGAACTTCTGGAATATGTAAGAAGTTTTGCAATTATATCAAAAAGTAAGTCACTTCACATTAGAAACAATAATAATATTTTGGAAACTTTTCACTTTGGGTTGAATTTTAAAAGGTGTTCCTGTAAATTCTGAGACACACTTCCTTTTTTTCTCTGTCAGAATAGTCTCCCATTTTAATGTTAGAGAAGATCTTGATTAAGTAGAAACACGTTTTTATTTTACACGTTTAACACGTTTTTATTTTATAGACTTCGGTCAGGTCAATAGTCTATCTCTTCTATAAACTTGATACAGCAGTCTTCTACGAAATAAACTCTGTGATAGCGAGCATTGCTCATACAAGGAATGTATAGCCGGTAACTTGGGTGTGGTGAAATGAAGGAAAAATAGTATCTTGCAGTGCAGCCGAATTGTTAATCCGCTTGATGATTATTCCTATACAATGTACATGTACAATGTAATACTTTTTCGTCATACAGCCTCTATATTTAGACTGCTGGAATAAAAAAAATGGGAATCCTTTCTCATGTCATATTTTCTTTATTTGACATTACGATGATGAACTGTCTTCATATCGAAATTCGTTGTTTATATATGAGAAATAAACACCACTCCACGCTACCGCAAATAAGTTGCGTTTGCAATATTTTACCTCACCTGGCCATGTCCTGCATTGGATTAATGAACAGTACTCTAGAGTACGTATGTTACTTATTATCTTTTTTATACTCATTTAAAATATTCACTACATCAGTGGATTTTAAATAGTTGGCGAAATGACTGGAATCAAGAAATAAATAACAAACTCCACAAAATAAAACCTAATATTAATCCCTGGATTTCATCTTTCAATCGGGAGCACGATGTCATTTTAACTCGATTGCATATGGCCTACTGTCATCTTTCACACTGATACTCCCTGTTAAGGAAGTCTCCACCCACTTGTGGTTCACGCAGTGTCCTTCTCACTTATTATTTATCACTTTTTAACAGGGGTCGTATTCAATTCTCAAACTCCTCCAAGTTTAATTTGTCTTTTCAACTTGGAGAGAGACTTCACATCAGTTTATTTATGTTCCTAAAAAGCATCGGTATTTAAAACAAAATCTGAATTGTTAACTTTATTTTAACTTCACAGGCTTTTAATGTTCATTTTATGGAACCCTCGTTTAATCCTCAAAATGAAACCTGTTTTGGTGCAGCATATCCTCGAAAAGGATCTTGCGCCAGGGAAAATTCACATCAATCGATATCATAACCCGCGGAAAAGAAGATGATAATAAGAATATTGCATACATATACAATCCAAAGGTAATCGGTAAAGGCATTTTAGTGCAATTTGTTTCTATGGGTTTTGTCCTGTATTCCAGAAAAGCTCACTTTGAAGTGAAGTGGCTTCTCTTACTATGAGCAGAAGGCGTTATTGTACGCTATTTGCAAATCTCTATCATAATTTGACCTTCTACAGCAATTCAATATCTATTACGAAATCGAATTTCACTTAAAAATATGCCAGGAAATTTGCTTTCCCGATTTTCTAATGTATTGCTTTGTAGCTGGTTAATTATTCAAAAAAAAAAAAAAAAATCGACAAATCGTGATGCTGAGGCACTTTTCATTAGATGTTTTCCAATTGAGTGCCCATTTTTTTGCAGAAAATATGTTTGTTTTGCAGATTTTTTTTGTTGCTTAATTTTATTGTACATTAAAGTAAATCAAAAATGTAATCCGGATCTTATTCTCTTGAAAGAATGGATTTAAAATTTATTAAAGAACGATATAAATATTTAAAATTTAAAAATAATATGTTATATGTCATTTATATATCTTAAGATGAATAGATAAACTCAATTCCAAGAAAAATTCTTCTTTACTTAGGGAAATCAACAAGCGAAAAATACGTGAACTCTGAAAGTAGAACTTTACAATAATTTCTCTTTGCCTATTTCAAGTAAAAGAAAGCTATAAAAGCAACAATTTGATTAATGAGCATTAAAATGTGCATTTATTTTCTGCATTTTATCATTGGTGATTTTAGTAAAAAAGCAGTAAAAACTAATTTTTCAGCTGTGGTCTATTGTTATTGTAATTTAAAGCTTTTGAAAGGATTATATAATTAGTATTATCAATCACTTTGCTTGAATAATTAATTTTCGTTTAAAATTATATAATTTTTAAAACCAAATATTTGAAGAATAGTATGATTTTACTCATACTGATAGCAAATATTGTAATTTTTTTCCCACAAAAATAGTTGCCTAAAGTAAAACTTTCGGAAAAAAATCGTATTAGTAGAATATATCAATAGTTAATAAGGAATTCAAGTCTATAGTATCGAAAATTTGCAAGTCTTTTTGAAGTGAGCCAAGATCTTCTATCAAGCTTGCGATTTTCATATCTCTTTTTTGGGTAGGTCTAGATTTGTGGTGAAAACTCCAACAATAACAATTATCTGAAATATCTGGGTGAGTTCATTGACTTTTTGCGGTAAAAATCAAATAAATCAAAAAGGCTGGTAAGATTAATTGTTTCTTCTATTATATGATCAAACTGATCCGTTTCTGATGTTGCCTCTGGCTTATTGTCGGGGGGAAAAACTGTTTTTTATGGTATATTTTTATGTTGGAATTTTGTATTTGCATCACATTTTAAAATGGAAATTTTTTCCAATCGGGAGTTGAAAATTATGAGCTGCGTAACTTCGTGTTCGCCTAAATCAGGAGTTTAATACTTCTGGCCGGGGTTCTAAGAAATAGTCCAAATATGAATTGAATTCAAAGCATTTATATAAAAAAAAAATGGTAAAATAAATTCGTAGCAGGAATAGACACGAAATAAATCGCGAATAATAAAAAAATTATAAAAACTTTCTCTGAAAATAATTATCAACCATTTTAGAGCTTTTAAAATATTATTAGTTAAATCACAATAATAAAAAAATAATTCATAACATGCAAAAAAGAAAAACAAAATTTTAATTTGTTCATTTTAGTTTCTCATATCTGAACACTTTTTATTTAATATGTAAAAAATGGCTGTAATAATAATTTATCAAAGAGTTCACTTGGATTATCCTAAAAAAATTTTCTGTAATAGTTTAAAAAATGATAAAGGCGCTAAAATAAAGTTTCTTTTTTCAAGAATATAAAGTACTTCAATACAATTCTTCTAATAATAAAATAAATAAAGGATTATATATGTCAAGGAGATAACCGGTTTATATAAGCTGTTTATATATGTAGCTGTTTATTTCTACAGTTTATTTCAAAGTTATCTTCATCCTAACCAAAAATAAGATAAAAACTGTTTAATTTACTACACAGAAAAGGACTGAAGAATTATTATATTCAATTCATAAAAAGTAATTATTTTATTCATTTATTTTTTTTTAAATTGAAGTAAAAATATTATTGTTTAAAAAGTCATAATTTTAAAATAATTTTGGGGCAATAACAAAAGTTAAAAACAGTGCCAAATTATATCACACCGAAAAACGTAGGATTTCTTTTATAGTTGGGAAAATCACAAGAAATGAAGGGTTTATGATTCAAATGACACATTTTTCGAAATAATTAAACTGTCTGAAATCACAACAGAATTATCCAACCATATTGTTTCCTAGTTTAAAATTTTCTGAAATTATATGAATATTTAAATTTAGAAGGATATTTTTTCATTTAATTCATATTTATAATTATTCTACTATAGCAAATTTAATAATTCGAGAGAACTTGTTGAATATTGATGTGGAGATAGAAAAAAAGCATTCTTCAGACACAACCATAAACTTTGCATGTACGTGATTTTAGTACATACTAAAGCAGAAGAAGTTCATATGTTTCACGATTTTGTGGTATAGGAAGGCGTAGCGAAAAGTATTGCCATAAATATCAACTTCTTTATTCCCAACAATACTTCAAAATGGTAATGTCTCTACCATCAAAGCTTAAGCGTTGTTCCAAAACATAGAGTAAAATCGCAGAAACGAGAGTGAATATTTCACATTTAATGAAACATTTTATAGGCAGTCTAAAAATATTAATTTTTTAATTCGGAACCCTTAATAGGATTAATTCGTCTTTATTTGGAGCATCAGTGTAAAAGACAACAAAAAATTATGTTAATACCCTAACTATATATTTAAAAAAAGTCAGATAGCTATAATATATTAGAGGAAATAAAACCTTATGATGCGAAAGTGTAAGAAAAAAATTCATAAATTAAAGACTCTACCACTCTGGTAATAAGCAAAATCATTAAAAGACATCAAGACATTATCTGATGAAGCTTATCTTTCCGCCTTATCTAACAGAAAGAATCAAAAAGCTATGACAGAAAAAAATGTATCGCTAAGTTTCGCAGCTGTAATTGAAATCCTTCCTCCGCTCAGAGTATCAAAGGCAAGACAAAAGATTCCTCAGGCGTTTCCATGGCAACCAAGTCGAGTTCCTCCACTCACGCGGAGTGATGTCGACACGAAGCCTGTACGTTAGCGGCTAAATTGAGTTAATTAAATGAGCTGAGAACAACTCAACTCGCAAACAAATTTTCCTTTGAAACAAAATGAAATTGGAAATTGAAAGTCTTTGAATAAATATTCGATAGCTCCTGGAAAGAAGAGAATTTCTTGTGGGTGGTGCTGTTGTTTTATCTTTGTTTGATGTTTAAAAGGAAAATATACTTTAAATTCGTGGTAATTTGTAGACGATATAAACTTGAATTTTACGCGTAGGATGTTAAAAGTAATTCGCTGGATTTTTATTTCATCTTCAGAATTGTTATTTTATCTTATGAGACTATGAATTTTAGATATGTTTTCCTTTTAACTACACCATTTTGAATAATATAAAAATATTTTTATCTGAAAAAGTTTTGAAAGATATAAAAAATTGAATAAAACTCTCAAAATTCGAAGCTTTATTAATAATGAAAGACTATTGTTATTTATTCGACTGCAAAAAAAATAAAAATAAAAATAAATAAATAAATAATAATAAAAAATGGAAACAAAAAGTAGGGTAGAATATCGACGGTGCGAAATCAAATACAATAATAAAATAGCCACCTTTAGCGACCAGCTTATTCGCCCAGATTATTGACGTTTCAGGCAGTTAAATATGAAATTGAAATGTAGATATTTTTAACTACCCCTTGTTACTTAATAAGACCAAAGAAATTACAAATATGAATTTATTTTAATAAGTCATAACAAATTATGACACGTGTAATTTAAAAAATGTATATACCACAAAATAAAAGTGAAAGTGAAAAATCTGCTTCAGAATTAATGCCCAAAGAAAGCATTTTTTAATGTTAATTTTAACATTGGTAAAACCATGAAATTGAATGTTTTCATGGATGTTTGAATTTCATAATATTAAAAATTAACTCTTGCAAATTGTGTAAAACCAAGAAAATCAAACCCTGTACAGAAGTAAAATTAATATCATTAAAAAGGTAATTTTTATAGTTTTAAGATAATGCAGAAATCTTTTTCGAAATTATAGTTTTGGAAAATACAGTCATCCATTTGCGTATGTAAGTCATAAAGTTTATCCATCTGGCAAAGGATAAGTATTTTTTCGTTTGTTATGACTTATGACACTTTACAAGCCCGCTGACAGTTATCTGTCAGCGATTTAAGTCGAGTGAGCGTCCATTGTTTTTACAGTAAGCAAGTAGGCCAAGAGTACGACTTAACTACTTCATGTGCCACATTCGCTTGCACAACCCGTTTTTACAGGGAACGCATTCACACACAAAGCACAGAAAAAGAACTACCATGCTCGAACCAGGACTCGAATCCAGAACGCCCAGATGACGGGGAAGACGCGCTAGCCCTATACCAGGGCGCCAGCTGCTTATATTCGTGCTATATTAAACATTGACATTTAGCTCTTGATCTTCTTTCGTCTGAATGAATCGAGTTTTTAGTGACCCTATCCAAAGCAATTTTAATCATATTTTGCAGCTTTATTTATTAATGAGACATTGAATCAAGTGCAGTCACATGGGTAATGACATCCAGACCAGATGTAATGTCTTCTGCTTTCCCACGCATACTTAAGTGTATACGGATCTCCAGATGTGGATTCTTTTAACTGGGAAAGTTATTGTGTCTGGTCAATTGTTACTATAACCAGGTGTGGAGAAACATATGTGTATCCCGTCGTTTTAAATAGATCCAACATGTCTTCAAGAGATAGGAACATGAAAACATCCAGATTCTAAATTTTTTTCCCTTATGAAGAGACTCCGCAAGTCATCAAGAAACGATCAATCACCAGCAACAATTATAATTAAGTGTCAAAACCCGGTGCACTTCAGCCTATAATAGCTGTGAATGGATTATAATTAACATGCTCTCAAGAGGAGTCGGCCACAAAAATGGATCCTTAACAGATACTCCCTCGATCGTGTTGAGACCATTCAGGAAGCATTATTGAACAGCTATTTGGTGACAGGGAGGTCAAGTTCGCCAATGAGAAACCAGAGGCGAATAGCTGATGGAAATAAAATGCCTTATTTTTTCACAAATGAGAGGAGAGAAAAGACTTCGAATTAGAATTCGGTGGGAGGAAACGTTATTACTGATTTTTGAGAAGCTCCGTCAGGTTTAGACTATTGTGTTAAGGTCCACCCGATAATGATCGGTAGATTCCTGGAGCGTACCTGAAGTAACCGTTTAGAGCTAACAGCTTGTCAAAGGTTTTTTTAGTGACTTTTTTTCCGATTTGACCGAAGAACTATTTCATGATTGACCTGTCATTTGATTTTTGAAAATAATATTTACCTAAAGGAGAACAAGTTGTTCTTTGTAAATATTAAGGCTGTAAATAAAAGAGTTATTTTATTATGCTACTCTCTTATTTCATCGATATTTCAAGATATTGCAATATACATGGAATATTTGGGGGAGGGGGGGACTGAAAATTCGTTGGGTGCTTGAAAAAATGCGCTGAAAAAAATGCTACTGTAATGCGTAGAGTTAAATTTATTTTTGAGTTGACGCTTCTTGTGTTAGACTTTATGATGATTGAATGCTATTGGAGATCTCGAGGAGCCCTGATATTTCGTCTGTTTAGTTATGACACACTAGTTTCATTCTGAAGCTGCGCGAAGATTTATAGCAATTAACCAGAGACCTCTCTCTTGAATTACATTATTAGGACATTGAAGAAATAGCATAATTTACATAAAAATGACGCTGAAATATATTACATATTAACTAATGCATCTATACTTTATTTTCAATATGTATATTTTTATGATCATATATTAGTATTTTATAATTAATTTCATTAATATTTAACTATAAGTATCGCTTTAAGGATGTACTGTATAAAAATTATATTTATTATTTTCCAAGATTAATTCTTTATCTGAATATGAAATTATATTATTATTATAATTTGATATTTCTTAAAAATTATGACAAATATTTCTTAAACGGAACACAACATTTGAGACTTCTAAGTTGCTGTAGTGTATCTTTACTTGTTCGAAAAAATGAGAGATTTATATGCACCAGCTTGTTTTACATACAAAAAATCCCAGCAATTTGAATTGTTAAAAAACATTTCAAAGGGCTCTAACAAAATACAAATTTGGCAGGTACCGGTACACTTTGTAGTATACTGTAACCACTTTTAGATTTAAAACAAGCCATGAATCATGCATCAAGCGGACATTTGATATTTTAGAAACTTGTCGATTGAACATTTATAGCATTAGATCAAGTTACTAAAATAAATAAAGGCCTTGTCACAATGAAATAAAATGAAAGAAATTGCGAGCAGTGAGTCATTAGTACACAGCATCTACGTTTAAACTTGAGTGAGATATAAATTTGCTCATTTCTAAGAGTTTAAAGATTAAAATTTAGCAGAATATAGAGAGATAAGATTTAATAAAATTCTTTGAATGAAGAGTACCATTAAGACGAATGTTTAAAATTTCCTCTCAAATAAAAAACATATATATTGTAAATTTCCCACTTTCTAATTTAATTCATCTTATCGCATTAAAAGTCTTAAAATGCAAACAAAATATCGATACAATAGAAAGATTTTTCTAGTGTCCTATGTAAAGCAGAAAATAAGCAAAATCATTTATGGCATTATGACGCAGATGCTTTGGAGAGAATAAACACGTTGATCTTGAGATACTTTCTATGTCTTTGAATGCGCGCGCATCTAGACTTGAAAAGAACCATGTCATGCATTAATGCATTTTTATTCATACTAAAATGACTCCCATAGTTCCTGCGCCAGAGCATCCGAGTTGCTTCTTCTTATTCGCTCGCTTTCTCTTTTTCCTCCGTCCAGAATTATCTTTCTTTTTTAATCATTATCTGCCCCGAGTTGCTTCTGTTATTCAAGGAATGTAGTAGCCTGGAAAATTTCGCTGAAATATTTATTAATCAAATGGAAATGAGTGGATTGGTATTTTAATCATCTCGTGTTTTACTCTCAACGAATTTATAGCACACAGTACTTCGTTAAAAAAAGTTTATGGAATTTTCATTTAGATTATTCATTCACATTTTCATTTCATCCCATTCTAAAATAACTATAATTTGATATTATAGAACTATTTTATTTATTCACTTAAAAGTAAATTCTGAAATCGAAAGTGCAATGAAGAAATACTAAACCGAATTTAATTCATTCTTAAATTGATTATTTCAATAGTCTTTTTTCAGAAAAATCTTAAAAGATGCGATTACGCTTATTCATTGTTTAATATTTCTCAACAATTCCGTTTCTGAGCAGCTGAAATTAAGAAATTGTTGTCATTAGTGAAGGAAAAGTGACAATCCTGAATGTATCCTTTTTATTCCGTTTCAAAAATGCATCATTATTACTAGAAACATATTAACTTTAGTATATAAATACACAAATGTTTATATACAAATGAGTCATTAAGAAGTCGTGTGTCACAGTTTAAATTGCATTTCAGTACCGAAAAATCTTTCCTTTTTTTTACTTAAAAGATATTTAATATTTAACATGCTTTTGCTGATCTTTTAAAAGATTTTTATTTAATTCCTTTCATGATTTTTAAGATGGAATTTTGCAAACGATTCTTCACTCACTTTCTGATGCGGTTTTTTTTTGTTGTTTTTTTTTACAAATATATAACATTATTAAAATTGCATAAATTTAATATTTTAAAATACTTTTTCCCTATTTAAAGATTGGAAATCTTGAAAATCAATTCACTTTTGATTTCTTATTCATGGCATCACTGAGATAGAATTTATGAAAAGAGTGTTTCTAAAGTCCATAAATTCCTATTCATTATTTATTAAAAATTAAAACATAAAATATAATGAACATTAAATATATTTTTTATTTTGAAGTATTGAAATGAAACAATATTCTTATTATTAATAATAATGTGACAAGAAAGAATAAAATTCTCGTGTGAGTGTCTATTGATTATTTCCATTTTGACCTTCATTACACAGATGTACCTATGTTTAAGAGATAGGCAAAAAGTATAAATTTTTGTACAAAAAAATGAATTGTGAGTGCTTACTGAAGCTAAAATATTGACGAGAAGAAAGTGTTATTGAGCAGTTAATGGATAAGCAAATATTTTGAGTCACATGATAGGCAACTCATGGCCAATAGTGAAGTGGTGCAATATGAAAAAAGCGCATATGTTATGAAACCGATTTATATTTTCAATTGATATTGAAAATAACATGAATTAAAGAACACATGGAGATATTTTAATCGTGGAGTAATTACAGATCAATTAAATAAGGCTTCACAAATTTTTTTTTATCAATTTGTGATTGCTAAAAGCTTTGATGATGTTTATGGGAATGATTTTATCCGTGGGGAAATTACAGATTAATTAAATAATGCCGCTAAATAAAAATAAAAAAAAATGTTTATGGATTTGGGATGGCTAAAATCCTTGAGGGATGTTTATGAAAATGATTTGAAGAAATGGAAGCCATTACTATATATTATGGTTTTGTCAAGCAGTCAAAAGTACGGTGAAGGAAAATCGTCAAAAGCAGATAGCAGCCTTAAGAAATGCCCGCTTATTACTCGCAGATTGGTAGAAGGGGTACAGACGAGCACAGGTACCAAAATACCACAACAAGACATGACCAAGAGATCAAAATGTACCGATTACTACTTCCAAATCCAGTGAGTAGCGTTCCATTCTTTAAGACAAAAGTAAAATAATTAGTAGCGTAATGAACATAGCAATTCGAATGAAGAGCAATGGAGAATAGTATTGTTACAAATAAAAAAGAGATTTTATTTTATTTGGATTTTATTTATGTCGAATGTTCAAAGTACTTGTACATTCGACCTAGTTTCAGAGCTGCCTATTCTTCAGCCAACAGTTTGGAAGTTGACTATTGTAACACAAAAAAAAAAAAAATGGTATACGATCTGAGGATTGTGCGTTTTAAATTAAAAAATGAACTATACAAATTTTAAAACATTTTATCAGGGATAAGAGTGTCTCACATAAGTAATTTCCATTGCATCATTGGAAACTGTTGCCATTTTATGAATTTTTCAACTATCATCGAGTGGCCTGTATGATCAATATTCTTTAAAGTGGAAGTATGCATCAGAGGGTGTAGAATTGTACTCATCAGGCCTAATCTTACAGAATTTAATTAATGGAAGTTTTATTAAGGGAATAATTAATTTTTATGATGACTTAAATGTCTAGGTTCATATATTTTCATTTTGTACTCTTCATTTTCTGTATATTCATATAAATTCATTATTTTTCTGCTTTAGGTTTTTTTTGTTAGCATAAAATGGTTGGATGTTGTTTTACTTTAAATAAAAAGTACAAAAAAAATATTTTTTTTTTCAAAATCTACGAAGTTTAATATTAAAAATGAGGGTCTAACCGATCACTCATTCTCATTTACTCACTCATTCTAGGTATACTTTAATTTTTCAGAAATGACATGAAAATTCTCATACGCTCTCATATTTATTCCTATATTTAAGTTCATCTACGTTTGCCTTTTAAAATACATTTTTTTAAAATTCTTTCTCAAAAAATATATTCTGCTAAGGGAAAGAATACGTGTTAAGGTTTAGTACTGCATGCAAGAATAATCTTTTCAAAATTCTGTTAAAATATCTACTTATATAAAGGATATTGATTTTTTAAAAATTTTCATTTAACAAATATTTTGTAAGTTATTGGATACTTGCTTGCTGTAGAGATGAAAGATTTTCTTTATTATATTTTGTCTTAGTACTTAAAAATATAAAGATCTGAACGCATTTGTTCAACTATTTATTGACGTCATTTATTTTATTAAAAATCCAAAAAGTGTGCTCTATAGCATTAATAAGGTCAAAACTTGTTTTTTGCTTTATTCCACTAGATCATTATTGAAAGCATAAACATACAGATTTGAGTTCATCGGCGAAACAGTTGCTTTTATCACTTTAATAACGTACAATGTAAGGCGAATTCTTTAAAAAAAATGAAAATGTTATTATCTTTGCAAGATTTTCAATAACTTCGTGACAATTACTTTCATTGCATCATTTTGTATATTTCTCTCAGGTATTTGAGTTCTATTCTTTTGCGATATTAAATGTTCTGCCTAAAATGTGTGTCGTTTTTACAAAATACTGTAAATATTGCATTGCTTATCCCAACTATTGCTCATGAAACGCTCATTATATGGCTTTAAAAGGTTAATATTCTTTTGAAAAAAGTACCTATTTGAATTTCTTATTTTTGGAAAATTGAATGTTGGCTGCAATAACGAGCAAAGAATTCCGAAATCTCTTCACCATAAAACTCAAATCTATATTAACAAGTACTTTCCGATCGATAAAGCGTCAAAGATTTAGTCTGCTAGCGTGGGTGGTTTCGCTTTATCTGGCTTCATTATAAAAATTCGTTTTTCCGTGACTTTACTCGAGTACCTTTATAATATAATATTTCAGTTGTATGAAGAGGAAAGCAAGACTAGAAATATTCAAACACTACAATTATTTAGAAAGGAGTTCTTTGTATTGAAATAAAAGATAATTCCAAACAATATATGAATTTAAACTTTTTTATTCCATGAATTTACAAGAAAGGGAATTATTTCCAAAATATGCACTTTGAGAAGTAAATGTTTAATCATAGGAGGGATTGTGATTCAAATAAAAAAGTTATTATGGAAGAGTGGTTGTGTGTGGAATTTCAATTCTGTTTAATATTGTAAAAAATCATTGAATCCTTTTTTCCATTGATTAAAAATTGTCTTTAAAATAAATTACTTTCTTTAAACTTTTCATATGAGCTGAATTTTTCTCTTCGTTTTAATAAACCATAGGACGATCTTACAAAATAGCTTGAGTGAGAATCTACCTTTTTAGCTTTTATTATGTATTTGTGCACAAGGTGACCATTGAAACTATGAAAGTTTAATATTTCTCACTTTTGTAATTGGAAATTAGAAGAATAAAGTAATGGTACAGACTTGGTCTCGTTGTCTGACCCTATTTTAGAATGATTAAAATTTATCAATGAAGATTCTCTGCAATTTTAAAATGAAACGTGAATATAATTAAATTTGCTTAATCGTTAATATTTTACGAAAATTAAAAAAACTGCAGCTAAAATTCAGAGTCAAAGAATTCATCAAACTACAACATGAAGCCTTAGTGTGATGGCATAAAATAACAAACAACAAACAAAAACTACACTAATACACTTAGTTAAAAAAAGTTAAAATCAGATAGTTGTAATATATCTCATGAAATGAAGTTTCACGATATTAAAATATAAGAGAGAAATTCATAATTTAAAGACACTGCCACACTCGCAAAGCTCAAAACTATTAAAAAGCGTTAAGAATTTTTTTTTCATTAAAAAATAAATAATAGGTTTGTAATAATTACCTGTAAATATTCCTCGTTTGTGTATTGTGGAAATTCGGGCAGGAAAGTATTGGCATAAAAGTCGTCTTCATTTCAAATGATGATGGGTTTTCCAGGAAAGCTTGATAATTCGCTTTCGCTTCATAACATTAGTTAAAAACATAGAAACAGAATTTAATCTTATTTATGTTTAGAATTTTATATAGAATTTTATAAAAATTTTATAGGCGGTATAAAACCTCACAATTTTTGTTTTCGTAACCATTAATAGAATTCATTTGTTTTTGTTTGGAGCTTCAGTGTGAAGCTCATGCTTAATAATAACAACCAAAATTATGCTAATACCCTATTTTTTTAAAAAAAGCCATATAGCTATAATATATTAGATGAAGTGAAATCTTAGGATACGACAGCGTAAGAAAAAACCTCATCAATTAAAGACTTTACCACTCTCGTCATAAACAAAATCATTAAAAGGCATCAGGACATTTATCTGATGAAGCTTATCTTTCCGCCTCATCTAATGGAGAGCATCAAAAAGCTACAAGAGAAGAAGAAAAAATGTATCACTAAGTTTCGCAGCTGTAATTGAAATCCTTCCTCCGCTCAGAAAACCGAAGGCAAGACAAAAGATTTCTCGAGTGTTTCCATGGCAACCAAGTCGAGTTCCTCCACTCACGCGGAGTGATGTCGACACGAAGCCTGTACGTTAGCGGCTAAATTGAGTTAATTAAATGAGCCGAGAACAACTCAACTCGCAAACAAAATTTTCCTTCGAGCAAAATGAAATTGGAAATTGAAAGCCTTTGAATAAATACTCGATAGTTCCTGGAAAGAAGAGAAAATTTAATTACTTATGGATATTGCTGATATTTTATCTTTGATGTTTGACTGGAAAATATGCTACTTAATCATTGGATAGATGAGAAGAAGTATCATGTGGACTTGAATTCCGTACAGAGGAGGTTGAAACTATTTATTGGATTCTAATTTTAAACAGATTATTTTATCAGATAAAAATAACGGAAATTAATTTCTGGAAAGTGGAGAAAATTCAGTTTCATCCGTTTAAATATTTTAAATTAAAACAAATTAAATGTTGCTTCATTCAGAGTAATAAGAGAATATGAAATATTTAATAGATGTTTTATGCCAAGCTTGATTATTAAAATAAAAAATATATATTAAAAGGGCACGTAACTACGTTCAGCATTAAATATATAGAAAACAGTAAAGATACGTTCACTTATTTTGTATAAAACAGAGTGAAAAGACACGGAAAAGTATATTAGTTTAAATCAAAAGCATTTTGAAAATTGGATGAAGTATGATATACTTCGCTACGAAGAGATTTGAAGAAAAATACCTTCTAGTTTAGCAGTTTATTAAATGATTTATTCTGGATTTCCTCATGCTTTTATTTAATTCGAAACTAGGGTTCAAAAAACACCTTGCAATTTTCAAATTTTTTTTTCACAATATGAAACATTAAACTTTAAATGTTTTTAACAATAACAATTTTAAGTTTTACATACTGCTTTCTCTGTAGTTTTGGAACTATTGAACATGTTGAGATATTATTGTACTAATTGTGAACAAAAATAAGCATTTGATTCTAATTTGCGATTTCTTTTCTTTTCTTTTTTTTTTTTTTTTGTAAATAAGAAAATTGCATTAAATGTTTCGAAAACAGCATTTGTAGATATGAAATAGCAGTAAATGTAAGTTATATAAATATAGAAATGAATGTAACTTTCTAAAAAGAAAGAGCATAGAAACATATTCAAATAGTTTTTATAATGAATACTGTTCGGAAATTAAGAAAACTGAATTAAAAAAATGTGTCATATTACGCCAAAAATCTTTTCAGCGTTGTCATCTACCCACGCAAATTGAGATATTGTAAATTGAAGAAAATTTTTATTAAAGCAATTATACAGTTGAAGTTGTTTTAGAGGTAATAATTTTTAATAATAGTAATTCAAAAATAACTTAGGAAAGAAATTCTATTAATGAGAATAAGAAAAATAATAATGCTTTAAAAAAATTTTTTTTCGAGTCCAAATTTTAGCTTTAGTATTCACTTTCCGGAAGTCTATGTCTTATTCTCTTCTTTTTTTTCTTTTTTCTCTTTTTCCTTTCTCCGGACTGAGTAGTTGTTTTCCTCACTTATTTAGAATGCCATTTATTAATCAGTTGAATGTAAGATGTTTGTATGTGTGCATGGTTGCATAAGATTCATGCGATTTTTTTTATAAAGAAATTATCATAATTTTTATAGGCGACTAAAAAATTAAGAAAAATGAAATCAATATTACTTGTGTAAAGAGATAAGTACCGAATAAACGGTTCTGGTTTCATGCTCGTGATGTTACTGCTGGGGCTTGGTAGTGGCCATGTACACATTGTTTCACGTTCGCCTACGATGCAAAAAATACTTTGACAT